>NC_141392.1:19171960-20481960 GCF_034619465.1 Leptosomus discolor | reverse complement strand
ACCTGTAAGGAGAGAGTGGAATTTGGTGCAAGACTGGTCTGACTTTGGAGCTTCATTGTCTAGTGTTCAGAAGTCTGAGGTTCTTTAGCATCTGGGTATGCCATGAACCTGCTGTTTATTCATTTCCAGGGGATCTATTCTGTAAATAAGGAGGGAGATCAGAATTTTAGTCTGTAAAGTAATGCACAACCATGAGAAAACAGAATTCAAACTGCAAAGCAATCTTTCACTTGCTACCTCAGAACTTCTAAGTCCCTCAGGCTTTTCAAGACAATGCAATAGTTTTATATATGCAATTTGGTAAATAGTTTCACTCATCTTGAGAGGCGATTTAAGTGTGCTTGCTTTACTTAGCATTATAATGAAATAGGAGCTGCATCAGGTCAAGGTGACCTGTTCTCTGGACCAAAGCAGGTTTATCATGTTGTCTTGGAGCATGGCTACAAATAATGTTATGCAGCTTACTAAGAAAATATGCCATAGAGCACCTTTAGAATCAAAATCTAACCTTCAAACTAGGACAGTATTTCTATAGTTCTTTGTGATTTCGGACATGTCAAAAATCCTTAGATTCCCAATTGGAATTTCAGCATTGCAGATTTCTACTGAAAATCCCTACCTCTTTAAGCACTTTACTGTTGCTCACTAAAGAGTGATTTATAACAAAAATGGCTGAGAAACAGTGGTGCTTTCTCCTTTTAACTGATCCCATTTGTGTTCATGAGAACCATGCTACACAGTTATTTTGAAGTTGTTGTTGACCCAAGTTTTGTGGTTAGGTTGACATGAGTGAGAACACTTTTCCCAGTGGTTATATATTCGACACATATGGTTTGGGTTTTGTCCCATATTTATTGAATGGTTAAAATTATAAAATATTTCTGGTAAATTTGCAATCTTCTTTCAGATCAACATCTTTAATTGCTTGGTTGGAGGGCTGTGGTAATCTTTAGTAAGCTTGTGATATTTTTAATATGTTTTAGACATATTTAATAATGAAGCAAAAGATTTTGGTAATGTAAAATGTTGGGTTTGATCCAGTGTTCATTGAAGTTTGCAGATATAATTAGCGTTATTAATATTATTGTCAGTATGCAACATCCAGGAGTTACTACTATAGCTGCTTTCTCTTTAACTGAAAGAAATTCTTTTGATATCTGTGAATAATGGTTGGAGATGCTTTCTACCTTTCAAATTCATCTGAAAGAAACATAACAGTGCCTTAAATATTAGTTTCATAGAGTTGTTAGCATAAATGAGTTGGAGTGCATATACAGATAGAATTGAGAATTACTGCTGATTCTTTCCAAACAAATGGCAAATGCAACACAAATATATTGGTCATCTTGGTTGACCTGAAAATTCATTTTTCATTACATGAAAGTGGGGTTTGAAAAAAAACTCTGCTTACTATGAATTCAAGAGTCTGGATATACTGAAGGATCACTGCTGACTAGTCTATAATTTTTTGACAGTCATGGTATGTTATCACTAATGGTTACTGACAGAAAAGTCAGTTGCTAACATCTTGTAATAGCGCATGTCTATAAAGGACACAATGCTTCTCTTTCGTATGTGCAGTTCTGAGAATCTAGCTCATATCAGGCTTTGAAGCATGTGGTACACTTAGGTTATTCAGGAGTAATAGTGTATTTATTACAAACAACTACTGGAATTATTAGATCGGTCAGACAGGTGAATCTTTCATGCAGATGGGAAAAGGTCCTTTTTGGATCCTATGCTTAGATTGTTGTTAAAATTCTTTTCAATGGAATAGCTGTAGTTGTTAAACCTTTCATAACTGCTTTATGTTTAATGTTACCAAACTATTTTCATTATCTGCTTCATTGTAGGCTTCATCTTTAGTGAACCAACTTTCAAAAAGTATTCAGCTTCAGTGGTTGATGTTTGTTTTCAAGGTTTATAATGTCGTCAAAAGAAATGAAAGCCTTAGGAGCCTTAATATTAGTGCCATGTCTACCTAAAACTCACAATCATCTAAACATAGCAGGCTAATGTTTGAATGCTGGTGTGCTTGCACTACACTTTGTTTGCTGTTTCTGTTCTTGTCAGAAAAGCACATGTAGAATACATTTGTCCAATAGCTGAGATAATGTTGAAGCTGGAACTTTCACTACCAGCCTTTCTGACAGCAGCTTTTGCTATAAAGGTGCTGATTTTGCATTTAGAAAGATTTGTGGATTTGCCTTCCTTGACTTCATTAAACTATTTTCTTTCCTTAAATTGCTTGTGCTAACTTATATAATAAATATAAATAGGTAGGAGGTAAAGGATTACAAAGTACTATTTCAAAGAAGAGTATTTAGTGTAGTGTCTTTTCTACACAGTTGCTCAAGAGTGAGAGACAATCGAGAATGCAGAATAAAAGAATAAACTGCAACTTCATAAAGATAATTTCGGATTTTGACAGGTATTTCAGTATAGAAATTAGACAAAACAAAAAAAAATTCTCCCCCTTCCCCCCAAACACTCTTCTAGTCCTGTCCTTAGCTTCTTTTAGATGTCAAACTTAAATACTCATTCTCTAGGCCTGCTTTTAAAATGTGTCTTTTGATTTCTCTAGTGAGGATTCTTTCATCCTGTGTGTGGTTTTAGATATCGTGGTTTTTTGGTTTCTTTTTTAAACAAATTTTATTTTTAACTGTTTCCAAGTTTAAAGCATATTTAACGTTCAAATCCCAACATGTTGTTCAAGTTGTTTGTTATGTTTTCCAAATTCTGTTTGTTGTTGGAACAACTCCACTGCTTCTTAGAGTACTTCAAACTGCGTAGCCCTGAACTTTTTTCCACACTCAAATAACCTCAGATGTTTGTTACTATATTAAAAATACTAAATGTATTCTATATATGATTTCACTGAAAATACAGAAAAAAAAATCTAAGGAACTATGCCTTCCTGAATTAGTGTGATGCTGAAAAGTTGGTTTAAAATGAGGTTTTTTTGTCTTGTGTGCAAGATGTCATCTGATTTCAGTAGTCAGAAGTAACATGAAAGAAAATGGTACCGCAGGGATGACTTGTACAAAGAGTGCTAAGGGAAGGTACCAAAAACTGAGTCCCTTTAGTGTTATTTTTTGCCTTCTGCTTGCCTACTTGATGCTCGGAAAGTCATGCCCAACTAGATTCACTGTAAAAGCTGCTAAATAAAACTAAACAAAGCCCCAGTCCTTCAAACTTGCACATATTTAGCATTACTTCTAGCATAAAATATTTATAGGCTTATGTCAAAAAGTTCAAAGTCCAATTTTAAATTACTATGTGCTATTCTAAAAAAACCCAAATATATAAACTAACAGAATTAATGTTGTTTAAAAACAAACCAACCCAAACAAAAAAATCCCCAAACCATCCCCACTCCCCACCCCCCCAACCAATAAAAATAGCAGCAAGTATAGACATACTTGTGTTGGGAATAAAAATGTTTATGATGTATACCATCACATGAATGAATTGTCTAGTACCTTTTGCTAAGCTCTTTGCTTTCATGCTGTGAGCTGGCCTAGAATATCACTCTAAAATGTGTTCTAATTAGGATACATAGACAAAAGTTTTCTGTTAAGCAGGAGTTACACTATAGTACTCAGAACTGATAGTCACATACAGATTGCATTAAGCTTTATCTCCCATATGTCCCGATTTGCCTCCAGATTTTTTTTCCATGCAGAAGGTATGTCTGGATAGCATTTGGAGATTTTGTATGAGTATCTGAGAATGCATAATGTATGTTATGTACAAACTCGTCCTGAAGTACATCAGGGGAAAATCTGAGACAGCTTGGTCGACTGTGTATCTGTTCAGTAAATCAGTACTCAATTGCATTAATTTCACTGTATATTCACAGGTTGTGTTGGTTCAGTGGGCTCAGTGCTTCCAAGTTCAAGGCAAAACCAATCTATGATTCTACCAAAACTACCAAATGTTCCTAGTCTCCCAAACTGTGCCACCTGTAATAAAGCTGTAGATGTATCCCTACAAAGGTTATGGTGATAGCAGTAGGATCATGACTGTTTTGGGAGCTGCCAAAGGCAATTTTGTTCCTTTCTCTCCTCGCCTTTTGGAGTATCTGTAACTTCACTTTCAGGTCAGAACATTGGACTAGGACTGAAAGAGAAAATATGGGAAAGACTTACAGTAAAATAGAGAGCAGGTGGTTGACAAGTGAGTTTAGAGCATGTAGCAGAAAGGTGGGAGAATTCAAATTTGGGAGGCTGTAATGGGATTGTAAGAGATGTATTGTTGCAGTTGAGCTTGAAGAGGTAAGATTTGCCCTAGTGGATGGAAGGAGCAAGTGGATGGTTTGTGGATGGTTTTTGGAGGGGTTTTTTGGAGAACTTTGATCTGGGAAACTGAAGCTTCTGCACAGGAAATTCATTCTGCCATCATTTCCTCTGGCAGTAATACCACCAGAAAGTGAGTCCTGAGCAAATTATCTAAAAAACTGAAATCTATATTTCAGCAGAGTTCAGTCCTCTTTCTTGTTGTCTGTAACTAATACGCAAGGCTTTTCTTTGTATGTGGTGTTTACTATGTTGCTAAATAAAATCATGTTCATTTATTTAATCATCTTAAAAATAACAGTAGTTTTCAACAAGTATTGAAAAGAATTTTCTTTAATTCTGTAATGTGTAATGTTGTTGTCACTTTCATATGCAAAATATCCAAATTTTTTTCATTGCCCAGACTTTTTGCCTTGGTTTACTTCAATCTGTCACCACATGGCTAATTTATGAATAAGACCCAAGTTGCTCTGGTTTCCTCTATAAATGAAGACACAGTGTTGTTTGATAGCATGAGTGTCTTATGGAGTCATTTCAATATATCTCATGTTTAGATATGGTATGACCAACAACACAGTTTTCTAACATCTTCTCTGAAATAAAATCATCTTGACTGTTCTGGATCTGTTCTGTGGGGTTTATTAGCTTGGTTTGGGTATGATTGGGGTTTTTTTTAGATCTAGTGATACATTTATATGAACAGGCTGCTGAAAAGCAATATTCCGAAACAATTCAGGACGCAAATTTTCCATTTCCTAAGATTATGTAGCATATTTAAAGAATGTTTCTGCTGTTTACATTGACAAGAGCATACCACTTACGCTTAACCATGTTGTAAATGATCTGCTAGATGCTGTTTTAGTGAAGGCTGAACATATGCAATTTAAGTGTGTACTGCTTCAGGTTAGCTGCACTGAGGACAGTTGTACAGAAACGTATTGCAAAACAAAATAGATGTTTCTATGAGGAATTTAACATTGGTTCTCAGGGAGGTCTACGTTTTCCTGTGATTCATGCTGACAAATTTTTGAATGTCAAATAAAATGAAAGACTGAAGTGTTTGGCTTTGTTTTTTCAGCAATGTAACAAGACCTCATGGTACAAAGCATTGCCGTGATGTTAACAGAATTGCAGTCTGCAGCAAGTCTTTTGTCTGAGATTGGAAATAAGTCTAGAGTGGTGCTAATTCTACACATAATAGTTTGTGCATGATTGCCAGAGTCACTTTACTGGTCTAGTAAAGGCATATGGGACAGATTGTAAACTCCTCAATGCAGAGATTGTCTTGTTTTTTTGCAGAACTCCACTATGACTTGGGCATTACCAGAAGGTAACAATGATGGTGGCCAAATAAATGTATTGGAGATCGGTCATTTTATTTCTGGATATGGTGAATTAGACCTAGTCTAATGGGATCTGGTGAGATGCATCCACAAGTCCTAGGGGAACTAGCAGATGAAGTTGCTAAGCCACTATCCATTGTAATTGAGAAGTCATGGCAGTTCAATGAAGTTCCTGCTGGCTGGAAAAAGGCAAATATTACCCTCATTTTTAAAAAGGGAAAAAAGGAAGGCCCAGGGAACTACAGGCCAGTCAGTCTCACCTCTGTGCCATGGAAGACCGTGAAACAAATGCTCCTAGAAGCTATGCTAAGGTATGTGGAAAATAAGGAGGTGATTTGTGACAGCCCACGTGGCTTCACCAAGGGCAAATCGTGCTTGACAAATTTGGTGGCCTTCTACGTGGGGTTGCAGCGATGGTGGATAAGGGAAGAGCAACTGACACCATCTACCTGCAGAGCATTTGACACTGTCCTGCACGATGTCCTTGTCTCTTAAGTTGGAGACGTGGATTTGATGGTTGGACTACTAGGTAGATAAGGAATTGGCTGGATGGTCACATTCAAACAGTTGCTGCCAACAACTTGGTGTCCAAGTGGAGACCAATGATGAGTGGCGTTCCTCAGCGGTTGGTACTTGGACCGGTGATATTTGCCATTTTTGTCGGAGACATGGACAGGAGGATTGAGTGCACCCTCAGCAAGTTTGCCAACAACACCAAGCTGTGTGGTGTGGTCAATGCACTGGAGGGAAGTGAGGCCATCCAGAGGGACCTGGACAGGCTGGAGAGGTGGGTCTGTGCAAACCTCATGGAGTTCGACAAGGCCAAGTGCAAGGTCCTGCACCCGGGACAAGGCAAGCCCAAGCACAAATGCAGGATGGGGGGTGAGTGGATTGAGAGCAGCCCTGTGGAAAAGGGGGTGCTGGTTGATGAGAAGCTCAACATCACCTGGCAATGTGCGTTTGCAGCCTAGAAGGCCAACCGTTTCCTGGGCTGAATCAAAAGAGTTGTGACCAGCTGGTCGAGGAAGATTCTCCCCCTCTACTCTGCTCTGGTGAGACCCCACCTGAAGTGCTGCGTCCAGCCCTGAGGCCTCCAGCACAAGATAGACATGGACCTGTTGCAGAGAGTCTGAGGAGGGCCACAAAGGTGATTAGGGGGCTGGAGCACTTCCCTGTGAAGACACACTGAGAGAGTTGGGGTTGTTTAGCCTGAAGAGAAGATTCTGGGGAGACCTTATAACAGCCTTCCAGTACCTAAAGGGGGGGCCTACAAGAAAGCTGGAGAGGGATGTTTTACAAGGGCTTGTAGTAAAAGGTTGAGGGGTAATGGTTTCAAAGTGAAACAGAGTAGATTTAGATTACATATTAGGAAGAAATTCTTTATTGTGAGGGTGGTGAGGCACTGGAATGGGTTGCCCAGAGAAGCTGTGGCTGCCATCTCCCTGGAAGTGCTCAAGGCCAGGTTGGATGGGGCTTTGAGCAACCTGGTCTGGTGGAAAGTGTCCCTGGCCTTGGTGGGGGTGTTGGAAGTAGAGGATCTTGAAGGTCCCTTCCAACCCAAAACATTCTATGATTTTGTGAGTTGGTGAGAAGATTAAGATAGAGATAAGAAAATTTACTCCTTTCAGGCCTATCCCAAGTACTATAAAGCTGCATGTGCTTTTTCAAGTAAAGAACTTGAATGTTCTTGTTCTAAATGCTATTTCCCCCAAATCTTTGAGATGTAACTTTGAGCGAGGAAGAGATGAGCTCCTCTGTGAAAAGGAAGAATGTTTAGACAACCCATCCTTTTGCAAGAGGAAGAGCAATGTGTTTTGTAGTGAAGGTTTTGGACGTCCAAACCATCTTCAGTTTAATTTCCTCATTAAAGTTGAACAAAGTATAGTTTGAGTTGAAGGAATGATGAAATGGAGGAAAACAGTCAGGAGAGAACCAAATCCCCACTGAAAAGAAGTCAGCCTAATTTAATTAGATTACTGTAGCCTTTAAGTACATTTCTGTTTCTTGCCCTATTACATGTTGTAAATAATATGTGGTACTCTGAGGGTTTGAGATTTTTTTAAAGCTGCCATAAAACAGCTATCTAGCTGCATCATCAAGGGTGTTTGATCAATGGGTGTCATAATCAATTGAACATTGGAAACATCTATCAAAGGTATTGCAATGATTTACTGTAAAATTTACTAGATAAATAAGTTGCCTAGCTAACTAAACGTAACTAAGGATCATGAGGGTCACTAAGGGTCATCTTTGCCAAATTTTAGGTATCTGTAGGTTCAGTGTAGCTATGACATGTATTGTTCCATGACTACTGGCAGGGTGATAGGTGATACCAGTATTATATGGCATTAATAAAATATGTGCCAGTGTATTAAATAGTTCAAATCTAAAAAGTCAGGAGTCGTGGTTATCTTGTTTATAGAAGACTAGTGGCTTATTGGCTGTTTTAAAAATTAATTACTATATTTATCATTTTTATTGGTTTAAAAACAAAATTTTGCATTACTTGTATTTGGTTGTGTGGGAAGTTAAGTCCTGACCCAGTGAAGTGCTGAAAGCTAGAATGCTTGTGCAGACCTGAAGCCAAAACTTGTCTTTTTCAAGTTCTTTATCACCACTTAGAGTACAAAGATTTTACATTAGTTCTATATTTGATCTTCTCCAGGACAAAGCCTGAATCTAAATGGCATATCATGTTGGTAAGATCAGTCAGTGATAGAGAAATAAGTGATGTGGCTTTCATCACATCTTTGACACTGTCAGGATACAGTGACTGTTCTGCCAGTGAATGTTCACATCTCTTCGTTTTTCTAAAATACTGTAACTTGCATGTCACTACTGTATTTAGTATACTATATATGTATACATCGAAACAATCTATTCTGGATCTCTCCAGAGTGACTCTTGATTCAAATTAGTGGATTTTTGTTTGATGGAAGAAATAATTTTGGGGAATTGGAATATAACTGCCTAAAGCTGAACAGAAATGGAGCTTTTTCAAAAACAGTGGAAAGTTCTGACGGAACAGGACATTTTAAGATTTGTTTTTAACTAGAAAGGCTAAAATGTTGAAATCATTTAAAAACATTGAGTAGAATATCTCAAAACAATATAAAACTCCCCATTCCTGTGGGCTAAACCTATTCATTAATGCTATAGGTTCAAAGCAACTACTTCTTTTGAGGAAATCTTTTTGTTTTATAATAATATTTAAAGGTCAGTGAAGATGCGTGTTTTTAAATAAGAATACAAGCATTTGTAGGAAGCTGTCTTGGGCAGAACAACCATGAGATGACGGAGTTTTCAATTCTCAGAGAAGGAGAGGGGTCAGCCAGAACTGCCACCTTAGACTTCTGGAGGGCAGACTTTGGCCTGTTTAGGAGCCTGGTTGACGGAGTCCCTTGTGAGGAGGTCCTGAAGGGCAGAGGAGTCCAGGAAGGCTGGACATTCTTCAACAAGGAAATCCTAAAGGCGCAGGAACAGGCTGTCCCCATGTGCCAAAAGACGAGCTGACGAGGAAGACGACGAGCTGACGAGGAAGACGACCAGCCTAGCTGAACAGAGAGCTATCACTGGAGCTCGGGGGGAAAAAAGGACAGTCTATGGCCTTTGGAAAAAGGGGCAGGCCACTCAGGAGGACTACAGGGATGTCCTTAGGTTATGCAGGGAGAAAATTAGGAGGGCCAAAGCTCAGCTAGAACTTTGCCAAATTTTAGGTATCTGTAGGTTTAGTGTAGCTATGACATGTATTGTTCCATGACTACTGGCAGGGTGATAGGTGATACCAGTGTTATATGGTATTTATAAAATATGTGCCAGTGTATTAAATAGTTCGAATCTAAAAAGTTAGGAGCTGGAAGATGGGGACAGGGAGCAGTATGAAGCCCCCATAATCCAAGGGGAAATGGTTAGCAGGCTGCTACATGACCTAGACATACACCTGTCTATGCGGTCAGATGGGATTCACCCCCAGATGGGTACTAGGGGAACTACTGGAAGTGCTCACCAAGCCACTTTCCATCATTTACCAGCAGTCCTGGCTAACAGGGGTGGTCCCAGTTGACTGGACGTTAGCAAATGTGATTCTCATCTACAAGAAGGGCTGGAAGGGAGGATCTGGGGAACTAGAGGCCTGTCAAACTGACCTCAGTACGAGGGTAAGTTATGGACCAGAACATCTAGTGTGCCGTCACACAGTGCTTACAGGACAACTAGATGATCAGGCCCAGTCAGCATGGGTTTATGAAAGGCAGGTCCTACTTGACTAACCTGATCTCGTTCTGTGACAAGGTGACACACTTAGTGGACAAGGGAAAGGCTGTGGATGTTGTCTGCCTAGACTTTAGTAAAGCCTTTCCTGTTTCCTGCTTCATCCTCCTGCAGAAACTGGCTGCTCGTGGCTTGGGTGGGCATATGCTTCACTGAGTAAAAAACTGTCTTGAGTTATATCCAGTTGGTGGCCGGTTACAAGCAGTGTCCCCCAGGGCTTAGTATTTGGGCCAGCTCTGCTTAACATCTTTATCAATTATCTGGATGAGGGGATCCAGTGCTTCCTCAGTAAGTTTGCAGATGACACTAAATTGGATGGGAGTGTTGATCTGCTTGAGGGTAGGAAGGTTCTGCAGAGGGACCTGGACAGGCTGGATCAATGGGCCAAGGCCAATTGTATGAGGTTCAACAAGGCCAAGTGCTGGGTCCTGCACTTGGGTCACAACAACCCTACACAACGCTACAGGCTTGGGGATGAGTGGCTGGAAAGCTGCCCTGCAGAAAAGGACCTGGGGGTGCTGGTCGGCAGCCGGCTGAACATGAGCCAGCAGTGTGCCCAGGTGGCCAAGACGGCCAATAGCATCCTGGCCTGTATGAGAAATAGTGTGGCCGCTAAATAGGAGGAGTGGGGAAGTGATCGTGCTCCTGTACTCAGCATGGGTGAGGCTGCACCTCGAATACTGTGTGCAGTTTTGGGCCCCTCACTGCAAGAAAGACATTGAGGTGCTGGAGCGTGTTCAGAGAAGGGCAATGAAGCTAGTGGAGGGCCTGGAGAACAGGTCTTATGAGGAGTGGCTAAGGGAACTGGGGTTGTTTATTCTGGAGGAGGCTGAGGGGAGACCTTGTTGCTCTCTACAGCTACCTGGAAGAAGGCTGTAGTGAGGTGGGAGTCAATCTCTTCTCCCAAGTATCAAGTGATAGGATGAGAGGAAACGGCCTCCAGTTGTGCCAGGGGAGGTTTAGATTAAATATTAGGAAAAATTTCTTTACTGAAAGAGTAGTGAAATGGAAGAGGCTGCCCAGAGTAGTGGTGGAGTTACCATTCCTGGAGATATTTAAGTCATGTAGATTAGGCACTTAGTGACATGGTTTAGTGGTGGATTTGGCAGTGTTAGGTTAATGGTTGGACTTGACGATTTTAAAGGTCTTTTCCAACCTAAATGATTCTATTATTTTCTATAGCTTTATAACTTTATCTAGTTTTTTTCTAATTAACTTGATGAGGTTTTAAGTTTAGTACTTCTTTTGATTTTTATGGTTAATATCTGCCTTCCACTGAAAACAGTCTGTACTTCTTAAGAAAACTCGTGCTTGAATTCTAATGCAAATTTGATATCATCAGCCATCTACAGCTGTTCTAATTCTGACATCCTCCATCTGCCTCCAAAATCACAATTTCTGCATCTGTACTGCCTTGCCTGGTATAATATTTCCTTTTGTTTTCCATTAACTATTAATCTTGCTGCTTTTTTCCATCCAATCTTTAGCTCGCTGATTTTGTTTCTCACTTTTTCTGTTATCTTTCCATTCTCAGATATTTATTTTGCATATGAAAAATGTGTAGTCTCTGGAAAGATGTGATACCTGAATCACAGTATTTAGTATCGGTTGCAAGCTGACTCCTGGGAAATGTCTGGCACACTTTTGCCTAGACATCTGTGGGCTCAGGGTCCTCTCTTGCGTGACTCAGGAGAGCAGAATTGAAAGGCAGTACATTAATAAATCTTGTGATTCTAAGACAAGCAGAGAAGCTGATATGTTAATGTGTAAGGAACCATTTCAATGTTCAAGGAAAAAACCAGGTAATATGCTAAGTCATGCTTAGTGACTTAGTGATGGAGACATCTCTGTAAAGATACTCGTTCAACTAGTAACTTCATTACTGAAGGTCAAGAGTTTTTTTTTTTTTCACATAATATCGACATAACTTAGAGAAAGTAGTCACTGGCACAGAATTAAAAAAAAAAAAAAGAATTTGTGGTGAGAAGACAGGCACTAAATTGTGTTTATTTTGGGGTGGGAAAATGTGTATATTTCATCTGGAGAAGCTATATGAAGTAAATGTGGAAGTGGGGAGGATGTTATTTCTCAATTCATCCATCTTTCCTTTTTGAAAAGGTCATGTTTTGGCATTATGCCTCTTCTGCAATTTGTATACATAGAATGATAATATGCTTTGAAATACTATTTTGCTAAAGAACATCCTGTATTTTATGAGTTATTACATGGCAATTTAGAACTTGTTTTTAATTCATAAACGTGTTTAAAAACAAGTGACAATCGGGGGGGGAAGGGTGTTTTTAAAATAAGTTTTCTTGATTGTGTGAGGATTATCTTAAAAAAGATCAAACCCCAAGAGAGTGTAGGAAAATATAAGGAATGCTAGTAGGGAAAGTCTTCCCCTTTACAGTCATTATGACTAGTTCTATGAGCTCTGAAAGGTCTGCACCAGTCCTTCATTTATCAAAGTAGCTATGTATCTTTGATCTCTGCTTTCTCATAGTCTTTTAGGTACAGATAAATGTACGTCATCCTTGTATAAAACAGTGCATCTGTTGGGCATTCTGTGGAGGCTCAGAAAGACTAAAAAGTGTAGCTCCAGATTTTTATGCTCTTGTGCAGTATTACACCATGCTTACAAGAATCAGTCAAATTCCCAGGTTTAAAGCCTCTGCATTCATATGGAACAGTAAATAGGACACGGATCCACTTTGGTTTACAAAAAGCCAAAACAACCTACTTACTAGAGGTTCAATGTAATTAAATTAACTTAAGGTTAATATTTAAAAGCATCTACTTAAAATACAACGTAGGGAAGGGAGGAACAACCTATTCTGATGAGAAAAAGTAATAAATGTTTTAAGAAGACCGTTGAAATATTACGTTTTGACAACTTAGAAACTTTATTAACCAAAGACACGTAAGAGCTTGCTTAAGTTGTGAGATTTAACACTTAGCTCAAAGAATGTGTGGTACTTCAAATTTTTATTAACCTCAGTGACCTACTCTGCCAGGTTGTCTTTAATCCTTCTCCACTCCCAGCACTATGAAAATGCCTGCTGCCTCAAATTCATTGATGGTATTTACAGCTATGGCCTTAAATGCTAACGTGTTCTCTAAATTCTCTGCTTGTAGACGGAGCTATGTGCAAACATCTTTATTTGTGCTAGTAGTTTTTTAGTTTAAGTTTTATAAATTAAGTTTTATACCTTGGCCTTCAAAGCTTTTTCTTATGATTACAGTTCATTTTGCTTGCTTTCCCCCAAAATCCTTTGTAACTTTAGCTTCTCCTACAAGACTATTCCTGTTTACTGGTAATTTCCATTTATTTAATATGTTCTAAAGGCATTATCCAAACCTGGAATTGTACTTTTTCTGTTTATCAGACGTTTGCAATCATCATAATATATAGTGTGACAAAAGTGAAAGGGAATCATAGAATTCATGTTCTAATGATCTTAAGAACGATAAGTTCTAGCCTTCCAGTCTTTGCCGCTCATCCAGGATGAGAATGACACAAATGAATAAATAAATAACAGATTTCTGTGTATAAGATAATGACTGCTTATAGAAATCTACTTATTTATTAACAATATATATTTCAAATAGAGAAACTGAGAAAGTGCCTGAATTAAAACTTTGAATACAAAGCACAAAATATTTTATTGGTACTGGAGCATGGATTTTTGCATGTTAAAGTTCTATTGTAATCGATGTTTATCATGTTTTAATTTTCTTGATTTCTGTTTCATTTCAGTGAGATACAGAGATGCTAATTTAGAAAAAACATTTGGCTTCTGTTTAAAACACTGGAGTTCTACTGTTATAGACTTACCCTAGGCTTTGCTACCTTGTAGTCAAAACCAATCAAGGAGTTCAAGTATCTAATCAAAACTATGCAAGCGTATGAGAGGGGAAGTGATTTTTTTTTTTTTTTTTTTTAAGCAAAATATTGAAGCACGTTATTTTATCAGGTCACGCTTGTGCTCTCATAGATTTCATTCACTCACTCACTGTCACCACTTATTCATAAAAACTTCTAAGTGGTCTGGCCTGGATTTCTGTTGTTCAGCATGAAGCTGAAGGGATGCTGGATGTGAAATACTCGCTATGTCTCTTGGCCTCCCTTTGCTGCCAACGGCAAACTAGTCTTTGGACTGATTCTTTGTACTTGTAAGGCAGATGCTATGGTGGCATGGTACTTTGATTCAAATTTTGTTTACTTCAGTTTCTGTAGCTCTTAAATAATAAGCAGCAACCCCTACCTGTTTTCTGTTTGAGAGGTTTATGAGCAATATGTCTTTCCTTGTTTGGCTAGCAGGAAAATGAATGGCACATGTGACAATGCTGCAACTATGCTGCCGTCTGCCTGCCTTCAGATTGAAGTCTTCTGCTGAGAAGTTGTCAGTGTAGTGCTCCTGTCTGAGCACAGGCATTCTCGTCTTGACAGAAGCAGCTTTTCCTCAATTTTGCAGCTTGGAACCGTGTTCTGGGAGCAGTTTCCCCAAAATAGTGTCCTTTGTTAACCAGGCAGGCTCTTCTTTTAATTTTTGTTCTGGTAGTTCTGCTGCTGCTTTCTTACACACATTTTCATTTGTATTTCATTCATAACAGACTTAGTCCTGTTACAAATCTATTAAAAATGTGATAGTTACCTAAACACTACTGAAGTCCAAACTTGCAATCCTGAAATCTGCAGGTCAGCTGGTTTCTATCCATGGAGGTGCCTAGAGATGTTGGAAGTTGACTTAAGTTCTATAAAAGTGTTTACACTAGTTTTGATGCTTGGATCTTAATTCTGACGTGTTTGGAGGGCTTGTTTTGTACTTTATATGTATGTTTGACTGAAATTAAGAAACTCGGCATGCCTTCACCCTCCTGCTCTGAAAGGTGTGATTCAATAGGCCTTGAAGTAAAAGCTGACTTCTCACAGATTAGTGATAGGCACTTCTATAAAGTGTGGGCAGAAACTGTGGTACTGTATTCAGAATGTGGGAGACAGGGTTTGATTCCTCAGGAGAATAAAATTCCTCTTCTACCTTCTTGGGTGAGTATGGTCAGCACCAGCTGTAGAGGGGGCTGTCCATCTGTCCTGCTGAAGCCATGGGACTGTGTGGAATTCAGGTTTATTAGGCTAATGTAATAGCGCTAGAAAAAGCATGAGTAATGGCCAAGACCATGAGGACAGAGAAACTTGTTTTCAGGACTGGTTCTGTCTTTTGACTGATGACTTTCATGTAAGTATTAAGCTTTAATACTCACCCACCTGTGTTATGTCTCTCCTGGCTAGCTGTAAGTAGTTGCATACAAAATGTTCTGACTTGAGGTCACTACCTTGTTAACATACTGAGAAAATTTTCCTTTTAAGATGCCTACTATAACACATGCTTTTTGGAGATGGCACGATTTCTCCATCTGTGAAATAAAGAAGAAATAATACTGTGTACGTGCTATGCTTCTTGATTGCTAGAATTGTTAGTGGTCTTGTATGACAGAATGACTGTTGGAGAGCGAAAGAATAGCACTTTTCACAAGCAGGCCCCATTTGCCAAAGTAATTCCGTATGCTGCAATGCAATATTAATACTCAAAATAAAGAATAACCTGAATGGAAATTAAGTTATCTCCACATGTTTAGTTGACATAAATGTATAACCATACTTTGTTCCTGTCCACAGTCTCTAGATGTGCTTGGAAATCCTCTTGAAATTGCTTAGTATTAGTGAAGGAAAAGTACTAGCTGACATTCATCTGTTTTACATCTTTTTGTTAGACATAATATGGAGATGTCAGATATTTATTTCTGTGCAATATCATTTTTATTCCTGTCAACACTACAAGGTTGTTCTGCCTTGCTTATCTCTTGTTGCAAGAATTTTGGACCACATTTGAACAGCTAGTATACTATCTGACAGTCAGAAGTTCTCAAGTTCTGTCTCTGTCTTGGGTAAAGAAATAAAAAGGATCTTTAAGATTTGCATATAACCTCTATATTTACTCAATTAGAAATCAGTTGTATAAAATGATCTGACTGAATTAAGTAGGCTTGCAAATGGAACTTTGTAAGCCTTCTACTACCAGGCTGAATACTCAAATAAGGTTAAATACGAAGTTTTTTCCTTGGGGTTTTAATTTTACAATCACTAAGTAGCTAACTTTTAAAGATATTTTTGAAGCAATCATAATTTACTTTATTCCAAGTAAAGACCTTTGCATATATATTTTTTTTAAATGTTAATTTCTTTTTTTCCCCAGACAACACTATGCTAAATTTGCAAATAGTTTCACCTGCTCTGAGATCACCTTGGATGATTGCATCAACACCTTCAATCATGTCAAATGAATGCTTCAAGTTATTTTATTCTTGAATTATTTCTGTTTGTGTTGCTGTGAACTAGAACAATAATATTAATGTTGCATGCCCATATTGGCCTCTGGTTAGTTATGCTTTTTTATTATTGACGAGTAAGTGTGCCAAGCAAAACCACTGGATTTCTGCAAAATAAATGGCCTGACAAAGAATTATAAAGTCAGTAGTAAATGGAGCCTCAAATTAAATGCAAGCAAAGTGACATGCGCCTACTAAATCCATGTAGTGGGACGGTGTAAGAAATCTCCATTGTCTCAGAATTATATAGACAGTACTATGGAGTATGGCGTTGACAGCAACAGACGGGAACACTCACAAACCCGCTGCACATTTCAGCATGAACATTCCAAAATAATCGGTGAATATAAAAGGTAACACCATAAAATTTTATCTAGCTTTATAGATTGAAATATATGGTCTGTATTTGCTGCAAGTTCCATTTTTTTGTAATGTTTTTTCAGTTCTTCTTTGTTTACTGTAGGTAATTTAGATTCATTTAAAGTTTGAAACAGTTGCAGTTTGTCTGTAGTCCTGTTAAGAAAAAGCATTCAGAGCCTGTAATTTATAACACTCCAAAAAAACCTAAAGGTAAAATAAACTTCTGAAACTTGTTTATTCTACTCCTTTTTGCCCACTAATTCTGGAACAAAGGTGGGAGGAATAGCTGTAATAGTCATAAATGATCCCTATTTCAACACTTTCAGTTCTTGTAGTCTGAAGTGTAGTAGTCCTGTATGTCACACTGAGACTGAGCACATTGAAATGGATGGACTTTTTTTTATTTTTATGATGGGATGTTTTATTTAATGAGAATAAGAGAATCAACCTTCTGAACTGGTATTGGTAGAGAACAGGGCTGTTTTTCTAAATGGGCAAATTGTTTCTAGCATCTTTTTCCTTGTCTGTTGAAAGCTGTTAAAGGGTGAAAGAGTGCTATAGGAGAAGAATAAAATACATTTGTGGATGATAGGTCCCATATATTGAAGTAATGATGCTGATTTCTGTTTGAATCTTGAACTGAATTGGTTTTCAGCTGATTTTTTTTTTTTCCCCCTTATACTGATTTTCTTTCTGACCCTATTGAATAAATATTGAAGAAAGTTTTCAGACTGTAAAGAAGGATTTGGTTTCTCTTTGAGTCTCTTTACTTGGTTTTTGTGGTTTTCTTTTTTAGGCTGTGAAAGGTTTCTTTCAGGTTTCTACTGTTAAATGTTGAATACTCAAATGCATGCAAAGTAAATCTGAGGGTTCGTCTGACTTCTCAGGATCAAAGTAACCTTTTTTCAAATGTTAAATTATACTGTATTCCTGCAGATGTCACAGGAACAACTCATGTTTAGAATGATAGTAGATTCCTGTGGAATTCATATCAAACCTTTTGTCTGAGTGTTTAAAAATGTTGCCTATTTATATTAATATATTTGAACGGACAAAACAGCACAGGTATGTATTCTTCTGAACATATCATACAGTTTACTATATGTGCTCCTGCTATTTGTGTAGAAAATACTTAAAAGCCTTTCCTGGTAATTTAATTTCTGTGATTCCTGTGCTGTAATATTGTTATTTTTATTTTTTACTTAGCATCTTGGGAATGCTAGCTGCGTTATATATTCTTTCCTTCAAAACAAGACAAAATCTGTCAGTACTTTATTAATAATTTTGTAATAGCTATTTGCTTCCTGGGGCATATTTTCATAGCAGCAGTTCTTCTTTACACATATGATCTGTGGGTTTGTGAGGTTACAGATGAAAGTGATAGCAAGGTACCTAACTACAGCTGGTTTTCTGTGAGGTGGTAATTTGCCGTTGTCATGCTGGGGTTATATGAACCAAGAGATCTGAGAGTTCAAAAGCTGGTATCCTGAAAAACTGGTGGTCTTGGAGTCTGTGCCTCTGTCCACCTGTGAAATGAAATCCTGGGTCAGTTCCTGGGACATCTGCTGGAAATGTTGGTGGAACCAATTGAGCACATCCTGTTGCTTCTCCTCATTTTTGAGGTATATTTGTCTCTTCTCCCGCCCCCTCTTTCTGACACTTAGCTATAGCTGCGGTACTCTAAAGACTTGGCAAGAAGATCGTTCTGCCTACGAACCGATCTTGTCTTGTATTTCTATATTGGCTTCTTATTGCTTTGTGTGGTATTGTCTTTATCTCTTGGTTATTTATATCTTGGTTATACTTGTTCATTTTTTCTCTCGTGTTGAAACATTTTCCATTTAATATTTTGATTTGAAATATTTTAAAGCTAGAGTGACATTGAGATATCACTGAAATTATGCCAGATGTAATTCATGCAGTGGTTCTTACATTCACTTCCTAATTGATCCACTGCACTTATAATTCGTATCAGATGCCTCTAATGTCATGAAGCTTAGGGTGAGGAATGAGGTAACTCATGGGTGATATGTCTGAAAACTTTACTTCTTAAGAAAAAACTTGGACTAGAACTACCTGAAATACAGTTTTCTGAGACATTTCATGAAGATGCAGGCTAAAATACCACCTATCTTGATATAGTAATTTTGTTCTGCGTAGCAAATAAAAACAATTTTTTGTTTACATTGGATCAACTTGAAGTACACATTGAATGGTTTTAAACGCCCTTCTTTATTTTAAAACCTAGCAAAAAAATGAATTATGTAATTTTACAAGGAAATATCACTACTTAGAAAAGAGTAGTTTGGTGTAGGGATGGCATACAAATTAGCTGATTTTTTTTTAAGTTACCTGTATGGAACTAAAACTTTTGCAGGGAGACCTATTTACAAAGAAAAGTGTTTGAGAGAAAATGGTGATTTTCAATGGTGTATGTCTAGTGTGGAGCCTTTAGAACACAGTGGGAAAATGACTTCTGTCTTTTTTTTTCTTTCCCCTTTTTGTTGTCAGTATGTTGGATATCATGCTGAGGATGAAAGAAAAGGAAGAAAAGAAAAATTTAAATTGTAATTTCAAATGAAATTTAAAAATTTTTCCAAAACAGATGATGTGTAGGTGTGCACTCACTTCTTTCCAATCTGTGCACTACTGCTTTCTAAAAGCAACCTTAGTGATGATGGTAAAATCTACCTAGTGAATATTTTCTTAGTCATTGTAAAACACCAGAAAATATAGAAGTCTTTTAGTTCATACTCTACAGATGCTACTAATCCTTTAAAAAGCCTTCTAGCATAATATTTTATTGGTTTATACTGGAATTCGTATGTTGTGAGACACAGAATTTAAAATTCTGTTTTGAGTTTATTGTCGTCATTCAACATAGTGGACAGAGAAGATTGGTTAGAAAGGGGGCACAGGATTGAACAGTAACAATAAATACACAGAGCTACCCGGGTTTTGTGCATTATGACAGATGGATACATTAATTATGGATTTGTTGATTTAGAAGTTTGGCATATAGACCAGATAACGCTCAGGAATAGTTTTATTTAAAATTTTCAGAGATGGTGATATTTGTGCATTTTACATCATTCCATAGTTAATGGAGTGAAACCTTAGGCTGTTTTAAGGCAACTTTTAAGATGGAGTTGTAGTATGAAGAGTAGCTTTTTCAGCGATATTTACTCGATAGGGATAACTAATGTACTAGAGTATCTCAAACGGAAGGATTTTAACCTTACATGATAAAAAACCAAAGGGAAAAAACCACCTTTGTTAATTGGAAGGGAATTGATGTATATTCTACTTCACTGGATTTGATGTATCCAATGATAAGAATTTCAATAACATTAAATATATAGTGGAATAGAAGTGAGGATCTGATCTGAAGATTTTTAATAACATTTGTATCTGTAGCTAATGAAGAATAAATGTAATACTAAAATGCAAATAGTAATTCTAATTAAAATTAGATTTGTGTCAGTGAAACTCTACTGTCTCCCACATGGTAACTCCTGATTTAACATAAGCAGAGGTACCTCTGTCATGTTATGCTGCTTTATAACATTCTTGGAATGAAATTTATGTGTAGCATAAAGAGTTTCCTCAGTTGGAGGGGAGAAGAAAAAAGCTTTATCTGGAGACAGTGAAATAATAAAAAATATGTGAATTCTTTCCTGTTCAAACTTCTAGGGTTTGGCAATAACTTGTTCTAAAGGTGGCGTAGTTACAATTTCACTGTATGTCTATTTAGAGGAAAGATGTAGCTTTACTCAATGGAGTAGTTTCTTTATTTCAGTGAATGCAGGTAGAGCCTCATAATATGTCTTAAAAATGTTGCTCTTCATTGATCATAAGTTTCTGTGAAGAGTATGTGTGCAAACATGTCTTGAAAGATTAACAGATGTTAAAGAGTTCAAGTTCTTACAGGTGGAGAATAAAGCATGGCAGTTCTTTTTCATAACAGTGACGTTTTTGTCAATAACACCTTCAACTGATGACCATATGGCTCTCCTTAGATATGTATGCAAAGCGTAATGTTAGTTAATTATGTAAGATGGATGTTATATTCACATAGGCAGAGCTCATTCATATTTCCTAGACTACATTAGACTTGCCTTCCAGATAGAAATAACTGTACTGTTTTATATCTATCCAATGCTACAAACTGGATACACAAATGAGTAGTAGGGATTGTGCCCTTCAATGTCTTGTATGCTGTACATAACATCTAATATTTGGCACATAAACCCTTCCTATGTCACTAATAACTTTCATTAAAAGAAAGTTTATTGAGGGTGGGAAGGTAGACTTTTGATGGTGAAGAACTGCCAAATTTATGATTGTTTCCCTCGTAAATCGAATCTGTGTAGTGGATGAAGGGTCTTAAATATAAATATATATATGACAGTCGTAAAAGACTATTTCATGTCTTGGCAATAAAAACTCACTTTAGAAACTGTAAATCTAGAATTTCCCTACTTGAAGGTGTTTCTTTTGGTAACCTAAACAAAATGTTTTGATGTAACATTTTTGCTTGTTGTCTTGGATGCAATGTTCTTAACCATTTTTTTTTTTCCTTGGAAAAATGTGAGGAAAAGTTAATTCTATGCAAGTATAACAATCCATTACCCTCCACAACCTGCTTTAATTATGCATCATTAGTCAGTCATTCCCCGCTGTTGGTTCAAAGACATAGCTGGCAGCAGCAGAAGGCTGTTATCTGTGGTACCAGAGAAGCTGCTGCTGTAGAGTACCAAAAGGATATGTTAACAAGCATATTTGGCCTGCACAGACTATTCATTGTGCCTCCATTTTTGCTTTAATTCTTTTCTCTACTTTCTGGTTTTGGAAAGATCCTGTTCCTTCTAATTCCCTCAGGGGGAAGGAGGAGGAATTTGAGACTTTGTGAGGAAGAATATGGCATGGGGAAGTAGTTCAGCAGTGCTGGCTTTGCTTGGTGGTATTGGCTTTTCTGTCCTGAATTCTTGCTACAAAAGTAGTAACTTAGAGGCATTGTTGCTGTAAGCTGTTGCTGCTGATCTTTTAGCTATGGCAGGGAATCAGGCCTGCAGAAAGTTCGAAAACTAAGTTTACTAGTTTAGCAGTCTGCTAAAGTTAATGATTAATGCTTTATAAGTGACTAGATATGGATCAAAGACAAAGGAATTGTCCACTTTCAGTGTTTTCTCTGATGAATTTATAAAGCTTATTGCAAGAGCAAGCTCTGAGAAAAATGTTGGAGCTTATTAAAAAAAAAAAAAAAAATCATAAAAATAGACCAGAGTAGAAAGTGTTTGGCAGTTTTAACACAGCGGTTGGGATTTTAAGAGTTCTATGTATATGTACATCATAATTATAAACATGACCCTACTATTTTAAATGTTTCATTTCCAATTAATAAATTTAATTTATTTTTTTTTTAAAGAATCAATATTAGGTGTTTAGACTATGTCTTACTGTCACAGAAATTACAAAGAATGTATTTGGAATAGTCCAAATGCACAATAAATGTACAATTGAATCTAGTACCCTTTTGATCCCAACAGTAGACCTCCTGACTTCTGTTATGACTCTTCATGTTTAGATTATGGTAATAGAGTTAGTTTTATACAAACACTGTGCAAATACTACTGAAATAAATAATATTCAGTAGTTGTGATTATTAACAAGTTTTGTATGTAACAGCACAACTGACTTTGTTTAAATATAGGATGTTTTATGTGCAAGTCTGGAATGCACGTGCTGTATAGAAAATCTTGATGTTTGTACAGATATTGTGCAGTGTGACCTAATGTGGTAGCTGGTTTGCTAAGGGAGTGAATCTCTTCAAAAATATTATCTAATACCCCAGCAAGAATTGAGGCTTTGATGCATTTTATTTGTTGGTACTAGTTCTGCAAGCTGCTATATACCAAAGATGATACCAGAAAAATATTGGTTCTGGGTATAAAAAAACTGATTATATGTGTATTTGTTTTAAATACGCAGTGAATAGAGCTATATCATTGCAAGTGGATGAAAAAGAGACATCTCTTAAGACTAGGTAGATGTTCCCTAAAAATAAATTATTCACCTTCCACTGTGTTGGTTTATTGGGAGTAGAACTACTCCGACTCTATTTGTTAATTGCTGGTTTATTTTCTCTTGCTATCCATTTGTTGTAATTGATTGTGGTTGCTTTTTCAAGACAGATGAACAATGGTAGCACCAGAACTTTATTCTTCCTCTGTATGGTAATTCTTTTTTGTAATTCCACAGGTGTATTTAATGTAGTGAAAAAGCAAGTGAACAAATCCAAACTTTGCTACAGATTTGAAAGTAGCTTGCTCCATTTTAATTCCTTGCTCAGCACTTTCTCCCAGAGGAGTGTGATGCTGTAGAATGAAAGGTTTCTACATGTGCTAGGGTTTGTGTAGTCACTTACAATTTAAATGTGAAAGATATTACTGGATATAGTTTGTCACCTCTGGGGAAAAAATAAGCCCAACCCAAAATCCCCACAACATTTCTCAAGGAAGCAGTCTATCCATTTGGTCTTTGGGATGCAGGCCTTTCCAGAACCCAAAGGTACGTTAGCATCTAGTAGTTTTCACTGTTGCCCACTTTCATTGTGTCAATCGAGTCACCTACAGGAATTGGGAAGACTTCAGAAAGTCTGAACTGAGGGATGCTGGGCTTCTCCTATTGCATTTTTTAAAAAGCTGGAAAGCTTGCGCACTTAACACTGGTTGATTTATATTGTAAATGTGTCAATCTAATATTAGCAAGAGTGAATCCTTTGCAAGAAAATTTGGTTGCTGGCTGGTAGACTTTGTGCTTTAGTGGAGGGCAGGCAGAGCCTCTATGGATACATGTCCAGAAATAATTAATTGTTATTAATTTATATTCCTGGGCATATAAAAGTTTTATAACCTGACTAATATAATCTGTCTACCTTCCCTTATAATCAATTGTATTATTTACATTATTTCTGTAATGCATTACTTGATTTTTATTGGAGTTGACCATGGTACCACTCAAAAAATGGAGAAGCTTCCATTAAACTTAACAGTGCAGAATCAAAGCTGCCTTCATCACAATGCACTCAAAGAGCATCTCAATAATTGACTAGAGGGAGCATTGTCTCTTTTGTGGTACATAAATGAGGTGCTCATGTTTAAGGAGGCATTATGGTCATGAGAAATCTGGAACCTACATATTTGGATGCTGTTCTTGAAATTTCCATGTATAATTAAGTTGGTTTGCAAGGAACTCCTGAAGCCTTTGTGTGCCTTTGCAGAACGTTGGATGCAGCCTGCTTCCTGACCTGAGGCTTTGTAACACTTGATTCTCTATGGCTGCTTTTCTACTGATACATACGGTGTATCCTAAGTGAGGATAATTGAGTTTGCAAAATGCTATGAAATTCTTGGATGGCTGAAGCTGCAGATCTTAGGAAGCGGTTATCTTGTTGTTGGGAGAAGAATGAAGGGATTTTGAGTAGACAACAGTGATTTATGCAGCTAACATTAAGCAAGTGTGGTGACATCGGTAGCTGTGTTGACTCTTTTATATCTGTATTAAATTTAACCAGAAGTTTGACACTCATAGTCTTTAAGATTGTCCCTGTTCTGTAATCCCTTATTAATCAAAACTGTCAGAGTTTCCAAGAAACGCTGATAATCTAACATCGCTTCCTGTACGAACCAGGTAATTGGGTTTACCCGAAGTAATTTTTCTCAAATACAGTAGCCACTGTACTGTTTTTACTGTTCTGCTTATTCAATTACAAAATGCCCTGAAACCAGCCCCCACCTCCAAATAAAAAATACCAACCCCCAAACAATATAGAATCTACCACGTTTCACAGGAAATATTTCTAGTGATTAAATGGTCTCCCTGTCATAAGTATCTGTCTTCACACTTAATTAATCTACTTTCAGTTTATTTTCCTTTGTGTTTGGGCCCTCTGTTACCTACCTTATTTTCCCCCTTCATGTAAATATTTTTGAACTGTGATAGCTGTCCGCCTCATTGTTAAATCAAATGTTCTGAATCCCTTGTATTTTTGTTGTGTAGTGTGTTTTCCAATCTTGCTGATCTCTTTACCTTCTCTTTTTTTCTCCCTCATTATCCCTATTTTTTTCACTTTTATAGTCCTCTTATGTGAAGATTACATTACCAAATGTTAATGATTAGCTCATAATCCACCAGCAGCCTTCAAGATGTTTTTTCTGAGGTATTTAGACTATTCAGGTTTCTTTTAAATTAGAAGGCTCAAATTTCTATCTAGAATACTTCTGTGTCTCTTGAAGAGTGACATGATAAACAGTAGTATAAAACAAGGTAGACCATTTGGGTGCATGATGCAACATTTTAACTACTGGCTTTTAAGTATGCATATTCAAAATTCAGCTGTTACAGCTCAGCATTTTTTCCTGCATCTCCTAGATCAATTAATATACAGATCTCAGTCTAATTAGTCCTGTCTGATGTAATTGCCACTAACTCCCACTAACCTTAATAGGAGCTATATCAAGAATTTGCTGTGGAAAATCTTGCAAATTAATCCTTAAAAAAATCTCAAACTGAAACAAAACAAAACAAATCACATCAGCTCTGTGCCAGCTATGGTCAGACAGTGTTATATGGCACATTTATTTACTGTGTTTCTGTAGCACTTTGAGATCTTTCAGGATACTCAGAGTAACTAAATTAGTACTATGAATACAAACATATGTGAGTATGTGTGTTAGTTGCTTCCTCAACTTAAATCCCGTGTGGTTTGTTAAATAGTATTTAAAGTAGCCAAGAAATACAGTACAGGAAATGTTATTTAATTCAGATAACTTGACGTGTACCTTCACTATCACAGTAAAAGTGAGAAGATGGGGATACTCTGAAAAAAAGTGTTAAGTGCCATAAAGCACCTTTGCTGTACATACAACAAATTCCCAGAAAGAGCAAGCAAGTTTCCTATGAAAGTATATGTGGACTACATTCGTAGGTTCAGATGAACTTAATGAGGTAATTTTTTTAATGAACATCAGTGTAGATTAGTGTAACATCATTTATACAGGACAAAGGAAATGGAACAAGTAAATGAGTTGTCATGATAATTAAAAACACTTACAGTGCTAGGAAACTACTGAGTAATTTTCCGGTGAAGAAATACAAACAAAGCAGACTAACATTAGGCATAGTGGCGCTGAGGAAATTCTGTCTCTTCTGAAGATACTTTGTATCAAAGGATGCTCACGGGAGATTTTTTTAACTATCTACACCTCTGTTGAGTAGCACTTTCAGCAAATTAGTAAGGAAACTCACGTATTACAGAGAAGTCAGATCCACTAAATGGAAAGCAAAGGATCCCAATAGGGACATCTTGAGTCCATTTCTTGCTGACATGAAAGGAAGTGCACGAAAATGGGGCAAATTGGAGAACTGTATCATTAGTGACTAAAAAGTGGGTTTATGTTATTAGGGAATGCAATTTACTGGTCAATTTAAAGCTATAAGTTTCATGATGAACAGAAAAGAACTACAGTGATTAAAGAACGGTGAAAAAATAGTGTTAAAATCCAGAAGGATCATCAGTGTACTTTGCTAGAATGATGAAGGGCACAGTGTGTTTTTCTGCAGATTTTAAAAAGGAGAATTTGAGTTGGAAATAGATTAACCTTTGGAATACCTCAGTTGTCCTGAAAGGACATTATATGAAAGGTCAGTATTTAAAGCAACTCTAATGGGGAAGCTCAGACTCAAAGTCAGATCATGGGTCAAGAATTGTAAGTCCCTTCAACAGACTGTGGATATAAGTACTTGAAACATGAAACCAAGCGTGACAGTGATGAATGGGGAAGGCATGCAAATGTGTAGTCTTCACAACAGATTTTACAGGGATGATTACCAAATGCTTCAGAAGTTTATATAAAGGAATACTAACCTGAATGAGGTAGATAAGAGTGTACAAAAAGCAGATGAGAAATAAAATTAAGCAAAACCTAGATCACCTGCATCACCACTTGCAACAAAACAGTCGATATGGTTTACCTGGACTTCAGCAAAGCCCTAGACACTTTCCCACAGCCTTCTCCAGACAAACTAGCAAGACAGATTGGATGGGCGATCTGTGAGTTGGGTAGAGAATTGGCAAACAAGTGAAACTCAAAGAGTGGTAATCAATGGTTTTTACTCAGGCCGACAGCACATCATAGGTGGTGTCCCCCAGGGATCGATACTGGGCCCCATGCTGTTCAACATCTTCATAAATGATCTAGAGGACAGGATTGAAAGCACCTTCACTAAGTTTGCTGATAACACTGAACCGGGTGATGTGGACATGTCAGTAGGGAGAGCCATCTTACAGAAAGACCTGAACAGGCTGGAAGAGTGGGCTAGCCAGAACAGTATGATGTTTAACAAAGACAAGTGTGAAGTCCTATGTGTAAGACAACATAACCGAAGAGCCCAATACAGGTCAGGCTCTGTGTGGCTGGGGACCAGTCTTGCTGAAAGGAGCATGGGGGTCCTGATGGATGACAATCTGAACATGAGTCAATAGTGCACTGCTGCAGCAGTAAAGGCAAACTGGATCCTGGGTTTCATCCCCAAGGGGATTACTAGCAAAGATAGTGACCATCCTGCTGTACTCGGCATTTGTCAGCCTGCACCTGGAGTACTGTGCCCAGTTGTGGTCTGCAAAATTCAGAAAAGATTTTGACAGACTGGAGAGGGTCCAAAGGAGGGCCATGAAGAGACAAAAAGGGCTGGAGGATTTGCCCTATGAAGAAAGACTGAAGGACTGTAGGGTTTTTCCTCCCCGGAGAAGAGAAAGCTCAAGGAGACCTCATCACAGTATTCCTGGCCTTAAAGGGCAGCTATAAAGAGGACAGAGGCTCTTTCTTCACAAGGAACGTGGAGAACACAAGAAGCAATGGGTGCAGGTTTCATTAGGAGAGGTTTTACTCTGATATAAGGAAGAAACTTTATACAATGTGAAACACGGTAGAATTGCTGTTGCTGGAGGTTTTCAAGATGTGACTGGACAGAGTGCTAAGTAATCTCACCTAGGTTCGCTTTCCCACGAAAGGTTAGACCTGACTGAGTTTTGTTAATATAGCGTGTTTGTTAATAATCATTTGTGGTTAGGACCAGATATCCTATATACATGAGGGTTTTTTCCCAGTGTAAAACATCTAACTGGTAATTATTTGGTTTTCTTAATTGGAATACTCAGTTCCACAAACACTTTTTGATAATATAACAGCAGATTAAAAAAAAAAAAAAAAAAAAAAAAAGAGGAGGAGCTGTTGTTCATAGGAAAGTGTGTGAGGGGAAAGGAGTTTTCTGTATGGGCTATTTTTCCAGCAGCAAGAAATATTAATTTCTCTGACTGTTATTTGGAATGTGCAAAGACATACAGCACTCCAAGGGACAACGACAGCATCCAGGCATAGAAACTGATATCCTGAGGGAAAATATCTAGGTTTTTTCCTTAACAATAACTGTAAATATTTGAAGAGTACAAATACCGAAGCACAGAAGCACAAGGAGAGTAATGCAATAGGATTACTAAAGTGAAAATTCAGATTGGCTGAGTATTAGGAATAAATGATTGACAGTGAGAATAGATTATGTAGTGGAGCACTTTCCCAAAGGCATTTGGTAAAAGCCCTATCTCAGTCTTCACTGAGGTACTTCAGAGTAGATTGTATAAAGAAGCAAAAGCTATTCTGTGGGGAAACACGCCTTTTCTGGAGGGCTGTGCTAGAGGACTTAATAGATTTGCTACAAGTCATTTCAGTGAATCATTTGGAGATGTGTTACGGATTTTTGCTCATTGAAAGATGTTCTATAACATTTCCCACATATCCTACTTGGTGGATCAGAGTTTGTGTTCATCACAAACTTAGATCAATATCACATAACAATATTTTATGTGCATTATTCATAACAGTTTTGTGAAATAGACTTTTAAAGAACAGGAGGCAATAGGCAAGTGAGAAAGATGTAGGATGTTTGTGTTCTGGCAAGGGGGGTGTTTGGGGAGGGAATTCTGGAAGTTTGCAGACCCAGTGATTTCACTGTGACCTGCATTTCATCCTTTATCCTAGTCTGGTTTTTTCCTACATGCTAAGATTTCTAAGTGTTTTGCATACTAATACTGACTTAAAAATATACAACTTACAATGGCCCAAAGGAAATTAACACCGAAGTTTTTAGCATTATACTTTAAAGGACCTGACCTTCAGAAAAAGCACTTTGTCTCCTAAATGCTAACAGGCACAAGCTGGAACCAACAGAAGGAGGCTGAGGAGTTTTTGAGGAATTATTTCTTTTCCAGTGCATAGGATTTTCAGAATATTTACTTTTTGAAATACCAGCAGGAAGTTCACCTATTGCATACTGAATAGCCCTCAGTGTTCAACTTCTGACATAGGTCTCCTGCTGTGGAGGCTGGAAGTGATGTGCATTGAGTTATCGATTATATATTACTCCTTTGCACTTTCAAGAAATACCTAAGAGAAAGAAACTAAAGTACTCATGGAGATGTTCTGGTCCCTTGATGTGGACGTCAGCAACACTAATGATCAATCATTTATTTGTTTCCATGTCCTCCCCCCCTTCTTCTTTTTACTGTGCCAATGCAGATTCCAGAGCTTGGAAATGACTGAGAGTTTCCTGAGCCTCTAGATGGGATGTTTAAAATAACTACCTTAAGGAACAGCATGTTCCTTTTCATTCAGGCAATTCTTATGGATAGTGCTTATTCTGTTTTCAAAAGATGGAAAAAGAAATTCTAGTCTTCCTCCCTTTTCATCCCATGTGCCTAGTGTGCATATGTTTTTCAGATGATACAAGGTGCAGGTCAGACACTGCTGTGTGCATAAATATTCATAACTGTATAGTTGGGGGAAAAAATAAGTGACAGGTTAGCATAAATTAAATATTCAGCACAATTCAGCAACATCAGGACTAAAATAGAAATATGCAAGATACTAGAAAAACTGTTCTAAGAAAATGTTTGAAAAGAAAATTGTTCTCTCTTTTTGTCAATCACTGTATTTGGAAAAAATGAAATATTTTGCTCTGAATGAGGTACAGCAAATTAAAAAGGTGGTAAAATGCAGATTGGACTTCAAGAGCCAGCCAATAAACTGACAAGCGTAGCTAGAACGTGGCAGGAAGATGTTGATGAGTCTTGTTCCTCCAGAATCATAGAACAGAAATTCTCAAAATGTCGTTGTCCTGGACATTATAATGCTGCAAACCTTGTTTGAGAGCAATGTCCATATGTGTTTAGATGTTTGCTGCCTATATTCTCTATTTTTTCAGTCAAGATTCTGTTTCCTTTGCTATAAATATTAATTTTTTAAGATCATTTAATACCAAATTCTGGTAAGTATTTGGACTTCCACATTAACTAGTAACACATCATATTAGCGACAGCTATTTGGTGATGTCTTACACTAACAGGTAACAGAAAGTTCTGTGAGAATGTACTACTGTAATATATCATCAGAGTCCAAAATTGTTTCGTAAAATTGGCCAGTATGAACACCTAGATGTCAGCTTCCAAGTTCTTACAACCTTTGCTTGTAAGATGTACTCATTTACCACAGATAGTATGTTACTTCAGTTTCTGGAAAAACTCCAGTAATTAGCTGATCTGTTTTGTGCTTTTTCAGTTGACTCTGTTTGCTTTTAGGGACACACACAAGCTTCACTGAGTTGATCAGAAAACTTTTCATTACTGTGAAATAACACTAATTCATGCTGGTTGTAAACTTTTCATTTAAGTTCATATTAAAGTTGCCTGTTTGAACAATGTTTTTTCCATGTATGGGGTATGAAGCAACCGGATTTGCCCAGATTTTATAGCCTGTTTCCATAACAGCAGTTGAAAAAATTTTGATGTAACTATTATGATAAAGTTCTTATTAGTTTTATTTGTGCAATCTTTGAAAACCCATAAACCAGAGTATACTTTGTCCCTTAAGAATTAAGGAATGTATTCAAGTCAATCCTTTATTTCGAATATATTGATTACTATTACAAAAACAAATAAAAACCTTCCAAGATGGGAGATGACTCACAGGACTAAAATTATTTATGTCACATGTCACTTAACAATTAGAGTTGTTGTGCTATCCTACCTTTTTTTGGATCTAATCTGATCCAGAGCAGCTCAATCTCTTAAAAGCAGCTGAAATCTGCTATTTTCTTTTGTTCAGTAGAAAATAGATTAACCATAATTATGGTTGCGGCTAAAGATGATTTGTTCTAGCAGCTGTAATTTCTGTCTTTTCTCAGGACTCTAATAATGATAGTAAATGGAATTTTTTTCTCCTTAATGTTTTGGGAGGAATGTAATATCAGTGGTTGCTTGCAAGATTGTATTTTAAAGCTGAATGCCCACACACCCCCGCATGTAATCGTTAGTTTAAAAAAAAAATGTGAAAATGAAGAATTTGAGGGCTATTTTTCGCCCTCCCCGCCCCCAAAAAATCACAAAGAACATTAAAGAGTACTTGTTGTATTTCTCTCAGAAAGTAGTATGTTCTAATATTAGACTTTAAGGACATAACATTGAAATAGAATGTTTATTTAGGAAATGGCGTTTTACAATTCTCTTTTAATCTAGACAGGTTTTAAGACAAGAATTATAATGTCCAGTTACTTAAAGTACAGTGTTTGTGTTGTAAAATTAATACAGTTGTATAAGGAAAAAAAACAAACAACTGTTGTCTTTCAAAGATTTATTTGAGGCAATTTCATATGCTTAAGAGAGTTACTGAGGACTGAGGTGCTGCTTTACCATCTAGATGGTGCATGTTTTCTAAGTTTTGACTGGGCAACTTGAAAGGAGTAGTGAGACAAGAATTCTCTACTTTTCAAAGGGTAATGATTAAATATGCGCTTCAAAATGTTTTAACAAAGAAGATTTGTAGAAGTATAAAAATGATACCAATCCTGGTATCATCTAATTATCAAACTAAAAATACAGCTATTCTTTGACTTTTTCACAATTGTTTCAATATTGAAAAGTGTTCTTTGTGTTCTAGTGTGCTCAAATGGGTATATTCTTTCATTCAGAAGTCCATAGTCAATTTTTCAGGTGTTTTCAACTCTAGATATGTATCCAGTCGGAAAAAAAAAATGCTTATGTTGATATCAACTGAGGCCTCACTTTATTGGTTTTAAGAATTGTAGCCTGTACAAATTTGTTATTTTTTTTTAGTGATGTGTACAGGTTGGGTATCTTCAAAGTTGGAAATAATAATGTTATACCTATGAAGAGTGCAAAGAGCTATAAAGGAGACTGAAAATGCAGTGGGGTAACTTACATGGGTAAAAGCCTAAGTATTTTGGCTCACCTGTGAACATGCAAACAAAATTATTAGCACATCTGACACCTTAAAGGTTGTAGAAATATTTCTGTTGTATTTGTGTTTCTTATCAATTTCAAGAATTGAAATGCTGATGTACTGAAACTGGTAAGAAAACACATGATCAGTGTTACTTCAGCTAAATAACTATAGCAGAGATGAGCAGGAGCACATTTTTGGTCTCTTTTTCCCTGACAAAAATCTAATCAAACTTGGTAGGTTAAGATGTTTTGTAAACTGGTTCCAGTTTGGTGGTAGTAACCTATGATGCAATTCATGATGCCAGTTATGCAGTCAAAAGATAGTGTTTAGCAGTCTTTTACTCAGGTATGAAGTAAATGGCAAACTTTAGCTAAGTAATGGTTAAGAACACATACTCCAAGTTTAAATAAATCACATTAATCAGTATGTATTCTTCTCTTTTCTTTTAAGCTTAGAGGAAGTTGTTAGGAAGCATAAAAGTTGTTCTGTTCATCCTTCTTGTGAGACAGATTTAGAAATAGCTTGGCTTACAGCAAAAATCATACTGTTAGACTACTGTATCTGTTGAGTCAATTATTATTAATATTGAGGATGGCTAAGAATTTTAGTTTCCAAGCTTGCCTTTTCAAAGTGTGTTGCCATACTCAGCTAGGGGACTGTGCTGAGAGGTCAAAGATGGAGGAATGTAAAAAGTATCCTTCAGTCGGTAACTGGTTATAACTTTTGCCTTTTCTAAGGTCTCTATATTGTTTGTGTCAAAATGAACTTCAGGAAGAAAAGATGACATTTTAAAATTTTCACTTCAGAACCTTCCATCACCTTAATTTGTACTGATTTTTTTTTTTTTTTTAAATATTCTTGTGCTGTTTGAAAGAAAGCTTGAAGTCTGAATTGGAAATTAAATGATTGCCTGTAAAGAAAGGGAACAGCTTTTCAAAAAATTTTCTTGTAGTTCAATTTGGAAAAACATTTAATCCAGAATTACTTTTAATTTTTTTTTTTATTTTTTTTTTTTTTTTTTTTTTTTGGTGAGAATTACAAAAAAGTACATAGTATTGTTACATGCATCCTTTCAGTCATTAGTTTTTCTTGTATAAATCTGGCTGGATTCTGGTCAGAGTGCCATATCTTCAAAAGAATACTTGAGCATTGGGTCAAGGTTTTGTACAGATGTTTGTGTGTACTGAATATACACATGTATTATACCCATTTTTTTGCTTGAGAACTAAATCTGTCACTTGTGCCTGTAAGTAACAGCCCTCAAAGGTTCTAAAAACAAAGTGGCACAAAACCCCAGAGCTCATACTTTGAAAATTATGCTTTTCTTTTCAAGCTGAAGCTTTCAGGAGGTGCTGGGGAGGGGGGTGTCATATTTTGTAAAGCGTTTCCTTTCGTTTATCAGTGGTGGATGTCCACCACACAGAAAGGAACCTTTACAGAAAGGAAGTGAATATAAACAGAAATAGCATGAGCAGGTCGGAGTTTACAAGAGAAAATCATTAATGTTACAGTTTCTAAAAGGAGTGTGCCTCCTGTTACCCTCCAAGTATCTTTCATCCCCATGAACCACCTGTTTGAAAGCGAAACAGATCTAAAGACTGGATTATGCCTTGGGTCTGATAGTAGTCCAAGCAGCAGGGTGGGCCCTTTTGTTTTCTGCTGAGATCATGTGAGTACACAAAGTAGGATTTAATCTCATGCCCTAGTATTGTTTATTGGTATATATTAATACTAATACCTTATATAGATACTTTTCCCACAGTATTTTTTTTTTTCTGCTTACTAAATGTTGTCTTCAAATCTGCTTTTTAGTCACAATGAGACTATTCTGAATTAATTTACCACAGAAAGGCAAATACTTTTCTTCTTTGTGGGGGCTACAGTAACCGTGAGGCCCATGCCGCATTGAGTTTTACTTTCTTACCTGTTATCTTCTAATGAATTGAATTTTTTATTAGACATCGTCAAGATTTTGATACTTTATTCTGAATCAGTCCTTTCTAACAGTCTTTAACCAGTAAATTGTGGCTTCAGTGGGACTAAATACCCCCTACAGGGAGCAGAATCTTGAAAATAATTTTATTTTTTTGATATAATATATTTTGATATATATCAATAAATTGATAATAATATTTTTATTTTATAAAAAACATATATAATGGCAAATATTTCCAAAGAAAATGCATACTACAACTCTTTGCATAGTCTTGTATTGTTTTTTTTGAATGGAGTTGTACTGAAATGAACACAAGCAATAGTTAGTACTATGGATGTGACTGCCTAAATTCTTTCTTTATAACCTTTTGATTTTTTTTATTTATGCATAATTCAGGGCATGTAATATGTAGTTCCAATAAAGTATTCTAGCAAAAATAGTCAAAAAATAATTTTTTGACTGACACTTTTGCCCGACACTTTTGCCCAGGGAAAAACCTCTTTTCCCCCCACTTTTCTGAAGTGATATTTCAAAACACTTCAAAATATGCTTGATATAAATGGTAGCTTCAAGTCGAAGTGTTTATTTGAAATGAAAAAAAAAAACAACAAAACCCCAGGACATTTAAAAGTGAAAACAAATGTCAGAACATTGCTGAAACATTCAATTGATGTATGCAATGACATGGGGAAGTGAGAAATGCTTAATTGCACTGTCTGTCCTTTAGTAAGAATTGGTACTCTTCATAATTATTTTCTAGATAAACACTGTGATGTGCTTTTATTGTGACAAACAGATGTAAGCAAAAATATTTTAGGAAACCTATAATATTTGCAGAACAGTACACTTTTAAAAGTTTGCATGTGTATTAGATTACAATAACCTGTAATAGCTTGTATAAAGGTATTTGTTGGTAGTTCATTTTATATGGCAAGCTGATCTTCTTGAATGTTATTAGGCAAAGTTTGTGGTATTATTATATATTTTTATTGATTATCTGTCAAAAGAATTGATTTTGCCTTAGGTTGAGGACCTCTTACTCAGTACAGAACCAAAAAGGGATTTTATTATTTGACGTTCTTTTAGCACTAAACTGCCACCAAAGTCTCAGAATTCACTGAATGGCAGGGGTTGGAAGGGACCTCTGGAGATCATCTAGTCCAACCACCCTGCTAAAGCAGATTTACCTACACCAAGTTGCACAGAGTCACATCTGGATGGGTTTTGAACATCTCCAGAGTAGGAGACTCTACAGCCTCCCTGGGCAGCCTGTTCCAGTGCTCACGCTTGGAGGTCGTCCAGCATAATCAGACCCTTTAATCATCATGCTTAAGTATGCATGCTCTGCTTTGTTCTCTCACTACAATGAGATACCATATATTGAAAAGCAAGTAACACATCCCTGTTCTTGTCATTGTATTGATGATAATTAATTTGGGTTAGTTCAGCAAGTTTATTTTGGAGGACAGTTTAACCTCAGTAAGATTTATTAACATGAAGATGTCCTGTAGGTAGGCTGTGGTTAAAGATGCCTTAAATATAAAAGAGATGCCTTAGAAATTCTCCATGAATCAAATTAATTATTTTCTTAAAGTGTTATAAATTACTTTTAGACATACACATTGTGCACTACACAGATCAGTGTGTGAGGTGGAAGAGCCCCACTTTTCCTCTTACTTCTCTGGGCAAGTACTGTTTTTTCAGGAAAGAAGGGTGGTTTAGGAAAGGAATGTAAGCACAGAATATATTGCAAAAGAACGCACTGCCCAGAAGCCTTGAGGTATGCCTCTCCGTATCATTGAAAAACGGTGAAGGAAAAGCTGCCTCTGAAAAGCATATTGTAGCTTGATACTATGCACCTTGTGTTGGAATTATAGTAATAACTTTGCATGCAAAAGTACTACAGAATATTTAGCTTCCTAGTGTCACAGGTACCTGAGAAGGCAAAGATTATTTCAAAATACTAACGTGAAGAGTTGCTGAAGTTGCAGTACTGGAAAGCAAAAAGGACATGTTAAAAGGATTATAAGGATTCATAAGAAATTGCAGGTGAGGGTAGGGAAGAATTTTCCTGGATGTTCCAGGAATGTGTCAGTCACTCCACCAGTGAAAGGAAAGTTAGCATTGTAGTTAGTAGGTGGGAATCTGATAATTTTTTTTTAAAACTATTTGTCTATCATGTTAGGTCAGAATTTAGCCAAGAACTGCATAAACTGTTGCTATATTAATAGCACAAATAGAAATCAGAGAGCTGCTAACCTAGCTAGGCACTGTGCTGGCTCCCAGAATGGGAGAAGGAAAGTTTCTGTAGCTTGTCAACAAGTAGCCAACTTCACTGAACAGATAGTCAGCTAACGGAGCAGAAAGGGAAGGATGCTATCTACATGGAGGCTGGCCATAAGTTCATACAATAGTCATGGCATTTGAGTCTAGGATTAGGGGGCTATTTTCCCCTCAGTAGAACAGAAGGTTCTTTCAAACCAGGAATCAGGAAACAGAGCAGATGTGTCCAAAACAGAAAGCAGCCAGAAACACCCACAGCCAAGAGCTAGCCATTCAGCTAGCTGCAAAAGTAACCTACGGAAGTGAGAGAGAAAGGGAGAAAAAAGCCAGTTGGAGAAGTAATAAGGTTAAGAGCCCTAAGTTGGCAGCTACTAATATACTGATAGAAGAGACTGAAGGAAGGAAGGAAAGCTAGTGAGGGTTGGAATAAACACCCCTCATTTCACCAAAGGATATGCAGAATTAATGTTCTGCATTCATTGGAGCCTACAGTTGTTTTATGTATGTTTTCAACTGTGTTTACTGTGGAAAAAAAAATTGTTCAAACATTTTCAGACATTCAGGATTATGTGTGTTTGTAGCTGATTTTTTTTTTTTTTTTAGCAAGTTTTCGTTAGTTTGTCTTCAGATCACTGACCTCCCAAACTTGGATTCTGTGTTGGGTCCATTTTAGCTTTTCTCTTTAGTTTGATGGTTTTGTTTTGTTTTTTCTCTTTTTGTGATCACATCAATTTTTTACCCATACAGCTCCTACTCTAATTAAAGGTAGTTCAATTTTTGAGTACATCTGCTATGTCACTCAGATGCACTTGAGATGTTCTTTAGAACATTAATTTTTACATTTACATTATTTTTGCCTTTTCCCATAATTGGCATCTGTGTTTTCTGACCTTGAATTTAAAGCTTTAAGTGGTAAAGATTGGAAAAATATAGCATATAATGAATGTTATGCTAAAGAAATAAGGCTTGAACCCTACGATGGTAATTACTGTGTTCTGCTTTACACTGCCTTTTTCTTGCAGATCCCAAAAAGTTCTTGTGCTTTATCTTGGGCAGGAATGGTTAATGAGGGAAGAGGAAAAATAGTATGCTTCTGACTTCTGCAGAATTAGTCTTTGGTAACTCTTGCTGCAGTGTGAAAGGGGAGGAAAAAGCTGAAATCCAGCACAACAATTGAATCTCCTGTAGCCCTTTCTTTTCCCAAACAGTCATTGGAGGTAGCATATCATTTGTATTCTTCCTTAGACTTTATATAATGTATTAATGCAAAGCTGCTTTTGCCTCAAATAATATTTTTTTTCCCCCCCTTTTGGTGCTTCTTGTTTCTCTTGGTTTTGTTTCATGAATTATGTCTTGGTAAAGGCTTTATTCCTACTTGGGAGCCAATTGAGCTTCTGTGGAACCAACTTGTTCCTAAATTCTGCAATTTAGATGTTGCCAAGAAATTCTATGAGTCTTTTCTGTGGGAAGTTTAAAAAAAAAAAAAACAAAACCAAACCAGCAGTTGTGGGAGACTTGAACTTGTTTCTTAACAGAAAGCACAGCAACCACAGTCAGAAATATTTAGCAGTTTGGCAGCTGACAGCAGGACATACAAAGAATAACAAAATAGTCTATTGAAAAGGAAGAAAAAGATCTTCAAAAGACTTGTGTCCACAGCAGGGGGAAAAACATAACAATCCTATTATCAAGTTAGGAAAAAAAAAAAAAATCAGCTTTTTTTTCGAACTCCTGCTAATATAACATGTTAAATGATAAGCCAGGAACTTAGAACATAAAAAGGTGTTCTCTGGCATCCTTTTTTGATGTCTCTAATCAGGAAAAGTGGGAGAGAAAAGAAACATTCAAACAGTTCTGAGATCAGCATTTGAAACTCTAGCAGAAGAGACTGGTTTGCCTAGGTCATCTGTCACTACTTTATTAATTCTGCAAATAGGTGACTGACGCATGAAACTGAAGTGAGTTTCCTGGTACTGCACAGTGATTGTAAAGAAAAGCAAGTAAAAGATTCTGTGCCCTGTAACATTCACAATATACTTTGATTTATGTTAGTATTGGATTAGTTTATTACTTTCTACAACTTTATGTAACCATTACCAACTTTTTTAATTGCCTTAGAGTAATTAAGGTATGGTCCCTGTACCAAATTGTGAGCTATTTGTCATTCAGGGTTTTGTTGCATTCTTTTTATGTCGCTGTTTGGGGGTAGGACAATGATGGTTTTCAGATATTTGCAATTGAATTTGTAGTGGAATTCTATATAATTATGTTAAATTTTATTAAATTGTAAATAATTTTTAATTTATAAATTTTTTAAATTATGCTACTTTTTTTGGTACCCATTTGCCTTCCTAGAACTTGCTGGGATGTGATAATAAGCAATTTAAATAGAACATATATTTGTGTGCATTAAGTATGTCTGTTTTCTGTGTACAGCAGTTTTAGACATCTGATGTGCAATATATCCTATAATATTAAGAAAGATGAGTGCAACAACTGTTCATGTTGCTTAGTTACCAAAACAATAAACATCACAAATTTATTGTCTCTTATTAGCCATTCAGTGTGGCATTAAAGCACTAGCTGAGTGTGTTTTCATGGCATAGTATATTACACTTTTATTTACTTTGGGACATAGATTATTCAAGCCCAGCTTTTATTAAGTATAGCTTTTGACCAGATTTTCTATTTGAATGGCCAATGTGCTCTGTACTCTGTAATTGCATAGTAGAAAGTCAGAATATTATACTCTTTTTGTCACGGTGGCTGACATCTTCCTTAAAAAGAAAATGGGGGAAGTGGGGTGTATGGGAGAGATGACACCCTCTAGGAAGTGTGTGTGTCAGTATGACTGACTTTGGACTAAGTTCCACTAAACCCAATGTTGGTAATGCAAACTTCAGTCTCCGTGCAAGTTTCTACCCTGTGAGGAAATGGTGTATCCATTTTGCAGAGAAGCAAGGAGAACTTAATGCCTCTGTGAGGCATTGAAATGCAGGTTAAACCCAAGTTCCTGAATTACTAGTCCTGGTTTCTAATAACAAGAATTATTCTAATGATTCTTTTCTTTCTACCTAGTAGGACAAAGTAGTCTGTGGAGAACATGTCTGATTTTAAAATACACTTGTTATAGCTAAACCTATAAATAGTAGAACAAAGTGTGTGAGCATCCTTTACGAACAGTATGTTAGCCTTGAAAAAGTCATAGAACCATAGAATGGTTTGGGTTGGAAAGGACCTTAAAGACCATCTAGTTCCAACCCCCCTGCCATGGGCAGAGAAACCTTCCACTAGACCAGGTTGCTCGAAGCCCCATCCAACTTGGCCTTAAGCACTGCCACAGCTTCTCTGGGCAACCTGTACCAGTGCCTCACCACCCTGACCGTGAAGAACTTCTTTCTAAAATCTAATCTAAATCTCCCCCCTTTCAGTTTGAAACCATTAGCCCTCGTCCTATCACTACACTCCCTGGTAAAGAGTCCCTCCCTATCTTTCCTGTAGGCCCCCTTTAAGTACTGAAAGGCTGTGATAAGGTCTCCCCAGAGCCTTCAGGTTGGAAACAGAACAACCCCAACCCTCTTAGCCTGTCCTCACAGGGGAGGTGCTCCAGCCCCTGATCATCTTCGTGGCCCTCCTCTCGACCCTCTCAAGCAGGTCTATGTCTGTCCTGTGCTGGGGACCCCAGAGCTGGGCACGGTACTCTGGGTAGGGTCTCACCGGATTAGAGTAGGGGGGAGAATCACCTGCCTCAACCTGCTGGTCACACTTTTCTTGATGCAGCCCAAGTCCATTTCATATTTTTCAAAAGCCACTGCCCTGAGAGAGTGCAGGCCTAATATAACCATTTTGTATTTCTAATCATTAAATATTCTTTTTTTCTCCTATTGCATAACTTAAGCAGTGTTCAGTGCTTCTTTGGACTTGGACGATCAATAGCCTTTCATGTGGGCTTCTTTCCTCTTCTGTCACCAGGCAAGAGCCAAGTCCAATTTTAGTAGAGTGCATGGAAAGTTGAGTGTGCTCTGTTTCCATTCCACAGTTTTGGAAGCTCAGAGTGGACAGGAAGAAGACACATGCAAATGTGAAACTCCTGGATTTCATGGAATTTGTGATGCTGTAGTTGATTGTAGTTGATTAGACATGCTTTTTTTTTTTTTTCCCTAGCTTTATTAAGTCAAGCTTTTTTTTTGAGCTGAAATTTGCAGAGCCATTTCCCAGACCATATTAATTGATGCAAAATAATGCAGCAAAATGCATGTGCTATTGTTTTCTCCAGGTGTTTATGTATCTATACCATGGAACCCTGTCCTGTTGTCCTGAGGCTTACCTTCCCACTCAGTAGAACTCTGTGGACACTTGGGGTTTTTTATTGGTGCTCAGAACAATGTCCTTTCTAAATGCCCCACACTACCAACACCACACACACACATATCCACCCTAGGAAAACTAAACCATTTCATTTGAGGATGAATAAATTGTTTCCTTGGAGCTTTCATTATACCTGCTAATCTCTTCTCTGCATCCAGAAAACAGAGCTGATTTATAAAGTTGAGTAATGCTAGAGGCTTGAATATCTGTTGTCATTCATATTGTATGCTTTCACATTGTGTTCAGAAGTATACCCCATTGCAAACATTTGATCTAGGCCCCCTTAAGTTTTGCATAAATAGTCTGTAGTTTATTATGTTCTTTGACATATTAATTTTGGAGCTTGGAAATGAATTGAGGCATATTAGTAAAATGACAAGCCTCCTGAGAGAAGCTGTCATTCATAGATTAGTTCAAAACCATTCAGCAAATACTGAAAGAAAAAACCAAAAAACATAACTCTCAATCGTCAGTTTTGCATTTGGATTTCTGGGGAATGTGATGCTGTATGCACCAGGTAGTTATCCATGAGTACAGAAATTCTAGTGGCTGTTAAAGCAGGCTGATAAAATTGCCTCAGGCTTCACTTACTGTAAGTCCCATTGCTACAGTTTCTGACATCAGCAAGGTATCTCCTGCTGACTTCAGCATGCAGCATAAAATTGTAGGTTAGCAGCACCTACCTGAGCCATTTTGGATGATACTAGTCTCCATTTTAGACAACTAACTGCCATTGTTTGTAGTAGGTGTTTCTGATTTCATGAAAATACAAAAATACTGCTTTATGGTAACATCAAGTTTTATAGGATTTATTTTTTAACAGATTTAGAGGCTGGCTTCATCCATTCATTCAAACTGCACTTAGAAAAATACTTTTTCCTCATCTCTCTATTAAGTAAATAGACAAGCTCTTCAGACAAAATCATAATGTAGGTGCTCTGAACTCCTGGTTTCTCTCTGATTCTCAAGGAAACCTAGATGCTGGAAATAAGGTGATGTGATTGGCTCCTTAAGGATTATATTTACTTTTAATAATATAAAGTAATTTGAAATAAATGCTTCATAGTAATTTAAAGGCTTTTAATCACAGTAATTGAAAGGGTATTGCTAGCAGAGCTGGTCAGTATTCTGAACTATTTAAGAGTAATGACATTTCTTCACTCATAGTATTTGAGGTACAAAATACAAAAAGAAATCTTTAATGTGGAAAGGGCTGCACTTTGAACTGAAAATGGTGTTGAAATCTTGATTCTTTTATATCTTTCATGGTTTTAAATATCATGGGATAGGGTCAGTAGAAAGAACTGATAGGGTTTTGTTGATATTGATGTTTTTATTATATTGACTTTTTAATATGATATTTGAATGAACTGTTTTATATTTAGGATACATCTCTAATATCAACAGTAAATTCCTTGTCTTCCCCTCAGCTTTTCGCAGTCATTCATGCATTTATCCATTACCAATTTATTAATATATTTCATTGGCTGCTCTGCTACATTTTTTTGTTGTTGAAGGCATATGCCATGACAACTGGCAAGATTTGTAGTGAATTTTTAGTACATTTCTAGAGTTCATTGCATAGTAGGACCCTGGCTTGCAATAAATTATGTATATATCTTTGGGAAGCATGAATTTTCTTGTTCTCCAAGATGACCACAGATCATGTTAAAGAGAGTGCTGAGCTTAAGTTAATATTTGCTGTTTCTTAGCTGGACTTATTTGTTAAGACTCAGCACTGTTATAAGTCACCCAGTATGTGGTTGGCCTAGATGATAGCAAAGGGAGCTCATAGCTTGATTGTAAAATGATATATAGGTCTGCCTTTTCTCTCCTGGAAAACAAATGTATTCCTTGCTTTGGATAGCTTGGTTACAAGTTCTGTGGGGAATTTCTAACTGCTCCTTTTTTCTTGGGAGTTTAGGTGACCTTATGCAGTTTCAAAGAGCGAGGTAATTACATAATTTAAAGACTGAGGTCTTGAACCTTATTTAATATTAAGAGGAAGTAATACAGTGAATAGAAGACAAATTCAAGGTGCTCTTAATAGCATGATACAATTCCCTGAGGTCTGGCACTTTCATGTGCAGGAAAATTATATTGTTGTTGTTCAGGTATGAGAACAAGTACAAGACCAAGCAAGTTATTACCTGGGCTATCCCAGTAGATGCTGGGAAAGCATAGAGCGGTGCCACGATACTGACTGGTAGGTTGTGTAGGAGTGAAGGTGAATGTGACTGAAATATTTCTCCATTGCAAATTACCTTCATTTGACTAATTCATGTCTCTATTGGAGGGAAAATGTATTGAGTTAACATTAAAGGACAATATTTTGAGTGTCTTGGATGGAAATAGGAGTGGATAATATAAGCCCTGTTAAAATCATATTTCTCCTTATATACTCAGAAGGAAAAAAAAAAATTTAAAAGGCAGACTCTTTGAAAAATAATAGATGAGTAAATTATTTTCACCCTAGAGGCTACTGATTCTGAAGCATATACCTCTATGTGTTATAAAGCAGATATTAGTCTCCGAATTATTCCTTGCTATTTCATTCTTTTCCTGAAATTTAATGACTATTTTTTTGTGAGCATACTGCTGTTCTTCTTTTTGCTCTACTCCACTGATGGCTGAGTACATCTTTCATGGACAGGAAGATGGGGAGAGGGGTAAGAATCTTAGCATAAGACCAGGAAACGGGCTTCCAAATGCCAGTTGTGTTCAGTTAACAATTTAAAGTTCTTTTCAAATATGCTTTTCAGTTATGGTTCATATATTCCTGTTTTAATACTAGTTATCCAGGATATTTCTGTTCCAAATTTACAATTTCATAAAATTAAAAGAACATAAACATCCTAAAACTTAGAACATAAATGTTCTAAAACATAGATGTAGACTTTATGCTGTTTCCACACAATTAATGTAATAAGATGCAATCATTCATATCTCAGTAACTATGAACTTTTAAAAAATTGTCATGTGCAATATTTAGGGATTCCAAGAATGTTTTAATATTAGTGGCATAAAATTCCCAATATTTGCCACTCTTACTGAAGTGCTCTAGCAATTTTCCCCTCATGTCTTATATATTAAGCTACTTAAAGAGCTGGTAACAAGTTTTGGAGAAAACTATTGCCACTATTTCTGTTTGTACTGTGTCCATCAGGTCCTTGAACATATATTTATTAAAAATTATTGTTTCTGAGTTAGTAGATGACTTCAAAGCCTATAGAGCTGTTTTAAACATCAAGAAAAGCTTAGCTCTCCTTTTGTCTGCACGGTTTTTCTAACATAGCTATTACTACTAATTTTATTGTTCAGTCAACCAGCTTTCATTAGTATCAGTCAATTTTGATTTGTCCAGAAACAAGAAATTCTCTTTGTACATTTATTTGTATTGTCCTGGTACCTACCTTTGTTCAGTAGGCAATTAAAAGAATATTTTCTCCTCATGTTCTTTGTTGGCTTATTTTCATAGTCAACAGCATGATTTAATTCTAATTAGAGCCTTTTTGTTCCTTTTTTTTATTATATCCTATAGCCTCTGTTTAATGTTTTTGTCTGTTCTGGAAAGGTTGCCCCCTGTAACTCCTTCAAATGAGGTGGAAGCTGTCCAAAATTCCTCTTGCTATAGAAAGTGGACATTGTTTCATGAGACCAGGTATCTCTCAGTAATATTGCCTGCCAGGCTACTGGCTTCTTGCTGCATTCTTCTGCCTTTTGGCTTTCTTCACTCTAAAGACAGAAAGTTACTCCAATGGGAGATCACTTGCGTATGACTGTTCTCCAGTACTCCTCTAAATTCCTTTGTGCAATCTGCAATGTCTGAGGTGTTTCAGAAGTATTTGATAAATGCAAATATGAATACTTACTCTCTAAGATTACGAGTTAGTCCAGTTCTAGTCACTTCCGATGTCTTTGCTGAAAGGCAATGCATGTTATCTGCCTCTGTGGCAGAGTATCATTTCTGCTGGCAGAAATCCACAGTGAGGTTTATTTATTGTCTGTGGAGACACAGCTCCAGTGGGAACAGCAGTATTTGTACTGAACTCTGGAATAAAATGGAGAAATAAGCTTATTTATTAGCTTTTAGGACACATTTTTAATGTAGGAGAATAATTCTGCCATGGCTTGTGATGACATTTGCAGGGTGGATAATGACATAATTTGGAAGAAAACGATTCTTAAAGTAAAAAGTTGTCAATGTATCGATCATCTCTTTAGTGTTCTGTTATCTTTAAACACCATTTTTCAATAGCAACTATCACTTGTGGTGTGTACCATCTTAGATTGTGTGTACACTGGTGTTCTGATTTCTACCAGTAGCACAGTTCTGCAATGCATCCCCTATCTCTTCCACTTACTGTGTGTCAGTTCAATTTGCAGAGTGGGTTTCATTTGTGTTCAAACTACGCTTCAGAGGAAATTAATCCAGCAGCTCTACCCTAAGTATTTAATAAGCCTTTTCTAACCTCTAATAGGGTTGTAAGGTCTAAACCAGTGATTGGTCCCCTGAACAGTTTCAAACTACATTGTATAGTTGGATCAGGGGCCAGGCATGATCTAGTCCTGAACAGTACAGAATCTGTAAATGAAGAAACCTCAGCACAAAGTGCTTTGATTTGCTGAGCAGTTGCTTTTGCTCCAAGTTGCTTTCTAATGTAGGCTTAACCTTAGAAATAGAGAACGTGGTTTTACCTTCTGTCACCATGCATTCATATTCATCCCTTCAGTCATATATTAGCTTGAGTATATAATTTATTGAATAATTACAAATATTGACAGAATACTTGTGCACACCTTTGCTATTGGGGAGCTTCCTTTAAGCAGCCCTGGTATCCTAGACAACACAAAAATAGCATCAATTTCAGGATATACTAATAAAGACTAGAACACTGGGAAGTGGTTACATCATGACAGGCTTCTCTGGGCAGAGTAAATATGTGATTTGAAGCAAGAACATTTGCTGTGGAGGTCAATTGGATTTAAAACTAATACTGTCTTTCATTTTTATCAGAAAAGTCTTCAGTCAGGGAAAGTACGTAAGTGGTTTTATTTTTTATCCAGTTGAACTGGCTCAAAGGTTGTCCTGTTTTTGTCTGTTTTGATCTCTATGATACTAGTTTCCCTATTTTATGGCTTCATGAATACCATGGATGCTACTATTCCTCAGCCCCAAGGACAAACTGAAAAGATGTTAAATTATAAAGTATCTGACCTTGGTACATTTTCTGTACATGAACAGAAGAGTTAAGACAGTGACAAAGGGTTTAGAGGAAGAAGAAATCTAATACTTCTCGAACGTAGCAGAATGGCTGTGCAAAGAGGGCTTTTAAGCAATCAAGACCACACAAGCTAATTTGTGACTGATAGTATAAATTATGTGCAGATTCCTTCAGATTGTTTAAATCCACTGTAGTGATATTTTTAGAGCAACTTTGGTTTAATGAAAACTATTATTAAATCGTTAGTCAATGAAAACAGTTATTTAATTTTGTGTGTATGTAAATTATCATATTCATATGCTATCATTATTATCATTTTAATAATAGGCCTATTCAGGGTTTTATCTGTTTGGTTAAATTGGTCAAGTTCCTCTTAGTAACTTCTCTGCTTTGCTTGCAGGTTGTATATAAAAATAATGATGTCAGGTTGGAGTTATCTCGACTTGCCAAACAAGGAGATCCTAAAATGAAGATTCATGGGGTTGTAGCATTTAAATGTGAGAATGTTGCAACCTTAGATCCAATCACATTTGAAACGCCAGAGTCTTTCATCTCTTTACCAAAGTGGAATGCCAAGAAAACAGGCTCAATATCATTTGACTTTCGTACAACTGAGCCAAATGGCCTGATTCTTTTCAGTCATGGAAAACCAAGGCACCAAAAAGACGCCAAACACCCACAGATGGTGAAAGTTGACTTTTTTGCCATTGAGATGCTTGATGGCCACCTCTACTTGCTGTTAGACATGGGATCAGGTACCATAAAAATAAAAGCCTTGCAGAAGAAGGTGAATGATGGTGAATGGTACCACGTGGATTTTCAACGGGATGGACGGTCAGGTAAGCTTGGTTTTTTAATATTCGGTATGTTTTTTCGTGTTGTATCTGAGAGAATACTGGGTATATATATTTTGTTGACACCATTAGAGTTGTGCGTCATCTGAAAAATAAGGGAAATATAAGAAGTCATTACTGTTGGGTACCAGAATACAATGATTTGTAGAGTAAAATATCTTATGTTAACATTTATTGGGTAATCAGGTACTTAATCTTGCAAGTAAGCGTGCTGTGTACTTCAAAAACAAACAGTAATCTCCCTCTGTGCTTGCTTACACCAAATAGCTGAAGTAGCAAGTTTCAAGAATAAAAATAAAGCGAAAAAGAATTACTGAAAGTAATCTCCAACATAGGGAATAGTTGGCCCACAGAAACAACGCAGATCTTCCAATCATGTCAGCAGATCTCGGCATAATAAAATGATATGCTAATGAATGGCTAACAACACATATCAGCAGAAATTGAAATAAGTAGCCTGCCATATTCTGTCAGTACTATTCATATTCTGCAGTAGTTTACTCGACAAATGATCTCACTGAAAAAGATAAAAATAAAGAATTCTTAAACTCTTTCTAATGCTACTGAAATCTGCTATAGCATAAATTGCATTTAACTAGTGAAACTATCCTTGTGTTTCAGCTGCTTCTGATCTTAAGTATGTATCTTGAATTCAGCAAATAAGTAATATCCATTAATTGAAGGACAAATCTATTCTATGGTGCCTTTCCTGTAGTTCATGCCAGAATTTTCCGATTAATTTCAGTATCCAATCTGAATCTTATGTGTGCTCTGAAATTGAGTGTTGAAAAACATACTATTCTTCTTTTGGATTTTGTGGGTTTCCCCCCACTTTCTTCCTTCTGGTGACTCCTTTTCCATGACTTGCATTTATAACTTCTTTCTGAAACTTCACTCCAAAGAAGTTACTGTTTCATGACTTACTTTCTTACTACCTACAAATCAGACTTCAGATCAAGCAAATCTGAGGTGCAGGTTTAAATCGAAGATTTCAGTCAAATCCATGCTGAAAGTCAGACCAAATTCAATTGAACAGTCCACCCTAGGATTATGAAAAATAATTATTTGATTCCTGGGCTGTGGACCTTCAAATTCTAATTGTACAGAGTTTGATTTTTCTGATTATAACATGTCAGTTGCTTATTCACATTTCTTGAGGTTAAAAAAACCAACACGAACAAAACCCCAAAGAAACCCCACAACCAAACAATGAACCAAACTTCTCAAAATCCTCAATTGTGTTTGAATATCAAATGGTTGTATTATTTATACTACAATCTGCATTTCAGGATTCCTTAAGTGCTGTTTCAGTGATTTATATGAGGCAGTAAATTGTGTAATCATCATGCCTGTGGGAGTGCACTGAAAGCAAAGTTTATTCTCACATCCAAAGTCAACGCAACTATAAAGAAAAGACATAAATGTATAGCAATTGTTTACATTTGAAGATATGTTCTGCACTTCCGTTGCTTCACAAAAACTGTAGCTCACAAGTGCCATTAAGAAAGTTTAGGACATACTTCATTATTTAATTCTTTAAAAATGTAGATGGACACCAGCAAGAATGTAGACTAATTTTAGGAAGCGATACACACCTGGTGATCACGACTGAATAATATTTATAAGTAGCGTTATAAATAGTCAAATATATATGTAAAAGAAAAATTAATCCTAGTGATGAATCAGGTGAAATTTATTTACCTTGTTGCTCTTGAAAACTGACCGTAGTACCTGTTCACACTAAAATATTGAACTATTACCAAAAATAGTTAAAAAACATGTAGGCGTATGGATTGACAAACCGAATATTTCACTGAAATCTGAATGAGACATCAAAGATTTTCTGTGATTTTACTACATACAATAATACTTTACAGTAGAAGTACCAATAACTGTAGCAATGCTGTTGTTTTTCTTAATAAGAATATTGGCTGCGTAGTATCTTCGACCATCAGATTTAACCAGGTAAAATGACTGCCTAGCAATTAAAAAAACCAATGAACTATATGTTCCTATTTTCTTCTGATCAGAACAGGAAGTACTGGTGTTTTAGGTTTAGATTATTTCTTCATTACTTATTCATGTTGGTCTATTATGCTTATTTCCGTGAATAATAAAATCTGCTTTACTATTCCAGGAAACTTTTTCATTTATTTTCTCTAGCCAAAACCAAATACACTGGAAATCATATGAATATGATCACTTTTCACTTACTTACCTTCAGAATTTCTATATAAGTGAATGAACATACCTTGTATAAAAGCAAAAATTTGGCTTTTCTGAGTAGCTGCTGACAAAATTCTTCACAATCTATGAAGTATAAAGGAAGGGATTCTCATGTTAATGAATAAGTAGCTCAAATAATTTGTGATTTTTTTTTTTTTTTTTTAACGTGAAGTTTCGTGTCTTGCAACCTTTTACTCCTAGCCTTCAAATCCAGTGCAGAGTGGTTCCCTCAGATAATAAAGCCATGACATTTCTCAAGGAGCTTTGCTAATTTCCTTGACTTTTCTGTTAGCAGGACAAGCAAGTACTCGATTTATTTTTTATTCTTTGCTCTCTTCTGGACTCTCAGTCACAGAGAGCATCCACTCTAAACTACTGACATTGCTCTTGCCTGTCTAGGACTCTAGTGGGGGAGATCTAAGGAGTGAGAGCGCTTTTAAAAATTGTACTTATCCAGGCCCTATTCACTAGTAATTCTGCTGATCCCCTCAGATTTTGGGAGATAGAAGGAAGAGGGAAGAGATGGTGCCCTTTAATTTCCTTTTGCTGAAGGAACTTTTGACCTATTATTCTTACAAAAGTTTTCCACCCTAGAATCCCATCCTGCTGCCTGTAAGACCTACTCTGAGCACTTCCTTACCTAAAAAGCAGATCTTCGGTGAGAAGGAACTTCTGAAACTGTATTTCCCAGTGCTCAGTAAAGATTGTTTTCATACCTCCTCCGTTGATCTATCTTTTTTGCTAGCAGAGGAAAAGGAATGCATGTTCTCCCGCAGTCTTTTTTGCTAAGCATGCGGCAGAGGACAAAACCTGGTACCAGCTGCTGTGTCCTGTCATGTGAGCTGAATTCCCTTCCAGTATTCATGATTATTCTGAATTCCTGTGAAAGACAGTAGCTTCAAAGCTGCTTCACGTGTGCCCTTGGCTTTGCCATGGGCTGTATGCCTTGGTCACCATCTTCATCACAGCTATTATATTATGCTTTAGCACACACTATGTAAAGTCTATTTAGAATACCTTACTCTGATTTTTCACTGTTTCTTAGCACGCAAACATGTTTCACATGCACAAAAAGCAACTAAATAGGCCACAAAAGGTAAACATAGAGATCAGAATAGTTGTAGTTGCTGTAGTTACAATCTTCGTACTTAACAGATCAGAATCGAGACAAGGTTCAGAAATATGTTGTAGTTTCTTATACACAGACTTACGAAAAAGTAAATTGCTGAGATAATGAATATGACTGAGGAGGCTCATTAACTCGCACCTAAGGGAAATGTTTGTCTGTTCTGCTCATAACAATACTGTCAACTCTGCAGTAAAAGAACTGGGGGAAAAAAACCCAAACAAACCAAAAACTAAAAAAAAACCCACACAAACAAAACCAACCATGAAGCAGTTGTAAAGGTCTTTGCTCACAATTTTTCTTGTAATGCAGTAGAGTTAGGTTTAATAACTGTTTTCTGAGAGTTGAATATTGTTTAAAACTTTGTTAAATTGTTTACCATATTTAAGGATAACCTTGCAAGTGTCTTTTGACTAAACCAGCATTCATCCTTTGGAAATCATCATTAGACAGTAAAATCTGAGAGGAAACTTACTCATCTTGTCAACCTCCAATTGTGTACGGAACTGTAAAACAGAACATATCAGAATGTTTTTTGTAGGTAGGTAGCATTTAAGGGCTAAGAAGTCACTGAAACTTCGAGCTAAAGTTAAGAGTTTCAGCTTAAATACCAGAAATTGTCGCTAGAGTATCTAATTAGAGCTTAACTATAATCAATATCTCACTATAGGTAGTGCTTTGTTGATATCCATTAGATGCATTGTTGTTGCAGGCTCTTTTTTCACATGTACACTTCTATATACTCCTTACCCCGTCTTTCCAACCTTTTAAGAACTTACAGGTTTATATGTTCCTGTTTCAACAACTGTTAATAGTTTACGTATTTGAGATAAAGGGTTTATCTTGCATTCTAAGGAAAATTCTTCCAATGGTCCTGTTAGTGTTTTTCATTTATTCATAAGCTTATAGAAAAACTGAGATGGGGTGACCTTGAGAGGCCTCTATTTTGCCTCTTCAATGAAAGTGGTGATAATGCACTTGTGTCAGTCTTGACAGATGTATGTTGAGTGACCCCAGCAGAGGATACTGTACAACCTCCCCATGTAATCATTCATAAACTGAGTATTTCTGTATGCAAAACAAGCCATTTTGTCCGTAATTTCTTTGTTCACAGCAGGCACAAAATACACCACACTTTTCCTGTGTCATAGCTCCATACTTTTTATGATTTGAATGCTGTTATGTCAGTCTCCAGTTTTCTTCATAGTCTAAGAAAACCCAGCTGTTTCCTGTCCTTATATATCATGTTCTGTAGCTATTGACCATTTTTATTGCCATCTTCTGCAGTCTTCTCAGCTGATCTGTATCTTTTGCAGAGTTCACGGTAAACCTTATCAATGCTCAGTAAAGTGGTATGGTAGGCTTCTCTGTACCTCCCAGAGTTTCCCATTTTGCTCCTGTGTTATTGTTGACTTATATTGTTGGCTCTTTGTTTCGAAGAACTGCTCACTAATCAGTTATCCTTTAAGTCAAAAATCGTTGCCAAAAGTCATAGTTTCATTCGTTTTTCTCACTGTTCCTCCAATACACAAAGACGTTTCTGAATGTTTAAATTGCATTTTGCTCTCAGGTGAAATGCTGTAGGATCAGAGCACCTGTAGGTCATTATAGGACCTTTAAATTTAAGTCCTATTTCTGGACATAAGAAATGCTACCTGGTTTTAGAGTCTGAAGTTAGATCATGAATTCACAGACTAAATAGATCATGCCGCACCTTCCTGTCTTTCAGTCTTCCTCTTTTTTTTTCAGGCTGGACAAACCAAATGCTATCAGCTTTTTCCCGTTTCTTTCTTTTTCTGGTAGAAATGCAGACAGTATTTCCTACTTTGAGTATTAAAAACTTTGCAAGGAACCTGCTTGTTTCCTGGAAGATATTATTGCCTTAATCCTGCTCTTTTCAAACAAATAGTTTAACTACTAATTTGATTATGGGTGCTGTTATGCTAGGTACTATGCGAAGATATAAGTGAAAGGACGATTCTTACTACAGAGATGTTACAATTTAAGGTTATAGTTTTCTCTTTCTGTTGAGAGGTCAATGCTTTTCTGAGTCTGCTGCTTCCTCATCCTTTTCTGCTGTCTTTAGATTATTTTGTAAAATGAGATGTGTCCCCTTCTTTTCCCTCTTGCTCAACTTGACAATTCTGGTGTGAGAAAGGTTGATGTTACATTATCTTTACAGGGCGAATTATTAACTTTATCCTGTGCTGACCATATACAACATTTGTATGTTGCATTAGCTTCCCTTCTTCCTGCTTGTCTGGAAAGTGATATCTCTTCACATTTGTAAGTAGAAATGGATTGGAGCATGTTGACAATTTGACACAACAATTCCTTTTAATCTGCCTATAATTCCCAGAGGAAGCAGGACTGAAATACAACAAAAGGGGTGTGCATTACTATCCCTGGGTTCTGAGGTAACATCTGCCAATGTCATGAGGTCCACCCTGAGATCATTTCAGTAGAACTTGAAAACTTTCCCTCAAGAAGGATGAAAGACTTAAAAAAACAAACCAACACTCAAAAAAACTCCACAAAACAAACAAACAAAAAACCAGCTACATGAAACAGCACACTCTACCTCTGTGTCACAGCTCTGGATGCACTGTGAATGCAAAGGTGTTTACGGACCAATTATTTTCTATAGGCCTATGTGGTATGAAATTGAGTTTTGCATTTTCTTTTTAGGATATTTTAAGAAAACTATAATTTTGTATGTATTTTGGAAGTCTTCTTTCGTTCCTCCTTATTTTTCTTGGATTTTTCACCTGCATTTATAAAGCAATTAGGTAATTCAAACTTTACTAACTATCAGAGGTATGTAAAAGGTGATTTGGATACCAGCAGCAGTGATGGTTGTATGGCTACCTGGACATGCTGTTAGAAGTTCAGATGGAAACTAGGATAACTTGGTAACTGATGGCATGAAACTCTTGTGCCCAGACATGGGTTTTCTGCTATTAGTTATTGTATTATAGCCACAGTTCCTTTTCTAGACAGTGTACTATATGATATTTTGGTCAAGCTCCTAAATAACAGACGGGCCAGAGTGAATTATTAAAGCTTTGAGTCTTCTGCAGGTGCTCTTTGACTTAGTGTAGACCTCAACAAAAAGGTTTAAACAAAGGTAATTTACAGTCATTTGATTAAGGGTAATACACACAGTATCTAGGTCAGTCAAAGTGTCATGGGTATGCCCAGCAATAAATTGGAGATATCCAGCTGGATAACAGAGGTTCCATGGCCTTCCAAAACATGAAAAAGATGCATAGAAAGTTGTTGCCTGTTACGGTTTTCTACCCATAGTCGTTACATACTATGATTACACTGATGTCAGAGGCCTTCTCACAAGGGGTATTTTATATGGTGTAATTTCTTGGGGAGAGGAAAGGCTCATTTCTTTAAGAAGCTATTGATACCTATTCAAAATAATACTTAAGCTCTCTCCAGGGTAATCCTTTATGACATACAGAAGAAAATTTTCTTGCTTCAGTCTATCACCAAACTATAATTCACAGTCACCAGAGTGTAGTGGTGATCTACAGTTCCCTTTATCATTCACCTTTCTCAGACTTCTGTGCTTGCAAAACCTATGTTTTGAACCACCATACTAATGTCACAGCTATGCCGGCTGAGATTTACTTGTCTTTTCCTGTGCGTTGGAAACTGTCAAGGCTTAGCTGAATAATTTTTTTAATAGAAATGAAGCCTTAGATGTCTTCTAGCATCATGGATAACTTGAAAATACAAGTATCTTTGTTCAGCAAACAACAGTACTGTGGCAGTGCACAAGCTTGAGGTTGGAGGCTGCAGTTGAGCTACCTTGTGTGGGTGCAAGTGCTGCCTGAACATAGGTTTAAAGCATTTGGTCCTAAATTAGCCTGTACAGCAACATCCTAAATTTTAGGATGTGTCCAAGTAAGAGGATGATCTTTTACTGACCTGACTCTGTTTGCTTAAAAAATTCAAATATAAAAATTCTGAAGCTATTATTCTCATGCATCAATCCCACCACAGTGGAAGTATTTTTGATAGTCAGTATTATCTTCTGGAATCTGTGTCATGATGATGGTGGAAACAGAGAATTGTTTTAGTTCTGTGTATATATGTATGATAAATACGTATACTGTGGTAAATGTGATTCTTTGGTGTCTTGTCACCTTTAATACACTTTTAGTAGTGTGTCCAGCAGATAAGTGTTCCATAATGTGGCTGGTACATTATAATGATCTGGTGAGACATATAATGTTTTTATTTATGTTTTGTTGCTTTTGTACCCATATAGAATGATTAGGATCACTTCTGTGAAGATCTACATGAAGATTCTTTTTTCAAGTGATTTTACACAGTGAATAAAATCCAATTTTGTTGACATAAGTTCTGTAATTCCATGTACTAAATTTGGGTTTAAACCTATTCAAATTGTAAAAATTGGATGCCTCATTACTTTTTAAAAGTACAACAAAGAGGATCTTTACAGCTGACTACAGTTTCTTTGTTCAAATGCTTTGTAGAAGCCGAACTTTATTTTAAGCTTAATTCTGTTTGTTTATTTTTTTAACTTAAATGGAAAAGATACTTCTAATTTCCTGAGGTTCTATATACGTCCTCTCTCCCTGTCTTTGTAACATGCACGCATTTTGAGGTAAGTGTCAAAGGCATTGATTTTCCCTCTAGGAGCACATCACTATCTTCTTAATGATTGCTTGTCTGGCAGCTGATGAGAGTATTTTCCTTCTGCACTTAAACAAAAAAGTCTTACCCAAAGCCCACTGAAAGTGGTGGGTGTTTTTTAAACACCGTGTCTTTGGATTGAGACCAACGATACAGATTTGCCCCCCATGTTGCAACCTATCATTGCAGCCTCAGCCTTAATGCTTTGAAGCACATATGAGGTAGTGAAGAGATTTTGTTGTTGTTGCACAAGCAGGATATTTCTGAAAATAACTCTGAAATGCTTTCCCCCTACCCCCACAAGATTGGTAAGGTGATTTTGACTCCTTTTTATATTGTGACAATGCAGTATTGTATGTAAAGTTTTTACATTGTTCACTTTCTGACAGTATTTGTACTACATTGTAATTAAAATAATGAAGTGTATCTATCATTGTATACCTGTACAAAGAGAATACCTATATTTCATTTATAGATGTTTGCCAGGAGCTAATGTGGCAAGTAGATTAATGATTAAAACTGCAGTACTTACTAAAATCTTTAGTCTTTAATATCATGCATTTTGTTCTTTTTCTTCTCAGGGACCATATCTGTGAACACATTACGTACACCATATACTGCACCAGGGGAAAGTGAAATCCTTGACTTGGATGATGACTTGTATCTTGGAGGCTTACCAGAAAATAAAGCAGGCCTCGTCTTCCCAACAGAGGTGTGGACAGCACTTCTCAATTATGGATACGTCGGCTGCATTAGAGATTTATTTATTGATGGTCAAAGCAAAGACATTCGACAGATGGCTGAAATTCAAAGTACAGCTGGAGTAAAACCCTCATGCTCAAGAGAAACTGCAAAACCTTGCCTTAGCAACCCCTGTAAAAACAATGGTGTATGCAGGGATGGGTGGAACAGATATGTTTGTGATTGCTCTGGTACAGGGTACCTTGGCAGATCATGTGAAAGAGGTAGGTTCCATGAGATGGCTGCATTTCTGTTTTATAGAATCCTGCAATGATTAAAAATGATAAAATAACATTAACTCTCCTGGGGCAGAAAAACCTTCCTTGATTTCTGTTTATGTGAGATGGAGTCTTGCTCTAGACTGAAAGAAGTAACTCTAGAGGAAAGATCTTAGGGGAGTTTCTAAGATGCATGAAGAAGTATCAGTTGACTACAACAGAGAGTCAGTACTGCTGAATGTCTGCTTTTGTGTCTCAACATACATTGCTGAATTCTGAAAAGTTTTGTAAAAGTAACTCCAATTATTATTGCATTACTAAACATTCCAGTTCCAAACTGAGGTCTTCTTCTCCACCTATTTATGTTGGTACCACTGTGTAATTGAATTTACTTTTGAATTCCACAATATCACTTAGATTCATGGCCAGAACTTCAGCCATGAAGCAAAAGAATCAGTGTAGGAATCTATATTTCTTACTTAACATTTTTCTTAAAAGATCCTAGTACCCAAGTGTCTTAAATTACTGATTATCCCTCTTGCCTACAAAATGTAAATGTAAAGTTGACAAATCCCATTCGTTTAGTCGAAAAAGTGGATAGTGGCAAGGAAGACAAATGTTGATGTTAGTTTATAGGAAGAAAACTTCCTAAATTTAAAATTCCATAGTACGCTGGTAAGATTGTAGGAAAACAATTAAAAAGCTTAGTTAATATTTTGGATGTTTGATTTTATTCTCATTGGAATAGGAAGTGTTTCAATGCCAGAAGTTGTATTTTTTCATTTTACAATTGACACAAGACAGTTTCTGTTCAGGCCAAAATCTAAACCTGAAGTTTAATGGCTGGGAATGTAAGTTCTTTCCATCTGGTTTGATTCATTTTTCTAGTTAGTAAAATGAAATAAAAATATATTCTTTAAAAATAAAAACCTGATGAACGTTTTAAGTTGTATGTAAATAGACATATGCATTTATGTAAATTAATACCGTCATATTATTAGCATTTGCAAGTAGATTCTCAGTTTCTTCTGTTTTTTTCTGTCTTACTTTTTGAATATATACGCCTTTGGCTAATGGCCAGTTATTCTGAGGTCTCCAGATTGTTCTGTTACTGGTGGAGTGAAGCTGACAGAGGGCATAACCGAGCTGTCTGATGCATTACAAAAGCCTTCAGTTAAACATGTCTGGTGTACCACCCTGTGGCAAAATTCTGCTATTACATGTGGCAGAAGTAAAAATAGGATTTGCGTTTTTTCAACTTGAGAGCTAGGAAACGTGTGTTAGAGACAAAAACACATGCAGATCTGCAGAGAACGTAAAAGGAGGCTTCATCATAGCAATTTTTCGTAAATATATTTGACAGGTGGTAATATTTTATGTAGAAACCTTTGTCTTTTTTATTTTCCACACTTTATTTTCAACTATCTTCCAATAGAGAGCTTGATTTTCCCAGTGCATTCCCCTAGTGGGAATGGTGGTACTGTAATGGTGGTGGTGGCTTCTGTACAATGGTATTTGGTTCTTGTCCAACAGAAATACGTGCAGCAGTTCAGAGAGTATGGGATCATTTCCTGCTCTTGGGTTTCCCTCTCCAGAGGAAACTACACTGAAAGGAGATCTCTTTCCAGTAATGTTCATATCCCAAAGGGTCATACATTAATAAGATTATAGCTTTTGGAATTCTGAAAGCATTATGTTGGCATCCTACCACACATAGTTATTAGAACTGCTACCCATGTGCAGTAACTGATAAACTTTTGTATTTGGTGATACAGGCAACACAATTATAATTGTTCAAACTAATATAAATCAAATAGAAACATGTTAATTTCACCAAACAATACAGTCTCACAAAGAAAAGAAAGCACTAGAATAAAATATTGGATATTAAACAACTGGAATTTTTAACTTAATGTTAAATGATTTAAGGTCTCTTCAGTAAACAAAAGCATATAGCTACTTTTTAGGACCATCATTTATTTTTCATGGTCTTTCCCCTAAAATAGGAGTATTGGCATCCACATGTGGATGTATCACGTACAATATAGTATCTAAAATAATTTTAGTCAGTTTATTGGAGCTCAAAATACACAGAACAAAACTCAGTTCTGTTTGAATTTCAGTACACTTAAAATTATCATTTTTTTTAGATCCATATGCTTTTTATCCTATTGCAAGTTATATTTGATATTTTTCTTGATTTTTCAGCAAGGTTAAACATCAGTATAATCTGTAGATTGGCTTTAGTAGATTACAGAAACTACAGCAGATGGACAGACAGATGTCACAGCAATATAATTTGGCTTCCTATCTTACTTTGATTGTGGACCACAATATGTGACTGACTCTCAGCAAAGCCTTTTGCAGGTGTATACTCTTGACTGGATGGCTAGGAACAATGCGCAAGAGTAAATTCATCAAACAGTGATAAAAAAAAGTAGGTAGGGAAAGAAAGATTTATCAAGGTGACATTTCTGAGAAGAAAATATATTTAGAGCATGTGTGTCTGTAGATACCCACATTGTGCAGGCACACACACCTGAGTATACACATATACCTTAAATAAAGAAGTATAGCTTTAATTTCTTGTATTATCTCTAGGTGCTTTAAATTTTTTAAAAAAGAAAAATACAGGTGATGTAATGATAGATAGTACGAAGAACCATATGTGAAAAACATAGTAATTCCATCTCTGACTGAAATTAACTAATTGGGCCTGTGCGTTCAAGTTCTAGCACCTTTACAGGGTGGCTTATGACCTCAGTCCTGAAACAATACCAGTGTAGAAAGCAGAAGGAATCATTTAAACTGTTATAGAAAAGATGAAACAATGCTTAGCTTAGTCTACACCTGTGAATAGAACAAAAACTAAAAGTTTGAGTTTGAATCAGTAGCCATCGATATGCTTGAAGACTCAGAGGATTTATAGGAATAAAACCATATATATCAGTGAGTGTTTCCAGGGCAGGATATTCTTGCTGTACTTACACTGGTAAATAAAACACAGTCAGAGAGCAAACCTGAATACTTTGTTATCGATGATCCAGATTGTTCGTATACTTGGTATGGCTTTGGACTGTATCATCTGTAACTTTCTGGGCAAAGTTTGTGTGTGATTTCAGAGACAGCAGGCACAGAGGGTGCTTTCATGATCTAAAAATGGCCCTGTGGGCTGCAACACAGTCCCCATATTACTGTAAACTTTCAAAGGGAAAAAAAACAGAAAAAAATTAGTAATTCTGTCTTTGGGAATTTAGAGGCACTACAAGGGGTCCAGAGGAAACAAGATACTGTTTTATTTATTAAAATACATGCAGTAAGCATCCATACTTACCAAGCATCATGTTAAAAACAACACAAACTTGACAGCAAAACTTATGAGGAGGACCACTGAAATTCAAATGCATAGTCCATACTTCTTTCACTTTAATTTAAATAAGCTGTGAATTGAGGAATAGCATCGATTTGGAAAATTCTGTTTCTCCTCATAAATATCCAGCTGAGCATTTCTGAGGGTAGAAACAGGCTTACAAAAGTTTCCCGAAGAGTAGGTGCCTCAGTCTCTTCATCAATTTAGGTAATCCTAGCCCAAGTGAAAATTAAGGGTCTGGATCTCCTCTCGTATCAGTCCTAGTCTGTGCATCCCTAGTGACAGACACAGAGCTGATTGAGTCAGTGTATTGTACAGGAAGGAAGAGTATGCAGCCCTGGAGATTTTAATCAAAAATGAGTTGAAGGAAACAAAAATAGAGAGGGGAACTGAACCTTCAGTGGTTTTTTCGTTCATTTGTGTGTTTTATTTTGTTGGTTGGTTTTTAACACAGAAGCAGCAAGGGGTTTTAATTGTCAATTTTATAAAAATATCAAAAAAAAAGAATGTATAAAATATAACAGTTTCTGAATTACACCTTATTGTTTATTTCTTGTTAATAACTCTACTGCATGCACTTATTTGCTGCCGCAAAAAAAATTGTCAGTAATGCTTTATGAGGGTTTTGGGTTTTTTTCTTTTCAAGGCTATGCTTCCAACACTGAAGTGGTAGTAAAGTTGTTATTCCCTGCTGTGGAGACTCTGATTCTTTTAATGAATAGCGCATTCTGAGCTAAACTTATGGTCTATTAGCATTTAATCTAATAATTAAGAGGAAGCTGAACAAGAGGAAAGAGACATTCTGACAAGACTTACGTGAGAACAGTTAGCAGTGTAGATATCAAAGCAAGATGAGACACATGCCCCTTTGGAATTGCTTGGCCCGAAGTAAAAAAAGTGAAAGTTAGGGGCAAAAATTAATACATACTTTCAGCGAAAATGTTCCTTCAAGGTTTGCATAACTGGTATAACCCCCACTGCCTCTCTTCATTCAGATCACTGTCTTACTGACCAGGCCTTGCAAATTAACAGTCCGTTCTGGACAACTGCAGTAACTGCAGGATGGAAACAATTCCATTAAACAACTGAAACAATCACTGTCAAAATAAAACAATCCCTTCTTATTTCATCTTCAAAACTATTTTTTCCTATTGTCTGGAAAACAAAGTTCTTTTAATGTATGCCACCAAGCACAATGGTAGGGTAATAAGGCATTGCCACAAAGAATTACAAGACAGACACCAGTGAGGGAAGAGGGAACTCCTTGTGCTGTCAAAGGTCTCATACATGTAATGCTAGATGCCTTCTGTCCAGCCAAGACCAACAGAAGATGGAAGTTTGCAGAGCTTGAGTGCAATGCTGAGTCAAGTGGAAAAGATGCTGAGTTGAATGGATGATGCACATGGCAAAATACAGCTTGCCATCCTTAGAGATGAACATAATATTGACAAAATATCATTCTGCCTTCTTAATGTAGAATAATGGTTTAACAGCAAAAGGTTTTCCTAACAACACTTGTACCAGCAGTGAGTAAACTGAACATAGTTGTATTTTTCATTTCAGGAATATGTAGTGTCTCCAGTCTTCAGTTATGGCTCTCAGGGCAGTGCTAAATTTTCTTTGATCAAATCATCCCTGCTTCCTGCCAGTTTTATGTTTTTTTGTGTTTTTTTTTCCTGTGATAACTTTGTATTTAGAAAGCCTGTGACTTAGACCTCCCCATACTGAAAGGAGCTACTTGACATGAGGGGTTTTTCTCATTGCCCCAGAGCTTTTAAGTCATTCAATCTTCTGTTTAGTCTCCTTGGTCTGTTCTTGGAACATCTGTTTCCAAAATAACTGGCACAGTATGGTTTAGGAGGATTGAGTATCTAATCATATCAGGTCTGTTCACCATGATGTTAAATACTCACAGGTCATCTCTGATTAAATTAAGACAGTTCTTTCTCTCCTTTTTTTCTATAATTTTCTAAAAGACTGAATAATTATAGGAAAGCTGGAAAACAGTTCCAGGACTGATTCTAATGACTTTCTTTTACATTATCATAAGATAATTTATTAGCAACAGACCTCTAGTGTTGTTGAATGCTGTTCATCCTGTAACATCTGATTTTGCTCGGTTTATGAAAACCCTAAATACTATTAATGTGTCTTTTTTAATAGACAATATAAAATAACATTTATTTTCTCTTACATTATCATGTAACACAAACTTTTATGATTATATAAATTGTGTTTACCTTGATAAAGATCTTGGGAACTTTTCATGTACAGACTAGACAGCTAGGCAAAAGAATGAATTGTAAGCCCCTGCTCACTGCTGCCTGCTGCAACACCACCCCCCCCCGCACCCCCCCCCCCAAAAAAAAAAAAAACACCCCAAAACTAAACCATAAAAAAAAAAAAAAAAAAAAAAACCAAAAAAAAACCCCAAAATCACCTCAGGCTGGTGTGAGTTAAGTATTTAATCTGTTTCACAGAAAAAACTTAGCTTTAGAATATACTGAAAACGTTATTACCTGCACAGTTAGAAATCATCAAACCTGTAAATGTGTTCTTCTAACCAGTTACACCTAATGACTTGCATGCCAGCATTCGTAACCCCTTTCTTCCAACATCAAACTGTTTTCTCCAAACTTGCATTGGGGAAGTCTGGAATTATTGATGAACATACTGTCTATCATTTTTGTCTCCAATATACTCACAGAATTAGTGGAACATTTTGTCCTTCCATGGGCTGTGTAGGCTGGAATTCTTGAAGAGCTTATTTATCTTTAACAGTATACAAGATATATAACGGAAACAGTTTTGACAAACTGTCGTAAGTAATGATGTTAAAAAAAAAAAAAATCTCCCCACTGTTTTCAATTGTGATACTGATTAAAGATAGTATCAGCAGTATCAGTCCTTGAAAACATTATTGCATGTGGGACCACAAAACACCTTTGCTGTCGATAAATGTCTCCATTATACTGCAGCAAATTGAAGCATAGAGAAGCTTCCTGTAGTTCTTCTCTGCTGTCTTCTCTTTCTGCTTGTTACTCATTTGGCCTGTCATTGAGCAAGTAACATATTTTTTTCAGTGAGTTGAGGTGCCTTCAGGATTGCATCTTTTTCTAAGAAAGCTTCTGTAGCATCCTGTTTAGACCTCATGGTCTAACACTTCAGCAGTTTCTAAGACTGAGAGTTTTTGGGTGGGTTAAAGAATGCTGGAGACATGGGAGAAGTTAGAAGGTCCCTAGTGAATTAGTGGTAGGTAAACAATCAGATGCGCATAAAACAGGGCACATTTAGGTAGTGTATTTTGCCATTCAGGTAGTGGTTTTAGTAATGTAGTATGGTAAATTTTGTATGTTATGAAGGAGCCTACTGAAATTCCTGGTGGTCTGCCAACTGACTGGTGGCTTGGGGTAATGGATGTTGCTTGTTCACTGCTTCTTCCACCACCATGTGCTGTGTCAATGAGTCTAAGAGCCGTGTCCAAAGGCTGTGGTGGTTAACTGGCCTCAATGCTTGATTGTCCTGCAAAAAATGACTTCCTAATACATTTCAGAAACAGATGTGTCCTTTGCTTTCTAGGAACTACTGTGCCTCCCTGTGAGCAGAAATGCAGCTTTCTGCTACCTTTCTCTTTACCAGCCTGGAGGCTGGAAAAAGAAAACTTGTGGCTGGTTGCTCTGGGGTCTAACAGACTGTGACTGCTCTGCGCCAGAGCTGCTCGCTGGGAGGGTTTCCTGTAATGTCTAAAAGTGACAGTTATTTGCTTGTCTCAGGGTTTTTAAGATCTTACCCTCAATATGCCAAGTCCAGTCTCAATCCTCTTGTTGAGGCTGTCATAATGCTCATACACGTGGTTTTGATTCTATCCATACTGCAGTCATTGTGGTCATGAAGCAATCTGTGCTCCGTCCAAACCATGCTGGGGATATTTACCCATTTCAGGGGGCTTTTTGCTAACTGGATGATAACTGTAACTGTGGTAGTAGCAATACTGATAGGTTTATACACAAAGTATCCTAAGGTAATTGTCTAGGTGGATGATAGTCAGACATGACTTTTTAATAGGCTGTAAGGTTTACCTGAATGTCTTTTACTGGCTTTGACCTATTTTGAGTAGTACAGGCCTAGTCTTGCAAACATTTCTTTACAGGTGATTTTACCCATCTGCTTGAAGATTCATACATGAACGACTGGTTCATTAAAGAGCAATTTAGTTTCTTTAAAAAGCATCAAAATATGCCACATAAAAAAAGAAACCAGACCAAAACCTAACAAAAAACCCAAACCCAACTTCCCTTATGTTTCCCAATAATAATAATTATACGTAATATGTAATTTTTCTCTGTCGTACTGAGTGAATATACATTTACTATAGTCTCTTTGAGCAGCTTCAGTAAAAACGATGTAATTCTTTCATAACTGATATTCTGCTTTATGTTTTCAGAGGCAACAATTTTAAGCTATGATGGAAGTATGTTTATGAAAATCCAGCTCCCTGTTGTGATGCATACAGAGGCTGAAGATGTTTCTTTGCGGTTCAGGTCTCAGCGAGCTTATGGCATTTTAATGGCAACTACTTCTAGGGAATCTGCAGATACCCTTCGTTTAGAGTTGGATGCGGGACGAGTTAAATTAACGGTCAACCTAGGTAACAAAATCTTCCTCCAAGAAATTAACATTTTCTTTACATTTTTCTTTTTGCTTGCAAACATTTATGAAACGGCCTGTTTTAACATTAAAAATGAAATGATATATAAACACGTGTCAATGCAACATTTGCCTATGTACATATACACACAAATACATGCCCATTATTATACTTTGTTTTGTTTTCTTTTGCATTTTTGTATTCTTTATATAGTCATAACATAATCCATCACAATATTTTTGTACTATTGTGTATTCTAAAAAGAGAAGACTAGTTCATCAGTGGTATTTTGGGGCTAAATTATTATTCTTTGTTGTGGAAGCTTGGTCTCCCACCACAACTTCATCTCAGTTGCAATTCCATGATATAAATGTGCAAGTAGAATCAAGACATATATAGGTCAGCTCAGTTTTACCTCTACCAATTAACTTACAACAGGCAAATGTATTAAAGAATTTCTAGTTTTAGCACTGAAAACTTGCAATTAGATATTCCCACTGATGGATTTCTTGGTCTCCTTTTTTTAGGTGTCAAATTTATAGTAAATCCATCTCTTCCTTTTTAAATAATTTTGTAGTGGTATTTTTGTAGTATCGAACGATAACACAACCCTTCAATGCCCAAAGACTGCGGCCCTCAGCAAACAGCCGTGTGAACGCAGGAGGCACAAGCCCTTTTACAGAAAAAAAAAAAAAAAAAAAAAAAAAAAATTCCTGGTTTGAAACATGATGGACAAAAAGTTAGGTTGTGGTTTTCTCTAGTTTGTTTTTTTTTTTTTTTTAAAAAAGTGCATAAATAAAAGCGCTTCTGCCGTGCTTACAAATAAATCCAAGTCAGGACCTTAGAGAACAGTAGCACACTCAGGAAAAGGCACGTTCAGGGCAGTCATTCCCACTCAGAGGAATGCTATTTTTAAAGGGAATTAAGGTTTTTTATTGTTGTAATCGCAGATAAAATGATTTCCAGAAAGCATGCGGGGGGAAAAGAAAATAATCACCTCACGCTCCACTCCATAAAAGTGTTGCTCACTGAGATCCTGCCCCGGTGTTTGGACTTCGGCAGGGAGAAGGCGAAGCGAAGGGTTTCCTCGCCTCCTCCTCTCTCTCTGGTTCTCTCGCAGTCCCCCCTAGTGCCGAGCCGGGGCTGCTGCAGCTGCCGCCGGCCCCCGGCGCCGAGCGGCGGCGCGGAGCCCCCGGCCCCCCCAGCGCTTTCTGTGAAAGGGGATGTGCGGGCGCTGCGCCGTGGCTGTTTGCGACCACTTTTCTGATGCGGTTGACGACACATGACAAACTCAGCTATATGGAAACAAAATCTAGGTTTGATGGTATATATGTTCCTCAAAGGTGTAAGCCAGGAGTAGCCCTACTAACCGAGTAGTGTGGCGCAGGGTTTGATTTTTTTACTTAATAAATGCAGGAAGCCCAGCAGAGGATCCTGCTACAGATCAGGTCGTTCTCGTTATGTACAAAACACCACCCTCTGGTAGTTTTTGCCCTCTTTTATAGTTCAAGAAAGTTAATCCATGCCCTAGCAATAGTGTTTCTTCCTCCAACACTCCTCCTTCTTTCCCCTCCCCCTCCTTTTTTTTTTTCCTTAGTCAAGGAAATAATCTGAAGATAGACAGCATTCTCTAATTATAAGTGTTTATAAATACGTGATTATTTTCTGTACTTTAAATGTAGTCACTATTCATTTCTTAAGTCTATGCATTAAGAAAATAATGTACACCCACAAAACCTTATTTACAGGCCTGGGTGGCGAGCTTTGTATTTTACCACTTAGTTTTTGAAGATCAGCCTTTGAGGTATACTATACACGAGTTGTCCAAGATGTCTGAATGTGGCCTGGCTTGCTCTATGACCCATTGTGACGGAGCACTTTCTAATTGCACCGAGAGAAATTACCTGTTCTTTCACAGATGGGAAGAAAGTTGCAGCCTGCCTCAGTTAAGCATCTTTGACATTTAATCCTGATTTTTCGCTTAGATTTGTCACCATGTAGCTCTGTTTGAAATTGGCCATTTTTACCCTATTTGTCGTTTCTATTTATAAAGATTTATCGCAGTATATCTGGGTTATAACAGTATGTAAAGATTGATGATATGGAGTGGCCATATTTGCATGTGTCTGTCCCCGGAAGGGTGGACTGTGATTTTATTGGATGTCTGCAGCTATTACCTTGAAGGATAAATATTCATTTTTCATCTATTCTTCCCCATCTAGACTGTATCAGGATTAACTGTAATTCCAGTAAGTGCCTATTCAAACTTTTTAAAATGTTATTCCACCATTATAAAATATGCAAACTAGATGAAAAAGATTGTGGACAGCTTGCAAGCACCTGATAATTTATTAATGAAATGTGATGATTAATTATCGTTGTGTAAAAAGTCATCATACACTCTTAGTGTGTACTTCTTGTCCTTCCCATAGGATATAACTTTTAACTAGAATATTGAAAAAAAGAAGTATTCTACAGGTTGTAAAAAGGAAATGGTACCTGTAGTACTGTATTGTTCTAGAGAGGCTGCCTTATTTACAGTAGCCATAGAATTTTTGAACCAGAGTTTCTGATAAGCTGTCACATATTTTCCTCTGCGTCCTCCTTCTAGTTTTCTTGACATTTTACCTCCAACTTGTGGTGAGACTGTTGGAACAGTAGTAGTAGAAGAATTTCTATTTTGTAATCCTCCTAGACAATTAACAGTATTTACTGGCTGCTTATAACACAATTGGGTGTGCTAAATCTTTGTTTTATGGAAACATAATACATTACAATAAGGACATTATTAAGTCTGAGAATAACCATATTTCTATGATGATTTTTTACACTCTAATCATGTAAGAAACCTTAAATTGAACAATTTTTCTCTGTGATATGCATGTTTATGAAACAGAGGGAAACATATGCCAGATGAATGGACTAAATTTTAACTTCTCTGATATTATTTGGATTAAGAGGCTATATTCTGAAAGGAGAAAAAGGACTGTGATTTTATTTTGAGTCTATGGAATTCCTGAATGGTGTCAACAAAATTATTGATAGTAAGTATGGTAGATTTGAGTTTTGGGTCTTTTTTTTAATTTCCCTTCTTAACAGGTTTTGCAGGCCAGAGGGCTGGCTTTATGCAAATATAAACAAATCTAAATTATGAAACACGTAGGTAGAATTTGTAGTTGTTCATAGTTTCTCAAAAGGCATTAGCATAACATCCCATGATAGTTCTACGGTCCACAAAGAAAAATAAGAAACTGCAGTTATTTATAATGTGTCATCTGCTGATAGATTTTTTTCATTAATACCTTTACAAGACAAAAATACAGCATTTGTACCAAAAAAGCAGTTTTCTTGGGGCAAGTTTTAAATCTAAACAGTACTTAAAACCAGACAGACTTTTCAACACAGTAAAGGAAATGCTTGCAGGTACCAAGGCACAAATATAGCTTCCTCATATTTAAAAAATAAATAAATAAATAAATAAATAAATAGAATTGTTCCATTGTTTCTAACATAGAAAAAAAAAAAATCAGTACTAAAGGCACAATGCAGTAGGTGTTTTGGTTTTTTAATCTGTTTAGGACAAAATGAGGTGTCATAAAAATAAACTAAAATTATTTCTAGGTTCCATTTTTAAGCAAGTTTTGGATCAAAAGAGAACCTGCAAATACAGAGTAAGTAATGAGCCTCCAATTAGAGGATTGTAAACAGGAGAAATATATGTACTGGATTGAATTAGCGGTTACGAGTTCTTGGTCTCACACAGAAGCAGCATAACCTCTGTACAAAATATCCTTGGTATCAAATACTCGTAAGTTATTTTTCTTTACAGTTTGTTTATAACTTTTTTGTTATTAGAAATGAACTTTCATGATTAGCTCCATCTCCCTTTGGTGCTTGTGTACTGAACACGTTTTTGTGAGCTTTCAGTACGGTAAGTACTACAATGCTTTCTTATCAGCACTCACTGTAGTTTTTCAACAACCGGGTAATGTTCCATGAGCTATTGCTGTGTTTTAATTTTAGATTATGAAGAATTATTGCTCTAAGCAGTCCTTAGAAAATGCTTACTTATTAGACAATATAACGGATTTTAGTGGAACACAAACAGTTAGTTTCAAAGCAACAGCATGCAGTGCTTGAGTCTTTATTTGCTGAACACCCTAATAGTTCAGTGCCTGTCTTTCTGGGTCTACTGAGAGCTGGATGTATATCAATCCTGATTTTATGCTGATAGAAGTAAATCTGGTTTTCATGTTTGAGAAACTTTTTTTCAGATTTTCCTATTTCTGTTGCTTAGAAATTATTCATCTCGATGTAAGTCCACTGTTGGCGTTGAAATACTATTTATTATACTAGACTAGTAACAGGGTTAAGGTCAGGATTAAGTTATCTGGTTTGAATCTGGAGAGACAGCTTTAAAACAAATGTAAAACCATAGATAAGCAAAAGTTGGTGTTTTGCTTGACAGAAGAAAAGGGAAATATTAATGCAAGCACTTTATTTGTTACAGACCTAGTGAATAAAATATTGCACCTCCTCCTTCTATTTTCCTTTGAGGGCAGCCTAAACATAACTTCTGTTCACTGCAGACCAAATGACCAGCTGTTGGCTGGTCAGAGCTGAGATTTTTGGTAGCAATTTGTTCTACGCTTCGTCATGCCTTCGCCTTTAGCTAATGTCCTGTGTTGCAGAAGAGGTGGCGTTTTGTGGTCTTCCTTGTTTTAAATACAGACTTCTTTAAAATGTCAAAATTTTAATCAGATGTCAGGTTGCTACTGGCCTTGTGTCTCATTAACAGTAAATATTACAGAGACTTTTCACTTCATGCCATTTTTGTGGAACTGAGTGGCATATTGAAGTCAACCTATTCTTATTTTGTGCTAGGTTAGAAGATTAATGTCTTCATAAAACCTTCCACCACTAGAAGTTCTCTCATGTCAATTGGAAAATACCATTGCTGAAATGTTGGTTTTGTACATCCTTAAATCACTTCATTGTGTTCTTCAGACCTGAAAGTTTATAAAACAAAATTGTCTGTCAGGCAGTGAAATAAATGGTTCTTTTAAACTGCAGGTACATTTAGGTCAGTGTCGAGGCTGACATCAGGAGAAAGGTGAAAACTTGTTATGAACAGAAGCAGCTACTGTGGTTTCAGTATTATTTTTCATAGATTGAGGAATTATTTCAAAAATAAGACTGAGATGAACGATATTGGTTCAAACAACGAATGTGCAGTTTTTCTTGGCAATAGTTCTTTAAAAAGAACTGTAAGTTGATTGCTATACAACTCTTACGTACAAAATTGATGAGCTGATCCTTAAAAATTGCCTGAGAAATGCTAAAAAATAAAAATAAATAAAAACTTCTCCCTTTCAGAGGGATGTAATTGTTACCGTTTAATTGCAGATTCTAAAGCATAAATTTGAAGTATCATTATAAACATCAGTGAATCCTATTGAATTGAATGGGATTTTTCATTTCTGCAATGTTAAGTGCTACTATCTTGACTTAATTTAAATTCCCTTTTTTTCTAGTTTTAATGCTTCCTAAAGTCTAGCATCTGAAAAATCCCAGGTACCTGTAACTCTAGAGGCTGCTGGTTTTTATGTGCGATATATATTTTTTCACAAGCATGTACAGTCTTACATTATTTCATCTTTTGTAGGTTTTTTTTGCATTGCTATCATTTCTGAAAATAAATTGCCTGCATTTTTATATGTGTCAGCAGAATAGGACCATAGGATTTTTATTAATTGATACATTATAAAAATAATATTGTTAACTGTTAACAAGTAAATAGCTGGCTCTATTTTCTGTGTCTGATACTTTTGTTCAATATGAAAATACACAGGATAATACTTTTTTTGAATGCTGTTGTGAAAGATTGCTCAACTAGTGCACACGTATGCGCGCGAGTGATTTAGGTCAGTTCTCTGGTACACAGGTTTGCTTCTGTAGTCAATAATTCATGGAGTAATCCCACTGAATTCAGTTATACCCCAGTGTAGGGCTATCATAAGAAATAAATAAGAATTGCAGAATGTTAGGAAGCAGGGAGCAGAGAGTGGCAGTATACGTGTATACTATTCCCCAGGGAACGTATCCACTGGCTTTACTAGCTGGGTGTCCACCTTTCCAAATTAGGAACAATTCCTTGGGCTTTGAGGCTTTTCTGTTTGTCCTTCCAGTGAAGTGCCTCTTCACTTGTATTTGCAAGCACCCTGCTTCTGTGTCTTCCCAGTTTGTCACAGATTTTCTATATCCTTTACTTTTTCCTCTTTTTTTATTTTCTTACTCTTTTTCTTTTCTCTTGTTTTCCTGTATAATCTCTTTTCCTTGTTTTGTACGTCCACCCTGTAAAAACTTTGCTATTCTGCAGATGTGCACATTACAAAAGATTAAATTATTCTGTTTGGAATATGTAACATCTGTTACTGAAACACGTTTTTCTTGTCAAGGTATGCTACAAATCCAGAGCATGACAAGGAGCTATATCAGATTATTGGTAAATAACACGAGAATTATAAGTATTGAAGAACCAACAATGGTGTTCAATTACAGTGTATTTTCAGTTTGCACATAGATTTTAAGCAGCAGAAAAGCTTAAATAAAGCTATACATCCTTTTGAAAGCTACTGCTTGTAAAAATGCATTTTGTTGCAAAGTCCAGAGTCTTCACCTGTGTTCTTATGGATATCACAAAATCTGCTGTAATGAGGAAATCACTAATACCTTTCCATGTATTAACTTCTCACTGTCCGGTCAAAAGAATTGTTAGAATATATTATTTGCTCCTTTTTTGTGGTTGTCAGGGGTAGAAAATCATTAAAATAATACAATATTGTAGCTCCCCCCAAAATTTAAGATTTTGGGTTTAGTCTGTTTTCTTACACGGTGCTTATGAATTCTGTGAAATAGTTTTGATCTTTTTCTCAGTCAATACGGCTGACAGTCTGCTAAAAATATGTAAAAGAGCTTTACCAGAGAGGACAACCAGCAAATCAGAGAGGTACTTTCACTGCAAGTTTACTCAGGGACTCCCCCTTGTTTGGGGTGTAAACTTTGAAATAATTATAAAGAATTTTTTTAAGGCTTTGTCTATATTCTGCAGATGTAGAACATGGGGTCATTGGATTCCTTCTCATTCATCAATATCACTTTAAAAATCCCTTTTCACATGATTTTCTGAAAAACAGGGTCTGCTGCTGTGCAACAAAACTGAAAACATACTTGGCCCTTCTGATTATGATTTGTTAGTTGTTAATTGAAGTCATCATTTGAGTCTAATCAAAGGAAACATGTTGAAAGACATACAGAAAAGGAAAACTTCTTTACTCAAAGCATCTCACTGAAATCTTCAGTACTTAGTCCTGAAGCTGCACTAATACCATCCTGTATCTTGTTTCAGGCACTTTGTTGTGAAGTGAGGTTGAAAACAGCTAGGCTAGGAAAAAAAGCCTCAGGTTTGAAAGCAAAATAGCCTGTATAAACATAACTAAGAAGAGTAAAGTCATTAAGGGACAGCCTATAGTTTATTCTGTACAGCCACAGAAAGCCAGTTAGGAGAGATTCTTCTGATTTTTCATTTGCTGTTGATTATAGGGTGAAAAATGATGCTGCAGAGGTTATGTCATGTAAGCCCATCATATTAATTGGCTTACTGGAGGTGTGATGGCAAAGCCATTCACTTCTTCCTGCGGTCTAATTGCCCACCTACTTTGGAGAAAAGAAGTAGCTGTTTCCCCTCACTTGTAACCTGCTTCTGCTCCTTGGGATATCTATGACTTGGGGTTTTTTTATGAAAAGTCATAAATATGCAGTAGGCGTTTCCCAGATGCTGGTAGGTGTTAACACTCAAAAATATTTCTGAGAAAGTCATCTCTGCTCCTTGAATGGTAGGAGTGACTTATAGAATCATAGAATCATTAAGGTTGGAAAAGACCTCTAAGATCATCAAGTCCAACCGTCAGCCCAACACCGCCATGCCCACCAAACCACGTCCTGAAGTGCCACATCTGCAACTTAGCTGAGAATGCAAAGGGAACCAGCAGGGTCACTGCTGATCATCTTTCAAATGCTCTGTATGCATTCTTTGGGGTTTGTGCTGCAGAATGTCATCTGTCTCTTAAAAAGGTTTTAATTTACTTTAAAACTGTGTTCTTCTAACCCTTTGTCTGCTGGTCCTGCTCTTCCATTGCCTGTTGCTTTGCTGCCAGCACAAATATTCAAACATCCATGTGGTGAATTTGAGTAAAGTAGTGACCCATTAACAAAATCGTTAATTTCAACTTGCTGCAGTTTTCTAAGCAGTTTTATCACATGATATACATGGACATCTGCTGTAGAATAAAACAGGAGAGGGGGGAGGCAGGAATGGTGTGGAAGAAAGCAGAACAACCACCTCTGGTAGAGAGAGTGGATCACTTTTTTCAGCAATGCAGACTTATGCCGTCCCAAAGTGAACTAATCTGGCCTACATTTAAGCAAGAACATCCTGGAAAGATACCTGTTACTTGCGGAAAGGCAGAAACATCACTTCTTGAGATGTAGAATGCTTAATCTGTACCAGTTAAGGAAGAGATATTTCAGACATCTGAAAGGAAATGTTGGAAGGGTTCTGGGTAACTGTCGGCGTCTTCAGTTCTGTACATCACAACTATTCTTCTCTATTGAATTAGGTTTATAAAACAAACTGTAAGTTGAACCTCAGAAATATCTGAGGCCCAGTTTTAGTCAGTTTCAAGGTTGAAGAAAAGCCATTGAGTATCAAGAAGAAGATTCATATTAGGAGATGGCAGCTGAGGGGGTGCTGTGCTTTTTGACCCATTCACATAAGATGACAAAGGTTCTCTATACGTTTTGTGTTGTGGCTTTTTGTGAAGCTTCATATGGGTGTAGTTTGGCTTGAGAAAGGATTCTGAGAAGGTAACTGTAAAGGTATATTGGACTTCTGAGTGTGAGTTCTCCTCCTTAGTGGGTGATTAAAAAAAATCAGTCTTGTGATATACTGATTTCTCAGCTAAAATATATGTTTAGGTAAACAAAAATCTTGCAGAGAAATACTCAAGTTATCTAAAAGGCAGCCTTTTGCACCCCTTCCTTATCCAGTTATAGTTGTTAAGAGAAAAAAAAAAAAAAAAAAAGAAACTTGAACTAATAAAGGACATAAGAAAATTTGAATCAACTAGCTAATTATAAAGAAATATTGAGAAGAGTCTTGTGCATGTATAACTTGTCAATGCCAGTGGCGAGGCCCCCATAATTTCTCCTCTAGCTCAGGCCTGAATCTGCTTAGCTGGGCCATGGGAGAAAATTACCATATTAACATAGCAAATCAAAGCTCAAACCTTCATTAGTGAGAATAAGTGCTTTAGATTTGCTGGCTGACCATTTAAGGATCTGTCATATTTACTTTCTGCCTACTGACAAAGCTTTCAAGGTTGGCTGCTGGGGATTGAAGGTTTCACCCTATCAGTACTTCCAGTCTAATGAAGGACAGCAACAAAGTTTATTTCTGTGCCTGAATTCTACTTGCTGCTTCTAAAGCCTCATCTGTGTTTGCTTTTCCTTAGTTAGCAGAGGGGAAAATTGCCATTAGTCTTCTGGCAGACTTTCAATAAAATAATAATTTCAAGTTCTCTTACTAGGAAACAGATGTTTTTCTTTTTTGTGTGTATGCTTCTTTCCTTTCTTTTCACTCTTTTCATCCATCTTATTTTTATCTTTTGAAGTCCTACATTCTGCTTATGGTGGTGTAAAGATATAACTTATTGAACGGGAGCCTGACTAATCAAATATGTAATAGTAGCGTATCTGTGGCTTTCTCAAGGCGCAGTGGTGTGCTCTGCAACAGTCAAACATGGTAAAAAAGACAACAGTAAAAGCTTAAACATACGGTTATTTAAGTGAATTTGAAAATTCATACGAAAAGGATAGTTGCCCTAATTGGTGGCACAAAAGTTAAGTTAATGTTTAGATAAATACTTACTTTTTCAGCACTACCACGTAAATGTTTTCCAAAACTTCTTTAAGATTGCTGAAAAGTAGTAGACTTTCCAGTTGCAATATTTCAGTGTGTAGTTCAGTTTTACAAGGCCAGGTATAGATAGTTTTCAATTTAGTGTCTATGTGGGGCTACGTGAGTCAGGGCCATTGTGTGGTTATATATCAGCTGGCTCCGAGCATTGGTATGCTGCCAAGGTATTACTAGCAGAGCCCAAGGGCATGGTCTGAAGTTGACTGAAGTTGTTCCCTCTGAACTTTCAACCTGAACTCTTAAAAGGGGGTGGAGAGCAGGAGATCTTCCAAAATACTAAATATGACAAGAGGACTCTTGGAGGATGGGAAAGCAAGGATTGCTGCAAGCATGTAACCTCTTATTTTACCAATAGTGACAAAATAGCCTCCAGGATGTGCTAGATGTATAAGAATAGATTGTCTTGAATTAATAAATCCTGATTTATATGCAAGGGAGTTGTGTGTGTCTAGCTCATACTGGTCCTATCAAATCTTTCATAGAAGCATGTTTCAGAAGAAGTAGGCTAGGGCTTTCTAGTATTTTAATAGGGAGAAGCAGTAGAAAGTAAGTTTTTCACGTATAGCAGGTCCTGAATTTCTTTTACTTAGCTTTTATGTTTTTCTTATTTAGCTTTCAAGAAGCAAGATAAACTAATCACCTTTCAGGACTGGTGATTTAAATTGTCCTCACAATTTTTTTCATGACAGAAACTGAGTGTCACAGTTTAATCTTGTGGGTATATTGAGGAGTGCTGTTCTAATCGGTAATTGAATACTGTTTTCTTCTTGAGAAGAATATATAAAAGCTAATGTAACGTCATTCATATTAGTGAGATGGGCTGCAATGGCAGTCATTTCACAGTAAAGCTATGCTACCAACAGGTCCCACAGGAATCTCTACTGGCATATTCATAAATAATTGAGAGAAGAGGAGGAACGCAGAGATGTCAGTCTTTGCAGATGCAATCAGATTATTTAGGAAAAGCAAATGAAATGCTGTGTGTGAGGGTTTTCTGAAGGGTTTCAAAGTGCTGAATGACTGGGTAGTAAAATGTAGGTGGAATTAAACATATTATTCAACATAGCAATATGTACAAAGTAATTCATGCTAAAAAAAGAAAAAAGTAACCTTAATTATGAAATCACAGCAATGGAGTCTGTTAGCACTGGGCTGAAGAAATTATGCAGTCATTGTAAGTAGCTCTTGTAAAACAGTTCAGTGCCCAGAAGTGACCAGAAAACCCAAAGGGTGTTAGTAGCTATGGGGAAAGGAAGTTAAGGCTAGAACTGAAAACAGCATTATGCTATTGTACAGTCATTGTTTATCCACATTGAGAATGCTGCATGTGTTTTTAGTTCACGTTCTTCATGATGAACTTAAATAGGAAGTATACAGTGCACTGCAACAGGGAGGATTCCAAGTATTGATTTGCTTTCCTACAAGGAGGAAGTAGGCAAGCTAGGAGAAAAAAAAAGATACCTGAGAGAATATGAGGATATTTTTGTAAAGATATGATTGTATAGACATAAGAAGCATCGAGAACTTAATACGTAGTATGAAATTGAAATTACTCAAGGACCTTTTATGATAAGGCTGTTTCTGTAGCTCCAGTAGTCCCTAATATATTAGTCACTGGAAGCTGTGACTGCGTTGGAGTAGTAATTACTATACAGTGGCCTTGCTTTTCTTAGCTGCTGTTGAAAGCACAGTACAGTGCTAGCTGGACTTCCATTCCCACCTGGCAAGGCCACCCTCGTGTTCCTAAACGTTTTTTTTTTAATGGAAAAAAATTTTGTCATTACCATTGAAGTTGATGATCTAGATGCAGCCTTAGCTCAGGAACTCTGTAAGTTACCAGCTGCTGGAAGCTGCCAGCAAATAGTCAGGGCAAAGTCCCTTAATATTGTTCCTTTCCTCTCTTGACATCAATTGCTGGTTGTGGTCAAAGGCGAAACGCAAGACAATACAGAACTCAGGTGCAACATTCAGTATAGCAGCTTTTGTCTTATGCACCATTTCCCCTCTTATTTTGCAACTTCTTTTTCTAATTATTTTATCACTAGTTTATACCCTGTATTCAGAGCAAACAGGAAGTTGCTAGTGAAAATAATATGTAAATCTATCATCAGCTGGGTTGTATACAGTCATTCTAAACTTTGTAATCAGATTCTATGAATATTAGAGTATTACCACACAGATGGCAGCAGATGACACGAGCCAATATTTCAGTAAACTCTCAAAAAATTTAATTCTTAGTTAGCTGACAAAACCAATCAAATTAGCATATACCGTTAATTAATTTGGATATTTCATATGTACTAAGTGTTGTGAATAACTTTTTTGACTTAGTACCAAGAGTTTTCTGGCAAGAAATTTTGGTCTGTAGGTCTTTAAAAAGAAAATAATTGTTAGCATTCAGTATTAAGAAAAAATAACAGTAACTCAGCACTGCTCAGTTGATAATACTTCTAAATTTATACTCAGATTGGAAATAATGTTAGACTTCATTTATAAATACCTTTATTTGCTTTTCACATTATTCCTCATTTGTTTATTAGGACTCTCTGTTTCAAATAAATAACGCTGTTGTGATGCTTATTTGTTAACACTTTTGTGGAAAACATTTAGAAGTGCTTATAAATGAAAATTCTGTAGAGAAGTAGTGCAGTCTTTCTATTATGGGCTTACAGTTTGAAGAGTGTTTTTCAGGTGATAGAAACAGGGTGGGTTTTTTTTTAAATAAATCTGTCTAAAAAGTTAATAAAATCATTAATAGTTTAGTTCAGAAAGCGTTTAAGTATATTAAAACCATGCATAAGACTTTTTCTGAATACAGTGCCTTACTGAATCAATGCTGCTGTGCTTATCTCCAGAACTTTTCAAGGAAAACCAAACAAATTGCCATCTCTCTGCAGGTAGATACTGCTTTCCTGATCAACACATCACATGCTTACAGCCATCATTCTGTTCTAATATATGCATGTAAACAATTCATATAATGAGTGTTAGGGTTTTTTTTAATAAAATAGGTATACATGGGTAAGAGATAAGTGGAAGTGGAAATATAGAATTGGAGAGAGTGAAATTTGCATGGGATGTCTGGTTCTCACTAACACAGCCAGTGAGTGTGGCAATAGGTAAAACACTTGTTGAGGTGGATTGCCACGTTTGTGTGTGTCCCTCTTGTGTTAACAGATATTATGAATAGAACGCTTCTACATTATAAAAAAGTACAACCAACTTCAGTGAGAGTCGGATCAGATCCTGTTTCTCAGTTTGATGTGATTAGGAGAACAAAGCTGCTTAGGGGAAGCTTTACTCCCTCTTCTTCAGTCAGAGAAAGAAACAAAAAAAAAAAAAAAAAAAAAAAAAGGAGTACCAAACTAAAATTTTGCTTAAATTAAAATTATTTTGAGATGTTTATACATTTGTACTCCTGGAAGTCTGGAATAAATCCTTGGTAAGCAATTATCTTCCTCCTTAAACATTAAGATCAGTGGGATCTGATTACAGACAGCGGTGAACAGTACATGGGGTATAGAGCCGTGGTCTTTTCCTATGTAGCACTCTGATGCAGAAGTAGAGTCCTCTGCCTATTTGCCTAAATACAAGTTCACAGAACCTGGTTTCTGAGCCATTTGTGGCATTTTGATGGCCCTTCCTTTATTGTATCTGCAGAAAATACTGTGTAAGTATGTATTTTAGCTGTATGACTGTTTCAAAAATGTGGGCTATTTTATCATCACTTCACTTCTCTGCAGCAAGTAATTTCATAAGTTCAATCTTGATGAAGAAGTCTAGCAAGCACTTAACTACGACACTATTCTCCATTAACGTTATAAGAACAGTAATTCATTTTTCAATGTGCTTTTTTTGAAGAGCTAATAGTGTTAAAAACATCTACCCAGTGCATGTCACTGATGAGCAATTCCATGTATTGAAACCACTTACTCTGCACATTGTGCATTTGTGTCTATTAAAATGCATGAAACATCTGTCATAACATTTTAAGCACTCAGTAGCTTATTACTGGAACCACGTAACTGCTTCCTTATTATCTCTTCTTGACAATGACTTTAACGAATTATGTTCAGGTAGTTGTTAAAACTTCCATCCAAGCACATTTCTTTTTTGGATGACATGTCAAGAGGTTAACTTATGCTCCCTTCCAGCTGATTTCTAGGCCTCAATCCATCAGACAAGTCACTTCAAAGGAGATATTACTCTGAGTTGAGACATCAAGATAAAGTTGGCTTTCTGAGATGCAGTCCCCTTTGGGAAATGTGTAAAGAATTCTTCAGCAGTGATTTGTCTAGGCAGTCTTGAAGGAACAAGACACAAGATGAACAGCAAGACATGAAATGAGAAAAAGCTGTTAAAGAGAAGAGGGACCTGTGGTTAATATAGCTTATACTAATTCTTTGGTATTATTTCTCTTTCATTTTATATTCTGTGAGATTTTTCTCCAAGGAGTGAAGTGCCATGTATGTAGAAATATTTCATTAGTTAAAAGTTCCTCTCTGTCTCTGCACATTAAGCCTTTTCTTGCTAATAGTCAGATCTGTCTGGAAAAGAAAGACCAAATAGGTAAGTCAATAATTCCATCTTTCACTCACATGCCATGAACTGTTTACATGTGACTTGTGGGAATTGGATCAGAAATTAAGAATAACAAGCATAGATAGTATGCTCACTACCATCTAAGGAATTCTAGTTTTACCAAAATTTAAGCAGTACAGTTGTGGAATATAGGTGAAAATGACTTGTTGAATTTGTGTTGTGGCTGCTGTCTCTGCAGTTTTTGCTATCTAACATTTCAGCGTCTTGAAAGCACGTATACTGTTTCCTAGGAGGGAGCAATGTATGCCCTGGGCTCTCAGGGGAAGAAGTATTCTTTCATCTGAACCTAACATTTTGCAGGTGATAGAAGACACTTAGGAAGTCAGCTGACAAGCTAATCAGCTATGAATAAGAGCAGCACTAGCTAGAAAAGACTACAGTGTGGATTCTTGATCTCCTAAAATTACATAAACCAAGATAGAGAGTGCACCTTAAGAAAGTGCAAGTAGTTCTGTCAAGAAGCTTACTTCTTTTATCCAATAAAAAATTGTTGTTCACTGACACTGAGCACAATTCTCAAGAGATAATAAATGGCAAAAGAGCATTTGAGAGTTTCTCTCAATGTTGAAATCAATTCCATCTACTCAATTTTAAAAGTTATGCTGTTTCAGGTTTATACAGGCATGCAAGAGACAGAGCAAGCAACAGCCTGGAAATAACAGATAGCAAAAGGTGCTTGACTGCACATATTGTTAGCATGCAAACGCTCGAGCAGCCATAATTGCAAAATGAAATTCTTGAAAAGTTGCAAGTGAACAATGAAAAATTAAAACTAAAACTCATTATTGTAGATGTCACAGTTAACTTCAGTTTTGTTTAGCCACCATAAATATATGCCTGGGAAAGTAATAGGTTTAGAAGCAGCTGAAATGTAGCATGAGCAGTTTGATGCAGAATGCAGAAAAGGGCCTTGTTTGCAGGAAAGAAACACACGTTGCTGTTTTGGGTAAGAAATCATTTGAAGAAGCTCGAAAAGTTGCTGAAAATTTACCTTTAATAAAATGCTGTATTAAACTTATGCAAACTGTCTCAAACATAAGTGGTATCTATGACAGTTAAGTACTTGTTCCCAACAAAATCTTTATTGGAGTAAGTGTGTAGTAATTTTTTGAATCTTATTTTAAGCTCAGGAACCCTGAAAAATATGTCTGAAAAAAATGCTATTTTTTGAAAGGAAAATTTTTATAAATGCCCTGAAAATTAGTATTCAGATTGGTTTCTTGCAGATTAGGACCTAAGTCAAAATCAAAAGACACGTTAAAAGAATATTTACAATGATGTCTACAATTTCAGTCCGAAAAATTCAGGGTCTTTTTCCTTTAAAAGAAATTTTGTTTATAAGAAAGATTCAAACAACTGTTAATGTGTATCGTTTACCCTTTTTAGATAGTAGTAGAGTATTGAAGTCTTAGGATATGTATTCATTATATGACCCTGCTACAGCTAATATGCTAAGTGCTCTGCCTGATGGCCCATATCATTGAGAACATCAGGAATCTTAAATTCTGGATGAAACCCAGTGCAGCTGAACTGGTGGCTCTTCAGAGGTTGAAATGGTCTAAAAGTAGTCATGAACTATTACACTGTAGTGATGAAACTTTACAACGGTAAACTTGGGACAAGAATGAGATGACAGTGATGAAGAAATACAGATCAGAAAAAGGGTGGGTTTACAAGTATTTTGTGAAATGGTTTAGGAATATACAGGAAAATAAGCATAGGCCTTGTATGTTGTCTATTGTGTAAGTCAGGGAAAAAACAGAGACAAATCCCATACTCATCAAAGCCAGAGGAGGCTGTTTGTAGAACAGGATCGCCCTTTATATTCATCTATTTATAATTTCAGAAAATTAAATGTCTGGTTTAGTACTCTTTGCTTGATTCCTGTCTCCATAGAAGCATCCAAGAATAAGCAGTGTCAAGAAATTGTGCTTTTTTGATCCATGATGAGAATAAAAATATTTTAAAATATTTAAATAATAATCAACAATCACAAATCTTTAAACATTGTTCTCTTTATCCTTAATTAGGCAAAATATTGTAATTCAGCATTTTTATTAAAAAAGAAAGAAAAAGGAAGTATATGAGTGTGATTTAGTTGTTACTATTTTATAACAGCTGTGCCTTGGGATGAAGACACCTGTAAATTAAGGGGAGCTTACTCTTAAAATAAAGTCACAGTCCAAATTCTTTTCCTTTCTGTGCCAACTAGTTATCAGTCTGCTTACTCTTTAAGTACAATGTGGAAGATATAAGGGTAAAATTAAATATTTAAGTGTTTTTTTCTTTATGTTCATTTTTTGCCTAAACATAAAGATAATGTTTTTTATAAAAAGGTAAATTATGGAGAAGCATACTTAAGTTGTGCTTACTTGTATTTTAAAAGGTATTTCAGAGTTTTGACAGCCATGGTTTGATATAAATGGGCACAGTCAATATCAAAGTCAGAAAGGCTAACATGCGATCAAAGCTGTTTCTGCTTCTTTCCCATTGTCAGTTATAATCTAACCAAAGGACAACAAATATTCCAGTTCTGTCAGGAAAAAAATAAAAGATCAAGCATGTACCAACTTTTTCTGCAAAAATTGCTGTAAGTTAGGTTATTTTTCCTTCACTGGGTTTAAGTGGAAAAAAAGATGTCAGGCTTAACGGTAGAAAACAGTAGCACCAGTTCCTCAGATTCATAAAGGGTGTCTGCACCATCAGGGTACACTTACAGGCCATTAATAGCACCCATGTCAAACTAAGGTAAAAACTAATTGAGATTTACTGGAAGTCACACAAGTAGTGAATCTGCTTAATACCAATTCAAAGTCCTAGGATTTGGGTACACTTATAAAACTTTAGCATGATTTAAGGCAGGATATGACCTTATAGTGTGTTACAATGCTTAATGCTGCATGATCTTCACAAGTGCATGGTTTTTTACCTGCAGTAAATACCGAGTAAATAAACTTGCACTGAAGCTTGCTTTAGATTAGCATAGAATTGCCATGTATTGAAAGTTCATACTCACCTTACCTACAGCAAAGTCAATTGGCAAGTTCAACATAATTTCTGAGAAGTTGACTGAAAATGTTCAACAGTGAGCTGAAAAGTAACAGCCATATGATTCAGGCTCACTGACTTTGCTGTGCTTTAGTTCAGGGCCTTAGGGTAGATTCATAAAACCTTTAGCACATTTTCTGGTAGTCATGTTCCTTAGAGAACAGTACAAAAGAGAAACTGCAGCCTTACTAAAAATACAGAGATCTAGCTGGCTTCTGGTTTTAGCTTTTAAAAGACACTTTTCTTTCATTATTTCCAAGAAGAAGGAAAATTATGTGTCCTTAGGGCTGTTTGTGTTTCGCTTGCTTAGATATCTGACTTAACTAAATTAAAACGCAACTGATTCCTAACAATAAATGTTTTAAGTAGTGTTGAGAAATTTCTTGTCTCTGAGCCAGGTTAGACATTTCATGACGCAATTCAGATCAGTTTTATCCTCTCATGTACTCTGAGTTTACGGATAGTGGTAACAGCAATTTCAAAACTATTTTTTCAAGAAATACTGTTCAACTTACAGTAGACTCAATTACTAACCAGCAAACCACACTTCCCAAGCTTGAGAGCTTGTATATGTGTTCTACATATACATTGATGTGGCAGGGAAGTCTAGAGGCCATGACTTGCAACTCAAATGTTTACTGCTTTCTGATGTTTCTTTCTTTCTCCATCTTGGTGAAATTCAGCAGTGGTCCTTGTTCTGTTTATGGAGACTAGACTTTCACAAGACAGTAGTTTACCATCAGCACCTTTCTTGGCAGACACCAAGAATCCTTAGATTTAATTTAGTCCAATAGATCTGTCTATATTCTGCCCTCCTACCATGAGCCACTGGCTCTATTTAGGTACTTATGTGTCACTAACAGTTAATATCTCACAACTTTAAAGAAATTAATGGATGAGCGTGTGCGCTGTCACACTCCAACTTAAATATCTCACTTAAGGAAAAAAGTAGACAAAGTCGGGAGAGGGGAAGCACTGAGCAGCTGAGACCATGGGCAGGGGAAGCAAATTCACAGAAGAGAGAAAATAAACAGGCAAATGACTATAGAAAACTGTGTTCTCAGACCTGGATATGGTGCTTGATTCCTGGATTGGTTATTTCTATTTCATAGAAAAATCTATGGATTTTTCTTCCCCAGTGCATTCACTATGTATGCTGGTTTTTCTTACTAGTGAACTACATCAATATTAAATGCAGTCTGTTTGTAGTTTGGTCACGTAGAAGAACTCAGTAGAATTTTACAAAGTACCTTGTTTAGCTTTCTGCATTTCTACATAAGTGCATGTACAGACACAGATTTAATATTATATTTCTCTTACTCAAAATAATGTGAGCAAAATATTCTACTGCTGAAATGAAGGCTAATGAATGAAATTAGTAACTCTAATCTCCTTTATTTTAATTTCTGAAAAGTCAGGTTTTCCTTTAAAAAGAAATAAAAATACCTGAAACTGCCAATACTGTACCCAAATTGCCAAAAGCAATTTTGCCTATAATAAAGCTATTGTGGGCTGGAACATTTTGATCAAGCACTGTAGATGGGTATGTTTTGCATTCAGTGTATGTGCTGTTCTTGTCGAATTTTCTGTATGGGGAAGAAAATACAGTTGACAAAATTTCATTGACCTGCAATAAGACTTTCTCAAGTTAATTTATCAATTAGCTTTAAATGATAAACTGATACACATCATTGATCTTTAAAAGGCAGCTAAGTTTTTCTATTAGTGAGAAACATGCATAGTCAGGGATTTTCAGGATGAGGCAGATGCAGTCATTTTAAATACAGTTGACTCACTATAATAACTGACTTTTTAAATTTAAGTTTGCAAGTGAGTGATTTGGAAGACCAGCATTGTTTCTGCAGCCAACCACCATAGAAAGAATAATGAAGATTAAGATGCTTTCCCCTTAGTTGTCTCGTGTTTCTGCATCTAGTTCTGTCAGAATCTTTTCTGAACTTTTTGGGCTGCAGACTAGTGTGTAATATAGATTCTTCACAACATTTGCACAGTGGTTGTGAGACTGGCTGCTTGCTGGAACAGAAACCTAGGTTACAGGCATGCTAGATTTACCCAGGAAAGCGGGATAAATGAGATGACACAGAGTTCTCTGGTTCTGCATCAGGTATTTACAATAACATTCTTAACTGTCTGTCAGAGCCACTCAGGTGTCTTTACTTTACAATTCAGCTTGCTATGTTTGTATTATTTCAGCTGTAAGACTCCATCTGAGATCCTGACATCCCTGACCTCAAAGTAATATTTTCTATTAAGAGGATTTTGTCCTCAATGAGGAAAGTACTAATACAAACTATGTTTGAGATTGGCCAATGCCATTTAACAAGATACATTGTTTTCTTCTGCAGTCCTTGTACTCTTGTGTGGCATCAGGGGATTCCTACGTTGCTTTGTGTTTAAGCATATAGAGAATTTTCTTGTAAATACACTGCTTACAAGCACATTTACTATTTTTATATGCAAAAGCCTTTTCTCAACCAGGAAGCAGCCCAAGTGCTGTGCTCTCTACATTAACGCTGGGCATCTGTCCTCCCTCATCCACACCTCCAGCTGCCATGGAAAACTGTGCTATTTTGCAGAGATACAACATGATGCAATGGGTGCATACACTGTACCTGAACGCTAGGTCTTGCTGTTTTGTTGTTTCTTGTACTCTCTATGACAAAGCAAAAAAACCCTTCTCTGTTAGAGATTGGCTTCAGGAAAGAAAAGCCTTTTTTCCATGCAGGGTAACTAGTTTCTACAAGGCCAGGGCTAAGACAATGCATTGCTCCCATAGTGTCTTATACCCAGGTTAGGCTTTTTCATAGCCTTTTCATAGTTCCCCTTAATCCACTTTGGATTGCATGCACTGCAAACAAAGGCTGCTTACAGGTAGTTCTGACCTGTTTTTTTTTTACTTGGAGTAGCTTTGTAGAGGAAATAGACTGATACGTAGGAAAACGTACATTCAGTTTTACAACAGGAAGAGGTTACAAGTCTCTAACCATGATATCAAATCCCTAACCAAGATAACAGATGTATTTGCCTGTATAAATGTGAGCAGTCAAGTTGGATTTGATATTTATATACACTGAGGCACCTTTACATGAATGGGACACTATAGGGGGTTGTTAATGTGAAAGCAAATTAAAAATGTAGATGTTCTTAGGTCTTTTAGAGATCTGTGAGATAAGGGAGACTAAGTAGTTCAACTACTTAAATATTTAAAAAAAAATAGTTGAACTAACAAAGGAAGGAGGGCTAATATGTTCAAATAATAGTAAGTGGTGTATTTCTAAGCAGGCTTATTGACTCTCACAAAGATTTTTAGTCATGTAATTTAAGCAGTTTTGGTAAATCCATCCCTTGTCTCCCAAATGTAGTTAGAAATTGCTTCTGTTTAAGTGCCCAGTAGAATATAGAATAATAGAAATTACTTAAAGAGCAATTATTCACTGTAAAATGCATTATTCACTGCATATATAACACCATATCGAAAGAGAACATTACTTACTTAAGCTTTATTCAAAAATGGTCTATCTCTTGTCAAAGAAAGTAAACATGCATGGAACAGAACAATTCAGGACGTGACACCAGTGAGTACGTATGCATCTCTTTTTCTGCTGTGTTAGGACACCTTTCCCAGCCCAGTATCGATACAGAGGCATGGAGAAAGCAACATGATATTATCAGAATCTTGCTTCCTTTACTGTACCTAATAGTTTTATTCCTGGAGATTCCTTGACATGCTCAAAATAGCAAAGATTGCATATAAAAGCAGGGCAATAAACCAGCAGCAATTAAACAAATGCTGATAGAAAATGGAAAAACTCTGACATGAAAACTGTCCAATACGCTGAACAGCTACATCAAGCTACTAGTGTCTTTTTCCCTCTGTGCAGTCCTGAAGTCAGAGAGGCTTTGATGTTAGACAGTGTCATATAGTACCCAATTTATTAATAGACCTCATCCATCACAGTTAGCCTGCACTGGGTGGAAAAGAATCCAAGAAAAACATGGGAGATTTTCAGAGGCAGTTGCATATCTCTTAAAAGAAGACTGACTTATGGGATGTAGTCACCTGGAAGGATATAGTGGAGGTAATGGCCTGATGCAGTGTAATCCTCATATTTTCATGTCAAATGTGACTTTGTTATCCATCTCTTTTCATTACCAGCAGCCTTTATTCTGCCATAGAACTAAAAAACAGGCTAGGGAGGTTTCTATTTTGCAAGAATGTAATTTGTTAATTGCAGATTAGATTTATGGTTTGGACAGTCACTATATAGGTCAAATAACTCGGATTTGAGCACAGAAGTTTTGATTGATTAGTTCAGCACTTGGTCAGTCACCTACTCAAGTCAATCATAGTTCATAGTCAGGATTTTTCTCTTTCTTTCTCTTCTTGGTCAACAGTGCAAGGGACAATTTCTGTAATAATTTTCTTCTGAGAAATTTTTTCCTGGGTATCAGGGAGATCCTGTTTTCTAGATTTGTGAATACTTCAGTTGTTGCAGGTGAAATGTGCTATACATACAATTCTATTTGCTTCAGAAGTGTTTGTTGTACTGCTTACAAAAATAGCAGATTACAAGAGGAAGGTACGCATTAAATGAAAAAGGAAAGTATGGTTTGAAGGTCCACTAACATCAGAATGTACTGGATCTCAATGAGTCATCTGGATGATAAGGTAATAGATGATCTTCTGAGGAGTCCTAATAAACAAACATAGGCTGAGAATCTGACATGGATTAAGAAAACTATAACACACGTGCATACACATTTACCACTTGTACCTTTCCCCCAACTATTTTTAATGAAAGAACAAAAATCCCATGTTGTAAACACATGCTGAAGTTCTGGTCGCAGTAATCCCATGTCTTAAAGGCTTGTATGTAACTAGAAATCTAACTAAATCAACTGACTAAATCCTTGTTGACTGTGCCTATTTATGACATCCTGGTTCATTAACTGTGCATACACAGTGCACTTATATAGTCAAATATACAGCAGAAGTGTTATAACATAGTAGCTCTACATTTTGAGGTTCACTTATACTTTGTAATTTTCTTGCTTGCTGTGACTTTTGGTGAGTTTTAACATTTGCCCAGCCAGTCTTTCTGTCTCTCTCTCTCTCTCTCTTTCTCTGTGAGGTTCACATATAAACTGATTTAAAGATTGCATAATGACTGTTTGGCATATCCTACAGGCAAAGGTCCAGAAACCCTTTTTGCTGGCTATAACCTCAATGATAATGAGTGGCACACAGTGCGTGTGGTTCGGCGAGGAAAAAGTTTAAAGTTAATGGTGGATGACCAGCAGGCCATGACAGGTAGTGTGGCATTGTGACTCCGTGTTACTGGGGGGAAACACAAAACAAAAAATGACAAAAGTAAAATGCCTTTATTTGAAAGCAACAGATGCTGTTTTCTTTTCTTGGGTAAGATCCAAAATTCATGTTATGCATCTTGAAATACTGGTACTACAAGTGCGTTATTACACTTGGTATTAATGTTGCTGTAACATTGCTATTGGAATTAATGAAAACCTTCATGCTGACTTAAATGGATGTTTTTATACAGTAATTGGAGAGAAGTCATTTGATACATCACTAATGAGAAGGCAAGTAAAATGCTTTTGGCAAAACGTTAAATTTATACTAAGGTTAAACTCTAAGCCATTGCTGTAAGAAAGAAATTCATAAGCATTTGAAGGATATTCTATTGTGTTTTAAATCTTGCATCAGCTGTCCTCAATAATTAAATGTTAGGCAACAGGTTTTTCTCAAATATTAAAATAGCAGTTGGGATGTGAGAAAAAACACGACATGAATGCTAGCAGATGTTAGAAATATATTCCTATGTATATATTATCAGAAATTATAATGAAGACTTCAATTTTGTTGTTAAAGATAAGGCTTACATAGGTGTTAATAGCAACAGACCTGGCTTCTGGCCCTGACTTCTTGTACAGTACATTATGCCTAATTTTGTGTTAGCTATTTAGTACTTTCCTTTGTTTTCATATAGTATTAAATAGCTTTTATTGTTGGTTCTATGCTTTGTTAAAATGGCAACAATTTTAATGAGTTTTTAAAAGGAAAGCACCTTCTTCAATAATCCCTTTTCACCTCAGCAGGACACTGAAGATCATGTCACTGGTAGAAAAATAATTACTATGTATTCATGTAGTTGCAAGAACATATTTTCTAGAATCAGAAATTATCAATAGATCTCCCAGCAGTGAAGCAAAAATTTAGTCTGTGTATATGATGGTGCTTTGGGTCATTCTCCCAAGAAAGTAGATGGACTAGACCAGTTATTTCTTTGTGAAAATAAATATATAGTATTGGAGGAACTATACTGAAAAATATCATAATATTGCTTATTCAACTGCAACTTGAATAATAAGGCTACATTGGGGACTTTTCCTAGTTAGAAGAAGCTTTTTAGGTCTGAATAAAATACAGTATCTAGAACCAAACGCACATTCCTTGGGCTCTTCCTGGCAGATTTCTTATTTACAAATACTACAGGTTACAAAACCACCAAGAAGTAGTGTTTTTACCTTTGGGTTCAGTCCCAGCTGCTCAGCACAGTTTCAGGAAGGTTCAAAATGTGTGTGAAGGATTAAGATGAAAACAGGAGGTTTCTATCATATATAGTCCAGTCAGGTGAAATAATAAGAGTACTTACTCTCCATTGCAGATAACTGTAGTTATTATCAAATACCATGGTCTCGGCAAATAGCTGAGACACTCGAACAGGCTTCCTAGAGAAGTGGTCAGTGCCCCAAGCCTGTCAGTCTTTCAGAAGCATTTGGACAATGCTGTTAATAACCTGCTTTAACTTTTGGTCAGTTGTGAAAAGGTCAGACAGTTGGACTAGGTGATCGTTGTAGGTCACTTCCAAGTGAACTATTCTATTCTAGCTGTTAAGGCCAGTGAGTGTTTTCAACTGGCTGTGGGTCCAACTTTCTGGTACCACACTTGTGTACTCTCCACATGCCGATACCTGTATCTGAAGCTGGCCAGTTGACTTGAAATGGCTCTCAGTTCTTCAAGCAGGAAGTTACCTACATTTGCATAATCCACAGATGTTTAATGTTCTTCATCTAAAGGGAGAAAGTGATCTGAGAATTTTTGGAGGGAAAAAGCTGTCTTAAACTCCCTGCAGGAAGCTGCGTGGCCAGTCTGTGGCCACCTCCATCAGTAAGGAGTAAAAAGGCATGAGAGAAGGAGCTAGAGGGAACTTCCAAGTCTGATAACATGGGAAATCTGCTGTTAGTCCCAGGAATATTACGTTGGGGGATTTTTTTTTTTTTTTTTTTTTTTGCAACACTGTGTTGCCAAAGCCTTTGTGAGTTTAGGTTCCAAATGCACACAATGCAATTTAATGTGTAGTAGCTTTGAATTTCCTAAACGTGTAGTGGAAGCGTTGCCATGTCAGATTGGAGTGCTCTTGCTTTAAACTGCTTAGAACTTTTCTTCAGATGTCCTAACAGTCAGAAATGTGGTCAAAATATAACCCAGCATCCATTGTACATATATAATTCATATAACCCATTCTTATGAAATACAAATAATCAATATTCATATTGTTATAATCTTATAGAAAACATCAGGATAAAACAGACTTCCTCCCAAAAATTCCAGCTTCCCCCTACCACACACTGTTTTTTTCTATTTTGATTCCATCTATTATGTTATATATGGGGAAAAAATCTCATCAGATCCAGAAAGCTTAAGCTGGAGTGGAAGCTGTTAAATAATTCAGCCTGACTTTCCATTTTTTTACAGAAGATTTGTAAAATAAACTATCACCTATTCATCCATGGATTGAGCTTAATTATGTTTGAAGAATGCAAGACTTGTGCATGGATAAATAATATTTCAGAATCATAACTAGCTTTCATTGGAAGTCATACAGGTCGTTTTGAAAGTTTTAGTAATCATAGAAGAGTTTAAATACTTGTGGCCTTGATGAAGTTTTATTTTCTGGAAATGCATAGAAAATAAAGGTGGACTGAAGGAAGTTGGATGATGGAAAGGATACCTAGCTTATGATTATGAACAGAAATTCAGTTGGCCTTTTGTATGATGTCCCATAGCATTGCAACAGGTTAATGCAGCTTGTGCAGCAATCTGACAAGTTAAAAAACAAACAAACAAACAAAAAACAAAACCCCAAAAAAAACAGCCTTGTAAGCACAGACTGCAGTGTCTCTCTCTCTCTCTCTTCATTGCTGCAGTGATGTGAAGTCTCAAGTCCTGTTAGAATGTTTGTACAACTGAAATGTTAGAAGGAGATTTGGGTTGTGAGCCCAAATTCTCGAACTTTTTTATTACTACACTTAAGAAAGAAATTCATTTAAGATAGTGAACGTAGTGAGAATATTGTTCTACAGGCTAAAGCTTAGTGGATTTTTGCCATGACGTTTATGCGATGCCATCTGAAGTGGTGTAAGACTTTAATATATAATGTTCTTCTCTAAAGCATGATCTTCAGTGCTCTGGCTGTGGTCCAGTATACAGCTTTTGGCCTTACAGAAAGTTACAGATTTGGCATTTTTCAAGTCAGCTCCCTGACTCATTACTGCAAGGAAGAACCCACCTTTGCTTGATACACCAGGGGAAGTAGTATCTTCAGAACTGATGTTTAGAAACAAGAACATCAAGAAGATGTTCTTGGGGATTAGGGTGCCTCTTGCAGTGCTTAGCTATATGACTGCGGATCCTAGATGCTGATGGTGTTCAATGGCATATAGAGTTAGTTCTTACATAGAATGCAACCTGAAGAGAAGTAAGCTGCTTATAAATATTTATCATAAATCATTAGAGCAATTTGTGTGTGTGTGTTCTGAATGGTGTTAAAGCTTGCAGACCTATTTACACCATAAGTTCACTGATACCTGTATTTGTTTCTCAGTCCTGTGACTTAAGCTGTTTGTGAACCCATCTCACTAGGCAAAGCCCAAATATCTACATTCATCTTGCCTTTATCATTTCCCTGTTCACAAACGTGTGCACAGACACTTACTTATAAAACCTGTGAAGGTACATCTGTTTAAGTCTGCCTCGGGACTTTCTGCACCCCTGCTAAACGTATTCGGCCAGGTTCAGAGCTCACACTCTCCTCTTGGAATAGTGCATTCAGGGAAGGACAGAGGGAGCTCGGCCTGTCAACAGCTTTGCACTGTGACTGTGGGAACTTGTATTACAGAGCAGTTTTATCCCAGTATTTATTCCAGCTTGTCTGAGTCTGCTGTTCACCTTCTTTATTCTCCACGAGAGACATGAAACGGCTAAGGAACTGGAAAATCTAGGCCATCATTTGCAAAAGGTACCTTAAGTGGTAAAATTGATTAGTGATTAAAAGCCATTTTGTCATCATACCCACACAACGTGACCATAAATCAGCCTTGTGATAGTACTGCCCTACTTCTTAAAAATTAGCATGGAAAAAATCTAAGCTCCGTTAAAAAAAAGAAATCTTCAGTGGACACATTGTTGATGTACTGGGTAAGGTATTTGATAACTAGCTTAAAAACTTCCCTGACCTGTACACAGTGTACCCTGCCAGTGCTGATCCTTTCCTTGAGATTAGCTATGTAGTCAGCAAATTTCAGGCTCTGCTGTGCAGGAGTCCTTGCACGATGAAGAAAGATTCAAAGGTAGCTATGAGGCTCAGTTTTGGCTACCTTTCTGATGTAAGCAAGTCCCTTACTGTTTTCAGGATTACAAGGCACTGACATTCAACCTTGCAGCAGGCTTTCTGCTTCATCCATCTCTTAGGCTCTGCCCCCTTCTCCCACAGCTTATCCTCATGGTGCAAAGCTAGTTGCTTTCAAGGAAGGCTCTGTCTGCCCGTGCAGCACAGGGTTTTACAGCAGGGCTGGCATTAATGTACCTAAGACAGCTTAAACAGAAATCCTTCATTCCTCCAAATCATGCGCTTTTAAGCAAAACACATGGAATAATGTCCCCCAAACTCTTATGTCTCTCTTAGATGAAACTCTAATGTGTCGGTTTAGCTCTGAGATTTGCCTTTGTGATCTTCATGTTGTGTTAATTGCACTTGCTTGTAGTAAAACCATATGTCTGGCTAAGTGCAACTAAAGTAAAGGATTTAGTTGGCAGGTTGACTTACAGTGGTATTGTGTTTCAGTTTAGAAATCTTGCTGTTGGCCTTATGCAAGCATCTGAACTCAGTAGAAAGGCTCCTAGATGTTTACCAGTAGTTTGGATGAATTTAGAATAATACTTTTTGAAGTCAAGGATTGGCCTTGAACATTCTGAAAAGTGTGAAATTGATGCAGATACCTAATCACATGATGTGCTTTTTGACCTCCCATTTCAGATGCTAACATGTGTTTTCTTGTTACTGTTTAAAGGTCAAATGGCTGGTGATCACACACGACTGGAATTCCACAACATAGAAACAGGAATAATAACAGAACGGCGCTACCTGTCTTCTGTGCCTTCTAATTTCATTGGGCATCTACAGAGTCTTACATTTAATGGCATGGCGTACATTGACTTATGTAAAAACGGAGACATCGATTATTGTGAGCTAAATGCAAGATTTGGGTTCAGGAACATCATAGCAGACCCTGTAACCTTTAAAACAAAAGCAAGTTATATTGCGTTGGCCACGCTACAAGCATATACATCTATGCACCTTTTTTTCCAGTTCAAAACAACCTCTCTGGATGGATTGATACTTTATAACAGTGGCGATGGAAATGATTTCATTGTGGTTGAATTAGTAAAAGGGTATGTATGGATTAGCATAATGGCAAAAAGGGTCTATTCAAAATGTATATACAGGAGAAACACAAGGGAAAGTTTAGAATACAAAATTTTATCTGACTGGACATATATGATTGATGAATGTTTCTTCATGTTAAACGTCATATGCTTTATTGTGACTCTTTCTTTCAGATGAAGCTAGATACCTGAAAAATATGAAAGTAAATAATAGGTATAGCTTCTACAGTGTTTACCACAAAGAAGTACTAGTTTGTAGCCTTCCTCTTGTTCTCTCTCTATGTATGCATGCATGTGTTGGTACATGGAGTGCTCCTTACTTTCCAGAAGCTTGGAATCTGCATCTCAGCTCATCTAAATGAATGGTGTTTCTCTGAATTAAGGTTGCTTCCCATCTGGCATTCATTGTTGTCTTCTGGTTTTACTGGCACTACTGAGAAGTACAAGGAAATAGGCAGTATTAGACATACAAATTCATGTCCCCTTGCTATGTAAAGAAAAAGGAAACTTTTCCAATTTTTTCTCTTTTCCCAGGTATTTACACTATGTGTTTGACTTGGGAAATGGTGCAAATCTCATCAAAGGAAGTTCTAATAAACCTCTGAATGACAACCAGTGGCATAATGTGATGATATCAAGGGATACCAACAATCTCCACACTGTAAAGATTGACACTAAAATCACAACACAGAGCACAGCAGGAGCCAGAAATTTAGATCTCAAAAGTAAGTACAGTAATTCCTGTATAACCTACAATGTGGGTCATTACAGAATGATAACCTGAATAAATCGTGTACGTAATGTACAGTGTAATTTTGTAATACCGTATGAAATATTTTATTTTATAATAATTAATATGATCACAAGAGATGACATCTTCTTTATGTTAGCCTGATAATGCCTGTTTAGTAGTAGTTCTGCACAGTAAGATACAACTTTAAACGTGTGAAAATGCCACAAGAAAAAAAAGTAGGAAATGGTAAGAACACAGAGTGGCCCATATGTACCAAAAGATAATTGAGGGGCTAAAGAAGCGCTAAAATGTCTATGGAAAAGCTTGACTTTTACATGAACGTAAGTTGTGTAAGTGGCATGCAGAAATCACAGCCCGAGCTTTACAGTATGACTACAAAGGCTTTGCAGAACTGATGATGCCTATGTTAGAGAATTGGGAACGTTTTGACCTGTCCCCCACTGTTCAGTATTCCACATAAAACCTACCTTTTGTTGGGAAAATAAATACAATGCAGTATTTTGATATCGTAAAATATCTTGTAAGTAAAGCGATCTTATGCGACAGTCCTCCAATGAATCAATAATACCTATAGGTTGCCTCTAGATATATCGAACCATAATCATACTCAAGTAAATATGTAATGTGTTGTAATTTCAATTGCAGGGTGGGATAAACTTTGTTTTATAGGTCTAAACCAACATTTTATAGGTGCAGATAGATTCTTAAGATCCATTTTTATAAACCTAACTGGTATATCTGTATATTTTAAAATAAATAATAGTAATCAGTTTTAAGGATGGGCTTCTGAAAAGCTGATTTGCATCTTTTTGAAAGCATGTATAAGTACGCTTTTCAAATGCTACCTACCTAATCAAACATAAGAAAATATGTTCTAGTCATGTGAAAACTTAGTGTGTATTTTAGCATTCTTTATAAAGGTTCTTGGTAGGAAAACCAAAATTTCACAACAGTTAAAGAAAATATAATATTTCAAAAGCCAGGATCTTCAAAGTAGATATTAATATATCCATTGAGAGCTTATTGCTTTCTGGATTTTCTCTTTAACTACCTCTTAGTCACAGATAATGAACTGACCTTAGTAATTACTCTGGATTTTGTGATATTTTACATGTTTGCTTCACTTGAAAGTGCTATTAAGGTTGTAAGAAAGACTGTGAAAACTGTGTCTTGATGTGTCATAATCTTCAATAAGAGGTTCTTTATCAGAAATGCTTGATTTATAAATTAAAGCTTTTTGGATGGCTCGTGCCCATTTGTCAAAACTTATTCGAGATTTGTGCCATATTATTTCTCAGATTTGCATTCTTGTAAATATGATAGACGTTTATTTGAGACAGTGTAATCTCTCAACGTTGTTTTTGTTGCTGTACAGAAAGCATCCACCTTATTCTTTCACATTTTTTGCAATAATGTATGCAAAATATGCATATGTATTTAATCTGATGTGCCCCCCCTCCCCCCGGTATGTTAATTAGACATGAGTAGAAAAATAATCCTGTTAAGAACTGATAACTAAGTTTACACTGTCATTTTATTCTACGTTTTTTCAAACTGACTGTGGTTTGGTATGTTGCTTTACTTAAGACAAGAAACAAAAAGTTTTAACCATGTGCTTAATAAAGGCACTAGAGGGCACTGTTATTTCACGGAATGCACTGCTTAGAGCCTGCACAGAAAGCTCATCAGTGAGGATAACCTATAAAATCCAACATTCCTTTGTTTTCTTCACTTTGAAAATTTTGCTTTTGCTTTACCCTTTTGAAGTAAAACTGGATCCATAGCTGGTGCATTTTCTAACCTTGAATTTCATTGAAAAAAAACTACAGAGCATGAAAAATCACATTGAGATTTGAAGCGAGGAAGGTGAATTGTCATAAATGCTGATTTTCTGTAATTCACCACCCAGGAAATGTGGCTGGTAAAAGAATAACAAGCCTGATATATTCAATACACTAATATATAGTAAGCATCTTTCTCAAACTCTGTCTTCTCATAGTAGTATGTTTCATTTTATTTTTTTTAATGTATTTATTATATTTTGCTCAGTCAGGTTCCCTTAAATATGGCACACCATATATCATGAGAAATTTTGGTGGGGTTTTGAGGGATTTCAAGCTGATACATTTTAGCCAGCAGGCTAAAAAGGAGAAAAATTTGTCTTTCATTGTTGCTTTCTCTTCCTCTGTATTCAGTTGAAACTCTTTTCTGTAGCTTGTTCTTTTCTATTTTATGTCAATGTTTCTTATGATAACGCATCTCTGTTATGCTGTAAACACTCCATACACTTTACTGATACAAGCAGCTATGGTTAATTCATTGTTCTGTATTATTTCAGCCTTAGCAACAAAGTAAATTCAAAATTATATTTCCTGCTAGTTATATCAATAATTCTGTTTAACCAGAGTTAGCATTAGGTGAAACATAAATGTGTACAGATAATATGGAATCTGCAGCCTTTCTGAGTAATTGTTAACTTACCAGATTTCAGATGCTGAAATCCAGGCTAATCCTGGAAAGATAAATCACGTATATGCATTTTTTTTGCAAATATATAGTGAATTCGGTATGAAGATATGACACAGATTGTCTTGTAGAGCCCGCACAGCATGCTAGTTGTCTGGGAATGCAGACAGTTGCTATAAAGTATGGGAGAGAATTTCCACTATACATTTCCTTTTGGGTGCAGGATTTGGCTATATAACATAGAAACTTAGTTATTACAGACATGGGTTACCTGCATGACCTTTGGTACAATTTCAGTGGATTTGGAGTGGGTATCTGTGGAAACACTTAATTATTGCTTTAATTAGATGAGTAAATTATAAATTGGAGACAAATGAATGAGTGAAAATAGTTCTGTACTTGGATTCCAAGAACTGTATTATTTTTCCTAGCAGAGAAAATTAGGAAAGTATAGTTGGGTGCAGTTCTAGCAGATAACTTGTGAAGGTAAGTGAGTCTTAACAGCAAGGCAATGCAGCTGAAGCCTGCCAACAGTCAGCTACACAGCAAATTTCCTTTCATGTATTTCGTGAGCAGATTCCCTGTTCTGCTTACAATATAGCTCAGATGGTTAGCATGGCTACAATTCAAGGCCTTTAGAGACCAAAATAGTTGGGTAGAGGGGAATTCCTGCTTACTGTACTTGATGCTGTGCTGTTACGGTCTGAGGGGTCTGAGTAGCCTCAAAGGGGCGCAAAAATACAAGTGAAAGTGGAATTTGACTCGTTCCTCACTGTTGCCAAAGAAAAGATGTCTCCTTTGTTCAGGTTGTAGGTATCACAACACCTGTAATGTCTCTTTCCTCTCCCTATTTTCTTCCTGTGGTGTAGGAAATTGGAGTTTTCTGACAGAAATTTTATTTTAATAAATATTTGAAGATGCATGATCTGCTTTCAGGGAGGAACAACATCATCAAGCATGACTTCCTATCCACTTGCCTACTAGGGTTTAATCTTCCTTTTGCTTCTCTCCTGCATATATAGGCACTGTTTTAATCCCCAAAGTTTTCACCTGCTTTCTTTAAACAGCCAACATACAAAACCCTACAAAAATCCACTCAGAATTCTCTTAGAATATCTGTCAGAAAATGAAAAGCTGAGGAATTCTGCTGTTATTTTAGATTTAACAATAAGTAGCTAGAAATTTTTCTAGGAGTTAGTAGTTTCAGTGTACTCCAGTATCCAATCCTATTCCAAACTTTCTAGCTATGCTGTATCCTCCAGGATAAACTGTAGCCAACCTAATTTTGATATTGGACTAACTATATTTTCTTTTTAAACAGAAATCACCATCACAAAAAAAAAAATCCTACCCAAGTCAACGTTTATGGTTTAATTTTTGCTGCCTGTGTGTCATTACATGCATTTTTAAGACCTGCTTTTTTGAATTGACATCCATACTTTCAACTTGTCTCACTGTTATCCTCTTCCACATGGCCTTCCCAAATATCAATTTTAGAGTCCATTGTAAGCCATATGTTATTCCTGTGTTGTTATTTCACTGCATCCTTAAAAATGCTGTTCATATTAGAGCATATGTCAGAATCAACTTCCTTGGATTTAAAAATCCTGTCTAGATCTCTTATTGTCTGTTTTACTTTTATTTCTCTAGCTCTTCAGTGGCCTCTGGCTTCCTCTATTCCTTTGTGAGATATGGCTGCTATGCTATATACACTTGTTTTTTCATTTGCCATTTTCTCCAACAATGTGAAAACAGCCTAGTCTGAAGCATCTGAAAGAAAAGTAATCATATTAATTTCTGGTATCACCTCAGTGGTTTTACCAGTGCACCGAAATATATACTTCTGCTGTGTACATAAAGATTCACTTGGCAATTAGTTCATCCTTGTAAACTTTTCATGCAATTAACTAAATTACCAGTAGATTTACTAGCCTGGCATATTCATTGATGATTCGTAATAGTCTCTTAATCTATTGATATTTCATTTGCCTGTCAAAGTAGGTTATTCATGCTGTGCAAAACTGAGCTAAATTAATCTTGATCATAAAGAAGATTTCTTGTTCCGGCAATGGAAATTGAAATTGTTTCAATTTTGTATCATATTTGTCCCTGTTGTTTTATATTGAGCCCATTATTATTGTTGCTACATTATATGTTCTCTATATTACAAAGTCTCTATCAATGGCAGTGATCCTTCATATTTCTATTACTAAGACACAAAGCTTTAAGAAGCACAGAAAAGTATTTTATATGAAAATGCAAATTTGCACAAATGAACAAGTATTTAATGCTTAAATTTCTCAAATAAACATGAATAAGCTAATTATAATGACCTTGCCAGTGGGCTGTGAACTCTTCATGCAGAAATAATGTTCTGTTCCAAATGTAGAGTTCCAAATACTGTCAACAGCAAATAGATCTTCCTAATGTGACCTGTTGGAGTAGACAATGGCAAATGCAGATGTTGTCTTCCTGATAGTGTTGGGAAGGCAGCTTCTGTATAGAGTGGAAAAATAAGGGACTGAAAACTGGGAGCTCTTCTTTGAAGCTTCATGGGTAGCAAAGATACAAGCGCAGTTTAACAATAGCTGATTGGAAAACTTGGTCTAATGCAAATTCCTTTGTCCTCTTTTCTTCTCAACTTGTCACATACTGCTTCTCAGCTGTGCTGTCTACTAGGCTGTGAAAAGAATTTGGCAATGCTAAACCTTCAGAAATTGTATCCAAATCTCCAAAATCATGAGATAGGAAAAAATTAAAAATCTACTCCAGTACTTCTGGATTTTAAAAAAAAAAAAAAAAAAAAAAAAAAAAAAAAGTAACGAAAATACTCTAGTTCTTGTGCTGAGCTCTGTGAAGTCAGCAACAACATTGCAACAATGTTTCAGATGACTCCATTGTGAGAGAGAATTTTTGCTTTCTGTTTCTTGTCTCCTGCTCTTTTCAGTCTCTTACACATGTATAAATGTGTAGATTTGCCTACATTCCTACGGCAGGTTATTACCATTGTTGAGTGTGGAATTTTTTTCAAGCCCTTCTGGAGTACTAAGTAAAAGTTATGCTAAGGATAATACAAGAAATATATTTAGTGTAAATACATCCCACTGAATCCTAGCACCCCCCAGGCAAGAAGCACGTTCTAAACTTGTTTTCAGAAATGTACTGCCTTGAGTACGAGAGTGCCACTCTCATGGATCTTGGTATTCTGACTGAGCAGTACTTTTTGCAAAAGAGCTACTTCCTGTAATGTCCTCAGAGTTCGGAGGTGATCGTCATGATCAAGAGGTTGGTAATGCTATATGAAAAGTTTCCCTCTGCAAACCTACACTCAAAATGAGAATGTTGAACCCCTCAAATTTTTGGTAGCTTTGTGTGGAGAATCTTGCCTGAAGTACTAGCTAAAGGAAGAGTTTTATAGATGATGATCCCTGAGGTCTAGGATGCCTCTTGGAAAGAGGAAATCCTCACTGTTTTGTAAACAAGCTGTGCTAAGAGCGTGTGTTGGCTGTTAAAGCAGAGAGTGAGTGAACTATTTCAGAAGACTATCAGGAGGAAATTGAAGTATGCTGTGCCAGGAAAATGCCTGCTTCATTGGATTTTGTCCATTTTTTCAGATGTACAGAATGTAAAACGTAGTCAGAACAGGAAAGAAATGAAGGACGTTTGATGTGCTTGAATGCCTCACCTCTCCACCACAACCACCCCCCTCATACAGAGTAATTGGCATAGCATCAGTTCTGTGGGAGATGAATTACCACACACATTTATATGGCAATTAGATTTTATTATTTACCATTTAACATGCATCACCAACTTCCCTCATGTTCCATTGGACAAGCAGACTGCTTTGGTTTTAAATCTGTTTGATTATTTTCAATGCCAGTGCTTTCCATCTAATTAGGGGGGGGAGCAGAAAGAAGCAGAGAGAAATAAAGCAGCTGAGAATCTGAGAATTGTCAAGAAAATGTTCAATGTTTTTGTGTAACTGTTCCTTGTTTTAGAATATGTGTCATTTGAGAATGCAATTGTTGGGAAGATGGCGGATTTTAACCTGGAGAAATCTAAGGGAACGTTTGGACCCGAGCACTTCTCTTTTGAGTATCTACTTTTGACTATTGAAAACTTAGCTGCTAAGGACATTGTCGTGTCATTGCTGTTTCACACACGCACACTTTCTATCACACAGCTTTACTTGCTTGTGAAACATAGGCATATTTGCATAACTATTAAGCAGTTCTGAACAGAGCCAAAAAGTGTAAGAGGAATGAAAACTGAGCTCCAAGAGGTGAATGCAGACGTGAACAGCACGTCAGCAGAGCTGAGATGTAAAACAGTGAGCAGCATAGCGATAACATGAGAAGAAGTTTCTAGACAGAAGCATATTTTTACAAAGTGCAGAAAGTCTTCAAGGCAGTTATGAGTACATGGTTATGAGTAGTGTGAGAGAATCAGGAGACTTGGAAAAAAGGTAGAGCAGCCGGTATATCTTCACTGGGGACTGCCATAGAAATGGGTGTCAAGAGAAATCTGTAAGATGATCTTCTTGATGTACCCATCAGCTGTAAATTATCTCTGGTACCTCTTAGTCCTCACTGCCTTTTTTCCTGTCAGTGTGGATTAGGGTGCAGTGCTACAATGAAACTGTAAAAAGAACAATATCAGCCAAGAAAAGAAATATCTTCAAAGTTAAATTCTCTTGGCAAAAAACTATATGCCAATAAGGATGACTAAAGAAAACCCACAGTACTAGCATTTCAGTGCTGGTGATTTCTTTTTTTGAACACCTTTAATGACATGTTCAGGGAAGATACTGAAAGCAGTGTAGAATTGGGCTGAAAAGGTCAGTTTCTATATTCCCGCCCGAAAGAGTGACTTGCTAACCCAGAAATTCCTTGTTTTGCCTGTGATCGTTTTGCCTTGCTTGGTTATCAATGCAAGGAATGTGGAAGATGGAAGGCACCACCTGTCACATCACACAACTGCCTCTTGCCCAAAGTATTTGAAAGGACAGATAACTCAGCAGAGCCTGGACTGGTAAACTAGCTGCCCTTTCCCTTCTTAGGTGAGAGAGAGTCTACAAGTGATGGAATTCATCACTCCAACAGGAAAAATATTTGAAAAAGCCTACTTTTCTTCAAAGAAAAAAATCACATCAAACCCAAAAGACTTTTACCACAAATCAATACTGAAGCTACAGAATGGAATCTTTGAAGCGAATAAGTGGGCATAAAACACTACGTTTACATGTTCATGTCTTCCCTCAAGTGCCCTTGCAAGTGGTAGACAAAATTCAGTCATTCTTTACTCTAGTACCAAACAGGCCTGTGAATGTGCAGCGAGTGCATATTCTTACTCTAAAGGGAGATTTGAAAAGCTGTATGCTGGAGCGTATGTACTGCAGAAGCTGTGTGGATGCATTAAGTCTTTGTCAGCTGCTCTTCAATTTATTATTGGGTTATGATCCCAGCGGGCTTCTTGATTTATTCCAAAAAAAAACCCAATTATATTTCATCAACATTTTTAAAGGATTTTTTTTTTTTTTTTTTTTTTTTTTTGTATGGAATAAAAAGTAAACATTTAGTCATGAATAATGAAAGTCGGGAAACACTCTAGAATCACCACTTGTCTGCTATTCAGGCCAAATTCCTTTTCTGAAGTGTGTGTTGGAACCCCACATCTGAAAGAAAAGTCACCACTCTGCCTATAGCACAAAGTAGATGGTAGGTAGGTGTTTTTATGTTGGAGAGGGGAGAAGGTCATTCAGGACAAGTAGGCTCAAATATTTCCTTGAATGTCAAAGGCATCTAGATGTCTACCTGACATTTTTATTTAAGACAATACCCTTTGATTCAAGGTCAGGATGTTGTCTGTTGTGTTTTAGTCATTGTGTATTCAGCTTGTGTGAGAGGAATTTATTTTCACATTTCAGTTGTGTCCTGGTTTGGCTGGGACAGAATCACAGCCCAGCCATGCTAGGCAGGCTCAAGCCAGCCAAGGCAGCTGACCTGAGTTAGGTACAGGTATAGCCCATACCATAATGTCATGGTCATTATAAAGGGGGAAGGTTTGCTGAGGAGAGGGAGCTCCTGTGGGGTTCCTTCTGCTTCTTCTCTGGCTTTTGCTGAGGACTACTCTGCAGTAGATTGTGACAGCAGCATACTCATTCAGCTAAGTATTTTCTGTTTGTACTGGTGGTGTTTTCATTAACAGTTAATGAAAATCTTTTTCCCAATTCCCCTCCCTGGTTGGTGAGGGTTCATTGGGTGATAAGGCAACTGTTAAAGTTTAGCCCTGGGCGGGCTAAACATAGACAAGTTGCCTCAAAAATACCATGAGTTGTGACTGTATAGGTCTTGTGTTGAGTTCCACCTGGTACTTCATTGTGTAACTATTAAGATGCTACAAAGAGATTTCTGTTGATCTTGTTTAACAGCAAACCATCTGTTTTATGAAGGACTTAAAGAAAATGAGCAATTTTTTCTTTCGAGATTAGACTTTCCCTATGGTATTTCTCAGTCTTTGCGGTCTTCATTCCTCTTTGCCTGCCTGAGGGAAGAAGCTGTTACGTGCTTGATCATTTTGAAATGGCGTATTTGGAGAAAAGTGTGCCTGACACCTCAGCTTCACCACAGCCAGATGTTCCTTTGTCTCTTCCTATGTCACATAAAGGAATTGCAGAGATGCCTGTTGTGCTTTTGGAATCCACCATGTTATGCCAGGGCTATCCATCTCTTTCCTGGAGAGTAATATCACTATAGTTGCTGCAGAAGTGCTCTTTTTCCCTAGTAGTGATTTAGTATCATGTGACATTAGAAGCAAGACAGAGAAACTTCTAAAATGAAAGATAAATTAAGAAAATAACTGAAGTTACAGTTGAAACTAACAAGACACAAAGGGAGAGAATGCCTGATTTTGAAGAGAGTATTGGATTTGAACGTGCCTTTGTGCAGCTATATAAAAATCATTCCAGGATGTTATATTTATGGGTTATGAAAAAGCCAAGCCACAATTCCTTCTACTCTTCTATTTCCTAATTTTTGTTTTGTTTTCATTTGTAAATGAAGCCATATTTGAATGAATGGTGTTCAATTCTTGTTGAGAATGATGCTCAAGAAATGAGCCCCAGCTACGTACAACAAAACGTACAGATTTCAGAGACTAAAGAAGTCTAACTGTATCCTGGTTAAAGTACTTGTTCCCTAAGCAGTATTTACATGTTGCTGATACCATTATAAACACGTGAATAATAGTTCCCTCTCTACTGGTGCTTGAAGACAATGGTAGTCATTAAATTAATTGAATAGTTTTCGCCAATCAGTATGTACCATGTAAGAATATTCTTGGGCGTGGACGTGAATCAGGAAAGGAGCAAAGTCTATGAAGTGGCCTGTCAGCAGTGTCAGTAGTGCTAAATAATAAGATATTTCTGCTAGTTATTCAGAAAAGAAATAAATAGAACAGCGTCTTCAATTTTGATTTTACATTTCTTTGGTTTAGCATTTGATAAGTTCTTGTCTTGAAGAAATGTAGAGACTTGGGATAAAAAAAGGGTGAGTTGTTACAGAAGGATTTGGCAGTATTTGTTTCACCAACAGTTGTGTGTGACTCACTGTTGTGTGGTGTTCTGTGTGTTTTTTCATAAGTGTGATTCCAATAATGACTACATTGAGAACTTTGGTTCATTTATTAGCTAGCAGTTTGTTTCTGTGTTAGATTCACTTGTTCCTCCAAGCACAAATCAGCTCTAAGTCAGAAAAGAGATACGTAGGTGTAAATAGGAAAGCTCCTGTTGGAATAAATGAAGATCTGTATTACCTCTTTGTCAGTGCTTATGATATAACTGACCAGTACTATTATTGCCATGATTTATAGGTATAGCTCTGAAAATACTACCTTACAGTTGATTCCTCTGGCCTGCAATGAACACGCCAGTGAGAAACGCTATAGCGTGTTTATATCTTTGGCCTTGGAAAAAAAGAGAGGAAACAATCCTCCATCTCTAAATGAAAGAGGATAACTCTATGTACTGACTCCTTAATCTCACCACTGTTTTCTTATTTATTTTAGAAGTATCTGCTTTCAAATAAAGTGCTTTATTTAAAGCTTCTCTAGAGATCAGAAGGAAATCTTGCAGCACTCTATTCCCTTACCTATTTCTTTACTACCTGCTACTTTGTTTATGTCAGTTGATATATTTTACATAAATTGGTTCTTTTCCTTTATAAATTAAGGAAAGTCAGGATGGTTGTGAATAAAAATGGAGACTTTTTCAGGAATACATTTGAAAATAAAAATAAACTTCAGAAGAAAATAAATGCAGGAAAGGTAATAGCTAAACTAGTTCCAGAAACTACAGTTAGCACTGTAATACAAGTATATCCCTTTCTATATGTACTTTAAAATGCTTATCTGTTGAAAGAAGGAAAAAAAGTAGAATTGTCTTTTCCATTGTGAACAGCTCCTGAAATGCTCACGTATTTTCAGTGGTAGCAGTGTTGCAATAGTATTGCATTTAGGCTGCAGCTAGTTTAAATAGTGTCACGATCTCATACTGTTGATCTGATGAACTGTGATACCTTACTTAATGAAATAACTTACATCTAATTCATAAGGATAAGTAGACAGATACGTGATGAGGGATTAATCCTGGTTTAAGCCTGTAACGTTTCCAGTAGTAAAGCTGTACTTACGTAAGTGATAAAGAGGAGAATACCTGAGAATTTGTGTTGTACTATGTTGATTCTTCTGATCTCTTTTAGTGGGAGCATGGACGAGCTTTATCTTTTCTGAACCTCTGCTAATGCATGTTCAATATACAAATATTTTCATAACAAGTTTCTGTAATTCTTTCTTGTCCGAATTTCTAATGGATTGAGTTTTGTAGGAAACTACTTCATTGAAATGAAGATGAAAATGAAGCATGTGATTAACTGAAATAAAAGTAGCTATGCAAAACATTTGTGATGGCAGATATGAAAAAACAACCAAGTGAAGAAATGTAAACAACTTTAAAAAAAGCCCCAAAACTAAATATTAATTCAAGAGCCTTCGTTGTTAAAATTTTTTCTTTGAGAGAAAGTGTGTTTTTATGCCATCAGGAGCAAACTCAAACCACATTTGATATTAAATCTGGGAAAATTTTAGCCCATAGTCATAACAAATGCTTGTATATACTTTATAACAGTCTGATAGTCTGTATGGCTGCTCAATACACGTGGTATGTATTAGTGTAGTGTATTAGCGAGTGCAAAAGCAGAGCTCAAGTTATTTTGAACATTAACAAAGTTAAAGTATTACCCAGAACATGTCTTTCTTTGTGGAAGCTGTATCTTCAATTGTATATAATAATCAGTTCTAATTAATCAATAGTCTTAAGGAACTGCAAGTAAACACTAGAGTTACAGTTTATTTAGATTCAGCTTAATGTATTTTACTTCTGTGCATTTGATACCTAGTTGAAAATATTCTAGTGTATATTTTCACGAACAAATATTCTGAGTTCAGGTTCGTATGCTGGCACGCTGACCTGTACTTCTACTAGCCATTCATCATAACTGACAACTGCTATATGACTGTATACAGCAATCTCAATATGCTTGAGGGATGGGTCTTAGACATTAGCAGGGGATCAGTCTGAAAGTTTGTGGTTTTAAAGGTTTACCCAATCACAGAATCAAAATGGTTGTTTGGACCGTATACATGTTGGGAGGTTTAAAAAGAGCTTGCACATGTTATGTATGATAGACCAAGTTTAACTTTTTTAGTGATTTTCTTAATATTGCTCTTTGGAGTCTCCTCTCTTTTAAGTCTATTGGAATCAATTCAGATGTATTACCTCTCTATTTTAAGCTGACAATGACTGAAAGCACAGAACTTCAGGAAACCTGGAAGGGTTTTACTTTCTAGATGTTCCATCTGAGAAAAAGATGAAGAATCTTTATCAGGTGGCAAGAGTTTTTACTTTGTTTCCAGTTCAGCTGATCAAAAAATACAGAAGTTTTGCTGCTGTGAATGAATTATATCCCATTTGATCCAGGAACATATGGATCACCGTGTTTTAATGTTATGTCTAGTATCATGCTTCTGAGATTTATATTGTACCTCAAAGCTCTAGAGGACAGCAAATATCTTATTTTTCAAATAATCTACATAGAATGGAGAAAGCTTGGGGTTTCTTAGTATATGATACTATAAAGGTTACTAAGACTTTTAGTTGGATGGATTAGAAGATTAATAATATGCATGTTCATAAGCTTTTTATCTCTATTTCATAATTTAAATACAGTTGCGTTTTAGGGCTAGTATGTAGTGACTAAAAATTTTTCACAGTCCGATAGATATTTGTTTGTTTCGGGCCATTTCCCTGCAGGCAAACTGTAGACCATTACAAATAGTGCTAAATTGCATTCCCTTGCGAACAAGCGAGTATGCAGGAGAAGCAGGAAAAGGTGTGACTGTGTCTTATACTGATAAGAGGGAGATTAAAATTTGCCACACAGGGTAGTGGTGATAACTAGTACATTCAGAGTTCTGTCGCTGTAAAATCTGTCTGCAAACCTTGGTAAACACTTAGGAAATGAACAATTTTATGTTTGAGGCGATACAGAAACTTTCTGTGGTACGTTCTGCAGTCTAGGCTCCCCCAGATTGGGGGATGTGCTGGAAAGCACAATGTAGATTAGAATGTATATTCAGATAGTCTATTGAAAATTTTTTCTAGCAACAAAACATGTCATCAGTGAGGATTTAATGCATAGGTTGAGTAAGAATTTTGTCACTGGGTGATGCTTGAGAGGCAGATGCTGCCATAAGCACCTTCCTTCAAACAGGTTCAATGCTTTTCAGAATCTCAGATGATCCTTTTCCTGTGTGCCTGAAAGGGCTTGCTCAGAGCACTCCCACGAAGCCAGCAAAGGTGACTGCTTTTTCTGAGTTAGAGGATGACAGAGCAGGACAGAAAACTCATGCCTGATGTAGGAAACTGTGGTTTTATTCTCTTCTGTCTGTGACACACACATCTTGCCTGTCAGGAGAAGGACTGAAGTCTTTTAGCTAGAGCTGTGTTCATGCTGAGCATGCTTCCCCTCTCTGGCCCAGCAAAGCTCAGATTCTTTTCTGCAGCATGTCTTCAGCAGCAGATATGGAAAGCACCTAGTTAAACCTATAGTCTGACACTTAAGGCACACTTCAGGGAGGTAGGTTATGTTGGTTTGGAAGATCACTGTTCTGCCCACCAGAGACACCCAACACGTGAAAGAAGAACGCAGCCTGAATTGTTCTAGAACAAAACCCACCCTGCCTCAGTGTTTAAAGAAAAGTTATAGTTATGTCCTTTCAAAGTCTCAGAACTATTAATTACTCAAAGAAAAGCACTAGCTTTCAGTCCTAAAGAAGTTGCCTGAGATTCATCAAAGAGAGCTGTTTATACTACGTGTCTGTCATCAGAAATATTTTTGGCAATAAAATTCTGTTTGCTCAGTGTGCCCATTTTAAAGTCATCTGACAACGCTTTTTCCACATGACTGACACAGGGTATGAATTTTAGGGAGAATCAGTCATTTCATTGCTTAACAATGGTATCCCTAAGTTTCTCCTTAGAGGTGTCGCTAAACCCATTATTTCTTGGCGTACTTTTAAATGGATGATTCTGGATTTATGGACTCTGGGTGGATCTTGGTGTTCCACTTACTGCCATTAACCTCGGTGTGCTGAATACCTGATCAGGATGATCTGTGGTCAAGTTCCCCGAGTATGCTAACAACATACATCAGTGCTAGGTGCATCTAGATGAAGATTATGGGACTGAATCCTCATCTGTGAAATAGATGCGTGTTTCCTCTGTACATGAGCTGGCACACAAATAAAGTGTCCAGATACTACTAAGTAATTAGTCATACAAATGTGAAATCTACATGTACATTCGAAAATATATAGTCCTGCAATGTATTTTCAAATCATATGTGCTATTAGTGTTTTCTTCTACATTTATTTTGAAGAATGTTTTTCTGAGATACCTGTCATTCAGCACAAAAACACCAGAAGATCAAGCAGGTCAAAGACTCTACAGGATTTTTTCCTGTATCTAATACTTACTTCTCCTTAACAGGTGATTTATATATTGGAGGAGTGGCCAAAGAAATGTATAAGTCCTTGCCAAAACTGGTGCACGCAAAAGAGGGATTCCAAGGCTGTCTTGCTTCAGTTGACTTGAATGGACGGCTCCCTGATCTAATCTCAGATGCTCTCTTCTGCAATGGGCAAATAGAAAGAGGATGTGAAGGTATCAAATATGCTGATTTTTATTTTTGTATCATGGTGAAAGTATTGTGTGAATCCTGCAGTTTTATTGATATGTACACTCCATACATGGAGAGACTATATTTTACCTGCTTCAAATTGTTCTTGTTTGACCCATTTCTTATATAAAGGCTGTTGGGTTTTTTAGTATTACCGATATAAGTGTGCCTGTCCTACAGCACAGACGCTGATGTAAGAACATGAGTGAACTTCTTAAATGTTTAATGTAGGTTTCATCCTTCTCCAGTGGCAAGATATTTTGCATGTATATTGTTTACTTCTGATGTATTTTAATTAATGATAGAAACGATAACAATTAGCTTCAATGAAGTCCTTTATATCTTCATAACACTTAGGCATTAGCTAATGCTAAGACATTAGCTAATTAATTTCATTTTTGAAGCAGACATTTTGGGTTGATTAATTCAAGGCTAATTTATGAAACTGTTTAAGATCAATCTTCCATCTTCTCTATTTTTGCTCACCCCTGAGATTTGTATTGTCATGAGTCTTCCTATCTGAAATCTGTAACAGCTGAATATGTTTTCTTTCACATTCTTTATGTCTTTATTGACTCATCTGGAATATCATGGAGTTTCAGTGAAGACAGAGTTAGAAGAGGTGTTTGTAATTCAGGGGTGTCAATCTCTAGTTATTTTTCCAGCTGTCATTTAATCCCACATTATTTTTACTATGATTTATGGCATAATTTAAACCAATTCTTTGTCCCTGCATATATATTTTATTCACATAATTCTGAATTTTGTGACTATGTTCAATTTTATATGTTCTCCACTCCCTCAGGTGCTGTTCTTCTGTGAACAGAAAAATGCGTAAATGACAATGCAGAATTTCAAGTTGGAATCTTGATGATTTTGATATCAAGTTTCTTAGTTTTGCAATAGACATTGTTAAAAATCGTAGCAGAGCTGGGGGAGTTTCCTCAAACTTCACAAGATAAAGCTTTCTGGCAGATAAATTGTGTCTCCTCTTTTGTTGTACCTACAGTACCTTTGTATAGGTTGAACTTTTTTGTTCTTTACCTGCTACCTTTTGTTAACAGCATAAATGCTGTTGATAGCACATAGAAATATGTAAAATTAACAACTTATTTTTATGTAGTTTTAGTGTCTATTTCTGTCAGGAATGGAAAAATATGTATGAATTAGTTTGTCACTGAGTTTAGAAAATTAGATTCTGTTTTCTGAATAATGTTAGCAAGTTCCATGCCTGCACCATCCCTTCAGAGAGTCAAAGTATGCCTTAATTCCATTATGCATTTCAGAGCTTCTTTTGAAAGTATGTAATTTTCTAAATGAATTTTATGTACTTCAAAGAAATATTGCCACAGGCCTCAAGTGAGAGTTCACCTTTTAAACCAGTGGCACAACTCAGCTATCAGTTAAGTTAATAAAGCTACAAACAATTTAATAAAGGCCATACAAATATTGTTCTTTTTGGTGGAGAATAGGCTTTTTTTTGACACCAAAATGATCTGACTCAAGCAAAATGGTCAAACCAGATGTGCTGTCTTGCTTCCAGAGAACTGCCTGATCAAAAGTGTTTGCCCACAGAAGGAAATCTTTAACAGCATGGAATGAGATATTCCCTTCCAACTTTTCTGATTAGCCATAGCAAGTTAACTCTTCAGTCTCACTTGTTTGCTTCAAGTCTTCCTGTCTGACCCATCTGTCAGTCTCTTCTCTGCAGACCATAGATCAGGTGTACAAAAACGTTCTGATGCCTGAAGTATGATTTAAGTCACTTGCAAATTCAGCTGCCTCCTAGAAGTCTCTTGTATGCCTCAAGCTGCTCATAGCTCTGCTGCTTGTGTACAGACAGGACTGTCTCCATCCTTACACAGCTGAGCAGTATCGTGCCTGTTCACAAGGCAATGGGATGCATAAGCTCTGTAAGTCCCCTGAGATGTTGAGTCCAAAATGATCAGGACACAGCAGCAGAATGTCAAAACAATACATATTAGTCACCACCACTCTCAATCCAAAAGACAGCTGGCTGTACTAGTGGGTATATATCCTTTGTTAAGACAACAGCCTGCTGCAAATCTTTCCTGAGAAGTGACGCACTTGGATTTGATGTTCTTCGGACTCTTAGGAGATTGAATTCCCTGTCTTTCTGGTACAAAAATCACCCAAAAACCTGGTACAAAAAAACCCCAAAAACCTGGGGTGAAAACTCTTTTTCTCTATTCTGTCAAACTGTCAAGACATGATGTACTACTAATTAATTTTATCTGTTAGGATTTTGTTCTTAAGATATTGATATTTCTCAAAAACTTTACTGTCAGAAGTGCATGTTAAAAATTATATCTTTGAAACGTTTTTTGCAGACCCACATATGGGATTGGTGTGGCAAGTTGTAAGGCTTGCATTTTGAAGTTTCAGCCACAGCCAGATAGATATCTCTGTTCTCTTATCATTGAGCATTGAATGTAATTTACACTTGGCTGAATCCACCTTGTTGACAAATTTTCAATGGCTGGAACAGATAGAAACTAACAGCTAGAAACATAAATATGCTAACTAGCTCTTTGAATTGTTAACAGCAAACCCCAGAGCCAGGTTGTAAGTGTCAGCCCTGTTTTTCTCTAGTCAAATCCATTGTACTTTCTTTACACACTTTAAATAAAGCAGAATTATAGACATTACAGAACGATCAAACCATAGTTTTACTCTATTTAGGAGAAAAACACACTCTGTGTGTGCATGTACATATATAATATAATTTGTGTATTAAATGAATTATATGAACATTTTCAAAGAATTACCATACATGAGGATTCTTGGTGGTGAAATATAAAATTTGGTTTTGCACTATGTGGTAAAACATTTGTAGAAGCTACTTAATAATGTTTTTTGTGTAATATATAGCATGTAAGCCCTCACATAAAACATATGTAAATGAGAGGAAATCCAGTCAATTAAAAAGTCTGCAGTGAAGACTGAATAAATTAGAGTATTTAAACTGAATGTGAATGAAAAGGTGAGTGCTTGAGAAGTGTCTTACATTATTTTTACTAAATAGCTGAGTTCTGTAGTATACATAGGAAAATATGAACCTGTTATGATAGATATTATAGTATTTACTGACACTAAAAAGTTCTCCTCTGTTCTTTCTCAAAAAAAGGACTGCATTTATTAAAAGAAATTCTTACATGTAAGCTACGTCTTGAGAACAATTTTTGAATATTGACTACTATAGATAAGCAAAAATGCCAAGAATCAATTTCATAAAAAGCAAACTACCCTGCTTTTTAACAAGATCGTATCTGTGTATTTTCCAAACACCTGTGTTTTAACATGCACTTTTTAATGTGCCTACAGGGTCCTGCAGTGTATGTACTTTTAAGTCCTTGTGACTTTTGCTCTACTTTTGCAAAGACGAGGAAATTTCACATTGCATAACTAAAGTGTAAATAAATGCATGAATATATAACATTTAAACACCTACAGATATTTTCACTTCATCTTTGTAAAGTTTCTGAGTAGCAGAATCTGGTGAGAAAAAAATGTGTCTTGTCTTGTCAGCTACAGGATTCTGTCATTATAATCCCCAGCGCAAGAAAGGGTGATGTAATGCCCAAATGTTTAAACTTCTGGGCTCAAAACTCCAAAGAAAAAGAAATCACTATCCTATGTCTGCCTACTGCTGTAAGTCAGCTATAGGTGGTATTATTATTATTACAGGAGAAAACAGAACAGTTAATAGTTTTGCCGAAACAGAGACGCAGCATACAGTGCCCTGGTTATAGTCATGCTGGTGACTGACCAAGCCCTGGTTCAGAGGCGTGCTCGAGCAGTGACTCATTGAAAGTGTGAGGCCATTGAACTGACTTAAGTCATATTGATATGGATTTTTCTAAAATACTGGCAAATCAAAAAAAAATCCCACACTGAGATCTTTGAAGGGGCTGTAATGTGAAAGAAGGGTTAAGTGGATTTCTCTCTACAGGATGATTTTGGATATTTATATGATCTTTGGACCAGTTTTGCCCTATCCTCAATGACTAGCAGTGGGAGTTTCAAATGGATATTGATATGTCTTCTCCAAAATAATTTAGGACAATTTTATAATCCCAGAACAGAACTTTTCCTTGTAGTGTCAGGAGCCAGTGTGAAATGTGTGTGTGAGCTCATAGTAACCTGTGGTTCACGGTCTTTATTTCAGTCTTCATTCACCAGTCACAAAGAAAGGGCTAGGAAGAAAGAAAGACTACAGAGGATGACTGTGCTAGTTATTCTTGAATTCAGTGTATCTGAACATGACAAATGGCTAGTCAGGATTCAGCCATGCATTTACTCTGCTAATGCATTCATATCTATCCAAGGAAGAAAAAAAAACCCACTTAATTTTCCTTCATTACATGTCATCGGCTCAATTAACCATTATATTTGTAGTAAAATACTGGCAAATTACTGCTTTCTTATTTTGGCTTGCCTGAAGATTTATGGCTATTAGCATTAATTTGTTTGCATTATATGGCATTTCTTTCTCTTTAACAGCAGCATGCACTTTACTCTGAATGTTTTTTTTCTGTGTTTGCTGCCATTTCAATATTGCTTACTAACATTTAATATATTTTGCTTTTTTATTTTGCTGACAAAGTTGCATTGATGAAAGCTGATTTGCAAGGTAGATAGCCCTGTGTGTATTAAACAAGACTGAAACCCCCCATGCACGGTTGGATTTCTGCAATAAATGCTCTGCACATTTCAGAACTAAAATGTATTATTTTGTTTCAGATTTTGTTTCACACCTCTAAAACAATGGGCTATGTGAACCTTCATTTTCCAGCATAGCTTGCATAAAGGCTTTCAGTCTTGAATATGTTTGTATAGTGATTGCTTTAGTGCTTTGATCATTCCTTTTCAAATTTCTTTATATTTCAGTAGTCTAGTTATGATTCTCTAGAAATAAATAGCTTTGTTTTTCATGCGTATGTCACATTTCAGCATGCCAGTTCATTACTAGTCTGGTTTTTCTGCATTTTCCCTTTAAAAAAGGAACCTGCATGGGATCCCTGAAGCATGTGAATCAGTACTTGCCAACATTCCTGCCAAAGAATCCCAAGCTCCTCTTAATTTCAGACCTAAATCATTTAAAATAATTTGTGGGATTAAAAACATTGTACAGTGTAGTTTCATTTTATTATTTTCTTTAATTTTGTTTTGGTTTTAATTTTATTTTTTAATCTTTACTTTCATCTCCCAAAGCTTTGCTTTCTGTGTGTCTGGCTTTGCTGTTGGAAATGTATTTACAGGAAAAAATAATAAAGGTATTAGGAAACACTTAGCCAGTTAATGGTCTGGAGATTAACAAAAAGCTTGCAAGAAAGTTAACCTTCCCACTGTACCTGGAATAGCTCTGCTTCAGTTTGTGCGTTCTTAAGTGTTGGACATACCAATTTTAAAACTAAAGCCAACCCGCCCTTTTAATACTACATGCTGCTACAAAATCAGCAGTTTATGTGTGTTTTACTTTGTAACTCTTTGCTCGTTTGATTTGAGATGTTGGCAACTAGTTAATGTGATCCAGTGAGAAATACCTTTCTTTGGAAGATAAAGTGCAAGTCCTTTTCTGTATGTTCTCATCAGGCCCCAGCACAACGTGCCAAGAGGATTCCTGCGCAAACCAGGGAGTGTGCTTACAGCAGTGGGATGGATTCAGTTGTGACTGTAGTATGACCTCCTTTAGTGGACCACTATGCAATGACCGTAAGTACGCTGAAAAATGCTGAATGCTCAAGAGCTTTAAGGCAATATTTGAAGGAAGTGTCTGAAGCTTTATAATATTTTAATATTAACTATTTGAATGAACTGGCAAGCCTTGTGAAAATTTATAAGGCTTGTAGGAAGAACATAGCTAAAATATACGGTATGAATTTTGGACAATGTTGCCGTATCAAACACTGACAGAATTTGGTTTTATTACATTTGATTGCATGTCTAATATACTTATGGCTACCTGTTTGAAATAATCCTTTTCCTGCATAAATGTTACAAATAGGGTTTTTTTCCTGATTGAAAAAAAGCCTTTTACATTTTATTATCTTAAGCTATATTGTAATTTTGTAGCATTATATGATGAGGGCTATAATTACTGTGAAACAGTTGACAAGGCTCATTATCTCCCTTTGTGGATTTCCTTAGGTGACACACTAAGCATGCCAATAATAAAAGCATGCTGAGTATTTTAGTTCTTTTAAAACTCATTTGAATAAAATGACATAACATACATCAACCATCTGGTCTTTCAGGAAAAGCATAAATGTGTCAAAAATAAGGGGCCTGATTCACCAATGTCATAATCTAGTTTTATTACAATCTATCCTTATTGATCTAAATAGAATTATGCCTAAGTGAAAGTGGAATAGTAATGCAAGAGTCATGATGGTCCATGGTAGCTGATTAAAGCAATCTAGTGAGTTTTCTTTTTAACCCATCACATTTGAAATATCCAAATGTTGCATATTTTTATATCTGTATGAAGAGGGAATTTCTTTAAGGCTAAGCGTTTTTTTTTCTATTTGAATGTGTTTATCTGAATGAATGGCTGATGGTAGAAAGTGTTGGCATAACTGTCTAGTCAAGCATTTTGGATTTTTATATCATGTTCTGGTTCTCCACCCTACAGCAAAGTGTACCTTCTTGGACCAACCCTAAAATAACAGAATAATTAAAATCTGAAAAGCTTTCAGTAAAATTGTGTCTAACACAAAGCTAGCAAATGAATTATATGTAAAAGCTTCATTAATTATTTGCATGAAAGTTCCACTTTGCTACTGACCATGTTTGAAAGCTACAGAAAGGACTCATCTCGGTCTGTTTCTCCACAGTTGCTGTTCTGGTAGAAATGAAATGCGGTATCAAAAAAACCTTTGATAATTTGAGCGAAGGTTTGGGTTTACTTTATGTATATGAGTTTGCCCTTCCCAGCAATGTGAGTGATTAGTTATACTGCTAAACATATATTTTTAAAGATTTCAGTCCCCTATCAGTTACAGGAGAAAACGGTTTGTTTCTATTTTACTCTTAAGTTGTTATTTCTGTTCTTTAGTGATCTTTTGAGTTCTTCCAAAAGTAATTAAAAAACTATGAATAAGGTCATATATATGAATATTATATATTCCACAGCTAGCAAAGGAAAAACTCTGTTTATAAATTTGTCTAAGTAGTAACTGATGTCTGAACCTGAAATATTCTATGAATTATTTCTTCAAGTGACAGCTATTGCATCAATTTTGTAAATTGATGAACTTATGTAACAAAAGATATTTACCAATCTGTGAAGGATTGTTTGTGTGGTAACATTACGGACTACATTGCACACAATCAAATAATTCTCAATATAGTATTGCTGATGATGTGAAAGCAGTTAGTACATGGATGTCAAAAATACTTACTTTTTTCCCAGATACATTTTTTTTTAATGTTCTTCTATCACAAACATGAAATATAAATTTATTCTAGATATGGATGTTTTGTAATAGAATGCAGAGTCTGGTAAATATAATGCATTTAGTTTCTACTTTATCTTGGGTCCTTAGATTAGTTCAGATACCAAAAATCTGCAAAGCAAATCTAATGAGAGATATTTTTCGTAATGGTATATGTGAGGGAAAGGAGAAGAAACACTATTGTAATCTTAATGTCATATAGATACTTCTAGACCACTCTCTGCTGTGTTTGGGAAGAGCACAATGGGAAGAGGAATGATGAAATGTTACTGCAGTTGGTAGTAACTTGCACAGGCTGCACACCACAGGCTAAATTTCTGCAGCACTGAAGTAAGACAAATTCACTTCACGTGAAGAAAGATTATCTCAGCAACAGGTCTGGAATAGCACCTATTTGTTGCTGAAAAACACATTCCCTTCAGAAGGGATGTAGGTATGTTCCTGAGCAGTGAGTGTGAGCATGTTTCCATTATAGACTGTGCATGGAGCAATGCTGATTGACATAAATTGAAATCTAACCCGTTATTGCTACACAGACAGGCCCTTGGCTTACTTTACATTTTAATGTACTGCTTTATGTAAAATGGACATCAACATCTCATAGGTAGAGACTTTTTGTTATCAAACCCAAAAACTGACCACTTAAAAATAAGTATCAGTGGTCATGAAAGAGACAGGTAAAAGTATCTGGTTTATGGAGATGTGTATCCCTCGTGTATTGGATGTCCGTGTCCAGGTGTTGGCAGCAGCAGTCTGCAGGGTGGCCTCAGTGAGGAGGGGCTGGGACTGTCCCATGCTGAGCACAGCCAGCTCCAATGGACCTACCACAGGGCACAGCTGAGTCCCTCAGCCAAGCTAGTGGCACCTCTATGAAAATGCACTTAGAAAGTGTTCCAGTCTTACCAAAATGCTGGACCAATGAAGAGGGGGGAACAAAACCAGTGAGAAACAGTGGCGGGAACACCAAGGTCAGAGCAGGGGCAGAGGGCGAGAAGCTGGATGGTAGCTTGGCCCTCAGCCAGGATTAGGCCGTCACACCTTCACGTTATTCTGTTCCACGGTTAACACACCACACCTCCCCACTGTTTTTTTCCACTAGTTCTTAGGGAACGTATTTGGGTAGAAATTTCAGTGTGACAAAATGGCTGAGGTGAGAAGGGACGTGTGGAGATTGTCTAGTCCAACCCCTCTGCTCAGAGCAGAGTCAGCTAGTACAGGTTGTCCAAGGCTGTGTCCAGTTGGGTTTTGAATATCTCCAAGGATGGAGACTCCACAAACTCTCTGGGCACCCTGTGCCAGTGCTCAGTCACCCTCACAGTGCAAACATTTCCCTATATTTAAATGAGATTTTGTGTATTTCAGTTTGTGCCTGTTGCCTTTTGTCCTGTCACTGGGCACCACTAAGAAGAATCTGTCTCTGTTGTCTTTACCCCCACCCATCAGGTATTTTAAAACATTGATAGGATCCCCACTGAGCCTTCTCTTCTCCAGGCTGAACAGTCCCTGATTTCTCAGCCTCTCTTCATATGAAAGGTGCTTCAAGTCCTTAATTGCCTTTGTGGCCCTTTGCTGGACTTGTTCCAGGACACTCATGTTGTTCTTACACTGTGGAGCCCAGCACTAGGAGACAGTGCTCCAGATGCATCTCAACAGTGCTGAGTAAAGGGGAAGGGTCACATCTCTCAACATTCCTGCAATGTTTTTCCTAATACAGGCAATGAGGCCGTTGGCTGCCTTTGCCACAAGAGCACACTGCTGACTCATGTTCAACTTGGTGCCAACGAGGATGCCCAGATCCATTTCTGCAAAGCTGCTTTCCAGCTGGTCAGGCCCCAGCCTGTCCTGGTGCGTGGGGTTATTCCTTCTGAGGTGCAGGAGTTGGCATTATCCTTTGTTTTACAAGGTCTTGTCAGCCAACTTCTCCAGCTTGTCAGCATCCATCTGAATGGCAGCACGTGCTTCTGGTCTATCAACCACTCCTCCCAGTTTTGTATCATCTGCAATTTGCATAAAAGTGCACAAATTACCTTGCTGCATTTGAGTTGACAGTTTCGGTGTCTTTCCCATTGTAACCTCGGTGCACAAAGATTTGACGTGCGTTGTTCCTAGGCTTTACAAGTAAATGTATCACGTGTATCATTCTTGTCTTTAATTTCCAAAACAGAGAGCTTGGAGGAAATAATGAAAGAAATAGTTTCTTGAAAAGTGTTATAATACATTCCATTAATACAGTGTGCAAGAAGTTTCTTTGTTATTTCCTATAACAGCAAATTATTACTCTTATGCGGTTCAGTGTATTATTCCGGGTGAAAATGTGCACAGCTTAAAATTGCAATTTTTAAAAAAGCTCTCTCAAAATAAGCACAGCGTGAGGCAGGTTGCTTCTTTCCCAGTCCAAGAGTGTCCTCTGTGTGTCAGCTAGAGAGAAGAAGTGTAGGGAATGTACTTCTGCGGAAAATAGCCTGGGCCAGCCAAGGGTAAGGCTACAGTTTTACAACTGTAGTTAGGAACACCCACAGTTAAATCCACAAAAGTTTTGCTTAGTTGCAAATCTCAGTGTTTCAGTGCTCCACTACAGTGAGGATGGAGTGCCTGTAGATCATCAGCCTCTGTGGTGGCACAGATGGGAACATTCTGTATGCTGCAGTTTCCTGTTTACTGGAAGATAAACAAGGCAGGAAAAATTTTGACTCCAAGAGGCTATATAGATTATCATTTGCTCTTTTGATGTGACGTGTTACTTGGAGATTCAGGGCAACAGTGCTGGTTAGATGTGATAGACAGAAGTGTTACACTGGTAAGTGTAAAGTGGACCACTAGCAGTTGTTCCTACAAAATGGGATTATATAGAAGACTGTACTAAAGGCACAGTTAATGGCTGTTCTTACAAATGAGTGCCTGCATGCAACTCATCTGAGAAAATACATCATGAACATTGTAACTATTTCTAACAGTAGATTATGTAGTGAAAGCTATCCTCCCAGGGAATTCAGCTTTTTTATAAGAGCAGGGGTGAAAAACACTCTGGCAAAACAAAACAGATCTATAAGAGATTATCTGCTTTCTATAAGTTTACATCTGTTTTTACTCTGGCAGTCTTTAAGTATAGCCATATTAGTGAATGTAATGGCATGTTTGTGGAAACAAATACTGCTATTACGGCATAGAAAATAGCAGGCATAGTAACATTGTCACATTACATTAGTATAAAAACGTTCCGTACCAAATTGCAGGGCAGCTTCAACACTGTCTGTTACCATAAGGGAATAATGTATTGGCATTGTACTTGTGATGGTATAGCTGACGCAGTGTCAACACTTCCATTAAAATCCATTTCTGAAGGGTTAGAACTTCACCATGCAGTCTCTTATGACTAGGAATTTGACACCACTGTGAGTAACAAAACTTTTTTTTAAAAGTTCTGTTTTATTTTGACTCTTTACCAAGAAAAATCAAAAGCTCTCATTTAAATAGAGAACTGTGTCAATATTACAAAATGAGTTAATGTAAAATATGTTTGATTTTCTTGATGTTTGATGCATTACACAGATACGGCCTTTCAGCTAAGACTATATCTGTAGTAATGGTTAGATTTTATTTTAAATGTGTTTGGATGTTAGTATAATAATTGTTGTGTATTGGGACAATTTAACTGGAGATCGGACAAGAAGTTCAAGGAAGGTTCTAGGAAAAGATGGAATCTGCCTGCCAAGGTGAGGCAAAAGCCACGAACTGGCTAACCTGGTAAGGAGACAGCCAGGACTAGGAATGGTGGGGAATGGAGAAGACACCTCACAAGAAAGTGAGGAAATAGCAGGCTGAGTGTGACGGGAAGGTGTGGAGCTCTGCCCAGGGACAAGTGATGAGCCAGCTGAGAGCTTATGGGTTAGAATTAGAGGGCAGACCAAAGCCTAATATGATGTGTTGGATATCTGTTACAAACTGCCTGATAAGGAGGAAGAAATAGATGAGGCCTTCTTCAGCGAGTTGAAGAAGCCTTGTGTTTGCAGACCTAGTCCTCGTGGGAGACATAAATTACCCCAGCATCTCCCAGAGGGACGACAGAGCAGGGCACAAACAACCTAGGAGATGTCTGGAGTGCATTTACTTGCTGACATAGGTGAACAAGGAGCCAATGAAGGGAGGCACACTGCTAAGACCTCATACACACAAACAGGGAAGAATGGATCAGGGTTGCGATGGTCAAGAAGTTCAGGTTCTTGTGAGGCAGGAGCAAGACAAAAAAGCTAGAACACAATCCTGGACTTCAAGAAAGCAGACCTTGGCCTCTTCAGGGACCTGCTTGGAAGAATACCACATAGGGCCAGGAGAAACAGGCAGATTTCCAAGGATCACTTCCTCAAAGCTGAGGAACCCTCATGCACAACCTCACACACAAAAAAATCAAGCAAAACTGGCAAAAGGCAGGAGGAGCCTCTGACAAAACACAAACATTAAAAGGAAGTATGCAAGAGGTGGAAGCAGGGTCAGGTGGCACAGGAAGAATATAGAGATGCTGTCCATGCATTCAGGGATGGGGTTAGAAAAGCCAAGGCCTATTTGGAGTTTAGTGTGGCAAGGGACACGGAGAGGTAACAGGAAGCGCTCCTATCGGCAGTGAAAAAGCAGGAAAACATGGCCTGCCACTGAATGGGGTGAAGGGACCTCACGGCAAGGGACATGGAAGAGACTGAGTTCCTCAGTCTTCTTTGCCTTGGTCTTTACTGGTAAGACCAGCCTTTAGCACTTTCAGCAATCCCAGGTCCCTAAAACCAGTGGGAAAGTCTAGAGGAATACTTACTGTGGTAGAGAAAGATCAGGTCAGGGAATATCTAAACAAAGTGGATGTATACAAGTTCCTGAGACCTGATGGGAGGCATCCACAAGTGTCACAGGTCATTGCAGTGCTGCTCTTGATTACTTCTGAAAGGTTATGGCTATTGGGGGCGGTTCCTGAGAACTAGAAAAAAGTAGATGTTTCTCCTGTCTTCAAGAAAGAAGATCCAGTAAACTACAGGCTGGCCAGCCTCACCTCAATCACTGGTAAAGTGATGGGAAAAAATTTACCTGGAAGCCATTTCCAAATACGTTAGAGACAAGAAGGTTATGAGGGGTAGTCTGTATGGACTTATGAAGGGGAAATCATGTATTATTAAATGACAGTGGATTCGGAACTTTGCTATTTGTCATTGTTTTGCAAAGCTGACAATCTGTGTTCTGATTTGCAACCATGTGAGCACTCAAAATTGAGACTGAAACGTGTATGTTTCCATAAAATCAAATCCTAATTATTTCAGATTCAACACACTGAACAGTGGATACTTTTGGTTATTACTGAGGATAGTAGAAACTAGGCACTGTAAAAATACATTGGTTAAAGTTTTAGAGATTTGGATATTAGAGTACTTGACATTATAAAAATTCCAGCAAGAACTGAATAATTCACTCTTCAGTGTAGTGTTTGGAGAGTGCATTAAGTAGTATTGAAGTTATACTCTACCACAGAATGCCTAAATATTGAGTCAGCATTCAACTTCTGCAATAAGTGAATGGTTTTATAAACACCATCCTTCTTCACTGCAGAACTCGTATCCAAACAGACATGTTCTCACACTGGACGAGACAAGAGTCTTATACTTTGTGAACATGTAATTAACAGTTATGTAATAATGCATATGCAAGAAGGAGCAATTTAATATTGCACACGGATGTGCAGACCTGGCTTTCCTTATTTTTTTCAGAGTTTTCTGTTTAATATTCTGTGTGTGTGTACATATATTCAAAAAACCCCAATCACACACTGTATTTATAGTGTATGAAAAATAGAAATATTTATTTTATCTATGCCACTGACTTTTTACAGTCTTCTGAACTGTCATATGGTGTTGACAATGGATAGTCATCCTCCTCTCACAATGTCTTTCTTCTTCTGAAATGCAAATTAGAGGATGGTAGCACATAATCTCTGTTTACATTATCAATCCAGTATTACACAAATGATGGATTTGTATAATTTTACCATATATATTTCTTTCACATTTATTAATTGATTCAACTGTTATGGATACTGTGTCTTTTGGACCTTTTGACACGCAGAGTGTAAGATCAGTCTACTTTTGTGAGAACAATATATACAAAATAAAAAAGCTTAATTGAACCAATGACTGAAAACTAAACTAACCATAAGAGCCACTCAGTAGTACTTTGCAAAATAATATTACATATTCCCGTCTAAGACTTTCCAGTTGCTAGCTACGAGTAAATGTATAACCTGCTATTAAGAAAAAGGATAGAGAATTCCTCAGAGTACTTTAAAACACATTTGATTTCCATCTCCGGTAGATCAGAATTAAAAAATCTGTCCCTGATAACATACCAGTCTAAATACTTCACATGATTATTTTGCTACAGAGGCTCACAGTACACAGGAGAAATAAAGATAGCTGCACAAAAAATTATGATGCAGTGCTGGAATGATCTAATTGAAGAAATCTCAACTTGTTCAGCTTATCTTATCCAGTATCTCTCTATAATGAATATCTGGCATTTCTGGTGACAAATATCAGTGGCCTAATTTGTATAAACTTCAGAGGAAGTAGGACTTCACACATGCCGTCTTGAAAATGCAGAAGCATTGAGGTGTTTGGGAGAACTAGAAAAACTGTAAAAAGAACCAGGAAATCAAGAAGTGTTGCCTGTGAGCCATGGCTGTGGACCAAGATTACTTTTTTCAACTTTTATTTTTATTGGAATCCTAATTAGGATAGACTGCGCCTTGAGCTGTCAGGCTGCTGTGATGTTACATGGGAGCACATGTTGCTCCAGCCAGAACTATGGAGCTTGATGCACATGTAGTGGCCCAGCTCTATTACATTTTTTTTCTCCTCTGTTTCATGTAACTTTTGACCTTTCCTTAAGATATATAAAGGTCTATTAATTGCTAAGTCAACAGGCATGCTTTTGTTGACAATCTGAAAGCAAGTTTTAGAATTTTTTTTCATGTCTACATACAAATTCTGGAGTAGTCAGTTAGATGAGCTACCCACGCCTAAAATAGTTAAGTAATTTCCATTTTCTTAAATACATTACAAACTATCCCTTTAAAAAATGAAAATAATAGAAAGTTGCTTGACAGTGATTGTAGAAGCTTTTGCATGTGAGGCTATTTCTAACAAACAGTAATAAGTAAAGTTTTAAGTGGGATACTTGATAGAGAAAAAGCCAAAAAGGAACTTTCACGGTAGCCATAGCACATTGGTATAGTTGTGCTTGTAGCTCAGATAGAAGCAATTATGCAACATTTCTGGCCTACTCGGAGATATTTTCTATTTCACAATATTAAAAATGGAACATAGTGTCAGAAAATTGCAAGCTTCTTTTCCTCTGGAGGAATCAAGGGAGTAATTAAATTGGATTTTGGTACGTCAATAATATCTTTCTCTTATTAATGGCATAATAATTTTGTAAATCAAATCCTAGAAGTGTTTCCAGTGTCATAAAGGTGAAAATGATTAAGGGTTAATTAAATATATTCTCATGGAACTAAAATTGTTCTGTTGGGTATCGTTAGATTCCTTTCTCTAGAACTTTCAATTATTACAATTTAATAGCATACTATGTACAATTCAGGCCTGAAATTTGTGTAGCAAAATCTATTCACAGTAATAAGCGTACTGGGATGAGTGCTGTCACTGTTCTTTCTCACAGATTTCTCTGAACATTCCAACAATATCGTACATTAAAATCAATTTTAGGTAACTAGTAGTTTTCCAAATAAGATTAATCACTACACACGGCACAGCTGGAGCAGAAGTTTTAGCTCTGTAGTGGTGTCAATCGTTCCTCTCCAACAAACCCCCAAAAAGAGTAATGAGTGACTGCTATTTTTTTTTTTTAATAAATGACAGCTGCAAGGGTCACAAATGGTTAAGAAAGAAGAAAAAGCTTTCCCAAGCAGTGTCTTCCATAACCCATTGCATGAAAGTAGCTCAATGTGTATATGGGGAGTTTGATAATATATATCTATTTTATATGTAAGATAGTAAAATGGTACCATGATGCACAATGGTGCTTCAGAAAGATAAAAGTACTCGGTCGTTCTGAAGTCTGTACAACTGGACCTGGGTTACTAAGGCAACCTGATCTTCCTCAGCATGTGTGCTGGCTTGATAGGTAGGTTAGATTCAAAGTTAACTACATACATGTGAGGAACTCCTATACTCCTTGCAAAACAAGATTTTGTTGGTAGCCCGATACCATCTTTGGAGGTTTCTATGTTCCTTTTTGCCAGGTGCTGCAGAAAATTGAGGCAAAGAAAACTTTTCTATTAAAAGTAGAATGACCTGAATTTTATATGAGTAAATCAAGGTGTTCTGGAGTCCAAATTACAGATCTGTGTAATTCCTCAGAAGATGAGAATGGAAGGCACAGAGAAGGATACCTTATACCGATATTTTTGCAAATTTCATGATTTTGTTCCCATGTTACAGGATGGATACTGTACTTGATTTTGACCACTTTTGGCCTGCCAGGTCCACCTAACCAGCAGTTAATCTGAATGAAATTTCCGTATTTTCCTAAGCATGGTTATTCTCTCAATGTCACGTGTGATATTTAACATCCTTCAATATGTCATTTTGACTTAGGCTTATGAATCTTGTATGCTGATGTTGTGTTTGGAAGTCTTCATAGCTATTTTCTGCTTAGGTATTTTAGGAAATTATGGAGGAAGGTAACAGAGTCAGTAATAACAGTGTGAAAAAGTACTGATGGAAGCATTACTCCTAGGGCTAAAGGTATTTTACAAGGTTTTAGTGTCTGGTTGCTTAATGAAGGCAACCGCAAAATGAAGTCCCAGCCTGGGGAAAACCACTCCATTTTAAAAGCAGTCAATACCCAGCTTGGGTACTGAAAAGTTGTAAGTGTAGAAAAGAGGGTGAAGAACAGCTAATGCTTGTGAACCTGTTTGATACCCACAAACCCATTTTAAAGGCTGTGTTAAGGATGCTTGTCAATTTGGTGCTAATTCTGGAGGAATATTCAGGCTGCTAAGCTTTATGCTATCATTTTCTTTGTAGTGAAGCCATACTTTGAATTGAAAACAGACGTATGAAGAAGCACATCATTTCGCTGTAAACATCTGCACCTAAAAAACACTTAAAATGTATGATATACAGTATTCAATGTCAAAGTGCATTAATATTTACAGATACCATTTGCAAATCACCTTAAGCTCTGAGTCTGCTTTACCATATAAGGAAGTCCTCCTTATAGCATGTTTGTTGTTTTAAAATTCTCCCCCTTTTAAACGGGGTAAATCTTAAGAAATATTCTGATCATATCAATGGTCTGATATTTGGATTATATTAAATATTTCACAGAGAGGTAGAGTTTGGGAACTTAATGCTGCTCAGAAGTATTTGCTGTGCAGGACCACTACCTCCTATCCAAAGATCCTGAAAACAGGAGCTGAAGGTGCTCAGTCCCTCTAAAAAATCACATTTTTAATCACTTATTCAATACAAATGTTGCTGTGTGCTGGGGAAGGGAGGTATATGTATCCTGAAATAAAGCTGGGAGAAAAGCTTGCTTACCAGCAAACTGAAATTCAATTACAATTTGAGTCTCAAATCACCAGTTGAATGACTAATTTAATTATGTTGAAATCCAAAGTCACTATATATGGTCACAGCATTTTCCTTCTTCCTCAACTATTAAACCCGGTTCTTAAAATTAAACGCAGAGTTTTTGAAATTGCTTGAAATTCTTTCTACTCTCTTTTTTTTTCTTTTTTCCTCTTTATACCATCACTAAAATATGTTAGCCTGGGCTCAGGTTGATTACGAACATGAATTTTCTTCTGGTCCAGTAGTAATTGCAGGTTGGTTTTACTGTCTGGACAAAAATCTGTCAGAAAGTTGATTTTAACTGCTGATTCTGTGTGTGGCAGATGGTCATATCTTTGCTTATATTAATTTATTTCCTTTAAATACTCGTGTTATTTGGTGCTTACTGAAAATAGCCTTTTCTTGTAACTTCATGACCTGTAATCGTAGCAGCTGTCACATATTTGAGCTAGTTTTACAGCCAACTCGCATCTCTGTTTGACTTTGGGCTAGAACTCTCCTGAAGAGAACCAGAAACACCACAACCCTTCAGCACATCAGGGGAAGCTGAAGGGCCTCCTTAGTCTTTTACCATTACCTGTATTGTAGAATTATACTATATGTCATTAAAGCCCCCCTGCACTCTTTCTTCTTCAAGCAGTTGTATGCTGTCCAGTGTATAGGCAACAGTTACCCGGTAATTCTGGGAAACATTAGAATGCCTGCACAAGTATACTTACGTTTTGCATGAGCGGTAGACTGGACACATTACTAAAAAAAAAAAGTCAGATTTACTGTGCCTGTACAGAGCTATCTGTATAGATCTTTCACAAAGCCTTCAAGACTGCTCAGAAGTATCAGGCTTGGTGCACATAAAGACCTGATAGGCACATGGGCAGGGCACAAGTTTGAGATTCCTAAGGATCTGGTAGATCATCTAAGGCGATGGATATCTGAAAACTTTGGACAAAGGTGAAAAATCCTCTAATTTTAGCCAGAATCTCAAAGTCTAAGAAGAGGATGTTCAAGGGGCTACTTGGATATCTATTTGGTAATCCTCTCCCACCTGCTTGCTTGCTTTGGCCAAGTTCTGCATTAGCATTGAACTCCAGTCTTTCTTGGTTTATTCAGTCTTTTTTTGTCTGCTAAAAGGATGGGGACACATTTTAATAAGCTTCCTTCTGTAATCCCTAAGGGGAAGTCTTCATAGCAGGAAAATATTCAAAGTGATAGTATCTCTGTAATTGAAAGCACTACCAGGAATAAATGAAAAATGTTTCCAAATTTGCTGGACCAGTAGTGGCATGTCAGATCAAGTTCAGATACTTTCAGAACTGAGCAGATTTAATTTCTGTACAACTGAGGCCTGAAAATTTTTGAAAATCATAATTTTGGGAAGATTTCACTGAGGAAACATAATCCTATTTCCCCCTGAAATTCTACCCCAAAGCTTTTATCTTTCTTGCCTCTACTTTCTACCACATGTATTACTAGTGATATTTGATTTGAACTACTTAATGCAGCTTTACTGGGATGACAGCCAACTTCAAAGAAAGCTTCTGTAACCCCAACAAATGCACAAGGCTGAGAGATGATATTTTCACTGAAGATTAACCTTTTCCTGTGGATGATACTGTGTGCCAGACAACAGGGAAAAGCTTTTGGATACTGGTTCATAAGCCTATAAGAGATACAGGCTGTATTGTAGTTTTAGATGTCTAGAAATGGTCTTTCTTGTAATTTGACTGTTTCTGCATTGTGTGTGGGTTTTTTGATCCAGTTGACCTGACCACAAGTTAAGCCAGTCATCTAAGGGATTGATCCAACTTCTCAGCCCCGTTCTCTAGGAAGAATGAAGTCAGAATTAAGGTTGTGTAATAGTTACGATGTCGTAAAAAATGTTGTTGAATTAATTGCTTTGGAAAATGTCCGTTTTGAAAGTCGTAACTGAAGGGTCTTCTCTATGTTTAAAGCAGGAACGGCATCCTGAGTAGCAATGTAAAACTCCCATAACACCTTGCTAATGTAACCCCACATAGAATTTCTCAAAAAAATAGGAATTCTTTTCCTTTTTATAAGTTGTTTTAAACTGCTGATCCCGTGTACCTTCTGAAATGGGGGTGTCAGTGGAAGTGGGGATGGCACAGATATTTTTTAAGTCACGTCATGTAACTCAGCAATACCAGCGCAAACGTGGTGACTGGCAGGGTACCAGTTAGGAGAAAATTTCAGGCTCTCAAACTTCCTAGATCAGCTCTGCATCCTAAGCCAAAATCTTGTGGAACTACATCTTTAGCTTGATATGCCAGAAATAATTACTATGGTGAGGAGATGGTGAGACCAGATAGTAATCTTACTCAGTTTGTGTGTAGTAAGTTACTGATGTGTACGTATTGGTGGAGTTGTATATTAAATAGTTTTTAAAACTGTGAAGCATAAGAACAAGAGAGTTAAGAGATAATGTGGAAGGCTGTAGGGAATGATAAATTTACATCTAAGTATTGGTAGTTATACAGCCTTAGGTCATAAATTTTGGGTGATACTGGGTATTTTGAAGCAGAGTTATAAGTGATTTTAAGTACTAAGTGTGCAAGGCCTATGAATTTTTAAGAATAATAGAAAGCATGGGGAGGAAACTCCACAGGATATCTGTACACAACCTTGTTCATTTTTAAGTTTATTTAAACTGAACTATTGACTATTGAGAAGCACTTGTACACCAGCAAATACGAGTTGCCCCATGTGTAAATCATCTGAAATTAAATTTAATATGTGTGTATGTGTGAGTAAAAATGTGAACGGGTACAGAATTATAGAAGTGGTCTCAGATGAAGACAAAAATTTCTAGATTAATATACTCTCAAAGATAATTTAAATTATTCCTTCATACCGCTGTTAAATGATTTTGAAGAAATACTTTTTCATCACTCTATTAAAATATAATTGCAATTTTTTAGAGAGTGGGGATGGGGAATTAAATCATGGACCAATAACAGCATTTTGGAAAAATTTTCTGTCTTATATATACCAGTAATCTCCTTTTCACATTAAGATGTCTTCTAAAATCCTCAGCTGAGTTTCTGGCTTTTTGACAGTGTGAACAACTTGTCTATTTTCTTTTTCCTGCTTCAAGATGAAAAAGCTATAAACCAAAAGATGGGGTTTAATGAGAGTTTGCACATTGCAGACGTTCTGTTTTCTAAGCAGTTGTGTGAAAATGCAGGCATTTCCTTAGATGGACTTGCTTAACTGGGAAGGGCCTTCATCTTTGTGGGCAAGTAAAAATGATAAAAGGAGTACAGAAGAAATACACAGCTCAGAGCTCCCTGAAGACATTTAGGATTTAACCTTCATTTGCTTTTTAATCTTCGGATTCTTTATTATTATGTGGAAGCATGTGGTTTAGTTCTTCAAGTTGGCAGGTGGTAGCAATCCCATAATTGCGATCTTGGTTGTATGCTGCCAATGCACAAAGGGGAACCATGGCAATCCACTCCAGTGTATATTCTATAGTCATTTCATATTGCTCGTGATTTTTAGTGTAAAATCCCACGTAAATCTGACTGTACTAATAAAATCACTGAAGTTGTAAAAAAATATAAACATTTTTAACTTTTGCAGAAAGTAACATAAAATCATTAGCCATCATATGTACCATTTTGCCACAGATAGCAATAAAAATGTTCAATAATCATGAAGAATATACCTTCCTGTCCAGGCTGCCTGTTTTTTATCAAGGCTTAGCTATTTAACATAGAAATTACTTAACCTACACTTGTCCTTAAAATATGATCATGTCATCATTTATGCTCGGTTTAAATAGCTTTTAAAAGGAAAACATTTGCAATGATATTTGTTTCTATTGCCATCTGTGCTGTAAAACTTCTATTTATTAGAATTTTTATTCCATTTAGATATAACGTGATTTGTCTTTTCCCTCAGCTTAGTAAACATTTAGGTAGTAATTCTGTGTAGTTATTTATGACTGAACTTGAGGCTGTTTTCAAGCACTTTAAGACCTTTATTTTTTTTTTCCTCTTGGAGTGGCATAAAAGGGCCTTAAGTCAAAATCCAGTATATCTACAGAAAGCCAGAGTAATTACCTTAAGAAGATAGAATGCAATAGTGCTGTCTGAACAGGAAATCTCCCCTCTGCCCTCAGCCCCTAGGACAGCAAAACAAATGAAGAGTGTGGACCCAAGAAGGAAATCAAAAGTTTTCTTCTGGCTCTGACTAGATTGACCTGGGTGATCACTGGGATTCTCAGATACACTCCAGTGGCAATGTGTCCCCTGTTCACTATCCACTGTGGCTTTTCTGCCATCATAGGTAGACTCAGTTTGGGATTCATTCCTATCAAGTGTAAGTCGAACACAAATAAACTGTTCATCTAAGCTATTGGAGTATTATATACAGAAAGTGATTTCTGCTATCCAGACTATTGTGTTTTCCAGCGGATTGAAGAGTGTAACTTTTCAAGGAAAATCTGTCAAACATGGAGATAATGTCATCATTAGCATAACAATGAACAATTTTGTCCACTCCAAACTAGCAACAGTATTTCATACCTCTTGTGAAAACCATCGAGTCTGCTATCGCATTTGGCATCTGAGTTCGGATAATAGATACATTAGAAAAAGATGATGATAACAAAATAATTATTCATCTTCTATGCCTAGTTTTGTGTGTGGTTTTTCCTGAAAGGTTCTATAGAATCCCAAATGAGTATGTTTCTGTAGCATGCTGCCTGTTCATATTAAGGTTTTAGACAGATATTAATGAATTTATTCATGAGAACATATGTGTCAGTTCTGCAGACAGTGAAATAAGCATGCAATATGGTGTGGCTATCATGATTAAGTACCACCTCTGAAAACTGTTTCCTTTCAGTGCAGATACTTGCCCTGTGTTTATGCTGTGGATAGTCAATTGTAAAGATCAGACTGGAAGCAATTTCTTTGATGTTTTAAAAGTAGGAAACAATTTTTTACCTATCTGAATGCCAGTTTGCCATGAGTAAATTAAAATGTTACAGAACAGAGACTGGCAATTATTGCCAATTGTAGCTTGAATGGCATGCTTTGGTATTAGTATTCCTGGCAAGGCTTTTTTTCCTGTCTTTGCAACATCTAACTGTTGTTTCATTGTATCTGTTTAAACTGGAAGAGATGAATACTGTGATCAATCAAATGTAGTAAAAACATCCTCGTGATATTACATTTCCTTCATTGTAATATTTTTTTTAAATATTTCCCAATCTCCTTTTCCTTTTGGTATATTTCAGTCATTTTGTTTATGTGCTAAGTTCTACTGTGATTGAATTTATTGATAACGCTGTCTTAAATTCATTGGGAGCAAGATGGATTTCTAAAGAGGCAGCTATCTTTGTAGACAGCCCTGTGTACTATCTCTGCCTAATGAGACCAAGGCCTTCATGGCTCTGAAGTGCTTAGTTTCTAGGGTTGAATGTGCAGAGCCGGTGCCTGAATGTGAATCTTCTGAGTAGCTGTATAAACCACGGTATGGCATAGAGCCATTATTAAATTTACTGTACGCTTCTATGGTTCCTGGCAGTGCAGTCTTGTCTACTGAGAAGCCATCGAAATAAGCTCCTCAGGCAAAACATCCATTAAACTTTTTTCTTTAAAGAAAAAATAAATCTGCTAATTTGCTGCAATTTATGTTTGCTTTGTGATTCTGCAGCCAAACCTGTCAATGAAACTGTGCTAACCATTAGGAAGTTAGTGCCTGTATGCATTCAGGCATCCTACAACTACCACTCCATAACTAAAACAATATTCTAAAAGGGTTTGGCTTTGTTTTTCCTGCATGGTTAGAGTCTTACAGCATGTGATTTTGCACTCTTTTCTCTCCTTAAAAATCCTTGAGTCATTTGTTTGACGAAATAACTGTTCTTACATTGTACTTTTTTCTTTTATATAGTGTAGTTTAATGATAGAAAATGGATGTCTCACAGATAAAATTACATACTACATACTATTGTGTCCTGTCTCAAAGATTTAAACCCTATAATCTTTTAAAAATTGATCATTAGTCGCTTATCTCCTGTAATGTTACTGTTGGCTAAAAATTTGGAAAACAGTTAAATTAAAAGAAAAGAAGGAGAATAGGAGGCAGTAGGTAGCACTTTATGGGAAGACCATTAGAACTGAATAGGGAGTGGGTACGAGAAGCATATCTTATAAAAGGTTTCAAGACACCAGAAATCCAAAGTGGAAAAAGAACAATTCAACCATTTTAAAATACTGGATCAATATTTTTTTCCCATTTTTGGAGATATACAGAAGCCTGTGGTCTCTCTGTAAACCTTATCATCTCATGCAAAAAGCTGCAGCTCCATTCAGATTTTGAATTAGCAATTTCCTTTCCATTGTATTCCTTCATACTTGAAATCTGTTGCTCATCTGAGAAGCTTAATGTTACAGAGTTAGTACAAAACTATTTTAATTGCTGTTTTGGAGAGGGTGGGCATCTCAAGAGAATGGTCTTTTGGTCGATATTTTAGTATTAGTTTGAAAATAGATAAATTCCCACATCAGGGACCATGCGAGGGCAGGGATGACATTATATTTGTCAAGTGCAGCTAAGTTTGTTCAGACCACCCAAATTTTCAGGTGACTTGATTGGTCAAATTCATATCAATACTTAGGATTTGGTCTGTTGTTTGTGACTGCAAGAAAGTGCACTATTATGTGCAATGAACAGTAACAGTTTGTATAATTAATATCTTGCTCTTTTCTTTGTTGTGTCTAAATCCTAGAAAGATCCTGAGAGTAACTTGTGCTATCTGAGGCCAGGAAAGCTTACTTTTTAAGCAATGATTTCAGCTAGCTAAGCCATTTCAGACTCTCTCACAACATGCTCTATTTTATGTTATTTTGCTCTGAATTTTTTCTTACTTTGATCTCAGTGTCATAATTAGACCACAGGCTTTACCATGTTAGGTTAAACCCATGGTCTATCTCATCCACTTTTCACTATTGGCCAGATACCAGATGCTTAAAAGCTTAAAAGTGAGAGCTTAAAAGCTGAGTAGCTGAGCCTACCTATAGGAAATACTGACATTTAAAACTTCTGTTTACATTTATTCCTGGGCAAGTTTTTGTTTCTTAAGCAGTGAGATATCTAAAAAGAAGTATGTAAAGGAATGGTATGTAGTCTCAGTTATTCAAAGTTCACATTTTGATGAGGGGACAAGGGGGAGGACCACTGGTGTGTTTTGCAGTCTTTATCGGAATAATGTCAGATCTTCAGAGTGTTTAATCCCTCTTAAATTCCAATAATACTGGTTTTGTGGTTCTAACATACCAAAGGTTGATGCTTTAGCTACAAAAGTTCTGGATATTTTAATTAAATGCTCCTTCTGTGAAGCATTTTAGCGTTTAGTGGTATTGACTCTGTGCCGAAATTTCATTTTGCTTAGAGTTCAGTAGCTATGATTATCAGAGTACAATTGCAGCTTTAGTGCTCTCTGGTAAGGATGGGAAAATTGCCTAGACTGAAACAATTTGCAGATTTCTGCACATCAAGGGGTCACCTGCCAAGATTCTGCTTTTCACAAATGTGGGGGTCTCACAGTGGGAACGCACACAGACAATTGCTCTCCAAGAGATGCTTTACTCTTGAATTTGCTTTCCCTAGCTTGAAGCAGTTGCATGTTAGTCTCAGGTGCCTGTCATGGACAGCTACATCTGACCAACTACAGCATCATTTTGGGTAATTTTGCATCCTTGTGAAACTTGTTAAAAAGCTGTTTGAGAGAGACATTCCATGCTTTCCAGACAGGACAGCTTGCTGAGCTGGTTAGGAAAAACATGTTTATATGTATCTCTAAAAGATGGATTGGAAACAACTGAAAGACCAAAACAGCAGGATGCTGAAGAGGAACAAAGAAATGACTACATATACAGTGTCCCTACCTAGAGACAAGTGACTTTCGGGGAGATCAAAGCATGCCACTGCTCTCGGGCAGCTTTCTGTAAACTGAGGGAAGAATATAAAGTGAAGAGTGCAGACATGTGCTGTGATCTGAGGTTACTGAAACCAGGCTTTAACCTTTGTAATTTAAGTCTCATGACCTGTGCAGCACATTTTCCTATGGCTGCATTTACATGAGAGAAGGCATAACTGATTTTTCTTTCTTTTATCTTTCCCTTCTTTCATCTTTCCCTTCTTTCACTTATTTTAAAAAAGGAACAACTAGACAACCAACTGAGCAAAACCCCTACACTCCGTTTTTATTACCAATATCTTTTGGGCCTAAGTGTTTAAAATTTGAGGTAATAAGTTTGAAACAACTCAAGACAAAAATATCTGCTTTTAGGAGAGTTTTCCTGATTGGTTGACTGTTTTTCATAAGAGACATCAACAAAGATACTCATCCTAGAAGGTCATTGACACAAAAAGGAGCCAACTTCCCTGTCTTAGAAGGTGTCACAGAGGGCAAATTCTACAAAGGGCAATAACCTGGCTTGCAAAGGGGTCCTAATCATCCAAATACTGAAATAAGATGATTTGTTCTTGTAGTGTCTTGCAGCACCTGTCACCCCTGTGTCTTCTGATTTCATTACTGCTACGTGCCATTTCTACTTGGGTTTGTACTCAAGGAAGCATGTGAATTTATCCACCTGATTGTGTTCTTTTAGTACAAATCTTAACCTAGTGTTTTTTCAGACCTCCTACAGCCACCCTGCAGAAAAAAATGAAGCAGACGACAGTTCCTAAGTAGCAGATGAAGAAATAGTGAATATATTTTAGGGGTTGGTATAACAAACTAGAGAAGAAAAGATGCATAGTTTCTTCAGGTTTTCAGTTTCACAAATGGTACTTGTTGCACAATGAAAGCTGAGGCAGCCTGACATGCACAAACTTTCTTTATTCCAGGGACGTGTAGCTGATACACGTCCATGTTACCTTAGGAAAAAACAGGCACAGAGAGAGAGAAAGATATATTCTCTAAGTGGCTAGCTGGGAAAAGAAGTGGTGGGCGCCCCCAGTAGAGCATCCTCTCCTGGGTGTCCTGTTCTGCATAGCAGGGAATCACAATAATGTTGACAACTGTGACCATTTTTTTCCTCAGGCAGATGATAGCTTTCATTAACACCTGTTCAACCTTCTTCTTGCTGGTCTTTATTTGACGACACTCTTGCCATTTTGACTCTGATTGGAATTTGCTTAACTAGTGTTGCACACTAATTGACTGCTAAGCCTTGTGCACACCTGTTATTTGGTAACATTTATCAGGTATTAGAATGACTGATATTCATTTACCTTCCTAGTCGTAATATAGACTCACATAACAGTCTAGGAGGTTGCAGGAGGGTGGGGTGGTGGTGGGAATCTTAGTGCAGAGCTACAGGGTGACATGGTAAGGAGACAGAGTAGAAACAGTATGATTTAAACATTGAAAATAATCACTATCTCAGGGATTATGACAGAAAAACGATTCAAAATGCACAGCACAAGGCTGGGAAGATGTGCGGTTGGGAGACCAGGCGAAGCCACATCTGCAATGTAGCCTCAGGGTGTATAGGTGGAGGGTTGAAGTGAAAAGGCAGGCTGAAACTGGGAATGGGAGGCCTTCAGTGATACATGAGTTAAAGCACAGTGCAGCATACTTAAAATCCTGTTTCTGGATGTGTCCTAAAGCACTTCATTTTGACGGCACAGAGCAGATAGCTGCCTATTTCAGGCAGCAATGTGGCACAAGTACTCTCAAGCACATGCCATAGTAGTGTTTAAACAGCTGTGTGGTCTCATTCCTTTTTCTTGTCACTACACATCGGAACAGTGATAGATACGAGTTTCTCTCTAAGGAGTCCTTATTAGATACATTCCCAACTATCTGACTTAAGTTGTTAAAAAAATCAGCCAATATTCACGCACTCTGGAGAAAATGGAGGCATTCTTCCTTTATTTGCGGCTTTCTTAAAAGACCTGAGGTATAACTCCCAAGATCCACAGTATTCATAAGGAACATTTTTTATGGAAATGAAACAAGTAGAAAATTGAAATCCTTAATCTGCTTTTTGTTTTGCTTAGTAGGTAGATAAGAGATAAGACAAATGGGAAAACAGCCCTGTATAGGGAATGAGAGAACACTACTGTGATCACTCAAATCACTCAAAATCACTCATCACTCAAAGTAAGAATTTGCCATTTAGAGAAAGCATCAACCTGAGTAAGAAATTACTGTGTAATTAAAGGTGAACATGGCTGTGAGGTATTTCTCAGTGCAAAACCAATGAAGTTTGTTCCGAAACAACTTTACCATGGAAAACCAATACCAGAAAATAAGCCAACCGTGCAAACAGGATTATATTCGGAAGCTCTTGGGCCGTTCTGTTTCACTGTGTAATACAGTTTTTCTGTGTTTCCATCCAGGTTGTTAATTAGCTGCTGATTTGGTTGAGAAATTATCACCTGAGATTTTAATTTTTTTTCCAAATTAGACTGAAAGAAAGATTTAGCAAAAACTGTCAAGCCCAGACCCAGCACACTTGGCGAAAATTTAGAGCACAGACTGTATATGATGCACAGACATGCACATCTTAGACGTGCAACATCCAACAGCAACAACTCATGTTGCACTGTAATAGTTCCATGACAAGTACCTTAGGGGTGGCACAGTGAATTTGTGGGTGAGTAAATAAGTAGTGGATTCTGCAGTTCTGATGCGTTTCTGTTCCAATAAACTTTAGCTCCCTAACTCCATTGCTTGATTTTGAAGTTGTGCTTAACGTACTCAAATGTGTTTGTGACTGTAACTAAAGCAAAAATGTCAAAGGCCCGACCTCAGGGGTGTAAACATTTCCTTTTGACCAGTTAGTTTTCAGGTAACCTTAGCTGCTCTTTAGGTTGTAGTCATCTGCCGAATTGGGACTGCTGCTTGGAAGAGCTGTCTATTGCTTTTTTGGTCTTTGTCAAGTTTAATTAATTCATTCATTAATTGCAGAGACATTCAGCCAACCTGTATTTAAAGAAACTTACGTTATTATCTTCCTTTTTTGTTTATCATTTTAATGCAACAACTTGCATCTTGAATGACCATGCTAAATTGGCAGCTGTACATAGCTATGAAATTTTTTTAATTAAAAAATGGGGTCACAATTACATTCTGTTCTGAAGTATTTTTCTAAACCTTATTCTTTTTTTCAATTCAAATTTCATTATACTTGAGGCTTCGTCTAGGTTTAAAACATTTCTTTCTCTCCAATAAGCCAAAATCCTACTTTTTTTTTTTTTTTTTTTTTTTAATGCATTGCGTATCTGACTATAAGCAGTTAAAATTGGTATTTTTTGTCAAGGTTCTCCTAGCTGGCAAAAGTTTACTTCTGAGGAGCCCTCATTTTTGCCAGTAAGAACCAGGATTAAGCCTATAGCTTTCTTCCATCTAGAGAGAATTTGGAACTTGACACGTGTCTGAGGCACCAGAATGCCTAGTCCATATAGAAACTTGTAGTTCCACGTATCTTGAAGATGCTTCCATGTGTTTGATTCACTTTCTTCTAACCATGTAGTGCTGTTTACATTTTCTTCTTTGTGCCTAGCCTAAAAAAAAAAATAAAAAAACCCACTGATGTCTTATTTATTACTATTTAGCTTATTCTGAGTCTGAAGACACCTTGCATATGTCGTGACTGCTTTACCTCCTTTCTGATTTCCCCTATATAAACTGGGCCTGCCTCTAGTAATAGTTAACTTAGATGAATCTGTCAAAGTTATATTTAATGGTGTCTAGATCCTGATGACAGTTGCATCTAGAGCTACCTTTTGACATTTGGTGTAACTTGCATTTCTGCATCGATAGTCAAGTGCATTTTTACTCTGCATTTCATATGCTGTTGACCCAGATTATCTCTGATTAGTCATGTTGTATCAGAAAGCTCTTCCTTTCTTTTCTGTATTTATTACCTGTTTAACTGTGAAAGCATAATAACAAAGGCTTTGTTAAACTCCAGTGCTGCCTTTTTAAGGATCCTTCGGTTTATTTTTCGAGGTCAGAACCTCTCAGCTTCTGTTTCTTCATAATGATCTATGCCAAGGGAGCGTTAGGAGGATTTTAATTCTTTAACATCTGTAAAGCCTTGAATCACAAGGCATTTCTGCATATGCTTAGAACATCTGGCTGAAAATGAGGACTTGTAAATCCTCCAGAGAAAGTTTCTAGAGAACAGATTAGACAACAAGCTCTGTGGAGAAGGAAAAGCAGGATGGGCAAGGTGGAAATAAAGGGAGAGAAAAAGAACAGCAAGTATAGAGGATTAAAGAAAAGGCAGGTAATAGAAGGATAGTTGCTGATAAGGAACAGGTAGCTAAAAACTATTATTCAGTAAATGAAAATTCTAAAACAAAGAACACAAGGCTAAGAAAAAAAAAAAAGAGGGAATAGATTAGCCACTTGTTATAATTAAATATTTGTTTTGTGTTAATAAAGGGAATTAAAATAGTTAAAATCATATCTTTCAATAGATTATTCTTCATTGTGATTGACAAATATTGCCTGTAGAGGTGCATTAATATTCTTTTGAAAAGGTTCAGGAAATAACTGTAGCTGTGGCTTTACTTGGTTGTAGGTAGAAAATAACTGTATATTTTGCTTATCTAAATACGGACTTTCCAAGCTCTTAAAGTAAATACTGTATACTAAAAACATTATCATCAGGGTTTAAAACGAACAAATGGATATGAATTGTGTGTGTAAAGTTTCATGTTATAAAGAAGCATTTCTAGTTTTCTGGACACATTCCCCCAGGAAAACACGTGTGAAATGTTTTAATTCCTGCCCCTTACCCTCCAAATGGCATTGTTACTGTAAGGACAGAAAATGTGAAAGGCCTCAATTGCTCCTGTAAAACTCATTATAGAAGATTCAGGCTGAGCAGCCTTCCTGGTTTTCATCTAGCAGTTTCCTTATGGTACCTATGCCTTGGAGCATTTATTCTCTTTAAAATTAAAGCAGAGAAAAAGGAAAGCTACCATATATTTCTTTGTCAAGGCAAGGAAACGCCATTACTTATTAATTTTTAATTCTTCTGTTACATTTTAAGATACAGCAGATTTAAAGCTATATCAAATGTTCCATGATGCTACCATTTAGTAACAAAAAATGAAGGAAAACAGCATTTGATGTGCTCTGATAATTCGAAAATTATCTATAATACTACTTCCCTTCAGTGGCTAAATAAATATAAATGAAATGTCATAGTCATTAAATATCTGTTGGAACATCTGGCATTCTACCTTAGTAGCACGTAAAGCCTGCTGCACCTGAAATGTGTCGTACTGTTAACATGTTAATGAATAATGTTAGACAAATAATAACTCCAAGTAGAATGGGGAGACCAGTGGTTCTGCACGATTGACTTTTGAAGATTGAGAAGGTGACACTCAACATGTTGAATGGGAAGGAGAAATTGTCTGTTAACTGCATTAAAATTCATACAGTATGGAAGTTTACCTGAAGCATTTGATAAATACAGGAAAAAGTAAAACTTGGTCCAGAACAATTAGTTGACTTATTTGTAGCTTCTCCCCATGCCCTGCCCTACCCCACCCCACCCCACCCCACCCCACCGCCCCCGCTTCCTGTCTTGTTTTATATCTGTGACCTTCTGTTGTTCTTTGCAAGTACTTTGAGTAGAAAGTACAGTATAGGTTGATATGAATCTATTGTCAGCAGGTACTGAGAAATCACAGCTTTGGATATTTTTTTTTTTTCTTAACCTTTGTAGATAGATAGTACTTAGGAGGGCAAAATGGCAAGAGTCTGAAGGTGTGATCATAAAGCAGTATTCAGGTGAATCAGTGTCACTAAGTGATGACTAGTAAATATTCATTGACAGTGCATTATGAAAGAAGTTCCTATAACTTAATGGTATGAGAAATGTGATTGTCTTTCAGAATGTCATCTCTGAAGACAATAGCTGTTGATTTCTTATAAATTAAAGTTAATGATCTAATTCAGTAAAAAACAGCCTGAAGGTGGTTGTACTTTGAGATCAGATGATTTTCAGATGTTCAAATACTTCACTGTAGTTTTCTTATGGTGAACATCAACATTTACTTGCATTAGAGTTTGCCCTTCCAGCTGGGAAGATTCACACAGCAGTTAACACCATATATGTGACACTTTCTGAACTCCGTATTTTAGAATGTCAAGGGATCTCATTTCATTCTACAAACATAAATAAAAATTCCTTATCACTGCAATACCTGAAGTTATATAGGCAAATTTCTCTTTTCGGAACACCATTAGGATATACACCCTAATATTTTCTGCTGAAAGGTTATGTTTCTAATTTGTCTGTGGGATGTGTAGGCTCTCTCATTCAGGTCTATAAAAAATTGTTTAAACACTATAATGAATTTTCTGAAAATAAAGGGTCTTTTTGGAAATAATAGTACTTTTTTATTTCTGTAGAGGTTTTAGAAGGTATGGAGAGCAGTAAAGTTTATATTTTTTATTTTGTTAAGCTGATAAAACTGCTAGTGTTTGTTACTTAGGATAGAGTTAGTATAATACAAATAGGCCAAATATTTTTCTGAAGAATAATATGAAATGAACAAGAAGTTATTAAAAAGTCTAGACCTGTGGCTGCCGTATTTGTGAATGCAGACTTTTTGGGGTGTTCAAAGGCATAGTAAGTTCTGAGAACGAGATTTTTCATTATAGAGCAGATTCTTCCAGCTGCTGCAGAAAAGCAGATGTCTATTGCTAGCTAGCAACCTTATTGTGACTACACCTGAGTTTAAGAATCTACCTGTCCAGAGCCACAATTACCGAATTACATCTGTGCAAGTAAATCTTGTGTCTATATGTGCTTTATGTCGGAATCAGTTCTTGACTACGAGTCCTAGGTTCTTGGATTTTTACTTCTATAACATTTAGGAGTTCACTGGTGAGTTTTTGAAGCACATTTTGCTGAATATAGTGCTCTTGGACAACCCTTATTCTGACTGAACGCCAAGAGTGAAATGGTGGTGCATATATTATAGGTTTCTCCATCAATCCAAAAAATGTCAGTGCCAAATGAATTACCTATGCTATAAATATATTTTGCTTTATCAGTGGGAAATTCCGACATACGCTGTAACTGTTGTGTTCTAGGGATGCTCTGGGATAAGAAGCATTGTATAAATGTAGGTCATTATTGTTAAGTTACATTATTTTAATCCCTTGTTCCATGATTTTTTGCTTTAGATGCCATGGTACCATGTGAGTGGGGGGAAAAAAGAAAAAAATATAAATAAAGCACAAGGGCATCCAATCTACCCTAACAAGAAAAAGAATTGTTAAGGAAATCATAGTGCTGAGGTCTAAATATTTCACAATTAGGCATTCATTTGGAAAGAGCAGCTGCTCTATATCCTCCACATACTATTTTGCTTATGTTGTTTACTGATTACAAAACACAGAATATATTTTTATTGACTATGTTTTCCCCTACAGTCTTCCAGGAGTGTAATAATGAATATTCACATTAAGAAACAGCTTCAAGGTTCTAGCACCAGCAGCAGCTGTGCTTCTTACAATGTCTGCAGTCACTTGGGTTGACTAGATGTAAATAATTTACATGTGCTGTATATAGCAGCCCTTTCAGATCTCCATATATTTATGCTAATACATAAGTTAGATTTTGCTGACAACTGCTCTGTTGATCAAATTGAAACAAAAAGTAGGTTGTAGCTGTTCAGGGACTGGTCTCCCAGTTGCCCTGAAAAACTGCAATGTGCCGTACAGAAGCCGTCATAGTTAAGTGTTGAATCTCAAGATCTCTGCGGAATATTTTAAAGCTAATTATCACTATCAAGAAAGTCCTTGAGGTCAGAAGGCACTGAAGTTCTCTACACAGTTTGTCTAGTTACCTATTACTTCAGAATTTATTAATATCCAAACACATCAAGGAGCAGACAGTAAGCTCTTTTGATATACAACAGCAAAATTGTTCCTTCACATTCTTTCATTAATGATATAAATCTGTAGCAAGCACAGGAAAAATTACTTTTTCCTTCAGTATCTACCATTAAAGATGTGCATCTCGTGACAGATCCTCGAGTTTATAGTTACAGTATATAGAGCTGCATGTAATGCTGTGGATGATCAGATTGCATACACAAAAATATGAGGAGGCTCTATCTGAGGTGTGACCTCACACACCCCTGCCTATGAATGTAGCTGAAAAGCAGAATGTGCAAGTAAAAAAACATATTCCCCTAGTTATGTGTTAAGGCACACAGGTGACTTTGCATATACAGGTAGGGGCTGTTCTTTAGGGAAAATTACTGTGCTGTCTTTGAAGTTTGGTCAAGAAAGTTAATTGCTAGATGCATATGGCTTACCTAGTTGTCATTTTGCTTTTCTGCTTTATTTTAAAGGATGTCCCCTATTTACTTTTGTTGGCAGTTCTTTTGGATTATGGTTTCAACTGAAAGTGCCAAACAGAATTGAACTAGATGCTACTATGTGAGGATATATATAATCAAGAAACTCCCAGTGTAGAAAATTATGTGGCAAAGTAATATCCAATGGAAAAATGCATTGTTTATTGATTTTTAGGACAGTACAGAAAAGAATCACAGAATTGCTAATGTGATGTATAATCTGCAGATTCCTAGCAGGAAATCATCCACGATTTTTTGCTTAATTTCAAGTTTCCATTAACCAACAAATACACATTTCAATATTCTCTTTGATTAGTCACTGTAATTAGCTTTTCCTGTGCAAATACTTTTTTTGTAAGCTGAAAGGAAAAACATAATTCTCACCTCTGTTGCCCAGACTAGTGGCGAGGACACTCAAATGTCAGTGCTTTGTGCTGTGACACCTAGGCAAACAGTAAGCAATAACTTTTGCTGGAGGAAAATCACTCTGTGTCTAATGGTTACTCAAAGTTAGATGTATTCATGATACAAATAACACATGTCCACCTCATCGAAAATTAAAAATCTCAAAGTAAACTCTCCAGATAATAAGTCTTTGCCTCCGTTCAGTTTATCTTTTTCTAAACCAAACATTATCTTTGCTTACAGGCTCATAGCACCCCTTAGATGCTTATCAGAAATATGGGAAGGTGCAGAGAATGGACAATTTACCTACAGAACAGAAGCTAGTGGACTAGTTACTGGCATTTTAATAGCTTATGGTGAATAACAGAGTGCCAGTATTTTAACAAGTGAGCTCATGATACAGCCTCTGTCACGAGGGAACATGTGTTCAAAAACAGGAGGATTCAGTGACTAAAGAATTTACTTTTTTTCTATGTTAAATAAAAATGCTTGGCTTTTACACAGGAGAAAGAGGCAAGGCTAAAAAGTGTTAAAAAAAAAAAAAGAAAACAAAAAAGGTAGCGTTTTGCAGCATTTTAGAAATTCTGCATAGTCCTGAAGGTGTATAATGAGGTAATTGACTGTACGGAACAGGAGTTAAAATGCCAAGCTGGAAATTAAATTTTAAACATTTATGATCTGGTGCACTTTGGTCTTTCAAAAAAATAAAAAAATCCTTGCTCTTGAGGAATATTTTTATAAGCCCTTGGAACAGTCCTCTTAGGGCTGAGGAAGTAATAAGCATTACATACACAGGTGAATCATTCCAAATGGGCACAGACATCACTTCAGGCTTTCCTTTGTTTTGGAATAAAGGGAGAGAGAGAGAAGGATAGATATACTTATGGACTTAAACATGCTTACAGATACCTAGTGAGATTTTCAAAAGAACTTATCTCCTATTAGTTTTAGGAATAAGTATTTAAATATTAGCAAACATCTTACTTACGTTTCTTAATCTATGCTTAGACTTATATTTGACTATCAAAATTGGCTTGTAGAATAAAATTCTTCAAGATTATGTGGCTCAGCTGCTTGCATCCCATTGTATTTTGCTTTAGCATTTAAATCACCTGAGTCTAAGGTGATAATAAATGGATGTATGAGTCTGAATCAGAGGTGTGACTGCAATTTGTATAAATATATCCAGCTAGCATTAAACAAATTGGTGAGGTTATTGTTAAGCCTTGTAGGTGTCAAGGCTCTTGAGTCAAACCTGTACTTACATGCGGACCCATGTAAGTTGTATAACCCATACTTTGCCACATGTATATTGTTATCACACGACAGATTCACTCAAGTGTCTGTCTTGCTGTAATTGCAATTTTAGATGGCAGAGTAGACATAGCATAAGTTTTGAGTGCTACAGGAAATTTTAAGTCTTTTAATTCTTAAAGAAAGTGAGTAATTTCATGGTAAATCCTGAACAATTGCTATTAATTGCTGGTAAGTACTACTGTTTTTACCTCCCTTTCGGTAAAGTTTTACTATCAGGCTTGTCTCAAGTCTCATCTATGTTTTTGGAATGATTTGCTTCCTCCCATGCAGAACAACTCCCACTTTTTCTGATCTTGTGGAGTTTTTCCACTTTTTCTTGGTAATTTTTTGTTTTGCAGATTAATGTTTCAGTTTATTAGTGATTTTAGAAATCAAAATAAAAATCTGATAAACCTTTGAAATGGAGAACTTTAAATCATAGTTGCATATTTAAATTCTTCGGTTTACCAACTGGATTTTACTAAAAAATATATTCTTATAAATAATTAATTCAGCTTTCCAGCTGCCATATAAAAAGTGATGTTTCTTACTGTAAATCACTTCAAAACAACATTTCTGCTGAAATGAATCTCTGTAGGAAAGTAGATTATAGGTAATTTTTAGACATGAAGGATCCAGTGGCAGTGTTTGAGAATTAATATATTATTAAAGATGAACTTGAAATGTAAAATTCTGGAATAAGTCCATATTGCAAGATTGCTTCCTTATCCTTAATTGTCTGTTGTGAATTAGTCTTTTGGTTTCATAGAAAGATTCCGTTAGGATATTTCCTGAAAAATGTTTGGAACAAGAGAATGGTCTAACCTAAAGTGTCAGTAATTTCATGGCGAGTTACATGTCTTGAATATAATAGTTCACCACCACTCAGTTGACATGGTTCATTAGTTATCATCAAACTCCCAGATCATCTTTGTGCAGAAGCCCAGAAGGCTCTAAATATGCATATGCAGTGCAATTATGAGGTAATAAAAATAAAATTTAACAATTTTGAAGTTAAATTGAAAATAGGCAGTCCTTTCAAAGCCTTAGATTAAAGGGAGACAGCCATATGTGAATCAGATACAGCACTGCTGAATTATCTTGTTCAATGTCTGTGCTTTCTAAATAATAGACAAGGTAACTGTACAGAATGATTCCTTTGAAGGATCTGACAAGCATGATTTATGGCATAGCCCAAAACACAGTCTTTTCTTGAATATTCAGTCAAAAGAGCTTAATTTTCTCCAATTCTAATGTTGTGGAATTATATCTAAATTGTGTCTTAACTTGGAAAGTCGCAGGAGGGAGAATATAAATTACACTCTTACAAAAATGTACAAGAGATTTAAATTGGAAAATTGCTATTTTGGAATGCAAGACAGTAAACTACAATTAATCACTGTTCTTCCTCTCATCAGACTTCACAGTGAAGCTTCAAGAAACATAATGCAATATTTTAAAAGGCTCATTTAAAAACCTTTCTTAAATACTATAAACATCTGGGAAAAAAGGGTGTCATTGTTTAGAATAAATCATTCAATGAGTTAATATTTAGGAACCTAAAACTAATTCAATTTCTGTAAAGCCTCCAAATTTTTAAAAAGCTCAACTCATGGAGTTATTTTTAGACTCAGGCATTTATGAAAGTTCCCTGTAATCTCCATACGGAAGGAGAAAGTGATAAGCGGGAATATTAACCCAAAGAAAACAGGTGCTTCAGATTTTCTGTAGGTTTTAACAGGTGGCTTATATTGTTCCTAAAGAACCTAATATCAGGGTATCATCCTAATTAACAATACAAGTATAGGCTTTTTCAAATGCTTGACACTACTTCATGTCACTGAGGTTCCCCATAGAGACTTCCTACCTAAACTAAGTCAGGCATATGTCCTCCATCTAGAGCCCTCATCTCCGTGTGCTGCAGACTCTTACCACTCAGCTTTTAAATCTCATGAAACATGCCTGCATAATTGTTTGTGTGAGCAAACATTCTCTTTGAGCAACTGTAGCTCAGAAGTGTTTTCTTTAACTATGTTCTACAGGAAAGAACGCTCTTAAACCTTCTGTGCAGACATGTTTGCATTGCTAACTAGGGTTAACTCCTTTTCATGTACGCCATGGATTTCATTCTTCCTTAATCTTGTCTGGCTTTCCAACAATATAAAGAAAAGGCAATGCTTAACAGAAGAGAGATTCTACTTTAATTGAGGAAAGTAAAACTATCCACAGAAGTATTTTCTGTTCATGTGGATTTTTTTTTTTTTCTTGGTCATAATTGCTTGGTTTTATAGATTTTTAAGTATTCCAAGAGGAGGTAGATAAAATACTGCATTGCTGAGTCTACACAGCTGTAGATCACAGGTACCAGAAGGGACCAGAGCCTGTTCAGCATATTCAATTGCAACATTCTGGGTATTCAGGATTTCAATCGTTTCTGAAGGCTGACAGTGAAATATTGTCATCAGGTCATCTGTCAATCTTTAAGAATAACAAACTTGACCTGAGGTAATTTGCAGAAGCATTTTTTGGAAGGAATTTATTCTAAGTGCTTATTTCCACTCCTGTATTTAGAGAAGGGATTTTATTTCTTAAGATGTAGAACAAAGGGAATCCCATTTAGTTATTTATCCTATATAATGATATTTTGCAACTACACTAATCCAGTGATTCAAGAGCAGAGAAAGGGCAAGTCAGATAGCTATCTTCACCTGTAAGTTCCATAAAATTGTCTTGCATAAAGTCCAACTTTCCTGTTGTTAGTAGAGCATGACAGCTATTTGAGAGGGGATTCTGTCGCTTGTGTTTAACTGTCTCAAGTGATTTTAGACATCTGCAGAACCTATTGGACAACTGTTTCCTTTAGGAGTGGCAGCTGGAATCTAGGTGTCTAAAATGCCACTATACATCCACGATTAAGGTGCTTAAATCACTTCCTTAGTGTCTTAACTGCTTAGATGTTGTAGGCTCATGGAAGAAACCAGAGGTAAGCCAGGAATAATGCATTGTGTGATTACAGGAATATCTGTGAGAAAAGATACAACTTGTCATGATGCATATGATGCATTAGATTATATATACAGAGCTATTCATAAGAAAGATGAAATTTTGAATATTATATTTTTATTTATTTATTGGGGTGGGGTATTTTTGGACAGCAGTAACAGGACCCAGATGCGAGGCTTTGGAAGATTTTCCAATAGCAGCAGCTGCTCCTTGGCAGTCTCCTCAGGCAGTTGTGTTGATGCTCTGGAGTTGCCTCTGGCTCTGTCACGTAACTAGGCAGCTGATGAGGCCCCTTATATGTTTGGATGCCATTTCAGTTCGATATCATTGAAACACATTTAGTTTTAGGGAAGATGTGTGATTCTTTCTGTGCCTGTGCAAGATATGTATGTATATAGGATATATATGTGTTATATATATAATTATGTATGTAATATGATGTGTGTGCAATACACATATGTGAGAACTTTAAAATTCCATCTATTCACTGGGAATTTTCTACTCTAGTAAGTGCTTTGCAGTGAGTTACTGAGCTCTTATGAAAAAGCCTTACAAAACAATCACTGAAGTCCTGCAAAGCAGGTGGAACTAAAACTAGACTGGTGCTGCCTGAAGTCTGTGGCCACTGGTGGAACTCACCAAAAGATACCATTTTCTTTTGTACTAGCAGCCAATGTGAATAGTTAGCTTAGCTAACTATCTCCCATATCCCTATGTAGATTTGCTGTACTTGTGCGTTTTAACAAGTTCTTTATTAGCTGCTGTGTTTTCCATACCTACACATAAAAGTTCATGTACATTCAGAAATTACTTATATGGCTTCCAAATTAAAAAAAAAGGGCGGGAGGGAAGTGAACACATGTTCACGTTATACTGTGCCATATGTTGTAGTAAACTGAGTGTATGAATTCCCATATGTGGATTTTCTTATCTCTGCCCCTTACATAACTTTGACATGAACGTCCAAATTGCCAGAGGAAAAGGCAGTGGATACATTTTTAGCTCATCTTTGATAAGGCTTTCATTGGATGCCTACAGTTTTTCTGTACAACTAGCTACAAAAGGTAAGGATGGCATTAGCAGATTTTTTTGGTACATTTAAGATTGCTTGGGAAGTCAAGTGTCTTTATGAGTGAAACTAGGCATTTTGAGATCCATGCCATATTGACTGAGCCTGCACTTCATTGCAGGTGTAAATTTTTGCCCACAGTTGTTTCTCTGACTTATGGGTAGTAAAACCCAAGACCAAATAAAAAAAAATGGTTATCTAACTTCAACATCAGAATGATGTGTTCCCAAAAGTTAGAAAAAATCCCAGCCTTTCATAAAGCTATCTAAAATAATGGGAAAATACTCATCAGATTTTTAATCTTTTTGGTTTTGCTTAAGAGCAAGCCAGCATCACTTGTAACCATCCAACTTTTCTTCCACGCCTCATGCACCCCTTTTGACTACACAGATACTCCTGCTTTTCTTTCCTGTCTTTAGAGAGTTACTGCTGAGGTATTGGTTGCTGTTCCGAACTGCTTCAAACCTGTGTTCAGCTGTGCTTACTCCAGCTGATGTAGTGCTTTCTGTGAAGCCTTACAGGGCCTGAAGGTTTAAAATAGGAATCTGGAATGGCAATGACATTTAGGCTGCAGGGCTTTTCATTAAATTAAAGGCACTGGGGAGACTCTAATAATAGGGATGAAGCCGAGAATGGGCAAAGAAGAATCTGATCAGATAGTGCTCTTGTAATTTGATTATGCTTATGTAAAGGAGAGCTGGGACTGGAAAGGGGAGAAGAATCAACAAAGAGTAAGATGGCATTAGGAAAGGTTTTTATTTCTACTGAATAGCTAGTAAGAGCTGAGTAATGTAATTTTTATTCTTATATGAACTGACCTAGACCTTGGGGATGATCTGGACTCACCATACTACAAGGCTAACATGGTTCAGTTCTTCCAATCCTGTTCACTTCTTCATGCTTATGCTTTGGTAAATCTAAAAATAAATTGAATGTAAATCTTGTTTATGCAGGAGTGAATATGAAGAACGTATCTTCTGCATATGCAAATGATCTGGTGGAACGTGTTTCCTGGACATGCTTTTACTACATTAGTGGTCTGACTTGCTCAAAAGCAACAGTAGTACTAAAGAGGATGCCCGTGAAGTTAAATGAGGGTTTGGATACCCCAGAAATTTCTGAGCGTAACTTCAGACACTGATATTTAGACTACATGCATGTTTCCCATTCATAGGGAAAAAAGTGGGGTTTAAAATACTCCAAAGAAGATTTTGAACGTTATACATGTCGTTCATATATCCTTTGGATGAATCATTTGCTTTCTCTAGGGGAAGCTAAAGGCATATGCCTGTTGAGAAAAGATTTCTGGTTTTGCTGAGAATGAATGTAAGATAGTACACAGATGGAAAAAAATATATTTCTGTTAATGATAGTGCTGGACTCTGAAATTAAACCCAGCAGGTGGGTAGTTGCTACGTGCATTTCAAAGAACACTGCAATTCCACTACAATAATCTGACTGAAGGCAGGCGTGGAGCTGAGGTTAAGTCACGTCTCTCTTCCATCTGCAGTGTTTTGTAAAATGAAACACAGGGACAGAAACCTGAGTTTCAGAACATCCATGGATTATGTTTCCTTTGATTAATAGCCTGACGTATATTGTTTTGATTGCAAAGCTCTTTACTGGGTTTTATTTTAGGTCTTGCAAAGAAATTGCCACATCCAGTATTTGACTGGATACATAACAATATCACCATTCCACCTGCGGATGCAGCTGTCTGAGTTGAGATGACGTACCAAAACATGATTTTACTAGGGACCTAGCTATTATTTCTTTATAGAATCAGAGTATTTCAAGTTGGAAGGGACTCGCAAGGATCATTGACTACAACTCCCGGCTCCTCGCAGGAATGCCTAAAACTAAATCATATAAACGTCACATAAAACTAAACTAAAAACGTCATGCAGATGCTCTTTGAACTCTGACAGGCTCAGTGTCATGACTACTTCCCTGGGGAGCATAGAATCATAGAGTTGTGGTACATGTCATATGGTGTAATAGAGCACAGCATGAAGTTGACAGTATATGCAAGTATATTCAAAATTTAAAATTTCTTGAAGATATTTACAGCTGGCCAGGTCAGACAATCTCCCACTCATTTTCACTTTTATTGGCAGTTTAAAATGGGAAAGATTGAAGTAACATAAACCCGAACTTGCACAGGGACTGTAGGAGATAGATTCATTGTTATGCTTTGTGTCTTATATTATCTACCATGAGGTAAAATGATGGAAAAAAGAACACACATTCTGCAAGGAAGAAGTTTTAGATAAGTATTTTTGCGTTTCATCTGGAAGAACCAACTTGAAACACTGTTGATGTAGGATTCTACTGTACAATGCTTATGTCATCAAATTTTGTTGCAGTATTAGTGGCTGATTTTGAAACTCCATCCTATTGTGTGAAATTATACCTACTCACTATGTCAGACTCATTGTGTGGCAAAATATGCTAGAGGGACCAATCAATTCCTTATGCTGTTTAGCTATCCTATTCAATGAATCAGGTTGTCTGATGCATTAATATGAAAAGTTTTATCAATTGATTAATTTTCAATTTGCTGTGGAAAAAAATCAAATCAAGAAAGAGATATTAAGATTTTGTTGTATTGAGCCTCACTCTGCTTTTACAATACCACTTGCTCAGTCATCTTCCAAAGAAACAAAGTTGATCTGAGATGCAAAAAAAAAAAAAAAAAAAATTCTCACCATGTTTTGCAAAGTATTTTTAGTAGCAGTTTTTAGTGCTTTGTTTGCAACAGTGAGTATTGTCTTGGCTCAGCCACAAAGCCACCAGACTTCAATCATTTTCATTTTTCATGATCTTCAAGAAAACAATTCTGATATTCTTCATCAGTTGTGGTTAGGAATAAAGGAATAAAAAAATCCTGTAAAAGATCCTGTGTCTCGATCAACCACTACTGAAACCTTGTTGTTCTCAGTTGAATTACATTAGAAATTAATGTACATCTTACTTCTTTAAGTGGTGATGCACTGCCTGGGACAATGTTTGCGAGTGTAGAGATCTAATGTATCTTAGTCTGCACCACTGTTTTATCCTGCACGTAGTGTGAATTAGCCATGGTACCGTTCAGCTGTCCAGCACTCTGTGTGGTATAAAGAACAGCACAAATGCAGTGCTAGTGCAAAAATGTTGAAGACCTGCTTCCACATTTTACTGTTTTCCCTGTTGACTGAGCTTATCAGGGAGGCTTTTAGACTTGTGAGAGAAAATGCTGTCTTTGTGAGTTTGATTTCTGCTGCCCCTCACAAATTTAGTTATCAGTTAATGTTATTACACATACAGCTGAGGATTTAAGGGAGTGGATTCCTATGTGCAAGTGTCATTCCTGTGAGCATACCTGCTGAGGATAGGGTAGACCTTATTATTCCAGTAGCTTACAAATCATTTGGAAATGCTTATCGCACATCTGAATGATTCCTTAGTGAACATGTTGATCTAGACAGGATTTTATTACAGCATCAAAACTGTAGTTAATAAAACTGGTTTATGATATTTGGCTGAAGTGTGTTTTGCTATCAAATTCTAGGTAATATGGTTTTGGGACAGCAAAGGTATCCCTTGATGACTTTCTACGAGAAAATTTCAAAACTAAATTAGTGCAATTTGAATGCACGTGTAAATTCCACTTTGGCTTTCAGGAGCCAGCAAATTTCAAAGGTTGCAAATGGATGAAATACGTAAATTGAAAAAGAGAATAAAGCTAGTAGCTGCTTTTCATTGTATTTAATTTTGTTTCAAGAAAGCAGATGGAGGGAGAGAGTAAAAATTAATTCCAAGATGTAACAGTTTTGGAATCTTTTGCAAAATAACTGATTTGATGATAATAACCACACTAAAAACCTGCCATATAATGTTAATAACCTTGGTCCAAATAAAGAGAAGCTGCTTGTTCTGAGGTTTAAAACCTGGAATTATCCTTAAATATTTTCTAAACAAAATCTATCTTTCTGTCTATTAAATATGCAATTTTGGTCCTTCTAGGACCTGGCTCACATGGCTGGGCAGGGTAATCCTTTTGTATTAATCCTAATTTAATCTTAATTGTATTGTATCAGCTAAATATCGGTGTCTACAGTTATTATACAGCTAATCAAAATGTCTAATGACATTTTAGATACTTCAGAGTATTCAGATTAGTTTAGCAGTGTTCAGCGTAGCAGATTCATCTGTATGGTGCTATTGCACAATAGATTGGAAGAAAACCACTTAACTTACTTAGAGATAGGCCAGTAAAATACCTATTGCCTTGCCAAGTTTTTCCTCCAAGCAGCAGTGTAAAAAATTATCAAGGTTTTAATATAGGGAGTATGGTATTTTAATACAGGGAGTATTTTACTTCTGCAACAAGAATATGAATTGAGAGATAAAGATTTAACATTATCTGTTACTGTATTCACCGTATACTGAATTCAAGTAAATTATCCTAACAAAGTAAAACTTCTAGAAGCTTCTTATTCTGTTCTTGTCTTCTTTGGCTTGTCAGGAACAAGGTGAATGGCATGTCAGGATTGTACCATTAAAAGAACATGTCTCTTACAATAAAAGCTTCAAATACCGTTTCAGTAAATAATAACCCAATTTTGTAATTTTTTTTTTTACTCTGGTGATGTAACCTGTGGTTTTAATTTTTTTTTTTAATTGTATAATTAACAATAATTAATAACAATTCACCATAGCATTAACTTCACTGTGGCATAATTTTCTTGGCCTTGCAAATTTGCTGTTGGCACAGCAACACTCAGTAAAGTTTTGGAGGATGTATGTTGGTAGAATACATAGGAGCTACACATTTAAAAACTAGTAAGTCTATTCATTACAAGAGTTAGTTGTATTTACTATTAATTACAACTATAACCCATCTTCTGTAAAAGAAAAAAAAAGATTTCTTACAATATATAATCTTCTATCTGCGGTAGAAAAGCTGTAAGAAAGACATCTAACAAAAGCTACAAATATATTTTTCTGAAAGCTTTGGCAGAAACAGGAATACACAATAGGATTAAGAGCAAACCAGACAACTATTTTTGCCAATATATTCCATTTTCAGTGCTAGCTAAATGGGTAAAGAGAACAGTCATGAAGCACTCAGCCAGCTCTATTTAGGATTTATCTTACTTATGCACATTTAAGAATTATTAAATTTTACTTTAGTAAATCTATATTTTAAAACTTGAATGTAAAGGGCTAGCTAATTTTTGTTCCCCAAAATATAATTTAAGGATTTGATAGGCCAAGAGAAACATTATTTTGCATTTAATAAGTTCTTAAAAACAAACACATTACTTCTTAGTTACTCAGCAGCTTAAAGCTATTCTTGTTGGACTGTTATGAGCTGTAATGTATATAGGTACATAGAATACGTCATCTATCAAACAGATTGCACTTTCTGTTAGTCAGAGCTCTTTGCTATATTTACATTTCTTTAATATAAAACATTGTAAGTGAAATCTTGGTTACACTGAAGTTAGTGGCAAAACTCACCTGACTTCAATTAGCCAGGATTTCACCCCTTGATGAAGGATTTGCAAAATGAAAATAGTGATTTTAAAGTAGAATTTTTAAATCAAAGATAACAGTCTCAGCCTTTTAATTTTCATAGTCTCAGAAATTTTAAAGAATTATTTTTAAAAACAGATTTATATTGCAGGACTTATCTATTTCTTCATAGCTCTCCAGTCATTGTATCATGCTTGCTGGAATAAGGAACTTTACCATCAGTATGTACAGAGCTATTCCTGTGCAGGCAGTCCAGAGATGTACTAAAAAAGACACTCTGAATGTGAGAAAAATTTCCAACATACAAAATAAACCTTGTAGAGGTTTGTTTGCATCACCCTAATTCTCCTTCTTAGAGGAAAAACAAATAGGGAAATAAAGTCTTTGTCAAGTTGCTTTTATTCAGTAATGTGGGTTGAACTAGGAATTAAATACCATTTTTCTCCATTGTACTAAGAAATGAATGCACTACTCATTTTAAATGTATGCAAAAATTACTCATTATTGATTATCAACTTTCTGTTTGGAGCCTTTTTTCACAGTTTGGAAATCTAGCACCTAAAATAGAAGTTTATAATGTAAATGCTGATACAACATAATAGCACTAGCGGGTGATACTATGATAATCAACCAAACCTATTTGCTGAGGGCTTTTTCAGCGCTTTAAATTGATAAAGCCTGTTCATACCAAGGAGACTATGTTGGGAAGCCTGCAAACGGTTGCCTCATTACTTTGAATGTAACACAACTCAATGCAGACCGCGATCAGTATTCTAATGTATTTATTTCAGGCAGAAGCTTGGTTTGTCCCTGCATTTTGATAAAAATACAATGAAAACAAAATAGGCAATAAAAATTGAATTTGGTTAGGATTCTTTCCTAAGATTTGTGTCGAGAAGATTCTGTACCAAAATCAAAGCTAGTGTTTGGATAAGTGTCCATGAATTATGGATTTACTTCTCAAAGGGCAACATTTTTACTGTTCCAAGTTCTCTGTTTTAGTTGCTCTTTCAGACATCAGTGTGCTAGTAGGTAGGTTTTCCAGAGTTGTGCTTTTCTGCCTAACCTTCCCTAAACCTTTGAACCTAAAACTATGTTCCTGATATTTTTTATGAAAAGTGTGCGTGGAAGTTAATATAATATGGAATTGTTTTTATCAGAAAGGCTAGGTTTGTAGTTTGATAATAGTGTTCAATGGAGTATAGAAGGAAAACAACAGATGAGCTGCCTGGCACAAACATGGAATACCTGGAATATTTTATTTCAATGGGAGTTTTGTCCAAGTGCAAATTAATGCCCAGTATTTCCCATAGTAGTAAGGGTGAGTTTAACCCAGCAGATCTTAAATACAAGTCACTAATGAGAACATGGTAATCAGTGGAAAGACTGGAAACGAGGTCTAAATCTTGCTGCACTGTACCATCTTGATTGATACAAGTATCTAACTTCAGCATCTGTAAAACTGCTCAGAATGTTTAGGTGAACTTGGCAACTCTGAAGACCTCTGTCTGAGTCCATTATATTATCTTAACTGTGATTCCAATAATCTTAATTTAATTTAAGTTTGCAAAGAATTACATATTACACTTATGCTGTACTGCTATGCTATGTAGCACATTCCTTCTTTAGTACTGGGTGATAGAAGGTACATTTTTATCATTTAATGTCCCTGACTTTTCAGCAGAAGCTGACTTTGACTACGTTTAAAGCTGTAATTAATCAAATAAGAATACTGAAGGCCAGCAGATTTCCAGCTTTTCGTACCACTGTTTTTGTTTCAATATTTTGTAGGAGGACTTAAAAATTCTCTACTAAGATTTAGTGTTGGGTGATTTTTTTTTTCCTGAGTTTTGGAAAAAAACCCTCCTCATTAAAAAAAAATGTTTATAGCATTTAGTTTTGTACAACATAAAAGACTAAATGTTAGATACATTGAATCATATATATACGCACATATATAAATACATATTTATTATTTAGTACCAATATAGAAATTGGATATAACTCTCAGCAAAGTAAATGCAATAGTGAATACATTACAAAGCACTAATTGTTTCTGGTATTATGCTAGATTATCGCCTTCTTTTCATCACTATTACAATGATTCTGGAACTTAGCCACTTCTGTGACTGTTCTCAGCAATCTTCATCGTTTTCGGTTCCTTTCCTTTTTTTTTAAAATACTGACCTTGTATCTTCCAAGGTCATAATACTGCTAGAAGGCCAAATCATATTTGATTGTTTAACAGTGTAATAATCTGTATGGCCAGAGGGACTTGCTTTTCTTATTTTTTTTTTCTTTACTTGCACAGAACAAAAGGGTGATGATGAAAAGGACAGAAGTGCAGAAAATACAAATTAAGAAGTTGAACCATAAACTTTATTTTTAAAACCTTCTTAGATTTCAGGGAGCATAAATTAGATAAACTGTGTCAGCTAGAGGAGGATAATGTGCTAGAGAACTGTGGTATTATCATGTCTAAATCTTATGATATTCTGCTAAGTTTTTGTGAGTGTTTACTAAAAAGCTTTTGGAAAATATAAGAATTTCAGGAGGTAACAATAGTGAACGCTAGTGCTGTTTATTTTTTATGCAGGAAATAATAATAGCTACAGACATTTTAACCAGTTACAACTAGAAGAAGATTTATTGTCTGAAAGTGTAAAAAGAGGGTAAATATTCATTTTGGAGAGGAACAATGTAAAAGGAGGGTAGATATTAATTTTGGAGAGGAACAATTTCAAATCATACAGTAGTTTTAGGATTAAATTCATTTATAGTAAGACCAGGGTACAGTAGCTCAACTAAAGCTTCACAGAATATGAGGGACTGTCCATATGTCTTCTTTTTGCTTTGGTATTTTCTTCTTTGAATAGTGGGGGAGGAAGAAAAGGGAAACTATGCAAACCTTTTCCCAAGAGTTAAAATCTGACACTACTTTGAGGCTTTACGATGCTGTAGCTCCTGTGAAGAGTTGTTGCTTTCCAATTCCTTCCATGCAGCTCTATCTTTAGCATCATAACCTTGCTCAAGGTAGTTCCGTTGTTTAATAACGTATTGTCCACCTTGAAAGAATGTTAGAAATTAGTTGAAAATATGGGGAGATAAAACATGAAATTTGCAAAAGGTCCAGCCTTAGGCCTAAGTGTCTGTAAGCGTCAATGAATACACAGGCAGTAATGTTGCATGCAGTAAAGGGCTCACAAAAGTGAGCGGTATTTACTGCCTTGAGCTGAGCTTTGCAGTTGGCACTGCAGGGTGAGTCAGGAGCCACGCTGGCAGAGGACACTGTTTGACAGTGCAGCCAGTAATGCTCTCTACCTGCCCGTTCTCAGATTTCTTTCTCTGACTATGCTCTTGCATATTTCTGCTTTACTACTTCCCATAGAAAACTTCTACATTTAAACAAAGTAGAAACTTGTATGCATTTAACTTATTTTCTTTATTATAATAAAAGTAAAACCTATAGGGTGAAAAGTAATTTTTCCTTTGAAAAAAGCTTTAACAGCTGGGAATTTGGAAAAGTGAGTGGAAAAAAAGAGTTTAGCTCATTTATCTACTGTCATTCAGTTGCTTCCTCCTGGGATAACTTCATTTCTTTATTCTATTGTGTAGACCTAATTCCAGTGTCATGAAAGAGAACAGATGAAAGGAGTTAAAGAAGTCTTAACTACAGCAAATATAGTATATTAATTTTCCAAATTGTAACAAAGGAAAAGGGTGCTGTTTCTGTCCTGCGGTTTTTGCTTAGAAAGCAGTTAAGACCTCAAATCGTGAACATCTGTCACGCTCCTTGCCTCGGACAGATGTGAGTTCCATGAGACTCTCATGAGCCTCTACAGACGTTGGAGATTTCTAGGGTTCCTGTGTAAAATACAAGAATACTTTTGAATGTGTTTTCATAACATGTATGCAGTAAAAAAAATTTGGCTTTTAGAATTTCTAGGTTTCATACATTTAACAATGCTGTCATTAATCTGAGTTAGCCAAAGGAAAAGCAGTGAAACAGTTCCACTGTGAGCCTACAACTGTAATGCTGCATGGAGTATGTGATCTTTAGGCCTTATTTCTCTAAGGAAACATAGCCATGTAGCTGGAGCTTGCACAGGGATCCACAGACTCAGAACTTGGTGATTATTTTTACTCTCTGCACTTTTAAGTTGTGTGAGCCTTCACAGGTTCAGGACAAAAGACTTGACTCTCTTGGTTTGCCTGTCTTTTGATATACTCTTCAGGTAAGCTTTCCATCTGTTCCTCTAGGTTCTTCTTTCCCCCAACCATATGTGAATAGTATCTGTTGGTTTTGGCAGTGAGCGTGTATCTGTTGAAACAGTTATTGCTGTATAACTTGTTCCTTCACTACAGAGCTTTTCAGACGTGCAGCTTATGCCCTGGCCAAATTCCCAAACCGAGCATTCCCTGCTTCTCTCGCTTGTAAGGCCCAATCAAAGATAGCTGTGAATGAAAAATTTGTGTGGGAAAGCAGATATACCTCTCTGTATTATATCCATTAGACCAAGACCAATGTTGTCCGAGTATTTCCATATTCATTGGGTGAAGGAAGGAGAAATAAAAGAGGAATTACTATAGTTTGATAATTAAGGCATTCATTCATATAGGCCATCCAAATTCCAGTCCTTTATCTCTTCTCCTATGAATATTGAATGACTCCTATGTAGTGAAACAGCTCACAGGTTGTAGGATACTCCTTTGGAATATGAAAAAAAAATAGTTTAGGATCTCACAGCAGATCAGCTACAGTAGGGATCTGAAGCCGGTCTCTCAGCTTTTGGGTACAGTTTAGTGAACAGACGCTGGACAACCTTTCTTCTCTTATTAATTAGATCATTCTCTAAATAAAATGTGTGTACTGACAAGATGAGAGAGTACAATATTTTTTTTTCTGCTCTCTAAAAGATAGAATACTTGAGTGGCTTCATGTTAAAACCTGCATACGCTGTTTAGTAAACTGTCATTACTAGATATGCATTTGCAGTAGAAAACAGTAAGAATGCCAGGCTTGCTCAGTGCTGGGATAATAATATCCCAAGCACAATGGCCAGTGAGCTTTAGTGTAGGCAGAAATTAAAATATCTCATGCTGTCTAAATAAGTGATAAAGGCTGCATCTAAATGGAGACTCCAAATAATGTAAGATTAGTAAACAGGTTTATTGGAAGGAATGAGGTAAACCTTAGCCAATGTGAGAGTCCCAATTAGATGCAACATAGCAAAAAAATCTGGATTTGAAGAATATTAGAAGCACTCTGTATACAGTAACAGTGGTTGACTGGATATTAACTGCAGCTATGCCTAGAAAAATAGAAAGTGTGTTGGTTATATACAGTCCTTTGCATACCTTAGTCCATATAGGATCATTGCCAATTATTATCAACATTAAATTAGTCAGTTTATTTTCCCTCGTAGTCCACATGCAGTGAAGGGATGAAATGCTGGCTGTAAGTAGCATGCGTAATGTGTAAATAAGACAATCTTTTACAAAAATAGTGGCAAGGTACAATTTTCAGATTAGATTTCAGTCTGAAGCTCTTAAGAGTAAACGCACTTCAAACTTTTCAACCACCTTTTTGAGGAAATTGGAAAATTCAGTCCTCTACTGTATTACAGTGATACAGGTAATGTACATTGAAGAGAAAATGGGGAAATAATAGCTATAGTTACAGCAGTTCTCGCTTTTGAGATGTATACATTTATAGGGCACATGTGACACTTTTTACATTCTTAGAGTGGGACTTTATTACACAAATGTTTAAATATAAAATATCTAAAATGTTTTCCTTCTCTCAGTTTTCACAGCTGTTCTTTATTTTTAAAGTAAATATCAAAGATACTTTGAGCCAAATTCTCATCTCAGTTACATCAAACCAAGCATGCCAGTTTCAGTGCACTTGCTTAGGTACGTCTTATCATGGTTTTCTCCCCTCTCATCTTTTCCCACCTTGTCTCACTGTCATATGCTTCAGTAAAGCCCAAATTCCATATCTAATGTTGGATACCCTTAGCACAATCCCATGTGGCTCATAACTGCCAAGTTGGGGTTTTTTTGGTTTTGTTTTTTTTTTGTTACAGTAGCAAAATACTTTGATCTTTACTTACAATTGTGAAAAAAAAAAACCCTACAGATTAAAGAAAAATGGTAGCGGTGTTGCAAGAGGAAGATTTTTATCAAAATACCTAAAATGCAAGGGAGGAGGAGGCTTTCTTTTTTCTTTTCTACCTTGGGCTGATAACGTGAGTGGAAACTGCAGCTTTCATGTCCACAGTCAGCCTTTGCCATATGTTATTTTGCTGTATGTTACCATATGTTTTATCAAATGCATGGTAGTCTTTCTGTGGATGAAGCCTTACATTGTGACTTCATTATTAAAAATAGCATGTCTTTTACAAGAAGACTTCTAGCTGAAGATACGTTAATGGAAAGCCTTTCAGAAGACAAGGCAAGAGATAGTTTTACTTTTTTTCTTCAGTCATTTTCACAAGGAAGCTCATATTAGTTATTTAACTGTAAATAACACCTTTTTGTGGCAGAGAAGATGTGTTCTTCGTGTAATATGCTAGATTAAAATCTACTCTCAATGCTTGAGTAAAATGCAATTAGCTTAGGGTTTAAAAGGTTGTAAGCTATGGCAGTGTTATGCTAATGATTTAAGCAGCAACTTTTTTAAAAGTATTTTAGACCCTGTTCAAGACCATTTCCCCCAGCAGAGAAAGCATTATGTTGACATCGAAAATTTTCAGAATTAGATTACACCTTAAATTAGCCATACTTTAATCAGCTTTAAAGGATTCAGAGAAGTCCCTGTACTAACTTAAGTTGAGAACTATAGCAGTAGCCTAGATCTTTTTGTAGGAAGAAAAATATAGTAGGAACCTGATCAAGACTACTTTCCATTGTCACTTACATTAGACCAAATTCAGTTCCCTTTAGGTGTTTCTCTACTAAATGCTTCTACTACAAAAGACCCCCATGCTTCCTACTTAGTGTTTCCTACTAGCAAACCAAAAGTTTTTACTTTTCTGTAAGTGGTATTCAGGCTAAGCAGTGCAGCCCATACTGTTGCTGATTTGAGCAGAGGAACAGCCTCCCTTGCCTAGGAACTGTGTGCCTAGGTAGCTCCAAATCCATGAGTGTCAGTCTCTATACATCACTTGGTGCAAACCCATCTGCATATATACATATATTGCCCAATGATGAGTATTAAATTAAGCTATGTGGGCTTTTCAATCTTTGTCTGCATTGAGTTTCTCATGGTTCAATGCCCTGGCCCAGTAATAGTACCCCATCAGAAGTGAAAATGGGGGTGGGTGGGGCAACAACCAAATAAACCATAAGTTCAAGTGAATTAGGGAGATTTGGATAAACTGCTTCCTAGCAATAATTTTGTTAGACAGAATTGTCTGTGTTAGGGGACACTACAAGGATGAAATGCTGGTCAAAATAATGCCAGTTTACAGTAGGAAAACAAGTATAGTAGCATGTGGAAGATGGCTGGTCAGACAGCTGAATGTGGAAGCCACTAGGAAAGGAAAAAATTGAGGCAGAAACGGGGAAAAGAAAGAATGAGCATCTAGGTCAAAAAAGTAGTGAGTTCATTCTAGTCTTTAATACCATCCTTACTCATTTTATGCACGCTTTTTCTCTGATTGAATCTCTTCTGCATGCCAGTTTTTTATAGTCTCCTTAAATGCTGTGATCAACCCTGCCTAAACATGGCTACTTTCCAGGGAGTGGCCTTTTGTAGGAAATCTTTGTCAGTATTCACGGTTAGTATTCTTTTTCCCTCATCCAGCTTTAAACACAAGTTCTTTTTGATCCTTTTGCATAGATGGTTTTCATCTTCATAGAGATAGACCTTCTGACAGCAAATACTACTAAGGCTGATAACAAATTTTCGTTACACTCAATGTCCATAAAAAACTTATTTGATTGAGCTAGTTGGGTCTGTGTTTCGGTGGTTTTTTTAAGTCTTTAGTACCTCAATGCCAGTTTGTCTATTTCATTATAGGAATGTTATGGCTGTAAGGTGATGTGTATGATTAGCACTGTTACTTTGAAATGTATATAGTTTTGCCCTAATCTTTAGTGCTACCAAAACAAAAAAAATCTGAATTTTTACATTATTAGCATTCACTATGCATTTCTCATGATCATTTGATTTCTCAAATCTGTAATTAGTTTATCAACTGAAATACAGATTATAACTCGAAAAAGAAACACCTCTAAGATTATCAAAGATGACAACTCTTAGATAAATTGATAAGCAAGTTTAATAACCTGCTTCATTAAGTAGAAGCAGAAATTAATCTTACATGTAAAGTTAATTTACATGTAAAAAGAGCAAGTCAATTGCTCTGTGATTTTTTTTTTTTTTTACTTATAATAACAAATCTATTTACCAAATGAAGCAATTTCGTTGGTTGTCCGTTTCTCAATTGCACAGAAGAGTAGTGCTTAGTACAATGAGATTAATTAAACAGTAGAGAAAATGTGGCATTTTACAAATTACTACCGAATCTGCTAGATTCCTTTGAAGCGCCTTTTGGGAGCTTCATGGCCAAAATCAAGATCTAGCAATTTATAATTCAAATAACCACTATTTCCTAAGTTTATGCAAAGTGATAAATCCTAAAAGAAACATTGGATTTTTGTTTTAGCTTAACAGACTTATCTTTCCAATTTTTCAGGCTCTTGCTGCCAAACTGCCAAAGTTCTAAGGGTAACCTGGGTTATTTCTTACGAGTACTGAGATCAGAAGCAACTTAAATAAGCACTGGAAATCACACAGAAAATTCTATTTCATTAATTGTGACAACGTAGTTCTGAAATATATTTTTTATGTTTTTTGCACTGAGTTGTTCTGGACCTTTTAAGATTCTAATGGTGTGCAGACAGCATTATCTTTTTTTTTAGTATTCTTGAGATTATCTTCTAATCTTAGTTATCCAGACCCCAAATAATTTCTCTTATAACATTTTTTGCTATTACCGAGAAATCCGTCAAGGTTTGAAGTTCCCCAAATCCACCTTTCAGTGGCCTTACTTTCTACATGGATACACCATACACGTCCCAAAACATGATTTCTGTTTTTAAGCATGCCAAATTTCCAACTTGTCCACACAATTTTATCTTGTTTTTAGGCTTCTGCACAGCAGACAGCTTCCTGGATCAAAAATGTACAACGTACATTAGGCTATATTAAGGCTACCCAGTTAAGTGCTGCTTCTGCTGAGTAGAAGAGTATCTCCTTTATCATCATACACCATCAGCTTTCTAATCCCTTCAAGCAATGAATCTGACAATTATCTTACATTTCTACTGTGCCTATAAAAATGCACTATTCTTCCTGAGCTTTGCTACATGCTTTATTTTTATGTTGCATTCTTGACTGTCACTTGCTGTATACTGTCAGAGAGAAGAATGTCACCAACATTGAGAGTAATATGAGAGCGGCTCCCAGTTCCTCTAATAGCTCTTAGTAAATTTACATGCCAGGGTTAGGAAAATGGCTTGCAAATTACTGACAGTCATCAGAGTAAGACTTTTTTGGAGGAAAAACAACAGCTTCCAACAGACATCAAAATAAAGAATTAAGAGAATTGTTATGGTATGGGAATACCTCTAGTCTGAAAAACTAGTAACAGGTTGATCGGGATTGCTAAGGGAATGGGTGATAAGTAGTTGCTGGTGATGGGGTTTGGTTGGTTGGTTGTTTTTTTTAACATAAGTTTGATTTCCAGGATAGTGTTTCACAGAATCACAGAATGTTAGAGGTTGAAAGGGACCTCAAAAAATCCTGTAGTCCAACTGCCCTGCCAGAGCAGGACCACCTAGAGCAGATCACACAGGAATGCATCCAGGTGGGTTTTGAATGTCTCCAGAGAAGGAGACTCCACAGCCTCTCTGGGGAGCCTGTTCCAGCACTCTGTCACCCTCACAGTGAAAAAGTTTTTCCTTATATTAACACGGAACCTCCTATGCTCCAGCTTGCGCCCGTTACCCCTTGTCCTATCATTGGACATCACCGAAAAGAGCCCGGCTACATCCTCCTGACACTCGCCCTTTATGTATTTATAAACATTAATGAGGTCACTCCTCAGTCTTCTCCAAGCTAAAGAGACCCAGCTCCCTCAGCCTTTCATCCTAAGGGAAATGTTCCACCCACTTAATCATCTTTGTGGCTCTACGCTGTCCTTTTTCAAGCAGTTCCCTGTCCGTTTTCAAGCAGTTCCCTGTCCTTCTTCAACTGAGGGGTCCATTTCACACCAATACATTCTGATTAGTAGATACTTCTGCTCAGAGCTTGAATCCTGGTCTTTTATAACAGCTCTATGGGGAGCACTAAGCTTCTGGTCTTGAGCACTTGCCCAATATCCCCAGGAAACCAAATCTCGGGCTCCAGAACTCAGGTCTTAATTACACAACATACTTCTATGGGCAAACTCAAGGTATGTCAAGGAATATTTTAGACTTCAAGAGCAAGTTAAGCTATCTGAGTAGACAGACTTTCAGATCCCTTCAGTGCGCTTTGCATTAATCAGTTCTAACTCTCTAGCTTTCCCCTATCCTGAAGGTGCTTTGATATATTCTGGTATGTCACAGGTTTTGCTGTGTTTCTCTGCTTACATGTGTAGTCTTATTTGGTACTATTATAAGCTTTCGTAAGGTTTCAAACTTTGTCATTGCCTTATTTCAAGTTACTGCTGAAAGGTGATTCTGATGAAAAACAGAAAAGGGAAAGTACCAGCTCATGTGCTGAGATAAGCCATTTAATCACTAGCTCTTTCAACTCTGGATGTTACAATTAAGGAATCCTTACTTTAAAAAAAAACACTACCTAATATATATATAAATATACATATATAAATTCATAAAAATAGGTCAGTGGTGACTAGCGTGGATCTGTGTGTGAATTGAATCAAATCAGGTATTGTACAACAACATTTGATGCAAGCTTAATGTACTTTTTCCAGGTTTTAAAATTATTGTCTTCTGTTATCCTTAACGAATGCAAAGGAAACTCCACAATGGTTAATGAGAAATAATGACAGGCGATGACAAAAATACTTGTGTTTTCTAAAGGTTTGGTGGTACGATTCTTGATAACTCTCCTTCCTGTAGTATTTTAGTGCTTAATAGTGGGAGGATTTATCTAGTGTGTGTTGACTAGTACTATTTTTATGCAGAAGAGTAATACAATTATGATCTTGCTTTGATCTTATTTCTCTACTCCCATAGCAATTTTCTGGTTTGATTTACAGAAGTAAAATCAAAAACAGTAAGGGTGAGGGTTTTGTTTGTTTCTTTCATAGTTTTACAACCCACCTTATTTATCTAGTTCTCTTTTCTGAACTTATGGTCACCATTGTTTTGCATTGTAATATATGCAACTTCTTCAGCATGATATATCTAAACCAAGAGAGAAAAAAAAATCATAAAATTAGACACGAACATGTAAAGCAGGATGAGAGGAGGACAGCAATGTCACATACACTGAAATGTGTATATTACCTATATAGAATATAATATATACGTATGATATATACACATACCATGCAACATCCACAAAATGTACAGTATATCACATTCAAGCCACTTTCAAAATAGTGGGTCTGTTTATATGAGTAAAGTGAACATGTTTTAAAACCATAGAAACTCCTTTACAGGCATGTTCTTAGTTCTTTAACTTTATTTACTGGAATTTTAATGTATTATACAAGAACAAATCTTTTTATAGATACTGCAACAGATGGTCAAACACCATGCTTACCTACAATTATATCCAAAATTAGTGTGGATGGTTATATCATCAAAGACAACAAAGGACCAAATGTTCACATGTAAATCCGAACTGTCAAAGGCCCAACCTACCCTGCAGAAATCCAGTAGGCCAAGTAAAGTCCAGAATCTACATCTAGTGCTCCCAAATGCTGGAAAGTCTGTCAGATGAAGAGAGAGGTTAGAGTTCCTCCCAGCTGAAGCAATTCGTCAGTTTGTGTAAATGATTTTAAATCACATCGTCTAAAATAATGTCATATTTATTTTTGAAATCACAGCTTTAAAAAAATTTATTTCTAAGGCAGTGTTTTCAAAACCTTGACAGTACAATGAAATGTAAAATCATAAAATAGTAAGTATTTTCATTTGGCTAGAAATAATTGTTTTAGATAAATTACAACAACCATTTCTTTTGACTTTGGAAAAAAGCCAACAAGTCAATTATTTGTTCGGTTCTATTTGCAGCAACAGAAAATAGCCCTAACTTCCATATGGCTGCAAAGACAAATGCTGCCTCAAAGGTGGGTGCTACTGCTCTGAGATATTTCATGATAGTCTTTCTCATAGACAGTCAGGATACTGAGTGCTGGCCTGATTAGTGGGGTACTTACATAGTCAAACCAGAACTTAACAGAGCCTAAACATCTGCCTGTGGAGGAACTGTAAAAGAAGGCGGCTGTAGCAGCCCCCATCTTCTCTCAAGTAATTCCTCTCAAGGTTATTCCAGGTTGGTTAGCTGATAAAAGGATGCCATTGCATTTCACCTCTCTGACACAGACTGAATCAATTTGTGCAACTTGTGTTTTGGTATCTTGCGGTGTAGACAGATAAAAGTGTTCTTCACTATATTTTCCTTTCAACACCAGTGATACGGCTTTCATTGTTGCTCTAAAACCAATCATGCTCAATCTTGAAACCCTAATTCACACAGGTGAAGATTAGACTTGACCCATTGTTTTGGCTTTTTAAGCACTTGCTTTTGTATCTGTTGTCTGTCAAGTTTTCCAGAGCAGTCTGTTCTGTGTCATCTCCCTGAAGTGACTGGTTAAAATTTGTGTTTGTGTGTGTCTGAGTTGGAGGGAGTGGAAATCAAGAGAAATACTTCCATATTAGCTTTTAAAACAAATAAAGAAATTATTAACTGTTTAATATTTTTCTTGGTCCATATTCATTACAAATCCTTCAATACCATGGTTTGTTTGATATTTGTTGTTCACAGTTGATGTTTGGTAAAATATTTCATAATACAGACTTACCGATTCCTTAATTCAAAACCTCCTTGAAATTCATGTTTTTGACTGGTCTTCAATTATTTGAAGACTTTTAAAATACCATGAAAATTAGCAGGTCTGCTTTGAAAAATGCCATTAGAAAAAGTAATATATGCATTTTAAAGAGAGCTGTTGTTTGTTTTTTATTCATGCTGCTTGTATGATTTTAGTGTTCAGCATGTCTAACTGAGTTGCAGGTGAATCTCACTTTCACTCTTGCTATATTTCTTTTATATATGCTGCATTTATTCACAGTAGAAAACAAAGTTCATTAAAAAGAGGGGAGGGAAGGTCTTCTCTACTTCCTTTGGAGAAGAATAACAAAGATGCCGGTACTAATGCTAGACAGTATGGAGCACATTCTAGTCTAATTCTGTGTGCACATTTACCAGCGTCTTTATCATCAGTGCTAGTGTCACTGGTTCTGTATGAGAATTAGTATGAGAGAGAGCATGTACAAGAAAGGCAGTAGGACTGTATGGGAAATGAGCAGATCTTGACAAAAAAAAGCTCCTGATTTTTCAAAAACATCACAAGAAAGCACTTGTGAAAATAGCCTAATGGAATGAATCAGGAACACAATTTTTGAATACAGATGTTCTTAAAGGATAAATTGGACCTACTAGGCTTCAAATGGTGAGTCCAGACTGAATCGTCTCTACTCAAAATTTGTGCAAACCACTCAAAAACACCAAATGGGAATGCCCATCAACATGTCTTCTGCCAAAACCTAACTGAGAAGTGCTGCAGAGTTTCTTCTCCCTCCATCTTTACTGGCTGGTATGCTTCCAACAGGTCTCTTGCATACACAAACTGCTATCACGTGAAAGTGATGGAAAGCAGAAGTGGATAGTTATTTTTGTTCCCTTTGCAATCCTTCAGAACTTATTCCCAATATGTGTTTCATGTAGCAGGAGAGGAGAACACCACATTGCTAATGGAGGGACACTGCTGAATTCAGTAACAGAAGCTTTACCAAATAAAAACTAAGAGTTAGTTAACCTGAGATTGTGACTACATTATCATTGGACTCCAACTCCTTAATAGTGTACAATGATTTATGGTCAGGCTGTTCCATGATAACATAATGTGTTTATTAGAAAGTTTCTTAACACAATTTGTAAGCCCCAGTTACTTGCCTTGTGGAGGGACGTCATATCCAAAAGTAAATTTAAGGCTATACTCCCCCAATGGTTTGCTATGATTTCTAAATCTGTCAAGTAATTTGACTGATTTCTCTTTCCAAATTAAAGTTAGAATGTTTTCCTGTTGTTTTGGCTAAGCCCAGAGGATTCTTGTCTATTCTAGCTGCATTTCAGGGTTAATTTGAATACACAGTCAAGGAAAAACTTCTAACTTATGGCACCGAACATAAAAATAAGAACATTAAAAACAACACCACTGCATGAATGACGGGAATGGGAATCCCTGTAATTCAGATTGCATCCAAGTAGTGAACTTGGGAGCATTCCCCTCTCTGGATAAGACCATCTCTCTCTCAGAGATCTCATCCTGACCCCCTGGGGTGCAACAGTCCTGCCTGTGCCTTGGTTTCTGTGCCCAGGGAACTTAAGTCCATAGACCTGAATAAGCCCTTTGAGCTGTTTCCTGACCTGAGTGTCCTTGTGTATGTTTATGCACTTGAAGAAGAATTCGGCCCTCTAAATTCCAGATTAAAACAAAACTAAAAATAATTTTAAAATTTTTTTTAAGAAATCACAAAACCCAAACCTCAAAACAAAACACCCTCTTTCATTAATTTAGTTGGAGCAGTTAGGCTTGCAGACTGTATAGCAAAAAAGCAGAAAATCTTTAAAGGAAAACAAAAAAGGGAAGGGAGGAAGAGAAACTTGGAAGGATTGTTGCTGAAAGATAGCCTGGTCATGCTGCTTCCAGCATGTTGAAATACGGTTCAGTTTACGTTGTTTTACAAAGAAAGATAGGTATTTTGTCATGGTGTGACTGTCTGCCTTTCAATTCAGAGGACATTGTATCAGTCTGCAAAGCCAGAAGAACCTTTTTCTTTGGGATGTTATCTGCATGGTGTTAATAGTAGATAAAACTAGATTATGGCAAGCATTTGGCTTAAATTTTTTCTGCATTTGCCTTTCTGCAGAAAGACAGTTTGCCTGTTTTCAGTATAATGTAAAGATTTTGTTTCCTGCATTAACAGACATATTTAATACTTGTCAAAATTGGCTTTATGCTTCTACTTTGTTAATTTACCAACCAGTGGCTCCTCAAGTATAAACAGTTATTGCTGTGTTGAAAACAGTGTATATATGTTGACTTGCACTGACTATGTATATTTCAGTCTTAATTCCTAAAATTCTTATTCTAATTGTGACTCGAGTTCCTTTTCTTAATTTTGTAATCTGGAAATAGTAACTTCCTATTATGCTTGTTTAACTTAGACTGTATTCTATCTAGCAGAAAATGAGAATAATAATATTTTCAATTTTAAGACAAGTAAAGTTTATTAATTGGGGTTTGTATGGCTAAAAGCAGTATAGCAATAGGAAATAATTAAAACCACTTAAATTTCAAGGAAACGTTACATCACTAAAGAATATATAGATGTAATTTAAGGACCATGCCTTACAAAAGCGTACATATCGTTCTCCGTGGAGGCTTATGGAATTACGTCAGTATATGGAATAATTGTGTGATTTATGTTACTTTACATTGCTGTAAATGAATAAGTGAGAGGTTCCTGAAATCAAAGCTTAGGGAACCTTAAAAATGGAGGGTGGAGCAGAGAAACAGATGGATGCAATTACAGGTCCTGTCAACAATTTAAATCTGCTAGCAACCTGTACACCATTCTAAGGTTGAAAAAAAAAAAAAAAGTAATTCCTAGTGGACTGTTCTGAAAAAACAATTTCATAGTGTTAATCATGCAGTAGTCGGTCTGGATGCTTAAAGTATATTATAGAGGTTTCAGAAAGCTGCAAGAAAGCATGTATTTAGTAAGGGAGACTTGACCTGTCCTAAGTATTCCATGATTATTTAGCTAAAGTCTTTCTAAAAATGTCTGCTTTTTTCATTTAGTAGATTACTCATGAATATGAAATTACTTCAATATTTATTGCCTTAATGAGGAAAGCTTTCTTGGGGAGAACCTCTGAAATGTTGCAAAGGATACTTAAACCCAAATATAGAGCTTTTTCTTTTTTGTCACTCACACACGCATGTGAGCGACTGTGTGTCACACACACCCCCACCACTCACACTCTTTGTCCTTCTCATTTGATTTCCCCATGCTCCATTTTATAGCTATGGTGATCTGTCCAGCAGTCAATATTCACCATGCAGGCTAGATGAATTCTCAGGAAGGCAGGGAAACTTTTATTTGATAGGAGAGTAAGCAGTGCAACATAGTTGTACTCCTGAGGGGAAGGGGGGGGTGTTTTTATAGGGTTTGTTTGCTTGTTTGTTTGGTTATGTGTTGGCTTTTTTTGTTTGTTTAGTTGGTTGGTTTGGGTTTTTTTTAATACAATCCCCTGGAAAATTTGGAGAGAAAAGCAAAAGCAACCCATAATGATGTTCTGTTGAAACAAGTGATGCTTACCTTGCTGAAAACCAGAAAGAAAATAATGACATAAAAATTGCCCTTGTTCAGGGAAGTAAGCAGAGATTATATATAATTGGACAGTTATGAATCAACGAAACTGTGTAGTTCTTCATGCATCTTGGCAAAAAGTCAAGCATCCTATGTATAAGAAATCAGGATCAGACCACTTCTAGAATAAAATAATTAATTTCTTTAACTTTGTGTGTTCTGGGATGGAACAAGATAACTTTGATCTTTCCATTTGAAATGTATTTCATTCCAGTCCTGAAGCTTTTCTGGAATATGATGGGAAAAGTTTCACTTTCCTTTTCAAGAAAAGCAGTACTAGATTTCAACATCTAGTTCATAAGTGTATTAAGAGATTAAATAATTGTGAATTACCAGATTTCGCTACCATTTATTCTGAAGTCGCTTGGGTCCATTGATAGAATTACAATCCGATAAGTCAAATGTTTCTAGCTTTTATTTTGTGTTATATTATGGATTTCTGGTTCTGGGTCCTCTGCTTCTTTTCATTCTCCGGTTCTGCTTTCTGCACATCCCTTCAAATATCCCTTCAGTGTTTCCTAGATCTTGTGATGGAATCCTATTGCATAGGTTTTTCATATTCCTGTAGTGATACTGATTCTTGAATTTGATGGGTATGACATTGCAGCTGTGAATTTAATTAGGTAACAGTGAGGTTTATTTTTATCCAACTGCTCTCATTTTTTTCAGCACAATTCTTGTATTATTTAAATGCTTTATATTTTCTAGATGTATTACTGTGCTAAAGAATCTGGAATAGTACCATAAACCAAGATTAATTGGTTTTAAATCTTTATTTAGAAAATTGCTGAAAAGTACTATGAAGCACGAAAGTAATGCAAATGGTGTCAGAAAAGACTCATGTGCTTGAGAAGTATATTTTGAGATAATTTTTTGAATGGAAGTGCAGCTATGAGCAGTGGAGGAGTGAGCTGCAACAAGTTTATTTTTAAGTAGTGGGGATTCAGTTACAATATGGATCAAAGGAAGCTCTTTCTTTGAAGAACAGTGGATGGGGAATTACTGACAAGAGAGTGTCCTGCTGAAAAGAAATTCATGATGATCTCTAATGAATTTAATAAATAAGGGACAAATCTTGAGATACTTTACATACTAGCAAATAGGCAAAGACTTCTCCAAAGGGGCAAGTGAGAAGCAGGAACTTGCTCTGGAGATATTGTCTCACTCTTCTCATCAGTGCAACTTACCAGGGAGAGAAAGAAGAAATTACGAACATTAGGAGACTTGTCAAGGGTACAATAGATGGAGATTTACAGAGACATAATTTCTGGAAGGGACAGGGAATTTCTACTCCTTTCTGTCCTCATATATGATAGACCATAACCCTGGCCTTCTCCTGGGCTGAGACTACAGTTTTCTGCCTCACAGCTACTGCTGGAAAATTTTACTCAGGCTTTAATTTGAAGTTTTAAAGTAAGTTCTTTCAGTCATGTTTTAGTTTGCTTTTGAAAGTTTTGTGTGCAATTGTTCAAATCTGTTCGCTGGGTGCTTCTTCATATGGTATATGTAAGTGGCTGCTTGTATTCAACTATCTGAGCCACTCAGGGGGTACGCTACAGAGAAAAAAATCTTTTAGACCATGATGTTGAGAATATTGTTCAATAAAATATTGTAATTCGGTAGAGAATTAAAAAGATTTGAAATGAAGTTTTCCTAAATAGCATGATTGAAGGTTAAATGCCATGAGAACAGACTATTTAATCAATACTGCTGAACTCACTGAGTCCAGAAGCATGACAGTGTTTGAATGTCATGGATGTTACAGGTCATAGTAAATAATATGGTCCAGCCTTAGGAAATAAGGTCTAACCATGACAATTTTTGTCAGTGTTAAAAGATGGCAAATACACACACACGTATACATATACATATGTGCGTGTGTCAGCTAAAAGTTCATGTAGCACAGGATATGCTTCTAAAACCAAAAATGAATGATGCAACTTCCTTTCTTCTCTACTCATCTAAAATCTTTGAGCTTGATGCATTTTTCTTTTTTCTTGAATTCATTTGGAGTCGGTTTGTTTTGTGATATAGAAGAGGAATTTAAGGTGAAGTGATATTTCCTTTCCTATTCATTTGTTTACTATTGGCCTAGATAAGGTTGGTTATTCTCATTTTTGTTTTCAAAGAAAAGCTTCAAACAGGCAAATAGACCTGTCATCTCTAGTAACATCACCTATGGGGCAAAAGAGGACATTGATAAGAAGTTTACTCCTACTTGTTTCTGCACCAACTCTGGGCAAAGGGAGGCATAGAGGAGAATATTTTCATTTCTGCACTTTAACAGTTTCCATCACAAATGATTGCATGCAGGAGTCCTATTCATAGAAACATAAAGATGAAAGGGACTGCAGGACATCATCCCAGTCCCCAAAAGATAATCAATTATATTTGAGGAGTTCTAGAAAGACTTGTGTCTACACTGTTCTGAAATAATTCTAACAGTGGAGAGACTGCTGTCTTCTAGGTGATCTTTTATAGCGCTTCCCTATCTTTACTATTGAGAAGGTTTTCATAGTAACTATGCTGAATCTTAATTGCTGCGATTTAGCACATTTCTTTTTGTCCTATCCATCATTGTTATTGAGAACAGGTTATTTCCTTATTCTTTTGAAACAGCCTTTCATGTATTTGAAGGCTATTATCATGTTCCATCTCAGTTGTCTCCTCTCTAGCCTAATTCTTTCAAGCTTTATCGAAACTCATGTTCTCTAGACTCTGGTCATGTTGCTCTCCTCACATTTTTCTCAATTGGCTCATGTCTTCCTGGAGAGTAATGTCCAAATTTGTACCTGGTATTCCTGCCGAGGCTTTATTAATGCTGAACTGAAGGGAAGAATTACTTCACATTTTTGCAGGCTATACTTGTGTTTGTACATTTCAAATATGCTGTGAGCAGATGCCGACTCACGGTGTCACCCTGAACCACGTTCAAGAGTGCAGGCTCACACTAAAACTAGGCAACTAAAGAGAAAAGAAGTACCAATCATTTTACCCTCCCACGTATCTATTAGATAAATATGATCAAGGTTTACTGAAGACTGATCAACTGAAAAGACATGGAAAAGAGTCCTCATCTTGAAAAATACATTTGCTGCTTTACCACAACACAAGATATCAGTGATCAATGTTTGCTAATTTCAGAGTGCTTGACTTATCCTATTCACCAACCAGTGGAAATTTAGTACTCTTTCTTATCAGGAGGAAAATCATGCATTGCAGATTAACAGCCAGGTTTGTGTTAATGCTCTAGGTTTTCTCAGTCCTTGTGCTTATAGTCACCTAGGTCAGAAAATTTCCTGAATGAGGTTTATTTACCTGTGGCTAAACACTGGTGAAATATCTACTGATCTTATCACCGTGACCAAAAATCTCAATGGTACAGCAGTTTGTCTTTTTCATATGAAGAAATTACATCAGAGTTTCTAAATAAATTAACAAAAACTTAGCTGTTGTTTACCACCTGGATCTGTATTGTGTAGTGACGTAGGCATTCCCTGCTGCTAGTCATATTTACAACCAACATTTTCCTGAACTGTAGCAGTACTGGAAAGGAAGAAGCAAACTTCTTCAAATGCATAATTAGAATTTTCCTTCTGGAAAACTAATCCTGTGAATCTGATTATTTCTGAGCTTCTTTAGTGGAAGAAAGCCTTTACTGTATTGCTTACACATTATAAATCTCCTTTGATGAAAAAATGAAAGAAGTGCAAACTAACAATGATATATTTTATAGACCAAAAAACTTTTTCATATTCTGAGTTGTATAATCGAAGCCCATCTTGACTAGAGAAGTTACTGCAGAAGTTTTTAAGGTTGTAAGCTATTTCCTCCTGTGCAATTCAATAGTTCATTACCAGTTGAATATAATTATATTATGCTGTGTATAGATCCAGTGTTCTGGAGGAATTCCACAAGAAGCATTTGCACCTGTGGGATATACTGTATATCTAATGGATATTTAATTTAATGGCATAAACATTGCTCTAAATCTCTTTTTGCATTAATGATAAATTGATCATTAGTGTGAAGTAGGTAAGAATTAAAAAAGACTTCTAATAATTTATAGCTCCTATTGATTTTGCTGGAATGTTTTAACACTAAGATAGTGTCCAGATCTTTGGCTTATGTGAATTCCATTCAGGTCAATGGTGTATTGGCTGAAACCATCCAACAACCTGTTCTTCAACTCTCACTTTGTGGCTTTCAACAACAACGTGCATATCAGAGCTCAAAAGTACGTGGCAATATGAGCATTGCTCTTGTGTATGTTGTAGCTCTTAAATCTTTTGTGTGATTGCAATTCTGGCGTAGAAGTTCGCTCTTAGTCAAATGAGGGTTGTTCATAGTCCCATATAACGCAAGTGCAAATGCTGCTTGCTGCTGCTACAATGGGAAGGTAGAAACAGGGATCCTGGTCCCAAGTTTTATGTTAGGTTATGTGATTGAAGGCAGGTACACCCCCCTTTAGTGCAACAAAATGTAAAGCACATGTCCTGTCACGTACCCAGCGCACAGACTGTATCCCTGTCAGGTGCTTACAGAAAGGGTTTATCTCCTACCACTTGACCTGATGCAGGTGGTGTGTCCACATCTCACGCTGAGCTTTGTCACTAACATTGTAAGTTTAAATCTGGAACAGTGGGTAGAACAATTATATTTTCATTAAAGCTAGCTTACGGGAGCAAAGTAAATGGAAACTGAGGTTCTAAGTACCAAGTATTATAAGTTTGTATCATAATATTTAATCTTCCTTCAGTACTTTTGTGTTCCTTGAGGAAGAATTGAGTGAAAATAATGCAAAGGCTTTCAGGGCATTACTTAGAGTGGGAGTTTTATTGAGTAAAGTCCCATGATTTGAGCTACAGGAATTAACTATTTATGTTTAGGGGTAGTTCTGAAAAGAAAGTGTTTGAGACAAGGTTTGTTCAATCCCAATTAAAAGATAGTGACAAAGAAAAGGCATTTAATTTTTTTAAACCAAGACCACAAAAAATGATGAAAGGTGACATCACTTTAAAAATTAAATAATCCTTTTAAATGTGATTACTTAATTTTCATGTTTCCTTTATTTTTCACTACAAATAATTTGAGACCTTTTCATGTTACCAAATTAAAAAAAAAAGTTTCACTGCAAGTTTTTTTCTTGGCTCCACTGCTTTCACTGCCTTCTAAAGCACTGAGATATCTGGATGAGAAGGACTACGCTAATATTAAGATTTTTTTAAACAAAGCAGCCATGAATCAATAGCATGTACAGTACTAACTCCACTAACAAAACAACAGTTCCGTGAGAGGCAGGGATATGGAGAAACCGTGATAATTCATATTATGTGATTGTCTTCTTTCAGTGTGTGGTGTAATTCTGATTAAAATTACTGGCAGTACTTTGTGTGCATCAAAGGAAAAACAGCTCCAGGAACTGACATCCTGTTAAATGTGGAAGAGCTATTATAAGCTAGTGGTTCAATATAGTGGGTTTTGAAAACTTCCTAACGAAAACCCTAAGCTTTTCTGGGCAGTGTTGCTGAACTGTGTAACCAAAGATGGCCAGCAGTGCACCCGTATTTCCTATTGAAATTTATGATAGTTTTGGCATGTGCAAAGCTTCAAAGAGCAGGCTTCAGACCACTATCCTTTTTAGGGCCCCATTCTTCTCATTTTACTTGCTAGAAACAAAATTAGATCCAAGGGTGTTAAAAGAAAACTGCTAGCTTTCTAAGCCTTTAAAAATATGTATGCATCATACATTTTTTCTGAGTACATCTTTTATTATGCACTGAAATAAATAGGTAAAATTAGGCAAGTTTTGATAGAACTATAAAGTTGCAGCTGAGATGTCTTACATTTTCTTTCCTGTTACAACCTGTTTTTAAAAGATAAGTTGGTTGTGACTCTTAATTTTAATTATATAGCAGATGCCTTGTCTTAGCTAGGAAAATTTTAAACATAATTCATTAAAAACCAAAACACAGGTATGAATTAAATGATTTTCTGTTTCAAATCTCTTGATAGTTGTAGCTATCACTTGCATATATGCTAAAGAGAATGAGCTCGGTCCAACAAAATCTCTTTACAGTCATAATGCTTTCTCAATACAAGCTGTCCCATTAAGCAAAGTTGATCAGATATTTACAGGATTACCATTTCTCTGTGTACAAAAACTGAGGAAGGCCCACACATCCATAATTATTACAAACATTGGCATTTATCATGAAGCGATCTCAAAGTGGCCTTAAACACAGTATTGGCTTTAACACTGCACTGAATGTTCTTGTTAGAACTTTATAGATATGAACTTGCAGGTGTAGAAAACTTAATCCTGTGGTGCACTCTTCAACAGCGCTTGAAGGTGAAAGCCTTTGAAACCTTTCAGCATTGGTGTGAAGGATGTAATTCTACCAAGCCTTTCTCGTGCAAATAATCTGACCTAGCTTGTCAATCAGCTATTAAGTGACTAATGGTTTGTAGTGATTTGCCCGAGGTTGCACTTGAAAAGCTGTGGCAGAGGCAGATGTAGAACTTCCATCTTTTCCATACTGTGAAAGGGAAGTGTAGGATAATGTTTTAGATGAGGGTATGTTATATCACCCGACAGCCTAGCCACGTATCATCACAGAAGTAGTCAATTTTACAGTGTGACTAGAAGAAAGATGTGTACTGTGACAGTAAAACGCAGGTAGCTGTCTTTATTTGAATGCTTCAATAAAAGTCTGAATATTTTCTATACAGAATCCCCTATATTTGTCCTTAGGTGAAGAACAGAAAACATATATCACCAGATATTGTCCCTGATAATTATCTTTGGCTTCTGTAGTAGCTTTCTTTTTCTTGCCCTATGAATAGGACTGCTCAAAGAGGTACAACATAAAGGGTTTTATCTGTGTTATTGATTGGTTAGAAAGTGATGTGTTTGGGACTCTATTGGAGCTTCTCTAGTGACTATTTATTTAAATTGGGGAAAAAAAAAAATCAGTATTACTTGAAAAAAAAATAACTAGAACTTTCATTTAACATTACAAAAGAGGGCATTGCTTAATCCCTGAAGTAGGAAATTGCTTTTCTTCATGATCCATTGCTTTCATACTGTTTCTGGCTGCTGGTGCTGAAGAAAAGAAAAACTATGTTCTCACTGTTTTCACTGTATCTATTTTCTTATCCTCTACAAAAAAACTTGGCTGTTAATTTGTCATTGAAGTAAATAAAGAGAGGGGAGAGCTTAGCTATGAAAAGATCTTTTTTGTCTCAAATGGGCATTTGCAAATATGGAAGCAAAGCAAAACTTTGTGGGAAACTGAAAAAAGGAAATTAAGGATTTGAAATAGTATATCAAAGCTGAGGTAGATGAGATATTGCTATTCTTTGAGAAGCCATTATGGGTTTACACCTAAATTCAGCAGTGTATTCCCAGAAGACGAATGTTGCCAAGCAATGTTTTTTCCTGTGTTCTGATCTTGTACATATATAGAGAGAAATAAAATGATGATTAAAAGCAAAAGGCATAGCTGACTGAAAATGATGGTATTGTGTTTCACCTTGCTTAAAACTCATTCTTTTTTGCTAAAAGCACCTATTGTTTTTTTGCTTCTAATATTCATTACAAAAAAACAGTGTGTTAGAGCTCAAGGCTGGAAACAATAACGGACTGTAACTAAGGAATGATTGTTTAACCTCAGAAGTTACACTATTTAGTTAGTGATTCCCTGACATTGTCAGGACAGGTCACAGAATGCATTTTAAAATAATTATAAGTTCACAGCAGTGGTTTATATTTTACTCCTAGCAACAGCAGTAGAAGTTGTAACTTTTCTTCTATCAGTGGCGACTCCCGTTTCTTTTTTTAACCTGATTGCTTTTTAGTTTTTTTGATCCATTTAGTCTTGCAAATCACAATCAAAGTTTATGCTAGCAAAATAGCAATCTGAAAATAATTGTGATAGTGAGGTTTTGAAACTGGCATGTAACAGAAGAGACAAATGTAGGTTTTGAGTTTTTGCTTGTGCTAGCTGTAGGAGGAAAATAGCAAGACCACACCATATGCCCAATAAAAGCTTCATTAGAAAGGCATTAGTAGATTAATCCAACTTACTCTGTGGTTTATTTTATTTAGAATGTAATAAGGTAAGTTCATTAGTTTGCAGACTTAATGTTTTCTACTGTACCTCAAAGCAACCAATAACAATTCCATTGAGACTCCGCAGATCTCACTAACACCTGTCAAGATAAACACATGGCTCTCTAGGGGAATCACCTTGGCAACATAACTGAGGAAATCTCGAAAAAAAAAAGTAAGTCGTTCACACACAAAAGTGTGTTACACAGTATAAACTTGATTAATGATTTTTCACATGCCTCTGAGGTCATATATCTCTTTAAAGTGGGAAAAAAAAAGTCAAATCAATCTCTGAAGAACAAATATTTTGGAATGTACAATACTGCATTTGAAATGTATTTTAAAGAACTTGAAGGATATAGAAAAATTATGCCATTTGAATTGAGCCTCAGAAAGGCTGTCTGATACCAGCAATTGAGTCCATCCCCCTAGGGCTAATATATTAGATTACAAGGATTATTGTAGTGGCAGTATTTGTGCCTCTACATTTAAGATTATGTCAGCATTTCCATTTTAAACCTGTATGTTCAGAGGTTCATAACTCAGCTACACAAAATTTCCTTGGCACTACAAACAAATATGGTTTCTGCACAAGTGACACTTTTTCTGGTGGTAAAGAGAACAGAAAAAAAAAAAAAAAAAAGGAAGCAGCTTAAAGTTAAATAAGTATTTGAACATTTTAAAGTTTTGAATGCCAAAAGTTAATGCTGTCTTCTTACAAGTCTGCTTTTTAAATTCAGTTATTTCTACAGCTGACTTGTAACACTACTGCTGTCTGGCATCTAAAGCAATGTATTGAACTAGAAGAGTGGACAGAATGGTGGCAGGCTGCATCTTACCCCTTTCTTTGACAATATTGTTACAGGACTAATGTGTTCAGGGAAGGCAGGAGATGGAACTGCACTGTACACCTTCTCCTCCACCAAGGCCAGGAAGGGTGTGGGGTGACTGATCATGAATCATGACAGGTGATATCTTAGAAACCCTGTCAGAAAAACCTGCTCAAAAATGCACTCCTGACTATTACTAACTTTAGGCAATCAACAAACATTTAGGCTCTCCTGGCTACCAGTGGGCTTCCCACCAAACAAAAAAAGCCAATCGACTTTGCCTTTAAAAGTCTTTAAACTCAATTTCCCCATTTTTGGGCTGTTGCACTCTGAGTCTAGTGTGAGCTTGGCCTTGACATGGCATTTCATATCTCAGGTATTATATATGGTAAACAATAACAAGAGCTGCAAACAACCCAATACACACACTTTTCCTACTTCTGGAGGTCTTCATAAAACAAATAGGCTTTGCATATACTTTGAATGTTGTAGTGGATACAGAAGAGAACAACGCTGGGATCTGTTATTGGCATCTGTCACTGATCTCATCAAACTTCTTGATGACTAATTTGCAGCCTATTTTTGTGTAGGTTTGTTTGGTTTTTGTTTTTTTTTTTTTTGTCCCCAGATGGAGTGGTTGCTGAGGAGTTCAAATTAGGAGCATTGAAGCTGTATTCAGGGATCTCTCTTGTCTGCGGCAATGCAGTGCCAGTTCCTGCAGCAGCACTGGTGGAAATCAGAGAGACTTTTGCAGGTTCTACGGCAGTCTAGTTTGCCACAGAATTAACCGCTCATGTAGTAGTTCAGAGAGGACATGAGTACAGCCTGCCCTGCTTGATACAAGATTGCAAATCTCTTAAATACCTCCATGTATATACATGTAGATTTGGCCCTAATTCCTGTGGCTTTATATTGGAATGAAAGGGGGAACCTACCCAAAGTGTTAGCACCCTTTGTGCGAAGTTTGACAAAAAAAGAAAAAAAGAAAAAGAAAATACGAAATTAAGTGGCATTGCAGCACTGGTAGCCAGCAAAAGACAAGCCCCAGTGGAGTATGAGCCATCCTCCCCAAGGCAGGTCAAACCAGGGCTAACGCAAGTAAGGGTAGATGGACTTGGTAAAGTGCCCTGATGACTGATGGACCAACCAGGGCTATTTCAGGCCAAGAGGGAGCTGCCTTTCACAGTCAAAATTCCCCATTGGAAAATGTTCTCCTGCCAGCCCCTTTTCTAAATTGAAGGGACCTGGCTTACGTGCATGGTTTTAATAAAATGAAACAAAATAAAAATCAGCTTGCTTTTGACAGGAAGGAATAGAGAGAAAGAGATTATTTCTATCTGTGTACACACAGAGTCAAGAAACAGGTATTATGAAAATTTAAGCCTATTTGGATGGACAGATTTACAGACAGAAAGACTTATTACCTGTACTGTACATACAGAGAGAATAATACAGAGAGACTAGCTGCACTACAGAGAAAGCAGCCTAAGTATTGCCATTGTAAACTCCCTTTTTTTTGATGATCACAAAATTTTTAATTTCTGAGTTTTTTATGAGTGCACAAATACTTCATCCATCTCTCCTAGAATTATATTTTTTACCTTCTAAGTCTCTGAGTAGTTCATGTGATAAAGTTTATTGGCTTCCTTTCTAAAGTAAAGAGTTTCTGCCCTAAGTTATGTAGGGTTAGTTAGTATGCAAACTGACCAGTTACATGGATGACAGGACTTGGTTCAGTATCTTGCAATTCACAGGCTTATGAAAGAAACATTCTCCGCTGTTTAAAAGAGGAAGGGTAACATCTTCAATGTTATCAGACATTGAAATGTCTGAAAATCAGACATTTCAGTATTGGAAGATCATGTGTATAAGTCCTTAAATTCATCAGTTTATAGTGGTAAGTAGAAACAATAGCTTGAGTGTTTTCTTCTCTAAGCTGCTGTCTGTAGGATGGATAAACATAAATTCTGGCTGCTTAATTGCAATCACAAAACATCCACAGCTTTTCAAATGAACTGAGATTCCATATCCAGTAGTGGAGAAAAGTTGTAAGAGAAAAACATAGGAAGTGTGTTAAAGCATTCATTGAATAGTATTCCCTGTAATACTATATTTGTGGAGGTTTTGTGATACATATTTGTGGGGGGTTTTTTCCATCTGAGTTTGCTGAACAGCGCTTGAGCTTCAGGAGTTTGAGAGTGGATGTTGCAACACTAAGTGCAGGATTTCATCTCTGCAGAACAGCGGTGGCCAGAAAAGTTTGGTTGCGTAAGGTGATACTTAACCTAAAGGAGCCCTGAATTTAACTGACAACTTCTGCTAGCCTAAGGCATGGTCTGCATGTAAGTTATGCTGCTGTTGCCAAAGCTGTTCATCTTAACTGATATAGCTGTATTGACAAGAACTGGGGTGTAGAGAGATAGGGTCATATTAACAAGAAGTGTCTGGTTTTATCCGAGGAAGTAATGTAAATTATACTCTTGGAAGTACTTTTTTTTTGTCTGTATAAAACTTCTTTAGGAGTGTTTTGTCTTTATAGCATAATGGCATTAGAAGAGACCAGGGAAAGATGTGGTTTTACAATTCAGGATCTTCTTGCTCATAAACTTGGGAACCTGCTGGTATTAACAGAGTTCACTTGATGGACATAACTTGATTAAAAGTCACATTTCCTACCAATGTGACCTGCACAGGGTAAGTGTTAAGTGGGTTGAAAACCCATTAAATTAACTTCACTGAGCTAAGTTTCTGAAATACTAAAAACTACCTTGTGAGCACTATAGTTTATTTTCACACTTTATTTGCTATGCCTGTAATCGGACATCTATTTGTTTACACAAACTCTTGTTTATTGCCTTCTTTTGTACCACTTCTTCCTTCTTTGAGTGAACCTTCACAGACTGATACTGCACTGTTGATTGTGTTGGGAGTACATGATTCTGTGCCCTTGGGGATTAAAACCAGATTATTTCAACTTTAGCTACTTCTCAGCTAACAAAGATTCATACTCTTATGTCGGCAGGGGGTAAAAAAGAAAGTATTTTAAATAAGAAATGCTGCTTACCATCGGTTTTCATAATGTTTACTTGCAGATGCTTTTAACTTTTACTTTTCATTGAAAAGCTTAACTCTGAGTGCAAAGACACCCAATTAAGCTTTTTCAATAAAACATGAAAAGGCTAGAAGTATCTGACTACCAAGATTTGCTTCAAATTGGAAAGAAGTGCTTGCTGTTATCACAAAAAAACTGAGCAAGAGAGGATTTGACTTCCTGGAATTTCCTTCTTTTGCCTTTCTGTCCCTGTCTGCCTTTCACTTGCTTTCATACACACTTCTTTCTTCACCTTCCTTTTCACCTTTCTGTTATTCTTTCCATTTTCAATCTTTTGATGGTATTTTCTGCAAATTACTTCTTCCCATTTCTCACCTGTGCACTGCATTAGATCACCTTTTTCTCCTTCCTGAAACTTGGATAGTTCCCCTCTTGCCTCTGGTTCAGAGTGCAGAGCCAGGAAAATGTCAAATGTTATTAAAATTAGAGCTACTACGTATGAGGTGCTGAGCACGTTGCCAGATCCAGAAAGGGATGCCTACTTAGGCGTCAGTTGACCCATTCACCATTTAACCGGGTACTTAAATGAGTTAGATGCTTAAATAGCTTTGTGGAGATTGGCCTTTGTGTCTTCAACTCTTGGTTTGGATATGCAGCAGCAAAATAATCCATTAATTTAACAGTCCCTAAGTAGTATCTAACATCATAATGTAACACCTAAAACCGACCCTTTATAATCTATCTAATGAAAAAAACTTCCCTACATAGTCTCCAAACACAGATTTAAACTAGAAACTTTAGTGGCAGTTATACGCATGCACTGCATAAATAGTACACATTTAATAATGTCGAGCACTTAAACACCCTTTTTATCTTCAGTAAAATATTAAATGAAGTACTTCTGAAGTACCTAAACATTTTATTCTTTTGTCCTTGGTATTTAAGCACTTTAGGCCTCCCTGACATAGTAGGTGGAAGATGGCGTAAGAATTTTGATTAAGGTGCTCAAGTTACAAACTTATCCAATGACACAGAGAAGAACGCTTACACAAAGTCCTGCTGAGTCCACACCAAAGCGTATCTTCAACCAAAGTTGAATAAACTATGCTCAGGCTGGAAGGCAACTGTGGAAAGCTTCTGTTGCAAGGTTACATCTAATGGGAACTCTGCAACAGGGAGACAGCCACACTTTCCTGGATGCTAACAGGGAAACTCCCGCTAAAAGGTAGCAGGATGCAGCTCTTGATGGAGGCCTTAAAACAGCCAAGCAGAAGTTAGTCTAGACAGGACTTGCCAACTGAAATTGTATCTGAACAACTGCGTTGCCAACTGTATCGTTACATGGTTGGCAATACTGGCTTCCTATTTCAGAGAAGTGATAACAATTTTAAGTTACTCGTCTGTAGGATGTCTAGAATCATTAAGAACAGTCAGTTAACTACTGCATGTTTCTAAAATGGCAGCAACGTGTGAACAGTTTACTGAAAAACTGGTTGCAGCGACTGACTAGAATACTTTGTTTCCTGAGTCAGATTGATAGAAAACCTATTGGTATTTCTGGATCAGATTTCGATACTTGCATGAACAGGAAATAGACATCAGGGGCTTTAATTTTAGGAGAGCTGGTGAATCCAGGCTGATGCTTCTTTAAGATTTCTTTCTTTTTTTCCTTCTTTCCTTAGGTAATTTATTGTATTTTATTTTTTGAGACGTGACAGAGCATGGCAGTTGCATGTTTCTTCTTTTACACTGAAGCTTCTTGAGAAAGGTTGGAAAAGTCCCTGACTTCCTCATAAGCTGCCTTTCCTTGTGGCAAGCCGGGGGTGGTGGAGGACAACCCCCGCCCCTGGAGGACCGCTCCCCCGGGGCCGGCGTGCGGTGCTGGGCTGGCGGAGACCTGCCAGGGACCCGCCCCGCCCCGCCGCCGCCTCTCTCGCTCTTGCGGGGCTTCCTCCAGTGCGTGTGTGCACTTCCACGAAGCGCAGAAAGGGCTTGGGCGCTAAGCCTGTGGGTTTGGTTTTGGGTTTGTGGGGTGTTTTTTTTTTGGGGGGGTTGTTTTGTTTTGTTTTTTTCTGGAGTGCTTTCATCGCTGCGTAAAGATCTTTTTACAATTTACCTCGGCGCCTTCGCAAAACTTCCGAGTACGCGGCCAGGACGCCTTGCGATGCGTCCAGGTGGGAAGGGGTGTTACACGCACCGCCCCGGGGGCAGGGCAGGACCTGCCGCTTCCTCGCCCCTGCTCTGGGGGTTTCGGGGTCCTTTCGCCGCGGTATGTGGTCCCCGGCACGACATCGCGGTGAAGGGCGTTTCTCCTCGCCGGGGGCGGCAATCCTCCGGCGGGCGAGAAGAGCCAGAGCGAAATGCTCTTTCCTGAGCCTACGCAGCTGAGTAAGGGTTGCGACTTCCCTTCGCATCCGTGTGAATTGGAAAGCGCCTGAGCAAATTGCAGTGGTTTTCTTTTAAATTAACGCGAAATGTAGATTTTAAAAAAGAGCACTCTCACACCCACTGCTCGCCCTCTCCCTTTCACGCATCCGCACCCATGATCTCATGCTGCTGAAGGCATGGCACAAGATCTACGGCAGGCTGGAAACGGGGGAGGGAGGGAGGGAGGGAGGGAGGGGCGGGGCGGGAGCGTGCGGCCCCCGCACCCTGCTGTGCCCAGGTGCGGTATTGCAGGGGCTGCGCCCCCCGCCGCTGCCACCCGAAGGGCGCAGGACCCGCCGAGGGCCGAAATGTTTCCCCTTTGAATGCAGACCTTCGCTTTTAAACGTGTTATCTCCCGCCCTCGGCTGCGGGAGGGGGGATGTAGAGTAGCCCTTCCTCCTGTTTTCGGGGCGGGTGAGGGACGCGGCGGGGCTCCGCACCCGGGGGGCGATGCGGGCGCTGCCGGCGCCGCCCTGCAGCGGCGGGGGGCGGCTCAGCCCAGAAGCCGGTTTTTCAGCCCAGTTTGCGGCCGCGTCTGCGGTGGGCAGCCGAGGTGCAGTAGTTGAGTAGTGCCCAACCCGGTAACTCTTTGTTAGGCGCCGTGTGTGTAATTACCGGATAATCAAAGCCGATGCTCGAACAGACAGAGGGAAACATCTGATGGACGAAGTTTAGGCCAATTAAAAGACCCGAAATGGTTCTTTTTAAGATGAAAGTGTTTTTTCAAGACACTGGTACATCCGAACTATCAGAGGAGGGGGAATGCTCCCGCCGTGCTGCTGACTCCGCGGCGCGGATGGGTGACGGGTGGGGAAGAGCGGCGTGTGTGTGTGTGTGTCTGTGTGTGTGTGTGTCCTCCGAGCCATGTTCTGGCAGCGCGCGGCTCCCGAAAGGCAGAGGAGAGGCAGCGCGACTGTGTGGGAGCTGAACTCAGCCTCCCTCTTTAACATAGGCTCGTCCTCTGCATTGCATCCAAGCTTCAGCGATTTGCTGTTTGGAGACTGCAGATTTGCATAGCCCTGCTCTTCGCAAGCATGGGGGTTTTTTTAATTTTATTTTTATTCCCCCCCCTCCCCCCCCCCCCAGCTTCTTTCATAAGGGTGCACTATTCTCCCTGAAAACATCCTCGGGTATTACTGTCAATAGTCAGACCATTGAGATTGCCGGAGCAGCCTGATTATTGTCTGGCGGCGTGTGCGAGAGTGTGTGTGTGTGTGTGTGTGTGTGTGTGTGTGTGTGTGTGCGCGCCGGGAGAGAGATCGCTCGGTGAGGGCTCACCAGTTTGGAGATGAATGGAGGAAAGAGCAGCAGTTTGATTATTCTCTGCTTTCCCAGCGCTAGCTGATGGAGTGGCATCCCCTTTTTTCTTTCTTAGCAGAAATGTGGCATGATTGGCTGCACTGTGGATTACTGAGGCTGGGGGAATGCTTGGCACTCTCGTAGCCCTTGCAACTGTGGAGTATTGTTAATGAGCACCAGCCCCGGGAAAGCTGAAACTAGCGATTCTTTGAGCGCGGGGCTTTTCCCCTCTTCCACCTCTTTGCGAAGGCTCTGAACTGCCTGGATTCTCCGCCTCTGACTATGTCTCGGATTGTTTTGGGTAGAAGAAGACCTGGAGAAAAGGATCCTCATAAGCTTTCCCGAAGGGAAGAGATGGCTTGTCTGGTGCGGTGAGCTGCAGCCAGCGCCGTGTGCGTGTGTGCGAGCGCGCCCCTGCCCAAAGTTTGCCTCCTGTGCCGTGGCTGCTGCTCCTCCCGAGGACGCCGCGGGCCGGCTCGCCGTGCACCGGAGGATGGGGGGGCTCCTCAGGGGCAACCCGGAGCCGGGCCCCGCCAGCGGCAGCAGCAGCGCCGGGGGCCGCTTGGCCCTGCTCTGGATAGTCCCGCTCACTCTCAGCGGCCTCCTTGGGGTGGCGTGGGGCGCCTCCAGTTTGGGCGCTCACCACATTCACCATTTCCATGGCAGCAGCAAACATCATTCAGTGCCTATCGCTATCTACAGGTCACCGGCTTCCTTGCGAGGCGGACACGGTGGGTTCGGACGCCGCTCGGTACCTTACCCGGTCGGGTGCGCGCCGCGCCGCCCGCCCCGCACCGCCGAGGTCAGGCGTGGGCTGCCGGCACCCCGCGGTCGGTGGGAGGAAGAGGAGCGCGGAAGGGAGGCGGGAGAAGGGCTGCGGGGCCAGTCCGGCCGGGAGCCCCTGGGGGGTGTTCGGGGGCGGGCTGCGGGCCCGTCCCGTCGCTCCCAGCTCGGGGACGAGGAGCCGCCACTGGCGGGGCGGGGCGGGGGGCTCGGCTGGCCTCCAGCCGGGCGGGGGCGGGCGGAGGAGGCTGCCGGGCACCCCCTGGGGCCGGCGCCGTCCCTGTGCTGCGCCCCCGCCCCGACCCCCAGCGGGGTCGGTGGGCGAGGCGCGGACGGCGGAGGGAGGGTCTCTCCCGCACACCTCCGTTCCCCACCCCACCGCAGACGGAGCGGGCTAGAAATCCCAAGCCTGGAGGCGCCTCCGTTGCCCGGAGCCGCTGCCCCCGGGGTGGGAGAGCGCCGGCCCTCGCCTCCCCTCGCCTCCCCCCATCCCCGGCACCCTCCTTGCCCCGGCCCGGGGACACGCAGAGCGGAGCAGCCCGCCCCCGCGGCGGGTGTCGGCGGTCCTGTGCCGCGGCGAGAGGCAGGGCAGGGCGTCGGGGGACCTCCGGCGCGGAGCGAGGGGCGGGGAGGGAGCCTGTGCGTTGCTTAAATTGCTGGTGATGATCATGCTCCTTCCAATTCATTACCTTGGTCGAAAGTCGATGAACTAAAGCAAAGGTCAGCTAATTATACAGGGGTTCGGGGAAGAAGTAAGCGTGGGAAAAGGAAACTGAGACGGGGAAGTCGTGCCCACCGTAGCTGCCAGGAAAGGGACGGAGATAAAATTCCTTCCAGGTGCAAATACGTTTTGCTTAAGAATTACAGTGCTCCGGTACTTAGTTTTTGAAGTGACAGGGAGCTGCTTCAGTGCCCTTTAAACAGCCCTGTTACAGTTTTTCTCCTTCTTTTTGCATACATACTTAGGTGAACCTCTACATAAATGGACGCAAAATAGATGTGCATATGTTCAGTCTTACCAAAAGCTGTAAAAGAAAGCGAAACACCAGACTGTGTTTTAAGGATTTAAAGCCTCCCTTTGTCTCCGTGGGAGGAAAAAAAGATAAAGGAAAACCCTCGTTGGCTTCTGATTAGGTTATACAGCTTCATTCTTCTTCATTTTCTCGTCTTGCCTTGCTTCATTTGCACGATCATGCGATGTCATTTACAAGCTTTGCAAAGTAAAAACCAGATCTTGTACTTAGCCTTTGCATCTCTCTGCAAGATGACCTAGTTGCAGGAACGAGGTAGTTAGGATTTATTAGGTTTCTTTCAGTGATTAACAATGGTAGCGTTAGTGGATACGATAGTATTGTTTACCTGAAAATCCCCACTGTGTGCTAAATACCCTTTAATACTCAACTGCTAGAAAAGGCAAAGTGCACAGAAATGGTTTTCATTAAGCATTTTGTTAATTTTTTTTAAAAAAAAATAGATGTCTGGTCTAATTCCAAAGGAAAACAACAAAAAGAGAAGAAACTGAGAAATTCAGGCCACCGCTGTCCTCTGTAGTGCACTGAAGCAGTGCAAGATTGAGGATGCTGCATGTTCTGTACTGTATGTGCTCAAAGGAGAAAATTAAAGATGTATGTGTGTGCACATGTATGTATATGCTTATTATTCTTTCAATTTCTGTTCATATGGGAATATCATTTAGGGGCTTGCTATTAATTTGAGGGAAGGCTGGAAGAATGAGGGGAAAAGAAACATGATTGTAGAGGTACCAGCTACAATTCCTTAGAATGCATTTTAAAATCACACCTTTTGCCAATTTTTAAAAACATTACATTGGAGTCAATCAAAGGGTGATGGTGTAAAAAGGCAGCTTTCTCAGGAGAAACAAGTCTTGTTAAAGAAAATGAAAGATGAAGTGGTGGAGCTGCCACTTAAGGACTTCATAGGGAAGCCCAGAAGCCTCTCCAGAAGTTAAGTAGTTGATTTCACAAAATGAAGGATGTTACATGCCATAAGAAGGCATTTCAGAGCGTTTACTTGATAACTAAACATCTTTGCTTTTCTGTGTTTATCAGAAATTCTACTGTCTGACAGTGTTTTAAACCAGCTTATTCCTTTCATTATTAATTCTTCAGAGAGGTGTTCCCATTTGCTTCTATGAGCCTGACAGAAACATTTCTCTTTCTGGCTGAGCAGGGTTGGACACAGCTCCTGTGGAGCCCACCACTGCATTTCTAAACATGTTAGAGCAAACTGGGTGTAGGGTGGGGGGTGCCTATTCCTTACCTCAGCGTCAGAGCACCCTTCTCCAGTGTCCTGGCCCCCAGGTGAGCGTGAAAATTTGATTATAAGGCTTGTATCCTTCAGCATTAGCCCTGTTCTGTTTTGCAGTTATTCTGTTCTAGTCTAATACGATTGTACGTAAACCTTGCAGTCTTTACGGTGACATCATATCTGATTTTTTGTTACTTTGTCGGCTTTTTGTAGCACCATGCCTGTTAAAAGTCAAAAAGGGCTTTTAGAGCAGGTCAATTAGTTGATCCCTGATGAAAGCATTGCATGATTGTCAATCAGAAGCATTAAAGGAAGGAGAAAAGATCACTTTGCCCAGGTATTCAATAAACGTCACCACAGTCCTCAGACATCCACACCCTCCTCCTCTACCCCTGGCACAGGCTAGCCCTGTCACCTCTATCCTTTCAGAAAATAGTTTGATTTTTTTATTCTTTCAGTTTTCCTTGAGCCAAGCCAAATCCACTTAATAGCATCAGCAAAGCAAAAACCCCAGCATGGTTGGATTTTTTCCACTTCTTTTTTTTAAAAAAAAAAAAACAAACCATAATCTTGCTGCTTACACACCTGTCAGGTAATTTTACTAGGATTTTGCTTAGTAGTATGACCTCATATGGTTTTAGTGGACAGTATTGTGCCTCATAGAGACATAAACAGTATTCCAACCAAGCAATTAGCTCACCCTATTAAACAAAAAGTAGTTCAGCACAGTTTTTTAACAGACTAAAAGTAAAAATTAAACACCTCTTAAGCTTGACCAAATGATTTTTTTGACTTTACTTTCTGACTCTTATTAAACTCAGGAAGATGAAAGATGAATGAAAGAATCAAAAACTTAACTACAGGAAGGAATAAGACAATAATTTTCTGGATCATGACATCAGCAAAGTAAAGAGAAGTACAGAGAAGTACAAGAGGGGCTAATGTTCACAAACATAAGTCCTAGGCTGCTCAGTGCTTGCCAGTGGTCTCTGCAGCACGTGGGTTATTTGATGATTTATGTTCATATCTCCTTGCTCCATTTAAGAAGAAGTCTATTGCTTTTGTTATAGCTGTATCTACCATGTAATCTTTTTTTGGAGTAGATAGAGTAGCTCATACTGCAGTGCCTCTGGATTACAAAAACATGGACTGTTCATGGCAAAGCCCACATAAAAGGAAAGAGATTGCAACTTTTCCAGTAACTTATGAAGAAAGTGAAGAAAGGTAGTTTCTTTAAGAATCCAGGAACATGATGGATCATGCATGAAATGAAAATTGCATGTTGAATAAGTAGAAAGTTAAAAGTGTAGCCATATGGATGGCTGTCACCATCCTCATTCACCCCTTCTTTCCTGCAAACACCTCAGCTCTCTACTGGGCTGGGCTTTTTATTGGCCCCCAATTCCTCATTCAGTTACCAAATGACAAGTACAGTGTGTCTGTTTCTTCTGGCTCTTTCTTCTTTCTATGCTTTCAGGGTCTCGTTCAGGCTGTTTTCTGGTAAATACAAGTTGATTCTAGGTTTTCTAAATCTGCCAGAGTAGAAGCCAGGAGGTGACTAATAAAATCTGCGTGTTGGTATGTGCACATGCTTGGAAAGAAAAGGCAAAAATGGGGAGGGAATATGATTGATGTGCTCACAGGCAGATTAGAAAGAGCTGAGCAGTATGTGTAGGGATTGTGCATTTAAGGACCAGGGTTAGCATGGTGCCAGAAGGGATTTGAATCGATGAGAATTATGGCCAAGATATAGAGCAGTGGTTTAGGAGGAGCAGAGGCAGCCTGAAGTAGGGGGACTAGTGTACCGGGGGCAGTTATTAAGAAAGTGGTACTTTGGGAAGGTGCTAGGGACCTTTGTGGAGGAACAGTAGAAGGAGCAGAGAGGGTCAAAGAGTGTTTCAACAGCAAAGGTCCTGAGCAGGAAGAAGGGTTTCTGGAAAATGAGAACTTTGAGGAAGAAAGGTTGACATGTTTTGGAGGTGAGAGCTGAGGTTGAGCACCAGGATGGTGTGTTACCACAGCACACTCCCACCTCCAGTCTTTTCTATCCAGAATGTGATGTGATGGCAGGGACATGCATACTCATCTCCTCCTTCTGAGCTAGGTCACCTTCTCCCAGACTCTGCTTCGCCATTCTTGAGGGAGTTCATGTGCACTGGATTCATCCATGTTATGTCCGTTTAGAGAGACTTCTGCAGCAGAATCACCAGCTCGCTGTTACTGGAGCACCAGACTGCGAGCTGGATCAGGCAGCCCCTGTTTGGTGAAGATGCCTATTGAACTCCACAGGAGCTTTCGGAAAGTAAGAATAGCAGGACAGGAATTGCAATGCTGCAGGTGAAATCATTTATACCACTGTCGTGAAAAATATGACCAAAAAAACTCTGAAAGAGGCACGTGTGATGTATAGGTAGCATTTTATCTTTGTAGGAAAACTGCAAGAACAGACTTACTAATGTGGGTAAAAATAATTTTATGGCTTTTTAGGTTTTCTTTTAATATACTGGAATTGCTATTTCTGCATATAATGATAATGAAACAAATATTTTTAGGGGTTAGGGTGAATGAAATGGCTTTTTTTTTTTCAGTTAGAATGTGCTTATTATGTTGCAGAAAAGGGTTATATTTTGATTAAAACATCAAATGCAAATGTTTCCAGATGTTCAAGCATTGTTAGTCAATGTGATATTAGAGGTAGAAGTGAAAAAGTCTCATCTTCATGTTATAATTGTCTTTTTTTTTGAGAGCGAGCTTTTTAAATGTGTTTTGGTTTTTTTTCTATACCTGTTTGTATATCACAATCTTTTTAGGTCTCCTTTTCGTTCATGGATTTTTGAATACTTACTTGTTCTCCTGCTCTGAGTACTTCTTACACATAACTGAGACATTTTCATGTTTTAAGACTGTAAAACATAGCAGCTTTCTCCACGTCTTTAAATTATATAAATTTTATATCCCCTTTCAAAATATCCAATATGCTCCATCAGTTATTATCCCCATCGGCTGCCAAAGTATTAACATCAGTTGGAATAAAATGAATAACAAAGCAATTTCAGTCAGCATAGTGGTTAATTGGCTGTGCAGTTAGATATGCATATTAGGAAGTGTGGTTTCTATATTATTATGTCTGTCAATATGGCTTGTCAAAGAGGCGGACAGTCTCCAGCAGTATTGCGGACAGTCTGGAGCACTGTAATCAAAAGTGGAATGTTGCTCATGGATTTCTGATAAGCATCTTTATACAAGCCCTACTGCCTTAGTACATGCACAGATATTGATTGACTGGGGTGCCTTTACAAGAGCTAAATAAATAACAACACTCTGTTGTCACTTATCAGCAAGACCACTTCTGCCTCAGCCTACGGTAACCATGTTTTTCTAGATTTAAAGTATGTTTTATTGTCTCTTAATCAAATACTGTTTGAAAGAAGTTATCAGAAGAAATTAATTTAGCATTCAATACAGTGTACTTCCTGCTGCGTCTGATTTTCAAAGATGGATAGCAAGAAGTTGACTTGGCTTTAAGGGAAATTTTTTTCTGTCTCTTCATTTTAGTCCAGGGGAGAGCTCTGTAGACAAAACTCTGATGTACAACTGCCATGCCCAGTGTAAAGCGCAGCTAACTTTACAGTCTTAATATTTTCTCATCTTGCTCACACAAGTGTCCATTACCATGGTTAACCATAGGACAATATGCTTGATTCCTATATTTTCAATGGATCATGCAGTGTAGTTCACTGAAGTTAATCTTTTGTCTTCTCCTTGGTCAAAGCTTGCATTTGCTCATAACCTTTCTGAGTAATCAAGATGACATCATTGCCCTTTCTTCTGTCTTTCCCCAGTATCAGTTAATTTATCTCTCTGTTATTAAGTTTGATGTCCTCAGGTCTGACACAGTATCTGTAGCAAATTTTTCTAAGTTAACAACTTCCTTTCTAGTTTGTAAATACAGTGTAGGCAGAGCTGGTAGATCTTGCTGTGATAATATGTTGACTGGTGAATGTAGCTGTGATTATTAGTAGAATGGATCAGTCTAATTTGATGAAAGGAAGTGTATTATAAATAACAACACTGTTCTATAAAGTTAGAAGTAACAAACATAAAGAAAAGAGGCCATGTACTTACCATCGTTTACACATGTTTTTCTTTCCTAATAGCAACATGGATGTCTGGAAGTAATTCTCCCCCCCCCCCCCCCCCAGTTTCTCATAACTTTATATACACTTGTGCACAGGCATGTGCATGCACACACATACATATCACAGGTCTCTCCTCATAATGAGAAGTATTAAGTTGGAAAAGAGAGCAGTTCTCTAAGAGTTGAAAATGTTAAAAAAATATTGAGTAGTGCTGTTCATTAGCTGCAGATGTAATTGGTCAAAACAGTATAATTAATTATTCTCTTCCACCTTAGTTAACAGAAAAAAAAAAAAAGAGCCAGTGAAATAAAGTGAGGAAGAAGGAGGGGAGGAGAAGAACTATTGCTGCTGGATGTTGCTCCATAGAGGTGCGATAAGGTGGTGGGGAGGATGCCATGCTTAGGAGCAGTCACCATCTCTGGCCTGTGATTGATAAATCACGGTAAAAAAACGTAGCAATTGGTTCTGAATTTCTGTAAGCACTAAACTGGTTAAATTCATCAAAATAGCCCAGATTAAGGGTGTGATTGGCTCGTGCACTGTGAGCAGGATAAGTCAAAAAGCTTTGCCATTTCTGGGGCTTGGTTAATAAGAAAAATGTACACGTACAATAGATACATGGTATTCATGATCCTGAATCTTAGAAGGCAAGACAAGGTTGAAGCTGAGGCAGGGTTTACCTGAAGAGGTGAGGAATGTGTGTAGTCAACTTTTTTTGTTCCACTTATTTGAAGTGTAAATGGCAAAATGATGAGTCTTCCTTTTAAATACATACATAGGTGTTTCCTGAAGAGCTTGCTGCTCAAGCATGGAGAGATGGAGGGTTCAGCAGTAAAAGATTTGCTCAGATCATTCTGCTGTTTCAGGCCTTAGCGGGGGATTCGCTCAGACACCTTCTTAGAAATGACAGAAGTGTTAACTCTTTCTTTAGCTCTTTTTCTGCAGCTGTATCTGCAAAGAAACGCCAACATGCTTCTAAAGCAAGTTGACTGCTTTCCAAATGTATTCTTTTATCCCTGCATATCTGCAACTGCGTTAGGGCTTAGCTAATTTACTTCATTAATTCAGCTCATCTGCAATTGTAAAATAAAGAGCAGAGAATGACTAGACTTGGAGAAACTTCAAAAAACTCTGATAAACTTTTTCTACCTTGAGGAGGAGTTAGATGTAGTCTTAATCCATGTTTGCATTGCTGAATCACTGGAGTTGGTTGACTTTCTCAGTGACAGCAGCTGTAGAGCACTGGGAAGTGGGTGGAAAGGAGATGGGGAGAAATGGCGTTGGGCTTGGCTCCTCCTCACTGACCAGTGGGGGTGAGATGTGAAGGAATTGAGGGCTAAAGAAGACACTGTTTCTGATTGTTGGCCTGGGCCTGATTTGGTTGTTGAGGTCAAGCACAAAATTTCCACCGTGTGACCTGATCTGTTGTGCCTCTGTCAGATGTGATGTCTCTCATGCACACAGCACTTCTGATGCAGTTCCCTCCACCAAAACAATGCTTTTTAAGCTGTGAATGAAATATTGCAAATAATAATGCAAACACATGTATTTTTAAAGTAGGTTTAATCCAGTTACTGGATGTGTTCACTTTATTTCACATGGTAAGAATTATGAGGGAGCTTTCAGTGAGCATAATGAATTGCCGTATTTATGGGAAACATACAAGTATGAATTGAATCATGTTGTTATTTTGGGTTTGGATTTTCAGTGCGCACAGAGAGGGTTTTAGAAGTTGTGACAAAACAACAGATGTGAGATTAGCTCCTTTGGCTGTGTCTAAATGGATGCATCCTAAAATCCTGGTGTCCTGGTTGGTCAGAACATGCTGTGGCTCGCATCCAAGACCCATCCTTCCACCCATGCTTTTCTTGGGCTGTTTTGTGTTTGCCGTTTGCCTTGCTCTGGATTTTAAATCTGCCTGGGGCATGCACCTCAACCCTGGCATTCAGGGTAGCTCTCAAATACTGCTGTTGATGATCCTAAAAAAAAATAGGAATGCTGTGAATGTCCATCTTCCTAAATAATCTATTATAGCAAATGAAGTTAAATAAAATGTTATATGGGCAAGGGAAGGTGGGGGAGAAGTCTACTATTATTTTATTGGTTGTAAGTTTTTCCAAGCAATTTTTTGTTGCTTGGAAATTCTATTTAAGTTGCAGGTGTATGACTGCTCACTTTATGCCCTATCAATTAGAAGACTGTTTTTCAAGTACTGTGGTTAAGAAACACGCAACATGGTTTTATTAGAAATTGTTGGCTAGAATGTGTTATGTATGAGGGTGCATAGGCCAAATGCTCATTTTGACTGTGCTGACTTCTAGTAGAAAACCAGTCAGTCACTAACATTGAAGCCAGAACAATTTTTGTAATGATAATTTTCAACTTTTGTAGAAATCTTCTCACATTAGCTCATAAAGCTTCCTTTTCATCACCCAGCACAATTTGACAGCTTTAGCTGTTGGCTGACATGAATATAGTAAAATCCACTGTATGGCATTTAGAGGGAGAAGTTGGTGAAGAAAGAATAGTAACAACATTATTTTGCAGCAACAACAGCAAAAACAAACAACTTGAAGTGAGATGTTTGTATATCTAACTGCGCAAGATACTGCAAAACGGTAGTTAAGCATGCAGGCAAGAGGAGTTGTTGATCTGTTAAGAATAGTGGCCTGTAAATACCTGGCTCAGAAACTTAAATTTCAGTTTGTATCTGGCAGTGATTTCATGAGTTGTATGATTATCTAAATGAAAATGCAAGTTCTACGTTAGTTTCAAAGAGCCTGAGGTCAGCAAAGGTAAATAATTAAATGGGGAAAAAACGTGATACACCTACTAGATATCTATAGAGGCAGTTATTTTATGTATGGCTGTTACTAATGCTGATATAAATTGCAAGTGACTCAACTGAAGACTCCTCAGATCCTATCTATTCATTGTACTTGTAGGATAAAATTTGCCTGTCAGGGAGCTTAGACTTTGGGAAGGTGGCTTTCAGTGCAACCTGGATATGGCTTTTGCTGACACTTGAACTGGGGACAAATGTCAATGTTTCAGTACAAGGTCACTGCTGGAGATGTCAGAAAGGCTCATGCTAAGCTGGTCATAGCAAGTGTGGTGTGAGTAAATAACTGTGTCAGGATTTTGCAAATATTTTCCGTTTGTTTCAAGTCATTAACTTGATCTCTACTGGCTATTTGATAATCACTCTCCCCTTTTTTTTTTTTCTTTTTTTCAAAGGGAATTATTTACTTTGGAAGAAAAACTGAAAAAAAAAAAATTATATGGGATCTAGGAGTAAATTTACATATGTATATAGCGTGTGGTGGTACATTTGTCTTCTGTAGGGGTCAGTTGACTGCCGAAGTATAGTTTGGAAAAAAGGAAAATCAGGGGGAGAAAAGGAGCAGTCATTATCGCTAAATGATACTTAGCCTAAATCAGCTCAACATTGCTACCACCCCCGCCTCCCCTCCCCGCCCCCCCCCCCCAGTTTCTAACCATGATGTCAAAAAGTGGCATGCATACATTGACCCTTGTCCTGCATACACACTGGTATCTCCGGCACTACAGTATATCTTGTCAATAGGTTTGTCTGGAATGGTTATTCCCGTTTCACGGAGAGTTGCTGAGACACGGTAAATCAGCTTCTCATTTGTGTTCCCTCTTGAATGATTCAAAGAAGTCACGCAGTGGTCAGATTGACCATCTGAAAATTCCCTCTATGTCTCTTGTGCACTTGCCCGTGATATAAGAGACATATCTGGGGCACGGCCAGAGTGTGTAACACTGTTGTCAATTGGCATAGCCTAAAGCAGATTCCATGCTGGTTTGGCGTATGCCATGCCTCTGTCATCCCTCCATAAGCAATTCATTGGGTAGTGCTTTTCCCACAGCTGTGTGTCAAACAAAAAACTAAGTGCAGCAGAGGTTAAGGATTGTTCTGATCGGCCTTTGCTGTGCTTGTTAATGAATAGCTATCCTGTTTATTTCAGGAGTACACAGTTTTACCCATCTGAATGTGACAAGCGTCTAACCGTAAGTCACGCAGCAGCCTGAAATGGGAAAAAGAATTAAACAAAGACTGGCTGAGTTCCGTATTGCTTTTTCACTCTATTGTATCGTGCTAGTACTAAGACCCAGGACCATTAAAACAATGTACTAGTTACTGAACAAATATCATTCTTCCTTCTTTCGGTGTGTAAGTCATACTGGGGGATTAATAGAACTGATTTCTAAAATAAAGAAAAAGGGTGATGCAAAGAAGTGGGGGAGGGGAAGAAGAAAAGGAAAATGGGTTGAGCAGGCAGACCATACCTTTGTTTAAGAAAAACAGAAATATTTTCTCCCTGTGCAAATTTGTGTTTTGTTTTGTTTTGTTTTTTTAACAGAGTATTTTCTCATTATTTGGTTTGATTTTATAAATATCAGCATAAAATACTGATCTTTGTGTATACCAGTACACCGAGCTTAGAGATCTCATACCTTCACAGATGAGACTTGCCTGTCTTTTGGTATAAGTCAAATCTTTCCAAAGTCCCTGTCAATGCTTACATTTTTGGGGCCATATGGGGGGCAGTTCCCTTAAATATTGTTCTCTGCTTGTTCTGTAGTTCCAGTTGCTCATAGTATCTGATGTCTATTAAGTGAGAAGGGCAGTCATAATGCATTGAGTCTAGATTTGAACTGGTGGTTTCACATCATGTCATTTTGTTTTACAGATACTGTTTGCCATTTAAATGTTCCCTCTCCATGTAATTGCTGTGGATGTTTGAATGTTGGCATCAGTAGGCAAGGTATTTTCTCTCTCCCATAAGTAAATGTGAATGGGATGAGGATTTCGTTCACTAGCTTTCTTTGAAAGGATTAGTTGCTTTCATATGTTACTGTAGGACTGTTAGGATAATTAGCAGTTCATCAGAATGATTTCACAGGCCGTTATTTGTGACAGGACATTATTTGTGACTGGGACAAGGCTTTTTACTTTACAGCGAGTCTGTGTGGTTTAACATGGGTAATGCCAATAGATGGGAACAGTCAACAGTCACAGAGGGAAGGTCAGCATTAACTTTCTTTTGTAATTTCATGGGGGGTTTTTTGAGTAACACATCATGCCCTGTGTCTTTTTTTTTCTTATCTTGGCAGATGTTATAATTTTTAATATTTGTTTGTATTATGGTGGCATCTAGAAATTTCAGTCAGAGGTTGTGAGCCCATTGTGCTAAGCAGATGGATTGAATAGAAAAAGACAAGAAAGCTGAGGAGATAATCAGTCTCTACTGCTGACAGTACTCTCCAGGGTAGGTTTCAAAATAGCTCAAGAGCTGTGTAAAATTAATAAGCTGTTCCTCATGTACTGAAATCCTCTTTCATATTGCTTTGGCATGAGGGATCTCTGTAGAGAGGAGGGGCTGCAAATAAGATTTGCCTGAGGATGGGGTTGAAGATTGTCCCTGAAAGTCCAGATTTTACTGTGAGTCCAATGGATGAATGCACACTAACAATATGCATAAAAGTGGTCTGTATGGAATTTGTCCACTAAAAAATCTCTGCATCAATGAAGTCTGTTTAGTCCCTCAGAGCAAGGTTTATTAGGCATAAAATTTGAATCAGTGTCCTTTTGTTTCTTTAGCGTCTATATAATTTTCTTCACTGATAGCGGAAGGAGATGAGAAATGAGGGAAGATTACTCTTATCTAATAGAAACTTAATGTTAATGAGACATCTTAGTAGCTTTTTGAGGTGCTAGGTCAATTTTTATTCTCTGATATGGAAACATGTTCCCTTGGACTCCAGATTTGCAGTGTGGCATGAAGTTTTTGATTTTGTTACAGCATTTCAAAAATATTATTTTTTTCATACAATATATGTTTAGTTCATACATGCAGTATAAAAACTAAAAATGAAGTTGTAGAACTGAATCATAATTAGAAGGAAAAAAATTATTACCTGTCATGCAGAAAACTCTGAAATAATAAATACCATTGGCACATTTTACTGCTATCATAAATATTTATTCAGCACATCCATAAGCTCAATTTATTACATCAAATTCACTTAAATGTGTTTATGAAACGATCTCTCTGCACACACACACACGTTTTACCAAATTTTAGATTCCTTGATTAATGGCACAGACCTTTTTTGCTCTGTGGCACAGTCTGTCATATCTCTAATCCAATTTTGAAATAAAGGTATTCTTAGATCTTCTTATAATAAGGCTATTCTTCTTGCTACAGTTATACCTCTTCTGCTTATTTTCTTATAGAATGGTTTAAAATTTGATTGTGATGTATTTCCTGATAAACACAGATGGGGGACAGCTTCTTCCATTATCTTAGATATACCTTTGTTACATCTTCATCGGAATCCATTAAATATTTCTGGACGGTCACTTAGCAATATATAAAATGTTTCTTGTCTTCGATTTCAGCAGGGACATCAATCCAAATGTTCTGGGCTATATTGCATAATTGTCAAGGAGTTAAATATGCACAATGAAGGTACAGTAGTTAAAATTTACTGGTGTACGTCTAATGTTTATAGATAACCCTTTTAAAGAAATCAGGATGTATTGTCATGTTCAGCCATTCTATCTTAATTCTAAATCACTGTTGCATTGTCTCTGTGTTTTCTTCTGCAGTCAGTCAGCCAGAGACCCTGTAGAACATTTACCTTGCAGTCTTGCGATTTTAATTAACTGGTTGAGTGTATTAAATTCTGGTAAGGGTAAAAACGATTACAATTTCTCAGTAAGTTCATGCTTTATTAGCAGGTTTCTAGGACATGAAAGCCAAGTTTGTAACAGATTTGAAAGGAGAGGACTCTCCAGTTCCCTGCTTTTCCTTTGCATGTCAGACTTAGGTCTTCAGGTAGTGTCATCACCGGCACTCAGTGTTGCTGATTCACAGTATTGTATTTTGGTCAGTGAACTTGTTTTAGTTTTAATCTGAATATATACAAACTGTTGCAGATTCACTAATATAGTTCTGTAGATAGTTCATTAATGAAGCTAAAATGATTTATCTGCTATGTAGTATTTATCACTAGAGTAAAACAATGCATCACCAACTTCTAAAAAGCCTGGATCCTATGCATTGTATGAAAGTAAAATAATGAACTGACAGTAACAAGCTCTTTTTTAAAAAAAAAATAAAGAAGAGAATAAGACTCACAGCTACAGGTGAACTTATCTAAGCTGAATGCTCTTAATCATACATGGTAACAATAACACCACACAGAGGAAAAATCTCTGGCCTCTTCCTTGGGAGACAATAGGCACAAGAAACTCTCTCTGATGTGATTACCCAGATACTCTGAAAATAAGAAAATTATATATGGTTAACTTCAACATTGTATAAGGTTTCTACATATTGTATATAAAGCAGTGGTTGAGGGAACCAGGTTCTCACCTAACTCATGCTGCTGGCAGCCGTGACTTCTAGGCCACCGGGCTTTTTTCATTAGGCCTAGCTATGAGGTGTGTCTATACCAGTAGATATAGAGGGATGCTATTGACTGTGGTCTAGTGTGCCAGAAACGTCTAGGTCAGATCTTCTCCTAATAGAGATGGTTGGAAGCTGTATTTTGCAGTGTTTAATGGACATACCTTCCAGGAAGATTGCCAATTCAGCTTGACATCTAAATTGCTTTTTATAACATTTGTGCTGTCAGATCTGTTGAAGATTCAGGACCCTTCAAATGTCTGTGAGTTATCTAATCAAAGGTGTGACTGAACCATTGGATAAAATATACTCTTCATTGTCACAAACTCCAAAACTAGAACATTACTGGTATGTCAGTGAGCTAATGCTCTGCTTCCAACATGACCAGCAACTAGAAGCTGTGGGAATCTAATGTCACACAAGGCATAGTCAGTCCTATTTCATTTAAGAAAGCAGACAAAGAGCCTTCATTGCCACTAAACTGCTGCTTATTTTATGTTCTTGTGAATCTCATGTAGCAATACAGTCTTTACGGAATAAAAATTGCATATGGTAAACACTGTTCCCAAGATAACTGAATGAATTATCCATGAAGTGAAAGGTACACATCCTGGAATCTTATCCAGGTTATTTTGGCAGTTTGAAAGATGTCATTTTATAAGCTGGATATTTCTTAAATGTTCCATTAAATTGAGAACTCTCTCTGTAAGTGCTAATTTAATTAAAAGTCTTTGTATCTTAAATATAAATGAAAACAGCAGGCTAGAAGCCTTGCTGAAAGTTTGCATGGACCTCTACTTATGCATAATTTTTCTTATCTTCTGCAGCACTGTCTTTCTTTTTTTTTTTCTTTAAATGAACAATACACAAGAACATTTCCTGTCTTTTTTCTTTTTTCTTATAACAGAATATTTTTGACAGCCCACTTTTGCTTTCAGAATTCAAATTTCCCCCACAAATGGTTAGTAAGAATAACAAAACACTGTGTTTTAACTTGGTAGGCATGACGATGATACCAGTTGGCATTTAGCTGTCCCATATACTAGTTCATGCATGTGAAACAAAATGATTATACTTACAATTTTTAGTCATTTACCCAGTTTCTATCAGGGAAAATGACTTTAAATGGAGAACAGTTATAAATTCATTTTTTTTCCTTTTACCAATTTTTTTTGTTGAGAGAAGAGAATAATGCTTTGCTTCCTATGTAAATACGCTTTTCTGAAAAAACACATACATAAGGGCCAAATCAGTCCTGTTCAAATGTGGTAAATATGCTGAGTTGGGAGCCTTAAAGAAAAGTAGAGTCTGCAGGAGAGGCCGGAATTCTTTATCCGCAGGATTTCCTAGATGTACAAGATATGCCAGTTTCTTGAGCAATGATGTCAGCCCCTTGCTTGGTTGTGTGCTAAACCTTCAGCTGTCTTCAACTATCATTTTTGGCAACCTTTACTGGATTCAAAATGATGGCCTCTGAAGCAGAATAGTCTTCAGTCATGCCCCAACACGTCTATATATGTGTGAGTGTGTGTGTATTCATTTTCCTTTAAGTAAGACATTGCAAGCATCAAGACAATGCTGTTACTATGCATTCTACCTCTTGATTGTTAGTTGACAAAAAAACCCCAGATAACCTATGTAGCTATTTCGATGAAATTAATGTTAAAAAACAAACAAACAAAAGGTAACCAATGTAGCTATTCCAATGAAAAATTTAATGAGCCAGGTCCTGATCTCATGTATCTTTAACAACTAGACTTTATTTACCTGTGTTTAGAATCTGTTATCTTAGCTCAAAAGCTGCCCTTGTATATAAAGGTGTGATTTTAGCTGTCTGTAAGTCCCAAGTAATTGCGTGAGTGTATGCACATAGAGTATTTGACTTGCAGGACTGACGTTAAGCACAAGAGTGGGAGCAGAGATCTCCCTGTGCTCTGGTGCACTCCCTGCGGCACCTCTGGGAAGTCACTTTTATTATCAGTTGTTCTCAGGCTCCTCATCTGTAAATTAAGAATTTGTCTGTGCCTCCTGTAGGGCTGGTAACAATCTTGAGCAAAATATTCTATGAATTCATGGATAAGGAATAATACTCTGTAATTGTTATTTAAGAAGGGATTTACATGTATTGCTCTTAGGTCAAGCACTTGCAGCTTTGTCATCCACTGTTTTAAAATATGGCTAAGCCAAAGGGTCAGTGACAGCATCAAGTTATTTTTTCTTCAGAGACTTTAGTGTGTTGTTCAACTCTATGGCAAGAAATCTCTCATTTCCAGTTATAAAAAGTATTTTTTGTCCAACAAGAGAAGGTTGCAGAATGTAGTAAAATATTGATCAGGTTAGTCATGTTTGATGTCCCATGTTTTAGGCGTCATGTGGGAATGATTCAGTAACTACTCTGTTCATAAAATTGCAATTGATACAGAGGCACATTTGAGACATTAGCAGAATTTAGATCCAGATCTCCTATGGCTAAATTGACTAGAGGTAAACCTGTAATTGCAGCATGGGTACGGAGCAATAATGACAAATAATTACTCTTTCCGGAAGGGAGACAAATATCTGTAACTTCTTATGTGCTATTAGTACATGTGTTACCACTGCCATGTATACCGTGGTCAGAAGGATCTTTCCATCTTCATGCCTCTAGCTCAGGAGATTTTGAAGTGCCTGTATAACCTAAAAGTCTTTTTGATTTTTTTCTACTTCTATTCACGATCAGCTTCTGTGGTCATGGATATTTAACACAATTCTCTCCATAGAAGACTTACAGTCCAGACTCATTTAGCAGAAGAAACATGAAAGTGCCACCTGTGTACGTTGTTCAAGGCTCGTTTCCATGCTAGGGTCAGAAAAAGTGATTTTTTCCATAGCAGATAGGATAGAAAGTACTGTTTTCAGGTTCCATAATCAAGACAAATACAACTGCCTGTTGCCATGCACCATATATTTTCCACATTATAGTAATGGATGCACTGCTGCCACCTGCTATGTCAGGACTTCCAGCTAATTGGAATAAGTTATGTGTGTTCCAGTTACTCTTATGGTCTATAAAAGACTGCTTTGTCCTAAACTAGATAATAATTTTTGATGAATTTCCTTATGGTAGCAGATATTGCTGTACTTTGGTGAGAACCATTGTTTTTCACAAACACAGGTGTTTTCTACACATATTAAGGCTTTAGAGAGGATTCTTTCTGCTGAGTTTATGCTAAGGCATAGCATTTGGTCTAGGTGATATGACCCAAATCCAGGTGTAGTAAATCCTGAAAGAGGCATGAATAGAAGTGGTTAAGACTGTACCATCCACTCATGGCTGCTGGCTGAAAAACTGCTGCGTGCTCTGCTGCTTCAGCCTAGGATCTGCAATAGTTCCATCAAAAGCTGTTACATCCTCCTGTCACTGTAAGAAAGGTTCAGGCCATATGAATCAGAGGTGAGATAACTGCAAGGGTAAGAAGGTCCCTTGAGTGTGCGAGATAGGCTCTGTGTGGTGTGGTCCACTTGACCTGTCATGTGTGTGGCACATCGACTGCTCCCTCAGCTTCACTCAGCTGGGTGGAAATTGTCTCCAGGATCTTATGAACATGTGACTTTGTTCCTGTGTTTTCTCTGAATTTCTCTGCGTTTGTTTTTTTTTCCCTCTGTGGTTGCAATCTTGTTTTAAGATTGTGTGATTGTCTTAAGATAACTGTGACACCAGAAACCAGAAATATGGTACTTTTTAGGTGAAGTTAATTTTTGTATTATAAATCTAACTTGAATTTGTATGGTTACAATCTAGGTCTACACTATTTATTAAGAGCTGGAGCTGTATGACAACCAGAACATAGTGTGTACAACTTTTTAAGTAAATTTCCCTATAGTAAGTGATTTATTACTTTTAAAAGATATCGGAGTCCTGTATTTCAATCATTCTTTAATACTCAGGGTTGCAGATTTGGCATGACAGAGAAACAAAAGGGATTTGAGTGTATGTGATCCATTGTTGCTCCTGCGCTCAGTCTGGAGAATATGTATTTCCCCTCTGGCAGGAACCCTGACTTCTTCAAAGAGAAGTTCTTGCTTTTTCCTCTCAGGTTCATCATTTGGCCCCAAATATCAGCCAATGAATGGCCCTGATGAAACTTAAGCTTTCACTCTTCAAACCTTCATCTTCCTTACTTCAAAACTAATTGGAATGGTCTCTTCTCGCTCCCTTTTCCTCCCTAACTCTGCCAACCTACTTTTTTAGGTGAGTTGGTAGATGGTAGCAATAATATCTTCAAGCTTATCATTGTAAAAAACAGGCTATCTATTTTGTAATACAAAAAAATAGTATATGATTGTGTTCTATAAAAATATGAGAAAATATGAATTTGTATTGTATAATAAAAAGTTTAGTACCTTTTAGTACTTGTCATATGGCAATAAGCAAAAACTCACGACATTACACTGTGTATAAAATGGTAGAATTTTTTGTGCTATGAATCTCTTTCGTACCTCTCCACTTCCTATCTCAGCCTCACAACAAAGTGATATAGTGTTAATCGTGGCTGAATAGTGAAGGGAGCCTTCAGAAAGCAATCTTCAGTCTTTGAGGCTACTTGTGTCATGAAGAAAATAAAACCTCTGTGGTAACTGCTAGTTGCTACATGTTTTGGGTATCTTCATCAATTAATTGGAGAAATATTTATTTAAAATTCATGTTCTTGCAGAACATGTGGGTTCTTTTGAGATGTCTATGATGTTAAGACCATTTTGCTCATTTAATAAGACCTTTTTTGTGTATAAGACTATATGAAATGTACAGAGTACCTGAAATGAATAAGTTTCTATATTACATAAACACATACTGCTTTATAAAATACATGCAGATAAACCTATGTGCTTTTTTTTTCTAAACGTATCCTAAAGCTAGCTCTCTTAAACCTGTAAATTAAGTGAATGCACAGAAAGATGTGTGCAGGTTTGTGAAATAGTCTTGTTTGTGTAAAATACACTAACTAACTAAATGTAAATTACATATGTTATTTTTTTCTTTTCCTGTGTAAATACTATCTGGACACTTATTGTGGAACTATAGCTTTGGCTGAGTGTTGGTTGGTGTTTTTACCAGATAACTTCCTGTCTGCAAACCTGACAAGACAGTTCTTTTAAGGAACTAGGAAGCGAAGTGCATTAGCCATTTTAGCGAAGTTAGTGCACCTAATTAATTGCTAGTCCAGCCGGACTTAGTAGCTTTTTGGTACAGTAGGTTTTGTCACATATAAATGTCAGTAGAAATGGGAAATAGCCTGTAATTGGCAGTGTCTTGACTATGTAATTAATAATTTCCCTTTAAATGTGTGTTAATCAAAGACTTATTGATAAGAGGACTGAAGGATCTGAGAAATGCCCTTTGTCTTTGATCAACTCTTAAACTTGTAATTAAAAGTGTCTAAAGCTGGTAATAGTTTTTCCTCCAAAAGAAGTTTGGCAAAATGGAGGAATTGTACTAGATTGATGAATCTCTGGTCTTGCTGAGAGCAGAGCATACAGACTTGGAAAACTGAGAGTTGCAAAGCCTCATTTTATGCTGAAAACCCATATACAACATATGTGGAGGAGTTTGGGTTTAGAAGGGCCTACATTCAGCCTTCTCCTTCTCAAGGATTTTTTGAAACAATTTTCACCAGGAAGGAGTTTGGAAATAAAGATCAGGAAAGGAATGTAAAAATGCTTAGATTCTCTTTTCCTTCATCTTTCCATCTGCAAACCTAGAAAAAAATATTGTGGTGTCACTGAACATTCCTCACCCTGTTACTTGAATTGGGGAAATTTAAGTAAAAAAATCAGTTGTCATAATTAGCTGGATGAATAAACGTCTCATCATCTGTATTCTTTTACAGTTCTGTTCCAGTTTGTCATGTTTTGTTCCTTTGCTCCTTTCTTCAACCCTTTGCAGCCCATACTTGCCAGTGATTGTATTTTTCAGCACCAGTTTTCTCATGGTGGCTCTAGAAAAAGCTGTGGCCCAAGAAATTATTCCTGTCTGAGGAAAGGTGGTCTTTTCTACAAGACCCTGAGGCATATTACTATCAAAAAATTAATTCACTTAATTTATATTCCATGATTCATAATTCTAATGAGATCTTGGTTATTCATGCGATAGTTATTCATAGATTATTCTCTACTTATTAGCATATGGAAACACTGGGCTATGATACTTGCTTTTGAAGAATACTTGCAGAAATCAGTTCCTCTTAAAACATTTATTTCACATGCAACGATTTACTTCTTATTTACTTTACGAATGCATGCTGTGAAGATGACCAATACAAGTCATGTGAAAATCCAGCTATAGTAATGTGTGTTGAAGGGGTGCTCAGTAACCCTGTATCATTTTGTCTTGCTCATTTTTGTCACCAGTAATTTTACACAAAGAAAGGGACCTATTGCTCGATATATATTGAGAGAACTTCGAAGTTATGGTGATACATATACTGCCACTCTGCCATAATAGACAAAGAACCATATGTAGAATGAAGTAATATGATATGAAATAAAGTGATGCAGGACAAGAACCGACAGTTGCATTACATTGTTCAGTGGAACAGTATCTGAAACTGCTGCAGGGGAATGAGTACATGATACATAATATGGAACAATATATCATGTAGATCATTTAATGTATTGAAAACCTGATGTATAATGCGCTATTGAAATGGGGTGTATAATATATTTTTTCTTTCAGTCCTCCTGTCTTAGGCATGGACATAGTGGAATATATTGTCGTGCTAAAGAGTAGCTGGCCTTGCCTCTGCTTACAAAAGGAGAAGAATCTATAAATGAGCTGTTTCATAAAGAGGTCTACATGATTAAGAAAATTGTTTTTCCAAAGTAGTAGCATCAGGGCCAAATCAATCTTGGACACAATCAAAGAATCGTTACATTTAAGAAATATTTAAGCTATCCACAAGGAGAGCTTATGTTATGTGGAATGAATGTTCAGTCAACAGAAAAGCTTTAGTTTTGAAGTGTTTAGAGATTTTTTTTTTTCCCTAGTGATTGGTTGCATATACCCTGCATCAGACTGCCCACATCCAGGATCTAATTAATTTTTTGAACTACTAAGTAGTATTTTTTCATGCCACCCCATTGATTTATAATAAGTGGAAGTAAGCTTAATTAAGAACATATGGTTTTTAGCGAGAGAATCAAGATCTGGTGGAGTCGCTTACAATTCGACAAAGCAAATATAATGCCTTACTTGTTGAAACTGGAAAGAAGTCTCCCTAAGGATTATTAAATGCCTTTTACAGGTGTGAGAAAGATCTCATGTTGTTAACAAATACATCCATAAAGAATTTTCACACATTTATAAAACCTTTTGCTAAACTGGGGAGAAGTCTTGTTTCTTAATGTAGGTGACTAAATGCTTCAGGAGATGCATCTCCCCTGAGGCGCTCAATCTAAATGCCAGCCTATTTAATGTATTCTGTACGAACAGAGGCACGGCTTATAAAAAGAATATTAAAGCATATTTATACCCTGCATATATAGCTGAAAAACTATACTTACTGATAGTACATATAGTTTTTCAGCTATTATATTTCATTGATTGGTTGTGTGGATGCATTCAGCTGTAGAACAGGTTAATCTGTGGTGTGTATTTGGGGTGTGGTGGGGAAACAGGAGCCTGATGAGAGTTCTTCAAAGTGAGTGATTTTACAATAATGCAGGCAGAGAGAGATGGCCTTTCTGATCCAGCCATGCATGCTTTCTTGTTGGGATGAGTAAAATGGGGCAAGAATTTGACAAATAACGTTTAGGATCAAGGTCCTAAAGGAGAACTCCGTGGGATTAGAGTATGGTCTTCTGAAATCCCAATACAGTATCTCTTAAAATTAGACTGATTTTTTTTTATTATTATTTTTTTTGTAAATGTTTGTATTTCCCTTTCCAATACACACTTTTTTTCTCGTGCTTATTGCATTTTTGTTTGCTACTGACCAGTCCTTACTTCACCCCTCACTCTCTTGGTGCTTCATTTGTTTCTGTTTTGCTCCATCTCTTGTTTCCATCTAACTTTAGGAACACCCTTTTACCTTTCTTCTCTTTTTTAGAGATATAAACCCTCCCTCTTAGCTCTGTGCCTTCAGCTGCATATCAAGGAGATCATTAGGGAGCATCTCTTTCGATCAGAACTTAGTCCATAGCCCACCTTAGAAGCAAAGAGATGCTGAGGCTTGTTCACGCAGTTTCAAAAAGATACTTCACATGCCCTATTCCATTTGCTGCTTTTTTGGTTCATTGCATTCACCTACTCTGGCATAGTGTAAAGTTTTCAAAAGCACTGAAGTAATCTGAAGAATCAGAGGATGTGTCTACATGGAAAACCCAGGTGAACTGTGCCCACGTTATGAACTGATCAAAAGCCATATGGCTTATCAGTATGACTCAGTAGCCTCACCTTGTGCTAGTCATGTTTTTTGGATGCCACAAGGTGTGTGAATGCTAGTAAAAGACTCTATAGAGACACCTTACGTATAATGTAGTAATATGTATGGCTTTCTTAGTGCCTAAATTGCTTCTGAAAATGACTTGTTGACGCCCTTTAGAATTTTGTCTGAAAGTATGAATAGCCTTTTTCAAAGAAAATAAGCTTATTCTGCTCTCAATCATTATTAGTGGTGGAATTAGGCAATGTTAATTAGGCATCAAGTTCTAATGTAGAGCCACATTTTAATGAGTTGGTGTGCATGAGTTTGTATGAGGTGGCTGGGGAATGAGGCAGGTGACAGGAAACAGGATTTTGTGAAGTGACTACTCTGAAAGCTACCCAAGTAATCAGAAAATGTTGTTGGATTCACCTAAAAAAAAAAGAGAAAATTCCTTCAATATCTTAAAACCCCACAGCATTTTAAGTAGGGAATTTGAGGTCAATTTCTTCCTCATTTCAGGAGGAATGTGCATTGACTTTAAAGGACTGTGCTGTAATGGACACCTTTCATTTTTAACTGAGATCAGTTGAAGGAGATGAACAATTTCTAGAGGAGCAGGGACAAGACAGGCATGCCTGGGGAGCTGGAGCTCCTACTCCTATACACCGAATGGCCTGTGGGAATCTGTATTCTTTCCCAAGTGCAAGGATTAGGGATCTCAATTAACAGGAATCTGCTGACCCTATTATTCCACTGTAATGTAAGGTTAGCTGTTATTGAGGAGTCTTATTCATTCCAGGACTTTCTGTATGTTCTGTAGAAATACGGCTTCAGCAGGGCACATCATAAATCTCAAAAGTTCAGCAAAGTCTTCACCGCAGCTTTGGAGTTAACCTACTCCCTTTTTATCTTGAATGAAAACCTTGTCAGACTGGTATATTTGAATAGATATTCATACTCAAGGCAAAGGAAGATGTGGCTGAGTCCTACATAGAAGGAGCTTATGCAATGGATTGCAGACAGAAACAGTCTCCAATCTTGTAAAGTTTGAAAGAAGAATAACCTTTCAGCTTTAAAATATTTTAAAATATTTCAACAACACTTTTCATATAGTATTGCTCACAATTTATTATCTCCTCTTCAGTTCTGTTACTGCTCCCCCTTCTTCCCCACCAAGAGTAAAAGGATGCCAATGGAAGTCTGCCATAAATAGGAAGGGAGTGTGTTGTGTAATTTTTGTATTAATTTTGTTTTAATCAGTAACACCAGAAGCCCCCATTTTTGCAGTTTCAGTGTGCTGGCTTTTTCTAGAAGGCAGAACAATTTATTTCTTTATACTTTAGGGGAAAAAAAGCGTAGACTTTTTGTGTGGTTTCTTTGGTAGACCCTTAAATCATGGGTAAAACTGGATGTGAGTGTGGAGTTGCTGTATATCATTAAATCTGTTGCATAGAGTTTGCTAATGAAAAATATGATACAGTAATATTGCATGAAGTAATTATTTGATAAAAATAGAGTACTCATATGGCTTTGCATTTTGAACAGGTGCTGTTGAAAAATGTGTAGGCCATCTCCACATAAATTAGTTTTCCTGGATGCACAATAGTTTGGGGTTTTTAATGGTGTGTTTTTATTATTTCTGTCACTTCTGAGTTGGTTTTGGTGGGTTTATTTATTATTTTTCTCATGCTGTTTAACAAGGTTAATATTTAGAATAAACAACTTTATTTGTATAGTGGATTTGTAATTAAATATAATCAAACAATTATCTATCTTGACTAAACTGCATACAAAATAGGAATGAAAGACAACTATTTTTCTGTAGCAATGACTACTGTTAGTAGTGGAATAATAATTAACATTAAATCTGAGGTATGTTTCCTGGTCAGTATACAATATATTATTTCTGTGTTTCGTCTATTAGCATTTGGCATGTGTATACTGTATAACGGTTTAAATATTTTAACAGTAAGTTTTAGGGCCTTTGCTCTCCAAGATGGTGAATATAATTAAATGTAGGTCTCTCAGGTTAAAATAATTGATCCTGCCTTCAAAAGTGGACAAAGTACTTTTGTGCATAAGGAAGTCATGTATGTTATGGAAACACCTGAAGAGGATTTTTAGAATAACATTCTAGCTGTTCTAGCAATTGTTTTACATAACAGGCAACAGGATAGCTACAAATACACTTGCCTATATATTCTTTTTTTTGTAAATTCAAGTGAAAATTAATTCAATGTAATGTATTAATGATCCCATCTTGAAATTAACTGTGTTTTTTTCCAGGGATTTTTTTATAATACAAATATGTAACCTCACAATTTACAAGTAATTTCTAAATGTGGTGCACCAAAATCACTTCATTCACAAGTGTTGTACATGGAGTGTAGCACCTCTAGGAGAAGTATAACAGAGATTACTCTCTTTTCCTTTGATTTTCAGAAATCCTGTGCAGATAACCTGACAGCATCAGTTATTGTCAATAAATACAAAAACAAATACATGAAAGCTTCCTGAACTACTTAACTTGTATGTAGAGGGACATTCTTTTGGCTTTGAGACAAAGATAACATCAAATAGTTTGAGGGCTTGGGTCAGCTCAGTGTTACCACCAAGGAATTTTACAAATCAAGGTATTTGGAGTCTTACTTGTGCAAAACATATATTCATAGGAGAAGAAAAAGTAAATTTCTAAGAAATCTGAAATGGTCCCTAGTTTGCAACAAAGTGTTAGGCAGATATAGCAACCAAAACAAGTGAAAGATCTGCCCACTATGCACCTGGCTTATATGCATCGGTTTGAAATGAGCAGACATCCGTGAAGCATGTAGGTATATATAGAAAATGAAGGGAGAATGACAGACATGAATCTGTTCTTTCATCTTATTCTACTTAACCTTCTTTAAAATAAAGAAGGATATATTCCCTGAAAATTAGTGGAGCATGCACAGGTTTCCCAGTTCTCTCTATGTAGCTGTTGGATCATGTAGAATTGAAACAGTTTCCAACAGTTTTCTATTCCCTTGTGTGATAATGTAAAGGCTTCCCCTATACCCTCCCCGCCCCTCCCCCGCCCCCCCCCCCGCCCCCCCCCCTCCCCCTTTTCTTAGTGATTAATGACAGGAGAAAAGTGATGATGTGTGGGGAAGTTGAATGCCGTTAGCCATAGCTGGTCATTTATCCCCAAGAGAAATTTCTGTGTGGGTTCTTGTTTCCTTTACAAAGCCTGGCTAGTGAAACATTTGAAGTTTTCTTGGCACGTTTTAAACACTTTCTGTGCCAGTGAGGTCTCGCTATTTATGTATATGTGATGTGTTTACATTGTGCTTTATATATTTGCTTTGTATGCACTTAGCTTGAGTTGCAAGAAGGATGATCTGTGTTAACAGGATAATGTACAGATGTGTTTTTAGTTTTGTGTTCCAACTCAAGGTGTTAGCACGCTTTTCTGCTGCTGCTGAGTTAGGCAGTGGGATGGGTAGTTTTTCTTTCCTAATGTAGTCAGAGTAAATTCATATATGGATTTAATTACCTGCGCTCACAGGCTGTTATGATGCATTCCTTAAAATGAAGTTTTATGAACCATTGTACAGAATTAGGCCTTTAGAAAACAAAACAAGAACTAGAAAAATATTTTCTTATGAAATGAATCTTTTGTCATACTTATCTAGTCAGTGGAATTATATTGGTGTAAAATATATGCAGGTGGGCTCATAAGCAGACCTTTTTTTCCCCCAACTTGTCTGCTAAACACTGTGCTTTTTAAAAGTTTCAAAATTAACACTGTCATAATATGGGCAAGAGTAGTAATGTGCAGTGGTAGATCATTGCAACAAAAGGAACGTCCCAGAGTTTTTCTTGTTTTCTTCTCCCTCTAACTCTTTCCACATTGAAAGAGGAACTAGATGGAAGCTGAAGCTTGTGAAGCAAACTTCAAATCATGTTTATATGTTTAGCTTGTTGCAGAAACATCCTTGGGTTCAGTCTGCCATCACTGCAGATTCTTTGACACTTGCATCTTGCAGTCTGCCATAATGAAGGTCCATCCAGAGTAGCACACAGGATTGGGTTTTGCTCATCGGAAGAATAATTCTTAAATCCCGTTACCAAGAAATTCCACACTGGCAGCTTCCTGCATTAAAGGGCTTTTCTACAGTGTGAAGGTGACAGTCTGAGGAAGTACTAATATTTGGTACTGATTCCCTCTGTGATTTGAGGAGGCAAATTCTGTCCTCATTTACCTTGTCCTTATTAGTGGCTGAATTCCACATCATAGAGCTGTCCCTCAAGTGGCTTCATGAAAGAGTGGAGGCAGCTGATTTACTACTCCCCGTTTCTCAGGCCAGAGAAGAGTTGCTGTAAAGAGAGATCTTGTATATACTCAGATCTGAGGGAAAACTGGAGTCATATAGTTTGTGGATGTTAATGCACACAGCAATATTTTTAAAAAATTGATTGTGAAACAGATTTAAAAGTTTACACCACAACAGCAAAACTGCCTATCAGGAGACCATAGTTCTTGCAATTTCTTTTTAAGTGAGAGAAGCGTTGCTACTGAATTTAATTTCTCTGATTTGTAGCTCATGGACCTTCCAGCCATGCTTTCCTTTCAAGTAAACTTTCTTTTTTCTTTTTCTTTTTCTTTTTTTTTTTCCTTTTAAATTGGATCTTTAATACTTTCTCTTTGAGTCTGATGCTGTGAGGTGCTGGGTGTCTTTTGGGAAGAGTCAGATGCTTTTAACTCCCAGGGACTTTCCTGGATGTTGGATACACTCAGCACATCACAGAGGAGCATCCCTCAGAGTTCCCTTTGATTCTGCAGGGTGGGTAAGGGACAGCAGTGATGGTGAATGTTATGCCAGGCTAAATAGGCACCTATCTCTATAAGCGTCGTTTTGTACACTAAGAGATTACTCACACTAGTAACAACGTCTTGTGAGAAAATCTGTAGTTTACATTGGAATCGCTGCAATCTTTTCTAAATTTTTCAAACAGCTCTCTCGTTGGACAGCAGATAACACTGTTTCTTCCTAATACAGGCTTGCAATATACAGCTAAAAAGTGTCACACAAAGCAAATGGCTTTACTCTGTAACTTGCTTAGTGCATTATTTTCAGTTTTCCCAGGAGACATTCTTAGACTTCAAAGTGTACAATAAATAAATGGTGTTTCAGCTTTGCAGAGCATCTTATTTTCGTTAGGGATCCATTTTTTTTTCCTACCTTGCACTAAAGAATTTGTGTCAGTAATTGGGACAGTAATTTCTTGTCTTATCATGCTAAATAGTGTATTTATTACATGGTACTCAATGGCTTATTCAATTGTTACACTTTGGGCAAACTTAACAATTAAATGCAACTTGAATATTTAATTAAGAAAAAAAGTGGAGGTTGGGATATTAATTTTCAAACAGTCTATTGGGTAAATTTAAATTTACCATTGCCTCATAAAATGCCGGTAATTTATATGTATGCAGAAAATGTCATCCTGCTCTTTGTAAATTTGAAACAGCCAAGAGAAAAACTGTTACTTTATTGGAACAAATATGGGAAACGTTCTGTCCTCGTTAGAAATTATCTTGTTCGATTGTCTTGCAAAGCTGCCTTCTATTTTTTCATTTAAAAATTAATTTCTAATGGCTTCTCAGCATGGTAAGTGCTAACAATAACAGGTTTGTTCAGGAAACACTATTGCCATTTGATATTCATAATTCTGGATTTAATTCTTTTCCTTTTTAAAAATTAATGATTTTACAAAGGATTAACTGATTGTGAAATGTACTGATTTATTTCCTTCCTGTCTGCTCATTTCAAGTGACTTGATTCTATTGGAAATCAGTATTAGTGGTGCGCCTGCATATCTCTACTTGTAATTTCTGTCTCATGTTTTCATGTACACATGGAAAGAACTGTGTTATTTTCCTGACATAAGTTTGTCTGCAGCGTCACTCAGATTTTTATATGGCAGCAGAATCTTGTGTTTTTCTGCATCCTGCAGAATTCGTTGTTTTGATTTTTTTTTTTTTTAGCTCCTCATTTTTACTTTTAGCATCTGAATAGTTTAGATTTATTCTGAGTATTTCCTGCAGATAATAGTATGGGTTCCTAATGCTGATCTGAAAATTCTTTATGATTTTTCTTTATTTGTAATTACTTATATGCTCGCTAGCATGATAGAACCGAAGAAGTGGGAGGGACATGAGAAAAAGAGGAACTGATTTACATTAAATGGAACAGTAACTGTTGGAATGACTAATAAGACCCAGAAAAATCACCAAATATGTTTGATGTCAGTGTAACGTTTTGCTCATATCAAGATAAAGTGTTTCATATTCAGTTTGACTTTTTGCCTAACCTTTCCCAGATTTGAAACCCAACAAAATTGTCAATCTTTTTTTTCTGACTGACACTACTCATTGAATTGACTGAAATTTATGAACTGTACAGCCCCAACTCTGCAAATTTCCTTGAATTTAATATGAATTTACTATTTGTTAAAAAACGTTCTCAGCACTTCTTACTGTTGGGTTCTGATGGCATAATATTTTTCCTGGAATTTGGATTTATTATTGCATTCTTTGTAGAGATACAGAAGTGTAATACAAAGAAATGTAATTATTTCTCTAAATTCTAGATTGAAACAAATGGACATTCGAACGTAGCAATTAAAACAGAGTCCTTGCCAAGTGTCCTTAATCATGAAAAGATGTTTCCCTGCACAATACTTAGGCAGGAATAAGAACTTTTTTTGTGTGTAAATCTAATTGGCATAGTTGGCTTCGTGGTATTATGCCCCAGATATGGACCAGAAACAGTGAATGTTATTTTTTTGAGCTTGAATAAGTAGATAAACTGTGTTTGAAACATGGCTATTGTATGTTTAGGCAGATCTGGGGGGAGGGGGAAAACCCAAACAACCATAACGATATGCATATCTATTTTCACAAACTTTACCTATGCTATGTGCCTTACAGATTTTTTCATACGATTTTTATTTCCAACATCTACTTTAAAAAAAATAAAAATCCTTCTATCTATTTAAAGCAGGTCTGGCTTAGAATATGTGATGTCAACAAGACCATCTGAGAGACTGAAATTATAGCTAAGCTTCTCTGATAGCTCTCCTAGTTCCTGTTGTATTGTAGGCTCAAAGTTATAATTTCTTCTTATATGCCAGGACAGAAATAAATGCTCTAAATTATTGGAGAGGATGGTACTCTAACTCCTCTGGATTTACTTAAAATATGCTTAGAATTTACCCTAAGCCTTTGGGAGACAATGACAATGATTTAGTCAGTGAACAAGGACTTTGTATTACTCACTGTGTTTGTAGGACAGAGTGATTTTGTTGCAAGTGTAAATTGTGGTGACCGATGGTGACACTGAAGAAAGTGTCTAGATGTCACTGCTCTAGATGTCACTGGAGGAAGAGCTGGAGGACAGTGAGTGGCCAGCTGGCTTGTAATCCACCAGCTGGCTAAGCAGTGAACTGCGCCGGGGAATCCTCAGCATCATACGGTCCAGTACTGCCTAAGTCAGAGCCTGGTAACAAATCAGCCTCCTAGTAAAAGTGAAAAATGTCATAATGAAAGACTGAAAAAAACCCCAAATGCTGGAATGAATTTTCTGTGAGTCGTCCACCCAACTGACTGGCAGGACTTTTTCCAAGATGATAGTTTCTAAATTCCCTTCACTTCCCTTCTGGGTATCTCCTGAAATGCCATGCAAAGGACTGATTCACAAATTATCTTCCTCTTCTCAGCAGAAATCAAGTATGGATTTCAATTACAATTGATAACTGCGAAGGCTAGAAAAGCCTTGGCTATATCTCTTTTTGCTGCTTTTACTCAAGTATCATTCTTGTCCCTGCTCTCATACTTTGGGTGCATCCTACATCCATAACACACATAAAGAAGCTTGGTTAGGAGTTTTTCAAATAGGAATTTTCACTTATTTTGGAATCATCCTTTTTATGAAAACCAAGTGTCAGAAACATTAAAAGCGTGAATAGATATGTGTTATCTAATAAATACAATATTCTAAATTTTCATACTAAGACATATAGGTTAAGTGAAATCTCATATTAAGACATATATGTTAAGTGAAGGGACTGCAACTTCCATTCTTGCCCTCCATGCTGAATTTAATCTCTTAAAGGAAAAGAGGAGGCTAGATAATATCCAGGCAAAGTGTGCAATTCCGTATTCCACAGTGTCATGATGAGAAGAAAAGTCTTTACTGATTTAGATCAAAATATTGCAGCCACGTTATCTCAGGGAATCTTTATGCTGGTGTCAAAACCAGTAAACAATACTTTCAGAGGAGATATGTAAAAACCTGAAGAGTATTGTAGTTTCTAATCTTGTTTCTGTCTTTACTGGTAAAAATGCTACTACCTGGGCACCTCTGTAGGAGATAATGTTTTTCAAGCTTTAGAGTGCCTTTGCTGATAGCAGCATGGTAGAAGTGTATAACATAGTGACTTCTGTAATTTCAGCACTCTTCTGTAGAGTTTTAGACTAAATATTGTAAGAAAAGGTATAATAAGACCTTTTTTTGTTTTGCCATTGTACCAACTGGGAGATTCCCTTACATTCTGCTAAAATGGTTTGTAAGCAATTAGTTTGCGATTTGCCTTAACAAACACCCATAACGAACTTAAATAAGCATATGAGTTCCAAGGTCACCACTTCCATGGAGTTGTCTTTGCTTACATTGTGCTTTTGATAAGTTGTCATCATATCCTATTGATCTTTCTCTGGCTGTACTTTAAGACTTAAAAGCCAGAAAGAAGGCGGCATAGGCATCTTTTAATGATGTAAGAAGATATTCTTGCTCCTTGCTTTAGCATAAACACAGGTAAGTAAAGAAATGGAATAGATCTTCAAATGGTGTAGTAGAGTGAAGCTGCAGTGATATACTTTAAGGATGTGAGCATATTATTAAAAAAGTCTGAATTTGAATTCAACTACTTTCTGCATAGTTTAAAATGTTTGGCTTCAAATCCCGCGTTAAATTTTATCTTCATTCATACAGCTTCAGCTTCTAGTTAATACAGATCTCATATGGGCATGTGCAAAAGGCAAATGTGCTTTTCCCCCAGGCATATGAACTGAAGTAAGAGCTGTCATTTATTTTTATTTTTGTACAGCATCTAGTAAAAGGAAATTGTATTAGGTACCATCAGAATGGGATTGTTAATAATAAAAATTTTAAATAAAAATGCAAACTGAAATCAGTCCCTTCCTCAATTTGTCCAACTACCTTCTTAGGCTGTCTGGTTCAGTTATATATGGCTCACTGCTGATTTTGCAATTGATATGGAGCTGCAAACCACAAGATTATGCAAAGATTTTTTTGTACTGCTTCAGTTGCCTATGCCATGAATCCAAAGAAAAGCAAAATACTACAACTTATAGTGATGATTTAGTTGTTTCAGGGCAATGCACATTTCTGGAGAAGTGAATGAAATATTACATGAAAATTTAGTGGATCCTTCCGAGTAGGATTGTATCGCCCTCCGTAACTTTCCCAGAATTTGTTTTTCATTCTTTTTTATCATACTGTTCTGGAACAGTATTGTTGTCATACTGTTCTTTGTCATTTATAGCCCTGTGTTCTGGAGAACAATAGGCAGTTCATGTGTCTGCAAGCTTGGTATGATACCTAGAATAGCACAGTCAGAAAAACGCAAAGCCAACTATACCCTGATTACGAGAGAATCTAAGAAGAACCACAGATTACAGTGGTGTTTGGTTTCTATATTCTTTTAGAAGAAAATAATTTTGCAACCTATATCACTTGTAGAGGACACTAAATAGCATCTTTGCAGTCTAAAATGGCATCAAGTATTGGTGATTGGTATTGTTCCTATAGTCAATACTTTGCATTAGCTTCTCTTCACATCTACTTTATTAGAAAATAAGCTGAGTGAGCATCTAGCTTTTCCCTTCATCTCCCTCCGTCTGAAAGTTAGTGGAATAGCTGAGATTGGAAGAGACCTCTGAAGATCATCTAGTCCAATCCCTCTTCTAGCTAGTTGAATATTCAGCATTTGTATACATATATCTTACAAAAAGATTTGTGGAACAAATCCCTAATATTGTTATTTGTCTGATATTTTTACTCTTTATGTTTGTTTATGAGTTTGAATTCTTTCCCATTTTATGTAAGTCATTAACGTAGCCAGACCTAGCTGTATTTGTCGTATTACGTATGTGTTGGGCAAGAAAAGAAGAAAACATTGGGGAAAAACATGATTTATTAAAAAGAGCAAAAGAAACTCTTTTAAGGAGGTTTAGAAGGTATTTTCAAAATTCTGAAATTACATTTGAAATTCTTGTAGCATGTGAACATTTCCATAGAGAAGGTGAGGCTTTTTCACAGCCATCACACTTTCCGTAGATTGGTGATGCCTGCTTTGTTCTCTCCTGTGTTTGTACAGTGCCAGGCATAATGATATGGTGGCGCGTGATCATGGTCTTTGCTATGGACATATTACTATTAATAGCAAATGAGGAAATACAAGCACTGGGAATAGAATCTCAGGGGTGATTTTTAAATTCTTAACTTCACTTGCCTTATTTTGCCTTAGGCAAAGTAAAGACCTGGAGCTGAGGTCCCAGGCTCACTGAGTCACTTGCAAACATACACTGACTTGTAAAGTGAAGTATTGTCCATAAACATCTAGGAGTATGTCGCCACACTTCCTAAAGCTCTAATAGTCCAGTTGGCTTCGACAAGGTTTGGCTTTGACGAAGATGTTAAAAATGACTGAACTACTAGAAGAAAACTAATTTGGTGGTCGTCTGCCAATTTAGTGCATGTTGGTCTGGGGGCACCCTTGCCAGTTATTTTTGCCTTGGCTGTGGAATGGCCTTTAAAGATTTCAAACTAAGGATCCCTCAAGACATCAGTCAGCCCGAACATCCTTCATAAATTGTATTCTATACATATTTTTGTGTGAGTCAAAGCCCTGAAGGTACTTATAATGGCAGTTACTAGTATATTTTCTTTCCCTAGCAAGCTCAGCCTGAGAGGAGAAAGAGAATGCTCTGTTGCAAGTGTTGTGTTTCCCATTAGCCTTTAGGAAAATGTTTCCCTTTCTCTTGGTCCCCTCTTTTAATGTGTCCTTAAATGGTCATGCTTCTGATAATGCTGTCAGGAGAAATACTTCTGCAATTTACTTTGACCTTTTTGCTCTCCCTCATATTTTCCCATTAGTATCAACCAATATAAAACTAACTAAGCTTGACTCATCAAACGAAAACTGCCCAAAATCTCTTTGGGAATCATCAAGCATTTAAGAGACAAAAAACCTGCACATGCGATATCTTGGAGTGAAGGCCAGAAAGTTTTCAGGGACTGTTGTTATGACAAATAAACTTTTCAGTATTTTCTGCTTTACAGAACTAGAAATAGCTGTGAAGCTTGGAGGAAGGAGGGTTAAGTCCAGAACAAACCCCACATTTTATAGATCATTACACGTGTTGAAGACAGCTGATGGGCCTCCCTCTGTATTGCTGTTGCTCCCCCTCTGCCTGTCACAAAACCTGCATTACAACCTTTGAGGGTCATTTGAGTGAAAATTGTTCTTCGTGAGCTTGATTCCATCTTTTAGCCTATTTTACTTTATGCAGACATTTTTCTCTATTCTCTAATAATTTTATTATTATAAGTACCAGTTCATTTATAGGTAGGAACATTAGCAGTGCACAATATGGAAAACTACATCTTTCTGTACTGAATTGCTGAAATATCAGAAAAAAATATGGTAACCCAAAGGAAAAAAAAAAAAAAATTAGTAGATTTTAGTTCTTTTCACCCTACCTATCAACATTAAATAAATGTGAGTTTACCTCAAATTAGCTGGATAAACCACTGAAACCATATAAAATAAGGTACATGGAATACACTTTTCTGGCAGTAAATTGCATTATGATCAATTATTTATAAGACCAAAAAAAGCGGGTTGGCTTGAAGAAGTCGATTCCCTTAGCTTGATTTAGGGATTACATTTTGCATCAGGAATCTGAAATTGCAGAAGTTTGAAAAAAGGAGATGATTGTGCTGCACTGATCATTGTCAACACTGAGAAGAGAGAAAAGAATAGGGCAGACATGTCCAGGGTAAATGGTCTTTGCAACAACTTGTTCAAAAAACCATCAAGGTGAATATTTTTGAAGTTGAAGGTCTATTTTTAAGATGGTTGAAATAGGAAAATTACACTGATTGTCAGTTATCCACAATTGTTGTCAGTCATTTGGGTGATTGTACTTGGCAGTATTAAATGCAACAAAGCTTTTCCAACCCTGTTGCTGTTGTGACATGAATGACAATATATTGCCTCAGTGAATAATAGGATGCTGGTCTGATTTAACTGGCTTCTGAACAGTCTTCGCTCTAAAACCCACATGGGAAAAGACTGGGAGATGGCAGTGGAAGTGGCTGTCTTCCACCTGCTGCGCTCTACTCTATATTATCATGTGTATGAGCCAGAAAGAGAATTTTTTCTAACATACCTGCTTATGAATTAAATTGGGATGAAGTTAATCTGAACAAAAAACCAGCACAAATCAGTATTTCTTTAAAAAGCTGAGTGATCAGAGAAAGGCTTAAATCTCGCACCAGTCCTGTGGAAAATGATTAATTTATTTCCATGGGAAACAAACACTGTTATCACTGAAGTTAGTGTAAATGTTATTAAAAATGATGGTATTGTGCTGCTGTATCAAGAGCAGAGCACTCTTTTTTTTTTTTTTTAAAGCAAAAAAATCTCTTGTAACGGAAGAAGTGCAGATTGTAGCTTGGTTGTAGCTTCTACCAAAATAATCAGAAGTTCCCCTTTGCAGTGATTTAATAAAAAAGTGTGTATTAAAATTAACATTTCTGCTCGTGTAGGGCTCAGTGCCTTGAAAAGCAGTTTGTATCTTTCATTTATTTAAAAATCACACAGACCTGTCATTTCCTACTGAAAAGGCAGTACAGCAATGTGTTGTACTAGTGAATTTAATTATACATATATAGAACAGGGAGAAGATTCAGACATAATATTTACCTTATAGTTCACTGATCAATTAATATGTTGATACATATGCTGATTTGATAATAGCAATTATACACTCCAGTACTGGGAGGTACGCTGCCACAGGAGCCATTTCTGTCTCTGAGGCTGTGATGCTCTTCAACTGTGATTTGGTAGACTGTAACAACTTTTTCAGAGTTGTTAGACTGGTCATGTAAATCCTTCTTAGTTTAGGGATCATTGACTAGTTAGACTGTAACAGCTCCTTAGGAACCATTACAATCCTGGATTCAGCTAGCGGTGTTGGTGCTCTACGATCAGGTTGAATATTTCGTTTAATATTCTGGGTTTAATCTTACAAAAGCACCTGGGAAATAGTACTTGCAGTTTTGAATAAGGAGATCCTTGGTTTTTAAGGTGGTAGATGCCTGCCATCCCAATCTCTGGATTCTTTCTGCGTGCTGACTGAAGTAGCTTTATTTAAGAAAAAACAACCACCCCCCACACTCCAAAGTTAACACCACTTGAACGGAAGCGAAGCTGAAGCAGAACTGCTTTCCTGCTGCCTGGAGGTACTGCAAATGAGTAGTAGTTCCTCTCAGGCTACTTACTGATGTTTGCCTCTTTTGCATAGTAAAGGCATTTAGTTGAAAAACAGGAGTTGACTTTTGAGCTAACCCACTTGGAGAATATTGATTTTAAAAGGGAGATTGTTGAATATATGTTACTCAAAGTCTGTTAAATGTAGCTTTTTAAACTTCATAAGTGATGTGAGTGAGGACGAGAGCCCTTGTGTGAAAATAACCAAATAAATTGTTCTTTCATATTTGTTGCAGAATGATAGACGCCTAGGAAAATATCGGAAATACTGATTTCAATTTACTGCCCCTTATTTATAGCTGCACTTCAGTTTTATCACAGTAGGGTTAGTTGTATGAATGTATAATGGTTCCTCAGTGTGGGCATGGGGAAGTCACAGTATGGTCCTCACTGCTGTAGTATGAGCTTATGAAAAGACATCTCTAAAATACAGCTAAGAATTTGATAAATTATTCAAAATAGAAACAGAAGCTTTAAGCCGCTCTTTGTACCGTGTATCTTTGCAGCAATTGTTGCATAAACTTTTTATAGCACAACAAATGTATGTCAGGGTACCATTTGAGAGAGAGTTTCTCTTTGGTGATGTATATGTCCTCCATTGTGCGATACAAATAAGAGTTGTTCAAATCTTTTATTATAGTTCTAGTCTGAAACAGCTGCTGTACATGGTTATGGGAAAATGATGTGCAGTACTCGGTTTGAATGATATTTTTTTTTCAAGATCTGTGTTTAACAGAGCAGTAGAATACATTAGTCATAGCCCAATCATAAACATAATGATGACTCAAAGCTAACTGTTAGGTGGCGAGTGCAGCGTAGGCTCCATACAACGATACATTCCAGGGGTTTGGAGGTGTCTTTTAATCCAGACCTGAATGTTGTGCCACTGAAACCAGCTCTGCAGATTTATGAATGAAGGCTGGCTGCCTGGTCATTTGGCTTCTTCAGCATACATCAACTGACGTGCGTTGACCACAGCTAAGATCTTGTAGTGACGCGGACCAGGGCAAGCCCTAAGCACATAAGTTCTCCCTAGGAGGGATGTGTGCTGCTTTACTTTAACAGCACCTTGAAATATTCACAGTTGCTTTAAACTCTGTTCAGTCTCTATTAGAAGATGCATAACACCCAGGCTGATATTATGTATAGGCATGGCTATTATCACAGGATTATTGTTTCCTCTATCATATAGTTTATCAACACCATTGAGCATAGCAATTTCTTAATTCCTTCCCTTGTTCTCTTTTTTTTGAACCAAGGATAACTCTATATGAGCCACATTAATTTCTAGTGTAAGAAGAAATAATTTCTAGTGTCTTCTGTGGGGATACGCTCTATATGACCAGAATTTCATATAGGTAATTAATTTTTTTTAAAAAAAATCTTGATTTCTTGTTTCATTACTTTCTTTCAAAGACTTGTAAATTTTATCTTGACTGATCTTGACTGTCCTTATATTCCCAATTATATTTCACCTTTTCTCTTTTTGATGTTTAAAATCCTATGATCTATGTCTCGGCTGGTTTTTAGTTTATGCCCACAAAGTGCTAGAGACTCCTCTATTGTAGAATCTACTATTTATAGAAGATTATTAGAGAGGTTCCTCAGTTAAAATAACAGACTAATTTGAAACATTAGCATTTGGAATTAATGCACTGGTGTGTTGATATAAGAGTTTCTCAAAGTAGACTTTTAACACATTTTCTATATACATGCAACATCTGAGAAAATTTATGGGGTACTACATGTAGATTTAAAAATTCTAGACTGGAAATGCTGTGAGTCCTGAACTTTCAAATCAGTAGCTCTGTCATCAAAATCTGAGGCAATGCTGCATTGATTGCATGTTTGTTAGTTGAATTGGGGAAGAGCACTTTGAACAATGGAGTGCAGAATTATCCAATATGGGATCTCCTGATGTACACAGGAATGTAATTTATGCACGGGGTATATGTAGGAGATGTAATTCATCATGCAGGGAAGTTTTGGTTCGCTTCGGTCAGACTGTTCCTTTGAATCATGTTCTCTGAGCAAAGAAGTACTTCATTTTAGAATTTAAAGAGACATTTTATGAAACTCATTTCAGAAATATTAAAAAAATACTGATCCTTAAGATATAAATCAGAGTTTTTGAATCTTGGTACATGAACTTTTTTTTAGTCTCAAATTATATTTTTTTGCATTCTTGGATCACCAACATTTTGTACTTTTCCTGTTTGAGTTCCACCTGATTTTTTTTTTAATGGATAGATTGAAAATCCCATTACAGAGTTCTGTTAACATGTGTGCTTGACAGTCAGCTTCCAAGTCTTCTCATTTGGTTAAACAGTCCAATAAATAAGTCTCAAACATACTGTCTAATTGGTAAAACAGAAGCAGTGAGGTTAAGTATCCAGTGCCTTTCTCCTTGTGTAGTTGTTAGAAGCAGTGTAACATAGCGTGACACATCTGCCAGCACTTCACACCCACTTGCTGCTTGTGTATAAATGACTGAACAAAGGACAAAGCAATGAAAAATCAAGCTTTGCTTTTTAAATAGGAATGATAACTGATTAGAGAAAGCCAGAAATATGAGCTGAGCAACACATCAGAGAAACAAAACTCTAGTGGAAAATATTGTAGCATTTTATAACTGATTACGAATTATGTTAGTAATTATGTATATGTAGCTAACAAGTTTTGAGAATATATATAAAGACCAAATTTGACAGTGTGCAAATAAAAATGTTTGATTCTGATATTTATTTTGTGAGAAAAGACAGCCAAGGAAAACAGCTGTTTATATTCTTTACTGTGAAGTAAGACTGATACAATTTCATATAAAACGTACATTGTTTTAATTCAAATTGATTCCCCAAAATCCAACCAGATATGTATTTTTTAGGAAAAAAAAAAAAATTCTATTGAAAAAATGTACCCATCTTTTGTTTAGAAAACAAGGACTAGAAAGTGAAGCTCATTAGGGAAGCAAGAAAGGTGTTCTACTTCCCTCCTTAATCGATTGGTATTTTCTTTTCTATCTCCTGGCTGGCATGCTTTCTGTAATGCAGACCATAGGAGAATAGTTGGCAACTTGGCTTGATTTTCTTCTGACCTTCAGACTCCAAATGCAGAAAAAATGTCTACGAATTTCTATTTCAGTGTTGCCGTAGATACAGTTTCTATGATTTTATTTTTTTTTACTTCTATTTGTCTATCTGTCTTTCATCTTGCTAACAACTTTTTTTCTTTCCTCCTTTACTTTCCATACTTTCCAATTCTTCCCCTGCACCTACTACTAATTCTACTTGTTTAATTTAATCAGGTGTTACTATTCTCTTCTTTTTGGTTTGGTAATTCAGAATCCTCACTCTTGATGTTTTGTTCAATAATTGCATCCTGTAATACCTCACAGGTAGTGTCCGATGTATCTTGTTAGGCTTTGAAATACTTTTTCTTTCTACTATTGAAACTCACAGTAATTAACTTTGCTTTGCATACTGTTCCAAGTAATGCCTTCAGTTCCCCCCTTCTCCTTCTGTTCTCAGGTTGTACTGGATTTCTCTTTGATTCTGTTTGTGGTTTACACACACTGGTGCAGCGTAATACACGCTTTCTCACACTGCACTTTCCTCATTTTTTGTTTCTCCTAGAGGCTCTTCTCTTGATTTTTCTTTTCTATTTACAGTAAGTACATACAACACCAGCAACTCAGAAGGCACTGACTGTGTAGGCTTAATGTACCTACTCATCTGCAGTCATTTATCATTGCGGTTGGATTGCTTATACAACTGCAAAGGGCAAGACAGTTCAGTGATGTACTTAAATTGGATGCTAACTCCTGATGGTGAAAATGCTTCATCCCCATTGTGTAAAAAAAAAAAACAAAACAGTACTTTATTAATCCTTCTTAACATGCAGATGGACGTTTAATTCCTAATATGCTATGTGAAATTTATAATCTGATCAAATAGAAATAACCAAGATCATGAAAATAGAGTACCCATATTTTTCCATGGAAGTTTCCATGGGTCTATGGATACTCTGACAATACTCACACTGTCTTAACTTTGGAGCTCTAATTTAGAGATCTAATTCAGGGCTTTGCAGTCCATTGTATATTTGATGGACAGATTTGGATCCTGAATTTAGATGCTCTGAATAACCTTCCGTGGAAGGTGAAGTTGCTTCTTTGGACTGTATAGGAAGCCTATTATCCTAAATGGAGCACTTTGATGCCTAGAGTTAGCTGCTGTTTTCTGTTTTCTTATGCACACACCGCATCATTGTCATTCTCCCATTTAGGAAACACAGAGCCTGGTTCTCCTTAAATAATAGTTGTCATTGATTTTAACAGGGTTGTACTCAATGGAAAGGTACCTCAAGTGACATTCTACCTTCTTTGAAGTTGGGGCAATATGATAATTTCCTTTTACTGCCCTAAGCCATTTTTGTTGTGCTGGTTTTTTGCTTGTTTGTTTACCAGCAAGTTTATTTCTGTCTGTTATTCTATCCTACCGGGCATTTACTCTGGACTTCCCCTAGGTCTTGGAGGAAATCTTATATACCACCCTACTCGTCCTCAAATATTTATCTTCTGGCTTTTTTGTTGAAGCAGTGATTTAAGTTAGGTAAAAATGGATTGCTAAAAGTCCAAGATTGATGTGGTTGGAGGATGAGACTGCTTAGCAGCATCCTTACTGTGCTGTCTGTTGCCTATGCATGGACTGAAAGGAAGGAAAAATGCTTACAAATGAATCAGAGGTACTGATTTTTAAAAACTGCTTTGAAAGAACTAATTATTAGTTAAAGACTCAAAGTTACAAAGTTAATGGTAAGTTTCATACTGTACAAGCTGGTGCAAAGCAAATATTTTGTGTGTCTCGGAGACTTTTACAGCTTCTCTGTTATTTGTGCCTGTCTGGATCTGATGATCAGTTTACAAAGCCTAAATAATCATTTATCACATGTTATAATTTTTTTATCAACAATTTGGGAACATCTGCTTTGCTGCCTATTGTCCTCTGAACTGTCCTTCCTCCCCTACTTATGTTAGTACAAAAAATCAGCCCCTCCCCATGCAGCCGAACTTGTCGGCAGTATTCTTGCATGCTTTTTAAGCACCGGTAAATAGCACTGTGATTCACTGAGGAAGTGGGACTTGCTACATGCAGAACAAGCACCTAGACTTTAGACATCGTGTCTAAGCTAGCCACAGGCAGTCAGGCATCTCTGGGAAGGGATTCCTTCTATCACCAGCTGTTTAGGAATGGTAGGATGAACATGTAGAGAGACACAACTCTGGAAGATGTGTTTCCACACCTTCCCTCCAAGAGGGAAGCTTCGTATCAACTTCACTCTGTTGTATCTGTCTACTCTGTGGAGCTAGCACAGGATATACAAACCCTTCAAGTGGTACTTCCAGTTTTACTGCTCCAGAGACAATCCCTTTTTATTTCAGTGTTGCTTCACTTCAGTTGTCCTCAGGTGCGTTATTCGTAATTTACCTAGGTGTTAGTGAGAAAAGGAACAATCCCTGGGCTCAATACTTTTGCTTTGAATGCCTTTGCTTCATCATAATAACTTAATAAAATGCAAATAGGCAGAAATGAAAAGATTTCTTAAGTTGAATTTGGTGATACTTCAGAAACTGATGTGTTTACAGTATGACTTTGGGGGTGGTTTTGATTTTACTTTTTTAAGAAATGAACAAAATGCCCTGACTTAGCAAAATCTGCCTCAGTGTACTAAATGCAAAACCTGACTTCTAAATGAGTAGAGGTTATAGAGGCTGTTTTTTCATAACTCTCTGTTTCTGACCTTGTAAAATGCCTATTAAGAAAGAGTCAATGTTGATAATTTTTACCACAGTCACAATTTATGAGACTATTATCTCACATAATCCAAATAGGTAGTGTTATTGTGCACTTCATGCTACAGCTCTTATTTTGTGCTCAAAACAAAATTTAGTTAATGTTTCTGTGAGCAAGAATCTGGTAGTACCAAAACTACTACAAACATAGGAAAACATAGAATAAAGATCTATAAGATTACAGGAGAGGCTGGACCTGTTTGAATAGCAGAGTTGTAGTGATTAAGACTACAGATGTCCTCCAATGCGCTTATCATTACAACATGAGTGGTAGCACAAAGCCCTGATAGTCTCATCCTGGGCTGTAACATAGCCTGGAGTCTCCAGTTGTGAAACCTCTGGCTCGTCTTTCCCAGTGTGCTGATTTCAGTGCAAGTATCCGGATGTTCACCTTTCTGTCCTGACTTTCCTATCCATCTCCTATCAGTGATAGTTATGTTTTCCTCCTGTCAGTTTGTCCTTGATTGCTTCTCTCCCACCTTCCTCTCCAAAGTATGTGCTAGTGTCATATTTTGATTCCTTGGTATCATGCTTGTTGTGTGGTCTACTTGCTGTATCTTCCTGTTATAACATTATTTTTCCTCCAGCTATATCTGATTAGTATTCACCACTTTAAAAAATACTTCAGTTTTATTCTCCCTATGGATTTTTCTTTTAAAGTGTTTACTTCAGGCAAAGGACAGATTATGCTATCGTGTTGTGAAATCCTAATAATACTAATAAATGCCTCTAATGGACTGAATTCTGTCCCTTTTTTAATAGAAGACCATTGAGTAGGTGTCCCGTAGCAGTGGGTTTATTAGAAAGGAGAAGTCAAACGAAAAAAACAGAAATAAAGTTAGCTGGATACATTGGAAAATTAGAAATATCAGTCTATCACTCTAGAATCTGTTTGCAGTTTCCTGTTGCTCTGCTGACGGTAATGGCGTTGCAGTAGTGTGAAAACTGAATCAATAAAATCAACAACATGCCCTCTGAGTGGTATAGGATGTTGCATGGCATAGAATATTGCACTATATTTTTGTCCCGACAAACCCAAGCCACTATTGATGCAGTATAGAAGGGGCCAGAAAATATATTGGTGGTTATTTCTGTTTCTCTGAGTGTGACTGACATATGCTGCTTGTATTTTACTTGGATTGTAGGATTATTGATAGGGAATTAACAGTAGTCATGATAGGCTTTCTCTTAATTTATATCCAGTTATGTCTTTTACTTTCACGTGTGTACATTACTACTATGATATATGCTTTTGGTGGGCTTGACCTTGGACTGGTTGCTCTATGTTTGAAATCTCTTGGAAACAAGACTTCGGTGTATAATGAGGGAGCCCACTTGCTGCAGGAAGTGTGCTATTGTGAACAAGTTACCCTGGTTTCTAGTGGTGTGTTGGGTAAAGACTGCAGAGCCTGAGGCCTCCCTGCGTGGAACCATACCCTCAAAATCCTTCCTGCCACCTCTGCACACACCCATCTCTGCCGATTGGATGTGGATTATGGAGGAGTAAAAAATATGGTATTCATGGTGCCCACAGAAAGACAGATGATACATGATATTGAATCTGGGGTGACAGAGAGAGAGCTACAGAAATGTTTCTAAAGCTCTTCTGGCAGAAGCAGGAGCTGCTACTGGCAAGGCATCACTGTGAACAGTTCTGAAATTCAGCTGGTGTGTCCCAGATGGCCTGAAAGGGTTCACAAAGCATATGTCTTCAGGTGCTTTGAGAACAGGCTGTGTTACCTGACCGCGTCCAGGTTTCTACACAGGCCAGGTTGCTTTTTTTCTCTCTTATTGTGTGTGATTGTTGGCTGCTGAATGGAGAGAAGAAGGTCACGCTGGTTGTTGTAGTTGCAGAGTTCGGCTTTCTGACAGTTGTCCAAAGGTCAGGCTGCTTGTTCTTTTATTATCTGTCTTGAGTGTAAATAAATAAATGAAATCCATTGAGGCAAAATATCTCAAAATATAATAGTTCAGAGTATCTTTTCAGACGAAATGGCACTTTATTCCCATACAAAACGCTGCATAGAAGAACATAAGGAAAACATACCAATTTGGCTTCTTTTGAAAATGCTCTCTTAAGACTGCCAACTTGGAAAGCAACTGAAAGAAGCAAGTGGAACCATTGTCTGTTACGTGCAATGTGACAGCTAAAGTGTCTCCTTTAAAGGAGAAGAAAGTTCCTCAATAGCTGTCCTCCATCAGTAGAAATTACTACAGAAAGCAATTTACTATATGCTGCCCGGAATTAATAAATTGAGTTATTGATGTAGGATCCAGGTTATTGCCTAAACTGGAGGGAAAACTTAGGAGCACAGTATCTTACTCAAATAGTACGGGTTTTTTTTCTGTGCAGAAACCGGATTTTCTCTGAGATACACAGCTCATACTGATCCAGCACTTGAGATAATGAATCTTTTTCTGAAGTTGAGGTTTCTGTGTATTAGCAACAGCATAATATATTGAGGCTGAGAGTGATAAAGGTACTAAGTAATCATCCCTTTTAAACTAGGAATTACTTTCATGAACATTAACATGAATATCAGTGTAAGTACAGGGCGTGCTTAGTACCATTTAACACGACCTTCATTCTGATAAATCTAATTAGGTGGTGTTTTGTAGAAGCTGACAATTGGTTGTGTTTGCGTTACTACAGTACCTCGTGGATTCTGTTTATCTGCAGTTTTGTGACTTTCACTGTTTCTTTATCATTTTTGTCCCTCAATTTTAATCCCTTGAGCAAATGAAACATTAACAAAATGTTTACGTGTGCCCTGATGTGGGTGCTACGAGAAGAGTGCTCTTCAGGGCTGTGGGTTCAGTCCCATGGCAGTATAAGTCCACAACTCTCAAATAAGGCCATCTGGGCTATTGCAAAGGAGGAATTAGGCATCAGTTCAGCTGCATCAGCTTCCTGAAGCAATGTACCTCAAGGTCTCTTGGACACTAATGCTGCCCTAGGAAAGAGGTGATAATGCACCTGAGATAACATAGTCTGGGCTTTGAGGGATCCAGGCTTGTTTGACATGCATTCAGAGGATTTGCTTGTGATTTGGTTGTGCTTTACGGTTATGTGAAGTTTATCAAATTGAGCTAACATGTTACAATAGCAGACTTTTCCACAAAAATTAGAGCAAGACTGGTTCTTTAGGTCAAATATCTTTTTTAAGATGTGCTACATGTTTGCATAAGCATAAAGGGGTTCACAGAATAACTGGAATTTCTTTGTCATGTTTTCTTCCTTGGTTGTCCTGTCTTGGGAGGGAAAGTAAATCTCGTGGCTTCCTGTGACTCTTTTGCAAGTCTTGGGTTCAGTTCTGTTGATATTACTGTTGAAGAGATGCAGTGTGATTCTAATCCAAATCTTTTTCTGTATCTTTTCCCTTTCTCATAATGTGTTTACTCACTGCTTTTCCTTACACCCACACCTGATCTGTGAATGGAACTGCTCTCCTCTAGACTTTGAGGGAGTCAGGTCACACAAGAAGGTTAAAAAGCATCAGTTCCCAATATCATCTTGTGACGTGGCAGAGAATCAGGTCTGGCCTTCCTATTAATTGTGCTGTTATTTCTGTATTTGAAACAGTGAGGACAGTAGTTCGTGTTTGTGAGATGTTGAAAGGCAAACTGCTATGGAACATAAAAATGCTTTGTTATTTGCAGTGATTTAAAACATAATTAGTAGTTCCTTCTAATTTTTTCAAGAGTCTTTAGCTTATTTTGGGGTCACATATGCAAATTTTCATTTCAGTTGTTAATTCTAAAAATCTACTTTTTCTTGCTCAAAGTTCATATTCCTTCAGTTTTGATATTGTAAGATTTTGAGTCTTTAGGGAGGATTCCTGTTCGTGAAACACATGAAATTTTTCATTGCTGTTAAGATTCTGTATAAAGCAGATATAAATAAGTCAAATTTGGGTCTACAAACATCAGTAGGGATTGATAGGAATTAATAGCAATTGCTGTTTAAGGAAATAGTCTTGTGTTTTTCATTGTAGTTCAAGTTTAACAATCCTATGGCTAAATTTCATGTACAGCCATGGATTTGTCCAGAAAATGGAGGAATTGTTCTTTTGTGATTTGTGGGAAAATAAATTAATAAATACATTCCTTGCGTGCTGTTACACATCATCTTTCATTTACCAAAAGGTAATTTGAAGCTTCCAGTCTTTCTCTTTTAGTGTACAAGGAGTTAGTATCTTACGGACATGGATATTGAACATTAGCTGTAAGGTCATGTATTTTTTCTCCAAGCAGAAGAGCGAGAATTGTATGGAGACATGGCCTGTGGCTCTGAGAGCTGCCTGTGGTTTCTGCCACATCATTAGAAATCAAACAATTTGTCAGAACTCTTGGGATTGGGATTAGAAGAAAGAGAGGATGAAGGACTGATGAAAGGGGAAATATGGAGTGACTGAAGCCCAACTCTGAGCATATTGCTTTATCTGAAACACTCTCATTATAAACAGTTGCTGAATGTTTGGTTTTTGTTTTATTCAAGGTCAATAATAATAAAAAATTGCTAGTCAGATGAGAACTTTACTTCTTTGTTTCAGAGACCAAGGCACACATCATTTTTAGCTCCCAAAGTCATGCAGTTTAACTTCATGAGGCTACTTGGAAAGTCTGATTTAAAAAAACATAATTTGGAAATGTATGTTTTTAAATGTAGTAGCAAGAAAGATGCAGAAAGTGCTTCAGCTTTGAATAAGGTACAATATGTTTAAGAAGTGATTAAATGATTTTTAAAAAATTATGTCTATTTTTACCAAAGATATTTTCAACCCAATAATATATAATAGAAGAGTGCATAATCAAGCATGCCAAACAGGGACCATTGTGCTCCTGGAGTTAAGGGTGCATTAGTGTTTCTATTACGGTCTTCTGTACTTTATGAGATAGGATGGTTATAGTAATTGGTTCCACACTGAAATGTATCTTGAAAGATTGAGACCTGAGATCACAAGTTATATTTTTAGAAATGTGTTCTGGGAATTACTTAAACAACTGTGGTTTGTTTATGGTGTACTGGATTCCCAAGGTCCCCATTAAGGTTCACGGGTGCATTAAAGGCAGTTTTGTATAAACAGGTAGGTAGGCACAATACCCTTGCAAGTAGCTTACAGTCTCATACCCTCAACCAGTGGATTGCGATTTAAATAGATGCTTAATCCCACCAGATCAGGATCTGTGAGTGTATTATTAACTGAAGCATGGGTCTGAAATTCCACTTAGGTGCACTGAGGTCTTTCTGCTCACTGGGAGCATAAGGATTAGCATGCCCATCCTGTGTCTGGAGGGCCAGCTTTGCTGGCAGATAGGACTGTTGGGTGCTCATTCTTTGCTTCTCAGCTGTGCAGACTGGCTCAGGGGAAGGAAGAGCCTATTCCAAATCCCCACATTTGATGACCTTCCTTGGACATGCTCTGGGATACCTCTGCTACTGACACTTGTGTGGAGCAACATGAGGAAAGGTGTCATGTAAGTCGAAAGGGCATGCTGTGATCTCATCTGGGACTAATTAACTTGACATTTGGGGCCAACATGTAAACTAAGTGACAAAGCAAATTGTTCCCATTGTTTTAGACACCCCGCAAAGCTCTTTGGTTTATCTTTGGCTCATTCTACATGATCTGCACCTTTTCTGTGGCTAAGCAGAACACCCTGTTAGGAATGTCTCTGTAACATTCATTAAGTGTCCTTCAGAAAAGGGGGCCCAATTCTTTTCTCACTTGGATTTTTATTTTGAGGTGACTTTGGTTATTTTATTTGGGATTACTGCTTGCTTGGACTGAAAAGAAATAAGCTCAGGTTGTTATTGCCGAAAGCAGGACAGGTTCTCCATACCTTGTCTGTTCTTACCTGTATCTTGTGGACAAGGGTGTTGATTTACCCTTGCCATCTGACAGTGTTATACCATGAACAAGTAATAGCTTTGAGAGTGAAGAACTGAACTTCACATTGATATATTTTCTAGACTATTATCTTCAAAAATGAGCATGAAAACAGTTTCTCTCTCAGCGTGAATGAGATGTTACTGTCTCATTTGGCCTGAGGTATTTATGATTTACTCCACAGCATCAAAACAAAGTTTATAAAGAGTTTGTCACAGAGCCTCAGGTAGTTATCCACTTGCTGCTGAAGAAGAGATATCAGATAGGAAAATATACACAGAATTTTTACTTACAGAGAGACATCTGTATATAAGGGACTGCGATACTAGAAATATTTGTCTTTTCATGGTGTTAAAATGTTGAAAAGCTTTTTATGCTATGTATTAGTTCTTGCAAATTGCTTGCCAATTTAATATCAGCAGCATCTAAACAGTAAGTAATTGCTTATGATAATGAGTGCAAACTAATTTACTGGAATATGTTAACATTCACAATGCACTTTAGAACAGCGGGATATTCAAAAAATACTACTCTCTTGTTTAACTGCAGTGCTTAGGTTGCATTGTTACTACAGAGTATAGCAAAATCATCACAAAGCCAGACTCTCATAGAATAGCCATCTTATTGAGACTCCAGCATGTGTGAGCAAGGAATACGTAGCGTCCTTTGAGAACTAAACAGAATATGAACAAAATCTTCTAGGTTTAAATAATGAATCTTAATTTCTGATTGATGTTCATTAGATGAACATTTATAAGACAGACAGAAAGCCCTCGTTCCCTTATGACTTGTAAAATTTAATTTAACAAATTTCAAGTCAAATAGCATACAATCACTTTTTTAATATTTGGATGTCTTCAATGGATTTACTTTTTGTGTGAGATGTAGAAACACTTCTAGAAACATGCTCTCTGTGAATCTGTGAAAGAAATGCTGTGGTGCAGGAGTCCTCAAAACTTCCAAGTTAGTATGCCTTAGCTGATTCTGCAAGACTGTATTTGTTGTATTTGAGTCATTGGTTTTTATTCTTTTCTTGGGAAATGTTTTGTGTTGGGTTTGGTTGTTTTAGCAAGCTTAGATGAATTGTTATTAAAAAATGGGTTGGCTCTGGGCACATTTCTGCACAGAATGATTTTCCACAGGCATTGGTATTACTTACAGTTTTGAAGGGTTCTTAACATCTTCATGTATGTTACTATAGAGTGCTGTATTAAAGTAAGGCTTCCCAAACTGTTGAAGACTGATCACTGAAAACTGATCAAGAATTTCACTTCAGGAAATTAAAAGCAATCATAATTTCCTCCAGCCAGGGCTTTGGAAGCACAGGGCACGCAAATTCATTGCTCTAATTAGTCTGGGATAGTTTCAGTGATTAACTGCTCACCTTTCTTGCATAGGGTGCACTAAGTCATAGCTAATAGTACTGGCATATGAAGTATCAGAGTTGACCCTTGAGTTGGTCCCCGTTGAGACGGATGAATAGCTTACACCCCAAAACTGTTTTATCAGGTTCTCTCCAAACACCGTTGTGGAATCCAGTGGTTAAACTATGCTCCCTAATTACTCAACTATATAAAATTGCGAAAAGCATAAGATGCATATTTTTCACTGCAGCTCTTTATGCTCTGAGGCTGGCAGTGAATTGTTGCTTACAAACAACAGCATAAGGACTTTCCAAAGAAGAATGATAGCAATTATCGTAATGACAAGACATGTAGCGTTTTTGTGCCAGACCACAATTGGAAACCTATTATGTAGTAGAACAGAAAGAAGTAGAAAGGAAGTGAATTGGCCCAACCTGGCTGGCCTCTGTTAGCTATTATTATAATGATCTAGTAACCTTAAAGATTCACATACAGCCGGATCCGTGTACCGCTATTAAACACGATTTGTTTCATGTGCAGATTTGATAACATAAGTAAACATTGATGTCCCAAAATCAATCCTTGAGATAATGACTAGGAAATCTTTCCAGATAGAATATCATTTGTAGCTGCTTGCTGGTTCTTATTTTTAGGCTTCCCTTGAGCCAACCAATCAGATATTTTTACATCGTACTCCTCTTTTACCTGATACTTTCCTGAGGTTTGAGTACATGTAAAAACTAGCTTTTGGTTTAAAATTTGAGGATTTTTTAAAATCAGTTATTATTCTCTGTATCGAATGAAATGAAATGTCATGAATTTTTGGGCTTGCTCGTGCTTGGAGTTAGAAAGACAATACAATGCTATAAGACTGCAGTTAGTATGTAGCCTGCTCATCAGTCCTTTCCTTTGCCAGGTCTGCCTCTGAGACGCCTCTAGCAACTGAACAGCTGCTTTGGTGGTGGATTCATGTGCTTCAGGGAGGCTTAAGCTCTGTGTTTTTCCAAAGATTTAATATCTTTCATTTCATTTCATTTTTATTAGAAGAATGGTTGCTATTTTTGCGTTTCAGGATGTAACATCTCTAAGAAACTGTGGTCTTTCTGAATTTCTTCAGCTATAGCCCTTGTATGTCTACTTGAAAATGTTCAGAAATGCTACCACAACACTATTTTGTCTACTAACTATTACTAATGGAGTAATTAGTAGAAGAACATGCATACCACAGAACTTCTTACTCTTCATTACCTTTACAAACAAGCAATATTAAACTTCACTGCACATTGTCCATAATACAACTTGCTATTTTCAGAAGGGCTCCATCTCAGCAAACTCTATAGGTTGCAATGTTGCCAGTACCATCTTTCTGCCGCAAGTCATAGTAGCATCTTCTCTTAGTCCAGCATCTGCCATCATTGTTGTTCTTGTATCATTCTTCGGTGACTTTAACAGGATTGCAGTTAGCAGTGCTTTTATTTTCAGTATGTTATACATTTCTTCTAAGACAAGTTTTTACTACTTTTCAGAGCTCTCTAAGTATTTTAGGATTTTTCAAGAATAAATTATGAGATTCACAATTTAGCAAGGAGGATAATATAAATGTCACTTAAAAATAACTAAGTTAACACAAGAATAGGTGGCTGGGGTATTGTATTAGTAAGGAAGCCAATAAGAAATAAAGACTTTAACCTAGAAGCATACTAGACATTTGCAGCCAAACTCCTGTCCATTTTGACATAATTAAATACCTTAAGGCCAGCTACTTCAAATGTTTGAATCTTCGTTTAAAGAATAGGGGTTTGATTTTTAAAGGTTGCCAGAAATGCTGCAACACTTCTTAGAATCAGGATACCACTGTAGGTCCTTGAACAAAAACAACTTCAGGCACTCTCATTTTGCATGAAATAATGAATTTTCAAAAATTATTATTTCTTTGAAAAGTACATTGCCTTTTGATGGACCTATACAGAGAAAATTTAATTTTCTATTTTCTTCTACTGTTTTTTGGCCTATATGAACATCTGTGCAGAGCTGCTTTTGTGGGAGATGTTGACATCCTGGTACATAAACAGTTTGTCTTGAACTTAAAGGCCTCCCAGTTGAGTCATCAAGCTTGGAAACTCTAACAACTCAAGTTACTTGGCTTACAGAATTTCTAACTTTTGCCAGGTATCTGTTGAGTTTGTAAGGTCCCTGGACTGGAACCGCTGAATGATTTCACATGGGCCACCAACAGATGGTAACAACATTTGGTCTCTGTCAACCTGCGTAGTATTTGAGCTAATGTCCTAGTTTCTGCATCCTGTTACAAATCCTTTCAACTAACCAGCCCCTTAACTGCATTAATTTTGTATGTTGGCACAACTAATAAGCCATAAGAAGCAAATCAGTGCACGTGCAGTCTACTTATTTTAATGGAATTTAATATAACAGTGTTTAAATTGAAGTATAGGGTCTTGATGTTTCCTAATGTAAGGAGTGTGGGAACCAGAACAGTCCTATTGTCTTCAAGAGTACTTGAGTTTACTAATTTCAATCTGATAATGTCTTTACATTATATGTGTCCGGAAATATTTTTCATCTCATTGCCTTTTCATATGTGTTTCCCGACAACGCAATTTCCACTTCTCTAGACACTGTTCAAGAAATTTATCTTTAACTATAAGTTGACAAGGTTGTAGGAGGAATAAAACCTTGCCTTATTTATAGACATTTGACTTTTAATTTCCATCTGACTTTTTGGCAAGCTTTCAGAAGCAGACACGTTGTATCCTTGTTACCTTTAATAGAGTTATAATGGATTAAAATGTTTCATGTTGACTGCAGTATGACATTTAAAGTAGGCTTTGATTTCAGAAATATATCATTTTCTAACCATCTACATTACATAAAGGTGCAAGGCAATAATGGGGAATTACTTGGCTTACATTTCATACAGAAATGTTCTAAATTAATTTTGAACAGCCATCCATACTGGAAAAGTAATAGGTAATAGACAGCCAGTAAAATTTTTAAACTGAGAGATTCCGGAGAAGAACAATAATTTTCCTTTACCAGTCTGTGTCAGATTTGCTTTAGAAAAACTGTCTGTACCCTTTCACAAAATAGATTATCATTTTTGTGTAAATGACACACTAATGAGATCAACAAACCCCAGAACATTTTTACTGTGGACTTTTCAAATATAATCAAAACAACTTTACAGAACCACTGCCTAAATACTATCAAGTGTATTGGCATTCAGTAAATCAACTTATGTTTTGTTAATAAGTCAGATGAACAGCTACTCTAGTTTCTACATTCTCTTAGGAGTCCTTTCAGCTAGGTCTTGCTTAGACAAGGTCCTTCTCAAAATTATATTCATTTTCAACTTTCATTTCAATTGAAAGCTCTTAGTTTGATATGCCTACTCAAACTGAGTAGTACTTTAGTCCAGTTAAGTGATCTAATCTAAATCAGTGGGGTCATTCAGGATGCTACTTGATTTGAGTGAAGATGTTAGAATCATTCCAGTTGGAAAATCCTTTAAATTCCTTGAAAATTTTATTTTATCCGTCTATGTCATTTATGATGGTAAGAATGATGCTAACTTGTAATACTGATGCTAAGCTGCATAAAAGTTGTTCTTTATGGGCATACACATCCATTGAGCCATCATTACTCACAAGTTTTAGTTGTTTGTCCCTTGGTGACCCCACTGAAATCAATAGAGCTACATGTCCTCATTCTAGATAACAGTTATATATTTTGCCTTGAAATATGAACATTTTGTTCCAAAAGCAGCAAAAATAATGAATTCTGATTTTTTTTATGGAATGATACCTTGTTTCCCAAATGTTTCTCTTACTGCAAGAATCTAATAGCTTCTGTTCCTCTTTCCTCCCAGAGTTCCTGATGAGACTTCAAATGTGTGGCACCATTGTCTGGCTAGTGTAGCACACCAAGTGTATTGACTGGTCTACCAATATAAAACTACCAAGCGCCCTATGGGCTGTTGCCAAGCAAAAAATATAGTGGTTGAGCTCTACAGATTTCTTTTTTTACACAATCACTGATTTTCATTAAACTGCTAAGAGTAAATTTCGTTCGAAATTTCTGCCTACCCCTCTCAAATTTGGCTGAACTTGACTGTTGCATTGAAAAATTACTGAAGGATGAGCAAGGACAGTGCATATGTTGTGCGGCTCCATAAAGTTATCCTCCACAGAGAAACTTTCTAAAAATAAGACTTCACATTTGAAACTAGGGAATTAAAATTACAAAAGCAATTGGAACTGGAATAGAATATTTTTTCCCTCACTTTATTATGACATGCAGTGTAAAATATGAACAATGAGACATAAAACACAAAGACAGAAACAAAGAAAGTTTGTATTTGTATAACATAATCTCCCCACATTTCTTTCTTGCATTACTGGGAGAGATATGATGTGACCTAGTTCATGGAGAAGCATTCCACTGAGTTCTCAGCAAAAGCAGAGAATTAACTGGAATCAGACCATGCTTCAGTCCAAGTGGCTGAAGCTGTAGCTGGATTTGCACAGTTGTCAGTCGAGCCAGTGACCAGTGTCAGGTTGAGCACTCCTTTTAGTCAAGAGCCTGTCGCTAGAAAGTCATGTTATATGAAGACCATAGGGATCATTTTAGACAGGTGAGAATGGTATTGTGCTACCTACAAAGCATTTACCAGGTTGTGGTACTGATCAAATACCATTGCCATAGACTGGAGGAAAGCAGAAGGAGTGATTTTCTGATTTTCTGTTTTTCTTGTTTTGTTGATTCTTTGAATTGTGCACATGCATGCATGTGTATTTGAAGGGGGAGCATAGTGCTGAGCTGATTAAGCTACATATAGCAACTCTTGTGGTCTGAGGAAAAAGCTTTGCTTCTCTCTTACTGCCTTGAATCTGCAATAAATGTCATTGCAAAGGCCAGGATGCTCTGCTTGACTTGAGACTGTGTTGTTCTGTTATCACCTAGGCCTTTACCTGGAGACAACTCTTGAGGATAGCTGAATGTAATAAACCATGAACAGCACTGTTTTATAGATCTCTGTGAAAACTTGGATGTAGTGTGATGAAAAGCTTTGTAGGCTCTGATAAAGCAAATCAGGGTCTCTGTAGTGGTTTGGTAAAAGAAGTTCTATAATACAAAGTTCTATAATACAAAGTAAAGTTGTGTTTGAGTTAATAGTAGCTACATAGTAAGGTTTCTGTTTATCAAGGAATGTACAATGCTGTATCTTCTCTGCCTATTTAATACTGGCATTGACTGGTTGATAGATAAACTGGAGGAGGCAGCATACAGCAGCAATGAGGTGAAGGCTCTTCTGTTTCAGCACCTTTTATATACTGGGGATACTGCTTTCTTGGCTTATTTTAATGAGTTGCTTCAGCTGATGATTGAGCTGGTTGAGGTCATATTCATCTAGTTATTGCCTGGGTTAATCTATCTTCTTGACCATAACTTTTAAGACATGTCCCATGCTATGAAATAGGCTTCAGTTCTAGATTACAATTAGCACAGTATTAGCCTATGCAGAGAGTGCAGATGTCTCAGTAGTATCATAGACAATGTTGGAGGTTTGAAGATTCAACCAGCAGCAGCCACTGTAAAAGTGATGTGGCTTCAGTGTCTCTACAGAAAAACTGAATTTTAGAGCTTAGCTGGAGCATAGTGAAAGGGGGGTGGCGCAGAAGGCTGACAGGCAGATAGACATTTTCTGTTCTCTTTATTTTCATCAGCATCTGTGCCTGAAGTAGCAAGATGATATCATTAATGAAGACATTAATAACAAAACCCAGTAATGGTCTTTGTCATTGCTGGTTTGGTCGATGAGTCTTCTTACAGTTACTGTGGTAGAATTGAAGATCGATGAGGTAATGGAATTACTAAGGAATTATGCTATGCAGTTTGTGAACTTACAGTTGACAAAGGTACAAGCATGATAAGACTGCTAGCGGCAGTCATAGTTTGAGCATGCACTCAGATTGGTTTAAGGACCTAACTAGAAATTGTTTTGAGTGGTGCTTATTTTCCAGGCAAATGTGACCCTTTAAGTTTTGCCAAGTTGAGTGTGTTCAAAGGAACATCGTAAATATACTCCTAGACCCTATTATCCACTAGTCTAAGAGTAACCTGGCCATAAAATGAGACATTTCTCCATTCTTACCGCTGTGGCTCAAGCTTTCTGGAGAGCTACAAGCAATGATCCGTTTGAAAATCTTCTCCTTTCCCATCCAATACACCTCTTCTACTTCTAAAGAGACTGTACTTCGAGAAGCCTGATGTTGTTCTTGCAGTGAATCAGTTACAATCCATATTCAGACTCCTGTCTGGATTAATGGAAGGGAGTGTACCAGGATGCCTTCAGGAAGTGTTCAATTGAATCTGATCTTTAGTTTGAAATACTTCTTCCAGCAGTGCTTCCTATCTTATTCCCATGGTTAACCCTAACGGCCAATCCCTCCTCACCTCAATCCCGAGGCATATATTCTCTGTTCTGTGTAAATAATTAATAACACATCACAGTCTAAGAAGAAGCACACTGAAGACTTGGGGTTTGATCCAACAAACGGATTATTTTTTAAACATCCCCCTCTCTCCCCTGGCATATCGTGTTTCAGACTTGGACCGCTCCTTTCTTTACATACCTTAGAAAATCTGTGCAAATCTACGTATGGAAATTTTGTGTACTTTTCTGGAACTTCAGCTTGAGCAGGATGAAAATACATAGATGAAAATGTAAAAAGAAGTATTAATGGAGATTTATATGCACCCCTGAACATAGCAAGTGTGATTAATGCCTCCATATAGATGTTTGGGCAGATATGTATGTATATATTTCATATTGTAAATTCTTCACTCTTCGTAATTAGTAGTAGTCTGCACAAATAGTCTCACTGGATTCAGCAGGTTTATCAATGCAAGTAATTACTTACCAGTGGGAATAAGAGGGTTCACCTTCTAGCCTGGAATGAAGTGAAGTACTGATAACATACAGAAGGAAGAAAATTACATTATTGAGTAATTTCTCATTATAACCATCAATGCTTATCCTTCATACTTTTTATAATAGTTAAAAATTGCTTTACTATTAATGAAAGGGCAGCTAATATTCATTATTGAAGTTTGTAGGCTTCAGTCTTTAGTTTTTCAGCTACAGAGTCTGATGGAATCATACTTTGTTGGGGTCCAGAGCTCAATCAAACCATTGCTTTCACTTAATTGGCATCTGAAACCTGATGTGAATGTTGAAAATAAACATTAAGTTACTAACATTATGTGGGAAAAATGGAATTATGTACATTACCCTTCAGTGCAATATACCTTAAACACAAAATTAGGATGAACATGAGGGAAGTAGAGTGCTGTTGATTTGTTGTTGATTTGAGCAAACTATTAAACTACATTGGATGTGACTTCAGAGCAATAAATATTGAAAAGCTTTGCAGTCATACACAGTAATAGATACAGTAAATGGGTACTAAACAAAATATTTGTCTGCTTAATACTGTATAGGTAAGCAGATGTCCTTGAGTTGCTGCCAGGCTGTGCTGAAATGAATGCACTATTTCATAAAGATGAATTTTGCAAACAAGTAGGACTTGAGAGACCCAGGCCATTAAAAAACATTACTGTATCTTGACCACTGGCAGTTTGTTACAATAGGAACCATGCTTTCACGGTTAAGAATTTCAAAGAGCTGTATGGACATTTTTCCTAAACATTGTGTAGATGCATGGACGCATAAAGAATTATGCAGTAAATTCTGCAGCCGAGAGATATAACTGGCATGTTATAAAGTTGCCTACTTACAAGTACCGTGCTGATGGCATTGCTATTCTTGACATTCTAATTCTACTGCTTTCAATTCTCTTGAGATGATAAACTCCGAACAACACAGTGCCATGAGCTAAGAGAGAGGAGGAAGATGACTGGTTTTTAGAGACAATGTTCTGAAGGAATGGCAGAGACATTATAAGGTTTGTCAGAAAGCGTAAAAGCCTTTATGGAGCAAATGAATTAGGCTTCCTCTGTTGTTTCTTAACATATCCAAAATGGATAGTAAGCAGAGTGGTTTCGAACAACTGCTCAGTTTCTAGCTTTCAATAGTTAATGGGAGGTCTGACTATAAGCTGAGATCAATCCCAGAGTAATAAATTTTACATTATTATATTTGTCTTTCTTGAAATACAAACACTAGAGGATCTATTCTCAAATGGCTTCCGACCCATTTTTTTCATAATTAATACAGGAAATTCAAAGAACGTGACTCACTGTACAGCTTAGACAGAGGCAGATCTGTATTCATCAGCATGGATTAATTATCCTGTAACCAGACACGCTGTTAGTTCGAAGAGCTACAAAATGGACAGTTATAAAGAAGGGAAAGCTTTGCCATAAAAAACCATAAACCACATGTTGTCATGGATAAAAGATAAGCTTTTTAACTTCTATGTTGATTCTATGTAGTTTAAGATTTACAGCTACATTTATCCAGCCCTACTGACATTGACGTTGGCTTCAATGAGACAGCAGTATGGAATGAATTGCTCTTCATTGGTTTATTTGAAGGGCAGTAATTAGCAAAAAACTGTGACAAAGATTCAGCCTAAATGAGAACAACAGTTTCTCATTGTTCAGATCTGGAGACTTACTACTGGGTCATTGTATTCAGTATGACTCCATCATCGCTTGGCAGGCTTTTTCTTTGTCTTCTATATTGGGTAAACACATCTGTTACAACCAAGAAAAGGAGAATTATGCACTCCCACTTAAATCTTATGTACTATTCTAACAGTTTCATCTGTGACATTGAGGTGTAAGGAGTTGTTTTTTCTTAGCTTTCTTATTTTTTGTTACTTGTAAGAACTTCATTCATGATCTGACACAGTATTTTATGAAGTCAACAGAAAGGCTGTCACTATTTTTAATGAGATTTGGATCAAGCCCTCAGTTTTTCATCAACATAAAATAATTCTTTTCACTACAGACACCAGTGTGACATATACTGTATGAAGGTCCAAACCCTTGTCACTCCTCAATTGCCTCAAGATTTAAAGTCAACACTAGCAGCAAAGAGGAGGACTTGGGGACCATCAAGAGTGATATTACCTGTCTCATGTATCTGTTTTGGGATGTACTAGAACTGGAGATTCAACCCTCATTACTGAACAGCATGCAACAGATTATTCTGCATTTCAGAGCACCACATATGAGGAAAGCAATGGTGGGAGAGCAGGAGATTAGGTTTTTGTCATATGCATTCCTAAACCAGACACCATTTGCCCATGCCCATTACCAAGCATTTTTAAGGCACGGCCCCTATCTTCACCACTCTTGCACAACTCTTTACAATGATGATAAACCCTGATTTCACTTGGAGCATAAGTGAAACCTTAGATGTCAGATCTGTTATTGTGTTTGTCTTTGCTAAAGAAAGTTGACAAGTTTTCCCAAAACACATGCAGGTTGGTATTTTGCCATCAAGAGAAAAGCCAAGAGATCTATTTGAAGCACAGTGCAATCCTGCAAGTGTGTTGATATAAAATGAGCTTTACAGTTTTTTAAGTGCTATGCATAGTGCATAAAATATTACAGATTGATTGTACTGGAGAAAACTAGTAAGTAGGTACGTAATTCCACATTTATGTAAAGTCACAGCATTTTTGATCCATCTTGAAAGAAAGTAAGGAAATGGCAATTATGTTGTTATGCACTATCCCCTTACATCAACATGGGGAGTATATAATGAAAGTATTGGCTGGAATGAACTGAATTACATTTAACAAAATTGAGAGTACCCTCACAGTGAGCCGGTTTAGAACAACTAGTAAAACCGGACATCTGTATTTACAATGCACTGACATATCTCCCTAAGCTTTGACCGTCTTCATAGAAAAGAAGTGGACAGCTTGTAGTGACTTTACAAATGAAAGATCAAGTGCATGCACAATTTGCCTGCTGTATGCAGTTGTTAGGAGACAAGTTTTAAATGGAAAATGTTAAGATATGCTGCTCTTTTAGTTCAGAGGCAATATGCTGGTGACGAAGTTAAGCACCTGAGGGCTAAGTGGGTTTAGATTACCACACTTGTTTAAAACAGATTATGGATTTTGTAAGTGCACATTGGATATAATGTGCAAAGATTTCCACTCTTCTCAGTTATGCATTGAACATTATGCAAATGAGCCATTGCTTGCTTAGATGGTAGACGGAGATCTTTTTGTCCTGACACAACAAGTATGTTTCCATTTGTTATCCCCATCCATCACAAGCTGATAAACCTCAGATCTGTAGAAGTCTTATCTGAATCTATTTGTTAACATTTGCTTTGCTGGGCACGATGACATATCATGTAGCACATATCATTTTCATTGTGTAAATAAGGAGCTGCATTTTTTTGTCAGTCATGAAGTAGCTGGGATTACTTGATTTCTTTGCCACATAGTCCCAGTTTGAGAAAGCATTTGGTTCAACTCATCCCTGTTCTGCACATCACAGAAACATATTCTTCAAGCATATGCTTAAGAACTCTCTTGAATAGATATGCATCTCTGAATCAGAGCTGTGGTATTTTAAGTGGCAGCATATGCAATTATGTTATATTCTGTGTTGATTGCACTATATAAAAAGCACTAATATTTCTCTTGCTGCAAAATTTCCAGAGATAAAGACCCCTTCATGTTGAAATATAGTTGCCTTTGTTTCTATGAATCCATTTGCTATATGAGAACATCTTGATTTTTGTAGATTTCCATGTGGATTTGCATTGGTGCAAGTGAGCTAATTATATTTTTTCCTGTTTTACAGCGGGAACAACGTATATCTTTAGCAAAGGTGGTGGACAAATCACTTACACGTGGCCTCCTAATGATCGGCCAAGCACTCGTGCGGACAGACTGGCAATAGGGTTTAGTACTGTTCAAAAAGAAGCTGTGTTGGTACGAGTGGACAGTTCTACTGGGCTTGGAGATTACTTAGAGCTGCATATCGTAAGTATTAACAAATGCATGATATTTCTTCCTGTCTTGATTGTTCTTATATTTGTGGTTTTAAAAAATATTTTATTTTAATATAAATACAGCAGTTTATTAATGAACCTTTTAGGGTCAATAGTGAACTAATTTAATGGCTTATAGCATACAACACTGTACAGGGTCTCAGATGTTCTCAAAATGCGTTTTACTTTATACAGTGCTACTTTATATGGCTTTTCAATTAAAAATCATACCATGATACCTGTACAGATACAGAAGTTCACTGCAATCCAATTACATAAAACAAGATTTAACAATGTCAGAGGAAGATATATTAATCCTGGGGGATTTAATCTGGAATCTGACGGGGGAATTACAGTGTAACACAATCGACTGCACTTATTGTTAACACTAGAATTTATCCTCTGATTTCACTATTCCTTTGTGATGATAAATCTTAAACAGAAAGCAAGATTGTCAAGCTAGGAAGTCTAAAAAAGTGATTTCAGCTGCCTTAAAGCAAATAACTAGCAATCAAAATTGAAAGCATCTGGATTTTTATGGCAACATAAATAAATGTTCAGTTGAGATAAACATAACTAGGGCAGTATAAAATTTTGTTGTTTAGATTAATCTCAACTTTGTTAATGTATTAGTTTGATTTTGATTTAAGAATCTCTCTACTTTCAGGAACAGAAGGGTTCCTTGTGAATGAAATTACTTATTGATCTATAACCAATTACACTTTTACCCTCAGAAAACATTCAGCAGTGATCATTTGCAAAATTAGAGGGAATTACGGTATTCAGTCTTCCTGGGCTCCTTATTTCTGTAACGGCATTCTCGCATTGTGGACCAAGGGTATTTTTTTTTTTTTAAATTTACTGACTTGAGTAAATAAACAAAGAAAGAAGGCCTTAAATAAAATTCAGAGGTTATCTATACCTTCTCTCACGTTGAAATGCATAGACAAAATAGCTGGCTGGTATTGTAAAATCTTAATTTAAAAATGTGAACAAAACATCCCAGGTGCCAGAAAAAATGAGAGTCTACATTTTTCAAGGCATGTATTTTGCTGCTGAAGAGAATTTAAAAGTTTTTCTTTCCAAAGCCACATCTAAGATCAGGTGCCTAGTCATCATTTGCCCGTTTCTTTGCAATCTGAGACCAGACCCACCCACTGTGGCCAACAGTGCTACTTTCTTCTTACAGTATTTTCTTTTTCATTGTCATATTATGGAATGTTTTTCTTGTAGTTTTACTAGACCTGAAGTCTATCAAAACCATAATATTTGCGCAATCTTCTGTCTAGCCTTGGTTTCCATTTTAAAACAAACATTGGGTTCATGAATGATGAGTTGGAGATAAATTATTGCTTGCTCAGAACTGCTTCAGGTTTTTTTTATTTTTTTTACACAAATAACTTTCTTATACCCATGCTGTAGCAACTGATGGTAAAAATAAGAGAATAATTGAGGGTTTTCTATGGTCATAAACACTACCAGCTTAACAGGGATCGGGAAATCATAAATTATGCTTTACTGTTACTTTGAAATGAAGCAGCAAAAGGCCTTTTATCATCATGCTCTGTGAGGTGATCCTGGCCTCTTCCTATTGTCTTTGCAAGAGACTTTGGGAACCTCCCTGAAGCCTTCTCTGCTTCAGAGAAAAGTCTCTGATAACCGTGCAGAAATTTCACTGGAACAAGGTCTGACCTTCTGAGACCTGATTCAATGTAGTCACTCTATAGAGTGGAGACACTAAAGGATTGATGTGACATCCTAAGACATCCGGCAAGGATTTTTTTAAGGGTTGTCAATATTAGGTAAAGCTTGGAAAACTGCTGGGATACAATTCCCTGGAATCTATTTCAAATATGGCTAATATTCAAAAGAAAGTTGAAAGGCAGTATTTTCAAAAGCACTCGTAGTACCAAAGAACATATATCTTCTTAAAGATAGTGGAACTGCAGACACTTCTGAGAATTTTGTCTGAGACCTACTTTAGCTCATCAAGATATTGTGAAACATCACAATTATAAAAATGAAGAAGGACATAGAAATGGAGAAGCCTATGTATATGTCATTTATGAAAACCAGTTTATTGGGTTGAAGTTTTTTGATATTGGCAGCTACTGTATTAAACTAGCTGTAAAAAAAGTAAAGTAGTAGGAGGGTTGTGTCATTTGAAACTTCCTTCTTGCACCAATGTTGAGATGCTGCTAAGAATATCTTATCTACTACATAACCAGAAACATGCAAAAGCTGCACATAGTGGAAGGAGGAAAAACATGGAAGAAGAGTCTAATTCCGCATGTTCTTTTGCATGTACCCACTCACCTGTTTGTATAATGAATATGCATGAGCAGTAAATGCCTGTGTACATTGAGATGCACTGTGCATGGATAACTTACCTGTGTTATAACAACTATAACATTATAACAGGATATAGTTGTAGTTTAAGTATGCTAGGATTTAGTTTTACAGTATAATGGAAACTGATTCTTTTGTTACTGATTTGTCATGTTACTCAGAAGATCATTAGTCACTCAGATCCTCCCCAGTGACTAGATTTGGGACATGTTTAAGGATAGGTTTTAAGTGTATTCTCAGCAGAATGCTGGCAAAGAAAGTTTGGGACTATTGGTTTGAGTTAAATAATTTTAGATCATAGTCCTCTCTAGCATGTTGGGGAGGGTGCTTGTTTGGGATGTTTCAGAAGAGAGCTATGAGGTAGCTTGCTTTTAATCTTCATTCCAGAAATGGAAGAGGAAATTATGAGTTTGCTTATGATACTTCAGTGAGTGCTTGCCCTCTTTATTATTCTGTTTACTTAAAGATGATGTAAACCTAATAATGAAATGAAGCTCATAACAAATTCTGATTTGGAAAATTGCTACTTGATCATCTGAATCACAGCTTTAGTGTTAGGTTAAGAACACATTTATTTAAAGTGATCATTTAACCTCCCCAAATAACCATTGTTAATATGAGAAACATTTTAAAAAATGTGTAATCTGCATTGCTACCAGATGCTTAAGAGTTCCAGTGCAAATATTTTAAATTCCAAAGTAGATTACTATAAAACTCCACCTGTACTGTAGCAGCCTAGATGTAAGTGTCTGGTTGTGTGTATGATAGAAATGCGTCCCTGTGCTTCAAGAAAGGGATGTTAATGTGGTTTAGTCATCCAGAGATGCAGCAATTAGTTTTCATAGCAATCACTAGACTTCTGTTATGGAAATGGTCTTCTGTGCAGTCTCTGCTGGGAGATCTAGTCCAAGAGGAAATAGATATCATGCCTAAAAGTGTTCTGCTGCTTCCTTCTCCTGTTGACAGATAAAACAAGGACAGATAGCTCTGAGAATTACTACATTCATTCTTTTTTTCCCCTTTTCTTGGCATGGTCCCCATACATCTCCATGCCAAACAGAAAAAGGTGGCAGCTTATTCACGTAGTGTTTAGTTAATCACTGTGTACACTTCTGTGCTTGGCTTTTTCACTGACTTCTAAAGCCCTTAGGTAATTCTGTCAGCGATTCCGGTTCCTACCTCTGCTGTTCTTCTCTTCCCATCCTCTTCTCTCAAGTCATTAGACAGAAGATAGAAAAAAGAAAAAAAAAAAAAGTCATCGTCTTCCATGGGCACTGTGCTGTTGCTGCCTCGAGTTTCTAGCTTTTCTATCGTGAGGAACAAAGTGCAGTTAGACAAAGATATTGCCTCAAAAGACTAAGAAATCCTGTTAAATTGCGCTTTCTGGCAATGCTGGTACCATAGGAAACTGGTATTCTCCTGTGTGGCACAAGTAGTATTTGACCTACTAGTGAAGACGAGAAGGATAGGTTTCCATCAATATACTTCAACCATTTTTTAAAAGTGTTTTAAATATAAATTATGCCATGTTTCCAACTTAAACAGTGTTAAAATGAAAGACTAAACTGTAACAAAAATGTAACATTTTGTATGCCTGATGGAAAGAGTTGGCAGTCTGTCTTCCTTGTCTGTGTCATTTGTTTTAAAAACAAAGTATTTGGGGAGCACAGAACCAGTGTGCTGTTTTTATGGTTATGGTTGATTTTGAAATTGAGAACAAGAAGTTTCTGTGGAGGATAAGACCAGCAGAACATTTCAGATCTTACAGCTTTGGTGTTCCAGGAAAGACAGCCAGCCTACAGGACACTAGCTACTTAAGCTAAACTGGTCTCACTTCTATTATCTCAAGCAGGGTGAGGAATTACTAATTAAGCTTAGTTACAGGTATGGATCTACTGAAGTAGGTGAAGTTGTGAAGATTGTTCTGATAACAACAGCCGAAGGTTTAAAATATGGAATAAGGCAGATGTGGCAGCATTTTGAATGTTTGTCCTAATCCTCTTCTGGGGGAAGCTGGGGATAAACACCCTGTAATTGCAGTGAGAGAAGAGTGACAGTCCTACCCTAGGATATATCAAACACGCAAAAATAAAAAAGAAATTAAACTCAGGGTAGATTGTGGTAGATAGTTTTTTATTACATTCTCTTTAATATTATTAGGAAAAAATATTATAGGGAAAATGTAAACAAATAAGATTAATACTACGATGAGAAAGCATGGAAAACTGTTTTAAAGGGTCTCTCAGCCTTTCATTATAAGACAGATGCTCCAGTCCCCTAATCATCTTCGTAGCCCTCCTCTGTACTCTCTCCAGTAGTTCCCTGTCTCTTTTGAATTGGGGAGCCCAGAACTGGACACAGTGCTCTAGACCTGGCCTCACCAGGGCAGAGTACAGGGGGAGGAGAACCTCTTTCAACCTGCTGGCCACACTCTTCTTAATGCACCCCAGGACACCGTTGGTCTTCTTGGCCACAAGGGCACACTGCTGACTCATGGTCAACTTGCTGCCCACCAGGACTCCCAGGTCCTTCTACACAGAGCTGCTCTCCAGCAGGTCAACCCCCAACCTGTACTGATGCATGGGGTTATTCCTCCTCAGCTGCAGGACACTACACTTGCCTTTGCTGAACCTCATTAGGCTCCTCTCTGCCCAGCTCTCCAGCCTGTCCAGGTCTCGCTGAATGGCAGCACAGCCTTTTGGTGTGTCAGCCACTCTTCCTAGTTTTGTATTGTCAGCAAACTTGCTGAGGGTGCACTCTGTCCCTTCATCCAGGTCACTGATGAATATATTGAATAAGACTGGGCCCAGTACTGACCCCTGGGGAACACCACTAGTTACAGGCCTCCAACTAGACTCAGCGCCATTGATCACAACCTTCTGAACTCTGTCCTTCAGCCAGTTCTTGATCCACCTCACTCTCCACTCATTTATCCCACACTTCCTAAGCTTCCCTCTGAGAATGTGATGGGAGACAGTGTCAAAAGCCTTGCTGAAGTCGAGGTAGACAACGTCACCTGCGTTTTCCTTGTCCACCCAGCCAGTCATGCCATCATAGAAGGCTATCAGGTTGGTCAGGCATTATTTCCCCTTCATGAATCCATGATGACTACTCCTGTTAATCTTCTTCTCCTCCACATGCTGTGAGATGACGTCCAGAATGAGCTGTTCCATCACCTTTCCAGGAATGGAGGTGAGACTGACTGATCTATCATTTCCTGGGTCCTCCTTCTTGCCTTTTTTGAAGATTGGAGTGACACTGGCTTTCCTCCATTCCTCAGGCACCTCTCCTGGCCTCTGTGACCTGTCAAAGATGATGGAGAGCAACTTAGCAATAACATCTGCCAGCTCCCTCAACACTTGCGGGTGCATCCCATTTGGGCCCATGGATTTGTGAGTGTCTAGTCTGGCTAAGAGATCCCTAACCCAATCCTCCTCAACCAAGGAGCAGTCTTCCTTCCTCCAGACTTCCTCTCCTACCTCCAGCATCTGGTATTCCTGCGGGCCAGCCTTAGTAGTAAAGACTGAGGCAAAGAAGGCATTCAGTAACTCTGTCTTCTCCATAGCCTCTGTCACCAGGGCACCCACTTCATTCAGCAAGGGGCCCACATTTTCTCCAGTCTCCCTTTTGCTACTGATGTATTTGAAGAATCCCTTCTTGTTGTCTTTAACATCCCTAGCCACACTTACTTCCAAGTGGGTCTTAGCCTTCCTTGTTGCATCCCTGCATTCTCTGACAACATTCCTATATTCCTCCCGTGACCAGTCCTTTTTCCACATGTTGTAAACTTTCTTCTTCCCTTTGAGTTCTTTCAGATCTCCTTGCTCATCAAAGCAGGCCTTCTGCCTCTTTTGCTTGATTTCTTCCTCATTGGGATGCACCGATCTTGAGCTTGGAGGAAGTGGTACTTGAATAGCAACCAGCTCTCTTGGGCCCTCCTACCTTCTAGAACCCTAGCAATGAGATTCCTCCAAGGAGGTCTTTGAAGTTGCTAAAGTTAGCTCTCCTGGAGTCCAGGGTTGCAATCCTACTTACTGCCCTGCTTCTTCCACGTAGGATCCTGAACTCCCCTATCTAGTGGTCACTACAGCCAAGGCTGTCCCCAGCCTTCACATCACTGACCAGTCCTTCTTTGTTTGTTAGTATGAGGTCCAGCAGCGCACCTCTCCTTGTTGATTCCTCCACCATCTGAGTCAGAAAGTTATCATCAATGCTCTGCAGGAACCTCTTGGACTGTGGCTACTTGGTTGTGTTACTTTTCCAGCAAATGTCAGGGTAGTTGAAGTTCCCCATGAGAACCAGGGCCTGTGATTGTGAGGCTTTCAGCTGTCTGTAGAAGGTATGCAAGGTATAACGCAATTAACCTGAAATACTCTGAAGATCCAGTATTACTGGCGTGACAGATCAACCGGTATTGCACTTAGATTCTTGTTTTTGAAGCCTTCAAAATTACAATTAATGAACAGTCACAGGATAGGAACTATTGTATGTCTTACAGTAAATTGGGTTTTGGATCATGAATAAATTCAGTTTGTGCTCTTTGTCCCAACTATTTATATACTACATCTATTAAAACATATATTGTGAGAAAGACATTTTTCATTTGAAACTTTTTCCATGAGAAAGATATGGATAAAAATTAAGTGAAAGCTTTTGTGAGTTTTTGTGAGCTTTGGTTCAAAAATTCTCTTAGTTTAAAAGGAAGTTTATGCTTCCCCATTTTTTGAGCTATTTATTCAGTTTTTGTATATGATATACTTCATTTTTTTATAATCTGGGAAAATATTTAGTATCTCCAAATTAAATGTTGACTTTTGTGGAAAAAAAAAAAAAAAGTATTGATATCAAGGGATTTTGATTTTCAGCTTTATGTTAATGGGAAATTCTGCAAAAGTCCTCTCCCATTTTGCTTACTCATTTTTGGGAGGACTATTATTTCCTGCTCCCTTCCCTCTGTTTTTTAGCTATACATATGCAGTATTCTTCTACACTAGGCTTTTAATAGCTGACTCTGTTAGATTCTATTGTACATATATATAATATATAGATAGTTTTTATACAAATATAATGACCCTCCCTCAAGTGAACAGAAAGAGTAAAACCCAAGTGAGAATCAGATTTCTGTGTTTGAGTGTACCAGAGAAAAAGTTGGAGAGTCCTAAGATAAATGAATTTGTTATCCTCTCTTGAATACTTCGCATGTCTTAGGTTTAATGATTAATGGAAAGTCAATGGACAGATTCTTATTGACTTAGTTGTATTTGGATCAATGCCTAGAGAGCTGGATATACTTTCAGTGAGATGGTAAAAATACCTTTGATTTTAGTGGATTATATTTGAGGTAATTAATTTTCCCAGGAAGGGTTTAATAATATTTTAAAAAAATATTTCCAGAATAAAGTTTCTTCCAATAATCATCTTTCAAATATGGAATTCCTTATTGTTGTATTTGTATCTGTGGAATGCAAAGATTTGGTAAGGTCAGTGGTGGCTTGCATATGCATGAAACAGTAATGAATTTAAAATCTAGTTATTCATGTCCAGGAAGGGCTGAAAAATAAAGCAGAACTGGGTTTCAGAACTCTGATATTTTAGAAATGCTTGAGGATGCACATCAGTGGCTAAAGTCTATGGAAACTGAATATAGTCAGCACCTCTAAAAAGCAGGCCGTCATCATATCAGCTAAGAGAGCATCAGTGATCACTCTGGAGCCCTGGAAAGACTTTGGATCCTTATGTTAATCAGAGTTCTGATATTTAATATTCTGCTACCCTGAGGCACAAGAAAATTTCTTAAGGCTCGTGTTATCTAATCTAAAATTCTGCTAATATTTGATATTTCCTTGTGATTTTTTTTTTGTCATTAATATACGTGTATGGAAAATGTATAGTATAGTAAGTTTAACTGTTGTGGGCAGTGATTATTGGTTTTTTGAGGGAAAAAAACTCAGCAACCAGACTATGTGTTAAACTTTAAACTGAAGAAAAATTGCTCTGAAAGAAGGATTTCCAGACTTGCTTATGGGTTTGAATAATGAAAAGCAGTGCCATCAAAAAAGAATCATTTATGGAACTAGACAGGCAGGTGAGAATGCAATTCAAGGTACACAAACATTAAGTTAATTAGAATGGGAGCAGTGAATTAATCTAGGGATTTTGTGCTAAATGCAGCAATCATTTACCTCACTGATCAGGTTAAAGATCTAAGTTGTAAGAAAGAAAACAAATAAATCACTGAAATGGTCAAGCCATGCCTTGAAAATGTGCAATTAAGTTATTCTTTTGTATTATCAGAGACATAGATTAAAAAAATTCTGAGAAGGGATTTTATGATATAAGCTGTTTGTTAATGCCTCATCTTGAATACTCTGCACAGTCTGTTATCGTGCACTGAGCAACAGTGGTCTGTCCTTGCCATAAACAAGCCCAATTGATGAGAGAAGGTTATGGAAATGTGCTAATTCTGGTACAGAACTGACTGATACCTTACTGTATGAAAAATATTAATGGAATTTGAACAGGAGATAGAATTAAACAGTTTGGCTATGATTGCCATCATGGAGTACTGCAAGGAGAAATAGTGATGCTGGCGTGGAAGGTCCATTATACCACCATGGCAGGTCCAGTCTCCCAACTGTGATTTCCTGGTTCCCTAGCCTGGAAATGTGCTTGAGGGAAGCAACTCCTTTCATCTTCTCCCTCTGTCTTGGGATAAATAGAAGTTCCCACTTCCTCTACACAGCTAACTCCTTTATGCATCCTGCTCCTTTTCTGCTTTTGGAAGGATAAAAGCTTCCTTCCCAAAAAACATGCTGTATGACGGGGTCACACCTGCTAGTCCCTTGGTGAGAGAAAATTACACGACCAGTAGGACCTAAGTTCTCAGCTAAAATACCTTGTGTCATTTGCAAAATGCTTCAGCCTTCAACACTGATGGATGTCCTGAGGTGCTTTCTTCTAGCAAAGATGTAGAGCCTGTCTGAGGGTGAGTAGATATTTGAAACACTTCTGTTGGCCCCACATATATTAGAATCATCTGGTAGTAATATGGAAAGAATTGCATGTGGCCATGGTGCTGTATGAAATGGTCTTGCAGAAGATTACACTATAAATTGAATCTGTCTGTTGGCTGATCTGCTTAAGATCCAAAACTGTCATTGAATTTGATGGCAAGTCTTCCTTTGATTTTACCATTGCAAACTGTACACAAATGGGACTTTTAATCCAGAATGAGGACAGAACATAACCATGGAACTAAATTTTTCTGGAGCCTTGTTCAACTTAAAAAAAATGCTAAAAAGAGTAAGAATAGAAGGGGTTTGGGCTGAGTGATGTTATACTGACAAAACCTGTGCATTTTTAAGAACCGAAGTGGACCAATGTGGAGAGGCAAGCAAAAGAGCAAGCATATTTTATTAACAGAAAATTGAAGAGGCTCATGACCTCTTCATAAAGCAGCTCATTTTTTACGTTGTTACTTTTAGAGCTCTGAGGTTCTATATGGATTACATCCAGTCTTATTTTCAAGGATTCTTTCTTTCACTTCTTTTTCCCTTGTTCCCTAAGTTGTTTTTCTGCCGTGTCCTCAAACACAAATTCATGTGCCGTGCATGTTCTGCAGTCCCAGTGAATCCCAGTGAAAGCAGGTGGCAACCTCCAGGGGTCTCAGTGATTACATACCTTTTCTTTCCCACAGAATGAGGGATACTGTATAGCTACAGGGACAGAGTCACTTCAGATGGTGACTCACATGGAAGGCCTTGATGAGGACCACTGATTAGTTCTAATTAAAGAACAAAAGCAGCAAGAACAAAGCAAATAAGCTTGTGGAGAAAATTAGGAGACATATCCTTTTGTGACTAGGTTTTTTATGTGTAAATAACAAATTTCTAGCTTCAGAAAGGAGGGCTGAAGAATTAGTTTATCATCTAGATATAAGTAAATAGCCTGTCTTTCCTCCATAGCAGCACCTTTCCTAGCTAACTTTATAGTCTCTCATTGATGTTTTATAACCATTCCAGTCTAATCAGGTCCTTTTAATCCAAAATTCCCTGCACTGGTTACTAGCCAACATTCTTGGATATGAAGGTTACAGATATTTTAATAACTTGGCACCAACTCTGCCAGAACATGGCCATGTATAAAAAGAGCTGATGAAAAATTTATCAGACATTTTAGCAACCTTATTAAGATTTAAAGAATACTTGACCGTTTGCAATAGCAGAACAGTTGGGATGTTCGCTGAAACCTGGGTGAACACCCAAAGGAAGAAGCACCAAATCATAGGAAATTATTGTAATTATTTGGAGAACGAGAGCTGTGGATGGTTAAGGGTTGCTTCCAAGAGCTAGTCACTTTTGTCCACATATCCTACATGGGTACTTCTCTGCTTATTTTATCTACAGTGTATTTTATTAAGCATATAGTGTTTGTTATATCTAGTAATATAATAGAATCAGCCCTGATAATATTTCCTAGTTTATTACTGCCTAGTTCTTGTCTAATTTTAGAGAAACATAAAAAGATTTACACTCCTTCCCCCCTGCTAGGCATGCCTGGCTCAAAGCCAAGTGGAAGGCATGTGTATCCAGTGTGTGAGAAGCCATGACAGTGCAGGGTACGGGCAGGTTGTAGGCACTTTGGGTTGACAATGTGTGGTTTGGAAAAAAAAAAAAGACAGACGTGAGCAATGGCATCACTTTCAGAGTATCCTATATTATGCTTTTAGCTCCCAATGGCAGCTTGAATAAGAGAGAGTGATTCTCAGATTGCTGTGACCCATTGAAAGAAGGCCAGGTTTGCACAGGACAGATCAAGGTTTGTTTCTTATGAATATAAGTGAGAACCCAAGATCTGGCCCATTAACTCCCTGTCTTTTAAATTTACGAGCTCTAAGTGAGGATAAGGATATAGCATGCACTGCAGCACAAAGTAGCAATGTAGCAGTTTTTCAGTGAACATGCAGTGTGAACAACATAATTTTTAAAACCAGTTGAAGAGATTAGCCTGTTGATGCAGAACAAGACTAGGCGAAAAGTGCTGCTGGTGGCCTGAACAGGTCCTGCTCCTAACTCCAAATAATTCTCATGCCACCACTTCTACTAGTGATTTGTCTGAAGAAACTGCAGAAATATGAGTAAGCATGAGCAGGACCTACATCAGGCCAGAAAACTCCTGCTGGAAGGTGAAAGGTGCAGAGGCAATGTTACTTTGCTTCAGGCATTTGTTTAAGTAAACATTGCTATTGTAGTTAATCACTTTGTGCTAATAAGGAAAGCTTGTCTTAATATTATTCTGTTTCTGTGAGATATTACCTTAATTGTGACTCATAATTAGTTAATTAGACCACTTACTTAATTCGGGTTTTGCTCAGTGTCATCACCAAACTGGAAACTTGTTTTAATATTTAATGCCAGTTTGCTTTTTTTCTTCTAGGCTATTTTATTGTCTTGAGCCTTTCTCGCTTTTCACTTACACCACTGTGTCAGTGGGGAGTAACTATAGTAATACCACTGAATTTAATCTGGTGTACTGGAGAGTAGAATCGAACACACTGGGCCTGGTTCCTACTTTCACCCAGTTTAGTTACTTAACTTTTCCAGTCTTTGACACTAACTCATTGCACCAGGGTAGTGCAGGAAACAGAGCCAGCGCAGGGAATTTATCTGGATTTCCTGAAACCCAGGTTACCAGTTGTATCTTCATCTGCTTTTCAGTGGCTTGCCTATGCTGTGTAATCACTGTTTCTCTTACCTGAGCATGACATGCTTGACATCAGTGCATCTTCACTGCTGGTGTGTCACTGAACAGCCTTTTCCTTTCTCTTCCTGCAGCAACCATAGGTGTATAATATCTGCGTTCCTTGTCAGTCTTAGAGTGATTCTTCCCGTTTGACAGTGGGCTGCTGCCGCTGTTAAGTCTCCTCGTTTTTTCTCTTAGATCATGCTGGTCACAAGAATTTCTGCAACAATAACAGGCAGGATAAGGATTTAATGAACTGATATTGTCAATGTTCTGGTGGTTTATGCTTAATGTAACAAGCTGAGTTTTCCTGTTAAGTGTTTGGAGAGGCCTAAACAGCTCTCTGTTTGTGAAAGCCCATTTACACTGAAGCATTCTGGTGCTCCAGAGGGTGAATTAGCTGAAGTAACTGACTCATACATTTCTTGGCTTTCAAAAATTAACTAGCTTACATTGAATAAGGGATGCTGAGGAACAAAGGAAAGATACAGTCCTTCAGTTTTGCCAGTTCTCTGTGAAATTATCCCAAAGCCTTCAGCGCAGCAGCATGAAAATACTAACGTGGCTTTAACTTCTTGTGCTAGAATTTGTAGGTGATAATCTGTGTTCAGTCAAGGACAAAATGTAAGTCCAGATATTCCCTCAGGGAGATGTAAATCATGCTTGCTGCTGCAGCATTATACATTTTCTGTGGCCTAGGAGAAGACATTTGTGCAAGACTGGGAAGTTTTCCCTCTGCGTATTCTGCTGTTGTGTCAGATAACCTTCTTCATACTGGGCCTCTGGATTGAAGGATAGGGTTTGAAGCATTACATTCTCAATGCTCCACTTTGGGGCTGGAATGTCTTGTTATTTTCTGTTCAGCCCTCTCCCTTGGTTGACTTGCAACTTACTGCCTAGACACTAAATGCTACAGACTGGAGTCTTCCTGTTCATTGTGAAACCCTATTAATGTCCTGAAGCCTTATTGGTCCCCATATGTTGTTTTGTTTTGTTTTGTTTTGTTTTGTTTTGTTTTGTTTTGTTTTCCCCTGACCCAGTGAATTCCAGGGAACAACAGAGAGTTCCTGGAGCCAAAGTACTCAGCCTTTCCCTTGCACGGCAGATGGAGTTTTTAAGACTTGCTGTGGATTATGTAGCAGTGCCTTCTCATTTATGGACAAGCACAAAGATCATTATCATATGTGAAGCTACTTTACAGTAACTTCTACCAATTAAAATAGAAAGTGAAAAGAATAAGCTATAGAGCCTTAATAACCACTCAGCATATTTGATAATGTCACTGCCATCACTATCAGATTCACCAGTGTGTTTAATAGCTGAACAGATGCAGCTCACCAGAGCACCACATGGTATGCAGCAGCAGGAAGTCCCATTTGACAAGTTGGTTTTGTTTTATTTCCTTCCCAGAAAGCCTTCCTTGATATCCCAAGTTTCTGTAGTGTTTTGATTTGCTATTCAGTAAACAGAAAGGCAAGGGAATTCTGTGCTACTTGTTTTAACACAAGAGGGGTTTTGACTTTTTAGTGGAAGTACTACAAAATTCCTAATAAATGTAATATAAGGCATGTTTTAATGTAAAATTGTGATCCTTTGATCTGAAAAGGGTTGGGTATTAGCAGGTAGCATGTATCTGCACGCACAAGTTGCTTGTAGGATAGCAACTATGATAGGTTTTGGAGGTGGCTTCAAGTTTGAGGATTTTTATTTTTTTTTAATTGCAAGGTTTTGTGTACGCGTCTGCAAGTCACTTTGCACAGCGAGCAATAACTCTTGGCTGTAATAGTGCCATGGGATGCTGCAGTTGTTTAGTGCTTCTAGATTTGCTCTCCGTGGAGCAATTAATAGGAGTATTTTGTGAGACTTTCCAATCTTCTAATTGCTTGTCTGGAAAAATACCTGAGTATATACTCTGAGGCTACAATAAGATGGCTATGCACTTAATGTATTCTAAAAAATCACAGGATAATACAGAGTAGATAATGAAACCTTAGCTATATAGTTTGTGTATTTGTTTCCAGGAAACGTATAATAAAGATGGGAACAAGACTAGAAGTGCTTCAAGAATTGTGTTACCCACCTTGTATTACCTGGTCCGTAAATAAACGCAGGAACTCCTTTGGTTGTATTTCCTATTCCTTATTAATGTGGTTATATAGTTAAAGATAGGTGCTTCAAGGGCTAAATTAATGGGCAGTGTCTTCCCCAGAGCTGAAAACTTGTCACAGCTTTGTGCTCAGCTGATACACTCCTTTGGGAGATATTTAGGATTTCTGGGTTTCTATTCCTAATCTACTTTCTTAATATTTTGCTGGCTATTTAAACTGACATTCTTAAGACATTGATTTTCTTTTCTTCTTTCTTGCTTTTCACTGCATATTCAAACTCAAAAAAACCACTAGCATGTCTCCTTATCACAGCTGTAGTGTGGTACATGATGACACCAAGCTGTGCTAGTGTGGAAGGAGGGGAGATAGGGGTTGGAAGCACTGTGGAGAACTGATTAAAATTCAAAATGAGCTTGATAAAGTGGAGGAATAGTCTGAAATCAGGAAGATGAATTTCTACAAAGGGAAGCGATGAGTTCTGTACCTAAGATGGAAAAATCAAATGCCTAGCTATAAAAGGAGCAATAATTGTGGCCAAGAAACAGTTCTGCAGAAAAGATTGGGACGTTACAGCTGATTGCAATTTGCTGCAGAGACAGACAGACATGGGTCTGGGATGATTTGACAACATGTGGGGTGGCAGAGGAGGCAAAGTTAATTGTTCATTCAGTAATGCTGGGACCTTGGCTAAAGTATGTCCAGTTTTGAGCGCTCAGCTTTGAAAAGGAGGTAAGTAAATTAGGCAGCTAGTAAAAGAACCAGCAATATACTCTAGTTTAACTAACATGTAGCTCCTAAAAAGAAAATGAAAGAATGGTCTCTGTTTCATTTGTAAAAGAGAAGACAGGAAGTGACTGGATTTGAAAACCATCTTTTAATACATACAGGTTGTCATAAACAGCTAATTTGTTTCACCTGCCTGTCAGGATAAGGTAAGAAATAGTTGGTTTAAGTTGCAACAATGTTATCAGGTATTGGAAAAGAATTCCCAGCTATGTTGACAGTCAGCAGTTTAGCAGGTTATGTAGGCAGGCCCTGTCAGTCTATGCTTTCAAGATCAGACTACATTCCTATCGATAATGGGAATGCCATGGAGACTTCTGCTGTATGTTTTTGCTAAAGTTAGCCTAGATGTACTTGCTGTTGCCAGTGAGTGATGGGTGTAGTGAGGTCTCTTTAAGCTGTGCATTCCCATTTGTGCTACAGTTTTTAACTGGAAGATTCAGGTCCAGGAATTATTTAAGATGAACGCTTAGATGTAAGCACAGTGAGGTTGTCTGTTTCTGTTTCTAAAGACACAGAAAAGCAAGAGAGTAAGCTGCTGCTAAGCATTCTCTTGTAATATCCATTGGTCTTAGTGTCATCAGCCAACTCTAAGACTGTGCAGCAGCACAAGGTAGAATCTTTCCCTTTGCCATGTCAACATCCCCTCTTCTTTAGCACTAGCCAGCTGCTTTGCTGCTATATGCAGGAAAGAAGTTTGAACCTGTATGTCTGAGAATTACTCTTGGACAAGCAAAGGCCTGTTTGTGTGTACCTCACCGATCGTTGGCATGTGCCTCCTCTTCAGCTCGTGGGAAAGGTGGTGGTGATGTAACTAACTTTGCCTCCTCGCCCACCTCTCAAATGTTAGCAAGTGTTTGCTTTGGTTGCTGTGTGGGAGTAGTGAGGTAATTTGAACTGTCCTGGTGTAAATCCAAAATAACACGAACAGGCTAAATAGATTACTGAGCAAAACTCATTTGATTATATTGCAAGAATAACGTGCAATTAGGATGAATTTATTTTTCATGGTTTTGAGCTCTTTGGCCAGTTCACTGGTTGCAGGTATAGCTGCACAGCCGTGTGATTTTTTTTTTTTAAGCTTTCTTGTCACAATAGTGCATGCAGATTATCTAAAAAGATAATACTTACAAATCAAAGAAGATAAGCTTTCCTGTTTCATTTCTAAAATAGAATCTCAGGTTCCTTAACATTAGTGACTATTTGTGATGAGGCTTTCTAATGACTTCAACAGAATGTTGATTAAAAAAATCTCTTTAGCTATTAACAGTTGTCACAACTTCAGGCTTGTATCATAAAAGCTCAGTACTCTTTAAGCATGTAAGAGGTTTTATCTTTTTGGCAATGTTCTCTGGGACTAAATCTTGAAACTCTACATGCCTTTGTCACTAGACTGTATTCTGGGGTTTCCTCTGGAGCAAAGGCAGGGTATTGTCCTGAGCACCAGACATGCTGCGTCTGCAGGAACTTAGTCTGGATGAAACCAGCTTGGGATTTGGGATATCACTTTGCAGTGACAGCTGATGGTGATCTGCTTAGATGTGAATCGGTGGTATTGCTCTTTTTTTTTGCTGCCAGCCATGTGCAGTAGAGAACGAACGCGTGTTTGTCTCTGTGCCAAGGAAGGTAAACCTCCCTTACTTATGTCATCCCATCCTTTAATCCCACATTCTAACCCTCCATCTCCCAAAGTTGTGTCATGCAGCTTCACCAGCTATTTTGCACTTCATTGCCCCAAAATATAGAAGTCATCCAGGCTGATAATGTATGTCCTTTCATTGAGTTGGAAGAAAAAAGACGAATAAAATTGTTGCTGTGACTGTGTCGGGATTGTCACTTTATCTGTCTTGTAATGGAGATGTTGTTTAGTATTTCTAATTACGATATTAATCTTCACTATCCCCTGACACGGTGCAATATCAGGGATACTAGTGCATGTCAAATTTATTACTTTTGACCCTCAGAGGCACCAGTCACAAACATTTTTGGTTTGCTGGCAAACCTAATTGGTTCCCTATAGTCCTCCCTTTTCTCACTGAAAATATTTGAGACATTCAAACTGTTTTTCCTATAATGTACAGTAACATTAAAAATTAAGACAGGGAAATGGTCTTGCATGAATCATGTTCTCCCACACACATACTACTCATAAAGTGATTATCAAAAACATTCTTTGCATTGTTAATATTTTTTGAAATTATAGACAAGATTTGTTTCTGCATCTGAATTTTTCACATGTAAGCTTATGCTTTACAAAGCTTACTGGCTTGGAGTATTTTTTTATTGTTTTTTTTAAGTGTTAGCTTGCAAAAGAGTTCCTGATCACAAGCAAATGACTTACCTGTGGTGAGCTGGAGGGTGTAGAGAAAGCAAACTATATTCATGGAAGCACTTCAGGAGGTGGAGAAGGCGGTGGTGCCTTCCCTCTGTCCTGCTCTGCTGCACTTCCCTGTGGGCCTGACTGATTCTGAGCAATGCTAAATTATGGTATCGAGGGAAAAACTGTTACTCAATCTTTTGGTCCTATTGGGGAGGTAAAAACAGTGCTTTGACTCTTAAGGCTGACTTTTAGGACGTTAGTGGGCTTTTCTGCTACTGCTTAGCTGACTCTTTTATAACTGTTCAAGGTGCGATGCTAATATTTGGGGGTTTTTCTTCCACTTTAAGCACATGCATCTATCTCAGGAAAAATTTTATGGGTTTTCAGACTTCCGTTATTTTGATCTAACATAGGTTAAAACCACTTAAACTAACCCTTGTAGACGCAAATCAAGGGCTACCCGTTCAGTAACTGTCCACGTGTTTCTGTTCACCATAAGGAACTGGATGAAGAAGGAGAAAGATCAGTGATCTGATCTAGCTAGTAGTGCTATATAAGTTAGAAAATTATGTTTTTCCAGTCTTACTTATCTATGGAAACTGGAATGTGGAAAATTTTTGGGCTTGGGATAGTGTGCACAAGCAAAGGCGAAAGGACTTATTCCTCAGCACCACTAAGCAGTTGGTGCTGACTTTAGTGGGACTGAGAGATACCTGGATTCAAATCCTTTCTCCACCTAGTTGAGACTGGAACCTGATCCAGACTCCCATGCTGTAGCTTGAGGACTTTAATGTCAACTTCTGACTCGCCTTGGTTGCTGAATCTTTGTTTCATTCTGTGTTTCTAAAAATGTAAAATTTTTATGTTGTTGCTGTACATCAGGAAGGAGGTAGTTTTCCAAACCAACTTTCTTTTTTTATTTAATATTTGTGAAGCAAATTGATTTCTAGGCAGGCTTAGTGAAAACACATCTTCTGTATATTGATGACAAAATGGTTCTATTTATTTTATGGTTATTATAGTCCTGGTTGCTATTGCTTGTTGTTGCTGAACTCATTATCCATATAGCAATGACTTGCTTTTAGAAGTTGACTGAAACATTTTAAATCAAAATTCTGGATGGAGATTTACTTTGTATCTTGTTACATGAAAAGCATTCTGAACTATTGATTCTAGAATTGTTTAGAAGTGCAGGAGGCAAGAAACTTGGAAGGACTGCAACAGTTGCACAACATTGGGGACATATTAAAAGGAAAAATGTCACTGTGCACCAGCTCTTAACGTGAAACATGGCATGTTTACACTTCCTAGAACCCACTGTACATTTCCAAAGGCCAAAACCTTTTCTAAATCCCTTTAATACCACTGAATTTATTACTTCTCCTTAGCACAATTGAATACATCTGGAGATGTGGACAAGGGACGTGATGATAAAGCACTGTAGTGATGGAAAAGACAGAGCAATTAGGTGAAACATTCTCCTGTATGTTGTAGTGGGTATTTCTCTAGCTGTAAAAGAGGTCTATGCATTTTTTATTACCAATTCTAGCCCCTGAGATATTTTAAATCTGGATTCTGTATCATATTTTCTTGATTTATTAACACCCTGAGGGAAACATAGGCAATGTAATGATTCTCTGTTATCAATCAGTTGTTATAAAACTTTCAAAAGATTTAGTAATTCTAACCAAAAATTAGTGCATTAGAAGCAGTAGTACATATGTGAAAGATGTATTTTAAAAGGCTTTTTAATGGTTTAAGAATAAATAACCTTTTAAAAGCTAGATGCAACTCCTCATTTTATTTCCTGCTCTTAATGAATTCCTGCTATAAGTATTTTAAGGCTTTAAAACTGGAGACAGAGACGAGTTGTTTGGTTTGGTTTCTATCAGCTATCATGCAATTGAGAGGATATTTTTGATGGCATAAGTGAAAATGGAGAAAACTCGCATCACTCTTCATGCAGAACATTTTGGCCACTTTTTCCTCACCTCACATCCTCCGAGTAATAGAAAATAAATAAGTACGGATTGTAACTCAAGAGTCCTTTAATGGCTGGTATTAAATCTGATAGATTCTTGACAATTCAAAATATTCTTTTGATGAAGACTGTATCAATAAATTTGCTTCAGTATTATTTTTTTAATTTCCAAGATATTACTAGTGCAGGCTGTACTTAGTGAATAGTAGAAACCTCTTTTTTTTCAGAGCTTGTGTGTATGTGCATTTTGAGCTTTTAAGAAATGTAAACATTTCTATTTCTGATTGTGGACCTACCACATAACAATTTTTTTGTTGCATCAAAATGAAAAAATTGGTTCTAGCATTTTTTGGAATGAAAAATTTTCAAGTTTTTGAAGGAAAATTTTAAATCTTAAAATAATTTACTTTGATTACAAAATTAAGCTTTTTTAAATAATGACAGAAATGCAATCGTAAGAATTCATATACAAATAATAGATTTAGACAGGGTAAGTTTAGTGCTTTTTTCTCTTATTTTTTCTTCATAAGACACAAGCTTATGTATTTGTTCTACTTTCTGTTGCTGTTCCATAGCAGTACAGTAGAAGGAAATACCAATTTCAGTAGTGTTAGTTAAAATAAATTTAGAAAACATAGCCAAAAGCAGATATCTAAGATTTGTTATGTTGGCATAAAATTAGCAGAAAATGTGGATTCGTTTCATATCCTTCTGATACTAGTGCTTCTTGGTCATGTTTTCAACTGTTTCTGCAAGGTCATGAACACTAGGCACTTTAGTAGTAGAAGCATTAGTATTTTAAGAAAGACAGTATAAGTTGCATTTTCTGATAATGGAAATAAAACTGCTTTTACCAGACTGTAGGAAGGGGAATGATCAGTTAAAATACACTTAGCCACCATCTCAGTAACAGATGTAGCAGAAAAATGTGTCTCGTTGGAGAAGTGCAGTTCTGAAACAAGATTTCTAGCCCCTGTTAGAACCAAATGTCTTTGATGATTGTTCATTAAAAAACCCAAAGTGCAATGTGCAGGGGTACAGAGCTTCAAGTTTAATTGCAACACTTATTTGAATATACAAATCCAGAGCCTTAGCTGGGACCCCCTTTTGAAGAAAGCCTGTCTAGGTATGTGCATGGATGCTTCAGTTGTGCAGTAAATACTAAAAGGATGTACTGCTTTTAAGATCTGCCCTGTGATTCTCATTGAAAAGCATAACTGATTTTTTAATTTACACCTGTGGCTTCTGCACAAAAAAAAAATCTGGAGGAAAAAGTGTCAGAACTTGATTGCTAGAAAACTTCTTATAACTGCATTATGTATCAAAATTGTTATATTGGATGACATTTTCTATTATTTTCACAAGGTCCATTCAGTTTAATTGTAATTTACCAGTCAAGTATACTATTCTCTTCGTGTTAATCTTTGAATTATTCTTGCTTTTGCTTTAATAGCTATTTATGAGTCATAGAAAGTACACCTAATTAATACCTCTGCACATTGCTACAATTAAACATTAATCAGATTTGATTTTGAGAGTAATGTGCTACCAGTCTTCTAATCTTCTAAGTTATGACCTGATAAAAATTTCATTACCCTAGTTATAAAGTTCTCAATGGGGAAGGAATTTCCATTTAGTGCATTTAATACATAGTGGTGTCTTCTATACAAATTTTACCCCCCTTCTACATTTCTATAGATAAATTGGTAAGAAAATCAGAAGTAGTGAATCAAAGTAAACTGACCTTCTAGAGACAAGTTTTCAAAAATTATTCAGTTGTGAGCTTGTCAGAAGGATCTAACGGAAGCAAGGAAGGATCGTTTTTACTAACATGGGATGACAGTGTTTAGTCAACATATTTATTTCCTTCTTCCCTTTCGGTTTAGAAGGGGAAGTCAGTAGATGTGAGCATGAAACAATGCATGAACTTTCAAACTCCACCTTAACAGTGAGTTTCATGCAGTTGGTATAAGCCTTTGAGCCTGGTTGTGGTTTTTTGTTTGTTTGGGGGTTTTTTTGCTAACTTTTGGTTGGAAAAAACCCCACCAAACCAAAACCACCAAACAACGTTGAATCCCACCATGTCAGAATGGACAAATGACTGACCTGTTGATCAGTGGCTGCTGTCGGGTTGCTTAGTGGGGCTGTGTGCTCCTCTGCTCTTGGTCACTGCTCCCCCTGCTCCACCACCACCAATTCCTAGACTCAGAGAGAGGCTGTTGGTAAGTCAAGGGATATATGACAAGAAGTGGACAGGTGGGGAATTAACTTTATAGTGTCCCTGAAACTTATCTCTGACTCTATTAACTCGCTTTCAACAGTGAAAAATCCTTTTAAAATCCTCGGAAGTTCAGAGCAACAAGATGGAATGAGCTCTGTGTCATAGGTTAGCTCTCCCAGATCATCTGCAGCTTAGAAGTATTTCTTACAATTTTTTCCTCAGAGAGCTAAACCCCCTCTCTTCAATAAAAAAGCAAAAGATAACTTGATCTAGGCAAGGGCACAGCAAAGACGGTAGATAACCTGTTAGAACATCTATTGGTGGAACTGGAAAGATTCCAACTTTTATTCTGATTCTTAACAGGTTTAATTAACCTGTGCTTCTTATTCAGGCTTATTGCATTGCCAGAGCTAATTCACTTAATGCTCTGGCATTTCTATCCCATGCAGTGCGTTTGTAAGGGGAACATCCAATTTTGAATTTGTTTTGTTGAAGTAATTTCATTACAAATCCAGAAACTTTAGACTATTCAACCATTTATATTTACAAATCATGTTATCAAAATACTGGGACTGATATTACTGGGGGGAAAAAAATGAGTATGAGGCTGTCCTTTCCCTAAATTGCAGTATGGGTCAGAACAAACACCAGCATAAGTGGCAGCCTGTTTAACTGGGTCATATTTTGTCTTGTGCAGAAAGGATGAAGTTTCTCGGTCCCCTCGTGGATGTTCTGAAGTCGGAAGGAATTGTTAAGGTCTACTATGAATATGGTGCAAAAGGAGGGTTTGAGATCCTTGCAGTCTGTACTGCATGGATCTCTGCTCCATTAGGGTTTTGTGGGACTTGGAGAGGTTTAAATGAGCATGCCTGAAGTGGTGGATCCCAAGCTGCTGCACATGAATGCCCTTGCTCCTCCAGGCCAGCAGAGGAAAGGCTCCTTTGACAGTCCTGCGCTTGTGAGCCGAGCAGTGTGGTTCTGCTCCGTCTCTTTCGAGGAGCTGTGTTGTGTGTGTTCACCAGTGTGAAATGTATCATGGGCTCAAGCGTGCTGCATTCAGAAGGGGACGGCTCATTCCCAGAGACCTGCCACTGCTGGCTATTCTGGTCTTTGGGAGTGTACTAGTGTGGCTGTAAAGACTGCACAGGCTGTGAACTGGAAAAATACTCAGGCGTATAACCTTGAAATGTCCCCATAAGCAATATGATTTCTTTTCAGTCTATAGGGAGGATGCTGAATGTGAGTTATGCAGTTGTCCAGAACACATAATGTAGTGTAAGAAAAGAAAACACCCTTATTGCTGTGTTCTTGTGGTGGGTTGACCCTGGCCAAAATGCCAGGTGCCCACCAAAGGCACTCTATCACTCCCGCTTCCTTAACTGGACAGGAGAGAGGAGAGAAAAAAAAAATAACAGGCTTGTAGGGTTGAGATAAGGACAGGGAGATCACTCAACATTTACCGTCACGGGCAAAGCAGACTCGACTGAAGGGAAGTTTGATTTATTACCAATTAACTGAGAGAGGAGTAATGAGAAATAAAGCCAAATCTTAAAACACCTTCCCCCCACCCCTCCCTCCTTTTCCCGGGCTTAACTTTGATCCCGATTTTCCTCCCTCCTCCCTGCCAGCGGCACAAGGGGGAAAACAGGGAATTGGGGTTAGGGTCAGTTCATCACACTGTTGTTTTCTGCCACATCTTCCTCCTCAGGGGGAGGATTCCTCACACGTTTCTCCTGCTCCAATGTGGGGTCCCCCTCATGGGAGAAAGTCCTTCATGACTTCTCCAGTGTGAGTCTTCCCATGGGTTCAGTTCTTCATGAACTGCTCCAGTGTGGGTCTCCTTCACGGTGTGCAGTCCTTCAGGAACCTACTGCTCCAGTGTGAGCCCCCTCATGGGGTCTCTGGCAGGAAACCTGCTCCAGCGTGGGCTTCTCTCTCTCCACGGGCTACAGATCCTGCCAGGAGCCTGCTCCTGTGCAGGCTTCCCACGGGGTCACAGCTTCCTTCAGGTATCCACCTACTGCGGTGTGGGGGCCCTCCACGGGGTGTAGGCAGTCATCTGCTCCACCGCCCATGGGCTGCAGGGGGACAGCCTGCCTCACCATGGTCTTCACCACAGGCTGCAGGGGAATCGCTGCTCCGGCGCCTGGAGCATCTTCTCCCCCTCCTTCTGCACTGACCTTGGTGTCTGCGGGATGTTTCTCTCACACATTCTCACTCCTCTCACTCGCTGCAATTACTGCTACGCAACAACTTTTTTCACTCTCTTTAATATGTTATCACAGAGGCGAAAAACGCTGTTGCTGATGGGCTCGGCTTTGGCCAGTGGCGGGTCGTTCTTAAAGCCGGCTGGCATTGGCTGCATCTGACATAGGGGAAACTTCTAGCAGCTTCGTACAGAAGCCGCCCCTGTAACCCCTCGCTACCAAAACCTTGCCACGCAGACCCATTACAGTTCTGTTTCATAACTGAAAGTTTTTGTTTTGCTTTTTCCCCCCCTTAAATTTTGCGTACTGGGGACTTACCTTTTTAAGAGGTAGCTACCAGTAGTTCCCTTCTGCTCCGTTTCTATAGCATGGTTATTTGCTTATTTTTGTCAAGGTTCAGCCTCTCCCTATTATTTTATCCTTCAGGTAATACATCACTCGTGATTATATCCCTGCTGTGCTTGACATCAAACCTCTGTTAAGCCCTATTCGTAAAAGGTTGTTTTTGGTTTTTTTCCCCAATACTTTAAGGAAGACTAAATATCTGGTACGTTAGTGAGAACACTAAGAGATTCTACTGCAGGATAAATCATAAGGAGGTGTAAGAATGTTTTTAAGAGGAAAATTAATTAATTTTAACTTTTAAAGGCTGTTTGGAATAAGGGAGTAAAATATCATTCAGTAATTAAAAAAAAAATAAATATCTGAACTAGTAATTTGGCCTACACCTTCAAAGACAGAGCTCTGAATTAACTTCCCTCCAGATCCCTCCTCCAGAACTACTTTTTTTAGTCTTGACATCTACCAGTTATTTCAAATAGCCATGGGCACAGGGCAGGGCTTCCAAGAAGTAAAAATTTAATGTTACACTCGGCTCTTGTTAATATTAGCAAATATGCTACCGACTTGTGCACTGTTCAGAGGGTATCTGCTACACTGATGAAAGGAAAAAGGAGACATGATTTTTGGAATGTGTGGAGAACATGCCTTGCCATGGAGACTTAAGCACTCTGATCTTGAATTCTTTCGGTTCTTTTCTATGGAAAATCATTCAGCATCTGATATGAACACTAACAGAAAGCAAGAACTGGCAACTTAAATTTTTAATGAATGTTTCTTTCTTGCAGTTCCTAAATGGAAAACATTGGTGTGCTTTGCTTTCTCAATATGTAGTTCATTGGCTCATTGAGCAGTAACAACTAAAGTGATACTATTTGTTTTTAATTTGGCCAAGCTGCAACCAAAAAAGGTGTGTATCAAATATCCTTGTAAAAATAAAAAAAGTAAATGGACAAGGTCAAATTCCCTTCTGTGTGTGAGCTACCTGGAAGACCCAGGAAACCTTTTTTTTCCCTCAGTTATTAAAAAAAAGAAATAGATCCACTTGCCAAGTTTTCTTAGCCTTTTGAATTGTTCCATGGTATTTTTAATGGTCAAGTATTACAAGCTTGCATTTTGGATTTACTGGAAATGCTAGTAGTCTTTAGAAGTACTTTTTAAAAGGCACTTCTAATGAGAATAAAACTTGAAAGAATATTAAAACAAAATATTATTACTGTAGAAAAAAATTACATGTTTATTACTAGGGAGGGATTTTTGTCCATTACTGCTCTTGTGTGGTTTTACAGCAACTGCTCAACTGGGGTCATAAATAGGAAACTGATGTTACTGTTACACTCATACATACAATTTTCCTCAATGATCTGCCCTAAACCGAGATTGGTTCTTGCAAAGTAAGTGCTTAGCTTTGCCTTCTGAGTTTTAAGCAGTGTCTTTGGGTTTGTTGTTTTTTGATTTTGTTTTGTTTGTTTGTTTGTTTGTTTGTTTGTTTCAGGATCACAGCTTGAACTACTGTACCACCCATTTATGCGTGTGTGTGTGTTTATATATAGAACCTTGCAGTGTTACATGGACTTAAAAATCTTTCTGGACTGTTTCCCTTGTATGTAAGAAACTAATGCACAGGAGGACTATTTTGTCCATCAGACATTAATGCAAAGTAGGATGGAAGGGTTATTGTTTTGCATGATTTATAGCTTGATTTATAAGATAGACCCCGAGCAGAAATGCTAACCTCTCCAGATAAAGTCAGTAATGTAACAGTTTTATTATTCATTTAAAAGCCTCTAGGGTAGTAACCTCTTTTTTTTATAGCTTTAATTTCTGGAACTAAGCCTATGCTTGTCTATTTGTCTCTCAGTTCTGAGCCTTGGGCAAGATGTAGGGCTGAGCAGAAGATGGCCAGCACAATGCATCTTGATAACCATGACAGTTCTCTCTTGGCCAAGATAAAATGTGGTTCTACCTGGACAGTAAATGAAAAAGATGAAACAATGTAATGTTTGCTTATGCCTCTAAGCAGTAAGATTTATATTTTTTCTAGTTTGAGGGAGGTGATACCTTGTCCAGAAGCGGCCTTTCATTATTGTGGTAGTTTGAAAGGCATATTATGGCTGTTGGAGGCTTTTGATTTTCAAGGAAAAGAGTTTGATTTTCTGAAGAAAACAGGTTTCTGTAATCATCACATCCATCAGTTGATCAATCCTATTTTCCTCCAACAGCATTTGAACCTTGTTTAGACAAATTTAGTAGAAGCCTAAGGTATCAAAGGTACTAAATTCTTGCCTTTTTTCTTCCTTTTTTTTTTTCTTTTCTTTTCTTTTGGTAAAAATCAGCAGCTCAGTAATGGAGGGAGACCTGTTAATCTCCCACTGGGAGAAAGGTAAGGAAAACTCAGATATTATCCATTCTGTTTGGCAGTAGCTGAATGGTCAATCAGCATTTGAATATTTTGGCCACCTGGCCGGCTTGTCTGTAACTTCAACCTAGGGAAGATGTGTGCTGTCTCTTATTGACATGGCAGGACTTAAGAAGGTAATAGGAGAAACAGGCAAACTACATGTTTTGAGAGGCTGCAGGTGTTGAGAGAGAGGGGGTTATTGACGTGAGAGGAACATCAGAGACGAGTCAGTAAGAAAATGGCTTGGTTAATTATGCTTACAGAACAGTTTGTTGAAGATTCCCAAGAAACAAAAATGGTAAGTCAAGAGAACAAGTCCTTGTTTTCTTATTTTTAATGGGGCAAATTTTTCATTTTTGGACACCAGATATTCTTCTGATAAAGCAACACACTAATAAGTGCAGAAATCCCACAGCGCATTTCACATTTAAGTATTATTTTATGTTGATTTTATGAAGCTTAGCAACAACTGCAAGCTAGTTTGTTACCCAAATTCAGCTGCATAAAACTGTTCTAACCCACCAGCTATGCTGCATCTAATTTCCTTTGGGAACCACACCTAGCCCAGGTTGTACCAAGCTAACAGGTAATTTTGAAAATTGGTTTACAAAGGGACCAAGACAGCTATAACTGTAATATGTACTAGCAAAAAAACCTAAAGCCAGGTTTCCAAAGTTTGTGGTATTGAACTTCGTACTAGGAGCTGTCATTCAAAAGGATGTTTAATAAGTTAATGGTTACCAGGAGGAAGGAATGGCATCAGTCTCAGGTCGTTGCAGAGGTGATTAAAAGTCTCTGGTGCTTCTTGAATTTTCAAAATATCAGATAGACTTGATATATATGAAGCTGAAAAGAAAGTAGTTCCATATAGGTTAAAATAGCTTTTAAAATTCAGTGGTTTTTATAGCTTGTCCTCAGTTCTTAAGTACCTTGAATTATATCCACCTGTGATTGTAATAGCTTGAATGAAGGTAAAAGTGTGCAGTACTACAAGTAGTGTTCAAATGCAAAATTTACAGTATTCTCATTGCTTTGCTGGGTCAAGACTATATAAGCCATAGGAATATTAATATATTGGATGGCTATATCATACGGCAGGGGGGAAAATTAATGAGGCAGATTCAGTATGATTTCAGGCAACTGACAAAACTGTTTTATAACTGCAGAAAGTATATAAGTTATGTATGAAGTTCTTCCAGCTAAAAATAAAAGTTCATATATTTTCCCATTGTGGGGGTCCAGTGAAAATACTGCTGTGATATACATTAATAGACTCTTAAGTATTAACAGAAAAGCTTCTAGAATGTATAGTTTATTGATGCCTATTTCTGTTGCTAAACCAAAATATTTATAGCAATATGTAATGAGAGGATTATCATTCATAAAATATACAGTCATAAAAATGAGAAATAGTGGGATTATTAGTGGCATTCAGCAGTAGAGATGCTGTCTCTTAGTGGTTTCCTCTTTCACTAGTCATTATTGTTGCAGCTGTGAATGATAGTATTACATTTCAGTGGATTCACTAGAAGAATTTGTCCAGATAAAAAATAATAATTAAAAAAAAGGAAATAAAATTGTTTGGTTTTTTTATCCTGCCCTAGTAATTATGATTACAATTCTGACCAAGATGTGCAGAATTTACTCATGAATTGTGACTCTAACACATAACAGCTATGGTAATATATTGAAGAGAAATTGATACTCAAATAAATAAACTTATTTTATAACTATTACTTTTGTAGAACCATGTCCTTATTGCATGTAGGCATAAGTCAGCATTACATATAAGGTTTTGCTGATGTCAGCTCTTATTGTGAGCGGACTATTTGCATAAGTAAGCATTTTGAGCCATCTCTCGATGAAATGGGCACACTTGGTCAAGTAAAAGTGCATAACACACCATTCTCATCTTATTTCTGACTCCACTGTTGAGTTTGAAATTTGTTTCTGTGGAAATCATCATCAATTCGTAAGCAATTTATGTTTCCCTACAATCATTATTGGAAAAAAACCCAACAAAACCAAAATAAATAAACAAACAAAACCCAGTAGATATCAACTGCAAACCAAAAGTGCTTTCATGTAGAGGAATGATTTGTTCATTAGTAATTCTAATTATTATCAGTCGTAAAAAGCCCAAGACTGTAATCGTGTCTTATGAAAAGGTTGTAAAGGTACAAAGTGAAACTAAATATAGAGATGAGGCGTATGTTTTCCAGAAAGCCTCCTGAGCGGCTGAGGAGGTTATATTTTCTTTTCCAAAGTCACCTGTGGAGATTTTCAGGGATGCAAAGGCTAGTAATTTGTCAAATGTTAATGGACTTTCAATGAGCCAGGTTTATTTATTTATTGGTCTTCGAAAACCTTACTTTTATTATTCTAGGGGCTGTTAAAGTTGAAGAAATTTATGATCGTGAGAACCACAGTCACTTTTCCTAAATAACTTCAGTATTTTGAAAATTATAGTTTGAATTATATGAACTGAAACAATAACCATTACCTGCATGTAATGAGTAATAAAGAAATGATAGTATTAACAAAAATGAGAGAGCATAATGTATGCAAACTAATAGAAGCATACAGCTTTTTAAGTCTATGAATAAGTGAATCTAGTACCAGTTATTGTAGACTGCTGCATGATCAACCCAGGTTAGCTGACTTGTGAGCATTACAGCAGAAGTCCTTTGATGTGAATAAACATTGGAAGGCCATACAAAATAGTTTGGAAAGTGCTACGTGCTCAGCGAACAATTAGGAGAAATGGCAGATGATTTCTAGGATAAATGAAGAAGAGGAGGTGCATGCTTAGTTTCCTTGTGGAGTATAGTGACATGGCTGATGAGAGAGACTACAGTCTATAGAAAGAGGGAAAATACTAGTGAAAGCAGAAGTCGGTAATGATCTGGACAGAGTTAAAGGACCTCTGTAACTGTTTGTCTTACTGGTTAAGTGATTAATTAAATACCTGGTTTTGTCGATCTCAATTTGTGTTGAGTCTTACTTTCAGTGGAAGTGAGCCATCTTATTTATGGCTTTGAAAACTGTAGTGTTCCTGGTGCTTTGGAGCTGGATTGAAACACTGGTGTACTTCAGAGTTACCTGAATGAGGCACTAGGAAACTTAAAGCTGGTATTTTAAGGTATGCAACCTGTGTATATCAGATTATTTTACTATTATTTTATTATATTTATTTTCATGTTGTGTGCTTTCTTACTTGGCTTAAAGTTGAAATCAAAGCATAAATGACCAACAAACTGTTCTAAAATAGCTTGGTTTGGCACATAACTCACCACAGCCCTCCTTCCTTTGCTAAAATGCAGGTGCTCTTTTATATGTTATGTTTCTAATGATTTTTGGGAAGCCAAGCAGAAGGAAGGGTAGTGAAATGCAATTTGTTCTAGAATTTCCTCAGTAAGGTTTCTGTGCTGACTAGCTGAAGTTAAAATTTGTCTTTGGAATTTACAGGTTTTGTCAACACCTGCAGTGATGGTTGCTCAAATAGAGGATGCTGTTTCTTGTTGGTGCGAATCCTGTTGACTAGTAGATTCTTGTCTTGTTGAACAGCTAATAGACTGAGTTAGGCAGTCACCCAGCATACAGCAGACAAAGGCTCAAGTTTTCCTTCTGTCTTAAACGAACAATCCAAATTCTCCCACGTTTCTCATGCACATTCTCGTTGTCAGACTAACAGCATTTTGTGCTGTTTTCAGAGTTTTTACTATTTGATCTAATTAATCAACCTTTAACATGAACAGGATCTGAAAGTTTCTTCACTGAACATGGATATTTCTTCTCTGGCTTTCTCTGCACCCACTAATTCATGCTTTTGTTCGTATTTATCTGACAACTTTTAAACTGGAGCTATTTTTATAATCGAGGAAGTTAAATGTTTTATTGCCGTTCTAAATTTGTATGGATCAGCATTTGAAACTGAGATTTATGATGGCAGTGTTAAGAGACTATTAACATGCGAACAGCCAACGCTTGGACACTGAAAATATCTTTGTTCTATCAGTGTTGCTTTTCCAGTGGTGCGGTTTTTGGGGGCGGGAGGTTGTGTGTGTGTGCCTGTAAGATAATCAGGAGTTTGGTAGGTGCAGAGCAGCCGTGGTAGCAGCATGTCTCTTTATTTATTGATGAGAAACCTCAGGAGGAAATGGTGTGGAATAGAAAATCAGCTCAGTTGAAGTCAGTGTCAGATTGCAGGAGATAGTATGTTTTGTGATATATGCAGTGGTGAGACCCAACAGGATCTTTTTCACCTCTGCCTCTGCAAGGTCACTGGCTCTGACAGATTTAGTAGGAATTCCCTGATTCCCAGACACATGGCCTTGTCCAAATTTAAGTTGTAGTGGCAGTTTTGATTTAGATCACAGATTTACGCTCCTCATTGAGTGCAAACCGATTGGGATTTGGCCTGAGTGGAGCTGTGTTCAATCTTAGTGTGTAGACCCTGTTTGATGTAGTGGCTACATCTGCATTAGCAAGTAATGCAGCTCAGGAAAGACAGATTTGTAGAGAGGAATGGTTGGTGCAGGGGACCTAAACCAACACTGCACATATTTCAGCAGATTTTTCTTCAGGCTACCATTAGTCTGGTTCAGTAAACTGAATATCCATTGATGATGCTCCTGGAGTCCAGTTTGGCTTTGTCCCAGGGATACCCAGTTCATGAGTGCTTAGACATCGTGCTTTGGTTCACATCTTGGGCAAAGTTGAAACGAAAGGGAAATTTGCTTCAGTAGTGGAGCTGGGATGTGACGAAAGGCGGTAGTTGTACCCAGCCCCTTCAGAGGCTCCATGAGTCCTTGTGGCTGCTTAGCTGTCAGCCACCTCTAGTGAGGTGGGTATCCCTTGATGGACAGGCAGGGCACTTGCCTTTTGAAGTGACATGCTGCAGTTTTCTAGGGTGGAAACTAATTTCAACAATTAATAACCGAAAGAACAGAGGATTAAGGCCTTTCCTGGTTCTGGTGGATGGATGGAGGAAGAAATTTTCTTTTATTAGCACAACTGTTGATTCCAGCAGATAATTCATCTCTATTCTATTGATTAATATCACTTTTACTAAAGCAAGGGTGAGTCTCCAAAATGCTTGTGTCTGCATAAGGCAAATGCTGTTGTGTAATCATTTTCATGACCAGTGGCAGCTTACTTTGACATATTTTGCATTAAGATTTTTGACAGGTGGTCAAAATGAGGCTATAGTTTACATATGTCTTGCTATATTTTACAGGTACTGTAGTAATGTGTGTGTTTTAAACTCCTACAAAGATCAAGTGACATTAACGATTCATTAAAGTTTCAGGTACTCAATTAAATTCAAACTCTTATTCAGACAAAATTTTTCCAATGAACACAGAAGACCAGTGGTAGTTATTACACTTCCTGTGTGAGATAAAGTCGCAGAATTTTCTAGAATTTACAGGTATATTTGTGCACTTTGGGACAGCACAGAGAGAATGCATAAGAAGTCTAATAAGCTTTTTTCTGAACATGACATCATTGCTGATAGCAAATGTGACAGGATGTTTTAAAAATTAAAATTAACTGTAACAAACAAGGAGTAAGAAGGACTACAATAATTGAAATGTACTAATGAAACTCTCTGTAGTTTGTTCATATTATGAGCAGTCAAGAATCATGCATAATTCAAGAGTGCAATTGCTAACAGAAGTCTCACATAAGATCATTTAAATTTGTTTCTCTGGACATGAGAAATTGATCTTTGAAATGATCCCTGATGAGGTTCTGCTTGGTCCTGTCAGCGTCTTGGGAGGTGTTCTATTTTCCCTCTTGCATCAGTGAATATTTATGGGATGTAAAATAAGAATAACTTTAATTATGTATGGAGAAGGAAATATATGCAGTCCTGAGCAAGACACTTCATTGCAAAATCTACCTGAAACTCTGACAGGTAGTATGCTTATGTGCTAATTTAAGAATTAAGTTTTTTTGCCTGATATGTTTGTGTGTGTGTGGACATATAGATGTATATTCATGTGTGTATGTGTCTATTTTAATTTAATTTTTTTAATTCTCACTGATGTTAATAGTGATGACTATGTTGCTGTTCCTTTTGTTATAATGCCAAGAGAGACGCCTACAGTAGTTTGCAGTCTAAACAGCTAAGGGACAATGAATGTGGGAGAAAGGGAGTGCCGTCATTCTTACTTCCATGTGGATAATCAGAGCTTGTTTGGTATCACACAAAAGCTACACAGCAAAGCTCTGAAGCAAACCTACCTGTTCTCATCTTTAAAGTCAAGCCCTGTCCAGAAGACCAAGCCTCTTCATAGAGAAAATACTTAGAGAAGCTGTGTCCCCAGCTGAGTTTATATTCACAATTTTTTCACCCATGCTTTCTTCTAAATTGTAGAAATGATTCCCTCCATCTGCTGCTTCTCTTAGAATATTATTTAGAACATGTTGGGTTTCCCAACATAGACAGATACTTCAGTTTATAGAACTTCAAAGATACTCTTATTTTTGCTTTCATACTACAACATTACGAAAATGATTGATAGAGTTTTTTCATATGAACGAAATGCTACGTGTCAATAAGTAACAGGATTTGGATTGCACATAGCAATTAGCAGGTGGCAAGTTAAGTGAATTGTAGGATTAGGGCCAGGCTGTATTAAGATCATTCAGTAAGGAAAAAATTGGTGAAGAAAACTTGGTGAAAAATTGCTTGAAATTATGTAATTTGATCTGAATTTCTTAGGACAGGTACGGTAGCAAAAATTACTTTGAAACAAGCAAGTGACTTGATTAAATAACAAATCTTGCAGATTTTTTTTGGAGAGGAAAAAATCATTAGGCTGGGGATTTTTTTATGCACAAGTTCAGTAGAAATCTTTCATATGTTATTCAGTATGTCAGTGTACTGTGGGTGTTGAAAAGCTAGTGGGGGCTTTGCAAGCATGTGCAGCAGATGTACAGTATGTGGGGAAAAACTGAATCCAGTGAGTCAGCAAACAGAACCTACTTTGTCTATGGACAAAATGCACGCATCTAAAATGTACAGTGGAAGGGAGCTGTGCTGAACAAAATATTGTTATCATTTAATGATGTATTTCATAGAAGCTTCAAAATACTGGCATGATGCATCCTTCTGTGGTCATCCTTCTGCTTCACTGAAATAGGACAAGTTAATTTCTTTTGAAAAGCAACTATGCCAGAAATGTCAGGAAATGTAGTGCTCTGTGGGCAGACGGTGTACTCAGAGGTGGGGTTTTGTTTTCTTCTTTCATGGGCTCCCGTGAGACCTCCGGTATGCAATGTAGCACCTCTTGCTCTTTTTCTGTCTCTTCGTACTTCTGAGTTTTTGTGCTATGCATTACACAGCAGTATGCGAGTGTCTGTAAACGTTCACAAAATAAGTTAGAGTACACTCAGTGACTGAGATTTCCTTCCCAGCCTTGCCATGGAACATGTGGCAGAGGTGGGTGTAGGACCTTCCTGGGGACATCCCTGGTAAAACACATTACCTGCTAAACTCTGTTGCTGTTTTAATATGTTGTTGTCACTCAAACAATGATTTTAAAAACACACAGAAGCTTGTATAGTTATTGGTATGATTCTTTAGAAATCTTACAGATCTGTGATATCTCTCCCAGGAATCAGGGAGACTGGGAGATAAAGTCTGGAGGAAGCAGAGGTCTCATGAAGGACTGAGGCAGGTTATTCAGAGCAACTCTGCAGAAAGAAACATAACTCAAGAGAAGCCAACATTGTGATGAGTGTCCCTCATCCAACCACATCCATGGTCTCCTGAGCAGGGAATGTGCACAGACAAAAGCTTGAGACAACAGGGGAGCATACCTCCTCTGACCTATCTACATCTTGACTGACATCCTCTGAATAAAGCAGAGGCATGCCAAGTCAGGTCTGCAGACCTTCTTGAGGAATAGGGAGCGTTTAGGCAAAAAACCACGTGTGCTAATTGCAGCACCATAATTGATCTGTCTTTCTGTGGGATATGGAAATCTAAAGTCAAAACAATCCCATAAAAAGTTAATAAACAGAGATGCTTTATTGTATTTTTATGGCCTCAGTCTGCCATCAGTAACTGAACATGCACTTTGTTGTTTTTTTTCTATTCCATGTAATTTGCATGATTAGTGAATTAAGATTGTTATAGTCTGTTTTTCTGTATTTTTGGGAACTCTTAGCAGTCATGGTAAAAGCACAACTTAGCTCACATCTGAGGCAGGGAAAAGAAACCAGTCTACTTTTCTCATACTTCTTAATGAAACAGAGCAAACTATTGGAAGGTAAGGTGATCAGATGCTGCTTGCAAGCAGAAATACCATGAGACAGTAGCTCAGAGCAGACAAGAAATCCTGTCCTCATTACTGTGTAGTGTGGTCTGTGAATATATTTGCAGTTTCCTGTGCAATTTGAACACTTTCAAGATAGTGAACTAAAAATGAAATTATATGCAAATGAAAGTATCTTAACGGTTACACTGAAAATGCCATGTTCAGTATTTTCAATAATGTTTCATACTTTATGAACTTTGACGCTTTAGTTGCTAACAAGGGAGTAACTTCAGATCTTCCATGCAAGAAATTTCTCTTTTATAACTAATAGTTGTAATAATATATTTATAGTTTAATAACTAAAGTGCCATTATGTGCAATTAATGCTCTGAGAGCAGTGTTCCTTTTGCCATGAAGTAAAAATTACTTTTATATTGCAAATTATTTTGCCAGGCTAGAAAATTCAGGCTACATGAATCTTGTTTCAAACTTGCATGTAAATGCTATTTTTAACACCCAAGTATTTCTCCGTGCTATGAGGCATATCAACAGCTTAAGCAGTTATTGATTAATATTAGACAACTAAAACCTTTCTCTGAACTGAACTACTGGGAGTTTTCCTTCTGCTAGAAGGCATAGATTTGTGGTTTTCTACCTTCTAGTGTACATCCAAAGAGAAGCAAGGGCTAGAACCATGGTTTTGCACAGGATGGAGATACTGAATTTCTCTTTACGTGTTAAGATGTTCAATTTCTGATGCCTATAGAGATCACTGCAAGAGATAAAAATACTTTAGCTAATTTTGTAGTTAAAAAGCACTGTCCAAATATCAACTAATTAACCTCTGAAACATGTGTGTGTAAGATCCTGGTGTTGACTACATGCTACTGAGACATGCTACTGAGGTACTTACATTGGATCTTTACCTGTAACGTTCGAGTACCTTGCACTCACTGTGACATTTCTTCCTTGTATTCTCTGAAATACAGAAAGTAGTATCTGAACCTTGGACTATCCCTTCTGTGGGACACCAGCTGCAAAAAATTAAGAGATTTGCCCATTCTGCCCACTGAGTCAGTGGGGGAGTAACACAGAATTCAAACCAAGCTGTTGCTTGCGTCCAGTTGCAAGTGCAGTTGCCGTACACAGTGCAAATATTCTCCATTGCATCTCATGTCAGTCCTGAAATTTCTGGACAAATTGCTTTTTTTTTTTTTTTTTCTTTTTTCTTTTTTTTCTTTTTATTCCAGTGCTGCTTGAATGTGCAACAGAGAAAAGAATGCATAAAAATGAGAGGGAATTAATCTTTTATTAAAAACGTACACAAAGCACTGGAGAACCTAAACTCAAAGTCCTGAATAAGTTCAGGGTTTTTTTGTTTGGTTTTAGTCTTGCATAAACCGTGTGTATCTATGTACAATGACAATATTCTAAGGCTCAAATTGAATATTTGCTATTTCCCCTCTTAAAGATTAGGTGAAGAATATATTAATGCAAAAGAACTGGAATGAATAGTAGTTCGTATGACAAAGCTTGTTAAGGTACTAAATTACACGCAGCCTGCATTCAATTTTTTGCAAGCTTTCTATAAAATGACAGACTGGGAAATTAGTGGGAAAAGCAAGTCTTTCAGTAAGTAAGGTTTCTTCCATGGGGCTATATTCTTGAGCACGTTAGTCCTTAGTTTACTGAAATAAAAAGGCATTTGATCATAGAATTGAAGAAATATATCCTTTCCAAATATTCTAAGAATTTGGTCTGAATTTTAGTTTAACCCAAGATTTCTCCCTATCATCTTGTCATTTAGTTATTTCAGTAGTAGTTATTTTTGCCTTAAGAATTGCTCTGAGAACTGAACTGCTTCTATTTAGTACCTTTTTCTGGTACGAAGACGAGATGTGTGAGAGTCTTCAGGTGGCGGTTTTGTTCCTGTGCATGAGGGTCTGTATAGTAAATGAAGGGTCTGTATGCTTTGAAAATCCGAATTCATTTAATGCAACAAAGCATGAACACAAAAGACATGCTTAGGTAACTATTGGCTTCCTTTAAACTGTTTCTGCTTGCAAGTATGTCTGTCAAAGCTAGTAGACATCCAAGATTAAACATGAATAACCTTGACATATTTGCAGATGGAAAGTACAGAATTTGCTAAAAAAAATATAAAATAAAATAAAAATGTGGTATCTCTTAGCTTCTTGCTCTCCAGGATTTCGGCAAATAATAAGTGTGAGGAAAGCAATCACAGATTCCACTAGCTTCTTATAATTATTGTCCCTGCAGGCAGTGTAGCTTCTGGAAATATATAAAGGTCTGATGAGAAAGTCAGAACTAAACCACTGCAATGAAAGGTTCTTAAAATTGTTCATTCACAAGGAATATGACGAACCATGGCTAAGACACCATGTGCTATTGCCTAATGTACTCTTAAGAGAACAGCATGTGCACCCATCAAACACAGCTGTAAATAAATGATAGCAAGAAAGCTTGGGATTTTGCAGTCATAACATCCAGGATGCACTCATGTCAGTAGGAAGCAGCTGCAACTCAGGGTGACAAGTTCTTCTGGCCCACTGTAATGCAGGAACATTATCACCTTATAATATATGTCAACCCCATATATTATTTTCCAGCTCATTGATATGTTATGTACAAAAACTGTTGAGAAATATCAGAAGTATAATAAAAATATATTGCACAAGTGAAAAAAAAGAGAAAACTGTTAAGACAAATAGCACTTATGGGAAAAGATATGTAAAGAAGCAGAACATCTCTTCAGGCTCTATTTATTTAACTAGTGCATAATCACAATATTAAAGACTACGATTTAAGGATTAAGATACTAAGGATTAAAAGATTCTGTAAGATTCATTTCACTTCACAAAGCATTACATTTGCGAAGTTTTAAATAATAGCAAGTTTATAATATGAAGAAAAAAATTTCAAATATAATAAACAAATCTGGAACATCTTTTGAGATGTGTTGTGCAAACATGTCTCCACCCCAGCTGTTCTTCTGACACACGACACTGTCAGATATGCCCCTCCGTTCTGCGAAAGCCCATCACTGACACAGAGCACCTTTTTATTTGATTGTCTGGTTTTGTTTGGTTTTCTTCAGCTATCAGCAAGTGAGATATCTTCAAAGTGTTAGAGTAACTCAGTAGTTCTCAACTCTTATAGTAGATCCTGAAGACCAGAAATTTGAAGTGCTTGGTTTAGTTTCCATGAGGTGATCATTCACCCTTCTTATTTTCCTGATGTCTATATAAGCTGTTTCTGAAAGCAGCATGCGTAGTTAATGGAAAAAGAGAAAGTTGTTCTCGGTTCCCTTCTGCAGAAGTTGCTAATGAGTACATAACAAGGGTAACGCCTATAGTCTTCTGGTGTGTTTTCTGATTACTTGGACAGACATGGACATGGAAAAAAGTTATATACTCTAACAGTGACTGCTGTGGTGAATAGGAGTGAGAGGGCGCCATTTAATCGTTTAAACCTTCTAGTTCTTATCCTCTGTTGTAATCTTCTGTTCTTCTCAAGGAAAGACTTTTGGCATGCCTTTGAATATGAAGACCCAGAAGGACACAGAAGTATGTGACGGAACCAAAAACTTCCCTTCTGTCCCATCAGATAAGCATAATAACTTTGTCTTGTTCCTCTGCAATTGCTTTTAAAGAAGAACTCTGAGCAGCAGAGGCACTTGCAAGCACGAGCAGGAGATCTGCTGCCTGGGGAGGGGGCGAGCGGAACACAACAGATTCTTTACGACTTCTGCAGTTCCTTTACTTGGATCTGAGGAGTTGCAGATTTAATAGATTGCCCTTATGTAACAAGCAGACTTTTCTTGGCTAAGCATCTTCCAGTAAGCCAGTATATCTCACTCTTCAAACATTGTAGCCTGGAAGATTGCTTTTTGGCGCTGAATTTTAACTTGTATGTAACTGTGGTATTAGCCACTGCAGTTGTAGGCACGTTGGTGAATCAGATAGGGAGACAAAGAGCATCTTTAATCCAACAAAGTACTATTGTTCCTCTGGATTGGTCTATCTCTTTCACTTTGTTGAGACATACTGTTACGAACAAGTCTTGACAACTGCTGCAGCTCCGTTCAGGGTAAAGCTTATTAGTTTAGCCATATCTCAACTTATAAGTCCATGTAAATATGGTTTTAAAAAGGAAATGCTGCCACTACTGTGACAGCATCAGTTTGTTACCATATTTTTAGGTTGAAGCATTTGAGTTTGTTTTTTACGATAATATTTAGGTTAAGAGCTCCATTATTTCTTTTTATTATTATTTTTTTGAAAGGTAGTTTGGAGTACTGCAAAATAGATAGTCCATTAAATTCTGATTTTTCTGCAATGTAGCTTCACCAAAGCTGAAAATCAATTAATTGCATCAGAGTTTGAAGGTAATACCAGTGTACTTTAAAAAATACTTTTTTGAGTAGTTCCCTACTAAGTTCTTCTTTGCGAGGTAAAGAATGTTCTTAAATACATCTTGAAGAAAGACTTATTTTTGATACACTTTGGAAGTAAATAAAAAAACAACAATAGCAGGAAAATCAAGCATCAACTGGCCTCCTGGCAAGCAAAATTTCTGTTTTTTTTTTTCTGATTTCTGTTACAGTCGTCAGTAACATTGACAGCTGCTAAATGTAAACTCTGGTAGTATAATAAATGTTTGCAATTAACATCTATGTTTCAGTTGCCAGCTCTTAGTCTGTTGTGTCATATGAGAAGCAGATGCTCTTAAGAAGTATTTAACCCTGTAGCAATAATTCTAATGATCAAAGTAATAGAAGTTTCGATCACCATTTTTATTTTTTAATCTGGCAGGTGTCTCTTTAAGGGATCACTTTTCAGCTGGAAATTGTTAACTCCTAAAATTTTGCATAAGTTAATTTAACAGCAAGCTTTATGATATTTAGGATTAAAGCATTACATAAACAAGGTAAAAGCTTTATTTACCCTCTTTTGTATTTCATTGAGGAATTCCCCTTTACAATTAGAAATCGTGGGTAATATCCTTTCTCATTCAATACTAATGGCAAAACTCCCACTGTCTTCAGCAGTGCCAGGATTTCATGCTTAGCTGAGTAGATGTGTTTCACACAGAGCTCTATGTTTGGATATCATGGCTCTTCATAGTCACTGTGGTGGTGGTGGTGATAACCTTCATGGGTTACTAAATTTGGCTATGTTTATGTAGATGAAACGGAGCATGCAAAAATGGGAGCAATCTATTCTGCCTTACATCTTATTAGGCATAAATGCTGTTTTCAGTGCGTTTTGTTCCTTATCTTTCCTTGGAAAACAGGTTTTGTCCGACTTAACAAAGCATGTTTGAATGTTCATTAGCCTTTCTTGCTGTAACTAATTGATAACATAGGACCAAATCTTCCCCAAAATCCTTTATCCACCTCTGGCTTGGATTCCTCCCAAGTGTTTTACAGTTATGTTTTCATCATTGTAGTGACTAGCCCTATTGTCCGCTCCGAGTGTGCATCATCAGAATGTGTATATGCATGCACGAGTTCCATCAAAATCAAACTACCCCTTTGCCTAATGGCCCCAGCCCCCACAGAGGCTGGGATACAGAGTGGGATCTTGCCACTCTGGGAGCCAGTGTTGGGAGAAGCAGACTGAACAGGCTGCGCTGCTGTGAATCCAAGCTGCTCCTGGCTCAGATGCAGCCTTGTAGGATGTCTTTCTGAAGTCATAGCTTTGGAAGGTGCTTCTGTATACAGCTTTAAGTTATGCAGCGTAGTAAAACATATAAAATTCCTTCTGTCAGTTTGTCATCATATATACATTTATCAGGTGTGCTGCTGGACAAACTCCAATGATGGCAGCAAGTGGCTACTGGACTCAGTAATGGTTGCCATATGACTGCAGTGCCTTCCATTCCCATGGCCTTGGAGTTGTGCCCTTTATGCACCTTCAGAGCTATGCATAGCTCTGAAAATGATATTTGGAGCCTCAGCTTGTCTGTAGATAATGTGAGCTTTGTATTCCTTGTACAGGAAGTTGCTATTGTTGGCATCCCATATGTTTGCTATGAGGAAGTATACTGATAGTTTGTGAATGATATATGAAGTCTCTGATAGGTATCTATATGGGTCTCTGTGTATAGAGACCATATAGTGTTATCTGATAGATAGTTAATGTGAGTTGGATTTCCTTTTCCACTGAAGATTGCTTTGCTATTTTGAGGGTAATTTCTTTTTCATCCATATAAAAAAACGTTCATAGAAAACAATCTAATGTAACCATGTTTTTGACTATGTCCTTGCTTGTGAGTCTGTTGCTGTGTTCCTGTTCTCTTCCCTTTTCCATGCTTTCATGGTCTTTGGTAGCTGCACACAGTTAGGAGCTGTCAGCCAGGTGAGCAGCTGGAAGATACGGCAGCTGCCTCTGTGTGTGCAGTCTTCCAGGACTTACCCGTTATGCACGTCACATGCTTGCATCTTATCCACTTTTTATCTCCTTACCATTCTACCAGCTCTCATATGACAGTTTTCTTGCCTTATGTGACAGTCTACCCTAAATGCACATGTAAATGCCAAAGGAGATGCGAAGGAAGAGAAAATTATCCTTAGTGCAAGGAAAAGGAGCCCAGGTCTTTTCTGGTTTTTATGCCCAGATCTCTAATGTCCAGGGAATTCGTTCTGGATTCACTGGAAGCACTGTGTTTTTCTAATTGTACTTTGTGTGGTCATTTTCACTAGCAAAGAGTGATATCTAACCGTACCAGAGCAGAGCTGTTGGCTCACCACTGTCTTATGTGTGTGTGTATACCAAGTGCAGACCAATAAAGAGTTCAGTCCTCCGTGTACTATGTTGGTATAAATATTTCTTCCGTGTTGACTACAAAATTGAAGCAGAACTTCCGAATGGTATAATTAATAGCCTAAAATAGCATCTGAGATCCTGTGAGATGGTAGCCTTGCCCTTCTAGTGTTTCTAGACAGCAGAGGTGTCTTGAGTGCTAGGTAGGAGTTGACTTACACTTTTAATGAGAATCTATGAACTGAACAGTAGATGGTGGACAATCCATTTAATTCCTTGTCTGTTAGCGTTACAAGGATGTTTAGGGGACTGGAGCATTTCTCTTATGAGGAAAGGCTGAGAGGCCTGGGGCTCTTCAGCCGGGAGAAGAGAAGACTGAGGGTAGACCTTATCAACACTTACAAATATCTGAAGGGAGGATGTCAAGAGGATGGGGTCAGGCTCTTTTCAGTGGTGCCCAGCGACAGGACAAAAGGCAATGGACACAAACTGGAACACAGAAAGTTCCACCTGAACATGAGGAAAAACTTTACATTGAGGGTGACAAAGCACTGGAACAGGCTGCCCAGAGAAGTTGTAGAGTCTCCTTCTCTGGAGATACTCAAAACTCACCTGGACGCAGTTGTGTGCAACCTGCTTTAGGTGAACCTGCTTTAGTAGGGGGGTTGGACTAGATAAACTCCAAAGGTCCCTTCTAATCCCTACCATTCTGAGATTCTGTGAATAATGGACTAGCTGGTCTGCATCCACCCGAACCTCCTTCTCTGAGATGATACAGGGTACAGTTTTTAGTCCCACTCTGAAGTGGGCAGGGTTGTGCCCCACAACATCCTTGTGCACTGCAATGTCATAATCCCATGAGATTTTGGCCCCGCAGCACCCTCCACAAGGACCTGAGTGGTTGCTCACCTCTTCAGAGGGGATTGCAGAACTGCCAATAGCTTGTTTTGATCATAACAGTTGATGTGTTGTTCAAGGTGAAGATCTGGCCATATATTCAGCCACAGAGCAGAAACATGGGTAATGCATTGAGCTGACTTCCATCTTACTGCTGTAGACCATACTTAGTTCAAAAATGTGTCTGTTTCCTTACATTCAGTGTCTGTCAATTTGACTCTGATTTCTCTGAACTACAGTTCATTCTAAGATGAAGCTGAGAATACATGAGCAGAAAACCAGATATTAAAGGTTAATCAGAGACAAAATACTCTGAGTCTGCTTTAGGATGTCCAGTTTTGCTGTGGCAAGATCACAACTCAAAATACCGTTAATAAATGTGCTGAGTGAACTGGAAAAAGTTGAATTTTAGCCTCTTATCAGAGTTTCCTCTTTCCTGAAGAACTTCATTCTCTGTTTCTTATGTAAACATTTCTTTATGAACCTAAGGCAATATCTCAATATTTCTTTGTTAAGGGATGAGATCTTGAGTTACCTTGTGGTAGTAAGTGACAGATTCATAAAAGGGAAGTCCAAGTGAGGAGGGAAAAAATAATTATGGTTATCCATATGTTTCTAATTAATTTCCTCGGTATCCTTTTTATAATGAAGAGCATGAACAAAATATGTACATATCTTACTCTTGATTTAAAAGAAAGAATAAATAAAAAAATCTAGTTATATCCAGCTGGCAGAGAGTTTTCAACAGATTCAGGCTACAATGTAGGAGGTTAAAAAGAACTAATGCAGTGCTTGCTTAACAAATAGTCTTATTTGTTGAGACCAAATAGAAATTTAGGATGAGCTGGTGGGTTTGGTGTGGAAAAAGCTGGGAGGAGAGTTTTAAACCTGAAATGAGTATTGTAATGTAAAAATGTATTTATTTTAATTTATATTTTTAGAAGAAAAGGCAAATTGAAATAAAGATGAGTGAGAGGAGGGGGTCATGATTCACTTTATGCGGGAAAATGTAAATAATAACAGAATACAGGAAGAAACATCACTAATTTGGTGTCATGAAACCTTTTAGGTTGAAGGAGAAGTAAAGTTCATGTGTTGCTCTGGACTTTAATGAATCTTTGTCTTTTCTTAGGAAAGGAATTGTTTTCAGGATCAGCTGTGTTTCAGTTAACAACTATGACTTTCTAAGGAGTTTGTTATTTGGAGTATTTCTTGGAATTCCAACTTGTAAGGTCATATGACAGATGAGACTTTTACCTTTAAAAAAAATAAAGTATAGACACAGTAGAGGATCTAAACTGGAAAGCATTGGAAAGCACACAAAAAGACCTCCGTTAAAGATATTTCTTTTAAAACATTGTTCTTGACATAATATTCTTTGCTGTATTGCCCGCAAATAAACTACAGTAAGGACTCTGTGCTGGAAGACGTTCTGTGAAGACAGCAAATCTTCCCAGATTGGCATCTCGCTAAAATTAACTTACCTCTGTAAGACTGGGTGCCCAAATGCTTGGAGGAGGCATTGTCTGATTTCTGCCCTCCCTCAGGAGGAACTTTTCTCCTGCAGACGCATGCTTTCCTGAAGTAACTGGTAGGGCCTGGTTGGGCTTGGCGAGTGTCAGAAATGTCAGGAAGCTTCTAAGGACTGAGACAGTATTCTTTCCCCCCACCACGTTCTGCTCAATGTAGCTGCCATTCGATGACTCTTTTTCTGCGGTAGCAGGGAAAATGGATACTGCATCTGCTAGCAGGGATGGGGTAGATGTCTATCCTGACTGAATATCCTCCCTGTGGTACAAAGACAGGTGTAGTTGGTTGTACCTCTGCAAAACGAACAGAAATGAAGTAGTTGGGACTTTCCACATATGTGTCTGCAACATGGGATAATGCAAAAATCATCTAAATCCCTGTTCAAGAAGGCAGGTGAATACCAGTGAAAACTTGTTCACACCTGTGATTGCTGAAGTAGCTAGTCAGCTCCAGAAGTAAGTGCAGTTATAAGCTGGTCTTCCCAATAGGAGTGGGTTGCTGGAAGCTGATTAATAATCTTTTCCTCTCTGTGCCAGCTTGGAAGGGGAAATGACCTATGGCAATTAGGATGCACGGCTCTTGATAGACGTTTTTTGTAGGGATGCTTTTATTACAAATCAATAAATGAAAACCCTAGGGAAAAGAGATCAAGAGGCTGCTGCTGCTGAAGTGTTATTTATCATCTCAAGCAAATGAATTCTACCTGTTAACTTTCACAGGAACCACAGCACTTGTTTAACACTTGGTAACTGCTTATGTGCTTTCGTGAGTCGGAGCTTTAATTTCTTTGCATAGTGGGAATAGTAGCAATTATAATTTCTATCTCCTTGAGTTAATGAGGATTCATGATGCAGATTTTGTGAACGTGTTAGAAAAATGCTAGGTTTACATCTAGCAGACAGATTGCTATAAGAGCCAGTGAGTGTGTATTTTGAAGAACTGTTTAGAAAAAATAACTATTACTTGTACATAATTTTTCTTTATATTAACAAGGCAAATGTCAAACTATATAGAAACCTCAGGAAATTTTCAGGGCTGACGTAATCTTTTTCAAGTCCTTATAAAGCAATGAGGAAGACAAGTTGATTTTGATATATGAAATATCTGCAGGGGGAGAAAGGGAGAGTGTTGTCATCTGAGCAGCTTGATAACTTTGTTCATCAGTAAAGACAGATGCTGAAAGTTAGAAGTTTTGATGGGAATTGAATGAGGTGTTGCTAGAATATGAAAGAGAGCGTGGAACATTCCAGTGATACATTCTGCAGCATCTATACCTCTCTTAAACAAAATACAGGAATCTGTTTAAACTCTTTAAGAATGGATTATGAAGAGCTTAAGCCAAACACATGATTATTTATTAATAACTTAACATGGGTGTAGACTGTGCAGAATGAATCATGGGTGTGGCTGTTTTTTTCACATCTGTATGAGTTTACCGCCACCCTTCTGCAGCCAAGCATGACTTCGTGTAGGGGAAAGGTTCAGTGATGCTCTTTGGTGCTCAAGAAGAGCTCGAGTTTACTGCTTATGGTGACAGGTTGTTTTTTTTTCTTTAGCAGCTACTTGCTTGCACATTCAGCAAAATAGTGCTGGTAACTGTGATACAGGTCACATGGAGCCTGACGTTGGGGAAAGCATAGGTGCCCCCATCCCTCAGCAAATGAGATCTTCTTGTGATAAGTGGTAGATGATTCCAGCTAGCATTGAGCTCAGAACTGATTTGGAGCTGAGATCTGTACCTGACACCTGTTATGACGGTGCTGATCGGCAGTATCGGGTAGCAGTTTGTTGGTAGAACTAAGTTCCCACTGTCATTACAAGAAAAGTGATGGCATGCCTGGCTTATAAATAAGATCATGGCATATCACACACCTCCCCTTCCTGTTACACTTGGAGGTCTAATAACAAATCTGGATGACAGACTGCTTTTTCATGGTTTAATCTAAAGCCTAGAAGTCCTCAGACTGATGTCTCAGCTGATTTGGGAAACTGCAATTTGCTACTTGATAGTCCAGTCCTTATTCTAGGAAAGAGGCCATTGGACACTGAGAGGTTTAGCCCCTAAACATAGATATCTAATGCCAATGACATGTGTATGCCATCCTGCACTGTCCTGCTTGGCCTCCAGCTGCAGCTCCAGAAGGTTGCAGATGTCCCTGGATCAAATGCCAAATCTGGCAAACCCAAGCAGATGTCTCAGACACCCAGCTTGTCTCAAAGGCATATGTTTAGGCCAGTGACTCACTCTTTAAGTAATAGTAATAAGTGCAACATTTCAAGGCAAAACAAAAATACCAGTGCACAGATAGTTTCTCCTTCAGTGTGGTGCAATGAAGGGACAAGAATTTTATGCAAGGACTTTCATGGGGTTTTTTTTAGAAACATATTCTCCTATTGAATTAAATGGATGATCACCTGTTGACTCCTCCTATTAAGAAAAAGCAGGATTTATTTGTAATTTATTAACTGAAAATAGCTTCTTTTATAGTAAGATATTTTCTAGTGTGATAGAAATTCTTGGCCAACCGTGCAGATTTTCTTTACTTGATGAGATCAAAAGCAGGATGACAGTGAGTGAACATTTGCCCAAGAAATTTGTGTAACCTCCAATCTGTGGTAGACAAGTGAAGTAATTTTAAAGCAAGAAATGAGTTTATTGTTATTCTGTTGCAAACAGCCCACACTGTTGTTCATATCCGTATACTTTGTATTGCATTAGTCTACATTAATTTTCATCATTTTTGTGCTTGTGACTAATTTGTATATTATGTGGTGCCATATTGACTTAAATAGACTGTATTTTAATGCTATTATGAACATTTTCTAGTAAAATCATTTAATTACGTTGACATTTAGTGCTATTACAGTGGACAATTGACTGCAGATCAAAAACATATAAGGGCTACATGGAAGGTTCACAAAATCAATTGGCTCAGCATTATAGTTGTTCACTGTACCTCTTTTAAAAAGAATGGAGGCTGAGGAGCCGTATTCTGGTCTCTGCTTATTCAGTAATTGGATAACTTTTAAAAGTGCCCCCCACCTATATCTTAATACTGCCTCTCTTTGTCGCATCTTTTGTATGACCATCTCAAACAAAAAAGATTTCAGTCTCAGAAAGAGATGGAGAGACTCTGTCATTATTGTACGGAAAATGTATATAAAAAATATTCAGCAATTGGGAAGGAGTGAATCCTTATCCCATCAAATTCAGTGGGAAAGCTAGCACTGACTTAGAGCCAGAGCTTCATCCATCATAGCTTCATGCCAGAAGAAAGGCATCCAGATTTCTGGATTCCTTGTTAGGATTTTTTGTTCCAGCATCAATTTCTCATTCAAAAGTATCTGTTGTTATGTTTTTAGTTTTCCTTGCATTATACCAAGTGAAGTAGTCACAAAGGCTGAAAAATGAATTTTCACTATGAAAACAAGTTAAGATTGAACAGATTATGTCTGATTACTTGAAAAAAAGAGCAATCCATTTTCTAACCTAACCGAAGTGCAGGTGTGGTAAGCTTCGTTCTGGCCTTTTTAACCTCACGATAATAGAATTAAAAATAATTTGGTCAGAACATGAGAGAAACAGTTTATTATGATATAAAAAAGAACATTCAGATTAATATTGACTACTAATTGATAAATTCCTCATACTGGTTTTCTTGTTCATCAGTCTTACATATAAGGGGAATATTTTTGATTGACCTCTTCTAAGTACATGTCCCTGTTATAGTGTGACCAGTTTTGTTTCTCACATTTCAGTATGATTCTACAAGATTCTGTGTGTTTTCTGATAAAATGATATTTCTGTTATCTCAGCTTGGGCATACCAGTAGCTACATGTTTGATATCTTGGGCTTTCCAAATTGAAAATTATATCCTGAAATACATTAATTCCTATTCTGATTTATCTGACTTTGGGCACTCATGTGCACCCTGCAGAAGTACCCTTACTTTACAAACCTCCTGTTATGTACACCCTAAGACACAACTCAGATTATGAGGCCTGGGCTGTATCTGCCCAGCCCAGCTCTTCACTGATCAGCTGATTCTGGCAGCCATGACAAAAGAAAGAAGCACAGAAAAGCTATTAACAACTTTACATCCTTGTAAAGCAGTTGGGTGGGGAAACCAGAAGTGATAATGATCTGGGTGACAACTACTCCTGGGCTTTAGGAATTAGGAAAGCTAAAGATTCAGCATCTTATGCCAACCTTCCAAGTTGGAGAACAATACATAGTTGAGATGGTAGCACATCCACAAGTGTCCAACACTTTGCAGAAGGCTGAGCCCAAGGTGAAACCACTGCACATAAAGGCCAGACCACCAGCCTGGACTTGGACATGTTGAGCACCTGGAGTTGAGTTCCTCCAAGTTCATGGTGTTGGTCACAAGTGGACTGGAGAGGCAGGAGCCTTGTTGGATGCGAGGGTGTCTATTCAGAATATATGAGTGTCATAGCATTGAAATCTTAGGATAGAAGGCACTATATTCACCCAGTATACCCATCCCATTCAGTAAATAAATCTCAGACTTGGCAACTAAGTGGTACATAACTAAGTGGTTCTTGCAGATACCCCACCCTAAATTTCCCTGTAATACCCACAAATATCAAAACAGGGCAAGTTAACCAGGTACAGAAGGACTTAAGTACTCTTACCAACTTTTATACTTTTTTTGTACTGGGAAAAATTATCACTATGAACCCCTTTATATCCCGTATGTCTCTTTTTTGAGACTTTTCCCTGTACTACAGAAACGTGAGAAAACTTCTCTGTGCTAACATTCAAAAATACTTCTCTTCAAGCCATGAAAGGAGTCAATTGGGATCTTAATGGAAGTAGATATCAGAAGTTCAAGCAAGAATTGTAGGGATTCCTGAACGACCATTTATTGACCTGTGACTGGATGACACTTCTTTCAGCACTCCTATATTTGCTTTCCTTTACTCTGCTTAGAAATTCTTTAAAGGATTGCAAACATAATAGTATTTGGAGCCACCATCATCTTCTGACTTCTGCTTTGCTATTTCTACTGATCTACTAACATGATGTCAAGTTGGAGAGAAAATTTTTAAAGAGTAGCTTCTGATAGCATCTATGAGATAGGTAGTAGCTCTGTGAAAAAGGGATCATCTATACTTGCCCTACCAAACCCCACCTACTAGAAAGGGCTGAAGATTTCACCTTTGTCTTATTTTTAAAAATATAGTATAAAAGGGTATGGTGTAGAAGTCTAATATAATAAAAACCTTGGCATTGTCATCTTTAATAAGTAAGTGAGTAGGTTGCATTCCTTTTCATTTCTTCCATTAATTTTTTTTCATATTTAGCCTAGACTGGTTTTGCCATTATTTCTTCTTTTGCTTCATCAAAGTCTGCAGTCTTTGTGTGAAGGGCAGATTTGGTAAATGACTTAAAACTCCCCATTTCTTGATTCAGTTATTTGCTCACAAGGTTGTTAAGGCAGGAAATTCACAAAACAGGTTGCACTCCCATTTGAGCTCTCATGGAATATTCTTTGGGTGTGAAATGAATGATTTTTTTTTTTACTAGAAAAAATGCTTTCTTTTTGATTAATCTGAAGAGTTCATTTTTATGTATTCTGCTAAAGAAGTTATTTTTAAAAGGCATTCTTTACCTCTCTGCTAATAGTTCTCTTCCAAAGGAATGTGATTAGATTCTCATTACTCCTTAAAACAAAACAAAAAGCACTTTATTTTTGAATAAAGGTCTTTTTTTCTTAGAAGAAAATTTTCATAAGAGGCCCTCCTGTAGTGTAGAAAAAATTGCTCCCAAACCAAGTGGTGCAAGTACTTCTGACTGGTTTTTCCCTGTAGGAAAGGTCTTACCTACAAGCAACTTGCTTGAGTTCTGTGAACCTTCAATAAACCTGGTTTAATGTAAACTAGATAGAAACATCATCAGTAAGATTTACATGAAGTTTAAAGTGTCTAGAATTCCAGGAAAGTACATGTTCAGAAATTGGAACTGATTTGACCTGAATACATCACTCTTGTTAACTTGGGTATGTGTTATAGAATCTTTATTCAAGATGTTCATGTTCAAAAACTTTACAATTTGGAGAGAATTTTCCTGACAGAGCAAATAATTGACTGATAAGTACTTACACTTTTGACTGTATCCATTGTTACTATAACCCCACTGAACTTCTAAAAAGTCTGAAAGACAGCAAAATGTTCATTAATAATTATGTTGGTACAGAAGAGAACTTTATAAGAATTTTAAATGTTTTTATAACTGGATCAATAATTAATCATTTTTCTAGGAGGTAATCTAGTGCTTATTGTTACAGCATTTGAGAATAAGAGATGAAAATACAGGCCACAACAGGCATGAATTTAGTTCATTAAAGGGCAAAAATAAATATTTTGCATGGCTAAAACAGGGCTTATTGCTAAAGTTAAAAGTTAGACATGCAATGCTCTCTGCTTTTATTCTTTACGTAATATTCTTTGCTGTATTGCCCGCAAATAAACTACAGTAAGGACTCTGTGCTGGAAGACGTTCTGTGAAGACAGCAAATCTCCCCAGATTGGCATCTCGCTAAAATTAACTTGCCTCTGTAAGACTGGGTACCCAAATGCTTGGAGGAGGCATTGTCTGATTTCTGCCCTCCCTCAGGAGGAACTTTTCTCCTGCAGACGCATGCTTTCCTGAAGTAACTGGTAGGGCCTGGTTGGGCTTGGCAAGTGTCAGAAATGTCAGGAAGATTTGAGGGCTGATACTCCTTTTTTTCCTATTCTGCTGTATGTAGATAACTTACTGGGATAAAAGAGCCGCTGCTTTACTAATAATGCAGTGTCAGTCTATTTGGGTTACAGCTATGCTGGAGCTGGGGTGGGATGGTAGGTAGGTGGGCATGATGCCTGAGCAAGCAGGAGTCTGCTTGGGGAGCAGCTGTGGCAGTAACATTGCAGCAGCATGTCAGCCACTCAAGTAAATACTTGAGGTCCTTTCTGGGCTTGTACAGGTCATGTTGGAGCTTTCATGAACATGATTTCATTGCTGCCGAAATGTCAGTCAGAGCTGGCTTGAGCCCGCCTGTCTGTGCTGCTGGTGCCCCTCCTGACCACAGTCCATGATGTGCCCCGTGGTAGCTCATGAGGAGGTCACTAGGTCTTACCATAGGCTCATCTTTTCATTAAAAGTAAGAATTCTTTATATTTCCATATTAGCTGTCATGCAGATGCTTAAGTATTGATTATATTAGTGGATTGTGTCAAAACAGATTTTTGAATGCGTACTTCAGTCTGTGCTGTTACAGATGTGGACGTTTAGCTGCCTGTACGCTTTTACAGTGCTGCATGCACACCAAATCTGTGGCTGAGAATTTTTTTTTGATCTCCAAGCCAATCTTTCTGCTTCCATAGAGGAAAAATATTATTTTAACTAAAGAAAAAGAAAACAAAAGACTGCTTCATCCCCAGATGCAACATTTTACTTCTCTCTGATCAGCATTGGCAGCTGTTCATTTTCTGCCTGAGTGATTTCAGAAGTCATTTACCTTACAAGTGATGAATGCTGTATGACACTTGCTTGTCTATATCTTACTAGCATTTACTCTCAGCCTGACAAAACCCTTCTATTACTTTCCAGATCTGCTAGTAATATTTCATTGAACTAATTATTTATTATGTTTCTGAATTGGGTCAGAAAGCCAATCATCTAATAGAGACATGAACGTTGTTGTGCCACACTCAGATGAATTCATGAGGGAATGAATAAACCAAGCGTGATGCCAGTGTTACTGGAAAAGGGGGTTTTGAATTCGAGCAGCAAGTATTACTAGACAACAAGTTGTCTTTGAAACAGATTGACTTTTATTGCACTGCAATTTATTCACTTACCATCTTATTTCCATTTTGGATGTACTCCTTGGCCCGTAAGGATGCATTTTTTGCTGATGTTTTTCCTCTTGGGCTCAACAAATAGAAATTAAACACAGCAATTCTGAAGGAGAAAAATGAGGGTTACTGTTTATGTAAAAGGTAAAGAGAATACCAGTTTGCTTTCTGTTTTTCTTTTTAAGTGCAAATTTGCAAGGCTGAATCGAACTGTTCCAACATAATTTCACTTTGATTGCTGTTTTGTATAGTGCATGTAAGACCCTGTACTATGGCCTTGAATGTTAGTTACAAAGTTAGTAATGAACAGCATCTCCAATGTGTAACATAGAAATGACTTAAAAATGTGCACATTCAGTTTTGTACTTAGTAATACTCTGCCAATCTGTAATGCTTTAAAAGATAGTACATGCAAACATTGACTAATAAATACAGTCAGTGCTGTGGAGCCAGCCCTCTTCAATACTGCTACCACTGTAAGGAGAAAAGTGGTGTTATCAATAGCATGGAAGAGTAATAAAACAATAAAATATCTTGGGTAAATGTTTTTTTCTTCATCATGTTTGCAGATGTTTGGTCCTGGTATCTAAACTTGAAGAATTTTAAGCAATGAAAACAGCCATTTGTCAAGGAAGTGAAGAATACGTTACGCAGTCACTACATGAGGGGCAATTTTTAGTATAAATGGACATAACTTTGCTGTAGACAGTAGATGCACATAAAATTTATTCCAGCTGAGAGAGTCTCTTTTTCTTTTCCCCCTCTGTCAAGTGAAGAAGGTTTTATTCAGAAAGAATGCACAGTGTAGCATTTACGTGCAATGCTTTTTAGCCTCTGCAGGAAATTTGTGTTAAATGCTAAATTTTAGAAAAGTTGCTAGCCAAAATTTTTCATTGTTCTGAACCAAACCAAATGTGTATTTGTGTTTTCAACCAGGAAGTATGTAATAAAGCGTATAACCTGGTATACTTCAGAATATATTTCTCTTTGAAAGGTGAAGAGCAATGTGCTAATCTGATAGATGGAGGAATTTAACAGAAAGGCTCTTGCCAGGTGTTGCTCAGTTGGTTTTGAAGCAGTTGCTTCAGGGAAGTCATGTCCTGTTGGCAAAAGACAGCTTCTTTTCTGGTTCCTGCTAGCAATTGCTAACCTCAAGAATGATGGGAACTGAGGCTGGAATGATTCAATACATGCATTGTAACAGCAGAATAATGCATCAGTCTTGCAGGCTTTTGAGCAAACAGGATGGTTCCTGATTCTCCTTCCAGGTACCCATGTACAGAAGGATGAGCTTTGGTTTTGGCTTAGAGATTGCATAACTTTTTTTTTTTTTATTCTAGCTTATTAACTTTTCAGTGTGGGAAAAGCTAATGTTTAGAGGTTTTCTTTTAAAAATGTCTTTCATTTAGAGGTGTATAAAAGAAGAGCCAGTGTAGGCATGATGACCAGGGTTCAAAAGGTGCACTAGTTATGAAGGGAATAGCTTGGTAGATGAGGCTTGTATATTAGAGATTTTTGTGATGTGTGACCCCATTGACAAGATTAAAAGGACGTTAAAAATAGAGGTAGGATTTCAGTTACTTTTTCAGTGTATTTTCTCCCTTTCTGAAACTCTATCAGATGGCAAAAGTGGGCAAAGTGATGCTTTTTCAACATACAGGTGTTTGTAGGAGATGCAAACCAGTGAGCTATATTATCAGTCTGATTATTCCCGATGTAAGAACCAAGCACACTCAGGGTTGTTGCATGCTTTCAATGATGCTTTCTCACATATTTAGGTCTAGAAAGTATTGGGGATTAGATGGGGGAACAGCTTTCAGATTACTTGTTCATCCACAAAGTATCTTGCTTGGAATTGTTAGCAGACTCAACCAGTGTGTCTCTGTGTCCCCCAGCTCTTTCTGGGGGACGGAAGCCATTAGAACTGAATGCAGAGGGGGAACAGTCCTGTTTTATAGCCTGAATATTTAATGTAGTGTTTTCTATTTATGTTTTTCATTTGTCTTAGCTTTTTCTGGGGGCTGGTGGTGGTGTTTTCCAACTCTTTCAGCACATCACACAGAGGATACTGGTAAATTTGCCCCATATTAAAGTCACACACAGTTATGATATCAGAGTATACCTGAAAAGCTCATTATTCTCATTGTACATGCTACTGCCATTAACTGTGGTTACATCTTTGCTTCAAAGTCATTTGGATTTCTTCATAAATGTCTCTTTAGTTTGATGTAGTTAAGTTTATGCTGTTGGGTATATTCCATAATTTTGTCTATTTCAGAGCTCAAATAATTCAAAAAGGTGCATTTGACAATATTGATCATTGGAAATGACTTCCTATTAAGTCGTGTTTTTTTCTAAAAGGCAGCCATTAATTATGCCTTTTTTCTCTCTCATGCTGTTATTAATTTGGAGCTTGTTATCCTTTTCTTCTTTTCCTCTGAATAATCTCTCACGAAAGGTCTTGATCAACATTAAATAATAATAATAAAAAAATCAATTCTGAATGTAGCTATATGTTCCCACTTGTTTACTGTTTAAGAATGCTTTGAAAGAAAGAACAGGTTACAAACTGTAAGCCTTCTTGATAAAGCTGGTCTTCTGTTTTTTTCAGACTGTATTTATTACACTATATATCCTATCTTTATCTAACGCTTTAGGGTTGGTCCTGCAGGTTGGCTGGAGGTACCTTAAAGATTACTTGTGACTGTGCTGGTGTGTTGCCAGTCCTGGTGCTAAGCACAGCTCTGCTTCATGGCTTGGGCAGCTTTTGAACCCTTAGCTCTTCGGTGGGGCAGTGATACTTAATTTTATTTTTGTTTTGGAAGATGGGTCATCTGGGAATAGCTTGCCTTACTCCTTGCGATTAACAACTTTTAGTTATTTATTTGTTTATTGGCTCTGATCCTTTTCCTTTATAGTCTTCAAGCATTCAGCAAACTGTCTGGTCCTGAGCATTTAATTTTTCAAGCTGTTGTGTAGATTTGTGTCTCTGACATCACGTTGTAATTTCCTTCTAAGTTTGGACAATCCTCTTATAACCAAAGTCATCTCAATGGTTTAACACTTTGTCATCTTGATGTGTTTCATTTCTGCCTTTATCCTTTAATAGCTAGCCTACAAAGGACTGATTTTGCTCCAGATGCTTCTTCTCCCAACTGACGGACACAAACCTGTAGGCCATACACCAGCCTTGATACTAAGCAATCACTTACGTTTTCTTTAATAAAATAATGAAACATTATTAATGAAATGAACAATTAAATAAACAAGAAAGTGCTAGTATCCTGCTTAGGCAGGGATGGGATCCTGATGGAATTTGTGTCATGAACTCAAATCCAGATTGTTATCTACAGCTGCCTTAAATAACATGCATCCCAGAATATCATTACTTGGTTAAGAAATCTGATCCTTCTCATCCTGTCATGCACCAGTAGACATTTTCTCATCATAACATTAACTTATGCATGTTACCCTTGCCATATTTGGTGCCATGCCAGACTTCATGGCACAGTTTTGACCTAAATGGGAATACATAATTGAGAGTCTGGTTACAGCTGGCAGATACAGTTATTTCCCCTGATATCATAGGCATCTTATTCTTGCTTGATAATACCTCTAAATACTCAAGTCTGCTGATATCTTCATAGTATTAGTGCCTAAGCCCTTCATAAGGCTTGTAAAAAGAGTTTCTATCTGTTCTTTTGCATTATAAGTAGTTTTTACCATGCGAAAGCCTACATTAGAATTTGCCTATGGATATTTGGCACTTTCTGTACTCTATAGTGGGGGAGATGGGGTTAAATACACTTTATGCATCTCGTGGTCTTCGTGTACATGTTCTTCAGTGATCCTTCTTTATCATTCTTGAGGCGTTCTCTGGCTAGATCAATCACAGGAGCACAAGTGGAGATGCTGAAAGAGACCCTGTCACCCAAGCCTGGCCAAACTCTGCCCTGTCCAGAGAGAGATCAAGAGAGAACATCATCTCTACCTCTTCCTCCTTTTCTGGAGATCTCTGGACTGAAGTAGAGAGCAGGAATACTCTTGGTGTGCTGTGCACCAAAACAGGAGAGCAGGCAGGTTGTGAAGTGTCTTATCCCCACCCCAAGCAGAAGATATGCCAGCATGAATTCTTAGGAGTTACTGAGATGAATACTGACTTACTGAAAAGTGTTTACCTACACACCAGGTGTCACATGATCCTTCCCCACTTGCCCAACTTTATTTCTAGCCCTCAGCTTTTGTGTGCCCTTTGTTTCCATTACTGTCAACTTTAAGAAACATCCATTTGTCATCCATTCTGTAGCTATTCGGCATGATTTTGATTTTTAGACGATTGTAGCCCTAGTGATTTCTGCTGTCATGCTTTGATCTTGCTTGTAGTTTTAGTTATGACACTATAAGCAGCAGCTTCCATTGCTAGATATTTTATAGGTATTTATGGCTGCTATACCTGTATCTTCTCTGTTTAGCTCCTTTTAACCAATCTCCTGAAAGCTTCAAAGATTTAAAATTTAGCCATTTAAAATTCATCACAGCTGCTTGTCCTTGATGATTGTTGTCTATTAGTTTTTCATGCACAATTGCATACTTAGGGCAATTGCAGTACAACACTTCTCCCACATTATCTCATAAAGAAAATGCTACAGTTTCTACGTATTGCACAAGATGTGATTGAGACCAGTTTTCTTCCTTTTATGCTGCAGAATTCTCATACAGAGCAAATATTTTCCTTTAAATTAACTTCAGTATGTTCTTTAAATTCCTGATTCTGGGAAAGATGACACGAGAGGTTTGATAAGGTTTATTTTTCTATGTGAAGCTAATCTGTCAACAGTATATGCACAAGGTTTCCTAGAAAAGTTGTCGTTTTCTAAGTCAGTGGTATGTTTCCAGTAAGGTAAAGAATAAAGTCTCTTCAAGCTGTCACTGAATGACAGACTTTGCTTACAGTAGGTTGTGTGACGAACAGAGGGAGGTATTTTAGGCTGTGATTTTGAACATTGGCATGGTTATGTGCAAGAATCTTTCATAAGAGTAGCAGAGTATTCCTTTCCCATCTGGTATATTCATGTTTTCGTGATAATAAATGAAACATGTGCTTTCAAAATGGGAAGCCATTTGAATTAAACTATGTCTAAATATTTGAAGATGTCAAAATGCATTTTTCAGACCTTGAATGAAAATTGCATCAAGAAATGTTTGTGTATACAAGATAGTGGCTGAGTGTTTAACTTTAGCCATGAACTTAAAGCTGACCAATTGTTGCCCTATGTAGTTCAGTAGATTGAAAGATGAAATATTTTTTAACTCTTAAAATTCACTCATATACTCAGAATAGGTTCCTATACGAACTGTTTAAATAACTGAAGCATTTGCAGTTAAATAATTGGTAGTTCCCTCTTGTTACAAGTTCTAGAAACAATATCTGAAAATGACAGAAAAAATTAAATGAAAACTCAAATTTTGTAGGAAGAAAAACCTATGTGCCCAGCTATGCATTACCAATTGTGGCCTGAAAAACAAATATCTTGCAAAGATTTGATTTGATGTGTGCAAGTAGCTCTCTGCATTACACTGGTCTACCCTTGGCTTAGAAACACAGCACCATGCTAATCAAATCTCTGTACTAGTTCTGTTCTTGAGTCGATCAACTGCAGACAAGGACCAAGGCGAAAGGCTTTAAAGCTGGTGATGTCTGTTTTAATTACCTTAAGATTCATTGCTTTCCCTCTTCTTAATTAAACTAAGGTAGTAATGAAATCTGTTTGACAACTGTAGTCTAAAAGTCATTGGATTGTTACTCATCTATTTGATAGATGGGCAAGTAAAGCATTAGTTTCAGTCCTTTTGCTAATTCTCAGAAATGAAAAAAGGAAGATAGAGGTTGTTTAGAAAGTTGTTTTAGAATTTCTCTTCTACAAAAATTGTGGTAGTAATAGAGAACTGTATAGAATGGAATTTGAAAGGTTCAACCAACCACCCAGCCAAAAAGAAAATCCCTACACCCTAACAAGCCATCTGAATTTCCCACACTTTTGCTGTCCATGAGACATCAGAATATTTTCACATGCTAAGGACTTCAGCTCCTCTAGGGTGTTAGCAAAGAGCCATCGAATGAGGTCTGCAGATGAGCAAACCCACAGTTTTCCAGTATTTGATTTTTATGGTTAATTGGTATGAGGATGTTGCCTTAATATGATTATCATATGCACATGGTACTAAATGTCGCTATGTGGTGTTTAATATTTAGATCAATGACTGAAGAAAGTCAGACAGCCAAATCAAACAATCTAATTTCAAAGTGTTACTGAGACATCAATATTAAAATCCAGCTTGTGACTTGTTAAGGAGAAGGTGATTCCTATGGGAGCTTCCTGATAGCCAGGTACTCTGCAATACTTTTCATGATGCAATATGGTGCGAGATCATGAACCATGAAAGTATAAATATACAAAGCATGCATTGATATTACTTTTCATACTTATGTGCATGCTTTTGCTACAATGAAGCAGTATTGGACTAAACAAAGTAAATTGACAGGAGATGTATCGTAAAACCCATGTTAAGTACTTACTGTGATTGTTGAACCTGTCATTTACTTGTGGAATTCTCTATGAATGGCTTAAGGGTAAATATATTACTAGGTAGGGAAAAACCAGGAGGATTTGAAGTCATTGTGACCTTAAGTATCTAAAGGAGTAGCAGCAATTTAGTAGACTGTAAAAGATAAGCAGGACTAGAAAACTTTAAAATGCATAAACATTGCCATTTGAATTTTTCAGCACTTGTCCGTAGCATGGGTACAGAGCGTTAGACTTGTGCAAGATGAATGGGCAGGATGTTTCTTATTGTGATTTATTTATAAATGATAATCAATATGTATCAGCTACTTATTTCTGTACCTGATCTTGCTGAATAAATGTTTTATTAAGAAATCTATATTTAGAGAAATGACCTTACCCATTTTTTACTTTCCTGGATTGGCTGGTCGCCATTTACTTACTGTGGTGTTGTGGGTCAGCTAGGTTACGTAGCTGTTAGTGGGTTAATCCAGTCTGGAGTTTTACAAGTCCTTGCTAATTTTGTACTCATAAACATATTATCTAAGATAACTCTTCCTGGACTAGGAGAAAGGTGCCTTGGACCATAGGAATTCCAGAAGAAGAGCAGAGAGAAAACCAGGACTTAGATCTGAAACACAGTTGCCTAGTTCCTTCAGTTTGCATTCCTGCCCCAGTTGTAATGGTGGGCTGGAAGACGCAGCAGCTAAGACTGTTCTCTACCTTGCATTGATAATGGCAATAGAGACAGGCTGTTTCACTGCTGGTGTTGACTTTCATGAGTAAATGATGTTGATTGTGATTTGGCCCCAGGTAAACAGACATTTGCATGAATATGTTCTGAAGACAGAATTGTTGATAGACATTTGTTAGTATGGAAAAAAAATCAGCCTAACTTGATCTATTTGGAGTAAATGTTTTGGAGTACTTGCTTATAGTGTTCCCTCAAATCTATCTTCCCAGGCTATGTGCTTGTGTACCTCTATACTCTTTATAACTTCAGCTTCTACGCCACATTTTCGATACATCAGTCACACTGAAATATCCAAAATAAAAATAAATATAAATCATCTGGTATGTCACGTCCAGTATTTCAAAGATTCTCTTCTGTCTTGATCTTAGATATCTGATTTCACTAACTGTCTTTGAAAGACTATACTTTTTTGCTTCCACTGGGGTTTCAGAAACATCCAAGTGACCCTGGAATACTGCTGGGGGAAAACGGCATTTTCCCAGCAAGGTACAGTGTTCCTAGAAGACCCACACAGGACACATGCTCTTTCATATCTCTCTTAAGAAATTTAGACCTATAATTTATAGAGCTTGTTTGGGGGGTTGTTTTTCCTATTTTTCCTTTTTCTTTTCTCACAATATATTTCTTGTTCTGAGAGAACAGAACATTGTCTCAGTTATTCCTGCTTCAGCAGAGCAAGCCTGTCTTTTCAATGACAGATCATTAATTCTTGGTGTATCCTGTTAAATTTCGCATGCCGGTATTATCGAACTCTCCAACAGAGATGTTTTGGAATCCTTTTCTCAACTACTTCTGTTACCCTCAGGAATGATTTTCTACTATATGATTCATTTGTTGTTGCTGAGTTGAGGTAATTTTTGTTGTGGTGGTGGTGGTTTTGTTTCCTCCTACTGTGGTATGTATTTTAATCATCTTATTTCTCTTGAGAATCGTAGCTCCCATTCCTCCCCGGATTTAGCTACCTAGAAACCTTAAATGAATTTTTGATACCTAGAGCAGACAATTTCCTATATGCGTTTAGAATTTCATAGCTGTAAGTCATCCAAGCCATAACCTTGTGAGTGATTTCCTGGATATAGCTACCAAACGAAAATTTTCTTGATGCTGAAGGCACATGGGTCTTCAAACCAGATGCTTAGGAGGAGGAGGAGGAGTTAACCAGTTCAATAGCTTGAACCATGAGGTCATGCTGTAGAGTGTCTGATGTCATCCTTTTCGGCTTAATCTTCTGCACAATTTAATCTATCAAGACACAGAAGACAAACTAGTTTCATTTGGCTTTGCTATGAGTAGTCTGAACATGTGCTCAATGTATCTTTTCTTGTTTCTGCAAGAGGTCAATGTTGGAAGCATTTGCTCATTTCTGGTGCTAACTCAGTCTTGTCATGGATCTTATAGAAACTGATGCTTCTATGAAGTCCTAGTTCCTATAGATGTGTGCCTTTGTGAGAATCTCTGCTGTTGCTTAAAGGTGGATGTTTGTATATCACTATCATTACGTTGGAAGGAAATTTGGAAACATGAGCCCTGCTGTCCAGAAAACTGCAAACAAATGTGCAAATATGTTTTTAATCCAGTCTTGTAATTGGGGGGTGTGGTTCATGATTTCTGAATGTTTGAGTTAGAATACTTATTCTGTCTTATAAACAGAGCCTAAATAGTGTAGAGTCTTTATTGCTGAATTTTTGCTCAGTTACTGTTGAGTTATAAAAGACTGTCAGAGTCCAAAAAAATCTTTGCTTACTGGTCTAACTTTCTATAATCAACCACTGACTGAGATTATAAATAACTGCTAATTGCAGTGGCACTAGAAATACTAGCAAGGATGAAGGAGAAAACAGTGGTTCACCCAAACTTACTCTTCTCCCTGGTTCCATGCAGAGACCAAAATAGAAATTCTGCTGCATTCAAGGGTTGCTTCTTGGGTTGTATCACTGTTGCCTTATTCCACTAATGTAAAACTGTGCTTTTATTCCTTCAGTCTGAATGGAAAGATTCCTATTTATAGAACAATTTGAAGTTGTGGAAATACATTCTGAATTGGATGCCAAAGCTAGACAGCTGATGTCTAAATAAGTGTTTATCTCACACACTGCCAGAATTTTACAGCAATTGTTCTTCCTTCCTCTCTAATTTCTGGACCTTGATAGATCATACTTAGATTTTTTAAATAATGATATTATTTTATATTATTTATATATAATTATTAAAATAATTATATTATATTATAGTATATCTAATACATAAAGCTATGATGGTTACGTATCCAGTGTGTAAATCAGTTAAATTTCTTCTCAAGATGATGTTCTGAGGGTCTTACAGACACAAAGAAATCCAAGTTCTCATTATTGTTTCTGGTGAATATGCAGCTGCACCAAAGAAAATGCCAGATTTTATTCTGGTCTGAGTAGCTACAATTGGCTCTAGACCTGCCATTACATGGAGGAAATTCACCTTAAGATCTTACATGCCCTACGTATATTAATTGTTCACTTTTCATTACACTAGTAAATTATTTTCTCAACTGTGTTATGGTAATTTTGTTTGGGTTGAAGGGAGGCATGTTTATTAGGTGATGCAAGTTCTAAAATTTGCCTGTGTACTTTATGGATCTGAAAATCTTCCTTTCTCGGGTGTCATCAACCTTGGGTCATTGGTGTCTGGGGAACTGCTAAGATGCCTTTTCCCAGGTTGCCCCCACCATCTTTAACATATCTTTACACTTTTCTTCCCCGCCTGTTCTTGCTATTGTGTTTCTTTTCAGACATCTTTCCTCTTGACTGATTGTGGCTAGAGCTACTACCCTTTTTACGCAGACCTCTGGTTTTGTACCTCGTTAGACTCTAATTTCTTAAATTTCTTAAATTTCCATCTCCTGTATTCATCTTTTTTCCTTTAAATATAGCATCAAGAAATATAGTTAAAGAGCTATTTCTCTTAGGCTGGTATAGCAAAACATCTGTGCTTCAGTTTTTATTGCTGATTCTCTCAGCAGGGCAAATGGCTAGGCACTTACAGATAATGAAATGAAGGCTCTGAGTCTGCAGCTAATGAAAAAGTTGCAGAATTTGCATTTTTTTCTTGTGCCCATTTTTTCCCAGCATCCTAGATTTTTGTCTTAAGTCCCAGTCTGGGTGACTTCTGGCCTCATGTGAAATATTTATTAACCAGAGTCACAAAGGTTTTGTTAAATACAACAGAGCTCTTCTGAAACTTGGTGATTTTTAAATTTTTTTTTCCCACCCCTGCAAGAATACAAGCAGAACACTTTCAGTTTTACAGGAAAGGAGGCTAAACCTCCTGTTGCATCTTTTGCAGGTAGGTGTCTTGCAGTAGTACCACTGGTGGTGCTCAGGTTGTGCAGTCACAGTTATACCTTAAGCCCAAGACCCAACCATACTGATGTAACCCACAGAGATGCTGCAGGCACAGAAGAGGCTGCTACAGCAGATCAGGACGACAGGACGAAAGATTCATACCAGATTTTTGGTGTCAGTGTCTTCTCTTCATGCAGGCTGTAAAGACCTTGCCCTTATTTGCCCTGCTTTCTTATTGACAGAGAGCAAACACAGCTGGGGGAAGGGGATGATATGCTTGGGGAATGCTTGCTCCTTACTCACTGAACGGTCCTTAATTATTAGTTACCAAACAGGGCTCACCACAGTTATTTCTCAAACCAGAAGCTCAGAATGCATTGTCTTGTTCTAAACTACAAAATTACTCAGCATTAATAATGATGTGCATAGTGCTTAACTAAAGAGAGCATTAAATTAACTTTTCTTCCTGAAACACATGTCGTATCTAACATGAAAGGCGTATTTGCCTAGAGCTTAACTGGTACCAATAGAAATAACATAGCTAATTAATGTCAGCTTATAAAACTAATGACTGTGTTCTTTCCAAGTGGTAGCATCAGCTCATTTGGTGACATGTACAGTGTCTTTGTCTTTAGTCACGTGGCTTTGAATTTTTCCTAAATCAGAAGTCCTGTCCAGAGTTTCTGCTTTATGTTCTTCATCTGGCAGTCCCAGAAAGTATATGTTCTCTTCAAATAAACACAAACCAGGGCCAGGCAGCTATGATTTATCCTTTATTTATTTATTTTTTAAATTCTGTGTGCTGTTATATTTCAGTATCATTTCTCTTTGAACATTTTACAACTCTAAAACCAGTATCTTTCTGGTCTCAATAATTATTAGGGTAGATCTGTTTTGTGACCAAGCTTGCAAAACCTCATCTTGCAATTTGCATGCCTACGTCAGCACTTACACAATGCAGGCATTCAGAGAGATCTGGAAAGTTTTTTCAAGGCATCTTATTTTGAAATTTCAGCATTTATGCAAGTGATTCTTGCCCCTTGGGATGAGCTCTTAAATTCAATTGAGTTCCTGTAAAGCTAAGAATACACTTTCCTTTGCTGTGGGGCAATGATGATGTTAAAGCTTCAGGCTCCTGACTATACAGTCGCTAAAAGCAAAATTCCAGCTGAGTTCAGTGATATTATCCCACCCGAAGCCTAAAACTACTATTCACTTAGCCACTGAATATCACCAGATATACAGATGGAAGAAAAGTAGTCATGAACTTGTAGCAAGAGAGGGAGAAAGGACAAAAAAAAGACAGTTATTAAAAACCCGAGAGTTGCAAAGACAGGAAAACTATGACCCATAAAGACATATAAGGCATTTATGTGTCTGCAGAGTTGTAACGGTTTGGGCTTTGCAGACGTGCCAAGCATTTGGCAGCTGTGGTTTGAGTCAGTGGAATCGCATCAAATGACTCACCTGGAAGACCTGACGTAAAGTGGCTGTGAGAACTGGAATTCCCTGCTAGGACAATAGCAAATTAAGGAAAAAATCCAGAGAACGTTATAAGGAAGTTTAATTCAGTTAGAAAGGATCATCCTGGCTGCTTCTGTGAAATATTGATCGAGGACAGTGTTGCATTATCACTAGTCCTAACCACAAATATACCCATGCAAAAATCTCACCTGGTAACACCCAGCAGAATGGATACGTTAAAGCTTAACTTAGCTCCACTCTTCAGCCAGTTTTGTAGTTGCTGTGTATTACTAATACCTACTCTGTCCATAATATATCTGTTGTTTGCAGTGCTGCTGTTCTTTCTCATCCTTTCGGTGGTTTGAATCCCTTTTCTTTTTCCTGTAGTAGTAGCAAAGCTGTGTGCCCCTGCTACAGTGTTATTCAAGTACTGATATGTATGTTAGCTGCTGTCAATGGCTGCACAAAGATCAAAGGTATCAGGTCCACAAAATATCATGACTTTATTAGCCACTCCCCATTTTCAGATTTCTCTAGCAAACTGCTGCATTATGTATGCAAGCCTGAAACACTGGTTTGCTCTGCTTTCACGTGCAGCCTCTTGCTTTTCATACCCCCTTGGTCCAGCACATGTGATCTCAGGATGTAAATTCCCATTAGGGAAGTCTTTCTCCGTGGAAGAAAGTGATGGCATTTGCTTGCAAGCATGTTTGGCTGGCTTGACTAATCAAAACAGTTTTTTTAAAGTTAGATGAAAATAAAATGCATGGGAAGATAAAGTCTTCCTCTTCATTAGGATTGCACCAAGATATTCCACCATAAGTCAGCTCAACCTGAGTTAATTGTTAGAGGTTTCAAAAATTAGCTTAAGTATGTGGCGTAAAATTGTTCTTCTGAGAGCAATAGCTGTAACTTAACTGTAAGGAGAAATGGATAGGCACTGGCATATGAGGAAACAGCGCTATAAGAAGAAGTGGAGAGGCTTTTGGGACTGGCATATGAAGAAATGGAGTTAAAAAGCTTCCTTTGGCAGATGCAGTGCTGAGGAATTCATGTAGGACATGTAGTCCCTTTAAGAGACAGTTTTTTAAATTAGTTAAAATGGACTTGGGGATATATTTTACACAACATCAGGGAAACAAGTACCACTATACTTGTAGCTTTGGTGTACCTTATTGGTAATCATAGTTCCTCTGACATTGAGGGACTTCATGTGAATAAGATCTCTCCAAAGGACTGCACACAAAAAGTGACTGCTGAAAAGGCTTCCAACGGCTTAAGCAATCATTCGGAAAAACTTGGGACCCAAGAGGTACAGAATCAGACTTCAAGGTAGTATTTCAGCCCATGAAAGAGACTACCCCACTCCTCTAGCAAAGCAAATTGTCCAGTATTCTTCTGTTCCATGCATCTCCATCTTGCCTTGCTTCCCTTCTGTGGAAGGCAATTTTAAGAAATATGACTGGCTAAATTTCGTTCTGAGTTTTCTGGTGTGTAGTCTATAAGGAGAAGGGGATAAAAGAGGGAAAGGACTAAGAGTCCATGGATCTGAGCTAGCCTTTTCCCAAGCATGAAAGGCCTTCGTTGCCTGAATAGCCCTATTTACTGAAAATGTACTGGCTTCTTGCTTTTCCTGGGGAACATGTAATAATATAGAGCTGAGATGTCATCAGTCTTTGCCTGGCTGGGTGTTAAAATAGCCAACACAAGGGATGTCAGTCTTCCCTGCCCTGTGCAGCTACCCTAAAAAGCAAGGTGGCACTTTAATGGCAATGTTTGGTCAGCCCACGGGATCAGTCTGGCCCTACTGGATCCCCTTTGAGGAGAAGTAGAGTAGAAATCTTTCTGGGCTTGCATGCCGCCATCTCTGTGTTTCCAGCTGCCCCACAGTAGCCCCAGCGAGGGGACTATATCAATATTGCAGTGTAGTACCTCATGGTCTTGGGGCACTCTTGTGGTTTACTTGCCAGTCCCACTTCATTTCCTGAAAATGGGTTACAAAATGGGAGTTCCTCCGAGTGACATCAGGCAGGCGGCTCACTTTGGCCCTCTGTGCTGCCTGAAGACTGATCTCAGGGTGTTCCCACTGCAAATTTGTCTCACAAGGTGGGTGGAGAATGAAAACTGGACTACCTTTTTCCATTTCTGTGTTGGGCACTGCTCTCCTCCAGGGTGGTGTTCTCTGTTTGGCAGGTTTGTACATTTTTTAATGAGTTTATTATTAGCTGAGTAACTACTGGGGAAGAAGCAAAACTGGGAGAAGCAAAGGGAAAGAGCTTCTGAAATGTTCACAAATGCAGTACCATTGCAAAAGTCAGCTGATTGCCTGCCAGTCATTTTTTCATTTTGTTCCTCAGAACTGAACACCTTGTTTTCGTTTCACTGAATATTTCAATAAAGTCACCTTTTACCACCGGTATTTATCATCTACATTTTCCTCCTTGCATCGTTTAAATCTCTCTACCTTTATTTCGTTGTTTGGCATATATTTATTTATTTACTTGTTTACTTAAAGCCTTATGCCGTTAAGCAGCCTGCCACCAAACCAATAAATGGGTAAAGAAATAAATGTGCTAAAAGAAACTGTCTGCACTGCGATTTATGCAGAAGCAGCTGACTCTTTCAGGTTCTTAAGAGCTGTATCGTAGCTTTGAAAGTGACGGGCTTGAACAGTGAATTGAGTTTCCTTGATGGAGCTGACCTCCAAGAATCTTTTCCTTTTCAACTGCAAGAATGAAAACTTTTCCTAGTTTCAAAGTTTGTCTCTTTCTTTAGTTTTCTTTTCTTTTCGTAAACTGCTCTTGATAATGTTAGAAGGCTGGGACCCTAGACAAGTTGGTTTTTTACCATTTTGCTTTTTCTTGTGCTCTGGCTTTGACAGATTTGCTAAGGAACTGGAACAACCCAAGCTCGCTTACTCGATGAATTGCTTTACCTTTTTGGATCTCAAGCTCTGTTCTGCTCTGTCTCTAATCATTCCTTTCAGGACTGAAGAATATGGCAGTAAAGATGCCTTAAAAACATGATCCTTAAATTTCTTGTGTAATAAAGATATTGTAAAGCTGTACTCAAGTTCTGCCTGAATGAACGATGACCCAAAGATACTTCATAACTCTAAGCTATGCCTTTCACAAAACAGACAATGAGAAGTGGGAAAATAAAATTGAGGGCTGCTTCATTTCCAGTTGCTTCTTTCATGCCATTCATAAGGAAAATAGCCCTCTACTTTGCTCTATTTATGCACCTTTTGGGTAGTTTGAGCCAACATAAATAAATGGCAATTGCCATAAATAAAGCATCATTCAATCATTGTGTAGTTATAAAATGAGTAGAGGCTAAGAAAGTATTCAAAATGCAGGTGCAAAAACCTCGGGATCCAGAGTAGCATTTCTATTATTCAATCTAGCTCCCCAGTCTCCTGCAAGTGCTCTGAGCCTGTTCTCAGTGGAATGATTTGACTGAAAACCAATTAGATAAATCATATATGTGCCACACTCCTACACAGAAGTACAAAACACTACAAACACCAAGTAAGCAGATATTGCTCTGTGATTAGACTTCCCTGCCATGAGTCTCTTGATGTTATCTAAAAGATAGTTTCCTGTTTTCACTGTCTTTAGACAGGAAAGACAGTGAAGACAGGAATAAACAGGGGTTTCCTTAGGGGACAGCACTATGCTATCCCCTTCAGCTGGGTTTTTAACAGCAATGTAGTAGGATTAGAAATAATGGTTGGTGTAATACCTTGTGTGTTGCTGGTCAGGCAGCATTATTGAGCCTTATTCTAAGATGCTGTGAACTTTCACAGTCATCCCTGAAGGAAAAGAGTATCAGGAGCAGGTGATGAGAGCTCTTACACAGTACAACAGATCTTAGCAGCATGTAGCCCACTTTGAGCTCTGGCTGGCACATGGAGCAAGATATTTATAAAACAGGGCATGAAAGAAAACTTTAGTGTAGTCATGTTGAATTGAGATGCTCAAGAGCTACTTGGGAGGAGTAGAAAAACTGATGGTGTAGGATATGCTTATATAGTGAGGCTGGGCAGTGGCAAAAAAACTTGAGGCTACTGCTAACTACCTGAAAGAGTAAAACCACTAGCAAGAGGTTGGAAGCCTTGCTCTGTAAGAGCTCCTTAATATGTGATTACTTTAAAACTATCTTTAGAACTTGTTCTTCTGTAGTGATATGGATGGAGGATAAGTAGATCTAGGCTTTATCCTCACCAAGTTGAGGAATTGCCACCTACTGTTGCCATTTCATCTAAACATCCTCTTCCATGTTTTTTCTTTAAGTGATTTGGTACAACATTGAACATGCTTAGAACAGGACTCCAGAGAGGACTTAAAGTGCCAGGATGCTTCATATCTGAATCCAAAATATTCTGTGGCTACCCTTGTTAGTCTGTCACTGTCTAAAGAAATGTCTGTTTCAAACTGAGGTGCCTTAGGTGGTTGGGGAAGGATAGCTAGCATTTCTGAAATGTTTTCTTGAGCTTAGGTGCTTCAGTGCATTGTCAAGTGTCAGCTGAGTGAATACTGCTTTCAGTGGAAGTAACTTTCAGCTGTACTTTTCCATGGTCTGTTTAGCCCAAATGCCCAGACACGCAAAAGATATCTGAAATAATGTCAAAATTAGTAGCAGATGTTGTGACAGTCACTGTTCAACTGCAACTGGTCTGAGATTACCAACACCCAAGTCTTCCTGTGAATACCTGCATAAAAATTAGATTTTTTTTTTTCCTCCTTTTCTATTTTTTCCCCTTTGGGTAAACCAGAAGCCAAGAGCAGAAGGTGTTTTGTATTTAGTGTATATCCCACAGCCAATTGCTACAGTCATTTGGTTCCAAATAAGAGAATATTTTTAATAGATTTATTATATCTATTTTTATTAACTAATACAAGCATCTGTCTCTTAGTACTTTTGGTAAGCTTTCAAGGATTATATCAACTTTCATGACTGCAGTGTGGGATACAAAGACTGTTCAAACTGTCTGTAAACGTACCGCTTGGAGGTCAGGAGAAATCTATTGTGGCACTGTGGAGCTCCCTTTAAGTTGATTTACTGAGCTGAGAAGGCACGGGTGGGATGCTTAGTGAAAGGTAGCTGAGGTTTCTCTGCATTGCACCGCACTTTGCGGATGTATAGCTGAACGTGGAAAGTAATTTCTGCAAGGTTTGTTTAGCTTGCCTTTTTTTTTTTTTATGATTCATTCTTTATTTTTAACACCAGCATCATAGAAAAGAGGGCTGACCTCGCAGTAAATAGCTCATGTCAGAAACTGAGTTTGCTATGGGCTTTCTGTATGACAATTAATGTGTCATCTTACCATTTGCATTTGTTTACAATGTAAGCACGTACAAAATGTAACAATAAAAACATTTTTAAAGAAAGGTATAGTTCTGTGCCTGAAGCATACCTTTTGAGTGAGCGTGGGACATTCAACTACTGTGTTGCTGAAGTCTATGAATGTATAAATGACTAATGTATATTCATGCTGTCAGTAGCAATTGAAAGGCTCCTACTCTCTTGACCACAAGAAATTGCATTCTGGTTTTTGTTCTCCTACAGTCTTTGTGGCTTTTCCACTCTACCCACGGGGAAAATGGCCTTAAGATCCAGTGACACAGAAAGGATTGCTGGAGAAGAGAGTGTTCAGAAGAATGTTTCTCTCTGTCCTTTCTTTTTTTTTTTTTTTTTTTTTCCCCCCTAAAGTGGCTCAATCTGTCCTCTACCATAAAGATAAAGCCTGTAATAGCATAAGCTCCACATGCACAAGGACCCTTATGACTCCGGTTTCATACCCCAGGGTGCCAGGCCTGTTGGAATTACCTCTAAGCATTGTTTTAATTGCATTCCCACTGCCACATAGTTCTAAAACCTCACCTCCATTTTTGATCAGATTTGTCATGATGCTAATAAGAATTACTGAAGATATAATAGGCAAGCCTGTCCATCTGTTTCTCTTTGCATGTTCTGGACCCCAAAGGTAGAATCTAAAAGCCTACTGAAACCAGTGGTTTGACAATGAGCAACTTTAGTGAGATTGGTCAAAGTTGTATATTGACAGTGACTTTTAGTTGAAAATGCTTCCTTCATCTTATGTTCCTACTTTAGAAAATGCTAGCAAAGGATCTGTAGTATCTGGGAAAGGACTTGCACTGGAAGAAAAAGAGAGAAAAGGTGAGGTGGGAAAGTAGTACAGTATTTGGACAATGAAGACCATATTATCTGCACTTGAACTAATGCATTCACAATGGGAGTCATGACATGTGGGATGAGAGTGAAATAACCTCTAATTCAAACAGTTTGCCGCCTAAACTCCTTACAAGTGAAGGTGGAGGGTAAAGAAGAATTAGCTGGGAAGCTGGCAGGTTAGATGGGAGCAGTGTAATGGTGATGAAAAGTACCAGTACTGCAACAGAGTTAAACAGTGTCTTGATCTCAAAGTACTAAAGTCTCCACAGGAGCCCTGAAGAGTTTCAGGGATGAAGAGGGCTGAAAGGCTGAGGTAAAGAGGGATGTTCATCTGAAGTGTCACACCACTTTTGCCTGCAAAAGGGTGTGGGAGAATGCCTGAGAGAGAGTTAACCTAGGAGAAATATTTGATTGGGATGAAGACGACAGTAAAAACAAAAGGTTGGAGTCTGAACTTCTCTTTGTCTAGTACCATTGACACCAGTCAGGTTGTTGCAAGTGGACATAATAAAACTTCGGTTTAGGTAAGATTAAAACTTTGAAGTACACAGGCACATTTGAAGATTTATAAGGTCACACCAAGCATCAGTTTTTAACTTGAACTGCTTCTTGACATCTGCTTCATCAACAGTAGTCACGCTGGTTGGCGTGCAGGAGATTTTTGTGCTAGACTTTTTTCCTCTACAAGTTTTTCTGGTCTGAAGTTCTAGATGAAGTCTGTGTTCAGATATATTTGGGGTTGGATGGCTGGTTCAGGTTGGTTTTCTTGCTTTCTAAACATCTCTGACCTTCTTGAATCATAACTGTAAATCAAGCCTTTTCTGAGCCTCTTCTGAGAAGATGCAACTCTGCGATAGTGATGTGTCTCTGAGGATGAGGAACCTGGAGGAATACGTGCGCAGTGGGGACAGTGTGGTATCCAGATATAACTGGATCAAACCACTAAGACAAGGGACTCTGCCACCTCCTGCTCTACAGCACCACACTTTTCTTTCTCTGCCTCTGAATTCTTTATAGCTTCTTCAAGAAACATCAGCTGAGGCTTGTCAAATGCTTTGTACTAGTGATATGCTGCAATATTTCTTTTTCTTTTTGGCACTTTTAAACCAGCATTTCATCTCTGACAGTGATTTTTTGTTGTCGTTGTGGTTTGGTTTTTGTTGTTGGTTTTAGTTTCGCACACCCCTTATCATTGGAAATTTTGAGGTGTTTTACTTGGAAAATAAGAGTGGTTGCTTCTCATAATGCTTTTATGTTTAATTCCTAAGCGGTTCATGTGTGCCTTTTACAAGAATAGTTAAATAGAGTGGTGTAAATGACTTTACTCAGACAGTTGTTGGTGGGGTGGGGAGTAGAGATACCAGAATGCAAGAAAGTGCTTTTCAAATACAATCAGTTCTGCACTTGGTTGCAAAGTTTTTTGCTGGTTAAAAGCTACCTTATCCTTTTACATGTAAGATGCTAGACATAATGAGTGTGGCAATTTCTTTTCTCTAACCACTGGCTTTGGTTGACTGCTTAACAACAAATGCCCGCATGTGAAATCCTGCTGTCTGACACGCTACCTTGGTATATGTGGCTTTCAGTTATGAGAAGCAAAATCACATCTAGAGCCCAGGTAATTGAGAATTAGGATCTGCACTTTTAATGTGTTTATTGAATCACCTGCTAACTGATGAAGAGAGAAAAGGTTATGTGATTAATACAATAAAGGTCATGTTTACTACTACTGCCATTTTATTTATTCTACACTCATCTTTGATTTCACTCTGAGGACTGGGTTATTTTAATCCAGTATTTTTAGGTTACTGACAAAGTTATGTAGGAAACACTCTGCTAGATGCACTAGAAAGATAGAGAGGTGACAGAGTATGTAGTAGACATGTCTTGTGACTTAAAGAGAAAAAAGATCATTCTTGGGTTTATCGTCTAATGTATCTCTTCCCCCCGTGTCTGAAGAAGAGTTTCACAATTTCAGGAGGCTTGAGGACTTTAGTGATAAAAGATAAAAATGAAAAATGAGAAAATCTGTTTGTTTATTGCATAAGAGAATATAACGTCTGGAGGTTAGGCAGGAACATGATTTTCTGTAACCTCTTTTTGAAGAGGCAATAAGAGCGCACGTGCATGTAACTGTCTTGGAGGATCAGCTGGCAGTTCTATAAACATTTTTCCATGGCTAAATTATAGCTAATTTTGGTCAATGATTATATTTATAGTCACTGAAACTTTAGCACTTTCCAACTTTTGTCAGTCTTCTGGAATAAGTCAATACTTTGTGCATGTGGGCATGTGTCCTTCCTCACTTTACACTTGAACTCAGTTTGGCCTTTTTACATTTTTCATATTAAAAACAAGGTAGCTTTCAACTTTTATGTCGTGAAAGGAAATTGCTGAGCAACATGTGGATCATTTTGTGTTGTACATTACCACCAATTCACCTTATGAGTCCACTGGCTTTCAGCAACAATCTCCAGGGCATTTAAAGATGATGATATTATTATTATTATTATTATTATTATTATTGTTGTTGTTGTTGTTGTTGTTGTTGTTGTTATTCAGCATCAATACTATTATGTTCTTTGATATTGTAGCTAAGTGAAAGAAAGGTTAATAAAATTATTTTCCCATTGGAAAATGCTGTTCCATCAAACTGGTCTTAATGTATTAATTTGTTTATTTTCTCCCTGAAGATTTTGAAATTTGCTGGTTTCATGCCTCTTTAAACAAGAGAGCACTAAAATCCAAACTCCTTTGTCAAACAGAATTTCCATTCTCTGTACATCTCAGCTTCAATTATGGGCAAGGACTTCAGATTTCCTACAGGCTCAAGGCAGGAGGCTAAAGATCATCAGCTGCACTAACGTCCACTGCTGGTTAATCCATTATTAGTATTATTATTTGAATCACAGCGGTGCTTAAATGCCTTAATCAAGAATGTGATCCGTGTGTGCCTATGCACAAATGTATAAATAATAGGAAATAATTTTGATCAAATGCCTGACTGAGCAAGCAAGAGAAGAGTAGAAGTTTGGTAAGCAGTAGGGAGGATGTGTGACACTAATAAAAGTGATGTGACAAAATCCCTGGTGCTGCTCTGAAAGAAATCTCATTGACAACAAGTTGGGTTTCTTTTTCCTGTTTTCACATTCACCTTACAATGCTCCTCTAAAATTTCCCCCATTCTTACAGTGTCTTCTCTTACTGTTCTTTGTTCCCCTGATTCTCATGGTGCCCCAGTGCTAAGGGAACGAGGATTGTCTGAAGAGACTGCGAAGTGGAGCTATTGCGTTTCTTTTTACTGCTAACCATTTCAGCTCCTGGCAGATGGCCTAATTGCCAGAACAAAAGGAAGCTCATGAGAACCGTGGCTGTGGAACTGGCCCAGTGACTTTCAGTAAGATACATGGCTTATAAGAGCTCACAGTACACTGGGATAGTAAACATTATTGCTGCCTGAATGTTCTCAGAGGATTTAGAATAATGGGTTTATTAAATGTAATTTACAGCCAACTATAACTTAAAGAAATGAAGCAAAATATGTTTAGCAATTTCCTTTCATGCTTTCTTCGGGGCAGCCAGGAGGGTAGCCAGTATATCTAAACCAGAAGCTTTCTTAACTGATGCATTCACTTCTTTCTTCAGGTACATAATTCTCATTAACATTAATGAGCTACCCACAGATGCAAGACACACAAGCATATATTCCAAAGAAAGGGAGTTGTACATATTCACTCCAATTGGCTTGGTTTGTGAATATTATATTAAGTATGTTCTGTCAGGGGGCTGGAAATGGTTTTCTGCAGCAAGGCAAGGAACTGCAGTATTTCTGGGCTTTATTTATTTTTTTTAAATTAAAAAACTCCCCCTAACTCATTTCAATACCTGTTTTCCTTCCTATTGTTTGAATTGCATCTACAGCCTCAATTAATGATCAAAAAATGAACTAGAAGTGGAGGAAGCTCTGCTAGATATATAGGAATGTAAATTACAAAAGTGAAAGAAAAAAGAAGAAAAATAAAAAGCTTGTCTTGATCTTTTCTCGAGGTCAGCAGCTGGGCAAAAACTTTATTGTTTGATTGCTTGGCTTGCCTGCTTGCCATGTTTAATATTAAAGTCATAGGATGAAAAGGTACATACTTAAAAACTTGTTAGATGGCAAATATATAGAATTGGAGTTTATTGCTTGTACTGCCCTTAGCCACCCCCTTCCTCCACCCTTTATGCTGTTGTTTCTATTGCTATGTTCTTGCCACCCTTTGAAGAAGTCTTCAATCCCATGTAATTTCAGTGGTGATGGAGAAGGAAAAAACAGTTTCTTCTCTGCTTTGTTTCCTTATGTTGTATCAGACACTGGCTTTGACTCTGCTGAGGCTCTCCCTGGCGTAGCAGCCCCTCAGGGTGTTTGTCCCCATAGCCATAACTCGGTGAGTGGATCCCTGCAGCTGTTACTGAACAACGAGATTATCAATACAGCATGTTAGGATTGCAGGGTAGAGCTGCTGTCACGGCAGCTCCAACTAGGGTTTTAATAAGTCCAGTGAGCACAATAGAAGGATAAAAGTTACCAGTACGTGTTTTCATTTGGTTACCTCAATGTTATTTGCATATGATTTCCAGTACATGTGCAGTTTACTGTTTTATTCCTTTTCCCAGAATATAAATGAGGATCTCATTAAATTTAAAGCTCAGCTGTGCTGGAAAATATTACTGAAGTCAGAGTCTTTGCTAATATCTTTACATATGAGAAAACATCGATACTGCCTTTGCCTGCTTGCCTCATAGCTGCCCCAATTTAATCAAAGCAATTTTAGGTCTAGGAGACCTGGTTATCATGCAAAATGCTGTCCTCTATGAAGTTTGGGATTTTTTTTCAGCCTGGCACAGTTGCTGTTTGCATGTAGGCACCTCTTTTCTTGGGCACAGGACAAAGTGAAACAAAGAGCTATTTCACTCTGAGTTGCTGGCTTGACCCAGGGAATTCCTGTGGCACTAGCATCATTGTAGTGGGAGGTAAAAATCGTGCTCCTAGTTTACAGGCAGAGTAGTTAATTTGCATAGGGAGTTCATAGAGCTGCCCTAAATTCAAACCCTTCCCTTGATTTGAATGACTAGGGACCAAATACAGACTGAGGAAGTCTCCTCACTGCTTCATGCTTCCCTCTTACCAGCAAAGGCTATGGCAGTAAGTTCGTGGACATGAATTTACTGTGTGGAAATTTTTAATAGGTTGGGTTCTGAGAGCACCCGGTAAGTGCTCAAAGAGCATATTTTGAAACTGGAAAGACAAATGGTGGCTAGGTGGAGGCAGTGTGATGCAGGCACTTCTTCCCCCATGCCTGTTTACCTGAGTGCATGCTGGGGCAAGGTGGAGAAGGGCAGTTTTTCCCCTTCGCTTTCCCATTCTCAAAATAGTATCACTTCTGCAGACATGTCTGGTGCATTGTTTTCTGAGCTTCCCATTGAAAGCTACAGCTGCATTACTGCTTGAGAAAGTTGTGAACAATAGCAACAGCATTGAATCTATCTGCTGATTCAGGAAGACATAAAAAAAAGTCATACGCATTTCTGGTTATTGGAAATGGTATTTTATATTCTGCAGTAATTAGTGGTGTTAATTCAGTCGTCTGTTAGTGCAAGCTTTTCTTTCTTCATAGCTAATTCTAGTTTTATTCTCAAGCATCACATGCTTTATTGCGTTTTAATATGTGAATTATGACACTTGCATCATTACAGTATGGCATTCTACAAAAAAGTAAACATTATCCTTTTAAACTCCTCAGGTGGCTTGAACTTTAAGCTGTGTTTTTCACAGCTGGAAATGTAACTAAATAAATAAATGAAGCTGAAATTTTTCCATAGCATGAACTAACAAGTTGTTTGCTTTGGAAACTGCTCTTGTTACTTTGGAGTATAACTTATGCATCCCTTCTGAGTATGTTTTAGGGGTCTGCTCCATAATCATTGCCCTATTTGAAAATGACCCAGTCCCTAACTTGCTGTATACAATTGTGGCATACAATATGATTTCAAAGATGTATTCCTTTCTCCTTAAGGAGGGAACATATACATGGAAAACAATTTTGCTTGAGTGGTAACGTTAACACTTTTGACTGGAGAAAGAAGACAAATCTCTGTAGCTGTGTTAAAGTAATCACTCTTAAAATAAGCTGTGCCTTATGAAACAAACAATTCTCTGTTATTATGGGATTTATATACTGGCTTAAATTAAAGCAAGTTGCCCAGGCACGTTGCAGCCCTGCACTAATCCCATTCAAGTGGCTTATGCCAGATGCGGTAAAAATGGCTTTGTCGTTGCTAGTCACTGAAGTGAAATGGAGCATTTTTGTCATACCGGGTGAATAATAGCTTATCATTCAGAACGTAATTGTCATTCTTGGGAACTCGCTACCAGGAGGCAAAATTCCTAACAGTCAGATGCAGCTAAAAAACACAGCTGAATACTTTACATTGCTGTGATCCTCCTTAATATAAGTCCCCAGGGAGAGATTTCTTTTTTTACCTGGAAAAATTAGCCTTTGCTCCAGTTTTGTGTTGTGATTTTCTGAGAGCACTGTGAAGGGATCTTGCAGCCCCTGGCAAGACTCTGCAATTCTCCATTATCATCTTAGATAACAGAAGAGAAGGTACTTTTGATTCATTGTCACATTCCGATAAGGAAGGAAGGAATCCTACCCAGCAAGTGTGAACAGAGTCCTGTAAACACATGGGATTAAGTACAAAGGAAAAACCCAGCCCTCAGAAAGGAGCTTTTGCTTGGAACAGTCATTTTTGGCATCTTTGCGTTGCACAGCAGAGCTGTGTATGAATAGTCATTGGCAGCACAGCTTCCTTCCCTGTAGATTTTGAGTCAGTGTTACCACAGGAACACCTTCTTTGCTCTGTCTGCTTTACTGGTGGTTTCTCCTTTTTCTGTGCAATACTAAGGGCTGTGCATGGAAAACAGACTTTTTAGCTGTTACTTTGTATCTGACTCGTACAGTATTGACATCCAAACCCAGTCAGCCTTGCATTATGTTTTTCCCCTCGCATGAAAATTGCTGAAATTTTCTTGAGCATTAACAGTTCTGTTAATTAGCCACCAATCTTGAGCAGTAACAATATAGTTAGTTGAAATTAGTAGAAAAGATCCAAGCATTCTCCCTGGTCCTTCAACATACTGACAATGTATTTCTAACTATTTGTTTTGGGCTTGATTGTCTCGATATGTTAGTGTAAATGAGATCAGAACTGAACAGACTGGCCCTAGCTGTCTTCATAATAACCACAATATTCTGAATTAGCCTGTCCCATGCCCTCCATCATCCTCTGCTTCATTGCAGTTGCTGTCTCTATTGCTTCTTCCAGTAGTCTTCTACTACAAAATGAATCACCTGTACATTTTTCATGTGAATTCCAGGAATTATTCAGAGGCAAATGCCCATAGTCTGTTATCACGCACTTGCCAACAGTCTGAAATCTGCTCGAAACAGTCACCAGGAAGCCATAGTTCATTTTGCTGTCACCTAATTGCATGCACCTGCTGGTGACAGCAGTAAAATGTGATATCTCTGACATGATGGCAGCAGATGGGGTACTCAGAAGAGCTGCTTCCATTTTTCTTCCTAATGAGCATAGTCTTTTCTCTCCTTTTGCCTTTTCGCTGTGCTGGGAAGATACAGAGATATGTTGGGAAAGATGATGGCTGCGGCAGCGGAGCTTAATGCGACACTGCTGCTTTTTTCATGCTTTTCCTAATAACGTGTCAATCAAATATTCATGTATGGAACTTTCTTTTTAATGGAATTAGTGGAGGAAAAGACTTTTACAAATGAAAGGCCTCACAGGAACTCTGTAACAACGGTCGTACGGTTGGCATGCGTAAAGCTACAAAAGAGGCAAGATTTATAGGGAGAGCCAATTTCACTTCTTTTGATTGCTGTTTGATGCTCACACCTAAACAAGGGCTTGACAGTATGCAAAATTGTCCTTTTCACCCCCATTTTTTCAGTTGGTCTAATGGAAAGAGATTTCCTCTCCCTACAAGCCTTGTCTCTCCGTAGCCTGATACTCACTGGCTCTTGTACCAATGTTTTAAAAACTGTACCCTGGTGAACAGTAATGCATAAAGGATTTGCACTTTCTAATGAGATAAAACCACCATTGCCAGCTTGATGCATTCCAACTACAGTGTGCTTAATCAGAAGAAAAAAAAAAAGCAGTCATAAATTTTCTGACAGACTGTTTTGGGGGGGTTAAAATGCTTATACATCAGAAACTAATATGCCTTAGAAATAAGTCCCTTTCATGAAAAAGTAGTTCTGAAAGAAGCAATTTTTTTTTCAGGAAAGGTATTTAACCAAGGCCAGACTTGAGAATTGAAAAACTAAGTGTTATTTTCAACACTGTAATGATGTACTACTATTTAAATTTATGTTACAAAATCACTAGTGTCCTAGTGGTGCTATGTCTCACGCAGTCCTAGTCACAGACTAGGATTTCATGCTCTGTAACCTCCCCGCAGTAGAGCAGGAAATCTGGAGTGGCATCCCGGTTCAAGAGTTGGCTTTTAGGAAACTCAGCCTAAGACATCGCTCCATGTTTCTGCTCTTCAGGTTGCCATGAAATTGTGACCTGAGCACTGGGCTGTATTTATAGGGTTAGAAGGGCTTGAGGAGTAAGCAGAGTTCATAAAGCCCTGGCATATTGCAGCTATGGAAGTGCAGTGGTTTAATGGAGGTGTTTGAGCTCCTGTGAATAGATGATGCTGCAGATATAATTCTGCTGCATAATGCTTTAATCGGTTGCTTGCTGGTGTAAAAGCAGAAAACTCATTTTTGCTGAATTTGATTCTATCTTACCAGCTTTGCAATAAGTATAACAGAAACTTTCAGCTGGTGATTCCCATTGCTGATCTGTGTTTGGCTCGGGACTTTCAAAAGCATTTAAATGACTTAGGAGCACAGCTTCCATTAATAGTCATTTAAGCACTTTGGAAATGTCTTCTCAACATTCAGTCCATAATTCTCCCAGAGGAATCACTCAGGTAGTGTTGGCTATATAAAGCTTTTTCAATCTGAGCTTAGAACTGTTTAATAAGTAGGGGGTTTATTTAAAGCATTCAGCGGACTTTGCTGCTACATGCTGATCAACACAGTCGGGGGTACAGATAAATACATTGTGCAAATGAGCAAATATGGGCCTCATCAAAGTCTACTGAAAGCCATCAAAAATCTCCCACTGTGAGGAACGTTGGCTCAGACCTATAACAAATAAATACAGGAAAAAAGCAAAGAGATTGCACCACTGATTGCCCTTTATTCTTGTGGTTGAATAACAGTGTTCTTTTGGTGTTAATTATTTTGTTTCCTAACTCTCTACCTCTAGTAGGGACAGACCTGCACTCCCCTCTCACCGACTGTCCCCTCTTTGTGATAGAAAGTGGTCTTACTGTCCCAGCATATTGCAAATCTCCTCTTTGAGGAGAGGGAGTTTATATGCGGTCTTGTTAAAATCACAGCCAGATCCCAAACAAAAACTTACCCTAAGCCCCACTCTTTCTGCCTGCAGATCCCTCTCTTGAGTGCTGTGCCACATGGGCTTGGCTTAGCTCTTCCTTTATCATCCTCTCCCTGTGCAAGCTCAGACCCAAATTTCCCTGTCCACTGCATGGGAAGGGACAGCTCTCCTAGTCCCACTTCATCTCCTTTTTCTGCCCCCTTGCATCTTGGTCCCATCTGCAACGCTGGTTGGTATTTCCTTGGCAACTCATTTTTGATAATACCTTGATAATATGTGCAGAAATTGCTGGTGGGGCTAGAGCACTTGGTTTCTTTAAATTCACCACTCAGTTGACTTTTATTGAAATGCACTGCTGCAGTTTAGGTATCAGTTGAGATGTATCTTCAAGATAGATCATTTTTGTTTTCTCTTTAATCATACTCTAAATCTAAATAAATAAATATGTAGCAGTAAATGCTCTGTGGTATATTTGGTAAGATTAACAGTCTTCTAGTAGCATAACAGCTCATGATAGTCTTTGCTATTTAGGTTGCTGCTGAGAGGAGAAGAAAAACAGATAGTTGGGTGAACAAATTCTAAAGTATGTGGGTTAATGAAATGCCTGACATAAAGCTGATTGTTGCTTCTTCACATCCCCTCTTTTTTGCTAACAAATCTCTTAATATTCCAAAGCTTGGAAGATCGAACTTTCCTCTTTATTTTTCAGTGCGCATACATATTCTGAACAACAAAAAAAAACCAAACAGTGAAATGTTTATTTTTATCAATCCAAGTACATACTGTGAATAAATTAAGGTACAGAAGTAATACAACCACTTATTTTGGCACATAAATCCTCAACGTTTTCTTTTGGATCCCATTTCTACTAACAAGGTATTTTAATCTTAGATTACTGCAGATTTTCATTATACTTTCCTCATATAACCTCTATGTCTTCTTGATAGAGACAATTTTACCTTTTTTTAAATACAAACAAGAGAATAAAGATGAAATGCAGCTTTCCACATCTTTGTGTTCACTGTTTTATGTAGCTCCCTAAAGCCATACTCTTGTTCAAGAGATTATTAAGGTGGTTCTTATATAAAACAGTGAGGTTTTGATTTAATATTTTCCCCTTGGACAGTAGGGGGTTTTGTGCCTGGAGTTGTGACCTATACTTATAGCTAAGGAATAAATAAATAAATCGTACCTATGAATCCTATTATTGACTTGCAAAGAAGACAGGGATAGAGAGCATGAGAATGAGTACTGAAATGCATTTACTGCCCCATATTTACCATATGCCATAGAGTAGCCATAAGACAGGCAGCACTCTGCTAAGATCTAATCAGTAAATGTGACTACAGATACAGTTTCTTCTGAGTATTTTCCTTTCCACCTAAATATGCTCCTACTGCAACTCTAAATATAATGTCTCAAAGGGGAGATAGCAGAAATATTTTTCAGATATAATATGAACATGATTAATCAATATATACAATTTGCCTTGGCTTAAATTTCTTTTGGAAAAGACTTAGGATTTTACTGCACAAAAGGAAAAAGGTGCAAAGGCACAGAAAAAAAATCTTCCCTTTTCCAAATGTCCTGACTTGCGCTTTGCAGACCAAGACATGTGATTGAAAGATCTTCATGTTCTTGCCAACCTCTGTGGGTTTTGTTATCATAGTTTTGGGAGCAGCACCATGTCCTCGCATCTTCCCTGGCATCGTAGATGTTATCCCTATTGTACAAAAGATGAACAGAAGCAGAGATACTGAAATTACTCTGGTAGTCTATGGCACTAAAAAACATTAAGATGAGAGTCTCCTAACCCTGAAACTCATTTACTTTTTTTGATATCCTCTGCAACAGTGAGACAAACATTGGCAGGTGAAGGCAAGTACTTCATATGCATCCTATGCTTTTTTTTCCATGAGAGTTTGAGGTTCAGTTTGATTTAATAATAAATGCCAACACTTTGCTGGTCTACAGAAGCTGTAGTGGTATGCCTACAATAATATAGCTGAAGACTGAGAATGTTTTTTTTAGAATACACAATGTCATTATTTATTTTTCTTTGTAATATGCAGCATAAGTAAAAGCAGTGAGGCCAGTGATAGGGGGCAAGTCACAGCAGTGCACTTTCTTCTGTTAGACCCCTTCACCACTGTGTTACACTGTTTTGCTGTGGATAACAAACCTGGAGAAACTCTCCCGTGAATGACTCTGGAAGGAGGAAACAGTTGTTTCCAAGAATTATAATACTAAATTAAACATGGGATTTGGTCCACTCCACCCTTAGAAAGTAGTGGCAGCTGGAAAATGGAGCAATATACAGCCTGTCCAGGCATTGGGGAGAGCAGTACAAAGCCCAGGGAATCTTTGGAGCTTCCCATCTGTATTCTCTTTTAGATGCTGCGCTTCAGTATGAAAGTCCAGAAGGAAATTCTCTAACGTTTGCATTGCAGTGAATGGTTTTTGTCCTTTTAGAGGCTGTGTGGCTCTATCCAGACTTGATTTACTCTCATGGATTGAGTGTCTGAATTATCAGGCATTGGTCAAATGCACAGTCCTTTTATGTTTCGCTGCATTTGATTGGAAACTCTGATAATGTAATTTTGGTAGCTCATTTTGTTACATAGGCAGCAAAAGAAATATTTACCTGTGTTTCCCTACTTATGATTTTAGAAACCATGAACAGTTTGCACTCCTGGGACCTCCCCAACCCTTGTTTTCTCAACAGCATATTTAATGTGAGAGGCTGAGTGCAAGCCACACTATAGCTGGCCAGGAATGTGAATATATTACGGGTAGATGTAATCAAGCTATTCTAGTTCATATGAGTAAGATCAGTAGTGAAGTTGGGTTGCAGTGTTGTGCACAGCATCAACTGCTGGCAGCTTTGCATTTGAGTACACTAGTTACTGTTGGAAATTTATTACCCCATCTTTATAGCTTTTGTTTGCAGGAGAGAATGGCCCAACTTGAGCTGCAGACACACCTTAGTCCTGAAAAGGTTGGTGTCAGCCCAGAGCACTGGTAGGGGCTGACTGATGGGTGAATAGAGGACCCAAGCTCCAATTGGAATGGACTCTTTTTTTTCCCCTGTTAGAAGCAGGGAAAATAAATCAGGTGATGTTTAAAGAAGGAAGGGGCAACACATAGCTCAGCCTTGCATCGTCCTTTCTTAGGATGTCCTAGCCCTGGCTTTTGCAATGTCATTGCTTGTAGGGAATGATGATGTGCCAATCAAAGCAAGCAGGGATCACATCCCCTTAGCCCTGAGTGCTGGTCAGGGTGGAGGAAGGGATCAGTCATGTATCATGTAACATGGGATAGATGAGCTAACTTCAATATATAAAATAAATCCACATGGTTGGTTGTTAGGAGTCTGTTTCACAGCAATAAAAGGGAATATCCAGCTCATTTCTTCTTGCTGTAATTTTGTTTCCAGCAAAACCTGAAAACCTCAGTTTTGATTATTGCTATTGGAAAACATCTGTGTTGTGTTTTATTTGGTCCAAGATCATCTGGAACAGTCTGAAGTTGACCACATTAAACTTCCTAGCAGCTTAACCAGAGAAACTGCAATCTTGTCTTTTCCCACAATGGCTATACTAGCAAATGCCACTTGCACATTTTTGTCACATATCAATAGGAATTTACAGCTGAAGAAAGGTTTTAAAAAAAGAAATCAATAGTTTTTCCTGCCTGCCTGAAGCTTTATGATTTGGCTCACTGGGTTGGTTAGAACTGTTTGCTGAAGCTATTCTGGTGTTAGCAAGAAGGTAAAATACTTTTTTTTGCAGCTGATATCTACATTGAATTGTTCTTCTAAGTCTGCATAATACAAAATGCTTTTGGAAGCCTGTACAATCATTTAATACATGTTTCTGCATTATTGTGTCCATGTTTGCATCAATTATTTTGCACGTATTTGTTTTTTAAAGCAAAGCAAATGATTACCAACCACAATATCCGTAGAAGGGTTGCCCAAGCAGGGCAGAAAATTAGTTGTTATCCATAGTACTATTTATGCCCACATCTTTTGCCATATTCTCTTTGGAAAATATGTTTGGAGGCTCTTTGGAGGGCGGGGGGACAGTATGTGAATTGGAAGATATATAAGAAAGAAGGAGGGCAAGTGGAGAGCAAGCCTTAATTTTGTAATCTAATGCCACTGATTCATAGGAAACCTCTTTAGGACCAGGCTGTGTAGAAGGTGTTGTAATACCATAGTGTATTGATATTTTAATCATTAATGTGTTTTCAACCATCATGCTCTGTGACCTAACCCTTCGTGTTACAGTTCCCTTTTATATGGCTTTTTCTCCAGGAACACGGAAGATGTGGAGAGGTGTCACTATTTTGTCAGGCTTTGCCACAGAAAGGGGAGCTAAGGAAACCTGAAAACTTCAGCGTGGCCAGGAACTCTGGGGGGGAAAAAGCAGCAAACTCTATAGAAACAGCATTTTAAGAACTATTTCTGCTTTTGGAATGGTTGTGAAGCCTGGTGGTGAGAATCATAGTGGGAATGCCTGGACTCACTGGAGTGGAAAGTACTCCAGCCTGCAATGGCATGGTATGGGATAAGAGTATAGTGTTTGCTAAACCAGGTCTAAATCCTTTTGAATTAAGAGCTGCTCAGTGGCGGTTTTTCTGTTTGTTTTAATGGCTTTTTAGGCTGTAGGCATGATGTAAAAAGTCTTTCACTAGTAATTGGAATCTATCTCATATTGTAGATTTATAATCAACAGATTATGAAGGGCCAGAAAAAAAGTTCAGATATTACAAATCGCAAACTAAATCTTGAAGGTTAAAGGCCACTCCTACCACATTGCCCCACACACTTTTTGTTTACTTATTTATCCAACAAACCTTAAGTCCATTGCCCAACAGCAATAGTAATGACAAAGAACTTAGATGCTGGATGTGGAAAGTTTACCTCAATGTGTTAGGTTTTGGATATATTCCTTTATTAGGAAACTGTGAAAGTATTATGTGCTTTATAGTTGGTTATGGATTTTTTTTTTCCCATTTATTTATTTTTATATAAAGTTTTCAAAGCAACCTTCTCTAGTGGATCACAGGCCATCTCTGCATGGATTGCGTCCTGAGGCTTCATATTGTGTTTCATTAATTTCTAGAACAAAACAATTGTTCACAAGGAAAACACATCTATTTTTTCCTATTTTTATCCATCCCAGTTACTAAGAGTCAAGCTAGAACCTTTTCTTACTCAATATCAATACTAATAAGTACATAAAGGTAAATATAGCAAGCAGTGAGAGTTTTGTAGTTTCAAGCAGTGAATTTGTGATACCTTCCGAAATGCAATCATTTTAGCTGTATGTCAGAGAGGGAGACTTCTTTCTTTTTTTTTTTTTTTTTTTTTTTTTTTTTTTGAGGAAATTAATCTTTTGAAATAATTGTTATGAGAATACATGACAAGGAACTGAATCCAGCTACCCTCCTGTGGGCAATATGGAGGTAGACATCTAGCTGTGACAGCATACATCTCAGCACAAGATTTCCTGTGTATTTACTCAGTTCATTGATAGGTTTGGCAGCCTGATTTTTCTCTAATGCCACAGCTGCTCCTCATATATTCATACCTGGGGTTGTCTGTGCTATATATCAGTCTCATTATTGACTGTGGAACATGCACATCCCTAGGTATTTTATTAAGTAGGCACATTGCACAGTATTTTAGTTTACTGCTTCTTGCTTGTTACATCTGCAGAGAGCAAAGTTAGAGCTTTGCTCTGAGCTTCAGTCAAAGGCATGACAAGTAGCTTTGTCAACATATCCAAGCTGGTTTAAAGTTGTTCCCTTCAAAGAGTGGGAGAAGTGCACTGAAGGGATAATGCAGCATAGGTTGACTGAATATTTATCTATCTGGAGATGAACCCACTCTTGCACTGATATCAGCACCTTAACTAGGTAGTTTAAGGATACCAGGGGGTCTGAGAACTGCCCAGATCTTACTAATAGTGCTATAACTGCAATTGTTTCAGCAGGATAAGAGGAGTTAATTTTAGTTACTTAAGGCAGTTGGGTCTTACTCTGAACTGATATATTGGTTTAAAAAATTACCATTTTTATTTATTTTTCCTTTAAAAAGTAAAAATGCAGTTGAAGAGTTTGGATTGAGCTGTGAATCTATTGTTCTGTAGAGAGAAATCTGTTCACACACAGAAATAAAAGACTAAATTAAGCTGTCTGCCATAGAACTTGACCCTAATTAAGGTCAATTTTCCTTGATAAGTAATTAATCAGGAATCCTTATTATAGTTTAATCTCTCTGTTACAATAAACAGAGCATTATTTTATTTTTATGGTTAGAATAGGTCTCTTAATTGATAGTATTCTGCAGGAGGCAAGCATCCATCAGCGCTGAAACTGATGCACTTAAGACATTTTAAATTAGAACAGCGTTAGTTAAATTAGTCAAAGAACAAAACTGCAAAGCTCAAAAATGTCCATCTTTGCAAAGCTCACCCTTCTGTAAGTTGTTTCTTATAAAGAAAAAAGGCACCTATCTCTGCCTTGAGGTGATTACAAATGTTGTTACTTAATATTATCATTCCAATAGAATCCAGTTTTCCATGACTGTCTTACTCTGCTCATCATCTTAGTACCTGAACACTTTTCACTAAGCAGTAATGGCAAATATTCATTATACTGTTTTGTATTCTTATCCCTCTGTATGGAGTGTGTGCAGTATGATGTTCTGTCTCACCTCATCGTTCATATGTATATATGTATGTATGCATACATAAAGCATAGATATACGAGCATACACATAGAGGCATCTGCATAAATATCTAGTTCACGATGTATTTATGTTGGTGAAAGAATGTGGAAAAGGTTTTGATTGTCACTACCTGTCTATACTTCAAATTTAGTTTCTGAGTGTGGGATGTATCACAGAAAACAATTACCTAGGAGGCAAAGTAGGTCCTCCTGTAAAATAAGAAGCAAAGCTTAGTGGAAGAGCAGCTCCAATGGATTACTTGTTTGTGGTATATTCTGTATGCTGGAGTTTGTGGAGTTTCTTCACAGCAGGATGGGCACAGTACTGGCACAATGCTCTGCCTGAGCAGCCCCCAGGACGTGCAGAACTGTGAAAGAGGAAATGAGAGAATGCTTATTGGGGAGATCTGTCAATCACAAATGTCCTTCACAATAGTGAACGAGCCAAGAAATCTGTTAGCAATTGCACAGGCAAAGCAGAAATGGCAAAAAGCCAGCCTTACTTCAGGTGAACAAATTTGTGCATGATGTCCTCTAATGATACTACTGCTTAATGAGCCTATTTGTGGGCAAAGAACAATTTGGAAAAATAAGAAAAAAGAAGAAATAGGGTTTGCTTTTTATAGCCCTAAATTTAACACATTCAGTGCAGAAGAATAGCCTGAAAGGCTGTATATGTGCGCAGCCAAACACACGTGCACACATACATACCTTGCCTGATGCTATACTAAAGCCATTTTGAGTCTAATGCTCTTGAATAAATTGCTCAAGAGTGGTTAGTTCACCCATGTGGAAATCTCACCCCTGTGATGCTAGCAAAGTCAGCAAGACATTGGGTTGTCTGCTGCAGAGCACAAGGCATTTCAAACATAAGCTACCCAGAAGGCTATTTAAGATGCAGTTTTTCCCCTGCCATGGTTTTAGGAAGTCTTAAGAGTGGGACTTGATCCAACAGGTCGTGAATCCCCTTCCCAGTGACTCTGTGCTTTTGTGGTTAGGTTTATTTTTTCCCTTTCAGAGCCGCCCATTCTCTTCTCTGCCACCATGGTGTATTTGCAAGGACTTATCTGACCGAATCGCAACAAAGCTATTCACAGTCTTCAAGTAATCAAAGATTTGTATGTCACAAGTCTTAGATATGCCAGCCAGCTAGGTTGCATTTTGGAGTGGCTGAGCTACAGGGAGAGGATGTATTTGTAGGGTAGCTATTTACAGTGGGGGTCTTCTGGGGTGTGAAATCCTGCCCCCTCCCCTTTTTTTTTCTTTCCTTTTCAATTAGTGACTCACTCGCATCAAAGCTGTAGAAGTATGAGAATGAAAACAGTTATGTATCTGGTTTCTACTAAGCTTTTCCTAGGAAAAGCTTGATCTTAATAAAGCCAGAATTTTAATAAAGATAGTGAAAGAACATAATTTGCATCAGCTGTCTGTCAAATATTTTACCATAACATCTCCTCCACACTGAAATATGTGAGAACAAGGGTGAGAGGCAGAAGCTCTGAAAAAGTAACAACTAATGAGAGATGCCCTGGTTTCACCATGTTGCTATTTCTAAAGTGGCCTTGACTTCAGTGGAATACTTCTGACCCTTGACTTTCAGAGGTAAGTATCTGCCAGATATATAAAACACACAAAGAGAAGAAAGTAGATACACTAAGGGCAGAAATCAGGAGTACACAGTGAGGTTAGAATAATGCCCTAAAAACTTGATTGTTAGTTGCCTAACAGACCCCATTTGCAAAGTGGTAATTTCCAACAGTAGTAAAAGTCTATCGTAAAGTACATAAAAAGTGAAGAATTTGTAACTAAAAGGATGACATTGTTCCATTCCCTTGTGCAGTTTGAAGATAATGATGCATTTTGCAATTCTGACTGTTAATGGCTGTTGTGCTACACATTGTAAAGCAAGTATTTATATACTGTTAGGGATTTTTTTAAATACCATTGTGGTCATGAACACAAATAATATATTTAGACATATACAAGCCTGATGCTGATCACTCCAGTGCTGTTCCCTGCTTCGGAAAGACATTCAGAGCCTGACAATACTGAACTCTGCTACATGCAAATCTCCTTTGCTGTGGCTTAACTTCTGTTTTGATTTTGTCTGATTTGCTTGGGGTTAGCCTTTTCAAATATCTGGAAGGTTTCTTCTAAATACAATTAAGTTTATTTGCAAGCTTCCTGCATTTTGAAGAGCACATTGTTGAAGGTGCTCATGCTAGTTTTCAATGCTTCAGAGAATTCTTCCATGTAGAAGCTGTTTGCAAACACTAATGAATTCCTGAGTGCAGCCCTTTAATTACTTTGTGGCACTTCTTTTCCACGGGGTGGTGTTTTGCTTTGTTTTGTTTTTTAAGATGCCAAAGCAGTGTCGTTCAAACCTTGGGGAGAACATAGAGGTAGCTATCAGGTTTTGCTTTCCCCTTCTAGTTAAATGTTGGATTTCACAGTCCAGTCAATCAACGCTATTTGATTACTTCCTGTGCTACATGTATTCGGTGTAAGATTTTTTACATGCTCTGCAGCATTAAGTGATCAAAAGAAGTGAGATCCTCTGTTGTAGCATTGATAATAGGCTACTTTGCACTGCATATCTCTGCACAGCACACAGGGAAATTGTCAAATTGGTTTTGATTCTGAAAGGTCTTCAAGATGAAGAGAAGTAAGATAAAGGAAACTACTACCATCGAGAAAAATATACGTGGTATTAAAGCTTGCCATAGGATGACTCTGCACTTGATAAGATAAAGCAAGCTGGCAGCAGAAATAATAGGACTGTTCAGAAAATGGGACAACAACCACAACTTGCCTTTCTGCAGTGAGCCCAAGCCCAACCTGTGGCACGTTTTAGCTCTGCTGTCTGGTAACAGCATAGCGATGTTTCCTTGTGTGAGGTCTCTTCACTTCAGCTGTACATTTGTCTCATAGATCAGTAATTGATTCGTGGTTTGGTTGGGTTTTTCTTTGTTTCACTTCTGCTTAACTACTTTGAATTGTTTCAGATAGACAAGTTTCTGAAGTGGCAATATTGTGTTTTCTTCATTTTACAGATAGGAGGCAAGATATTCATCTAGGTCCACTATTCAGATGCCTGTCTTTTAAATCACTTTGTGGTCTGGGTTTTTTGGGAGTTTTTTTGGTTCAGTTTTCTTTCATGTAAGTCTATGTCAATAATGAGTACTTAGCAGCCAAGATGAATTGGGAACAGATTGTTTCCAATTGGAGACCCCAAAGGAACAGAAGAAGGGTTAGGAAACAATTCTGGAAATATATATACAGGAGATCAGAACAATAAAGGAAAGCAAAGCCTGCACTTAAACAGTGTTTAGAAAGTACTTTGTTCGCAGTGTTTGTGGCAGACATCTGGAAATATTCAAGATTGTTGTTAATATTAAAGGGAAGTTATCGAAGTCGTAAATGGCAGGTAGGTGTTCAGTTTTCATTATAGCTCAATAGGAGTTGGGTGTCTAATACCATTTTTCATTTTTAATAATTCCCTACAGGTTTTTAATATGAAAAACCCTTTGACCCAGATTCTCAAAAATTTATTACGTGTATTTTCATGAGCATGTGTGTTGATCATAAGGCTATTAATCATTTAGCATGAAAGCCTGCTTGAGAATTTGCTGATTCTTCTCTTCTGGTCCCAGTTATACCTCCTACTGACTCTGATTTTGGATTTGTTTCAGACATACAAATTATCAGAAGAGTTCTGTGAAGCCTTTCTAAGCACAGAAATCAATGCCTTTAACCAGCACGTTTTCCAGTATGGACTAGATTGTATCGATACCAAGGTGCTACTCATTTGGGTTTTTTTTCTAGGAGTATCTTTAGACCTTTGGATGATGGTATCCAATCTCAGGAACACTATTTTAATCATCTCTGTATAAAAACACTATAAAAAAGTGGAAAGCAAACCTTAATTTTTGAATCAGTCTCACTGTGCTCATTTAGAAACACGTGTTGATGTGTGTGTGGGGAGAAACAGTGTGTGCCATTTTTGAGCAGTTGGAGCTCCAATGAGTATGCTGTTCTTCAGGCTGGGCATACTATATTTCAGGTACACAAGTTCAGAGGTGTATGCCTTCCTTTTTTTGGTATAGCAGCATCTGTCCTCACCATCTCACCACAAATGGGAATCCTTGGTGAGACACCAGCAAGGTCAAGACACTTCTGTGCGACATGCTGTTTTGACAGAAAATACCAAGTTAAGGGCTAACTACTTAAATTGTCTTTACTGCATATTTTCTCAGAAAAATTTAATTTTGTGTACTGCAGTAATGATGCTGAGTGGATAATAAGATGCAGTATGCGGCTGCTGTGGGCTTTACACCATATGTCTTCCATGACTATTGCATTTTGGGGGGCTGGTTTTTAGGGTAATTGTATCATCGCAGTAATTCATCATCAGAGTAACTTGAAATAATACAGCTATGATATATAGCAATGAGAATTACAATGTTTAAAACTAAACAGGAAAACTGCAGTGAGAGCTGAAGTGTCAGAACTGTAGATTTATAAATATTTCTACGTTTTCTACTTGTTGAGCTTTATGTATCAATTGAATTACTATAAGAACACTTAAAGCAGACTATGAGGACAATTATTTTAAAGCAGAAAGTGATGCAAGTCATTATTCCATAGTATTAAAGAGTAGTTGCTTCCTGCCCTGAAACCTGGGGCAATGAACACTTCTGTGACACCTTCTTTCCAGGCTTTTTGTTCTGTGGCCACATATATGGCATTTTGTGACACAAAAAAAAAGTGTTTTAGGTCATGTGTCACTTCTTCCACTTAGTGAGCCACTTAGGTAGCTTTTTTTTAGCTATGCCTCAGTTGTAAATTAGTGTTATACTGGGCCCTTATTTTACTCACCTTTTTAAGGGTCATTGGTTTAAGACTAGAAGCTGCTTAATTTTTTATAGAGCAACATTTAAGAGTGCAGTAGCTCTGGTAGCATCTCTATGTATTTGCATACATAATATCGTTACAGTGACAGTGCTATTTCTTATATGTCAACAGGGGCGTCTGGTAAGCAGTGAATTATTATTTCTGTATTGATTTTGAAAATCTAGATAACTCAATGGCATGAAAACTGGGGTCATTTAAAGGTTTATGAAATGATCTTGCATTGCTTCTGAGTAAAATGTGAGAGCAAAATATGTTGCAAATTCTGTCTCCATCTCTCTCTAACAAAATCCATGAAACAACTGATTGAGGATCCCAAAACTGAGGGAGGAAAAAAATGGGTTTGCACTTATGTGAGTATGCACAGGTGCTGTAGGAAATATTGGTAACATTTGTGGCTCAGCAGACAACATTTTTCCTCTCGAATAGTACAAATAGTGGCTTAGCACAGTGTTAGGTGGCATTTTGTTGCCAAGATTGCATTTCAAATTGTGTGCAAACAGGTACCACAGGCCTGACTGTGCTTCTCACAGGAATCTAGGGGTCACATTTGGATTCCAGCCACCACTCAAGCCAAGTAATGGTATTCTTCAAGCCATGAAAAAACTTCCTGAATGCAAGCATGCTGTGTATTGGAGTCTCTAAAAGACTAGTCAGCTGTAGGTAAAGTCCTATAGGGCATTTTGGAAGTACGAATTGTCAGATCATCCACTCAGTCCCACTGCCTTGGGGACCAGGATGCTGAGAATCAAGTGAAGGAGAAAAAATATTTCTGGAAGCAGGTCCAATGATGAAGGAGAAACAGTCAAAAATGCTGTGAGATGGGACTGAGGGGAAGCCCACTTTGCTGCATGTAGCTCAGATTTGATATGAGGGTAATGAAATCAGTGTCACTTGCAGTGACGGTATGAGCACAGGAGTGTCATACCTTCAGCTGAAAAAAATCAAGCATTTAGTTTAAAATCATGGGATTTGACATGATTTTTGGTTCTTTCTATTAGCCTGCCAGTGCAGTACCCTGCATTGTATTTCCAGACTTATGTATTTCCAGCTTTTGGGAAAGAAAGAGAAACCAAAGAGTTTCATGCTTGTCAGATGCCAGTCTATCAAAGACTGAATGCCAGGTGGATGCATGCTATCAGACATAAGCAAAAACCTTTGCCTCCTTGCTTGAAGTGCTCCTACCTGTGACTGATACCTTTGACTGCTAGTGCTTTGATAGGGTTTTCAAGCCCCTCCTACATTTTCTGCAGTATGTCAAGCGTTTATATACTGAAAGCTATAATCCATCCCTGAAATTTGTTACCTTTCTGAATTCATGAAGTGACACAAAACCTGACTAAGTACTCAAGATGAGGGATGACAGGAGAATGCCTGTTCCTATGGTGTCTTGTCCTGCACTTGAATAAAAAGTAAAAAGATTTGATTACTGTTGGTAAAAATTAGGTTGAATATTTACCACTTCTCATAGAGAAAAGCAGTAACAAAAAATATTAAAAAATCATTTATTATGTTAGGTTAATTGCATAATACCTAGGAGTGTGAAATTAAAAACCCATATCAAGAAAGTTAAGTTCTTTCACTGGAATATAAAAGATGTATTCATTTAAAGAAGTCTTCCCAGATATTTTAAATTTTCTGTGTCTTTCCCAGGAAACCTTTCCTCTGGAAGATAGTAGATGGTAATAAGAAATACTGATGGATTATTAGACTAAAATATACATAGTTACTCAATTAATCTTGGAGTTCAAATGTATCTTCTGTTTATTATGTATCCCTCCCCTCACTTCCTGAGACAAACTACTGTTTTTACATATGCATTTCCTTACAAGATTCAGAAAATCAGAAATTACTTTAATTATTTTGCATACATTTCTAGAATATAGAATATTAGCCTCTGATTACATTTGAGTGAAAATGATCTCACTCTTAATAAAACTCAAGAAATTTGTTCTTCAATAAAATCAAAGTAAACCTTCAGTTAGTACTAAGACTTTGTTATCTCATTCGCCAGAAAATTGTGCCTCAGGGACTGACATAGACTATAAGATGCAAGCTGGCACACTTGAATTATGTTTTTGCTATTTGTTCACCTGTGGGAGTCACAGTATTATTACTTTTCTTTGGAAATGGTTAAAGGTTGTAAGTATTATGAGCTTAGGTTGTCTGTGGTCTCTTCTAAAACTGCTATTGTGCCAATTTTGCACACGCTCATGTTTGATTCCAGAATTATTACTACAGAGAGCAGTAAAACCTTGCTGATGCTATAGGAAATATCATTATTCTGGAGCTAGAGAGATATATATATCTATATATATAGATAGATATATTATACCAGCACAGGTTTTACTGCATTTGGAATTGGCAGATTGGTAGCACTGAACTAGGGTCCAACAAGGAACAAATTGCACTGTCAGCTGCTGGCTTGATTTGCATTTCACATTTCTTGCTTAGTTCTCAGGTTCATCAGCATTCTCGATGCTTCATCAGAAGCCTGTTAAAGCCAAGGTAGAAGTATTTAGAGAACGCAATTCATAAACCATGCTTGAAAATATTCCCCTGGAGTTGCTAAATTACAATAGCGGCTGCCAGGGCTTTTGAAGACAAAATATTTTTAAATGATTGGTATATACACATGCACGCACACACACTTACACTATCTAACCAGTCAAAACTCCTTGTGTTTCAGAGCACATTAGGAACATAGGATTGGAGCTAGGCATGTATCTCATGCTTTTATCCAGCTGCTTTGAAGCCATTAGCATATTTATCCTACTCCGTGAGCCTGGACTCCCACAAGTGACTGGACAGCAGAGGTTAAGCTGTAGACAAAGCATCATTGTATGTTGCAGTAGGAGTACTTTTAGGTAACACCATATGAGCTTACCTGCATATATGCGTACTGTGTAGTGAAAGTCACTCTGGCCTCAGAAACAGGAGAGCTACATGGCTGAAGCAGCTCTGAAACAAAAGTTTAGCTTTTCTGATAAGCTGCTGGTTGGGGCTCAGAGTGTCACATAACTTGTCTGTAGGTGAATTGAAAGTCCCTGCGCTGCTTTGTCCCAGTGAGCAATGGTGGTGATGTGGTGGTTGTGTCAGTATTCATAGCACCTTCTGATTTAAACTTCAAAATAATTTCCAGAGACAGAGAACAACCTTTATGCTACTTCTTGAAATGATTCTGTGATCCTCCTGAAGGTGTGTCCTCTCTTCTGGCCTCTCTTGGAAATACTATTGAAGACTCTTCCATCTCCTACATGTCTCCACTCTGTTATTGTGGCCTTTTCAGTTCAGATTAGCTAAAGGCACAGTAGGAAAAGGAATTGTTTTCATTGCTATGTTCTCTTACATCTAGGTGAGATTGAGAAAAAATAAAACACAGGCTGAGAACTGTAAACAGAACAGTAGACTTCTACAGGCCCTGTGTACAGAGCTGATTTTTACCACAGGAGCTCTGATATGATCATTATTGCTAAGTGGGCAAACATAATCTCCTAGAAATACAAGCCTGAAATGCTGTGCTATTTCACGTCACTGGCAAGGATAACATCATTCAACAGCAATGTTGACTTATTGCGGTACTTAGTAACACAGAGACATTTCTATAGTGCCCATAATCAGGGTGCTGAAGAGGCGGCCTCTCATTCAGCATTTGTCTGAGGCCATTTCTGACAGGAAGAATAACTTTAAGATTATTATGAATGAAGAAGTGATAAAGGAAAATTTCTACTATTGAACTAAGCAACTGAGGCTGGTAAAGTGGAAATAGTAATTTAGTGTGCTTCAGTTATATCAGTCTCTTCCCTTTCCACACTACCATACTGCTCCAAAAAGAAGGAAAAATAAAAAGCAGTTCTTTCTAATGGGCTACAGGCCCATTATATTGAGCATCACAGGGCTGAGGGCTGAGATCAGGTTATCTCAACAGGTTACTGTACATCAGCTGATCCACAATAACTCTACGTGTACACGGTCTTAACCAGTGACAAATGAAAAATAATGTGACTTATGTTATCTTGCAGTGAAGGAGGAGTACAGTGAATCAAACTACTGTATGATTATGCAAGGGCTTAAAAAACCCACTATCTACACACAGAGGTGCTTATTGCATCTCAGCTGACACATGGTGACTTAGTGCTTTGTGATAGTGTCATCATCTGTCTGGGCCCGGGCACTATCAGGTCTTTGCATCATATTTTATTTTGTGGTTCTAAAGGTCTGCGCACAGTGGAGTTAAAGTCCATATCATGTTCAGAAGTCAAACTTAAATATGGATATTATAATAAGGAAAACTTAAACTCAAAACCCAGATTTGCTTACTTGTTTTATGGGAGGTTACATAAATGCCTACAGGTGCTAAAGAAGTGTAAAAAAAAAAATTAAATGTATCCTTTAAATATGGAGGTTTTCGTGTTCTCAGCTACACGAACACACGATAAATAGAGCAAAAAAAAATCACTATAGTGCGTTAGCAACTGTTACGGTGGTATTCTTTGCTATTGAAGCTGCATGCTTGGTGTATGTGCACAGTACTTCTGTACAAATGTAGAGAAGTCTTTTTTTGCTGAAAGTATATATGTATCAAGTAAGGCTGAAGGTCTGCCTTAAAGTCTGTAAAGCATTCATTTCAATCGCCAATACCTGTCCATTTACAAATGGTAACTTGGTAACCATTGCAGCAGCAAGTTCTCTTATTTTGGAAAAGCTGCTGATATATTTGCGTTTTGTGCCACTTCATTTTGCCTGCACCTGTCCTTTTCACTCAAAGGTGGGTTTTTTCGTCATCATTTTTTCACCTAAAATAATATATGTATATACATATACATAGCAAGTAGGAAAGCAGATATGTAAAGCGTATGTTATGAATAGTATAATTATGAATCACTGTAAAATTAGTCAACTTTTTTTAATCCTCAAAGCCTTTGTGATTTCTTGAAAGTACTGTGAAAAGGTGCATATGCCATTATCATTACATGCTGGTTTTTTGCGTTTCACAGATTAGTAAAAGAGGAGATTGCTTTAGAGCCAGGACAACGCTATATTTCTTTGTATACATTTTTGTATAAAGAGAGTAAGCATATGAATGAAACAGGTGAAGCAAATGAGCTACTGCATCCATAGGAGAAAATGGGTGAAATCTATTTTGTGTCATGAACCAGATGAAATAACATAGATAACTGTGAGATTGCTCTGTAACTCACACGAGAGGCAAAAGAAGGTGAGCATGGGCTGGATGGGACAGATGCCTTACTGGCACCCTATAGGTATGGAAAAGTAGGACCAACTAATAGAGAAATGTTAAAACAATCCAAAAGGAAAAAAGGGGAATGTTGAGAACATTATATAAGCAACTCAGCAAATAAAAGAAATACTATTCAGTTACTCTGCAAATCTCTGGAGGGCATGGTCCTTTTATTGTTTGAAAAAAAAATCATAACTGAAGAGGTGATAGAGTAGTGCTAAACCACCAAGGGACTTTCTCCAAATGTGTTCAGCAGCTGCTCAATTGTGTAACTGGAATATGCAAGCGCTATTGGAAAATGAAGTCAGGTATTTAAAAAGAAAATAAAGTGGAAGGACTCCTCAGTTCTTCGCTTGGGAGACTTCCAGAGATGAGGAGCTTCAGGATACACTTACTACAGGGGGTGGTAACAGGGTAGTAAAAGAAAGAGAGAGAAGACACAAAATCTATATGGGAGGGATGAAGCTGGTTCTGGAAAGTTTGATATGAATGACCAAGAGGTACAAAGTGAAATATTTCATTGTGTTTCATCTGGTAGTGTAAAATCTTTAAGAAGTTTTTTAACTTTTAAGAAGGTTGTACCAGTACCAATAACTTGAAATTTCACATAGAATTGCCACTTATTATGCACAATCCCCTGGTCTCATACAGTGCACTGCTTTTCTTTTTTCTCCTCAATTTATTAAATATCCTTGTTCAGGAATAGAATTGATTTTATAGAAGAAAAAAATCATGAAGTCCTTAAGTTAAACTTTTAATAGACACTAAAAGACTTGTTAAAATGTAAATGTTCTATTAGAGTGAACATCTTAATAATTAAAAGACAATAAAATGTGCCAATATCACAATCATCTGGATAATCTGCGGCTTTGGTCCTGAGTATGAACATGTGTGGGAACTCCCTTTAGCCCTAGACACACTCAGGCACAGGAGTTTACAGGCAAATCCCAGAAAAAAAATCAGAGCCTCAGTCCTCAGTGGGAACAAGATGCTGTCTCTGTGTCACAAATGCCTTTCACTCTGGCTCTGATTAGGAAAGTCCTTGTTAGTCAGTTGCTCTGTTCTTGTCTTAATGATTCAGAGCCACCACAATCTGAGGCACAAAATCTTTCTGTTAGGAAAAAAAAAGTTTCCTCCTTTGTTATAATTTATGAAAACTCTGAGTATGAATCAGGTTTGGAGAAAGGAGATGCAGGGTTGGGCCTTGGCTTTTATAGCCAGAAAATCCTCATACCTATTCCAAGTGGCACTGCAAGGCTTTCCATTTTAAAAGCCTGAAAAGGAAAATGGTGTGTAATCCTCATGGAAATGAAAGAGGGGACAAAGAAAGAAAGCTTGAGCTTTCCTTCTCCCCTCCTCATCTTCATTTGAATCTCTTGGAAAAGGAGAGAACTCAATTTGATGAAATAACTCATTTGGAATATCAATTATCCATCAAAGAGATGTCCTGGACTTACTGAGCTGTCAGGAAGCTTGTCACTGCCACATGCAAGCCTTCAGAAGTTACATCTGAGGAGGGAAGATGTTGTTAGAAATCTTTCCCTATATGACACGCTGTCTCTATTTCTTGCTAAAACAACTCTTAATTAGTTCTTCTTTTTCTTCTTCCTCTTTTTTTTTTTTTTTAATATGCAGCACCAGGGAAAAATTGGAGTTAAATTTAATGTTGGAACTGATGACATCTCTATTGAAGAGATCAACGCAATCATTAATGATGGAAAATACCATGTAGTACGTTTCACAAGAAGCGGTGGCAATGCCACATTACAGGTGGACAACTGGCCAGTTATCGAACGTTACCCAGCAGGTAAGGGCTTACACAAACGCTTGTGAGTAAGAGGGTGGGGTATGTGTGGAGTTTGGCTCATTTTGCCTCTCTTCTGATACAAGTCCTTCGCAGTGTTTTAGTAGCTAATTAAGTAGTTAAAGAGTCCTGAGCAATACGTAGTTTATGATGCTGGCAATTCCTAAGTGAGTTTAAAAGCACAGATTCAAGTTAGTACTGAAAGTGGAAAAATACAGTTACCAAGGCATGGAATAGTGGTTTTGTTTCTTGTTTTCATTTGTTTTTATTGGATTACATTTAGGGGGAAAAAAAAGGCTTTGACAAAAGCTACACAGTAAAGTGACTTCCAAATTGATCTCCAAGTGATGGGGTAAAACATTTACTCAGGAAAAGGTTGTCTGTGTTCTTCTAGTTACAAGTTGTTATTAAAGCAGTCTGAAGCTTATGAATTTAGCAGAAGTATTCCAGCAAGCATAAACAAAAAGGTATATCGGTTATCAGTTATACAACCAACCAAGCAAATTAAGATGCCTTAACTTAAAATGAAAACTATAATTTATTGCTTATGCAAGTGATGCTGGACTTGAACAGGACTGCTCGTGTGAATACAGAGTTGCCTTGATTGGGCCCATATTTAATTTTATGCAAATGCCATACACTAAAGATTACTGTGTACTAATTTTATTCATTTTTAAAGGCAACAGGTTTTTTCAGATACGCAATCCCTTTCTTATTGAATAGGACTACTGAGCCGTTAATGGTAATTTACAAATCTGCATGTTATCTGTTAACAGTTGGTGTGTGTCTTTACATTATTAAAGAAAAGCCAGCAAATCCAGAGATGTAAGTGAAAGGTATTCTGGTTTGCCTATTTGCTGTTACATAAATGACAGTTCTGATTTATATATTTAAAAGTCAAAAATTCTTCATTTTGGGGGTGGAGTGGGGCAGGAGGGTACGTTTCACTAATAAAGAATGTATAAGTCATGCCCTGTACTAATTGTTAGTATTTAGGGGTTTGTGGGCAGGTTTTTTTGTTGATACTTATGTTGTAGTCCAGCTATTCACCTGACTTTTTAAAAAATAAAAATAATTTTTAAAAAATCCACAGGTGAAATATAACCCTTCAGATAATTTCTTGGAAATAGCGTAGAATTTAAAATAAAAATGAAAGTATGCATCACAAATGAAATTATGCATAGCAGGAGCTGTTAAAAAAACACCTGTGTGCTAATTTGTTACGAATGAGTGACAGTTCTGGTGGTTAGAAACAATTAATGGCTTTAAGTTACACACATCTCTAAGAGGTGATAAACTCTTGAGGGATAGGGCGGTACTGAATGAAATATGTTCTGTGATCTTTCAGATATTGTGGAAGCTGGGGAGGAGCGCGTCTTAGTTTGTGTTCAAGACCTATGTAGAAGAAAGGCAAAAATAGGTTTGGGGTGTGGTGTGGGGTTTTTTTTTCCTTTAGTTTTTTACCTAAATGATGAGCACAAAAATATTTTTCTTTTTCTTCATGAAAATACCAAGTGGCTACAACAAGGACAAACTGCAGTTGAGTTCTGAAGATAGTGGCACACAGAATTTCTTTTTATTGAATATAGATCAATTTAGAAAATAGAGTGATTTTCTTGGGGTGAGATTAATGGAGTGGATGTTTTCTTTGAAAAAAAGGAAAACAGAAATTTAAAGCTTCTTGAGCTTTCTTTAGCAATCTATGCACAAGCTGCATTTCAAGGCTTTTCAGTTGCTTCACCAGCTAGGGTACAGAATCTCTTGACTTGCTTTATTGCTGGATCTTCCAAGACTGCTGTTGGCCTTTCCCATAGTAATACTTTATGGCTCCTGTGTATCATAGAGTCACTTTTGAAATCCATCCTCCCCCTTTTCACCTTCTGTCTCCTCTCCCCTCCTCCCACCACAAGAGCACCTAGCTATACCTTTTTTTTATGTTTCCATGCTGCTCCATCAGGTTTGGCACTCTTCATTTAAACCCTTTTTAAACACTTTAAAGACTGGTATTGATGTACCTTTTAGAAAAGATGCAGACTTGTCCTGAAGACCGTGCTGCCTTTGAGTAAGGTTGATACTTCTCTGAAGATATTAATGGTACCATATTAAAAGCTAGCACTGTCACTCCAGTTCTAAGAGTAGTATTTCTAAAAGTGACATCTTAAAGATATCAGACAGCACAGTTTGGCAAATGCTGCTGCATCCAATTTAGATGTGCTGCTGCTGTTGCTGTTTTAAGGACTGATAGTAGCACCTGGCAGTACTGGTTAACCAGCTAACTTGCTCTTATCTCATGTTTTGGGTAGAGAACATGTTGCACTTGTACAATATGGACCAAATTCAATCTTGTTTGCATGAATGAAGGCTCATTAGTTTTCATTTCAATGCTACAAAGAAGACTTTGTTACTTTGTGACTGTTTTCTGAATTGTTTCTTTCTGCATGATTTCTTAATGTGCCCGCACCACTGTACGTAAGAACATACTTAGCTCTCCTACTTCTGGGGGTTTTAAAATTAAGAATAGAGACAAGATTAGCAGCTTAATTGGTGTGTTTACTATTCTTAAATATGCTAGATTTCCTTTTTTTGAAAATAAAATAATATTTTAAAAAATTCAGTTAGTTGCTTAAAGCATACCAACTGGTCATTTCTCAGGGAGGAAAGATTATACCATGAATTACACTTCTGGTTGGTGTGTCTGACTACAAGACATAGCTTTTTGTGATCAGCATCTTAAAATATTGTCTGAGAGGAGCTTCTGGTCAGAGGCTCAAGATTTTCCAGTTTCATTGCCTGTGTAGCCTTCATGCAGCCCCACCTAACTGCTGCAGATAATGGCACCCAAGGTTCATAACAGTGTCGCATTATGTGCTAGGATGATGCTGTGGGCATCCCTTTTGGTCCTCAAAGTGAGCGTCTTTTGAAAAAAGAGATGTAGCCCTGATTGTCGCAAGTCTGTGTGGGATTTGTAGCGAGTCTGAATTCAGCCCTGGGTCTCAGGAGCTGCCGAGACTTCAGTGCTTTCACAAAGGGTTTTCTAGCTGGTTTGGCACATGTGATTCTCTAATACTGCTTTATGAGTAGTCAGAGGTAGACACCTTGTAAAAAGTGTCATATGGCCAATGCTCCATAGACTCCTGCTATTGCTTCATGAGTTTTATCCTAGAGCTGTGTAAAATGCAGATAAGACCCTAGGATTTAGCATGTTTCTTTTGTACATCATTCTCAGTCCCTCTAGACTCAAGCGTTATGTTTTCTTAGGAATCTTGCCTGGGCCAATGCACCTTCAGTTCTTATCAGAGTAGACACGAAAAGAGGTAGGGATGGCCAGTGGTAGAGGATGGTTATCCTTGTAAAGATGGCTGGCCGTATCTTTTTGGTGTGTAGTGGGGAGAAATGTATTTTAGTCCTAGACATATGTGAAGAACTTCAGTGTTCTGAAATGGATGGATGATGTTCAGGAACAGAGGTTTAGATTTAGGTACATATGTTCTCCCAGACTCCTATTAAAGTCAGTTTCTCATTGTGTCAGTGGCTGATAGGTAGCCCTGTGATTGAGAATGGCACATTGTCGATTTTTTGATAGCTACGATGCCCAGATCTGTATTGGATTTTATATTCCATCTCTCTTAACTAAATTCGATGTTATGTCTCTTTACCTAGTGATTATCATCCTTCTGCACCTTCCCAAAGAACTTTAGTATTTCACCTTGGCCACTTTTTCAGATAGTGGTTTCCCATTAACTTATCTGGATCCAGCCTAATTTCCAATCGTATTAAACAGGAATGAGAAAACTGCTGACTTTCAGTCCAGAGTTCCTAATCAATAGGAACCATTTTCCATGCAGATCCTTTCTACTCCTTTCGGCTTATCTTGTCTGCTTGACAACTTAGTTCTAATTCCCCTCTCTGACTGCCTGTCTGCTGTTGTGACAGTGGGACTGCACCATAGTAGCAACTCTAGCTACTACTGGGAACAGGCTGCTCTTGTACCTTCAGTTAGGTAATAATTATACACTGAAATGTAGATTTGCTAAGAATGCATTTATGGTAGGAAAGCAAAGGACGTGTTAATTTGGGTCAAACTGAACTAACAATTAAGGCCAAAGGAAAAACAAAATAATAGGAAATTTATTTTTGTAATGGCAAAATATTAATTTCAGTATTTTCTAAATAAAATGTTCTGACTTTTCATCTCAAGATTTCCCACTGTTTATGGGAGATTTAGGTAATCTGAGAACAAAGCATTTCATTTAATTTGAAACAACCTTTTCTTCCTTACCTGAAAGAAAATCTGTTTCAAATAAAATCAAATGGAAAAAGAATAATCTTTGTCACAGCAGTCCTCTTAACCATATCTATTTAACAAGAAAAATAATTTTCTTGATTTTCTAATTTTCCTTCCATAGTAGTGAGGGGTGTGCATTTTACCAGTCTGGGAAAGTATATCAGAACAAGCTAGGTGACTTTCTAAAGCCACAATAATCACCATTTATTGTGAAGAATTTTCAGAATCACTTTTCCGTGAATAACTCTACAGTTTCTGCGGTCAAAGGGAGTTCGCCTGATGATGATTCTTGTAACAAAACATGGTGCAACCAATCATTTTACCAGCAGGAACCTACTTTTCAGGACTTCCATCATAAATCAGACTGATGCAGAATTTTCTGAATATAAGACAATCTGTTACATATTGGCCAACTGGTCTATCATTTCAAAGCTGTTCAGACCACTGGGAATACTCAGCAGTTCCTGGGACCCTGCAGCAGTCTGGAAGATACAGTCCGATGTAGGCAAATATCTGGAATGAAGCCTTCCCTGTCATCCCTGGATCTTTGGTCAGCCTTAGACAAGTATAACTTAATGGCAGCTGTCCTCATGTACCCCATGGGTCAGCAGACATTGTCAGGGCTGTGTCTGACAGACCTAGATCTGACAGCACAAGCATCTTGCATACGTTGTTCACGCGAAAGAGATTGTCCAAAACATTCCCAGACTACTGGAACAGACGTATCTCTGTGATTGGGGAGTATAAATTACAATCAAGCATACACACCGAAGAAGAACCTGTGTGAGAGTCCGTGTATGTTGGCAGAAGATCAAACTGCAGGCTAGCATTGTGGTTAGTGCCAAGTACCTCTGCAATATGGCAATTGGCAGCTGAAGCTCTCAGGGCTTTGGTATAATACAGAAGAATTCTGTTCTGGATTTTGGTTTTGGGTTTTTTTGGTGGGTTTTTTTGGTTTTTTTTTTTTTGTTGTTGTTGGTTTGTTTTTGTTTTTTTTTTCTTTATCACATAAGGTTAAACATCTGAGAGCACACATGTTGTCTTAGGGACTTTCTCTGGATCTGCGGGCTTAAGGTTCTTACTACAGAACATCCAAGGGCTAGGGGAGAGGGTCATCTCATTTAAATGCTTCTCTTAGTCCTTGTATTCTGGGAAATAGACAAAAGAACTGCTGTCTTTTCATGGGATACACCTGATTTTAAGATAAATGCTGAGAATCAGCTGTTACGATGTATCCTATTTAGGATAAATGCTATCCATTTGTCTTGGTTTTGTGTGTTCAGACTGACCATAAAATTAACAGGAGACATTTGTGTCAGTACATTTGTTTCTGTGGAATGGATTGGTATTTCCCAAGCAATCCATGTAGTTGTCTAACTTGCATACCATTGGCTTAGAAATAACTTTTGAGTTCAAGACCCTACAGCCACTTCTGAAAAGAATCAAAGATCTGTTTCTCAGGTGTAGGTGTGGTGGCCAGGAGAGATCTCAAACTCTTTCACAAACGTATCTTTGAATATTCTAATGAAATGGACAGGCAGCCTGTTATCACCACATCCATGTAAAAGGATAATAGTCAAGGTGAGGTTGGAACCTAACAGTAAATGGTCACTCAGTGTTTGCCTTGCCTTGCATTTGCCATAGGCCAATTTTTCAAACCTCCTTGGACATTGCTGTTAGGACATGGGACTTTCAGGGTATTTTCCACATTGCAATAATATCAGCCTTATGACTTATGTTGCTGGACAAATAAATAAATACATCGTCTTTACCTTTTTTCTCACATGCTTCCTTCTTTGGATAAAAGATTACATCTTGGTTCTCTCTTGTGTGCTTTCCTTTGCTATGGTCAGAGTTTTGACACTCCTGCAGTCAGATCTATCACCTTGATAAGTCAGTTCTGATGGTGGACAATAGAGGATATGGAAAATAACATCTTCTGATGACCTGCAAAGCTTGCAGACTTAGAGCAGTCTCTCATTATTGAGTGAGGGCAACGCTCCCAAAGACAAAATAAAAACTACCTTTCTCCCCAGGACAGAAATGCAATGGAAAAGAGTTAAGTTTTTCTTCACAGCAATTAAGCTTCTGTGAAACAGACGCTGCCCAATGTCTCCTGTTTTGTATGTCATTTTCCTGTTGTAAGAAACTAGCAGTGCCAATGAAACAAGGCTATCTCATAATACTTTACTTCCCTTGGAGATAACAGTGTTTGGAAAGAACAGGAGGACTTCTCAGGAACTCTCCGTCTGGGAATATGTAGGCGATGTATTATACAGTGCAAGTTAAATTTATGCCATATATAAAATCAGGCTATAGATGTGGGTCTAAAATATTTAGTCCATGGAATTAGTATGAGGAGAAAGGGAAAAATACCAGCTGAGTTAGTAGTTCCTTGGTTACCAAGTAATGTCTCATCCTCCCAGATTTGGAAAGCAAAAGTCATCGATGTTCTTTGTGGTATTTCATGTGTCCATGGAGTCACGTCTCCCTGGGGTTCTGTTTATGCTGAGGTCTCCGCCTGGGAATGTCTGCTGGTAACTATTATAGTTAAACCTACTCTGGTTTGATAGGAGATACTGGGGCATAAATATGAATGAGTCAACACACTTCTTTTTTTGATTTGCACAGTCTTTGACAAAGTTCCATATGTGAAAATACTCAGGAAGAATTACACAACCCTGGTGGAAAAAGCAGAATTCTTTCATGGATCAGACTCTGGCTTAGGGAAAACAGAGGCACAGATTCTAACCTAATGAAAATCAACAGAGTAAATGAATTGGTTTTCATTTAAACTGTAAGTTATACATTCATTAACATTGATTTTAAAAAAAAGTTAGAAACCATACATACAGGCTGTACTATTGCATATTTCAAGATTACCAGAGAAGACAAAGACTAGTGAACGAAGAATTAAAAAAAAAGCTGACTTTGAAAAAAAGGAAATGAAATAAACAAAATGAAAAATGAAAAATAAAGGTATTAAAAACAAAGAAAAGATATTTTAAGCCACAAGCATTTAAAACCCCCGAATTTTTACATTTTTGCAATTTAAAAATGTAAAATTTAGTGGTTTATGCAATTTATTTGCCTTTTTTCTAGAGTAAGAGATTTTTGTAAAATATTCCTTAGGTTAAACAACATTTTAATCAATCAAAGCATTTTTCATTCTTGTCCCAAAGTTTAAAAATCAACTTGATCTGTTGGGTAGGCATCATAACAATAAAAGAAAAGTTGATACATGAAAAATAATGTGCACAGCTGACATAACTTGAATTTGTAAAGAAAATTTTTTAAATTAATTACACTGGCACAAGACAAAAGTTTAATGCTGTAGAAAACACATGGATTATTTTCATTAGCAGTTAAAAAAGAAGTAAGTTCTGTGAATGGTTAGAATGCTAAAGAAAATATTAATGGAGCTGTATTTAAATCAATGGCCACCTTCCTCTCTAAAGGATTAGTAGTTTGCTTGTTTTTTTTCCCATTCCCATTTCTTTTTTTCCCTATGAGTGTTTAGAAGTTGTTACTGATATAAGAGCTTAAGAAATGAGAAAGAAAAATGTCCTGAGTCAAGTCCGCTTCTTCACATAAATTGCTTCTTTTAGAGGGTAACTTAGGAGAAAACTCTTGCGCTTAGAAATTTTCTTTCAGTTTCCAGTCCAATCACTTTCCAGCTTATCCTACTTTGTTCTTGTATGTCTTTTCACAAAATAGTTTTCTCATTTCTCTGCTTATTGTAATAGCCTTTCCTTTGATGCTTTTTCATTTTTAATCCATTTTTCAAAAGAACGTGTTGTTGGAAATGGACAATAGTGAAACACTGGGACCTCATGTAAAGACACATACAAACTTAATGCTGAAAGTCATCTCCATGATGCATTCTAAGATCTTATTTTTCCTTTTCATACCTCAAAACTGGATGGCTCAGTATCATTCTGCAGCTCTCTATTATATCCATAGAACATCTGTCCTCATGAATTCTCTCTCATAATATCCCAGTTCATCAAAAAAAACTGTGTGACTGGTCCTATGTCTTAAGTCTATGACCTGCACTTTGTAGTATAAGCTTTGGTGTCACTTCTATTAATTGAGAATGGCTCAGTTTCTCTTGACTGATATCTGCAGCCTCTTCAGAGTTACCAATATATCTAGTTTATGTCATCTGCAAATTGCATTGTGTAGTTGACATTTTGTACTGAGATCAGTCAAGAAAATACCAAAGATGATTGGTCCTGGAACTCATCTCGGGTACTTTCTTAGGAGTTCCACCCTGATAAATTTCCTGTGGGAAAACCACTGATTTTCCTTACATACCTGCAGTGGTCTCAGTGGTAGCTCCTATAGCATAGTTCAACGCAGTTTCAGAATTCACTGTGGTACTCATCTTGTTAACACAGAACTAAGCATTTAGTTTATTATACTTGACTTAAGCACATGTAGATCTTCTAGCCATTCAACTTTATGCTGTCAGCTCTCCAAAGTACTTGGAGAGCTTTTATAGGTCTAAATGACCTACTATCTCTTGAGGATTTTTATTTTTCAAATATAGGTAATATAGTGGGGAACAATGAGGGCCAGAATATGGTATAGTTGACACACTGGCAGGTCTGAATGCATGAAGTAATGACTGTTTATCATCTGTGTGAATGATTCACCACGAAATTGAAGAAGACATTTTAATGAAGTGGAAGCATTAGGGAGAAAACCCCAATGGACTAGCTGATTCCTGGAAGGAGCTTGCATCCTGGGAAGATGGGTACCTTGAGTGTGACCTAAAAGAAGCAGCCCTTGTATTCAGAAGCCTGTCAACAGATACAGAAGCAGGATATCAGGCTGTGGTCTCTACATGAGAGAGAGGAGAGAGGAAGCAGAAGAGGAAAAATTCCTTGTTTAATGCTATTCCTTGTCTTTTTTTATTCAGCTCTTTACTATAGAATTTTTGTACTCTATATTTTCCATAGTTAATCGATGATTTGCTACATGGTATCATATCAAATGCTTTACTGAAATCCAGATAAATTAGATATACTTAATTTCCTTCATCTAGAAAATCAGTTAACTTATCAAATACAGCTATTAGATTAGTCTAACATGATTTGGCAAAGTTTTGCATTTTATCTTATTTTCCAATCACTTCCATGACTTTAATTCTTTCGAGTTTGTTCTAAAGCATCATGTATGGTTAAAGTCAGTATTGACTAAAAATTGGCTTTTTTCCCCTTCTCACGTAAAGCTATTACTTTTTCTGTTCTTTAATACAAGAAGTAGCATGCCCTGTTGGATAGCTGTATTGAAAAAAAACCTGGCTTGTTATTTTTAAGTTCTGTGATAAAGATCATCTTCCTTGCCTTCTGACCCCACAAGTTCATTAAGCATATATATGTTGCTTTCTTCTGAGCTGTGGAGTTCTACATTTTCACAGACATATTCCTGTTAGTCAATCCAGTTGGCTCACTTGGATTATCATCAGCCTTAGTATAAAGTGATCTTTCCATGATCCCTTTGTGTTTATAGTGCTTAAGAACCTCTGGCTTTTAAATTTATTTTACTTTCTTTGAAAGGCCCTTTGAGCTTGAGTTTTGGCAACTTATGTGTTTATTTCTGCTTCTAATTCTGAAAGTCACTGCTTTCTTTGCTGAGCAAGTCTGGGTTTTTAACCTTCTATAATATAGTCATGATAGTATAGTTATTCAGCCTAGTAGGTCTGCCCTTGTATGTTTGTAACCTTGCAGGTGCAAGTCCAAATATCTATATCTACATCTATAATTATTTATTTTTAATACTACCTTAAAGAATTTCCACGTGTCCTTCCTGGCTGAGTCCAGCTCCTTAGACTGATTGCACAATCTTGTTTCCTTCACTTTATCAAATTTTGTTCTTTTTAAATCAAGAATCTGATTTACAGACTTATTTTTAGTTGTCCTTGAGTCAACTAATGATCACTCAATCAAAAAATGTTTCCAACAATTAACTTTTCTATGCTGTTTTCAGTATTTATCCAAAGCAAAGCTAAAATAGCATTGTTTTTTTATTTGTTTCAACTGGAAAAAATCCTCAATGAGTATTATAAGAAGCTCATATCTACCTGTATTCATACAATTATGTTCAGTTATAATATGAATAAAAGAAGGCATTATAGCAGTGTGTAAAGTAATGGCATAGAGAATTAAAAATAAGACAAGGAAATCTGTGAAACTCACTTCAGTAAGTTCTCTAGAGTATAGTAAGATGCAAGAGGAATTTAACAGGAATCAAAAAGATTAAAATTTAACAGGAATCAAAAAGATTAAAAATTAATCTTAGTTACTGAGCCACAAACCAGCAGTTAAGTGATGGACGTAACTAGGCCAGCATGCTACCTTACCTTTGCCAACGTGTAGCTGCACAACTGATTTCTTGCATGTATTTCTGATTCATGCAGCTCTGACTATTCTCTGGTTATGATTAAATGTATTTTTCAGCATGTATCTAGGTCTTACTTTCATTATAATTTTATTGTTCATGTGACAGATTCATGTTAACAAAAATGGTGATTTATTTTCGCATTCTCTTTGGGTGAACCTCTGTTACAGCTTACCCAAAGTCAATGAAATATTTTTTTTTAAAAAGCACTTCTGCCCTTTGAGAGATTAAGAAATTTTTCTATCCTGCTTTCATCTTTAAATAAAGAGCCCAGGTGATACCCAACCAAAACACTACAGTAAGTCTCTCTTCAATAGTGGTTTCAGTAAAGTTTTCCAAATCAGCTTTTTAATTTGACAGCTTATCAGGTTTTTCTGTCAGTTACTGCTATATAATAATGCTTCTCTAACTCTGCAGACAGATTTTCTTTTTTCCTTTATTTTTCATCTTGGATATCCTGGTGAAATACAAAGGCTCATCCCTTCTTAGACTTGATAGATCCTGTAATTAAATTCAGATCTTGATAGAAAGTGAGGCACAGTTGTCATTACTTGATCACAGAAGGTATAACACCTTTCAGTTAAATACGGCAAGGTGGCACAATGCATCTAGTTTAGAAGGAGAAAGAATATGGCAAATGAGCAGTGACTCAGAAAAAGGTGTTCTAAAATACTGGAAGAAACAGATATCTGCTCTTTCTGTGTCTTGTGGCAAAGGATGGTGCCTATACCTGTTTACCATAATTAGTCAGAGGGTGATATGAAAATGTATTTCTGAAGAAGACCACAAGCTGTGGGGATTCAAGTTAGAAAAGGAAAGTGGGAGTGAAAACAGATCTCAGAATGATACATGGCAAATCTGTCACAGCTGGTCCCATTCACCTTTTCAGGAAGGCCATTATCTCTTAACAACTCCAGTAAAAGTCAGATCACGAAAGATGGAATATTTCCAATATGTAGCGATTCTTTTGCACACTTCTGTTTGGTTTGACATGTTTTCAGTGTAACTTGCAGTATCACAACTTATCCAATGTAGTGGGCTCAGTTCAAAATGGAGGATTAATTTGTTGCTGGTTAAAAAGAAAATGATTCAATCACGTTCTTTATCAAGGAATCTTAGCTACTCAGTAGCTTCCTTAACAACGCAATGCTGATATCTGTGATAAAAAGAATTAATGTCTTTAAAGATATTTGCATTTTTCTTTTCTTTCCCAGTGGCAGGACCATGTTGTCAATGCAAAGTTTTAAACACCAGATTCCTTTATTTCTCTTTCCTTTCAGCCTGCCCTCTAGTAGGTTCATAGCTGTCCCACTCAAGATTAGACAGGACTTTATGTAATATGTAACTCACTAAGCCAAACCAATATCCACTGACTTAGTAAAATTACTTTTGTGTAACACTTAAGTAAGTATGACTCTGACTGTGCCTCTCACTTTAGATGTCTGACCTATATGGGCATACCTATACGCTTCCTTTCAGACTGGTCTTAATGCTCCTGGTGGCCAATAGAGCACGCAGGAGAAGGGTACAACAGTGTACTTTTGCTATGTGTTCCTTCTACGATGTAGTTTGTTTCCATTAGCTTCTGGGGCAACCCTGAAGTGAGTCTGAAATGGGAGCCTTTCTCAGGACAGAACAAATCAATGTGGTGTTGATCCTTCCAAACAGACAATCTATCATATGGAAAACAAAATTCATTTCTCTGCAGTGCTATTGTGTTTTAGGTGCTCTCAGAAGATGAGGTATTTTTTTATTTGGGGCACATCGTGCATGTGTCCCCAGATACATTTTACTGGTGGTGTGAGATGTGACAGCAGAATAGTACTTTATGTCTTCAGGATAAGAACTTCCATTAAACTAACTCATTCAGAAACAGTCACTATAATTCATACTGCAGCAGGGAAAACAGCAACCTGCTCTGTCCTAGATATATTTTTCAAGAGACTGAACCGCATTAAACAGGTATCCAGGAGCACACAAATCATTGCAGTCTTGAATATATGAGTATGAATATGCTTTAGACTCTCTTTCACCCCTTTATACCATGTGAACATGGGAGAGAAGCTCTACACCCATCTCTTCATCCTGCTGTGTGGTTAGCTTTCTGCAGTCTTAAGCCCTGTTTGTTAAAAAAATAAAACATCTTGAAACTGCAGTGTCTACACTTTCAAAATAACTTTTTCTTTAATGCTGTGGATTTGAGATTAATGGCAACTTGATTATAACCAGTTCCACAGGACTGTTGTATTATATCATACATGTAAAAGTAAATTCAGAGTGTTCCAGGAGTGTTCAAAGAGCTACCTTGACTCTAGCAAGGTGTAGCTAAACCCCAGGGTCATTTTTGCAGTCTGGCCTACCTGTCAGAAAAAGACTGAAAAGCTTGGATGATTTATATAACCTAGAACCCTTATGAGCTTCACAGAGACAGATTCTATAGTACATACCATTTCAAATAAATTTGAAGCAGAAACTGAACATCCATTGCTGTATCAGAAGCACAAATCAATGTGAATGACATTGTGATTTCAACCCCTTATAAGCAGAAGTGAACTGAATTGAAGGCAGTGAAATTAGGCTCTTACAAATTGGTTTAATTCAGATGCAAATGGTTTAATTTTCTCAGTGGACTATTACTAAGTTAGGAGTTAAGGAGTTAAATGTCCTTTCTGGTGCAGCATTGAGTTTAGTGGGCATTAAAAAACAATGAACACCAGTTTTGTCAGGGTTAAGTATATATAAAGACACTCTTTATTATTAATGCATGTCAGTTGTGTAAAATAGGAAAGAGTACTGGTTTAAAATGTTAAAGTTACAATTGTGAAATAGGGAGAGAAGAATAAATACGCCCTTTTCAAAAGAACAAACGGTACTAAAAGTTTAACTATAGCTGGGTAGAGGGCTAATATCTGGAAAATATGCTCTCATTTTCAGAGCACAGCAGTTGCTTCACATTTTTGTCTGAACTAGAATACAAACTCAGACTGAAGACAGTGCTATTGCACCAACAATTCCCAAAAGCTGTGGTAGGATAAGGTACATGTGAAGGGTTTGGCCAGAGAAGCTTCAGGCTCAGTTTCAGTCTTCCTCCTCCTGTTTTTAACTTCTCTGGTGCTCACAGGTATCCTGTGTGTATAAATCATTATTTATGAGCCAAATTACCATCCACAGAGGTGCAGCACTTCAGTGTTCAGTGTTGCAGTGACTTGGGGGAGCCTGTATATCACAGCCACACATCTAATTGCCAGTCCCAAAGCTGATGAAGGCTCTTCATAACAGTGATGAGCAGTGAATATATTTACATTTTTCGTTAGTCAGCTTGATCTAATAAACTCAATATTGCATACAACAAATGGTTATCAGTGAGCAGCATTCATTGAATGGAAACATGTCCAGTGGGGTTTTGTACAGAGCTTGAAAATATCTAACACTTTTATAAGTGGCCTGGAAGTCTGCATAAAGTCATTGCTAATGATGTGTGACTGTTACAAAGACAACAAAAAAGTGGTAAACAGTAGCGAGGGTGGGGCAAATGGGAAGTGTGAACATGATCACTTAGGAAGCCAGGAGGATTTAAAGACAGTTGCAGAAAGCACTGCAGCAGTGCTAAATGCCAAAGTATGGGTTTAAAAGGAAGGAGTGAAGGTTATGGCAATGTAGACAATGTGCTGAAATGTGTAATTCTGCGAAGTCACTTGTGGGGGTCTCATCTTCCAGGTTGCTCTGTATGAAACACCATGCAATGCTCTGATAAAGGAGTTTATGGAAATGGCTCTGTGGGCATAAAAGGCTAAAATGTAAGAATTGGGCAGGATTTTACCACCCTTTACAGCACTTTGAAACCAGCTCTGGAACAGGTATCAAAGTCTATGCCTGGGGTCTGTGGTTCTGTGGAAAAAATATTGGTGCATATGTAACAAGAGCCCAAAAGAGGTGCTATCTCAACTGATTTATGGTTTCGAACAGAAAACTATGCAGTGTCTTGATTACAGTATAAGTGCTTTCAGGAAAGGAAAACAGTAGATGCTTACAGTGCTCTTTAGCTGTTCCTAGAAAGCCATAACCAGAACTAAGAAATTCTTGCAAGAAATAGAGCACATGATTTCAACAGTGAGCCTTGGAATTCAGTACTGAGAGATTTTCCTCTACTGTGTGTCATCACGTTAGGAGAAGATCTTTTCCTGGAAGACCTGTTTGAGCCCATTACAGGTTATGAATTAACCAAAGAATAGTTTTATGGTTGAATACAGGATCAAGTGGGTCAACAGTCATATCCTGTGATATGCAGATCAGATTATGCCAAAGTCTCTATTAGGAGTGTATTATCAAGGTAAGAATAATGTTATGGTAGCATTGTGTTTATAATGCAGATATAACTATACCTTCCCAGGAATTAACAAAGTCGGACCAGAAAAAAAGAACATTTCCAGGTACCATTTCTATATCCGGAAACACTACTGTGCTAAACAGTAGCTATACAACACCCTGAACACATCAGTCCTATTGTATTAAACTGAGAATGTGCTTACAAAAGAGTAGAAAGAGAATACTGAAAATATTACCCCAATCCTAACATAGCATTTATCTTTCTCTTTCTCAGCTTTGTATATTTAAACAACCATAAATCCTGGTAGGTAGGAAAATGATTATTAGTTAGCCACTTGCTTAGCCATTCTATTTGATATCTCACAGTGTGTTACATGTATTTTTTCCAGTAGCTGACTTTAGTTAAAGAGCATTCTATGGAGTAAGCCTTTATACAGCTTTTCCAGCTGAGCTGGAGAGATGAGCCATGTTGCAAGAGTTTGTCAAGAATAATCTGCTGTCTGTACGCTTTCGGTATCTGCCACTGCTCTGTGTATGTGAGCACCATAGGTGTTCTGTGCAGAAGACAAAAGGGGATGTTACTACAATCTTTGTCGGAAATGTTTTTTAGCCTTGTGCTTTATCGATGGTAATAATCCATCCTTGCAGTTAGACATATTTTAATCTTAATTGGATTTATTTCAGCATTAGCCATGAAAGTTTGTTTGTAAGTTCTGGTGTTCTACTTCAGAAGCAGTGCAAATCCATGCACATATTAATAAAAGCAATGATGGTAGGCAGTTTCCCAGTTTCCTTTTCCCATCTAATCTATTTATTCCATGGCAGTAGTTTCATGCATGATGGTGGACGGTGGATTGATGGAATGATGTAGTCCTTCCTTCTTAGACTCCTGAATTTTGTCTTGAAAATATGCTTATTGAACTGGCATGCATTAATATTTTATTAGTAAGCCATCTGCATGTTTTAGCTGTTAGTGTATTATCTGCTTAGAATTAGATGTTTGTATAATACTTCTTCATTCTCCATACTATCATTTAAAAATAAAAATAATTTAAATAGCATATTTCATTATATTTTAATAATGCATTAGTGCTTAATGTTAGAGAAGATCCTAGAATTCATAAAGCTGGAAAAATGATAATATCCTTATCTAATTTCTTCAACATAGTGGGTTTCAGTATGTTTTTAAAAGGTCAAGTGGTTTTCTGAGAAAAAGTGGATCTGTAAATTGTGCTAGAGGAGCTATTTTCATTCAAAAGTTGTTCTTTTCCCCATTTAACATTTCATAAGTGTTTCAAAGTAGAAATCGAGTCTACTTTTTGATATTGCATCAGAAAATGGATTTTTGTATAAGAAAATGAAAAATTAAACATACTGACAGTTGGCTAGCAATTACATATTTCCTTGCAAATTCATATACACTTAAATAGTTCAATATTGATTGTTTTTTTTCCTTCTGGTGTTTCAATTCAGATTAACTCTGAAAATCATGTCAATAAATGTAGACCTACACAGAAGTTAGCTGCCAGCTTTGCATTGTCCACCTAAAATGTAGACTTGCTAACTTTAAAGCAGAGTAGCTTGTCATATGAAAGTGCATTCTGGGCAACAGCTTAAAGAATTGGGATAACTTGATTTAGCTGGTGCAGATCAGATTCATACATGTTAGATCGGTCATTGGAGTTGGTGGCTTTCTCTTCTAGTTGCCCAAGGCTACCTTGACACCAGCTGTCATGGAAACATCCAAGGAGAGATGTGTAGCTTGAAAGGCCTTTTCAGACCATGATTTAGCAAGGTGCTCAAGAATTGCTTCTGTGATTGATGTTCAGTGTGTCTTTAAGGGCTTTTGCAGAATACTGTGTATCGAAATGGACTTTCCATAGGATTGGTTGGTGACAACACTGACAGCCTTTCTCACACCTATGCTCCCTAACAGGAACTTTATTCAGCAGTGGATCTTTCCCCCATTTTTACACAGAGCATGTAAGAAGTCATTATGCACAGATTTCAGGAAAGTGGTAAATGTGCTATGGTAACCATCTTTTCCCTCCCTTGAGAACTTCCTAAATCACAGAAGAAGGAAATTATAGAAGAATTTTGGACATAGAAATCCAGAGCATTTGAGCAATGTAGTTTTCAATTTTCTTCAAAATCAGAATCTCAAAGCAAAATAAAATGTTTCACAATAATTCTTGTTCTGCTAAGTTAGACTGCACAAAAAAATGAGGTGAAACATAATCACATGGGGAAAATACTTAGCTAAATGGAAACACTCTGCAGACTTTAAAAAATTGAGTTGTATTTCATAAAATGTTATAGTGATGTGCTGCATATCACAGATTAAATGGAAAATATTAATGAAGCGTTTTTTTAATATATAATTAGAGAATCAGATTATTTCACCTTTTAAGAGATAAAACTAAATCACTGCTGCAAGTCTACCCACAGCCATCAAGCTATTGTGTAGTGGACTACTTATTATAGTTCTGCAGTCTTAAAGCACTCCTCTGCTTTTATCTCAGTGAGCATCTGTTTCTATTATTTACAGTTTCTGTTTCTATGTCTTGCCAAAAGCGTTAAAAAAATCCTATATGTACAAGTTTAAACCTTTCCATTTGAAATAGATTATTCTTTTATAGTAAAATGTCTGCAAGGCATAAATACACAAATTGAAATGTCACTTTTAGACAGAACTGAAAGTCTGGAGCTTGCTTTGGCCAAGGGCTACTTTTTTTGCTGTGCTGCTGACACGGAACAGATTTTTATCTCTTAAATGCCATTTTCTATCTGTACGGGTGCATTTGGTTTCTCCTGCTTGGGAAAGGCTTGTCCAAATAATGACCTCACTTTTGTTGTTTCCACTGGCTTCTGTATAATCACGCATATCCCTAGGAGTATGAGCTGATGCAGTCTCGACAGATGTAGTGAGTGTAACAAAGCACCTGTATGGTCCAGGACTTTGGGGCATAGTGGTGGCTGAAGTCTAGCATTTTTGTGCTTGTGAAAGAACGCGAAATCAACGTTTTTAATATTTTCCGTTGCAGTCTAGTTAGCTTGCGTGCTGTTGGTGAGGGGTGATGCTTATTGCCTTGGATTTCTTATTCTTTTTATGTCTCTTGTCATGTAATGAGCATGAAATTATCCTCCCTGCACCCTGTGTTGCCTCCAAAGAGTCTGCTAGAGCAGCTCGAATGCAGTAGCTTTGGTGATCACAACTGAAGGCCAAACTCTATTTTCTCTTATAAATCACATATTCAAGAGCAGAGTTTAACCTCAGAAGATTTTTTTTTTAAATTGTTTCAGATAACTTTTCATATTGCAAATGGTACAGCAATAATATATGGAAAAAATATTTAGAATTTTTCAAAGCCTTTCACTGACTACAATAAAATGCAATGATATGAACAGTGACCTTTCAACCGTTTGTCCTATTTCATCCTTGGAACTTGCAGTGTAGTTAAACTTAATTAGGAGGCTCACACATAGTTAGTAAGACCTTTCTTATTAATGGCTTCTGCCTGAATACTGGGTACTCATGGGGTTACAGACCAACAGAAATTTAAAATAAGAGCTGAGTACAGTGTTTTCCATTTGCCATTGTTCATTTATATAATGTGAGTATTATTTCTGTCAAGAGACATTCTATATAGCAGCTCTTTGCTAACATGAAATGAAGATCATCCAGATTGCTACCTGGGCAAAAGTCAGAACACATTCAGTAGTTGCTATCGCAGACCTAAGTAATTTTAGATACAGCAGAGTTGAAATGTTCTCCATTTTCCAGCTGTTGAAAACCTATTGAATAAGAAACTGCTTACAGTCAACTTCTGGTTAAATTTCTATAGGAAAAGTAACCTTAAATGCTGTGACATTATGATTTAGAAACAGTTCAGAGTCCTTTTACCTTGGAGAACTGCAAAATGTCACTGTTGGAGTGATGTGGGGCATGGTACTGTACTTATAACAATTCATTTTTTATACTTTAATCTTCCTCTTTAATGATTTCTATCAATTTCCCTGCCTATTTTAGCAGCAGCCATACAATATTAGCTCCTTAAATGCTGCACAGGCAGTACAAAGGATCTTTTTAAAACTCCTGATAACAAAATACGACCTTTAATTTATCAGACAAGTCCTATGTTTTCTTATCTCCCTCTTGTTGCTTTTCATCTTCTCTTGCTTGCTTTTGATATAATACACCAATCTCTCAAAGTAAGCAATCCAACACTACATAAACTGAGACAGTTACTGCATTATAGTGAGGAAGTGAGAGTCAGGAAGAGCACACTCTTCGTTTAATTACTAATTAATCCAGTGAAAAATAATCAAAACCAAAACAGGGCGGAAGGTAGTTGATTTGAAGTGAAGGTTCAGATCTCCCTGAGAGGTTAATGAGAGTTCTCAGTTCTATCCTGTAGAAAGTTTTAAAAATGAGATTTAGTTTCTTTAATATGCAAGCATGAAACAAGGAGTTTACAGGTCAGCATAAGGCATTTTGGTACAGTCTGTAGTATCAGTGGAATGGGAATCAACTTATACATACATCTTTCAATAAATCTGGTAATCGGATTCTTCTTTAAGGCAATATAAGTTTTGCTTTGTGTTTAGTAGTGTTATAAGCCACTGATGAGAGATTTCACTCTACTATGAAGACTGCTGTCAGTCATTCTGTGAGCAGAATATTCTCTTGGGATGTTTAATATTCATTATAAGGAACTTGGGAATCCCTGAAGGGTGAAAAGGGCCATATTATATTATGGTCATTTAATACAAACTTGCCAGGTTTGACACTTCAAAGTTTTGGAGAAGTCATACCTCAGGGTGGTTTCTTTTTTTATAGGTTAGCTCTTCTGGAATAAGGCAAGGCATTGCAGAGTTGCACTCTAACTTATATGCTACAGGTTCTTTCTCTAACTTTAGAGTTTCTTTGCTTTTTTATCTTCTCGCCAAGCTGATGGTAAGGTTTGTTCAAGTTGTCCAATGGGAAAAAATATACATCCTAGAATTGTGTATCTACCTTCCATTTGAACACTGGAGGAGATCCAAGTCAGCCTTCTGGATGTGTAATTCCTTGTAAAATCATCTTCGAGGCTGACCACTGTATCCTCCTCCATCTCTCCCAACTCGTCATCCTACACACTGTAACCAGTAGAGCTGACAGATTTTAGCAACAGAAAAAGACACATATCTTCACCTGATGCACCCAGAACTCATTCCTAAATTAAACACTGGACAGCCAAGTCTGTGAGCTTTCAGCAAAAAATTAGGCCAGAGCAGTGTCAGCGTCCCCACAAACACAATGATTTCTTGAGGTGGACCTGGGCCTCTTGTTCTCTGCCCCATGCAACCCAGTCTCATGCCAGTGTATCCTGGCCCCAGCGTGTTGTGATGGAGGGGTGATCTTGTGTTTGCAGGCATAAAGGCAAGCTTACTGATGGCTACTGAGGGCGAGATGTTTGTGGGTGACTGGTAGGGCTATTAATGAAGGCAGCAGGCAGGATCAGATGATGAGATGTGCTGCAGAGTATTTAGGAGCTAAGTTTCTTAGGAGTAAGACACGCTAGAGGTCTACAGTGGCAGGTGAAGTAAGGTTATGCCCTAGCACACCCTGCTCATCATGCATGGAGTCTGCAGCATACATATATGTAAATATAGCTTTAGAGAATGTCTGTATATTGGCTATTTGAAACACAGATCTGAATCTCTTGTATTGTTAATGTCAGTTTACGTTACGACTGTAATGACACTGAAAGCATCCACTTATGGCCAAGATATGGAGCCAGTGTGAACACAAGCATGACAAAATTACATGCAAGTCATGTAGAAGTTTGTGCTTGCAACTGACAGCTCTTAAAATATCACTCCCTCTTTTGATGGAATGGGGCAATCTGCATGTGCAAAATCATCTATGGTATAAATTTTAGACCACAGTCTTTGTATCTCCAGTTTATTCCAACATTCATATATATTTTTATACACAAGTGTATGTGCACAGTAATAGTAATAGATGATTTGAAAGAACTTTAGTATGGGTACTGAGATTGTGCTTTCGTTTACTAGCCTGTCCACGTGAGACACTAGGTGAACTGTTTGCCCCGGTACCACAGAGCAGCTGTGGCTTCCTCTCATGCCGTGCAGTTGATGCTCCAGTCAGCTTTCATCCCTAACTGCATGTGGATGAATGATATGGGCCTCTGTCTTCCTTTTGCAGATGTCAGGGGAGTCATGATTCAGAAATAGCAATGTCAAGGTCATGATGAGTAAAACTAGGAAGAGAGGGATTGTTTATAAATGGAGATAGACCTTGGTTTAATCATTTTGTTATTTATTTCCCTAGCAGATCACTGAGACTACCAAGGTGAATTTGTATTCTGTTAAAGGGTTTGTTTCAAAGAAAATATTCTCTACTCTAGGTTGTTCTTCACAGACTCTCGATTTTCAGCCTTCTTACTTATTCTCTTTCAAGGATGCTGCTATTTCACATCAATAACTGACACCTTTATTTCAGAGAACAAAATAGAATTACACTCCAGCACTGACAATACAATAAATCAGGGGGGATAAAATACATATTAGTGAAGTTCACATAGTTGGTTTGTCCCAGCTGACCTATAGATATAAAGGTATGATTAAAGTTTTTTTGGACTGCTTCTTCTCAATCTTGCGACAAGATTTAGCTCTGACTCAAAGATTTGACCTTTGCTACTCCTCTCTGCTTACCTTGATTCTTTGGAATTATTGTTATTCCCTTGAAATCTTACTGCCTGCAGAGAATTAACACTGCGTTGTGACAAAATATTATCTATTTGTCAGAAGAATGAAGCCATCTAGAATTCAATCAAGTTAGACAATGACATGGTGCACATCCTGAGTGAATCATTTCTGCTTTGCTTTTTTAATCAAAGAAATCTTGGCCACATAACCAGAAAGAGTCATGCTGGATAGTCACATAGCTGTCTATAATTAAAGTTTAGGCATATCAGTTGTTTTTTATGAATTACAGTTGAAAAGCACGCCTGCCAGCGCACTTAATCTTTCAGATGGGTAACAGAAATAAAATCCCGAAGCCACAGGTTTATTTAGAGAATGAAAATATTTATTAAACTTCTTGGAAGTGTTTTTACTGAAGAATTTCCTTGTGTTTTACCATATTGTTAAAAACAATCATAAATAAAGGAAACATAAAAAATGTACACTGAATACTCCTGAGAAAAACAGTATGTGGTATTTATGTTTTCCCTACTGGCGATGAGATTACCAGATGAAGTAAATGCACAGAGTTTTACTGAATTCAGTGGGGCTATCTGGATTCGTTGTAGCTGAGTGTATGACCCAAATGATCTGTTTGGGAAGAAGCAGTTATTGAAAAGATGTATGTTTTTCATGATGTAATAATAGGGTGTTTGTTGCTTTTAAAGTAATTTCCATTATTTTCAATGCTACGTTGTTGGGTTTTTTTAATTGTTATTTAATGTAGTTGTTAAGTTACCTATGTGTCTACTAGTTTCGTTACTAAACCTATGTGTTCTCCTTGAAACTAAATCTGGATAATTTCCACACCATTTCCCCCTAGCCCTTCCATTTATATTATATACTAGAAGAATTTGAGCTAATGTAATAGTGTCAAATTGAGGTGCATTTGACAATGCACTTTTTTCTCTGATGAGGGATAGGCTAACGTAATCAGCAATTATTTTTTTTCTGTGACCTTTACAAATCAAATGGTTATTTCCTTGCCTTTCATTTGTATTTTGCTCCCAGTGGTGCAAGACTGCTGCAGTTAGTATAAAACATAATTTATAGACAGAATCACATTATAATACAGTGCAATAGTCTCAAAAAATGTACATAATGCATGGACCTTTTAATGAAATAATTCAAAGAAATTTATAAACTGCCCAAGATTAAATTTATGCTGTTAATTCACAGAGGAGTTTCCATGAGCACTGTAGAGATGTCCTGGAGCAGCTGCCAAGAAGTAGAAGTGGAGGCAGCAATAAACCTCGTCTAGGATAAATCCCGTGTTAGTAATGGCATTACAGTAGAGAAATGCCATAGCATTAGGGATTGAGACTGATGACTGCAGAGAGTCCTCCTACCAAATGTACCTGATTTACAACCACTTGTTGAATAAACAGTATAGAGTTTAATGTCTTCCCAACATATGCAGTTGTGATCACTGTTTCATTTTGACATGACTATATGGTTCTTCTGAAGTTTAGGGGGCATTCCTTCTTGAAAAGCATCCCGTGAGTAACAGTGGGTGAATCTGATGAGTGAATGATGATCTACACTCATGAGACTTATTTCTATTTCATTAATAGATTCCTTATGCCCACAAACTTCAACTGAACAATTTAGAATTTTCTTATAAATGACATAGAAGAATCACGCCCGCTTGCCCCTTTTTTTTTTTAATATAGATAACTAAAAAACTAATCCAACAGCAACAAAACATCATGATTCTTTTGTTTAAACTTAAGGAAACCTTCTAGAAATAAGACATTTTCTCACATATTCAGTGAATCAACTGATAATGCCTCAATAAAAACGTTAGAAACATCTTACTGAAAAGCTAAATATAAGCGTTAAAAGTAGTTGGCAGTCAGGGTACATAAATAATTAACTCATTGGTATATATATGTATATATATGTAACTGAAGATACAAATCCAGAACAGAAACATGGAGGATCACACTACTTATCTGTGTTCCCATGTTGATCATTTGACATTTCTCATATTTTTCCTGTACTTCTCAAATTTTCATTTAGTCACAGGAAGCTTACTCTAAGTGAAGGAGCCCAGGATTTTAAAGTAATTTTAAAGATTGTAACAGGAAATTTTTTTTAAGAGATTCCGTATTCTCACAACATCACAAGAGTTGTGTTCTGAAGCCTTTTATTCTAAATTTTCAGTTTCTTGGAAAGGCTGAAAAGGGAAAGTTTTGGGAAAATATTGTTTTACAGGGAACATTCCTAAAAGTTGAGAATAGGGCAGAATGTGCATATGAAAAAAAGTATATATTTTTATATATACACTCATGCACTTTTAAATATTGATATGTATATAGAAGATCACATTGTGTACTTTCCCAGAGAAGTTGTGGAACCAACTTCCGTGGTTGTCCTGCGAAGTCGTGGCTGCCCCTCCCTGGCAGTGTTCAAGGTTGGGTTGGATGGGGCTTTGAGCGACTTGATCTAGTGGAAGGTGTCCCTGCCCATGGCAGGGGAGTTGGAACTAGATGATTTCCAAATGTCCCTTCCAGCCCAAACCATTCTATGATTCTATATTGGAAAGTGAATATGAAAAGGATATCCTTTCAAAAGAAAATAGATCAATTTCTGGCATAGTGAACTATGTCCTTGCTAAACCAAATAAGGGAGACATGAAACATGGAAAGTAGCAGTTAATGTCACTGCAGAATAAGTACCTGCATAAATAAATGTGTTTTGGCACAGAAGCTGTTGCTTTTGGTATTTCGGGGGGGTATGGTACTGATTCTTCCTTGCAAGCCTGTTATCTTGTGATGCTGATAGTGGGGATGATTGTTTGACAAACTAGAACATTGATTTTCTGGATTTGGGTAATACTTTGGTTTGATAATTAGCAGTAGGATCTTTCTAGCTCAATAAAATGTATTTCTGAGCACTATGTGGGCTACTGCATCCTGTACTACGTTTCTACTGCAGATACAGGTGGGTTTTGAAGTCAAAGACAGTATGCATGTCTGAGCTAGTAAGATCGACATTGGGTTCAAACCTGAATTAGGAATGACTGCTTTTTACTCATCTGGCTCTTCTCATCTCTCAGGTTCTTTACTAATATGAACCAATACAATGGAAGAAAAAGGTATTGTTGGTCTAAAATACTACTGCCACAAAAAACCTATACATTGAAGGAAATATTTAGGTTTACCATTCTCCTAAAAAAAGTTTTAAGTAGAAGACATGGTTTTCTGAGGGATAACACCTATATCATTCAAACACAAAAAGCTATAATTACAAATATTTGAAGTTATTTGCTAATTATTCCTCATTGTCTGATATTTTTCTGACTGTACTAGCCTTATTTTCTCTCATTGTTTTATTTAAAGAAGTCAAGGATCTCTGCACAGACTGAGAATAGATACATTTTTCAAATATCACAAGTTTGTTTTTTGCATTGCTAAGTTCTAGTTAGTTCTTGACTTATGAAACTCCACTACAAATGGCCTCTTGCTAAATTTTAAAGTGCTTCCACATTTCAGAACCAGGCTACCTTTCAGCAAGTCACTTTTGTCAAAGCCTTGGTGTTCCTTCAAGACATTGTCAACATGTCCTATGAGAATGTACAAACAGTGAATACCTGGTCTGTTCTGTACCATCTATTTGAATCTCTGGAATTTATTTAAATGAAGCAAAGAAGAAGGTTTTTTTTTCTGAGTAGGAAATAAGTTATAGCAGGTCTGTTACTAGACAGCAGAAGTAAGTGTGACTTAGATGGTGATTAAGAGTTGTGTTCTTTAAATGACTAACCTGGAGTGAGAGGTTGGATGTCTTTTGAAAACTTAAACCTGTTTCACCTGAACATGTTTAACTAGTTAATAAGAAACATCAAAAAAAGACAAAACCCTGAGGTCAACGATCATTTTTTGTAAAGCCATTCGATGATGTTTAAATTTGTTTTTTGGGTCTGTCTATAACATAAGTTTAATAACCTAGCTCAAATGCAGATTTCTAATTTTCAATTAACATAGGAATAATTTTGTTTGCTAAAATAAAATAAATGAATGAATGAAAAGTCTGAACCATGAAATGTTCTAGGTAGCACTTTTTAAAATTCCAAATTTCAAAACATCATGTGGCAACTGTATAGCTCAAGCTTTAAGTATTAACTTTTAACCTTTGACCTTACAGATTTTAACCAATGAAATGTCTCTTTAAACTTTAAAGGAAACAATGATAACGAGCGCCTGGCGATTGCTAGACAGCGAATTCCATATCGACTTGGTCGAGTAGTTGATGAATGGCTACTCGACAAAGGTAAAAAACATTGATTAAAACTTCAAATAAAAAAATAATTTGAACATAACCAAGTAGTACTTCATTGTAACACTAATAAACATAAAAAATAAATTTCAGTAAAACTAAATTAAAAACAAATTTTAAAAAGTAAAATATAGAGTAATATTTGCATACCTTGTATAATAATTTCTATACATTTCTAGAAGTACCAGCTGTTTAATAATCTTACCCTGTTAACTTAAGGTTAAAGGGACTGTTAAATATAATCCACTAACTCAATCTATGAAGGTACTCACAGCAAACATTAACCAAAAATTATAAATTATTCATAGATTATATGACATGTTCCAGCATCTAAATTATTAACTAAAAATATATGTAGTTATGATATCTTCATTATGGTCCTGAAAAAAAATTTGTTTAAACTGTAGGTATCTTAAATAGTGGGCAATATGAATTGCCAATCAAAATGAAGTCCCTTTAACGTTTGCAACCTTCTAAGGGGATTTTGGAACAAACACTAATTAAAACAGAACTTAAAGTTGTGTGCATGCTTTTTGTGAGCAGAAACCAATCTGCTAAAGTGACTATTTACTAAGAGTGGTACTGTTGCTGAGGATTTCTCTGTTTAATGGAAATGTGCCATGATTTCTCCATCGGTATGTGTATCATTTCTGAAGCCGCTTTTGCATCTAAAATCTTTTATTTTAATTAGTGGCCTTGCTGAAAGCCAATCAGACATCTATTTTTGAATCTGCCTCTGAGATACTCAGTGTGAACCATGTGTTTCTTTTCAGTGTGTATGTTGAAGGAAAATAAACATTTAAATACAAAAAGGAAACATTTAATTAAAAATGTAAATATTTATTCACTTATATAGAGATATGACAGAATACTGCAGAACATATTCTTCAAAATTCACTCGACCTTATTGGCACATATATAAACTCTCTCTGTGTGTATATACATATTTGTATATGTCTATACATACATAAAACTCACACGTACATACTTAAAACTATAGGCCCTATGCTATATTGTGTGGAAAAAACTTTGAAATATTGGCAGACTTGAAGAAAGAGTAATCTAAAGCAATTAGAAACCTGGCATTCTTGACACACCAAAAAGCTTAACACTGCTTTCAGGTAAAAGGGAGAGGGGTATCATTTGGAGTACTAAACACATTTGCAGATAAATTTGATTGGCCTTTTAGCAAAAAAAAAAAAAAAATTCCCAAAGCGTCATAAATTAAGAAAAATGCAAATGCTCTCAAAATTTATGCATTTCATGGACACCTCATTAAAAAGCAATGAATTATGAGTCAAATCCTTTTCTTATAGTTTATTGCTCTCATTTTTCACTCCATGACGATCTGTTATCACTCATGTAGAGTATAGTGTTCACAGTCAACATTTTTGCATGTATATAATATTATCTTCACAGGGCGTCAGCTCACAATCTTCAATAGCCAAGCAACCATAAAAATTGGAGGCAAAGAACGTGGCCACCCTTTCCAAGGCCAGCTCTCTGGTCTTTACTACAATGGCTTGAAAGTTCTGAATATGGCAGCAGAAAATGATGCCAACATCGTGATAGAAGGAAATGTGAGACTTGTTGGTGAAGTGCCTTCCTCTATGACAACTGAGTCCACAGCCACAGCAATGCAGTCTGAGATGTCCACATCAGTCATGGAAACAACCACCACTTTGGCCACGAGCACCGCTAGAAGAGGAAAGGCCCCGACAAAAGAACCTATTGGTCAGGTTAGTCGGCTTCCTCACCTTTTGCAAATATTTTCCTGTCTTTGAGTGTGGCTCCCTATATCACATTCACTCTGCAGATTAAATTGTTCCTGTTGAAGAAATGCATGAATTACAGATAAAAGTTCTGTACCGTATGTGGCTTGTGGATGCAGTGTTGATCAGCATTTAGAAGGAAAGTAAGGACTTTGTTGTTCTTCTAAATTAGGTAAACTTACCAGTTCAGATTTTTCTTGTGATGAGTTTTATTGCCCTGTCATACATCTTCACAGTGGTGCATATTTTTAAGAACTCTTTCTTCCTTTGAGGGCTTATATTGATTGTTTTCAGTGTAGGAATGCAAGTTGTCTGGAATTAGAGATAATGAAGTGGTGACTTTATCTGTGAGACAGAGAAAAGAGACCCAATTTGAAGAGGGAACAGGAAGGAGGTGTGAAGACAGTAAGTTGCAAGAGGCTGGAAAAGAGGGAATTTTTCTAGTCCCACGATTAATCATCTCGGGCAGAATTCCTCATAAGAGGCAGTGGCAGCAGAAGGAATTAAGAGCACTCTGGAAGACTCAGGCTCCAAGTCAGAGGCTGTTGTTTACTGTTTGTTGAGGTTATTTGCATCTCATGAATTTAGTGATATACTTAGTAGCTTTCAGGTTTTGTCAGGATCTCTGTATAATATGTGGGGGAATTTAATTATTGGGAAAAGAAGAGGGGAAAGCAGGTGAGTGAATTAAGTACCTTCATCTTGTGGATACCCTGAGTAATAGCATTCTGACTTTGTGCTTTAAAAACCTAAAACATACCAGGTTCTTTTATATCTATTCTGTCTCAAAAAAAAAAAAAAAAAAAAAAAGTACACTGCTAAAATCTTTTCCTATGTTCACTTGGTTCACATGCTTGCTTGTGTGCTCATTGTGCCATCAAGCCATGACAGCTATGCTCTGAGATCCAGAAATAGGACAAGGAGCAAAGAAAGTGTCACAAGCTGTAGGGAGGAACAGGAGCACGATGTGATGAATGAGGTTAATTTTCTCAAGAATGGAGGAGAACACGCTGATTAGACTGGGAGGCTGAGGTCAATTTGCCTGTTTTTCTGTGTAAAACCTCAACTCACAGTTTGAATTTGATCAGGGCATCAAACTTGACACTTCAGCTTTTCTGTCTGTAGTATTTTTGTATGCTTTATACTATGGACTGAAAACTACAGTGAAGTAAAAGTTAAGATTGTCATTTTATAAACTGAAGCAGAACATTTAACTTAAAAGTGAACTTTTAAAAAAACATTTTGACTTGTATTTTCAAACAAACACAGGTTTTATGCATTTTCCTTGTTTATGTAAAGTGCATGAGAATCCAAAGGAAAAAAAAAAGAGGGGAAGACAATTAAAACCCGACTACGTCATATGGAACCAGCTGTCTCCAAAAAATGTCATCCATTGTAGACCGTAGGTTACAGTTGTTTTAATGGTTATTGTAGTAAGCTACAATGTTTTTATTAAATGGGCAATAAATTTTCTTTGGTATTAATTCTGTTTTAAATAGTATTTCCCACTTAATTATCCAACTAGTCCAATCTCAGTATTTTGCAGCAATGAAATCTAAGACTTCATCAAATTTACACCAAGGAAGAGATGCATCTAAAAGTGTAGGACATCCTCACAACATGGAAGAATTTGGGCTAAATTAATGTTACTAAATTAAAATTAAACTAAGTTAAACTGTTCTAATATTTCCCAGCATGCTTTTGGCATCTGCCACTCTTTCAGGTAACGCCAAGGCACAATTTGGGAGGAAGAACAACACAGGGACCATTCCCCGTTGACACCTTGTATGATTTGTGGGCAATGGGAGTTTGTTGATACAGTTACTTTGCCAGTTGGCCTCAGTTTCCAAGGATATTCCCCAGTATGACTTACACACTTGTTCAGATGTTTAGCCAGTAAGATTTTTTTTCTTTTTGAGGTGTTCCATATTTGGGGAAGAAAAAAGTTTCTTAAGCTAACAACTGTGGTGAGATGTAATTTTTTGTGAACAGGGGAAACAATTAGGCAAAATTATCTTCCAAAGATGATCTGTTTCTAGACTGTGGTGCCTGAAATAAGGTGTGGACCTTATCAACTTTATCAGAGCATCTACACAATGTTTTTAGAGCACCTCACTGCCACTGGTGCAGAGTGACCTTAGTGCAACTGTGCCATTCCTTCATCCCCTCCTGGCTCAAATGGCTACACGAAAATACCATGAGCACTTGCTCTTTGATGTCCCACCATTTCGAGCTTCAGGCAGGCTCCAGGAGCATAGAGAGGTGCATGGCATCTTGCGAAACATGTTCTGAGGGTGAAGTTTTCAATCAACCCTTCTCACATGTTAGCCTGGCTGGTGCAAGTACTTGATGCAGCCCATTCGAAACTCTGCATCTGAGAGCCTGAAATCAACGTTTCTGAGGAAAGCATTCAATGTTAATGTCACTACAGCGTATGGCATCCTGAGTGTATAACTGAGTCCTTCTTGCCGTTAATAATACACAGTGGTTTACTTCAGCTATATCTAAACATCCTGCCTGGTAGGATCTGTGTTGTCATTACAACTATACACTTAATTAGTCAGAGACTGCACTGGAACGCAGTTTGCAATCAGGCCTGTGATTTGATTTAAAGAGATTGATAACATCCCAAAGTCAGAGCTGAAATTTGTCTGCATGATGCTATGTTATTCATGCAACAAACTCAGACCTAGGAAGCTACTGAATCAAATTAAGGACATAAGTTCTTCTCTTAATTAATACCTGTTTTCTTATTCTAGCTGCATGTAATAATTTCTGTGCTAGTGACCCACAGGGCTCCCACAGGTCTGTCCTGCAGGGTGCTGAGTAATCACTTCCCATCTTGATGTCACTGGGAGATGAAGGCACTCGCTGTTTCATAGAAAATCTACTTCTGATTTCTTCATTCCCTTTCATTTTTGTCCTTTATGGGGGTTTTTATGATTTTTTTACTATATAATCTCTGCAAGAGTGTCAACTGTATTGACATATTGCAATGCACAAGAAGAAAAGTTACCTTTCTAGCATTAATTAGGTTACTGAAGAAAATATGCAGCTGAACAGCAATTGCTAATGAAAAAACCTTACATTACTGCAAACCAGTGCATGTCTGAAATAGAATAGAAGCAAATGATCTAATCAGTCAGAGGTTGTTTGCTCCATTTGCAGAGGTATTGAATTCAATTAAAGATTACAATACTTAAAGAAGATCATTTAAATCTCTATTTATAGGAAATGTTCTTTTAGAAAACCTACAATGTTAGTGCTTAAATTGATGGAGTGTGTGCTTTTCAGCAGATATCTAAGGCAATATATGATACAAGACAGACATGATACTTTCAGAAAGTACATTACATATGGTTGTGCATGATTTTAGACAAATGAGGTCTTAATGCTTCAGAAAAAAAAAAGCTTTTTGTTAGTAACTGCTCTAAATTAAGGTTTTCCCTACTTGGAGGCTGTGTCATATTTTAACAATGGATGTTTTGATGATGACAGACATCCTAATTATTACACTTGTAAATGTAGATTTTTTCAAAGGGGAGAAAGGTACTCAAAGCCTATTGAATGTCAATAGTAGGTGAATGCCTCATTTTCCTCAACTCCGTAAAAATCCCCCCCCCCTTTGATTATAAAGGCAACTAGAGCTGTCAGCCTTCATGCAAAGCACTGCATAAACACACAGAAAGTGACAGCCCCTGCCTCAAATATCTTACAGAATAAACAAAAGGTATCAGGTAAGGAGGAATAAAAAAAGGAAATTAGGAGGTGGGAGGAAAAGAGAAATAAAGAGAGTGTTGCGCTGTTTCAGTGTTAACAAGCAACGTGAAGATTTGCAGCCATTGTGGAAGGGAGAGTTTACTGCCTGGTTTTTGATCCAGGCTTTTGGATAGCAGGCCCTGAGGTATAGCTGTACTGTAGGATCACCACATAGTTTACAGTAGTCTCTGGAGCAGCCAATTTAAGGACTGCAGCAATTGAGTGGGCAATGAGAGGTTTTCTCTACTTTGCTTCTCTCTTTGCCATTGACATTTGTGGGAACCCATGGCCACCAGCACGGGAGCTGAGGATTGTGGGAGAGGTTTTTTGCTCTACTCGCACTGGACAGCAGGAGGCTCAAAATTTTGCATGCCTTTACAAGCATGAAAAGAAATCCCCAACCTTAAGTGTTACAAGAACAGGACTCCTGTTCAATAAGAATATGCAGCTCTGTGTTACTAACTTTTGGTAAGCCACAAAGATGCACTGGGGTTCAGAAATCATGAATTTGGTTTAATACCATCCTCTTTATGAAGTTATTCAGCAAAATGATACAGTGAAGTTCTTTTTTATTTTTGACACTTTTTAAAAGTCTCATTTGCAAGTTTTTCTATCCAATCGATAAATTTCTTTTAAAATTGAAAATAAAGGAGATTCACATGTATAACTCCAGGAGCTGGAATGTTAAGCAAAACATACAGTACTGCAAGGCTTGCAATAAAAATTGCAAGAGCTGGCAGAAGCGGAAAGGCTTCAAAAGGACTTTGAGTATGGGTTTTGCTTGAATTAGGATAGTACAATCAGGCCTTTAGCATCTCTTTGGCATGGCTTTGTGGATCTGTATTAACTGAAAACCATAAATGAAGTGATAGTAAATCAATAATAATATGCTTATTTCTCATCTGTTTCTATGGATTTGATTATGACAGCCCATCCACAGGCAGTCTCTGCTCTCGTGTGTTGGAAACCATTTCTGAAAGTTGTGTGCAAAATAGCTTTTTCTTATTTTTCGTAAGGGATTCTGGCAGTCCTCTTTGTTCTCATCAGAGTGGGCTCTTATCAATAACACTAAACCACTTAACCAGCAATTGCAATATACTGTGAGGTGATTGCATGTTTTGGAACAATAGGCACTGATTTTTGGTCAAGCAGAATTAAATTGACTTCATATTAAACTGATGAGCTGAAATTTGGTCACTTGCCTTGGAGGGCATACATCAGGTGAAGGGTATGTGTCTATACATGTATTGAAGCAGCTGATTTAAATGGTATTCATTCTAGCAGGGACAGTAACAGGTTTGGCTCAGCATCTTCACCTGCCAAACAAAAACAAGCATTTGAAAAATACAGGGCTGTTTTCCATGGAAAGAGTTCAATTTTAAGGATGGTTGTTGAGTATATAACCTTTACACAGGATAGTAAATGTGATTTTATTTTATGGAGACACACTAGTCGTAAATCAATGTAGTTAAAAGAAGGAAGAGTATTTTTCACCCATCTCAGTTTAAAATTGTCCACTGTGTGGTTTGCAATGCCTGTTCTTATATACAGGGATTGGATTCTTTCTGTGCGTCTGTGCTGCTACCACTTCTTCCTCTGGATATTCACACCAACCAGGTCACAGTTCATTGGCCCCAGTAGGCAAAGCTCTTGCCCAGGGGTCTAGTAAATCACAAGGATTTGACTCAACAGATGATCACTAGCGTAAAGTGAATCCTGTAGCTTCCAGCACCCATACATGCTCACTAGGTGACAGAACCTGGGGAAGTCAAGTGTTAAGGACAAATCTCATTTGTAGTAGGGTCTCTATGCAAATACAGTAGTTGTGGAAATGCTCATGTTTTAATTGCAGGTAAATGGAAAAATAGCTACATGCATGAAACCCATGCCCTTTTTTGGTCTTTTTTTTTGTTTGTTTAAAATATGATACTATGCATTTTCACTTCTATTAATTTTTGATAATTCGATTAATTATTTTAAAATATAATTGTTAATGATGACACTCAAGTAAGTTTTTATTTTCAAAAAATTGAAATAGGATACAGTGAACAATAAAATTTTCTACCTGTGTTTTAATGTTTGCTACCTGATCACATCTGACCTTCCTGTGCTCCTGCAAAGTATTTGCATATTGAATATTGTATCTTCAGTCGGACTACTGAAGTTATATAAGTAGGGTGGCTTTAGAAAAGCAGCATTCAGCTTACTTGTGTGTTGGGTTGGCTGGTTGGTTTGTTGTTTTCAGGTATGACTTGTTGTCTGTTTGTCCCTTTAAATAAATATTGAATCCCTTGACCAATTCAGTCAAACCTGTCTTTGGCATGAAGATTTCAAGGGCACAAAGCTCCCAGAGGAGCCAAATTGCAGGAGTTCTGGTGCCCATTCTGGTCTTGTGTGACATATTGCAGAGCCATGTTTTCAGCTAGTTTGTGTTTAAAAAGCAAAGATTAAAAAAGAAAGACCAAATGAATATGTGCTTAGGATGAGGTTTTCAAAAGTTCCCTCAAACTCATTAATGTTTCTGTATTACTTCAATGTTTTTGAAAATCTTATCCTAAGAATTTATAAATACAAACAGTATAACAGAGTGTCCTTAACATGTAAGTTAGCTACTTAAGAAATACAGGCTTTTGTGCATGTAGCCTTGCCATTGAACTCCTAAATAATAGCAATTGTCATTAGCTTTATCATCTAGAGAATTTCGCCTCTGAAAGCAGAGCTTTGTATCAAGCTTAGAGGATAAGACTCGCTGTTGTTGTTAGCATTTATAGAGAGGAAGGGTTCATACAGGCATTTTGTAGCACATTGGGCCACCAAAGGCAAATCTTAAACAGTTGCTTGGGAAACTACAGGCATAAAAATTCCTGGACCTGATAAGCAGTGATACTTCACGTCTACTGCACTACACAGTCCAGAGAAGACTGACTTCTGCGTGGGCTGCTTTGTCTTTACTTCTGCTGTGGATTAGCTTCAAGAGGCACCATCCATGTGGGATAGGCTCCCAAATCCTCAGAAAGGAAGCCAAACCATGCAGTTTCCATTAAGCCAGTGGAATGTGTCAAAAACCTTGAGCACTGCTTTGAAAATACCTCCTACAGTGTGTATGCACAGGGGAAAAAAAAAGTTTGTAAATTGAATTACAACATTGTTTGTATTCAAAGAATGTCAAGACACTTGTCTAAATTGTTGATTAACTAGTTGCAAATCAAAGTTTCTTTTTAAGTTCAATTTGGGGAAAAAGGATCTGAGGCCACTTGCAGCTTCAATTTTGTTGTTCTTTCATTTATTACAAATTTTGCTTTATTACATAGGCTTTTTAAACCAAATTGGCGTTATCCAGTCTCAAATTCTGACTCATTACAATTTTTGAATATGGTGAATTTTTATTTTCAAATAGACTAAACATAATCCTGATACCAGCATTTTTTTTCATTGCATGCTGCTTTAATTTTTTTCTAATATGTTGCTTATGTCACATTAGCACTGTAATATTTCTAAAACATCCTTTTGCATAATGTGAGACACGGTACCTAATGGTTGCTGAGCAAAGTCACACCCAAATTTAGCCAGTGATTTGTTGTTGGAGAAATATTTCCCTTGCATTCACAGGCTCTGTCTTCCAACCGTTTTCTCAGGAAGGGTCCTCTCATACAAAGTGGCTCTTGGTTCTGTCTCATACTCTGTTTCTGTCCACAGTTTCCCCTCATTGCCTCCCAGCACACTAAATAAACATCATTACATCAGGATTATACGGAAATGGGATTGTTTCACCCAGGTGGAACAAGAGGCTGTTGCAGAGTTTGTGACCCATAACCATACAGTCACATAGCTGTTAAGCACTTTTCTGCATTTGGGATGTCTGTTAAAAAGGCCTGGGTGTTACAGTCACTACTGATTTTCAGTAGCCTTGCAGGATAGAAATCCTTGCATTGTGTTTGAGAGCAGCTGTTCTCCTGTGAAAAGAAAGTGATAGTCATTCAGTCACCTTATTTACTGGAGCTAAGGTAAGCCTGAAGATCTTGTTCACCATTTCCTTTGGAGAATTTCTATGACTGAAGTACTGTGTGTTTTATATACTTGGCTCACACGATTTCTTTTCAGGAAGCATGAACTAATACATTGTGTTTCTTTAGTTTTGCTTATGATTCCTCAGAGCTGAGGGAAATAAAGGTAGATTGACTCGGGGTGTGACTCTCCTCTCACAGTGGTGGGAAGCCAAAGAAGGTACCCATCTCTGACAAAGCACAGCTTAAAAGTGCTGCTATGCTGGCAGACCCCACAGTGTACTGCAGCAAAGTGTCAGTCCTGCTGCTGCAGCAAACGATGATTGAAATTGTTTCCATGCTACGTGTACATGACTGGCACTCAGGTTAATTACTGCAGGTTGCAGCGTTCAGTGTACTTCTACGTATGGATGTCAAGGACCCGCCCTCAACAGTATGTTGTTTGATGTTTTGTTGAACATCAAGCATATATTAGAACTTTTTGAAATGTAGGTCATACAACCATATTATGTACTGGAGGTTTCTTCTAAACATGACACTGACAGTAATGTGTGAAGCCTTTCTGCTCCCTTACTGTTATTAAGACCTAAGCTTCATTCACAGGCACGCCTGTTTCATAGACTGCAGATTGCTTTCTTTGATTAAGTAATTCTTGGGACTATGTTCAGTTAATAAGTTAGTATAGAAGATTGATTCAAGAAAATTTGCCTTTTTTTTTTTTTCTGTAGGTAGTACCAACATCCTCTGTCTGTCTTGAATAAATCAATAGTTATTTTATGATTTATTTAATATAACCTGTTAGCTAAAGTTGTCTTTGGTTCCATTGGGTATCCAGCAATTGATCTGAATAGCTGGCACTTACATTTTGTTTATATACAGGCATTGCTTCAGACTTAGATACTTTCTAATAGTTATGGCTCCATGCTCTTTACCTAGAAGATTTGCAATTCTGTTACAAAGAATTTTGCGTGCAGGTAGTGCATTATTTCTTTGCATAGTTTTCCTTTCTTTTAACCACTCTGTTGAAAGGTCCCTTTTTTGCAGTATGGTTTTGTGAGCATATATATATATTTATATATATATATATATATACACACACACATCCACACACACTTATAAAAGCCAGATGAAGTTATTAGACTGGCATTTTTTTTTTTAATGCAAAGGCAAACAATAAAGTCTCTGAAGTGACTTAAGGACAAAACCTGTGCATCTTGCCAGTTTCTCCCAAGAGGGAACATAAATGATGGGCAGGGACATCTGCATTGAGGAAGAGAAGAACTGAAGTTGTCCTGTGGATCTAACTATACCACTCTCTCCTAGAAATGCATAGAAACATGGAGAAATAGGAACCATTTCCTTAAAAAGCACTCTGGAGGATGAGACCATATACTGACCCATTAAAAACAAATCAAGGACCTAGGTTTGTATTCTGACCTGGGGGAAATGATACTATTTTCCTCCAGTTCATCTCCATTAATAAACTGAGTATTTCCCTGCTGTGAGATGATGATGATGGGGTGAGGATGAAATCCATTAATGGCTTCGTACAGATAGATTATTAAGGATTATGTTTGTATCTAGAAACACAGTAGTGGAAGTAGGTTTTAGGAGAACATGTAGCAGGTAAATTAGAAGTAGTTCTGGGAAGAGCAGAAACAATGTAGGAGGAAGCCCATGTAAAGAGATTGCATGATGCTGACGTACCCTCAGGTCCATGAAGAAAAAAGGCTAGCATAGGGACAAAACATTTGAAGGTATAATGTATATCATTTTGATACATCTTTTAATCTAGCCACATACTATATGTTTGGGATTTTGTGGGTGGATACTGTCAGGAAGAAAGACTGAAGAGGTTGACAGGGTTTTTGAAATGCCCATCAGCTTGCACGAGGTTTTGCTCAGCCCCCAGCATAACACTATAAATATAGAGAACACATTTATTCTGACATTTTCATGCTTTAAAAAAAAAAAGATAAGGTCAGAATAAATGGCCTTAGACATATCTTAAATGACACTTGCCTATTATTTTCAGGTTTTTAAAGCAGGACATTAGTATCTGTGCTGAATAGATGCTGTGATAATGCTGGGAACAGCAAGAGTGAGATTCTGATGTCCGTGTAGCCATAGGTGACTCCACTGACTAATAGATTCAAGAACTGATAATTTGCTTTTCTCTTCTGTCCAGATTCTCTCTTGACTTTCACAAATGTGCTGGCCTTATTAAGTATAAAGCTTTAAAAGAATATTCCCACTTCCTTCTGCCTATTTCTGGGCATAATTTGGGAAAATGAGTGTAGATCCAGCCTCCATGTTTCACAAGGCCACAAATTTACTAAAATTAAGTGTCTCGGAGTTTTACCGAATGCTTTAAGGAGATCCATCTAGGCTGAATGTGTTCAGTAAAGCTGGTAATTCCTTACATTAATACTAAGAGCTGATTAATTCCAGTCTCCCAGAGGTGTGGAATATGACAGTCTGAATAAATTTTCTCTGGATGTGATCAGCTTGCTAATTAACTGATTTGATCCATACCAAAGCATTATCAATACCTTCATATATCATGCCATAGTGTAGGATAGCAGCAGTAGCTAGATGTGCATTGTTTTCTAGAAATTACAAGTATTTGCATATGTATTTGAGTGTATAAACATAATTTCTTAGGTACATTTTTGTAGTGATGTCTAATTGCAACTAGGATAGCACAAACACTTAAAATATTTCACTGATAATGTCGTTGGCATTAACGTTTCCTCTCCCTGAGGTAGATGCTGGTAGCTTGAATCACCATGTGCAGGAATAGTCTAAGAAATAATATTTTTGAGAGTAATCCAAACAGCTGTATTATAATTAAATGAGAGATAAAGGCAGGTGTAGCATTTTCTTTATGAAACGGCAGTTGTGGTTAAAACCATATGCACAAGTGGCGGGAGAGGAAGGGCCAAGATGTGATTATTGCTTTTGTCAATGAAGTGATCAATGGAACAATCATTTGGGATGACCCAAAATAATTTTTACATTTTTATCAGTAACATGACGAGAACAAAAGATAAGATGATCTTTTGTTCAAATCTATTTTTTTGATTTTTATATTTTATTCTTTATTTTAGGTTCAGGCAAATTTGAAAAAAAAAAAAAAAGATTCAAAATGAAAAGTCAAACAAGACTAGTGTTTAAAAAATATTTTGAGTGTATTACATTCATCTAATTAGAGATAAATCTGTAAATGGCTGAGATCAGCCCAGTGTTTTCAATCAACTGTCTGAAAAGCTTTACAAATCTCTTGTGGCAGTGCCTCCTCTGTAATGTCAACTGACCTTAGCATTTAAACATTTGCCATAGTTTTAGTAGTGCTATGATTCCCCACAGAAATGGAGACTATTATCTATTTTTTCAGTGTTAGACAGGTATGACTTTAGAGGTAAGCCTCTACAGAAAATCCTACAATGTGGGGCAAAACACTTAATTCACTGTCTTCATATATTAAAAGTAGCTATCAGCTTGCTTACCCTGTGAATACATTAAAGTGCTTTGTTTTTCCATGAGAGGCAGTCAACAGATGTCTGACATGGTAATTTCACCATATGGCAATTTCATTTTCTTTCTAGTGCAATATTAAAATGATAATGATGAACATTGAGTAACATTGTTAATCTTAGTAGGTAGAAGTCTCACCAATATTTAAGAAGCAACAAGTGATGAATTTAACTTGGTATTGAACATCACAAGAGGTGTATTGTGGTTTTCCCTCTTTAGTCCTGGGTGAGTGGTAAAATGAGCTAGATCACCCAAAAGACTTCACCACCTCTGAATTGCAGGGCAATAGCCCTGTTCAAGGGATGCTAGTGAAGCTCAGGGAGTTACACGCTATGTTCTGTTAACAGTGAGCAGGAGAGCTAATGCATTACCTACATGTTTCTTTCACATTTCTATTCATCAGTAGTTACTATAGACCTCTCAACATCAAAGCGTTCCATTTGTCTTCTGCAAAGTTTATCCCTCTATGTTGGTGATATATGAAAAGTCTTGGATTTATCAGATGAGAAGTCTGAGCTGTGAATTGTTGAAGGATAGGAGAGTATTCTAGGAAGATATTAGCTTCCGCTTGTCGTATTCCTATGGTCTTCCCAAGGTATCCAGTATTAATCATTATGAGGAAAGAATATCAGGTGAGAGGAACCTTTAAACTGACCAGGTATGGCCATTTTTATGACATGGTGTGGCTTCTTTTTTTTTTTGTTTTCTACTTTTGTGAATATAGATGCTCGTCTTTCAATTAATGGTTGGGTTTTAAGCACACAGTTTCCCCAGAATTATTTGCAAACTTTGCTCGTGCTGATCAGCTGACTACCAAACCAAACCAAATGGCAGGTTTTCCTTTTGGCAAGGCAAGTTCACCAGTCAGAAACTGTACCCATATGACCTAGGTAAATGGAGCCAACAGAAAAAAAAAAAAAAAAAAAAAAAAAAATTGAGAAACATTAAAGGAACTGTACTCAGGTAGTTCAGTCAGGTAACAAGGAGGGTCTGTACACCCACAGCAGAAAATAGAAGTTAGAGTAAAACTCTCAGTTAGCATTCCCTTATCTCCTCCTTGGCCAAAGAAGAGAAAAAGGCAGTGGCATGGGTGAAAGTCGCGGTGTGAGCATGATTTTATTTACAAATGCTAGGAGTAAGATAGAGCCATAATGCTGCATTATCCGAGTATTGGCTGTAATAGTTGAAATTGCTTTATTTTCTTTCAGTAGCGTAAAAGGAAATTTTATAAAATCTATTGCTGATGAATAAGGCATATGAGATTTTTCAGATGATACATTTGGGCCTGAGTATGCAGAAGAATTCCCATTCAAGATAGCATTTAAATATATGTGTTTTCTTTAAGCATGTGCTTAAGTAAATGCTGGAATAGGAATGAATTTAAACACATGTTTTTCCAGTCTTTTCTTGAATGAGCAACCAAATTAGGATGCTGCACATTCTGATGCAACCTTAGCCTAAGACTAAACTAAAGGTAAAATCAGTTCTCATTCATTCTTTACAGAAGGAGGAGTTCTGTTTTCTTTCATTTGTCTAATGAAGATGTGACATGAAGTGTGATTCTGATATCTGACCCACTGTTTTGTAACAAAAATTTGAAATTAATTAATTGTTTAATATCTCTCCAGGCTGGGTGTTTGTGAATTACATTCTACAAAACCTCACCCGTAGGTGATAGGGCATGTAAAGTGCAATCTGATTTGCTCATTTTAAATAGTTCATTAATCATTAATGCAACTTTCTCTTAATTGTGGTTCTTTGTGACCAGCAGAGTATTTACTGGTGATCTGCAGAGAAGATGGCTCATTACTTTGTTGGCTCTCCTCCCTGTTTTCCACTTGCTGTGCCACACTACCGATGGTTAAAAACACATGAATAATTGACAGATTGTTTTCCTGCGTACCCTACTGCCATATTTGCCACAAGAGCCTGTACTTAACTTGCTGTGGGAGTCAAGTGACCTGCGGGATCTTGAATAGAAGGTATTTAAGGGTTGCGATGCCCTTCTTTATAAAGATGAAGTGTGGACAATGAAGACGTTTTGAGACGTTACATAGGGTAAATTAATCTTCTTAGAATATCCCATAGCTATAACAGTCCTGGTGAAGCTGAAGAAGTTACGCGGTGCTAGCACATAAAACACGAATACACCCAACCATGAATAAAAGCAGACTTCATATCTGCCAATAATCTGTCATATTACGGTATAATAAAAATTTTGGTATAACTTTTCCCAGTACAAACTTCCGTGACTCCCTCAGAGTTCCTAGCTCAGACTTTGAAGAAGAGATGGGATAAATGTGGCTGATTCTGCTACTTATGTCAGTACTTCCTGCCAAGGCTGCCAGTAAAGCTCTCATTTAACGCTGGAAGTAGTGGGTTTTTCACTTGTACTCTTGGAACTGGAGTGAAAACACCCATTGAAAACACACACGATAACAAGAAGACATTGCACAGAATATCTTGCAGCCACTATTGACTGAGAGGAAATGGTAAGTCGTGGGCTAGAGGGGATGAACTCTTGCTGCAAATTCCCTGGGCTGTGCTCGCAAGTTTGTTAGTATTGTCAGAGCTCCCACATTTTTGTTTCTTTGAGAGGAAGTTTTTCTCAAAGAAGGACAAAAAGCCATTAGCACAATTGAAAGCAGCCAAATAACTAATTCTTAAAATTTTATTTTACTTACAAATGAATATGCTCTGAGAGTTGGATCAGAAATGTGTATTATCCTGGCACCAGAAATAGACAGAAATTAAAGGGTAACAGATCCTTGACTTTGGCTAAATAAACAAAACTGTTTAATGAATGCTTCGTACACTGAGCCAAATTCTCAGACACAGTAGTACAACTTTATTGACTTCAGTTATGGGCACCAGTGTAGCTGAGAGGAGAATGTAAATCACAAAATTGTTTCTACATGCTACCTTGGAGACAGCTTGTGTTTTGAAAAGATGTTCAGCACTCTATTTCTTCATATATAAAATTGCAACAAGCCAAATTACGAGTTTGAAGTATAAAAGAGGAAGTTAAAAGATGAGGGAGACAGAGTTTTGACTGGAAAAAGCAAGAAAAGCTTTAACATAAGGTACGTGTGCGGATTTAATATACGCTACTGCCATCATCAAGATAGATAAAGCTGTGCAAGGAAAAAGAAAGTAGGTGCTATTCAGCTGAGAGTTTCAAATGAACAATGTGCAAAGTGGCAGCAAACCACCTAGATTTGCAGCCAAGCCCCTTAACCAAAAGCTGCTCAGGTAGGCACCAATAGTATGTGCTACGGCATATGCAAATGATCAAAGATTTAGGTCCAAAGTTAATGTTCATTTATACAAGACAAATTAAGAGCACTAGGTTTGTTCTGGGATAAGACTCTCTTTCCCCTGAATATTACCCTGTCATTTCAGGCAGTGCGTTTAATTTGCTGACCAATTTTCTGATTCAGATGTTGTCAGCACTTGAACATTGCCTGAAGTCATGTGGGACTCGACACAGTTGCGTACACAGAGTTGTCTAGTGCCATTTCGAATGTCCTGGGTTATCTGAGACTCGCACAGGGGTTGCAGATGTGACACAGGGCTTGCGGGAGCCCTGCACCCTTCTGGAGGGGTGGGTGAAGGACAGCCAGCACTACCTGAGGCATCGAAGGTGGGCACACCACTGTGAAGCCATGCCCTAGCCGTTAAAGGAGCTTTTGTGGCAACATGAGGATCCCCCTCCAAATTTTCTAATGTTTTTTTGCTCAAAATGGGATCGTACTCCTAACAAAGTAACGGCAATAATACTAATATTTTACTTTTAATGCATCCTTTCCAATCAGTGTGCCTCTGTGGCTTTTGCAAAGGAAATTGGATTGCTCTGCTTATTTTGCAGAGACACAGAAGCCAAAGTGACTTGTTCAAAATCTGCAGTCAGCAGAGACAGGGCATGGGAGAGCTTGGGTCTCCTGAGGCCACCTTTGTAGTTAAAAGCTGTATTTCACACAGGTGAATTTCACATATAAAGTAAGTCAGTAAATGGTTACAGATTTACAACACACACAATCCTGAACTACATTAATCAGGTTTGTAATTTTCTTTAATTTTAAGCTGAAGTCCTAATTTTCAAACAAAGAGGGTTTTTTTCCTTCTCTCATTTGAAGGGCGGGAATTGTATTTTGTATGGTGATAGGGGATTTGTGCTGGCTTCAACCAGCTGCTGAAATCAGTGCTAACAGTCACTGGCCTCCCTCACCACCGTCGGATAAAGAGCTGCTGCTGAGTCTATTTCTCAAGCATAAGCCAAATTGCTTTGAAGGCTTGTGAAATTCAATTTGCAAGAGAATGGAGGATCCTCTTCATGTAATTTCAAAATGTGGAAAATAGTAATTGCTTTTACTTCATTCAGAGTATCCGTGTAGGTAAGCGGCGGCATCCTTTGGGCCTCAGCCTCTTCTGCTGCTGGTGTCAGTAAGAGGTTGAAACTGCACGTGGCTGCGAGTGATGCTGGACCACACATCTTTTTGCCACTGCCATTCCTTTCAGCGGGCAGGCATGTCATCTGAAAGGCCAGTGCCACATCTTTACATCTGCTTAAGGCTGTGCTTTGTGTCTTGCCAAATTACATGAAAAACGGTTTCATTATGATAACTCTGTCTTTAATTGCTTCCATTTGTATTTGTCTCTTCAGCATGGACGATAATCCTGTATATGAATAATCAGGCTCTATCTCAGATTTATAAGGTGTTTAGATTTGTTTCATTCAACAGAGAACGTAAGTATTAGCGGATTTCTTACAAGTCTCCTGTTAAGAGCCATCCTTGATCCTGTGGCTGGCTTGTCTGCTGATAATCTTTTTCTATGCTTGAAGAGCTGACAAAAGCATCTGGGCCTCCCTAGCAGTAATTAGGGCAAGCTAACTGCCTGCTGTGATGAAAAGTAGCTCTGAGATTTGAGGAAATGCAAGTGCAAAATGCAAACTGGCTAGCATGCCAATACCTCGTTTCCTTTATACAAAGGAACTACTGCATTCAGTTGCATTTAACTGAGATCATTGTCTTGGGGCTTTTTAATAAACCCTGGTGTTAGCTTGACAACTCCAAGTTAAGAGTAAAGGGGTGGTTGTTTTTCTGTCTTGCACAGCTCTAAATCTAGAATTGCCTTTACAGATTAATCAAAAGCCTTCACTTTTCAAACACTGAATTTTAAAAAGCTAATGGAGGAACCTTCCTCTATCCAAAATCTTATAAAGACATGTAACCGCAATTCTGTAGTCAATGTCTTGATGTCAAGTCTTTGGGTACTAAGTATTTATGAAGTCTTCCCCAAAGTGAAACTTAAACATATATAAACCTGTAGGTGGAAAAAAGATAACCTCAGGCTGTAATCTAGTAATTTTGTGACCAGGAAGCCTGCCTCCTGTAAAAGAGATTGAACAGGAACATAAGAAGGGACTGCTTATAACATGTACTTTACTAACACTCACAGCAGCCTCTGTGCACATGTGCTGTCAGGTTTGAACAGCCTTGCTTACCATGGGATGATCTGCAGTGGCATGTTGTGAATGACTGCATCCCCAGCAAAAAGTTGTGGGGAGCAGCAGCTAGTTCTGGCAATTTATTTACTTGGATTTTTATAGGTATTTTTGTATGTTTGTTTTCTGTGGGAAGAAAACAATGGTGTAATTTGTGAGCAAAATCCTGCTTGGCTCCTGTGTAGGCTAGGTAAATTAGGGCAAAGTAGCCTGTTCCTTTTCTCTAGTGGACTTCTGCAGAGGCTGGATGCAGTTTGTGGTCTTTTCTTTGAATACTGAACAGCAAAGGAAGATGCCCTGAGATCCTGCTTTGTCTACAAGACTGTCTGGGAGACAAATTCTTGCTAACCTTGACATTCCTTTCTTTGATATTCATTATAGTGACATTACAAGGGCTCTGTTCTACTCCCAAAAGCTAAAGCAGCATCTTGTGATTTAAATGGTCAGAAATAAAAATCTGGCATTATAAAAGAACAGATTTTGGTTTCTGTAAATCACTTGAAAAATTTTCTTTAAATTTTCATCTTATCCTATGACTTCTTGATTATCAGATCACCTTCTTGCATTACTTCTTGTGTTGCAGCATGTTTTCTTCTTTGCGGGAAGTAGCATCCCCTCCACCATAGACTGGCTTACAGCAGGTGCTGTTAAGTCTTGCAATTATTTTTCTTTCTCTCTTCAGAGGTAATTATCAACAAATCTTGATTTGATTTTTTTAAGATCATAAGTGCATTTTCAACAGCACTGCACCTTTGCTGTCACTTATGCTCAGTTCCACCACGATGTGCCCTGAATCTGTTTTGTGATACATGACACAATTATTTCTCAGGGAGATTTGCTCTTCCCTTCCCTATGTTGTATGATTAATTTATATGCAGTCAGCCCATGCTTGGAATGAAATAAGTTTTTCATCTTTCTTCCGTTCTTCACATTTTTGTGCTTAGTGGGTTTTTTGAGAGGGAGGTTTCCGCAAAGCTGTTTTGGCATTTATTTTCACTGAGAAGCTTAGTTAAATAATTGAAACATCCAAAAAATGGCTTAAAAGGGGCAAAATGTGTTTTCTTGTTTTGCTTCATGAACAGCTGAGTTTGAATACAGATGCAGACACTAAAGTAAATTAGATTATCTCAGTTCAGTATTCTGCAACACAGTTCCAATCCCCATCGTTGTCCCAATCCCCATATCTATGAGATGGAAAGATTAAGTAATAATGAAGACATGTCACTGCACCTGCTTTCACCGTATCAAGATACACACAGTAAATCCACCCGTAGTTTCATTTTTCCCACTCTGGCACTATCTGTGTTTTGCAGCTCCCAACTGAGGGCCTGATCTAGATCTCCAAAGACTCTAAAACCACATTTGTAATCATTGCCTGTTCAGGTTTGCCTACAGATTTTGAAAACAAGCTGATTTTAAAGGTCTGTCTACATAAAGTAAACTTTAAGCATTTGAGTTGATGTGTAGCTTCATTTGTTAGAACGCCGTTTAAACAGAACTGGCCCATAAGGTGGTTAAGTGGCTACAACACTGTAACTGGCATGGGCATGTTTGCAAAGGCTGTTACGGAAAAGGTGAGAGTTCACCAAAATAACATTTTCAGGCATGTGTGTAGCCTCTGAGTCCCCAAGAGCCACCCCATGACAGGAGAGAAAGCTTGCGTCCTACCCCGTACAATGTAGGTGGTGCATTTGCTCAGCAGCTCTCATACAGCAGCTTCTGGGCTTGCCTTTTACCTCCTTTGCCCATCCAGCTCAGCATGGCGGTTAGCTCCTGCTGGCACAACTTTGAGTTACTGAATAACTTCTCAAGATAACACAGATGAGATGAACATACGGTGGGTGATGTGGTAACAGAAGAAATCAACACATGAAAGGGCTGTGAGTCCAGAAATAAGGATCAATCTCTGATCCATTGTGTTGCTATGCTTCTTGAATAAAATACAGCCATGTCAAAGCCATGTTTTATTTTGACACTGGCATACCATTGACTCTATCTCTAGTCCAACTTACTTCTTTTTCCCTCTTTAAACTGTTGTTCTTCCTCTATCAATTAGCATTGTTTATGCAAGAATTGCGCCTTTTAAAAAAAAAAAATTCTGCTTCACTAGTACACACTGTGATAATGTTCCCCTTTACTATCCTCCAGCTGTTTTCCTTTTTTCTTTTTTTTTTTTTTAATGTCAGATGGCCCCTTGCTGTTAAGGTCATGTGCCATCAGCCTCACTGCAGAGCCTGAGTTCCATGGCAGCCATATAATTGACTTGATATCATCTCATTGAAAGGTCACACTGTGCTTTGGAGGGTGCTATTCCCTTGTGTTGGTAGAATTTTGGATAGGTAATTATGTTTCATGCAATTCCAGACTCTCTGTTCAAATTTACATTTTTTTCTTATTCTGTAAATGGAAAATATATTTCATATTAAGCATAATTTATTGTACTCAACAGCTGCTGTTATGATGCAGCAAAAATGGCCTAACAGGATTGATATGTTTACACTGAACCACAGCATCTGGAATTTCCCCATCTATTCCTGTTCTCAGGACTGAAGCCCTTGGCTTTGGAAATCAAGCCACAATAGATGAGGAGTTAGGGAGTGGGAGGGAAGAGTCCTACAGACCCTATAGCTCTTTTCCTGGCTTCTGCTGATGCTTTTACTAATACAAGAAGAATTCTGCAGGTGAAAAGCAGGGCAGGATGTGTTTGGAGATTAAAATTATGTTTGAGTGATGAAAACACCTCTAGTTCCCTGCTGACCTGCAATGGCCTAGACCCAAAATTGTCCTTCAGCTTAGTGCTGACTCCTGCAGTTGCAGCAGCAAGGATGTTTCCTGTTCTTTCCAGAAAAGGATCAAACATCAGCCCTTCTCCATGTATCAGTTGTCCAAGCATTGATTTTTTCTTTGTTCTTCTGCAACAAGTATTTTTTTAGGTGATACAACCAAAACATAAGTAATAGGAGAATATTTAAAGATAAATACTATTAAAAACTAGGCACAACCCTTGTAGCATTGCCATAATGATAACTATTTTTAAATAAGATTGTCTTTTGATATCTGCTGCTTAGAGTTCACATTGTCAGGTTTTACTCTGCAGACCAGGGAGCTAGAAATTCAGCTTTCTAAAAACTGAAATGAGATTATGATATACACATGTGCAAAGGCTGGGGCTTAGAGAGCGGTGCCAGATACCATAAGACCTGAAGGTCTTACAATGAAAACTGGCCACACGTGTATGTGCTAGAAAATGCTAGAACAATGGTTTCACAGGAGTGTCACTATAACATTTTATTAATACACTAATAAACCTAAACTTTGGAAACGGCTAGTACTTTCATCTAGAATAATTATTGTAATAGAAGACTTCCTGGGTCATTTTTATTGCTCTCATGTGGGGCTGAAACTGTTCTGGTGTAATGGAGTTTGCATATTCAAGATGTTTTAAGACCTATGAGAAGGTCATCTGTTAATAACAAACGGTGAGTCTGAACAGCTCTGCTAGGCTCTGTTTTATAGCTTGTCTTTGAACATAAAGGTAAGCTTCAAAAGAATAATAATGCCCAAGCCAGTAAATAATATATCTCATCCTTGCTAATCTAGAAGAACTGTGCACGCTAGTTCAGCTTATAGATATTAACTCCATTGTCTGAACAGACACCTTTCTAAACCATTAGCCTCATATAATAGATTATGAATCAATTGCTGTGAATTGGGGAGTTCTGGTGACTTCCTTTTTATTGGATTTATTATTTCTCCTGTCATGAGTGTTCCAGGGAACCAGGTTTATTTGTTATGGCCCACTGTTGGTGGCAGAGATGTAATCCCTTGCAGGAAAGCTTCTCCTGCAAGCTGTAAATTGAAGTTGAGAACTAAATTTATTTCTTCTAATACCACATTCTGAATGGCTGAACTTCAAACTAATCCCATGACATCCTTTGGTGTTAGTCTGGCAATGTTGCATTTCCACTATTTATCTGAATTGCATAATTTAGTGCAAAGTATTGCAGCCGTTTTTCTCTATGTACTGTGCTTTAAATAATACTCCTTCTTTTTCTATTCACATATTTTTTTAACTATCAAGTAGTTTGTATACCAGTTGGTGTTTTGAGGTTTGCCGAACAAGTTTTATGGTTGTATTGTACTGGATTTGAGTGTTTACACCTTGCTGATGCTCCATCTTTTACATTAGCCTGGCAAAGTAGTGTATATATCATTCAAGATGTGCTATTTGATGTTACTTCATTTTTCTGGGCTATCATTTTCAAACAACACCAAAAATTGCCTTGATTTTGTTGAAGAAGAGAAGTGCATATGAATAATAATCAGAATAATGAGAAAAACCTGAATTTAGCAACACCAGGCATTTGAACAGCTTCACCTAATCATTTTTGCCCTTTCAATAATGCCTTACATTTTTGGCAGATGGCAGTGAAGTCCAGTGAGCTTACATATGGAGGAGACTGCAGTAACTTTGCAGGGTTTTTTTCCTTCTTTTTTTTTTTTGTTTGGACAGGTTTGAGGTTGTCATCCATTTTTATCCAAAGAGCGGATGTCCTTATTTTTATAGCACAAAATGTAGATAAGAAATCAACATAATTTTTGATGTGGCTAGCTCAGTTTCATGTACATTTGTCTTAATGGTTGTAGACACGGAGAGTGCTTTGATATGAGAGGCTGCAAAGAATCATCCTGTCTGCAGTTACAAGTGGGGGATTGTGACTCAAGCCTGATTCCCAGTGCCTCCTACTCCTGTTTTCTGGCAAGTAGGCACTCTCGGGCTCACAAGGGACCAGATTCTGACTCTCTGCTGAATTGCAGTGCTGTAAATGTGAGTAGCCATGTGCGTAGGCATCTGGAATAAAACTACATAGGCAGAAATGCAAGCAGAAATTTTGATCGGTCTCCTTAGTTACATGGGGAGAAAAACTTGCCATTAAAAATCCTTTCATGTATTTTAGCCACTTCACAAGAGACTGTGAAGGCTTTTCTTAAATTTTATTTTCCTTTTTTGACTTTTACTGTATATTTCTCCTTTCAGGATCAAGCATTTCTCCTGTCTCTGTGGCCTCTCTTTGACAAGTCTATTCTTCTAACCAGCTGTGTCAGGCTTCAGAGATGCTTTTAGAAACATCTGTCCTGTGGTATAGAGGCTTGACAGTCATTCAGTTTTTATCCTTTACTAGTTCAACTCATGAGAGTCAAGTGTAAGGTCAAAGCCAATGTGTTCCTGAAATTTTTTTTCTAGCATTGCTGCCAACCAATGTTAAAATGGAAACATTCTCCAAGAGTATTAATATTAGTGCACAGAGAGGTGTGCTAATTATGCAGAAAGCTGAAACAAGAACCTTTCAACTTGCGTCACCATCTTTCTCCTGTCCCCAGCTGCTAAACCTTTTCATTACTGTGCATCTTTAGCTCTTCACTGTTACTCCTCATTGGACCCGTAACTCCTCCTAGGTGCTAGCTCCTACCCCAATGCATAAACCCAATTAATGAATGATCTTGTCTCTGTCATGTGGTCTGCCTCTCAAATAGTTTCTTTTTATCCCACATGTATGAGAAAAACTGCCTTTGCAGAACACAGGACTTAGGGTATTTTTTCCTAGGAATACATAATAAAACTCCCCCTTAAAGGAAAACATCCTTGTTCACAACTAGTAATGAGATTCTGAGTTCTGCAGATACCAAAGAGATGGCTCTTGGGAACAAAGCCATCAATGTGCTGATGCCATGACTGGGTCAGCAGGTGAGCAAAGGCTGCCCTGTAGCCCATCCACTAGCCACAAGATCTGTAGTCCCACAAGTAGTGCAGGAGTGAAGATGTTCTCCATTGCCAATCATCCACAAAGGAAAGACCTTGTTTTAGAGTTTCCTGTCCCTCAACTGGGAAAGAGATGCCATTTTCTTGCCTCTGTGTCAGTGATGCTTAAACGGCCTTTGGAACATGTTAAATAAAATCCATTTGGGATTTTGAGGTTTGTTTGGTTTTCTCTTCAAATAGCCTAGGGCTAGTATTCTCTGTGATCCCTTAAATAGTAAACACGTAGGTTCAGTTTTAGCCTCCACTTGAAGTGGATGGAAGCAGGATTATTTAAGCAGGAAGTTTTTTCAAGTAAACTTAAAGAAAACAGTGCTTTTCACTTTTTTAACTGAGAGGAGAAGGTGGTGGAAGTTTGGGAAAATTGTTACTGGCCTCAAATACTTCACTTGTTCTCTGTTTAGATGGAGGGAGCCCTGTATCATAGACAGGTTTCTTGCCATTGTCTTCCTATTATAAAACAATGCAATAAAATAGCACAGAAAATGAAACAGAAAATGAAAAAGATAAGAATGTATAGGGAAAAGGGCTCTTAATGTTTAATAGCTACCACTAAAATCCCTAATTCAGGCTACCAGTTCTTACATTTCTGTAAGTAACATGAGGTGTCAAACATTATTTAAAGTGTATGTGCTGTAAGATTGGACTATGCTTTGTGTTTCACGATTTATAAAGTATTGTTCCTAAATAAATCTTGCAATTCTAGCTGCAGTGACACAAATAATAGAACATGAAGGTGTGAAAGAAAATGGCCAATTTGAGTGATACGAAAAGAAGCTATGCTTCGTTTGGTCTTAGAAAATAAGGCACAGACCAGATGTGATTGTCTTTCTTGAACGGTTGTATAGGATTGTTACTATATAAAGCTCTCCCTGCTTACATTTTTGGAGTGACTCAATGATTTGTGTATGTTGTGCAGTGTATTTTTCAGTTTTGAGAGTCACATTCAGGTAATGGTTCTGTAAAATTTTAAATGTTGGAACTGTATAGTTCATTTTGTCATCAGATTCTGATTTGTTTGCAAATTATGTATTCATGTGTAAGGGTGGCAAAACCAGGTAGAACACTGATCCTGAGAAAGACTGCAGGTCACAGAACTAGTTGTCATTTTATTTTTGAGTCTAATGATCTATTTTTAAAAGCTAAGCTTCCAGCACTAGGCACTTAGGAAAAATTCATTCTTCTATCTTTGAAAAATAGTATCAGCCTAAGTTACACTTCTGTACCTCTCATACACTTTGGCATTTTTACTGTCTGATGCTGTTTGTACTTGAAGATGGTTTTCAACCTTTAGCCTAATAAAAGAAAAATTATGCTTGTTTCTTTGTAGCAAATATGTAAGTGGCCAACAGATTTAAAATCACATTTGCAGAGAAAATGTAGCCTGATTTCATAAGAAAGTCAGATTGACAAATACCATAGGCTTCTTGTGTTCATTTCAAGTTGGATTTAGCTAATGCCTGCGTGGCTGTAATTTCTGTGAGGTTACTTTATTACTTAGAACACATGTTTTGAAGTGGCAGTCGAAAGGATGAGGGCTTGGGGTTAAAAGACTTTGAGACATAATAATTCTTAATCAAAATCTCATTTGGAAAAAAATGGCACCTGGATTCAGTAAAGCGGTAAAGCACCATGACTCTTCCAGGGAGTACAGCCTGTCTTGACAGTGATTTATGTTCTTTTTTGCCTACCATGCCCAAGTATATTGTCAGGGTTGACGTGCATATGTACATGTATCAACTGAGGTCTCAGCACCTGCTAAAGTCCCCATACTGAATTTATCCTTGTTGATACCTCTGAATATTGGTAGAGAATGAAGGACACAGTCCTTTGACAAATATCAGCTAAATGTAGCACAACATGATTTCAGCACAAGCTGGGGGTATTTTAGACTTTGCAGCAGAAGTAATTAAGAGTAGAATTTGATTGTCATCTGGCCTTGTGGTTGTTCTTACCATGACAGTCTGGCAACTTGTAGTCTTACAGATCAACAAGCAACCACCTAACTTCTGTGTTCTTTGACATTTCAGGGGCTATTTCTGTGTAGAGGTGAAGCAAGCACTCTGTGGGAAAAATACTACAATAATAGACATGACTCCTGAAATCTTGTCAAGTGCAGAATAATTTAGATTTTTCTGCAAACCCTATGCGTACGTTTTCCTAAATTAAAAACATGCTGCACTATTTGAAAAATACCTAGCCTGAGTATTATGGCCTTATGCATTACAAAAAGGTCACTATATAATTTACTAGAAAATTATAACTTTCCAATAAGTTTTGAACTGTCCCGTAAAATTTAGTACATACAGCGTTCCGGCTTGGAGTTTTCTGGGGCACCACTGAAACAAGGCAAAAAAGACATACAAATTAAATTTGGTAGAATAATGTTTATATAATCTTTGCGTATCACTACTACTATATTAGATGGGATTTATTTATAGAAGTTAATTGTGCACTAGTTTGTCTTTTCTTAATCTTTTCCTTCCCCTTTACCCTCAATGCATAGGCTACTTTTTCTGTATGGAGCGTTATTATCTTTTTTTTATTTATTATTTTAAAAACTCTTGCTTAAACTCTATGAAGCGGACTCTTTAAAATTACTGTGTTTACCTTTGTAAATGGCAAAATATGACAAGCCAATGCAGATCCTCTTAAAACTTACTAAAAATCTTGCAAGCTCCCAGTGTGCTTTCAGGGATATAGGGCAAGAGCTACAGAGGCCTCCAACATCTAAAAATGGGGTTTAGACAGGATGTGGGCAATTAAAAAAAAATTTTCCCCACTGAACAGGATGTGAAGTTAAGCCACATCGAAGTTGTTTCAACAACTCTCCGCAGTAGATGCTGCTTTTTCTGGATTGTGTCTGAACTTCCTGTCACTGAAGAGCTACTCAGAATTTCCTCCTGATGGTATAATGTAGCTTTGTAACTTCATTGAATTTGCTGAATTTTTATGTGAATAGTCAAATTCCGGCCCTGTGACCATGTACCAGAAAGAGGAGATTTCACAGAGATCTCATTCTTTATCTTATTCAGAGGAATCATCAAGTTGTTATCATCTAATTATTACATGAAACATTTAATGGGATTTGTGCTATAATTATGAATTTGACCAGGACACATTAAGGAAAAATCTTAGCATTTCATCAAGTGAATGGATCATACTTCAGAAGATGTGTGAGGTTATTTTCAGGAGTAATGCACAGAAGTGTTCAGCCTTGATTTATGAAATGCACAAAGCACATTATAAAGCAAATTTGAAGGGCAGTATCCTAAAGTGATGAGGACATCTGGGAGAGGTTCAGCAGTGAAGGCAGCGGTGGCATAAATCACAAATGGGCTGTTCTTTTGTTGAAGATGTATATTAGTGGGAAGGCTATGAAATTTGCATTTGATTCTGGTTCAGGCTGAAGTAGCTCAGTGCCAGACCTCAGATCACAAGCATACTTCTGTGATCATCCTTTGCACTATAATCTGCCGCACACTGGATGCCCCCAAAACAGTTTTTTGGGAAGCAGAGCTGTAAATACATCTGTGCTTACAGCATTGAAGGTGCAGATTGTTTTAGAACAATGAAGTGGACTGACTCCATTAGAACATCCTTCAAATTTCAGAAAAAGAAGTAACCTGCACCAGTTTAAAAGTAAAGCATTTTTTATCAGTGTAAATGTATTATTCAGAGAAAAATGTAAGTTACAAAGAATATATGTAATTAAATAAGCAAATTTACTCAGGATTTTAATGAAGTTTTTCATGCTGAAACAATCTGTGGTCTGAAGCTTCTCTTCTTCAAAAAAATTGCAGGTTAGGAGCTACAGAGATGATACAAAATACTTTTAAGGAAGATATTTTATGCTTTTGCATTATCCACTGATTAAACAATAGGTAGTATGTCCATTTTCCTCTGATTACATAAAACGCTCTCTAGAAATGTGAGGTGTGTGCGTACATCAGGGACTGGTTTAAAAACAGACATTTCTCAGTGTTCCAACTCCCTGAGCTTCTGCTATGAAGGAGTGGGTGAATACATTCAAAATGTATTTAGCAAATACAAAAAAAATGTACTTGAAGACATAGTCAGCTGTGCATGACATTGTGTCTTTGTGATGGCGCTCTGGCTAGATAAGAGTTTTGTTGTCTGCAGTGGAAAAGACAAAGATGAGAAATGTGAGTTTGCACACTATGGATAAAAAAAGCAAACAGATGAGGTAATGTTTTGCAAGAGTTTGAGAAGCAAAGGGACACGAGGAAATAAAAAGCTTTAGTAGCGTATTATATCTGACATTGTTGTCTTTCTCTGTGTTCACTCTCACCCACACAACAGATCGTTTCTTAATTTTTCCATATGTGTTTCCTTTGTATTTTTTCATTAATTGTCCTGTTTTCCATAATTAATTGCACACTTCTGGATTTGTTCCTCTACTGAAAAATTGTGGTTGATTACTTTCTGCATCCTTCCTCCCTTTTATTTAGCCTATTTAATCATTATTATCTTTCCCCCTCAAAACCTATTCCCTCTATCTTTCTGAAGCAACAGCATTTCTCAAGTTGCCATTTCTCATTGAACTTTAGCAACCTCCTTGCATCTGCTAATTCCCCATGGCTCTGTATTCTCTTGCAGTAATAACAGCCTTATTTTTTCCTTCCTGGGAACATTGAGGTGACTGATATCAGCAGTGAAACTTAGAGGAAAAAGTTTCGAAGTCAGTACATGTAGAAATAGGGTGCTCCTGTCAATGCTCCAAGTAGCTATCTTTTTGAATGGACTTTTATATGGTGCACACAAGCATGGGTGCAGAAGGAGGCTTCATTGCTTGTGCAGAACATGTGTCTCATGAGCAAGTCCATAAGCCCCAAGTAGCTGTCTCGGTTTACCTGGCGCTAATCTGCTCAGGTAGGCTAAAACTCCAGTCTAGTTAGATTGTTAATGTGGTAAGCCCTTCTGTGATCACTAGGAAAGGGCAGAAAAGACCTTAGAGAGGCTTGATGTACTTTTCACATGAAATCACATTAATATGGAAACTGATCTCTTCTGTATTTGTGCATATATTTCTGCTTTCAGTGGATTTTTAATCTGCAGTGGCATTTTTGCCAAAAATGATGAAAACTCTTTGTTTCCTTCTTTCCTTTGCTTTTATTTCTTTTAGCCTATTAAAAAAAAAAAAAATAAAAAAAAAAGAAAGGCAGAAAGGGGTCGAGAACAGAGAACAGAGAAAAGCTTTTGAGGGAAAGCAAACACAAAATATTATTTAAAAGAATCACAGAAAAGATCATCCTTTGTCTCACTGTAAAGTTAGGGCTTTATATGATTTTCTTGTGATTTAGTCACCTGTCATAGAGGAATGAGATTTGCTTAGAGTTTTTGTTTTGGAAAGGTGTTGTTTGTTTATTTTTAACAAAAAATAAACCCTTGAGGCTTCTAATTACGGAGAGAAGGACAGGCATCAGGTACCATTTCTTGTTGATGTCATAGCCAGAATGACATGTCTCAGGTCTGGGATAGGTCAGCTAATTTTAGAGTATTGAGTCACCGCTCAGTCACTCAGTCGCAGCACTGGACTACCATGAAATAAAAATATAGTGATATCTTTACGAATCAAGATGTAGTAGTATCCTGCAAGAAAGGTGCTTTCTTTGTAGCAAAGAATGTGTTACACGTGTCAAATTTCAACACTGGGAATATAATTGGTTGAGGTGTGTATTTCTTGGGTTTCAGCAGTAAAAGAGTTCATGAGAAGCCAGCATTTGTAAGAGAAAAGATGCATGACCACAGCCATCTATTCCACTATAAATCTACCTTTCTTTTGCTTCTTATGCTGGAATAAGCCTATTTTGAAGGCTCTGGTGATAGGCATTTCTTTGGAAACCAAAGCAAAAGGTGGAAATGTGAGGAGAGTGATGTTAGTTTCAAGGTGTTTAACCACACATACATTTATGAGCTACATACCTTCTCAAATAGTTCATCTTACTCCTCAGATGCTTACTGTTTAAGTGGCTCTTACATCACTTTTTTCCCATGGTCCACCTATCAGGGAGTTTTGCCATTTCATTCGTGAATGTTGTGTGCAGTGCTTTTAAAAGAACATTATTTTGTAGCAAGAGTTACAGATTTTCATGTAATAAAATACTGACAGTACTATGTATTTATAGAGCCTTTTCCTAACATAAGATTTCTGAATGTTGAGAAGGGCATGATCATTTTACCATATGATGGGCTTTATCTTCATATGCTGTCCTTGTCATAGGATAAATGACCTAGGAATGATCATCTTGTGCTTGAAAGGTCAAAACTCTCACAGATGTATGAGGTCATGATCCTTAGTGCTGTCTCATTTATTGAACTAAGTGAAATTATAGCAAGAGGTTTTCTAACCAAAGTAGGCTGCACCATTGCCTCATCTTACTGCAGGTCTTGTCCTGAGGCAAACTGCTGAATACCTCCAGAGCTTCTTGACCGAGTTGCATGGTCCTTTTGGAGCTCAGTGTTCCTAGGGCCATGGGGTTGATCGGTCAAGTTACCTCTTCTAAAGGTACCTGGGCAGTGATGGTCTTTCATTAAGCCGAAATGGTTCCCCTGAAGGCAAGAAGAGAAAGGGAGATGATTTGCAAATACTTATACTTACACTTACAAAAGCAAAAACCCCTTACTCAGAAGCTGCATTTCTGGCCCTTTGTGTGAGCATGTTTAAGTTATCTGTATGTAGTGATTTGCCAGTAGGCTTTCAGCCACAGTATGTTCTGTTAGGAAAGTCTCTGGGAGATATAAAATATTTGTATTTTCTAAACAGTTAATCAGAATAGGAAGAGGTTTTTATTATTTCTTTGCTGCTTTTCTTGGGATTGAAGAGGTGAGGAGAGGCTGGCAAACACTACACAGACAGATCTAAGAAACTGTAAACCATGTTTTTACAACCAACAGAAGTCGTTTTAAAAAATCTCATCCTTCAGTTCCCTGCTTGTTTCTAGTTACTACATCCCATGAAAAAAACATATCATTATCTTATCTTCAGCTCCACCATTTCAGATGTTCAGAGCCCTTGATAAATGAACAGACTGGTTATTCAGAAAAATAAAATTACATTTCTGGATTGGATTTATGATTATTATGCAAATGTAACTGCCATATTCTGTGCAGAAAACACATTTAAAAGCCTGGAAATAGCAATAATCCTGTTCAGGAGCTACTCCAGTTAATACTTTCCTATATAGAATTGAGTATTCATTAATAACTTCTGGATTGTTATTAGAATTGTTTTATTGTAACATGTAATTTGCTTGAACTAAGTCTTTCTCAAAATGGTTTTAATTACAGAAATAAATGACAAAGCTTAGTGGAGATGCTTATACAACAGTGCAGTCATTTTCTGTGTGCCAACTGGAAATTCATTCTTAACAGATGGAATTCACCAATCTGCAAAGAATGAACACAAGGCCTTAAAACTTTACTTAATCTGCCTGATAAAATATGAGTGTGATGTCATATATGCTACTGCTTCTTGGCTTCTGAACTACTAATTATTCTGTTACAGCTGCAGAAAAAACAAAGAGTTGTTCATTTTACTAGGGACGTATTTTGCTATTGGAATAAATTTTATATGTCAACAAGACGTACCACTGTGGGTCAGAATAAAGGTATGGCTCAAAATATTTCCTTTTCTCTACAGGGACTATGATGTTTATCCTTCTTTCTTCTGGTGGTGTGGGCAGTACTGTTGCAGATTATTTTGGCCTTTTGTTCCTCTCTTCTTTTTGGTTATCATTCTGCCTGATTCAGTTCTTGTCGCTCATGTTGTCTTTATAAATCAGTAGTTATGACCTTCTTCCAAATTCTGATTCAGGATAAAGGCTGTAGATAGCCATAAGATGAAGCCAGGACTTTAGATGCAACTTACCAGGAATAGAAAACCAGTATTTTGCTCCTAGTTGATGAGCTTGTTGATTGCAAGTCTCTCCTCTACCTTGAGACTCAGTAACTTTAATGAACAGCAGTAAAAATGTAGCCCAGGAGTAGCTCAAAAAGTGGAGGTGGGCTGATAAGGCACGACATGAAGAAAGGACGCATCATCAATATGGAGAAAATGAGAGTATCAGGGTGAATGACCCTGTGAACTGAGGTAGGAGCAGAGAGGTGAATTCATTAGTACCAAGTGTAAAATCATGTATGAAGAATAACAAGATATTCAGCTACAAGTTAATTGCTTATCAGTTAGAAATGAATGAGAAGTAAAAGCATGCGATGTGCTAGATGACAACAGGATGGTTAAGTCGGAGTGTTGTGGCCATGGAAAAGGCAATTATACTGCTGGCCTGTATCAAGGGAGAGAGTACTGGTGAAGATCCTGTCCTACAAGAGAAAAAAAAGGTCATAGCTCCACCAGCCAGTCACCCCAGCTTTACATGGCACTTGCAGCATGCCAGTACTCTGCATCCACTGGAAATGTACATTTCTCCCAGTGACTTCAAAAAAATGCCACATTAAGATAGTTACTGTAGAACGTAAGAACTGCTATGAGTTCACATCCTTGCTCATCTGATGTGATCTTGTTCACATTTCCATCCTCTAAAAGAATGTAACTTGCACAGCAAAACAGTAACTAAAAGTGAAAAAAAATTAATCAGAGAGGGGAGAGAACTATTTATGCCAAAGGGTTGAAGTGATATGACAGAAAACAGGGATAAATTGGCCACAGATAAACTTAGGTTGGGAATAAAAAGAGGGTATCAAGGAAGTGGTGTTCTAGTAGAAATAAGAGTCAAAAGTGAACTGGTGTGATCGGTTGATAAAAAGGTCCTGTGCTGGTGATGATAAGGGGCTAGCCCCGTTGAACCAGGAGGTCTACTCCAGCTCTGGCTTCCTGTAGGATCGCTCTGGATGGAAGGCGCTTGAGGAGGTGTCTGGTCCAACCTATCCTGCTCAGAGGAAATGGTCCTACTGAGAGCTGGATCCAAACATGATGACCTGGCATGGCATCTGGCAAAAAAAAGCTAAAGAAGATTTTACAAAGAAATAAATGTTAGGCCAGTAAGCAGGACCCAGAGATTTTTTCCAACCAAATTTTCGTTCCTAGTGGCACTCTGACTTCGAAGGGCTGTTTAAGCCTTTTCTTTGGATTTGACACCAGAAACCTCTCAGTCATGTGTGCCTGTTAGACACCAAGCTCCTTAGAGCTGACAATGTGCTTATATTCTGCACTAATTAAACATTTAGAAATAATTTCATAAATGAAATAAACTATATGACCAGTCATGGACTCCAAGGTAAAATAAGTTGAATGTGAAAAGTATATCAATTATAAGCATACTGACTTTTGACTTTTTATTATATATACACAAGCATTTGAATCTGTATCCTGTATTTTTCTAAAGTCTGCTTCCATCCTGCCATGTCTTATTCATTTGATTATGCATTTGATACAGCAATATTTTGTTAAATATTGAAAAGGTTATGATTTAAACCTGTCTGTGATTTGAGTTGTACATATTTCTTATGGACCTAAAAGCTTAAATTTAACATTAGGTGGGTTTTATTTATTTTTATTGTTCTAATTTGGTAGCAAGACCAAGCAAGTTTATACTTAGTTCATTAACAATAAATGAGGATATAGTGCAGCTATGCTGTCAAGGAAATGAAAGAGCACAGAAAATACGTTCAGGAATATTTAATTAATGTTTTCTCTGCATTGTCCTACTTTTTATTCTGTAGTCTTCTTTAAAGCACAGAAAACATTTTTGATAGACAAAGAATAATTATCCTGGTTGCTTTCAATTAAATAAATACACACTTCTAGAATGCCAAATAAAATTCAATGTTCTTGTTTTTTTAAAAAAAAGGGCGGAGGGGGGTGCTCTGTGCAGATGAACTGTCTGGTTTTGTAATCTGTGAATATATGAATATTGTGGCAGAAAGTATGTTCCTGCTTCTTTATTGTTAAGAGTTTAGGTGCTAAATCCACTTCCACAGTGGCATAAAGAAGGGCTCTAATGGACCCTGGGGAGCACCTGGCTTTGCTGCCCAAGAACACTGCTGGTCCAGCATAGCTCTGCTGCAGCTTCTCTTCCCACGGCTTCAGCATCTAAACCTGGCGAGGAGCCCTGAAGGAGCATAACATACTCATTCCCTTCCCTTCTTTGTGCAAAAAAGCCTCCTGTGGCCCAGGAGCTCTTCCTGGCACAGGAGGAGGTGTCACCTCCAGCAGCCAGAGCCTGCCTGACCTCTGGGGCTTAGCTGGGGCAAAGCAGCTGTGAATTTTACCGCAAAGAAAAGAAGAAAAACCAGATTTGCATTTTGCTTGTTTTGATTCCACTACTTAAAACTAATCTCGGATAGCTTTTTTATTTTCTTGAAAGCTGCTTTGTACTGACTAGCCCTTGGTATTTGTCAAATTCTTTGTTTCCTCTGCATATTCCCTGCTGGCCTACTCAAAAGCTAGTTAAATTATGAGGATTATTCAGAGCTGCACTGGATAATAAAATGGTCTATTGATTAGTAGACTTCTAATTACTTGTCTGTTAGCATGAAAGAGAAATAAGAAGATTTGATAGTAAACAAAGCAGAAAACAAATAGGGTGTTTCCAACATATAGGGGTACACATGCTTGTGTGTGGCCTTGTACATGAGTATTGTAATTTCCAGTTTATCATTGTGAGCTTATTTTGTTGCTTACAGAACTGTGACCTGTACAAGCAGACTGTTTGACAGATAATCGGCCAAAAAATACAACTCCTTAATTTTTTTCTGCAATACCTCTGTGTATGCACTGGAAGAATAACATCATGATGAGCAATATGGTTTTGATTTTTCGTGTCTTGTCATACTGAAATGAAAGTTATGGCTAATTTGTGTTTTAACTAGGTATGTACTGATAGAAATGAATATAAATAATGTGTCAGAGTTTTAGCTTGAAAAACAGTGAACACCAGTAGGTAGTGAAACCTTTCCACCCGCATCACATGCCTCCATACTGGTTCAACATGTAAAATTACCTCTGGACTTCCCTAAAGATGATACATAGTATGTATTTCACCTTCAAACCAGTTTCTCTAAGCTTGTCTTAAAGATGTGTGTGAAATTTTTAAGGACGCAGACCTACAAACCTACAAGCCTTGCCTAGGAGGAGAGTAGCACTGACATCCTCTCCTCCTTCCTTAGTGCTGAATGGCAAGGTGAAGGCACAACTCCTTGCGAGAGGACTTCTCACTTGCACTTGTAGGTTACTGTGCTTCCCAAAGAGGTATGAAAGCAGAGGACAGACTTCAGGATGTTTTGAAAAATAAGGATTGAAATCCTGGCAGAATTGCCATTGATTTCACAAGGACCAGGGTTTCTCTTTAATGTCTCTTCCACGATTCACAAGTCTTTCCATTAATTTCTATCAGCTCTGCATGCCTGTCTTATTTTTTTTCTAATCCCTTTCTTTGAGTGCTGTGAACTTCAAGTGAAAAACAACTAATACCCCCCAACAACAACTCTGTATAGTTCTTGCCCATGGCAAAATGGCTGAGCCAAACCAGTAATTTAATTAAAGTGTGAAAATCATGTAATTCTCATGAAGTATTCAAATTCTTCTTTTGTTGAGGATTTTTTGTTTTGTTACAGCTGTCCAAGTATCAAGGGCTCAGTTTCCTGTTCTGTTCTGCCCTTTCAGAGAATATGAGTTTCTCATTCAGAAATGAAGCAGTTCCCATTGCTTTTAATTTTGCCTGTGGGTTGATTTGACTGTGGTAGAGTTTGCATGGCTCTTCTAGTTTGCCTGGTTTTCCTCCATGGTAAATACACTTTCCTTTTAAACCCGACTGCTGGCAGAGAGGCAGGTGAGCAGCCCTTTGCTTTGTAGATACAAGCAGTCTTGTCAGCCCATCAGTCTCCTCATCTCCTGTCACCCGGAGGTTGATGTCAGAGCAAGATATTCTGTGCTAAATGTGAATTCCATCATTAGTTTTGCGGTCTTCCTCTAGGCTTGTAATTAGAGCCCTCCTGATAACCAGCACACAACTGCACCCATTAATTTGCTCTTCATTTGAAGGTTTCTCTCAGTGTTTCCATCCTTGTCAGCTTACAGGAGGCTCAGCTACCTTTAGCTGCTGCTTGAATCCTTTATCCACATCAATCATCCTTCCCATAAAACCCAACCCACAGGTTCAAGGAAGCCCTTAGCATCGCTGCGGTCACGGGAAAGCCACCCTATTTTCACACAGGGAAGCACTGCTGGATGAACAGCCAACATTGCATTGTATGTGCTTTTGTGGGTGTCTGTGTAGCTATTCAATAGCTGCTTTATTTTTCCGTGGAGCATAGAAAAGAGACATGGCCCAGGCTCTGCTGTTTACCTGACAGAACAGTCAAAACAAGTTTCTGATTAAAAAGGCAGCAGTAGACACCCAGTCTCTGCGGGCTTCTCCACATTAGGGGATAATGGAAGCGTTTACTAACAGCCACAGAAATTATTTATTAGGATATGAAACCTTTAATTTAGAAGGAAGGTTTCACATTCTCTCTCTTTTTTTTTTTTTTTTTTTTGCTTATACTCCCACTCTGTAAAATGTAGCAAAGCCAAAAATTAATGCATTTGTACATCTATTTCTAAGCTACGTGGGTGTCTCTGAAAAGGTATGATTTTGGAGTGGAACAAATAATATACTTGTAGCAATCTACTTTGAACCAACAAGGTTTTAGAAACCCGAAGATCCAGATCAGTCAAACCCAGTATATTGCATTCTCCGCTCTGTTAATTTTAAACTGTTTTATAAATGTTGAAATTGCAACAAGAATTCCCCAGCTGCTAAAAATGGCTCTGATGAAGCAGGGCAAAGTCACATCTGGGGAAAATATGCTGGAAGCCAAGACTTCAACTTTCTTTCTCCTCCCCTAACTATCCGGTACAATAGGTTTGTGTGTTATAGTATGTTTCATCATCCTGTATACATTTTGATGTATGCAGTTGCCCCTGTTATCTGAGACTGACACAAGGGGGTGAAGTCTTTCCTGACCCTGCCAAAGCTAATGAGAGAATCACTTTGGATCTAATCATTTGTGAAATACTCAATCATACTGAAACATGTAAGTATCGAATGTTGGCAAAGGTATGAAATGGTATAAATAGCTTTATTGTTTATAGAATATCCTCCTCTGCAGTTGCTCCCAGTTTATTTATTTGTACATAAACAGATGTGCATTATATATCCAGGAGGAAAGAACACAAAGACTTTTTTTTTTCTTTATTTTTCTTGTTCTTGTTTGGGGGAAGAAAAACGTGATCTCCGACGTGCTGAAGAGCACAGAGCAAAAGGCAGATGTGGAGCTCGTTCTCCCCATCCTCCCTCCCTCCCTTGCTTCCCCGACTTCTGTTTTCACCCCGTTAAAACTTCTTGTGCATCTTCTGGAAAAGGCACCTTGTTGGTGTGCTTCTGCAGGCACTGGAGCTCTTTCTCCCCTCTCCTTTGGATGCTGTTGCTGTTTGCAGGAGGACAAAACCTTTATGCAATTTAGAAGTTTGCTTCTGCCTCAGCTACACCGAGCTCGGCCCCGTTCCCCAGGCTCATCCAAATGCCAGGGGCTCATCTACCCTGCTGAGCCTCTGGAGATAATTCATGTTCCCTAATAAACCTGGGGCCTGAACTGACATCCACTGAAACGAGAATAGCACCTGTAAAATCACTGGGTGTTGGTTTAAAATAATGAATCAAAGAGATTCAGTCCATTGCTGTTCTGCACTCCCTTCACCCCCCTACAAAAGAAGCAGACAGGCCCACAAGAATCCCTGTTGGGATTTAGGACTAGTTTATTTAGGTCTTTGTGACCTGTACAGAGGTGCAGTCAGTGCAGAAATCAAGGCAGATGATGTCTTTACAAGTCTTTTAGACAGCGGACAGTAGGTCCAAGTTAAGGCAGCCTTAAGACTTCCTAGATTGGAAAAGGAAGGTAAAACCCCTTCTCCTGACCAACACAGGATAGCAAGGGTGAATGCTTTCTGCGTGTCACACCTGGTAACTTTGTGTAGCTACAGGGGCAAAATGAATCCTTGTGAATAATTAGACATTGTCTTTTTGGATTATTTTTAATTAGCAAAGAGTGGGCATGATACCTCCAGAATTTCAGAATGCTGCTCCAAGTTTCTCTCATCTGATCTTTGATTTATTTTTTTTTCCACTGAAGAGTATCATCCACTGTTTCTTTGCATCTGCTTTTGTTGATAGGATCAGTCTAGGAGCAAAATTTCTTCCTCTTTCTTCTACAGGTTTTCAGCTTTAAACATGCTTCTACCGATGTTTAATTTTGCCATTTCAAAAATGCTAAGGTTTGCAGTTGCTCACTTTTAATAATCCTTAGAAAGATTTCCATACAAGTAGCCGACTTCTTCCTCCTTCCTAAATCTGTACCTATGTATCTTCCAATATAATGTCTCCTCCATCCTTGAAAAAGCAATGAGTACTTATGACTAAACCAGATAGGTGTGAGCCATCAGGTAGCGTTAATATCTGCAAGGGTAAGAAATACAATTTATGGAGACAATTGGGACAAAATAAATGTGCCCTATATAATTAGCATAATAGCTGCACGTCATCAAGTTTTCCCTGTGTATTATTACAACTATGTTGATTAACCAGGTGTTGAAGGATTTGGAAAGACCAGAAAAAAGGTAGGGTGTAGTTAAGTAGGAGGCAGTAATAGGAAGCAGAGAATGAAAATATCTGTGTACCTGGCAAAAAGAGTACATTTCATCTATTTCTTGGCAGTACAGGCTTTGGGACTGAAGTCTGATGGCAGCTGTTAGTTCCAAACAGGTAGGATTGATCTAAATTACAGTTTCTTGAGAGGGTAATTTTTTCCAGCTACAGTCTTTCTGCTTCCATTTGCTTAAAGAAGGAGGAGGACCTTGACCTTTCAAGCAGCAGAAGGCAGTTTCTAAAGATTTTCATCACTGTCGAGCTTGTTTTCCTATGATCCTTGGGAACAGGTATCTGCAAGCTGGCCTGATAGGCACAGTTTGGCTGACAGCATGATGGGAAAGTTCAGACCTCGGGAAGGTGATTACAGACTTCCTGCCAGAAGGGGGTAATTTTGTCACAGGTGCAGAGTACACTGTTACAGAGATGACAGAAAGTGTTGACACGACATTTTTTTCCCAGAGTTTGGTAGTTTAGCAGAGTGGAGTCTTGCAGAAGACTCCAGGGGGAAAGCAAAGATGATGTCATGTTGACAACATCCCAAATTCTGTCCCAGTTCTGCAAAAAGACTAAGGCTACCTGCTTAACACCAGCTCTCTCTAGATAGGAATGAATTTGCGCATGAGTAGTTACGAAATTAAAACTCACTGTAGACTGCAAATCCACATACACCTCAAAGTTGTTAAGTAAGTTTCCCAAGGACAATATAAGGGGGTTTGCAGGTGACTGAGCATCAGCAGAGGTCCACCTGAGCATGAGACATGACTCTTAAGATGAAATACCAATTTAATCCCCAAGGACACACAGAAGTTTATATTTAAAACTCATGCAACTTTCACACTAAAAGTGTTAGAAGTGGTGGGTAATGTATTTCAGCCTTGTGAGGTCACTATCTAGGATGGTAGCTGTGTGCACATGGACACGTGTGTATTGCATTTACTGATGAACTCCTGCAAAATATCAAGTGCTTTTGGGTTTTCATCGTACAAGGTTTAAATATGTTATTTGTTCATGTAGAAATTAATTCTATATAAAAAGTCTCACTCTCATCTCAAACTTCTTAATTTGTGCCTGCCCTTAGGTTGAAGTGTAAGAATTAAAGGTTTACACCTCTGTCTGAATTGTAGGTGCAAATTTTTTTGATAAAATGTTACCTGAAAAAAAAAAAAAAAAAAGTGCTCCTAGATAAATTACAGTACTTTTAACTGCATGTTCTATGCAGTAGCAAGGATTTTAATGATGATATGTCTGTACAGCTCTTGTCTAGTTCATGAAATATGTAGCATATTTAGATTTAAATTAAATCTCAAGTTTGGCAGCTTCTGTTCTCGGTTGTGTATGTTGGATTTTTTGTCATTTTTTTGTGTAGGTTTTTCAAGCATAACGCTGTTTCTGCATTTTAGCAACTACATAGATTTGTCTTGTGATATTTCCACAATGTCCCTTGCTATGAAATATACACTGTACTACTCATTTCCATCCCTCACTGCATTGACAAGCAGGTTTTTAAGCAATTTTTTGTATAAATTTGGCAAAATACACACATTCAGCAAAACTCTTATGTACAGCTTGAGAGTGTGTACTCAAGCAAATTCAGGTTCACTGCTTTTTTGCATTTAGTGCTATTTTTTCTATATTTGGCTTTGATTTAACAAAGCACTCAGGAATTTACTTAAATGTAAACTCACGCATACTTAAGTATCAAGTCAGGTGCATTTCTAACTGCTTTGCCCTGCTAAGCCCATAACACATATAGTGTCTTCACATCCTTCTGGTAAAATCTATCCTAACCACATTGGCTATTGTATCTCCAGGTCACACCATAGCACGTCACACATGATACATATTCAGCTGCATCTCTGTGAAAAGCAAAAAAGATGGAGGGATATTGTCCCACAGAAGGAATTCCATTGCAAGCTAGTTTTTGCTGGGCACCCAGAATCTGTACATGATACCTTTTTGAGCTAGCACGGCTCATAGCAAGCTGTCTCCTGGCTCTTCAAGGCAAGACTTCCCAAACAGCATCCCATCCTCACAGATATCTGCTCAGCATTTGAGAGGAGTCGGTATCTGCCAGCCGTCCTTTATACCGTTGCTGTTATTGGTACATTAGTCCCCTGAAGAACAGCACATGGGACATATGACAGTCCATTACTGTTAATGGTGTTATTGTGGAATCACGCTACGGAAAAATACTGCCTCAAGCAAAATATTATAGACAATTTAGTCCTGTCTTTCAGGAAGGCACATGCTGAGATTAATGAAAGTTTGACTTAGTGAATGTGAAAGGACCGCATTGTTTGGATCGCTTGAAATGGTATTTAGTATTCTTGTTTAGGTAATTTTCGTAATGAAAATAGGAGTGGTTTTCTTATTTGTTTTGTCCCCCAGATGAACTCTTTTCATTGAGGACACAGCCCTGACAGGGGTTATTGTCAGGCAGCCCAGGGAAACCGATGTTCATGCCAGAATGGTGGTCAGAGCACAGCTGCAAACCATGGGCATGGCCCTTGCTGTCCTCTACTCTGGTCCCTGAGAAGGGATGGGCAAAAAAAGGCTAGAAGGTTTGACTGTTGCCACCCCTGCAGCAAAACACTACACAAGCAACCACATATTTATGGCCTGATGGCACCCTCTGCCATCTTCACAAAGGGGAAAAGTGCAGAGTCAAGATCTTGGGATTTTAGGGTGCTACTCGGAGGGCCAAAGGTTGCTCTGAGTGAAAACGCTGAGAGATTTACAACTGTGGGAGCTATCAAAATATCATGTCCAGCTCCGGGGGACCTTTTAATCTGCTGGCCCACAGTAGAAGAAAGCAAACTTCAAGAACAATGTGTAGAACAAGTGAGTATAGTGCTTTCTGCGCCATCCACTTGCATGTTGTCTCGAAAGTTGCCAGCCTCAGGGTTAAGTCAGGTTCCTCCACAAGGCAAGTGTAAGAGATCGAGGGCAACAACTTTTCTCTAATTAGCACCACGTAGCATAGACAGACATTTAACAAACAGTAATGCCATTTCCAAGAAGCCATGCCGCATTTTGTTCAGCATTAACTTTTTGTTGCGACTGAATTGAAGTCGCAGGTATGTAGGCAGCACCCATGCCCAGTAAGAAGCCTTGCTGCTCTCTAGCTGTGTTGGTATTCATCAGCTCAGGGGGAAGGAAAACTGCAGACACCTATTGCATGTGCTTGTCATTTAATAACTGAATATTAAAAATCTAGGCACTACTACACAAGCCTACCAAATGTACTGAGCCACACACCTTAGGGTCGAACCTGGATATGTGTTTAGAGGAAGGAGAAGTTTTACACAGAGAGAAGAACTTATAAATCCATTTCAATTTATTTCCTGTGACAAAGTATATCAAGACATAGCATTAGCATTGTTTTACTGCCATGCGATTTGGCCATTAGCAGTAACATACATGCAGACACGTGCTTCATCAAATGGTGTTGCAAGTTCAAAATGCCTTTAGGAACATGCAACACCCGCTGCTATGGACATGGCTGTGTGAGGGTAAGGCATGTCAGGGCAACTGCAGTGTCTCTGAGCTCCTCTTAGGGGAACCGCAAAGTTAATTCCACCCAACGTTTTTGTATCTCACTTGTCTTTTTCCTTAGGATAGACATCCGCTATTCAAAGTGGTTTTGAGGGCTAGGGGAGAGTAAGGTGGGCGCTTGGTAACTTTTTATCTATTGCAACTCCTGGGCTTCACTAAAACTGTGCAGGAAAAAAAAAGAAAAAAAAAAAAAAAAAAAAAAAAGGAAAAATTCTCACTGAGAAAAATCAAAACAAAATTGTATTGTTTTGAAAGGTATCTGTGGACTAGGCATTACGGTTGGATTTTTGGGGGGTTGTTGGCTAGCTTGACCAAACCGTTTCTGCCGGTTGCGTGCTTCGCGGCAGTTGCTCCCAGCACGCCGGTACCCGGCCTGGTCCTGGCGGGGTGCGCAGGGGTGGTGGGATTCCGAATGAAGTCGAACGCTTCCCTGCGGTGCGCTTGTACGGGCGAGAGTCTCTGGCTTTATCATCCGGACCTCAACTTTCAAGACGTGACATGAAGCCACCGCAGCGTCACGCGTCGGTGTCACACCCCCGCCTCCTCGCTGAAATGACGAGAGACAAAACCGCCAACGCCCCGACCCCCTGCGCCAGCTCCGCGCTGCCTCCCGCTCCCCACCGCGCCGGGCGGGGCGGGGCGGGGCGGGGCGGTGCTCGCTCCGTTCCGCACCGTTCCGCGGCGCAGCGCGGGCGCCGCCCCCCGCGGCCGGGCGCGGCCATTGGCTTGGCGGCGGCACGTGTCGGCGGGCGCCGTCTCCCCGCCGCCGCCGCCCGTGCGCCGGGCGGTGATAGGCCGGGCTGGTGCGCAGGCAGTTTATCATCCTCGCCTCCCGCGGAGGCAGGGAGCGCGCCTGTCACCAGTATTGATTTCAGAGGATGGACTAAATTTCCTAGGATTTCCATTAAGAATTAAGGGGGGGGGGGGAGGAAAAAAAAAACTAAACCCGCTGTAAGCACGCAGGGTAGCCAGGCAGACATGGATATGAGATGGCACTGTGAAAACTCTCAGGTAGCTTCTTCTCTCACAGGCGATGCAGAGCACAGGCGAAGCACTGCAGCATGCAGGGTTTAAGATACCATTAGTCTGACAGCGAGGAGGAGAAAGAAAAAAAAAAAAAAAAAAAAAAAAAGGCATTTGCACCGATTACTGAAAATGACTTTTTTTTTTTTTTTAAATTAGAATATGTCTCCTTGGAGATTGCATGTCATTAATATTAAGATCAAATTTCTGCACGATATCTGTTTTAAATATAGAAAAGCTTTTAAATTGTATGTGTGTGTGTGTGTGTGTGTGTGTTTCTGCTCCAAGAGAATAACGCTTGGATACCCAGAGCATGGATGCTTCTGTTTTTTCTCTTCAGCTTTTTTAAAAAATAGAGATGGTTTTTAGCATGTTTGCTACAAACGAGTATAAAGGAAAGGAAAATTGAGAAGAATCAAATAAAAGCATGAATAAAAACTGCTTCAAATAGTTGCCAGGCTGCTTACTTTTTAATAATCTAGCAATTATTTTGGCTTAAATGATGCTTAAACCCTGACAGTGCATGCTTTTCATTTTGGCTCGGAATATGTGTGTGTGTGTACGTACGTGTGTATTTGTTTTGATTTGATTTTTTTTCAGTGAGCATTTGCACAACTGGAATTCCTGTGAGTTATATGCATGTTTTGATATGAAAAATTGCATACAAATGAATGACTATATTTGATTGACTAATATTTCATTATATATAATGCAAAGTAGCTTTATTTTTAGATGAGTTCATTCTAATCTTTTGGGGGAGGGTAAATTGCTGCATGTTTATGACAAAGTGTTTGTGTATTTCTTAAAAATTGTTTATTTGCTTGTTTCTATCACTGAAAAGCAAGGAGTTTTCATTTATTTATTTATTTATTTATAAATAACAAACCTCCAAGGCATCTAATTTAAAAGAGCATCGGTTACAAAGCTTTCCCTATTACCTGAAAACAAGCAGAAAGGTATGTGTTTGTGTGAGAGCCCTCAACTCCTTTGGGGAGGTGCGTGATCTTTTCTCGCTCCTTATCCTCCCCCAGAAGAGTTAAAATGCCGTGGCATTATCGCGCCTGTGTGCACCATGGGAATTCTGCTGGCAAAACCAGAGCTGGTACCAGGTGGGATGGGTGTGTCGCGATAGTGAGCAGAGCCAAAGGTGAGAACGAGGGTTGCCAAAAGGGGCTTTTAAAGCAAGGAAGCAGCAGCTTCTCTCTGTACATATGTCTAATTTTCCCCTCATTATATAGAAAGTAAAGGGGGAAAGCTTTTCTGATACCTTGTGTTCTTTCAAATGAATCAGAGGGTAATAAAGTGGGAGAGATGGTTGTTCAGATTTGTCCTGGTTTACGTGTTGTAACCATTGTGTTGAGAGGAGTTATGGTTTGTGGAGGCTTTTTTCATGATTGTGAAAAGGTTACTGTTGAATTGGATCAGAGCTATCTTGATTTTTTTATTATTTTTTTTTTTTCCCTACTGCAGCTGGGGAGCTGAGGATCAAATCTTTGTACCTTTGATGTGCCGGGTATATTGTGTAATCCTGTTTGTATTTGTTAGCTGGGCTTCCTCAGAGTTCTGCCATTAAGCCATTTTTTTTATTGTATGCATTTGAATGTCTTAATATGCAATTCCATAAAGCACTTCTTTTATTGCTCTGGGCTAATCCATACCTGGTCTTGCTCTTCCCATAGCATCTTACCCCACAAAAGAATACTTTGAGTGGTTGTCAGAGTTTTCCCATGTCAAATGGTTCTGGCCTGTTGGTATCTTAGGCCGCTATTCAGGTTCAGGCTGAAAACTTTGTGAGTTGAGTTTGCCATTCACAGCTCTGTTTCTAGCAGTCTTCCACATCATCTAGGCATCGTATATAATTTGACACAGCTGACAGCATCTACTTACAAGAAGCTCAGGGCTGAGCCAGAGTGGAAATTGAATTGCTTCTCGACTCCCTAATATTAATGATCCTTCCAGGTCAGCACAGGAGTAATTGCCAGAGCAGCCTGAGGAATTGTCCATTAAACCTGCCTAGGTGGTAGTTCACCTATGGAGAGATGCGTCCGGATAACAACTACAAAATGAATTCCATTTGCTTAATACAATGTCTACTAGAGTTACAAATATCTCAAAATCCAACACATGGTCTCAAGTTTAATATCAAGTGATTTTTCTGGTATTTTAAGGTTGATTATAACTAAGGCTAGGCAGATTTGCCTTAGATGTGTCTGAAAAATCCACACAAAAATCTGGTTGGTGATTGCTTCTTGAAGGGCAAGCCTCTATTTCTGTAAAGGTACAGTTTGATCTAAAACCTTGTGGCATAAAGCAAGAGAAGAAAAGGTCATGTTGTCTGTGTCCTTGAGGTATCTGCGCATCTAAAATAACCCATTAATCACTCAAACTTTGTATACACCAGGGCAACCTGATTGGGTGGGCAGCTGGACCTTTAAATCCAAAATCAATATTCAACAGGAATTGAGGAGACAAACAGCCTAAGGACAATGTTTAAAAACTCAGCTGCGCTTTATATCTTGGACTAATGCTGATTTAGCAAGAAATCCCAGTCACAGTGCGAGAGGATTTGTTTTTTGACCTTGTGCATTTGAGATGACATAAAAAGTTAAGAGTTGTCAGCGTGGCTTTACTGCAAGGAGCAAATGCAGAGGAGGTTCAGCCATCCTCTGTTGCCATTGTGAAAGGTACTCATGTGGAGTACCAAAGAACAGAGGTGCACAGAAAAGACTGAAATACCGGTGCTTCAAAATAAAAATTGCATTCTTCTGAACTTGCTTCCATGCCATGTAGATAATTTAACAAAAATACCATCATGAGGGTAGTTTGGTGGCACTGATGAGGAAACAATCTAACCTGCTGCAACACAAATAGGAAATATCCTCTAGGAGACTCTGGTCCACTACCTGTTCATCTGTCATCTCCATCTTCACAGGTACTGATAATCATGCTGGTTTTTTTCAATGGCCATGTAAGCTAGAGCAGTTCCATATCATAAAAGGATTTCTCACTGTGCTGACATCCTTCTACCTTTGGTCACCCATTGCCACTCTTTAGAGCAGTTGTTTCATCTCCTTAGAGCTCTTTATGTCTTCACACTTACAGCTAGTGTCACAGCTTGGTTGGGTTGTGTATATATAAAGAGATTGTCAAGATAAATAGTTGAAGAAAACATCAAATTCAGTCTTAGCCAAGGAGAAGCTTGATGGTTGGAACCTGTTGATAAACAGTAAATGGTTTTCATAACTTTTTGGTTGACATTTTCAATAGCTTGAAATATTTTACCATTATTTTTAATTGTGTATGTTAATATAAAGTTTAGTCATTCTATGTGTTTCTTGTTAATTCTTATGAATTAGCTAAGTTTTATTCAGCGACTAACTGATCAGCTTTTCTGACACAAAAAATAATTTTACACTTGTTTTGCACATTCAGCCAGTAGTAACGTTGGATTTCTGGCTCCATTGTTCTCTCTTTGTTTTTACATTTCTGACAGGTTTTTTTCAATCCATAGGGTGTTTTGCCCTGCTCTTGCAAGCTGTTCTAAGCACCAGATCCAGAAAGAGTCTGACAAAAGCATGAGAGGTTGCTCTCGTAGGGTAGCTTGAATGATTACGATACTATGCTATGCTTTTCTGCATTGCTTCTCTCTTTTGTCTTTGTCTCCATCTGAATTGTACTTCATTTTTCCCTGTGGGATGCATAATAAGATTTAGCTATATAGTCACATGCAGTTAAGTAGGGCTAATCCTTTTTTCTTCTGATTGTATCTTGCAGTCCCTTTTGGGTGAAACTTCAGGTAATGCCTCCAATCTAAGTACCATATCAGAGATGAGACAGAGTAGGGGCAGAGGGCAAAACTTACAGTCAACAGATTTTTGAATGGGTGTGGAATAACTGTATCTCAACAGGCAGCCAGCAAAACCCTTGCAGTTATTTGCCCAGAGTTCCTCCACAGAAATACGTGTTGAGACTGTTCCTGTGCAGCCCATGTGCTGTGGATGGTTAGTTTTTGATGGGACACTGCAAAGGAGGTCAAATTATTGTTCTGTGCCTATACATCCACATTGCTACTAGCAAGAAATACTATTGTGTTTTGTTGGTTGGGGTTTTTTTTCCCTCTACTAATGTATTAGACTGCATAAGGGAAAAAATGTGTGCAACCTTTAAAAAAAAGTGGAAAGACCAGAGATTATAAAGTGTGTTTTTTATGTGCACAAAATCTGGGCAATGTGGACGCACTTGTTAGTCTTGTTCAACAGTGTGGGTGGGTTTCCAAAGAAGAGGGATTAAGAATGAAATTCTACCATCCTTAAGGTCAATGCAAGCTTAGTCATTGACTTTAATGTCATTGACCTGTTATCCCTGGCAGAAGTCTGAATAGCACAAAGGATAAAGTCCAAGTAGGTAAGGACCTATGAACTGATTTCTAAACCTAGCTAACTCTTGGTTGACTGTTGCTGAAAGTGTATCAGAAGTGAAGTGTAAAATAAGCAAGATGGAATTTTCACCAAAATAATTCATTTTCAATTCCATCTTTTGAACTAAATTCCATCTTATGAACTTGCCTGTGAAAAGCTGGGAAGCTTTCAGGTGGTAAAGCATTTCTCACGCTGATTGTAACATCCAGGACCTTGGAACACTTTCTGGTTTGAGTCTGGCTGTATGTTTTAGGCAGAAATCCAGATATGAAAATAGTAAGTTGTGGGCTTTAGCACAGAGTAAATTGCATTTCTTAGTCACAATAATGTTAGTGCCTTGTTTGCTGGTTTCTCTAAATTGGCTGTGGTATGGCTGCAAACCAATAAAAACCAAACTACATGAAGTGAGGCCTTGAATTATTTTCTTTAATTTTCCACAAGTTTTGTATTTGTTTTTCTTTCTTGTAGTTCTTCTAATTTCTTTTATTCCCTTTCCTATCTATTTTCAAAATTCCCTTGTTAGTTTACTCTCATTGTGAAGGCTACACCATCATGTATGCTGTTGTTTTATTGTTCCATACTGGAGTCTGGGGAAAGTGCTTTGCTTTTCTGTGTTGTCCACTGCTGCTTCGCCTCAGTCATTCAGGGCTTTTGCTGGAATTTCAAAATTTGTCTGTGAGGTTATTTGAACTATTAGCCAAAACCAATAAGTTAGCAAAGTTGGTGACCAAGTTCAGTGTCAGGAAAAGGGTGGTCAGAGTCCAGGGCTATGTGTCTGTACTATGACTGCTGCCAGTGTTTACAGCTCCCTCAAAGCAGAATGTAGACTGGTGCACAGCTGCATCAAAGAAGTGGAGAATGGCTTTTGATTTTCACCTGGTTTATCTTGCATGACCAAAGGGTCTTCAAGAAATGTGTTGCCCACAGAGTACATAGAAGATGAGCAAATATACATTATTTCTGTAGAGCATGTTGTTGTGCAGTAGAATCAAAAATGAAGTTCATATGGCCCTTAGGAGTAAAGCATATTTTTTAGTTCCTCATTCATGTTACAATTACTTAGTAACAGGGATATGATGGTGAATGAAAAGTTTGGGGTTTTTTACTTTACATATAACGCAGGTATATTAAATACTGTTATTAAATGTCAGTAATGCACCGAAGATGGGGAAGCTGAGGAATGAGTGCAACAGAGTTTGACAAAGAACAAACCTCCCTCACGTTCCAGAGCAGCAAGGCAGCAGCGAGGAGGGGGTGGGAGACAGCTCAGCCAAAATCACAGCAGGCTAGTAAAAAAAATAAAAATCCCCTCCAGTAAGCTCCACTCCCAAATGCAAATATGTTCTGTAAGGTTGACATCAACGTCAACCACCGTATCCCGGGCAAACTCACTTCCCCTGGCCCATGCCAGCTTCACAGCGGTTTGCAAATCCAAGCTAAAAATGTAGCTTGTGATTTCATAAAGGATGTCCATCTGCACTGAACAGCCTGAGCAGCCCCAGGCCCCCGCCGACAACTGTGTCTACGGAACTGCCACATCCCACGTGAGCATCAGTGACCAATTTTAGCACGTGTTGCATTAGTGCTAGAAATAATTCTCCTCTTGTCCTAGGCGTAAAGGGCACAACGCTAGGGCACTGCACCCTTATTCATCTTTAGGCTTAGCCCTGAGAAATGCAGTCTGCATCCTTTAAATGAATTTAAACTCAGTCTCGACCAGCGGGAGATCTCTGCAGGAGTCCCTTGGCACGTTCAGTGCATGTTGGATTATGGTCGCCTTTTTCAGTTTTGGTTAGGAAGAAGCTTTAAAGGAGAGCCTTTCTGTTACTCCTTTCTTCTATTTATTAAAATTACTCTAGCTAACTTAACAGACAGTAAATGTTTCTGCTAACTTTTACAGGGGTCAGGGCATATGAGGCAGCTAAGAAAGAATCAGCGTAATTTGTTTCTTTCTACCTGTATCTTAAGTGCTAAATTGACGGTTGCACCATATTTATCTAGAGGCTTAACAGAGTAAGACCCCACATTTTTCCATAAGCTACTCTGACAGTTGTCATCTTTACCAGCCCTAACTCTTCCCTTTGCAGCTTTACCTGGGCAGAAAATTTATATCGCTACATAATTCTCCTTTCTACTGGGGATATCTAGGGAATAACAGAAGTAAAGTGGTAGTGGAGAGATCCGAAAAGGCTACAAAGGAGACCTTTGCAAAATACTCCTTTAGGGTTACTGGTGATGATGTGTGAGGTAGAAAGGATACAATTTGACATTCAGATCTCGCTGTTTTCATGCAGCAGACGGTTACAAAAGAAATAATAGTAACTTTTAAGCACATAGGAATGTATCTGTCACTTTGTGTAATCTTTGTTTTCTGGTAGTCTAAAATAGGTGACTGAGATGGTCAACCTAGTCCTGAAAAAATCTGAGACTGTTTTCTTGCATCCAAACTGTCTGTAATATCTTTTCCTCATTGCTGTATAGGTAATTTATCTGAACCAGGAAAGAGCAACAGCTTTTATGACAGTGGGAGCATTCTTCCAGTGTGCAGCCACTGCAGGATGAGGAGCTCTGGCAGCTGATCCATGACCCTTGCTCCTGCCTTGCATTGTGCTGAGACTGACTTGACTGCTCTAGTAGACTTCACGTTATTCTTTTTATAGCCTGCTATCCAGACGTCTTTAGGGATTAAAGTCAGCTTTCAACTTCGGGTATTGTTGTATGTGGAAATAAAGCAACTGAAAGTAACCTGGGTATATGATCTAAAAATACAGTGGGAAGTGGCTAATTCCCGTTGAAAGCCTATCTCAACTGTAATTCATTCTGGTTCCAAGAGAAGATTCTCATTTATTTGTGATTAATTAGACAGAACCATCTGAGTACTAAATAATAAGATGACCCCGGAAAATAACAGTTTTCTCCTTGAATGAACTATAAGCAGCTTCAGTTGTTTATCAGACTATTAGTGCATGATGTATGCCTGTACTACTGATGAGTTGTAGACAGCAAAATGGAAAGACGTTGCCTTAGCCATGTTGGTAACTAGAGTAAGAGCAGATGAAGCTGTGAAAAATGTTGGTTAAACAGTGTTCCCTCACAATGTGGAAACTGGTGGTATTCAGAGCCTGACTAGAGTTTGCATCTCTCTTAGCCAAGGGCTTGGTGTTGTGGATCCAGTTCATTCTGGCACCACTTCCTTAACAAATCAGTGTGTGAGTGCAGGATTACCTGTATTTCTAGCTTGAATGTAGAAACTCCTGTTCCTTCGTCTGTTTCTGGGAACTTAATGTTCCTCATTCATTTATGAATATGCCAGGTAATTTCTAGGTTTTAACTGAATTTGAGGACCCAAGCAAGAATTGAGCAAAACAATTATTGATAACATTATTCTGGCATTTTGGAGAAAGTCTGTGTCACTTTAATCCACATCCAGTTCATGGTGAGCTCTGCAAACTGAATTTTATTTCACACAGTCTTATATTAAAACATTAGTGCCATTATTTTCATATATTAAACATAATTTTCCTTTCCCAATAATATTCTGTATTGGGCTTCTCTTTATAGAATCATAGAATCATTTTTGTTGGAAGAGACCTTTAAGTTCATCAGGTCCAACCATTATCCTAACACTATCAAGCCCTACTACTTCCAGTACTAGTGTCCCAGATCAGGACATCTGTCTAATAGAGGGCATTAGGAGTGACAAATAAATTGTGTCTTGAGTTGAAATTATCCTGAATATTAAAGCTGACAGTCAAATAATTAAATATATTAGAAAAAATGTAATTATGCTTGCATTTTCTAGGTGCCACTTGAGTTATTCTGCATTTGTTGTTTTGCATGTAATGTGTATGACCTGAAATGAGTCAACGATTCAGTAAACTGCTTCTTTGGAGCTGGGTGGACTTTTTCCTCCAGTGAAGTTTTATTAATTTGGAGGTGGCCTTTCTTCCTCCTGTGAATGGTTTTGTGTGGGTGTATGCTCAATTGTATTAGCGCAGATAACTGGGAGGGAGAAGGGTATCCTTGGAAGAAAGAAAGAGCAGGAATATCCTGTGATTGTTGCAAAATAATTGGGAATGGGAGTTAGGGAAACTACCACATGTTCCATATATGCTGGATTTTGTCTCTGAGTGCCCTCCGACAGTGGTCCTGCAAGTTAGACAGCGCTACCAAATACCATCCTCAGATATGTGGCAATTAATGAGGCCAGCAGTCAAAAAAAGATTGTGGGTTTTTTTTTTCTTCTTTGTAAATTCATGCAGACCTAATGGAAATGTTAGTAACTGAATAAGTTGCTGGATTTGATTTCCATGTGAACTGTTCTGGCTCCAAAATACTGGAAAGCATGCTCCAATCAGCAAGTGCTCTCAGTTTCCAAAAAAAAAAGGAAGAGTTTCAGTGGGGAGCACTACCACAGGACATGCACATGGGTGGCATCTGCAATTAAGCCACCGATGCCCCTTGTTTTGCTGGTGGCCTGGTTTCGGGCTATAACCATGGTGTGTGTGCCTAATCCATGATCTCTCTGGCTGAGGGAACTGGCCAGGTCTGGATGCTGGACCGAGCAAAACATTGGCTTCATTTCAAGGATCTCTAATTTTATTAGATCGTCTATACAAAGCAGGTGGCTGACTGACTACCAGATATATTTTAAGAGCTGAGATTGTAGTCTTTATCAGGGAGGTTTTGTTTATCTCACACTGCAGAGGTCAAATCAGGGGAAACTGTGGTGCTTTCCTTACCAACAATTTCATGCCAATTAAAATCTCAGAATAAGAGTCTTGTAACTCTCTCTGCTGCTCTTGGTAGTGCAGTCTCTTCTCTTTATTTTTTTAACCTCATTTACAGTGGAAGACTGAGTGTTATACTAGAATTTCAGAACCAGCACCCCCCTGAAATGTCTGAGAGCAATACTTTTCTTATATCTGTTTTTTTGTTTCTGGCTGAAAATTCAGCTGAGCATCACTGCATCTGTCCCTGCTCCATACCTACTGCTATGGAATTGCACATAGGGCCAGTAGCTCACATGCAATAGTCCCAATTAGCGCCACATCAGTATAAAGGGGAAGGAATGTCAATGCAAGAGCCTGCCTTCAATATATTTTTAAAACAAAGTGACCAATACGCTATAGCCATCCATCTGCCACCAGGATCTTGCAAGCCTGCTGGCTTTCATTCCTGCCTTTGCACACCATGTCCATGAAGAAGGCACCCTTCCCAAGGTCACACACCAGTGGCTTTTATATTCAGAAAACTGATGAAGCGTTACTCAGAACAACAAAGTGAAAAGTCTCTGAAAGGATTCATCCCTCAGCAGGTACTTTGAGTCTTGCATGCAGCCGTGGGCTACAGCTGTGGGAGTCACATAGAGATAAATTAGCCTTGTGGGGACAGCTAATTGGCAGCTTCTCCTTCAAACCGAGACCCTTTTGTGCAGTGAGTATGTGTGTGCATATTTTCATACTCAGGCAGAGCTGTAAAAATATTTTATACGTAATCTCCCATTTTTTCTGCAGTGATTCAGCTGTGGAGGACAGCTTGGGTATTTGAGAATGATCACAGATAGCTTTCAGCCCTGATACAAAGGGAAAAGATTGCATTGGAGTAATCTCATTTCAGGTGGAGAATCTTCATTGGACAGACATGCTACCCCGAAGCTCTTGGTTGATACCATCCTCAAAAGCACTCTGTAAAACGATGTAGTAAACACTGATTAATGTCATGGAGGTGGTGGAAGAGAAGATTAAATAAGTTATAGAAAGTTATAGTATTTCTTATCTCAGCCAGTGATTGGGTAGCCAGTCTTGGAAACTCCTGTAGCCCCTTTAAAGAAAACAACTCAAGAAGACTAGGGCATCTTCATTTTCCAGAAAGAGAAAATGTATCTCTTCAGAGACTTTACAGTTTATCCTTGTGGTATCCTGAGACATGAGGAGGATACCCAAACGCCTCTGCCAAAGAGCAACATATGTGTGCACAGACAGAGGGTTTATGCTGCATCAGGCAAGAGGGAAGTTTTATTTTCTCCTTCTGCTTTTATGAGAACTTAAATTCCAGCAAGACCTGAATAGAGGGTAGATGCAGGCAGGCTTTGACCCCATGGATTACAGCACACATTCCTTGACAATTGCTGTTCATGTCCGTATCACAGTGAGATTTACCCAAATGCAGGATTAAACAGATGAGCAGCTGGTGGCAATCTGGAAAGTACAGGAGTTTTGTGTTTGTCCCCAGGAAGGGCTGTACTGATGCTGGTAGAGACTGTTAAACACTGTTTGTGTTTTCCCAAAGCGATAACAAGAAAGAACATAAGGTGTGAATTGGGCTGGTTTGGGGAGGAGTGAAAGCAGCCTGGAGAAACTGGGAAGTAGCTGAATATACAGCTGGTTGATGCCAAAGTTCACCAGAGAAAACAGAGGCAGGACAAGGTGGGACTGTTTCAGCTGATATTCACAATATATCTGGTATTTATCTGTCAGGTGCTGTTGGGCTGCTGGAAGCAATCAGTTATCAAAGTTGCCTGATGGGGTATTTCACAAAAGGGAAGTTTCCTGCCTGTGAATACATGGGCAGCAGAAAAGGCCAGCTTGCTATCACAGCTGAGCTTGGAAAAGCATGTGGAACATCAAGTTCAAAATAAAGCAACTGACATCCAAAGTTTCCAATATCAAGAGATCCATCCAACCAGAGAAGTGAAAAGATGATACTCATTAAAAGTGGTTTCTTATATCTGTACAATTATTTCAGCTAACCTTTAGAAGATGCATTAGAAACCTTTTTAAAAATGTGGCTTCTGAGATGCATCAATAAACATAAGGCATTGGAGGAGAGAGAGTTTGGGGATTTTAAAATGAAGTCAGGTTTTAGCCAGGTTTTTGCCAGGTTTAATAAAATAGATATCCCTTCCACTTTGCTCACTCATGTAGCCGTTAGGAGCTGTTTATATTACATGTGGAAATGATATGGTGGAACTGTGGAGCCCTTAATTCTATAAAGCCCATTTTCCATGTCAAAAGTAACATTGCAAAGGAAACGATGTAAGGTAGACTAGGCAATGTATATCTTAGCAAGATTTTAAAACCTTTTCTTCTTTGTGAAGAAAAAAAAAAAAAGGCTGAAAAGCTTATCACTGTGGAGATTGGGTTTTCTGGATGTGAAGGAGGACAGCGAGTTGGAATTGTTGCAAAAGCTCTGTGATATTCTGTGATTAAAGAGCACTAAAGTTTTACGTGAAAAGAAAAGGAAGAAGCTGGAAGAGAATGAATTCTGGGCCAGTTTTGCTGCAGGCCATCACCTGCAAACAGATTTATGGTTGGGAGAGCCTGTGGAAACTATACATCTGTGAGAGTACCTCAGGGGGAGGTCATATTTTGAGGTGTGTGTTGAGAAGGTGGCCAGGCACAACACCACAAAAATGCAGCTGCCAGAAAGAGGAGTGAGTGTTCTGGTGTCTGCTCCATGCTAAAACAGCAGCAGGACTGGGAGTTAAACTGGGAGGGAATTATTGGTGGAGGCTGGAGAGCTCTCCAGCGTGAATGTGGCCTTACATAGCAAAACCCTGTGGTGACGAGAAGAAAACCTTCCCCTCCAACCTTGGGGAAGTTACAGGTGATGATTTGCTTACCTAGATCAGTGCTTGCATTTTTTATTGCCCATTTGCTTTTGGGGAGAGGGAGATTCTATCAGGTATATATACTGAACATCAAACAAACTTAGCCTTGCTGTTTCTAAACTAGAAAGAAATGGCTTTCTTGAATCTCCCAATATATAGAAAGAGTCTCCACCCACCACTTTGAAAATGAGAAGTGTCATAGCTTTTCCAGCTAGCAAAATTTCAATTCAGTTAAGAGAGCCCTCTGACTGAAGGCAGGGAAGTCTAGCTCTAGGCACAAATTTTAAACAAAAGGTCATAGTGGTTCATTCACCCACAGAGGAACTTACTCGTAGTTACCTAAGCTGAGAACATAAGACTGAAAAGGAATTTCTGGGTTGTAAGATCCAGTTTGTTTCTGAAGTTCTCCTCTAGCATTACAGTTTTAGATGGACCTTTCTGGCAGTAGATATGTATTGGGCAGAAAATAATGCCCATTGCTGCTCATTGGCCCTTTAAATTTGTTATTTAGTAATGCTGAACAGTGAACATAAGCATAAACATAGTTATATACTGTAATGAGGACCTGCATTACTAGTTACTTACAAAGCTTAAGATAGATTCTTATTATTGGACATTTTTCAGATGCTTCTTTCCTGACACCAGCAATTTTCAGGTTGCTGATACGTTCTTCAGCACTGGTGTTTTTTAAAAGTCATCACCATTTTGCGTTTATTATAATAACAAGAGTAAAACAAGTTGGGGGGTAACAAAGGCTACGTGATATGTTCGAGTTCTGCATATCTGTGTTTCAAAATGTTGGCAAAGAATGCTTGACCATGACAATGTCTTGTGACCTCTGGGATGGCCTTTCACAGTCATCCTAAGGAAAACATCCATGAGCTGAGAAATACTTCTGTACGTGAAATATATCCTAGAATAACCATGTTCTCTACCAAAGTGTCCTGTTAGCAACAGTCCATTTATTTAAGAGCATGTCTCAATAACAGTGGAACAACTAGCCAAATAATCCTAATCCAGGGGCTCCTCTCTTAATGTTGTGAACTCCTGCAGAACCTGTTCAGAACATAGAGGCTGATAGATCTGTTGGTTTTTATCCAAGCAAAATTCTCTCTGGCAGCAGAGGGAGTAATGCCTAGTAAGACCTAAAGATCCAGTTAGTGGAATTACACCAGGGGAATTCTTCCTTGCTTCTGAAAGCTTCTACTTAAATCCAGTTGACGCTATAGGAAAGGAGCAGAAGTGAGGGATGAATTTTAAGAGCAATTAGGGGAAGAGTGGTAAATTGCTTGTAAACCAATTCTGGCTTTTTGCTGTTTGATTTTGAAATTATTTTAATTGTCTTTCCTTTAAGAATGTTGAACTTCTAATGAAAACAAGAAATTAGATGCTGCCATTAGCAGGGAAATTGCACTCATTACAAAGAGCAGGCTTTGATGCAGGAGTTGGTGCACAATGCTGAAGCCACTTTTGTCTTTCAAGGAGTGGTTTTGTCTTTCAAGTAGTTCTTGCCTTTGTGAAGATCTGTGCATTTTACATGGTAATACAAAATGTTCCTTCGTTTCCTTTCTTTAAATGTCCTTGTGCTTTAATATCTGTCCTGTGATAAACAGCAAAAGTGGTGTAGATCAAACATAGGCATTACTGTTTGTCATGGTTAGCATTCATAATCTCTTCAGTGCCCAGTATAGCTTAGCCCTTAACAAGTATGGCTATAGGTGTTGGCATTTCTCAAGCTTCACTGAATTTGTGTGGGAGACAAAAAGGAGGAAAAAAAAAAAAAAAACCCACAATAAAATGAAAGTTCCTGTTTTACATAAATGTCTTTCTACTTTGGCTCCCCACAGTATAAATTATGGCATGAAATATTGATTTGTTGCAAGGCGTGGTTCCGTATCTTATTTGCTTAACTTCTGCAGTATTTAATGAAAATCCAATTTGATTTTGACAGGTTAGGATTGTACTTTTAAAGGCAAAGTGGCAGATTTGTGGATAGTGATTCCCTGAAGAGTGATTAGAGAGACAGTTGCTTATATACTTACTGTATTATATGTAAGTTACCAGTGTTACATGACATTTAAATCAGTCATTAATCCATATTCTTGTTATCCCCAGTAGCTAAAAACAGAGGGAATGAGAAAAGTAGACCAACCACCATGAGGAATAGCATGGGTCCTCAAAGGAGGTCCTGATTGCTTAAGAAAATGAGACACTGCATCTGCTAAGAAGGTTGCAAGCATGTATTTCTGAGATTCCGGCATTCCACTTTGCAGATAATTTTCTTATCTAGAATAATTAGGGCTATCTGGTGCTTGCATGGTTCTATGTTGTAACGCTGAACTGCTACTGCTATCACAAAAGTACTGTTTTTCTTTTGGGTATACCTGATACTGGCCCCAGCGCTCAACTGTGCACTGAAGCATTGCAGCTCAAGCTTCTCTAAAGTGAAGTGGCTCTCTTACCAAATCAGGCAGAGCAGGAGGGGCTAAAAATAAAGCATAATAAAGGCTCTTGGAGGTCATGGGTGATTGCCCTATATAAAACAAAGCAGGGAGACTTAAATTAGTTTTATTTTGGAAAACATAAGGCTGTGTAAGTGGGAGGGAGGTTGATCTAAATACTTGTACTTGGGTTAGAAATAATGAGTTTACTGATTCTCTAGTGCTTCTAAATGTGTATAGTCCTTTGCAAGTAAAATTGGCAAGGTTAAAACCATTGCATGCAGTGCATGGTATCTCCACAACTAGATCCTTCTTGATGTGGGAAAGGCAGTGCAGACTTTGAAGTTAGGACCCGATCTGAAGCTGAATACAACTATATGAAAATATTACCAGTCTTTGAATTGGCACTTAATGAGGTTTTGAAGCATACAGCAGTGACCTGTGTGAAAGCAGCCATGAAATGGTGATTGTATCTTTCTAAACATTATGAAATGCATGGATTAAACATAGAATCTCCCACAAACACACACATGCTTACGCTGCCTGCTTTCTAGTTCACTGCATACGAGAGAAGAATTAAGTATTTAGTCATTTTCCTCTTTGGCAGGTAAGATTATGCTTTCTTTTAAATTATTCTTCTTTAATTAGTGGTTCAGGTGCCTGAAACAACACAGCAAGTTCTAAGGTTTATCTGCGAGGCTAAGCATTTGCTGTGCTGGAAAACACCTGTTGCCTGGGCAGGTTATTGTTTGAACCAAGCAAGTTTCAACCACTGTTAATTAGCTTTTGAACAATCTTTTTTTGTTTCACAATATTTTATCTGGTGTTTGCTCTGTGCTTAACCAGGTGAAGTAAACATTAAATCTCAATTAAGGTTGCTGTACTCATCAAGCAGAAATTCTCAGTAGTATGCAGTTCCTCCAGATATTGCTTTTGGGAAAGCAACTCTGTTGTTTTGCACAGGATGGATGCATTATACTCCTACAGACAGTGGACAGCAGATTTTTACCTAGTCCCTTGAATACAGTGAAATATGCTGCAACAGATGTGCTTGTGAATAAAATATTCTAGCAAATTGATTGCAGGCATGCTCGGGTTGGGTGTGTCGCATAATGTTAAGGTGTGTCTTTAACATACAGAGCATGTTTTCTGGAAAGTACAGTACAGCCGGAGAAACCATGTGAAGCCAGACTCAGCCTACTGCAGTCTTATAAGCAATAGATGGTACCTTGCTGTGTTTTATGTGAACCCCACTGAGAGTGGAAAACCTGAGTGCTGGGAGGAGATCCCTTTATCACAGGGGAATTAATTATCTTAAAAAAACCCAAGTGGTACAATAATGGAAAGGTAGGGGGTTTGTAACAGAGGAGGATGAACCCCTCAGCATCCGTAATGGAATAACTGGGAGTTGTGGTGATCCTTCTCTGGCAAGCAAAGGTTCCCAAATAGCAGGCACTTGCGGTGGAGAGGAAGCACTGCTGACAGTGCCCTCTCCTGTCATCGTGGTGTCCAGGTGCCAGCTCTAGTTTGTCATCTGCACCTGGGGAAGCCAGTTGGACCAGAACACATGGAAACAGCGGGTGATTTCTTGGTGCTTCACTGGAAACATACCCAACATAGTTGTGGCAGGGGCTGGTCAGAAAGTAACGGGGGTGGGACAGTGGCTGTGCATGTCTCTGTCTCTGTTGCTGCTGCAAAACCTGGTGCCACGTTTCCTTGGGGAAGTTGTGCATCTCCAAATGTGGTGAGAACTTGTTTGGCACTGCCTTCATTAGCCAAGAAAGAGGGCTGCTGTCCATTTGCATTGCGGAGAAGAGCCCTGGCTCATTCGTATGCAGGCAGACAAGCCCAGGGGGTTTCAGGGGACAGGGGTTTTCAGCATCACACGAAGTTGCACTGGGAAATGCCTGGCCCAAAACAGCATCTCTGCATTTCATGCCAAAGCTCAACCAGGAATATGTGATGTGTGTCACAAAAAGACTAATTAAATTCTGTTTTCAAATAAAAGAGAAATAGGCAGAAAGACACAGACTTGTCACCTGGGTCCTCTGTATGTTTTTGGAGCACAGCTTTTGCTGGGGAACCTTGAAAAGGTAAAAATTACATAATTTTGTCTGTCCAGTGTGCTGAATTATTTATTTTAAATGAAAATATTTATAATCCTATCTCAGAAAATAAGTGTGATTTCTAGGCAGCTATGCCTAAGACCCCTGTGGTGTGAAATCTAGTCTATGGCTGCTAAATGGCGATCCATCTTAAAGCTGTGCTGGCCTATGTGTATTTTTAGGCATCCTATCAATAAATATTTTATAAAATGCTGCAGACAGTCGAGGGAGGAAATGTTCTGTTGCAGAGGAATCCAGTTTCAGGTTTCCCATAAAATGATGTGGTTTATAGTGTTTGATATCAGATACGAAAACGAGGATGTTGTATAAAATACATCAAATGTGATTACTGAAGAAACACCGCTGTGTTGTGAATAATTTGTGATCCTTCAAAGAAAACTAGAAGGGCTCTAAGCAGACTGTGTTGCGATAAGCATCAATCTACATGTGTTCCTATATTGATGAAAAAAGCAGTTTCTTACTTTTATTAACAACAAGGTCAGATCAGTAGTAAAGGAAAAGAAGACAAACAATCTTTATTGATACTTACACAACACATTTAATGGAGAATAAATTTTGCAAGTGCTCACTATAATTACATATGCCATTGTGAGAAGTCTGCCATCTCACAAGTTAGCATTTGGGGATTATAATCACCTCTTGGATTCTTCACACTGGTCCTTCCAGAACTCCTCATTTGCAGCATCGTGCAGTGGTGGCACTTGCTGTATGTACATTTTCTGTGTACATGAGAGCAGCCTAATGCTCAGTCTGCTCCTGTTAAATTGCTGCAGGGGATAACAGCTTTCCCGAAGTACAAATTGACACGTACAGCTGAGGTTTAGCTATTAGCATAATCTTATAATGGCAGATTTAACTTTCAGAGCAGAATCACTAAAAACACCCTGTCTGCCGGCATTTGCCGTGCACCATTAAGCTGAAGAAACACCCAGTCATGGAGGAGAGATGACAGTAGGTGTGGTGGAGCATTGCTGCCGTGGGAACTGCTGGCTTGGACTCCTGTCCTGCCTTTAGGAAGCAAAGTACTTATTCCTCTCTGTTTTGGAGACTATCAGCCACCCCTTTCTCCATGGTGAGTTAGTGCCCACCTTTTCCTTAAGGTGTTTCCGCGTAAAGCCATCTTGACGTTGTTGAATCAAACCTGAGCCACGGGTGCAGAAGTTTTTAGGGAGAAGAAACTGGCCGTTTGCTCTCCGTCCTGCTGTTTTCATTGGAAGCCATTGCATAAAGCTGCAAGTGCAGAGCTATGCACGCCAAGGTGATCATTTCTCCTGAAGGAAACCCATAACCAAAGAAGGATTTAAGACTGCAGGGAAGGCTTTCATTTCCTTTGTTTTTTCCAGCACTAAACCCCATATGAATAGGAAAATAGCACGCATCTAATGGAAAATGTGTGTTTCCCATTGACATCCTAGAAAACAAGGATTTTCCGAGTTCTGTGTTGTTTTAAAAAGCTAGGACTGGGGGCGTTTGGAGCTTTGTGTGTTTACAAGTAAATGGTAGGATAAGAGAGAGCATGACAGCAGGCTTTTGCTTGGGTCTACAGCATTACAGCTACCTGGTATTGTAGCTAATAAAGAAAACAGAAGCCAAGTTTCAAGACTGCAGAAGAAGAAAGAATCACTTAGTGTCAGGGTGTCCCCTGTATTAGAGGGTGACAGTTACAGATGAGTTTCGTAGACATCTTTTCCCTGGTCAGTAAAGCCCCTGGGACTGTGTAGATATCCATATTTCTGTCACCTATCAAAGGAACGGCACTTTTAAATGTCAACCTCATCCTCTCCTCGTCTATTTTTAATGCGGATAATTGGATTGGGAAGCTAAAAAGCATCTCTATACAACTGCTAATTATTAATATCAGTTACCACTTGTTTTATTGTTTGGAGTTTAAAAAAAATAAAAAAACAAGGGTTGACAGGACAACCTGTACAGTCTGAAAACAAGGTGCTTCCAGACTGAGCATTAGCATGTATCAAGTGCGTTTTAGAAAATGGCTTTGCTCTATTACCTGTAAAAATACTACAGGGAGTGGCTAGCCTACTCCACACATTGATGGATGAGGTTAAGAAGTATGACTTTTATATGTTGAAAAGCACTTGTGAAAAAAAAAAAAAAAAACAAAACAAAAAAAATGGGATAAATGGTTGCCTTAGTCAGAGAGCACTCAGTTTTACATAGTTTTTTTCTAGGATTTTCATCCCCCCAAATATCTGAGTGTAATTTGCATAAGTAGATATTTTATACCTTCTTTAATTCAGACATTGCTGCAGAAGAAGACTGGAAAGAACAAAAGAGGGAGGCTGCAACGTTTTCATTATGCTGAAGCAAAATATTAAGACATGCTGAAATATGTGTATATTAAGTCGATAGGCTGCAGATACTGGGAAGGAAATGTTAAGGAACTGCCTCACTGTGTATCTGACAGAGTTTAGTGAGAAGCCTTGTCATTTTGGTAAGTAAATGCAGAACAGTGCCAGGTCCTCTGTGGCTTCATTTTATTTAGGGCACTCACTTTGTACCAAGATGGATCTTTCATTACCAAATACTTCTTTATGCAATTAAACGTTATGCACTAGGACCCATCGTGTTCCAGCTGCTGAAGTTTTAAAAGTGTAAGATCAATTAATAAAGTTAATTGGGGATTAAGGAACAGTAGGTTGAAGAAAGTGCTTCTACCTGGCTGAGTATATGACTTGAGCACCCCGGAGGGTCTGTTGTCTGTGAGCTTTATGTTCATGGATTGCTTTACTAGACTGAACTACCTTCAAACCTAAACTTTCCCAAACTCAGGGATACTTTGGCTCTGAGGTTTCGATTTGAGGCCTGAAGCTGCCCATTAATGTCACAAGCATTGCACAATTGAGTTTATTTTTAATGAATGTAGCCAGGAAAATGTAGTTTGGCTGAGCAGTGAAGTATTATTAAATGGACAAATACATGCAAGGATGATTCAAATATTTCTGCTTTATCTGGCTGCTTGGGCTTTTGAGACTACTTAAACATTGCATTTTCACATCCCTCATTTATGCTGAATAGTTATAAAATTTTATCTTGATCTAAGTTTTTCTCCTTTACTTCCAAATATTAATCTGATCTTAAATAACTGCTATTCAAAGCAGACCCCATTTGAATAATGTATTATGCACAAAAATTCAGAAAATGTAATTGATTGCTTTTAGAATATATTTATATAACTTTGGCTTCTTGGAAAAGAGCAGTTGAAATATCTGACTGAATGCATAGATAGAAAGGGTTTTTCTGAACATGATTAAATATTAGTAACAAAACCTATTCTTCCATTCCTAGTTATTGGAAGTACATCACTATAAGTAATTTACAAATCTTATTAGTATACAATAGGCATCAGGCAATTTATATTCTGGTTATGAGCAGCATGCATGAGCTGAGCAGCAGGCTTGAGCTAAAATGCGACTGATGCACGTTCCCACAAATAATTGCTATAGCAACATTGTCATGATGTCTGAGATTTGCCTCCCTTGGGTTCACACCTAAAGTTTTCTTCACGGTGAAACAAAATGCCTTCTCAAGTTGAAAATACCGTGTAATAGTGAGGGTATTGATGCCTTTTGCGTTGTTGGTTTTTTTTTTTTTCAAGTAATTAAGTTTCAAATGTTGAGAAGTATAAAGGAATGTTAGGGGAAATCATTTACTGTCGTAGTTTCCATTTATCATGAAATTAAACATTGTGTGGCTCCTTCCATACAATTAATCTTTGCAAATTGGTGTGATCAGGTGAAGACATTCTCTGTGGGTGATCTTGCCTAACTTGTGGGGTTTTTCCTTCTCTTCATCCGAGTGCTTACATATTACATTAACGTTTTGTAAAAATCAATCAAAATAAGGTTTCAGAGTTGTTATTTCTTTTATTTCAAATTGCTGCACATTGTGATGTAGGTTGTGTCTCTGCTTATTAGGATCTCCTGGACTCAAAGCACTGAAATACAGCACTGCAACTATATCAGCTCTCTTGAGGGACCCTAATAATACAATTTGTATTTATGTAATATTTTTTGGCCAGATTCTGGATCCCAATTCCTGCTTTGTGCTTTTGCATAAAACTAGCAAGGGGTGCCCTGAATGTCAAAGGGTGCATCACAGAGCAGCCAAGGAGTACTTGCCTGTTTGGCATCATAGTGTAAAACATTCATAAGCATCTGAGGACTATTTTTTCTGCTTGATAGCTGATTCAGCAGGAGAGGGGTTGAACAGTGCTTTGCAGACAGCTTCTGCGCTTCTGTCCCTTCCAAGCAGCTCAAAATCTGTTCCTCTGTGTTGAAGTTTATTATGGATATTAAGGTTCATGATATATAGTAATGTTAAGTGAAGAGTATTACTCCGTTATCATTATGATGAACAGAGAGTGACAGATGAAATAATTTCACCCTGGGTTGCAGTGAAGTCTTGAACAATGACTGCGGAAGGTAGAGCTCTGAGGACAACAGAGGACTTCGATGATCTGAGCAGGCTAATTAGAAGTCTTTCAGCAGGGAGATGAAGGTGAGCAGAGGTTATAAAAAATGGATCTTGCAGTGATATTAGGGAGAAGAGAGAGGTCCCATGCTCCAAAGGACAGACCTCAGGAGAGCAGCAGTGGAGGATGAGGAAGAGGTTGTGTAAGACCAAAGAATACTAAAAACGTGAGAAATCAACGATGGGCAATGTGTGAAGGTAGCTTTACAGCTTTGTTCAGATCTAAGAAATATGGGTAATCTAAGAAATCTGGAGAATCTAGTGATTACAAGCTTTTGTAAAGATGTTTAAAAAAAATAGAGAAGAAAGAAAAAAACACCTCCCTGTACTAAGGTGCTGTGTTAAACTGCCAAAGGGAAAAGAGACAGTATCGAAGCTTCCTCAGATACATAAAAGCTTAAGAGACTTAAACACAACCCTTCTATGGCTGTCCAGCATGAGGAACCTAGGGCATGCTGACAATAACAAACTGCCTGGATGCTTGATGTTGGACCCATGATGTGGGAGAAGGACTGAAATAGTTGTACTTAATTCAGATTTTCTCATGCGTTGGTCTGTATTGTTTTGATTGTACAGTTTGCTCTCCTGACAGCAGTAAATAGCTGTTACAAGGAAGAGGCCTAAACCTGAAGAACTGAGGTGTAGTAGAGATTGCTACGCCATCAGAAACACCAAGCTTGTCAGTGTGAGTGTAGCACCTTGCCCCCAAAAAGACTGTGACACATTGTGTTGCTGCCATCACATGAGGACAGATGAAACAGTGCCATCTAACTGCTTCAACTCCTCTGTTGATACACAGAGTAAAACCGTGGGCTGGCTGGAGGTAGCTTATGTTGACCTCCAAAGTTATGCAGAAAACATCTGGTCTTTTTCCCCAGCATAAATTTATCCACCTGGGAGTTATGCCAGTTTTAATTAACTTCATTTATATCACACTATCATTCCCGTATAGACAAGACTGACAGACTCAGGGAGTTTAATTATAACCTTTCCTGACCTAGCATGCCTCTTTAGGGACCCAACCGAATGTCTTAGTTGCACCAACAAAAATTTCTAGACTCCCGTCTGAGTTTGAGCCTGAAACTTATGAAATCCTTTTTAGTTCTAAAGAGGAACCTTACACTGTCTTTCTGTTTGCACTCCAATCAAATTAAATTTCCTTGCTTTTGTGCTGTACTTCAACAAATAAAATTATAAGGTCTTGCGAAAAGAAATTTTAAAAGATAACTTTTAGGCTCTTGCCAGACAACGGAAAGACCTTGTCAAAATATAATGCCATACTGAATAACTGGAGTGTGCATGGATGGTTAATTTCTCACTTTGCATTCTATTTTAAATTCTCTGCCATATTCCTAGTAATTGCTCATAATGTAATAATGAAGGTGAAACATCAGACTTTATGTGACTTAATAATTTTAACTTAGATTTTTTGGATTACCTCACAACAGAAATGTCTTTGGAGTATGCCTCAGAAGTGTGCCATGTTGCAGTCAGAACAGCAATTAGTATGTAGCCTTAAACACATTCAAGTTTAAGATAATTCCCTGTGGGTTTAGGCTTTCAGTTTTAAATGATATCACAAGAAATGGTGGGACATATACACAACTGAAGTATGAACGTTTTCTTTCTCTGGAACTGTATAGCTTTACACCAGCTGACACTCAAATATGTTGTTATTAATCTGTACCAGCATGTTATTAAAGATGGCATCAGTTTGTGCAGCCACAAGGCATGTGAATTAAGGCTTCACAGCAGACCTGAGTTCTGGCATCCACTAATTGTTGGGTGTTCATTCCCTTTCACACTTAAAATTTTCCAAATCAAATGTTTTGCACGTGCTTTTCCCTGTTGCTTTAAAAACAAACAGCAGAAATGTATTCCACTATGCACTATCAAACTGGTACCCTGAAGCAGACAAGCTGGCACAGCTGGAGCCCATGGATCTACCTTGCAGATCTCTGAGGCTGAGATAACAATGATTGGTAGGAATCTTAGACTTATGTCTTTTAAGATGAAGGATCCTCATGGACCAGACATCTTTAGAAAAGTTGATTTAGGAGGTAAGTGCTGGCAGTGGATGGAAAGCTGAAATCTTGGTGCCTGTTCTGATAGCTACAAACCTGTTTTTTCCTGCGAGTGGCTGTCCAGCATCCTTTGTCCTTATCCCAAGCCTCCCCATTGCCCGTTGTTCTTTTTAGGACTCCATGTGCCACTTCACTGATTTACTGTAACTCTTTATCTGCCCATCCTCTCTTCCTTTTGTAATGGTGTGTGTGTTCCCCAGCCTTACAGTAAGCACAGTGTTTCGTTTCTCTTCTCAAATCCTGCAGCAGCTTATCTCAGTTACCTTTCACAGACTTCTGGCCTTTCATGTCAGTATGCCATCTTGCCATTGTTCTGAGTCTGATTTCTCTCTCCTTCCTGCTCAAGTCTGGCCTACTTCTCCTTACTGTCCAAATGCCAGCAGCAGCAGTATGGACAGCACAGGAGAAATTTTCTCCCAGGTCTCAGTTGCTTCCTTTCATACTGGAAAGCCGCTACCTATCCTCTGAAGCATGACCATATTTTTCAGTCCCAAACCCAAATGACCTCCTGTGTGAGCTGCAGTTTTTCTTAGGCTGACACTCTTGGGTATATTTTCATACATGTGATGAAAAAGGTAGGTTCCTGATTAACAACATGGTTGTAAACAATGTCTGCATGTAAATAACATCTCTGCCTGTCTTCCTCTTTTTCATTTTTACTTAACCTAGTCTGAGAATTTATGGAACTGTTTCGTTAAAAAGTGTGTATGCGTGACTGTAGACTTATGATTTGATACACCTAGGCTTAAAAAAAAAATACCAGTGGGGTTGGAATCTATCTTTAAATAGCTAATCTGATAAAAATTAGGGCAACTGCAAACAAGTTCTTCAAAATGGGAAACACTGAGTCCTAAGTATAGGTCTTATACTATTCTATGATGTATATTGAATTCACAGCACTGAAGTAGTGACAGAGATAAAACTTTTCTTATCCAAATAACACAGGTTTAAACTTTCTCTGCTTTTTGTTGAAAGTGATTAGTTAAGAAAATTGAAGCCTGGAAAGAATTAATGGTGCATAGGTTCTTGAAGGCTAAATGATGCCATCTGAAGCATGTGCCACTCCCACAGCAATCACCTAGAACATCTCCCAGGCGTTGCTGCTTTCCTATTGCATGTTTCTCACCTGAGTTTGGAGTGCCCTTTGTTAGACAGTTACGAAATAAAGGCATCATTAACAAACCGAAATACCTCTGTGACAAATGTACATTTTCAGAAACTGTCTAATTAACTGTACCTCCAAAACAGTGGCTTTAATGAAACTCTTATTTAATTGAAAGGCAATTAGGCATTCTTTCCTTCCAATGCATGTGTAGCTAACTCTTGTTAGTATTAACAAGTTGCACTTGCAGAATGAAGCTTTGTAGGACATTTCTCAGCCCTGCAAAACTAGTAGGTTATTTCCTCAGTATTTTCCCTGGTCCTGCCAATGTTGTTTGAGTTTTTAAATTAAAACATTAAGATAAAGAAATGTGGCAGATTTTTAGTAGTGGAACTAACTGCTTAATATTTGAAAAGGCCAAAGTTCAAAGACAGGTTTGGAGGAAGCCAGCTTCAATTTTCCTTTCCCTGCTTTGGGTAAACTTATGTAACCTGGTGGTACTGAGGTATAAATGTGACAAAGGGGTTAGTATCTGGGAGGGAACGATGTGCCCTCTTAGCCCCTCGAAAATTTTGAATTGTAGTCTTTATTATAAAAATCAAGGAAGGAAAGTGTTAGCAGTGGGACTGGTGCTCATCTTTCCTCCAGGAGAGGAAAACTAGGGTTGGGAAAGGGATACCAGCAGATATTTACCTCCTCTGACTGACTTAAACTAATTTGCCTTGAGTCAAAGACATGCTCAAATGCACTTGAAGAACTTGGTATGAGTAGGTCAGTGTTAAATAGAAGATCCCACGTTTTCTCTGTACTGTGTCTGTCTCTCAGGTGTCTCTCTCTGGGGAAAGATAAGATGGCTGGTTTACCTAAATGGCTAAAAAGCAGTCTGATAGTTTATGCAGTTGACTACATTTCTTCTAAAATTATTATTTTGTGCTTTGTGTTTTGAAACAAGATAGGAAAGATTTTTCCACCCTGAAAATATAGTGAATGAGAACAGAGACTGCATGTTAGTTACAGGAAGTATTCCTTGCAAAGGGCTTTTCTTGCCACCTTCTCTTTTGAGACCTAATAAAATTTCTATGGATATCAGTGGAGGAAGATATTCTTGTGTGGCAAAATTTAATAGTCGGGGATATTCACAGTAAGTAAAACTGGCAGTATTGTGACGGTATAAGAAAAATGGAAATGTAGTTCAATGTAAGTGCCTTTCTAACTTTGCTATATAAGGGGGATTTTCATGACTAAATGAATCACAGAATCATAGAGTTTAAGGTTGGAAGGGACCTCAAGGATCATCTGGTCCAACCTGTCTTGGCAAAAGCGCAGTCTTGACAAGATGGCCCAGCATCCTGTCCAGCTGAATCTTAAGTATCCAATGTTCATTCCAGTCTTCTCTGTAAATTTTTATTACGTTTTGCTATGAATGGTCTTAAAACATGTGATTAAGTTGCAAAAAAATAGCCTGTGTTAGTGGCTCACTGGTCAATTAAAAGCAGCCTCACTTCCCCAAAAAAACCTCAAATAGTCATTTTTGAAGTCTTTAATAATGTTATGCCTGAGTTTTCTGAGATGAATACAAATGCATCAAGTCTCATATTACAAAAATTCAGCAATCTCTGTACATGTGATCAGTAATACAGGAATATAAATTAAAAGGTTTGCTATCACTGTTGTAACGTTGCAGTTTAATAAGCGTAGAGTCTCTGGGTTAAAAAGAAGAACCTGCAAAAGTCTCCACTGCGTTTTCGAGTTTAGAATTAATGGAAACCAAAATGTTTACTTCAGCAAGAGAGATGGCTAAAAATAAAATTCTATCAGAAAATACAAGCATAATGCCTAGAAACTTTTCTGTCATACTTAGAGGCAAAATTATTTTCTTGCCTAGGAGAAAATAATGGAATTGCATTTCATCAATCACATTACATTCCATATATTTTAGGCTCAGTTCAAATGAAAAAACAAAAGTCAAACTATATTTTTGTTGTTCTGTAATGAAGTATAGTGCTTATGAGAGAAGAATATGGATGTTCTGAAGAGAATCTCGTAAAGAAAGCACAAGTGACTTTTAAAGAGTTCACAAACTACCTGTCCCTTGTTGTCAACCTATTTCAGTTACCTGGGGGAAATAAAGGTGAAAAAGGTAAGTTGAAGAGAAGCACAGCTACTTCAGATCAGTATGATCCGTGACAGAAGTCTTTGTAATAGCAGAATGAAAATTAACCAAAAGAATTATTTCTGGAAGCAGAAATGTTACACCACTGTGAATTTAAAAGTTAGATGGGAAAGAAATAGTGACAATTCATTCTTCATCCAAGCTGTGACTGCTCTAACAAATCATATGGTATAGGTAATATACTAGGCATTATGCAGTTAGGTTCCAGCAATTTGTTCACTAGCATGTTGCATAGCAATATCTACTTTCAAGGATAAAGTTCAGGTTTGTGACATGTCTCTTCACCTGTGTTTTTTCTCCAGCATCAGAAACTGTTGGGCTAGTTCTGCCTGCAACCTCCCACGGATTGCTGGGAGCTCTGAGGGCAGACCAAGCTGCAGGGTCAGCCCGCAGTTCCCAAGAGCAGGGGTATGATCTCCCATTTCCATCAGCCCCACTGCAGAAGGAAGGGAGAGGGCAGACTGGAGCAAAGGAAGCAATGCAGATGTAGTACAGAGCTCATATGTTTGTTATTCCCAGCCAGCCACCCACTCTCCAATACCTCCAGCAGGAGTGATGGAAATAGTTTGGTATTTTTTATGGTACCTGTAGTTCTCCATCAATCATGAGTAAGACTATGATGTCATACTGTTTTCAGGAAAGAATTCAAATACTGATCCATTCCTCTGATGCTGCATAACAAATTTAGGTCTTTACTGATGCAAAAGTCTGCATGATGCTGACATGACTCCTCATGCAAAACATGACATCGGGTTTTTATGACATGAATTTGTCTTAATGTGAAGGGTGTGAAAAATGCAGAGCTCACTCTTCGTTGCAACCAGCAGTGTTTTGAAGCATTATTCCAATGTTCATGGTAAACATCAGTTGTTCCCTTTATTAATACCAAACCCTGTTCTATAACCTAAGACTTGGATCAAATAACAAAGTGATTATTCAAAAAAAAAAAAATCCACCTTCCTCCTCCTGCCGAAAACTGAGAAATGGTAACCATCCTTGAGACTCTGTCACTGTGTCGTTACTTGTTGCTCTGCTTCCAAGAAGTACAGCTAGTGCGGGATCAGCTTGTTTCAAGATGAGAAGTCCAAGATAGACCCTGCTGTAACTCAGTGAGTGCGGTGTTAAATATCTACTTGCAAGGCAAGGCCTTTAAATATGGACGAGTGGCCAGTGAAAAGTATATTGATGGAGATGTATGCATTTTCATTAGTTGCCCAGCAGGAAAAACAGTGGATTAATTTTCCAGACAACAGCTTCCCAAAAATTTCACAAGAGGACAAGAAAAGTTACATTTATAAATAAAATTAATATGGAAATTGGTTTTGGTCTGTATCTGTGAAACTATCATTATTCCTATGTTGCAGGAGGTAAGGGACATGACCTGATATTAAAAGATTGGGATTATTTACTGATTTTTAATTAGTAATACTTTTGTTTTTAAAGATTAATTCAGAGTGCTGCCTGTCTAGCTGTCCAGGTAAAAAGTTGTAGCTTTGCCAGCATGTGGATTTTCTCACTTCTGCGTCTGCTTTTTTCCAGATGAGATAAATGGCTCTAAGACTTTGACCAAAGCAATTAACTTCCAATTCAGAGCTTAAAGGAAAGCCACACAGTTTTGTTGACATTATTTTACTATAAATCCTTTTCTCAAATATATTTCCGCTATTTGTGGTAATTTTGCCCATGAGAATTTAGATGTTTGGGAGGAGGAGGGGAGCTGGAGAAGTAATACAATACTGCTCTGCATGGAAAGAATACTGTGGATTTTAAGGTTGTTACAGGGAAAGGTAAACTTTCTGTACTTTTTATAGTAGAAATAAGGTTATTCTACTTTGTTGTGTGGGACAGCCACGTTCCCATCACTGCTGAGATCTGGGGACAGAGGCTGGAGATGGCCTGCAGGGCATCTGAGGCATTGTCTTCGGCTTTTTACCTACACCTCAGAGTTTAATTTCTACAACACTGATTTCATTAACTGAAAAGCCTTATTGTGTTTGGTTAATATCCTAGACATTTGAGGTTTGGGTTTTTTTTTTTGCAGTGAGGGAAACTTGCTAATCAAGGCTTTTGCTTTCTCTCAGTGTCAAACACTGACCGATTCAAGAAATAACATGATGGTATTAATGAGATGAGGGACAGTTTTGAGAAAGTGTTTCAATTTTCAGTTACTGTATTTTCACATTACAGGGTAATAATATGTCAGCAGTTAATAAAAGATACAGTAAATATTGTGTATGTGCTTGAAATATTAGCATTTTAATATCCATGTCCAGAAATAACATTTTTCGGTAGCATGGCACCAAGAAAATACTTTATGTATGTGGGTGGACAAGCAGTAATTGATGCATATGTATTTGTTTGACCTATAGCAGGTTAAATACAACTTTAGAGGCAGTTGTCCAAACAGCATGTCATCTAGAGCTGATATTACTGCTAGATCACTATAGTATCTTTCTCAGCAAACTGCCTAATGCAATGGGAAGCTATTAACACCAGGGAGAAGCTAGCTGAAGAGTACAACTGATTAATACGACATATTCAAGTTTCTTTCTACAGCTGTCTCAACAACCAGTCATAGAGATCTGCTTCATACACAGAAAATTAAATTTAAATTACACAGTCTTGGCTAGAAAATTGCACAGTTAATTCTGTCCCAAAAAATGAAATTTGATTTTTTCCACATGAACTCGTTTTTGATTTTTCATACCCTGTTGGTTTCTGACAGCATTCCCATTGGTTTAGGTTACTTTATTCCTCCCTTAAAAAGAAAAATAGCGGGAGAAAGGAATATATATATGAGGGATTGGTTTATAGGGAAGTCCCTCACTGCCTCAGAAGTTAATGTGTCCAGTGCAAAAGTACAAAATGACTGCTCTAAGCACCTTTCTGTAAATATTGCATTAACCTTATTTTTAAAGGAAAGTTTGCCACAGCTATTGAAGAAGATAGTGTATATCTGTGGGTTTTTCAAAACCTTTGTATATACCATAGCTTTAGCTATATACCCTTCTGCTAAGCTGAAGAGAGCCCTGTATTTAAATATCACTTGTAGCTGATTCTCTCTGAACTAAATGGCAAGTATTTGAATAAGCTTTTTTTCAAGAGGAAAATCAAAGTAAACTAAGCAGAGATGAAAACCAAGCATTTCAGAAAAGGGGAAAAGGAGAATTAGAGGTTTCATTTCCTAGTCCTACATCTGAAAGTGTGTTTTCAGACAGCCATTTGTTAACAGTCATTAAATTCTTACCCATTAATCTTCACATAATCAGGTCTGTTGATATCAATTCCTTTGTGCCCTGGGCATCCCCTTTTACCATCTTGTCCTCTTTGCTCCCATGACCTTACCATTAATTTCTCATTTTTTGTTCCCCTCCCAACACAACCACACTCAATCCCCCCATGCCTTAACCGTCAGGCTGTCGGTGCTGCCTGCCTCATCCTGCGCCGCCCCAGCTGTCCTCACCTCTGCACAACAGGGTTTTAAATACGCCGAGTTTCGGCAGAGATGCTTGCAGCCTCGACAGTGCTCTCCAGGCAGCATCTGTTCCCAGCATTTCCTTGGCCAGTCGCAGACTCCTGCCTGGCTTTTCTCTGCCTCCTTTCTTCCTGACTTTCCTTCCTGCTGTCTTGAAGCATCATTTCAGAAAATTTGCTAGATCAGAGACTGCATATGCACTAATACTTGTCAGTAGCATCCTCATCTGACCCTTCTTATCCTCTACTCTCCTCTCTTACACTCATTTGCTGCATCTGGTCCGAAATCAAACTGTAAGCTCCTCAGAGCAGAGCCTTTACCTTCCAGCTGCCTTTAACACCAAGCACAACAGTGCCTGGCTGGTACTAAATGCTAAAGCTGTACAAATAAATAAGAATAGTTTTGATTACATAGTTGAAGTTCTCATTAAAATAATTTAAACATTAGTCACAAGCAGTTACGCTGTTTATAATTCATATAATAATTTAGGACTGCTAGTTTTTAACTGTTGTGTAATTTGGATTTACTTGCAGTTCTCATGGGATAAAGTATATTATTGAACAAGAAAAGAATAAACTATATTCAGAGTAGCTGTAGGGTACTAAGATTTGAAGGAAAGCTGGTGGAGTATTACAGGAGAAAATATGCAGGATCCATTGTACTGTTAATGAATGCACAATTCAGATTGGTGATTTAAATTTTAGATCATATTTCTCTGATACCCTCAGGTATAACAGGCATCATACATAAAAACTGAATAAGATGGTGTGTATTTATGCCCAGTCATGCAAAAACTGAGCAATAAAAAAAAAATTACTTTCCCCTATTGTTTATTCATTTGCAATTTTTTTCTTTAATGACCTAGCATTCGAAGAGCACTATTAGAAGGGCACAACCACAATTGCTGGTACCACTTTTGAAGCCGTGGTAGTAACCTATGAGGCAGCTTGATACTTATCCATAGCTGCAGACTGTTACAGTATCTAAGCCATAACTAGAGCATCATTTTTTGATCTGGCCAGGAACTTTCTTGAAATAGTCACCATTTCCTTCCTTAGGCAAGATGGCAGATTGGTGATATTTTAAACTCTCTGTTGGCTAAGAGAGAAATCTTGAAGTCCTTATTTTTGCAAGCAGACCTGACTAATATAAGCAAGACCTGTTCCTGCAGGGGCCACACCCATGAAGAATTGTCAGAAACAACATTATACAGTGACTTCTAGCTTTACAAATGTGATTTTTTTTGGTCCATTTTTTTATATTGGCACACTAATTGTAAGTTTTTTCTGGCATCCTTTTTCTGAAATGTGAACAGATGTCCAACTTTTTAAGAAGCCACATATTACAATGGACTGCATTTTACAACCACATCCGCAGAATGAATCTGAAAAGCTTTGAAAATGCACAAAGAAAAGAAGATGCAATCAAAAGAAATTCTGCCTGGCCTTCCAGGTTGTACACCTGCTATTTTAATACTTTTTTTAATCTCTTACAACTAGAGTATCAATTCTTAAATGAATTTGAACAACTCGCCCAAGAGACATTCTAATCCAATCATGTATTATGATGTTACCAGTTGGATGTTATCCTATTAGGCACTCACTGTAAATAAGGGATTTTCCATTGACTTTTAAATCCCTGATTAATGAGAATGCTCGAAGCAGTGTCCTGTAAATTAGCCATAGTGCTAGCAACAATTGCAATTCACTTAGGAGAACTGATTTGGTTTAAATCTTCCCATCCAAATTAAAAAGCACGAGGAAAAGATAATGTGCAGTAAGTAAAACATATTACTCTATCTTACATTATTTATCTGTACCCTGTGGCTGTCTGAGGCCCCCAGGTCTAAATCCTGCTCTTTGTTCAGGTAAATTGCCATCAGCCAGAGCTCTTCTGGAGAAAGAACTCTGGTAGCCGGCCTATAGTATTTCTTTATTTTATTGATTCCTTATATTCTCTGGTGTTTTAGCTAATTCTTAATCTCATTTTAAATTGTGCTAAGCAATCCAATCTCTTTCATTTGTAGCTTGGTCAGTGCCATCTCACTTGCCTTTCACAGCTCCTTTGCCTTTTTTCTGACAAAATTATGTATGAATAGTGGGAAACGTATTTGGGTTTGGGGAAAGGGGAGAATAGGGGGAGGTTGTGACACATCTGTTAACTGATACTTAAACTGGAATTCTTCCTGACATATTTTTCTGAAGAAAACATTTTTCACATCATCTTACCACTTCCCTTCTTATTCAAATACTGATACTTGATTTATTGCTTGCAACAAAATTAGTTTTATATCTAGTATTGACTTTGAAACATACATTATTTCCTTTAATACTCTTGTGACATTAATGAGGTCTTTCTTGACGTGCTATAGTCACATTAATTTAAGGTACTATTCATTTCTATGCCCATAATATACATGCACTTTTATCAGTCAAGAACATCCCTTTGTTCTTGTAGAAGTGTGAATACTCTTTGCATAGATTGAAATTAGTGTCACTTTATAAAGACAGTTTTGACACTCCCTCTTCTAAGTAACTGAGCAGAGTATTTCTCATACATTAATATACTTAAGGTGTATGAGTTTTCCATAGCTATTTTCTGGTAATTTTGAATACACTGCAAACTGTACAAAAAGTGGAGTTACTTAAAGTAAAATCTGACCATACTATCCTATATCAAGAATAATCAGAGACAATGCAGTAATTCTATAAATCTATCTGGTCATTTCACCTCAGTTTGCTCAGTTACAAGGGTTACTCATCCATGCATGTACCAAAGCACCCTTAAACAAAATTCCAGTTAGACCAGTAGATCTCACAGACCATCATTTCTTGCTACATAAGCATGTGATTCTCTCTGTTTAATGATATTTGTGTACAATTCTGCAGTGATCAGTTGGGGGGTTCAGAATTCTGGCTACAGGTCATAAAAGTGCAGTCTTCTCCAGTGTTAGGGGCAGAAGGAAAAATATGACACCATGGTTTCTCTAACCAAATTGAAATTGTTTGAGAGACGCATGATACTTATTTTACAATTATTAGTACTTTTTTATACTTACTAGTTGTGGTTTTTACAGTACAGAGTCAACTTTTTATTTGCAGGCTTTGTTGGTTACCTGGTTGTTTCTTTTTTCTTTATATTTTAGGAAAAACATAGGGTTTTTCCACAAAGAGACTAAGATATTGATTTTCAAGCATAAATGGTTGTATGCTGGGGAAAAGAAATGGACATTAGAAATTCAAGAGGGTGTTTGCAGTTGGCTTTTATTATAACTTGTTTTTCACCACAGCAGAAAGAATGGACATCCAGAACACATTTTTTGAGTCTTTTTAACTCTCATTGCAAATCTGCCAGCTAATTTTGGGAGCAATACAGATTTATAGAGTGGTTTCCCCCAGCTGTAAATTTTCTTAGCTATAAGGAAAGATAATTTTTGTGGTTATGGCATTAAACTGTGATGTAACATAGCTGCTGTTTATAGCCCTTTTGGTTATCTTCAGCCAGTTACTTCATTCTCTTATGCCTCAGTCTTCTAGCTGTAAAATATAGTATTATAATAGGCTTTTCTTTGTTATGCCTCACATATTAATGAATGTATTCCTGTATCACTTTCCTACTTCACAGAAGTGCAGAAAGCATATGTTCATTAATATTCCTGAAGCGTGACAAAGAAAAGCCTATTAGTGTAATATGCTTTGCTTTAAAGCTTCAGTTAGAATAATAATGATAAACAACATTGCTTAGGCTTTCGCCTTACTGTACAGAAATAAAATTTTTACATGTTCAGACTTAAACTGATGAAGGAAGACTTTGATGTATTTTATGTCCCTCCTCTATACTCATGGAGAAAAAAAATATAAAAATAATGTTTCACATTCACTGAAATGGGCTGTGTCTCCTCATTGGCATACGTATCATAGGGGAGTTCAAGAATGGCTTTTTGCCTGCTATATCCTTAGCCTCTTGTTTCAATATGATGTACTCTTTTTATTCTCTCTGTATTTCCTTCGGTGAGGTGATCAGAAGCTTGAAATGGACAGTTATGAAACGTCTTGCCTAACCTGATTAGTAATTGCTTGAGTAATGACCAGGAGCATGACAGTTTATATTTCTCTGCTATTATTTCCCCTAATAACTGTGGGTGGTCGTATTACATTTCTGAATGACTGTTCTCAGAGGTGGCTTGAACAGAAGGTATTTCATTTTACTGAGTTCAGATTGATTGCCTCAGTGTTTCATTGAATATCTCCTTATTCTTGCACTGTAAGAAGCAGTAGATAGGAATCCCCAGTTTCTTTTCTTTATAGCATGTTGTATCATACATCCCCTGGTTCATCTCCTTTGTCTTGATTTATTTGTACTGTGTTCAGTTCTGGGCCCCTCAGTTCAAGAGAGACAGGGAACTAGTGGAGAGAGTCCAGTGGAGGGCTCCAAAGATGATTAGGGGGCTGGAGCATCTCTCTTACGAGGAAAGGCTGAAAGACCTGGGGCTGTTTAGCCTGGAGAAGAGAAGACTGAGAGGGGATCTTACCAATGCTTATAAATATCTAAAGGGTGGGAGTCAAGAGGATGGGGCCAGGCTCTTTTCTGTGCTGCCCAGTGACAGGACAAGGGGCAATAGGCACAAAATGGAGCACAGGAAGTTCCACCTCAGCATAAGGGAAAACTTATTTACATTAAAGGTGGCAAAGCACTGGATCAGGCTGCCTAGGGAGGTTGTGGAGTCTCTTTCTCTGGAGACATTCAACACTCTCCTGGATGCAGTCCTGTGTGACCTGCTCTAGATGAACCTGCTTTAGCAGCAGGGTTGGACTAGATGATCTCCAGAGGTCCCTTCCAACCCCTGCCATTCTGTGATTCTGCTTCTTTATACAAAGAACTGTCCAAGCTTATTTTGGACACATGTTCCTAGAACTCCTTGGACATAAACACAGCACTCTGGCAATACTTCACTTATTTAAGAAAATAAGGTGTTTTCACTTATTTAAGAAAATAGGATGATACTTTCTAACACCACATGTATTTATTATTGTTTTTTCCTTGACTTTCTTTTCACTAAATACTTTTCAACTCAATGAGAGTCATGTTTGCTTCTTTTGCTTTTTTTCGGCTCTACATCTGAGATAGCAAGTATGATTAATGGAGAAAACATCAGTACGTTTCTGATAGCTTTAACAGCTGCAGGCGGTTCAATATTTTGACTTGGTTTTTTAATGCTCTCAGTGTTTTCAGCAATATCATAGTAGAGATATTGGAGATAAAGAGGGAAGACCCACAGCCTCAATATGTATTCTATCCTACTTTCTGTTCTTATTACAAAAACATATTAAAATGTTTAAGTGCCTGCACTGGATAGCCAACACAGTTCTTCTAAAAAGTGACAAGTGTGAATTGAAAAGCAAAGTCCCATTAATACAGAGTTGGAGAGTGTCACTATGCCATTACATATTAAGTCTAGAATGCTCTGGGCCTTGCATAAATCCGAGTAATAAAAGAAATGCCAGTGAGTACCTTGCACGTTCAGTCAATTAAAATATATCTATTTGACTTTTATTTTCTTTGCAGACAACAGATGACATCCTGGTGGCCTCGGCTGAATGTCCTAGCGATGACGAGGACATCGATCCCTGTGAGCCGAGCTCAGGTGGGTTAGGTTAGTCAACTTTTTTATTACTTTCTTTTATTTCATATTTGCATGCTCCAGTCCCCCAGAGTCCCATCTAGCAGGACAGTCCTTTCTCACATAGCAGAGAGAAGTAGAATTGGGGTCTTTCTACATATGGCGGTATCAGCAGAAAGGGAGAGCTTGCTATATGTTTTTTTCAAAGACAAAGGATGGGAGCACATAGATAGTCATGATCTGAGCAAGGTTATAGCTTGACCGAGGACCTGAGGCTGGACTGGGAAGGGCATCCTAGGGCCCCTGCAACTGTGTAGTGATAAAGAAGGGACAACTTCATTTAGGAGAAAGATGTTGCAATTGTTTGTGCCGTAAGCATTTCCCTCAAATAAGATAAAAGTACCATATTTCAGATGTCATGTCAGTAGGGTTCATTTTGAATTATAGTTTATGGTATGAAATACTGTATAGATAGTAAAAACCTGAAGACATAGAATACAGCATTCTCAAATTTCAAATTGTTTTATGGCTTTTTTCCAAGCCAAGACTATTCAGAGTGAATGTTTCAGTTCTGATTAGAAATGAAAATGTTTACATTCTTATATTTTCCATGGAACAAAAACTTTGTAGTGTTTTGGCCATGTCTTTTCTACTCCAACTGAATAATGGAGATTTGGTACTAATTTTCTCTGTGATATAATTTCCTGTGTACCTTTATATTCAATTAAATACAACATACCTTCTCTAAAAATCTGAATGTTTATCACAGATGTGAAATGAATGCAAAACTTCATAATAGCAATCTGAAGAATTATATTACTCTCTAACCTTCCAAAAATCCCTGATCATCCAATGAATTACTCCTGCTTTCTTTGTTGGCTTGGATTAGCTTTTACCTTTTCTGAGTGAACAGCTTCTGGTACCATATATCTCCTTGTTTTTCTTCTTCACTTGAATTCCGTGCTATTTTGTAGCATGCCTACTGTCAGTTGTTTTAGGTAATATGGTAATCTTAAGTACTTGCTATAATACCTAATATTATAATAATTAAGATTGATTTGTTATGCAGTAACGTATTTAGTTCAAGTAGAAATTGATTAAATTTTATGTATATTAGTGCACAACTAAGAGCCAAGAGCACAACACCCAGATCTCGGGCAGCAGATATCTCTACATAGCCTTAAGATAAATGTGATTTAGCTTCAAATGCAGATGCGTCGTTCCTTTTTCAAGTCATGTAGTCTAATATCCACGTGCAAAAATTATTATTTAAATTTAAGTAAAGGCAGAGACATTTGTGACGTATCTCAGTGTTTGGTGGACCTGCAGGGTGGCATTTGAGGTCTTCTAGGAACCAAGATATTTATAGATTTGATGAGAATACTTTGGGGTTGGTTTCTTTGGCTTTTCAATAAGAGGGTTTCAGAGTGGTTTTCAAAATGACACAAGATGGAATGACCGTTCTTAAAACTGAGCAGCAACAGGTATATCCACCTTACACATTTTTATATATCTCAGGAAGACATTTCGCTTGCAGAAGTCCCAGACATCATGATCAAGGTATTTAGAATTGTGATAAGAATTCATTTTTTGAAAGTTTGAAAATTAATTTCCAGGATATTTTTTTCTGCTCTTTCCTTCTCATTTTCAAATTATTGAGTTTAACAAGACTGTCTTGTCCAGTATGAGTCAATGCAGTAGCACATGTTGCTCTGTCTTTCATGCCAGTTACTTCTTTGCTTTAGTTAACCTGAGCAGTGCTGTTCAATAGATAAATTGGCATTTATCTACTATAAATGTGGATTATATTTTCTTTAATTTATAAGGAAATTGTAACACAATACATTAGTTACCTCACACTGAAAAATTTCCCAAACAGTCTGAGAATGCAGCCATTGTATTAGAAATGTATTTGTGTTGTCTGAGCCTTGCAGCTTGCTGAAAGCCAATGAAATTTCAGAATAATTCTTCTCTGAGGTTGTTTTGAACTTCAGATCTGGAGCCGCAATGCTGGGTAGTCCTGGAGTCATGCACAGTCATTTAGCTGGTGGGTGCAGGAATGAGAGGGGTGAAATGAAGCTTTCTGACAGGTTATAATTTTTGTCCAAACTATGGTCCAGAAGCAGAGTGTGAATGTTAGTCTTCCTGCAAAACATTTCCATTAGCTTTACATCCTGGTGTTTAGCTTTCCTGTTTTAGCTTATCATTCATCACCCAGCTACACTTCTCATTTTAGTTTATCTGAGAATGGGTTTACTGTTTCATTTCTTGGATCCAAACTGCTACTGCGTTCTTAAAAAAAGTATGGATTGACACAGGGATTATGTTCTCCATAATCCCAATTGTCTGGATCATTTTATCTGTCATTTTCACATCAAAATGTCACTTGTCCTCCCACTCTCAAGTCTTAAAAGCTATTAATTTGCCTCCCTCTTCATTGGCCTTGTCCCTTTCTCATATTTGAAACAACATGAACCAAAGGGGTTACTGAATGCATATCTTCTAGCGCATCTGCACCTCTGTAAACTGTTTTAGTCTTAGTCGCTTAGTCTTATGAATAAGTTTTCTCCATGAATAGTGTGGTAGGCTGCTTGATCTCAATAATACTGCAGTCTCAACGTGGATTTGAGCTACTCCTAACAGTAGGATGGAACTTAAGGGGGAGAAGTGTAATATTGTTGACAGTGACAGATTAATGATTTTTTTTTTTCTTTTCATTTGGGATAGGACATACAAAAGACTATGTCCTTCCTTTTAAATTCTTCCCAAAGTTCAGTTCAGCTTTTCTCCTTAACCCTTTTCACAAACCAGAGTTGCTTCTCCACAGCTACTCCTCAACATCCTCACTAATGCTGGTGAAGCTTGTGTTTCGCTACAGATACTCCTAGGAGGCAGAATATATGATGATTAGGACAATTTTACTACTACTTTTTCACTTCAGAGGCTGTAGTCTGAGTTCCGATTAGATTTCTTGTCTTGCTGCCTGATGGTCATCAGCAAAGGGATCCACCCCAGCACAGGAGATGATGCTCTCAGTGCTCTCAGGACAACATTTTCATAGCAAGAATACATTTAAAGGATGGCCAGAGCCCATTCAGTTTTGTTGACAGAGCCATAACTGTACATTTCTGTGATGATTACCCATAATATGTCTATTTCAAACCAAAGTTCTCAGCTCAAAATGAGAGCCTATTCAACAAGCAGTTTGAATATGGTAAACCTATATATCATAGAAAATACTGATTATCTAGATTTTACTGATTAGTAGATTTATGCTTAAAATAGGGTCTCATTTCTAGGATAAATATGCTGCAGTTTGTAACAGCTAACAAGTCTCAGTCTGCCACCACCAGCTTCACTTTCTGTGCACCTGTCTTCTAGATAATAAATGGAAAGATGCAATTTGCAACAAATTTTGTGTGGGACATAAAAACCTAGACCAGATTAGGAGCTGCTAAGCAGCAATTCCATCAACTTGTCTGGAACATAAAGTTACAAAAATTATAATTGCAGATTTCATTGTGGTATACAAACTGCTAAATGTGCCGTAATTGGATGAAGTCATAACAAATTTATTAGCATGCAAAACTTAGTCAACACATTTTGTTTGTGTTATGTTTTGTATAGAAAGGCAACACATATTGCTTTCACAGTCTCTCCACGTTCCCCTCTCCTACTCTAAATAGTAATAACAACACAAAGAATAATTATGATTATTATGATAATAATAATAAAAATAATAATAGTTTATGTTTCCTGAGCTTCATGTCATAGAGCAAATAATAAAGTCTTTTCATGTTGTAGACAAGTTATGAAAAATGTTAATGGAAACCTATGCAAAAAAAAGGACCTGGTATGACTTAACTGATTTTACATGAAGAGTTATAAAACTGCGGATGGACAAATTGCCATTCTGCACGTCAGGACTGCTGTTCCAGACTTTCCTGAGCTCTGTACAGAGCTCTGATTTCTGCTGAGTTTCCGTGAGCATTTGTGCTTTACAGCTGATTTGTTCCAGTTACACTGGGCTGGTATTTTATGTGTTAACTATTATCTAGCCACTTTAGCTTTTGAAATGTTCCAAAACGCAGAGAGGTCCAAACTGGGTCAAATGAAGTGCAATCATTGAGTTCAGTAGCAGGAAATCTAGACCAGGGAACAAGTCTTACAGTTTTTAGCATGCGCACAAACAGTTCTTTTTCTGCAAATTAGTTAAGTCCTTCTCAAACTCAGGACTCAATAAAGGTTTAAGTTAGAGATTAGGTTGAAAACCTCTCCTGACGGCCCCAGCAGAAATGGGATGGATAGAAGTTTTGGCAGTCTTAAAGTCAGAATATATGATATTTGCTGGTCTTGGAAGTTTTAGCAGAAAACAACCTTCAAAGTGAAAAAAGCTTCTTGTAGAAACAAGACAGGAGTCTTTCTAACAACAGAAGTTCACGTTACAGCCAAAGAAAATACTTCATCACCTCTTGATCATCATTTGTCTGGCAGCTCTTGGGTTCCACTTCACAGGACAGTGTTTGACTGGTATCAGATCTTGTCCTGTACTTGTTTTACAGGTAAATATGATAAGAATAGTCAGGACAGAATTCAGTCATGTATACCGACTGGTAATACTAAGTTACCTCTCTTAGCCCTGATTCTTGATTCTGAGGGAGAAATGGGATCAGCTATTTTCCTACATTTTTAAGTAAGGACCAATAATACGATAGATTTTTATGGACTGATCTTTGAGCCTGTGTTGGTTTTCCTACATCTTGATCAGGCTCATTGCATTGCAGAAAACAGCTGGTGATGGTCAGAAATCTCCAAAGCATCTGTATAGCCAGGAAAGAGCAAACAAGCCACTACTTAAGATGACTCTTACAGTTCAGTCACTGCTTTGGGGAAGGCTTTGTCCCATGAACAGAACAGTACAGGGCTTTGCATGCAAACTGCTTCCTGCGTATGTACGTCCCCTGCTGTGTGGTAGCACATATTGGATAGATGTAGATGGCTAGGAACCATACGTTCACAAATACTTTGTCATGGTTTAGGTTTGGTCCCAGCACTGATACGTATATTTCTAACAGGCAGAGCTGTGAAGTATGTACTGTGAATGATTTATACTTGTTTTTACAAGTTTTGCTCTTCTTTTCCTGTCACAAATTATTGCACTGTATTCCTGGTGCATCTGGCAGCCAGATAGCATTGCAGTAGGAGGTGAAGTGACTCCTATAATTTATACATCACTGCAAGTGCCCTATTTAATGCCCTTCATGGAATTCGTTGTGCAAGGAGCTGAAACAAAGAAAAACAAAATTACAGTTAGTTCATAAGGCTACTGTGTTCATTATGGCTCGAGACATAAAGGGAATATTTGTGCCTCAGTCCAATTATCCTGTAGTTCTATATGCGTTTCCAGTACTAGAAAGATTGCTGGGTTGTCTTGAATCAGCCTTTTAAAATGCTTAGCTGAAATACATATAGATGTGTCTGTATGAGCTACTACAGGATGAAAATTATGCTTTGTTTACAAAGTTTCTAAATGTTAGCCCAGACCATGTCTATACATAACAGAACTGAAGGGCTTCAGATATAGGTTAATTTTCCTGTAACTGAAGTTAAAACAGTTATTAACATTATTTAATTTTTTTATAAATCATAAAGCCCCCGCAAAACAACAGGAAGAAAATGTTGCATTTTTCAAAATTATTTTATTGTGAACTGAACCAAGTTTTTGTCAATAGACTGAGCTTTTAGTGTCTGTCACTGTGAATTACAAATATGGCACTTCTCATTGAATTGGATCAAAAATAATTTTTTCCTAAATTATCTAAGAAAAAGGGGTTTAAAATTATGTTTAATCCATTGTACCAACACTGATCTCTACTCTTTTCCAGCTTTGCCATTGAAGCATTGGAAAATTGAGTAGAATTGTAGCTTTCCAGCCAGTCCTAAGGATTTTCATATATTCATGGTGTTGGGAAGAGCTGAAAATAATAGCATATGCTGAAAGGAAGGATTTTCTTTCACTCTAATAAATAGTTTTTCAATAGTTTAGAGAATTCTGACTCCTCAAATGCATTCTGTGTAATTTTGGTGGTTGTGGTGGTGTTCAAACTCTTATACATCCTTTCTTTCTGTAACCTCAACTGGTACAGGAGATTTGTGACCAACATGAAATTATTTTAAAGTTTATTTTTTGAGCACACTTTAAGACAAAATGCAGTGATTGTTAGCTAAACATGCCTTTTAAATGTGAACAATTAAGTAGATACTCCTTGCCAAACACATGTAATTCAAAGACAGGTTTAATATGTAGCCTGGAGGTGATGGCACAGGCTAATGCTTTCTAGAATGTATTAATTGCAGTCACAGTGATACAAACATATCAGAAGGCAAGAACATGGAAGGAAACTGGGGAGGTGGCTTTTTTCCTGAACATGATAGTTTTCTATCAATGTAATATCAGCAGTAAGAAATATCGACATCAGGTTGCTATGAATCTTACAAAGCTCTCTGTTAACTTGCACAAGACCTTTTCCACTGTTGTGTAAATGATGAACAATTTTCCTTGTGTGTGAACTTTGAGGGGGAATTGATATTCTACTCATATTCTTGCTAAAGTTGGACATTCTCACTTCTGTAATGTGTGTAAGAATGGCAAATATGCATGGTGTAAATAATGGAGTTGTTATTTGTATGGCAATACCTAAAGCTCTACTTCATGCTTCAGACATATGCAGACAACAGTTCTTGTTCAGAGAAATTCATTAAGTGACAATTACTAGTACTGCTGTTATGTGTTCAGTGGTTTGGAGTTAGGCATCTCCATAGCATAGATAAAATGGCAGTGTTTCTAGCAGTTTGAAGAAAGTTACTCGTTTTATAAACAGTAATTCAGGAAAAATGGAACATTACTCAATGCTCCTGAAGGAGTGGCCCATGAAAGAAGGCTCTGTTATTTTCCTTTTTTTTAAAGATGTAAAACACTGCTTGTGATTCTGTTCTGAAGGTATTTATAGGCAAAGCTGCGATACCAGGACTGGGATGTGAATGCAGAGAAGCAAACCAGGCACTCCACATTGTTCATTCACAAACTCATGTGCATGATATGTGTCATACCCACTGATTTCAGTGAAACTCCCTAGATTTTTCAGTGCTTCTCTGGATCATGGACAATAAAATGCCCATGAATATCGTGTCATTTTATTCAGGTGTAGAAGTGATACGTTAAGTCAAACAGAGGCAAGTGTACAATTGCTGCTTGAGATAATGTGACTGATAGGAAGTGAATGGAGACCAGGTTAGAGCTAAGGGTTACAGCTCTGTGGGCAGGGCTGGAGGAGAGCAGGAAGTCTACTCTCATTCAGCACACACTGAGGTGCAGGAATATGGTCTTGTTTCATTGTTGAGGCTATCTGGGGAAAATCACTTGTCTTGCAATCCATTTAATATTCATCCTCTCTTGTTTTCTCTCTCCATCCGCAGGAGTATATGCATATGCCCTTGAGGGCTTACTGTCCTGACTTTTCCTAGAAATATTTGCAGAAAATGCTGTTGCTTGTATATAAGCAGTTACTTGACCTATCCTTTTTGCTACTCCCAGATAAAGAACCTGCCTTACAGACCATTCCAGCATTAACCAGAGAGACATATATCCAGAATGACTCAAAAAAAACCAAAGAAAGAAATCCAACAAAGTACAAAATTGCTGAATAAGGTGTTTACATAGACCTTAAAGAATTAATTGACTGCTAATGCAGCAGCTTTGTCAAACAAACAAACAAACAAATTAAATTGGATATATGACCATGCTGTCTTAAACAAAGCACTGCTGATTTTCAGGACTGGTATTCAAGATTTTCAATAACAACTAATTAAGCCGCAGTATCTGTGCATGTATCCCTATCATGAAAATAGGGTTTAGGCAGTTGTAAATCTTTTGTGATTCTTCATTGTTAGCCATAGAAATAAAGATGTGTGTGCTTTGACAGCCTTCCCTATGAGATAGTTCTGCCATTTTCAAAAAAGGTGTAGATCTTTTTAGAGTCAAATCAAGAATCACTTAACTGATTATCAGGGTGGAAAATACGAAAAATACACATTGTATTGTTCATTTTTAAAATACCAAGTCAGATCTTACGTGTTATGTGGCCCGTGCTGATCATGCCAGTTGAAAGTTTCTGAACTCCAACAGGGAAAAATCTCTATTTTGTCTTCTAAAGTATGGTCTTTCCAATTTGGGATAGAAGCACAATACACTAGTGAAGTGTAAGAAAACCATCACTGACCTGTCCTAATCTTCATCATGAGAAAGGAATTTGGTTTTAAGGTTATTTTGTAAACATTAGATTTCCTGAAACCAATTAAATAAAGCCAAATAAAGATTATGTGGACTCTTAAAACATTTTTCATGGGTGGATTTCACACACTGACAGTTGTTGAAAAATGCAGAAAATAAGTAAATTAGTAATTGCAAAACTGAGGTTTTCAGAAACACTTAAGTGATTTGCTGACTTTTGAGTGAGACTTTTGTCTGATTAAATACGGAATTTTGGAAAGGCAGAGGATTTGCTTGCGCAAGGGTTAAGTAAATAGCTGACTGAATCTGGCATAGGTTCTGTTAATTTTCATGTCAGTCTGCTTAAAAATCCTAGGTTAAAGTGTATAATCCTAAAAATTGGTCTTTTGAATCAAGCTTACACTTAGAATCAAGACTGCACATAGATTGTTGATATAAATAAATCATAGAATGAATTGGGCTGGAAGGGACCCCCAAAGGTCATCTAGTCCAACCCCCCTGCAGTAAGCAGGGACATCTTTAGCTAGATCAGGTTGCCCAGAGCCCCATGAAGCCTGATCTTGCCTCCAGGGATGGGGCCTCCACCACCTCTCTGGGCAAACTGTTCCAGTGCTTAACCACCATTATGGTAAAGAACTTCTTCCTAATATCTGATCTAAATCTACCCTTTTCTGGATTAAAATCATTGCCTCTGATCCTATCACTACGTGCCCTTGTAAACAGTCCCTCCCCATCTCTCCTTCAGGCCCCCTTCAGGTACTGGAAGGCCGCTATAAGGTGTCCCCAGAGCCTTCTCTTCTCCAGGCTGAACAACCCCAACTCTCTCAGCCTGTCTTCATAGGGGGGTGCTCCAGCCCCCTGATCATCTTTGTGGCCCTCCCCTGGACCTGCTCCAACAGGTCCATGTCTTTCTTGTAATGAGGGCTCCAGAGCTGGATGCAGCACTCCAGGTGTGGTCTCACCAGAGCAGAGGGGCAGAATCACCTCTCTTGATCTGCTGGCCACTCTAGTTTGTTCGAAATTAGACAATGTGCTTCTGGTGCCTTGATTAATACAAGCCCATTGTTTTCCTTGAGCTACACTTCATTCTGGTTTGATTTGCCACATCTAGTGCATATATTTTCTTGCATACTGTATTGTGGACACTAGCAATACTGAAACTACTTCTTGTCACTTCGAAATGCATATGCATTGAATTTCCTTTTTTTTTTGTGGAAAAAAACTTTTTCCTTGGGACTTATATATCAAGTTTTTCTTTTATGGACATGATAGAAGAAGAAAGACAATATTTTGCAAAGGTATGAAAAAGTTTATAGCCAAAATACTGGCCTGAACTAACATTGCATTGCTTAACTTCTATGCCAAGGCTTTCTCAGACCAAATTTGAACAATGTGTTGTTAAATCTGGTCTTCAAAATTCTGTAGGAAATTTGCTTTACCTCCACTACTATTTGGAGGAAGGACCAGACAGAAGATTGGGACTCTCAGGCATCCCCTAGCAAACAGGGAAAATAGTTTTGCTGAGGAAGTGGGAAGCTGGCTGGACTACATGCAGGATACGGGGCAGAGGGCAGTGCTTTGCCTCTCTGAGTTAAATGACACAGGGCACTGTCTATTCTGGCACTCTCCAACTCAGTTTTTCTGCATTCAAGCAGGGGAATTACAGGTGTGCAAGCAAACCATTGTCCTTCTAGCTAACCATTTGCAATACCTGATAAGTTCAATCAATATGGTGTTACAAAGTAGTTGGTGTATGCCAGCTGCAGCTTATCAACTGATAACCACATTAACAGACTGCTGGCAGTAAGCATGGTTGCTTACCCCGCTTCCAGATAAAGCAGATAAGGGCAAGCAGTAAACTTTTTGGTGGTGTTTTCTAGCAACCAATACAGTGTGAATTTTCAGTATCTCTTGCATACCTAGTAGGACTTGCTGCTGATTTTCAGCCACTTGCTAACACCTAATTTAAACCTCTGCAGAAGCATTGGGGGTTTTTAGTGTGTGACTAGTCATTTGACAGTCTGCAAAGTGGCAGGTGAATGCCGACAAGTTTGAGAACTAGGTATTCTCTAAGGATATTACTCATAAATGGAAGCAGGTAAGTTCAAGGCAAAAGTAATCTATAATGAGGTTGCATGTACCTGAAGTAGTCTAACCCTAGGGTATCTCCTTCTAACTATATAAAGACCTGAACGAAACCTTGTTCTGCTCTGTTGACGTGCTATTCTGGCCCATAGGTTTCAAAATCAGCGGTTCTCCTGAGGTTAAGAGCGATGGTCTAGATTTGGGACTTTGACAGTTTAAATGTAAGCTGACTTAAACAGTAGATTCTGATCTAGATACAGCACATGTTGTGAACATACCCTTAAAAAAGTTACAGAAAAGGGATAAAAGCAGCAAGAACATATTCCAAAATAAGACAAATCTTTGTAGATATCTCAAACTTTTTTGCTTGTCCTACCATCAGAGATACCAGGATTGTTTTATAAAGCATGATAAGAGAAGCAAAGAAAAACAAGGTGGTGTTACTCATTTTAATAATTTTATCATGAGAAAAAGAACATTAATTATGTTGGGTGTAATTTATGTCAATCCTGAAGTCCATTTATCTTTTTCTTCCCACCCCTGGAGAAGCATATAAGGTCTTAACAGCAATACAATCTAGGCTGAACAAGTGTAGCTGTACCTGCAAGTTGTATCCAAACCTTTCTTTAGCAGGTATAGTTTGGTGTTTGTAGGAGTCACATTTCCAATGGGTGTGCATGTATATTCTGGATATCTTGAAAGCCTGGCCCCTTCTTTTTCCAGGCACATTATCAAGTTTGTCAGTAATGGATCTGACTTGATGACAGTATTTAGAGCAAATTGAATGCAGCGTGCTTTCAGCTCCAGCAGTCAAGCCGTATGTATAATGTTTGTGGCACAGACATTTATCTCTTCATGTAGTAGCTGCTTAGTGAAGGAAGACATTCAGGGAATCACCCACAGTTGTAAAGATGAATGTGGGTGTCTGCACCTGCATCTCATTTCATGAGCATAATCATTCCTTGCTCTGCAGGCCAAACCATGAGATTCCTCGCTCTTTACAACTACATTTTGCATTCTCTTACAGAAATCTTATTCCTAGATTACGTGGTTTGGAGGTTTTTTGCTTTTTTAAAAATGAAATAATGATAAAAATAGCAATAAATGGAACCCTAGTCCTGTGAAGCTCAGTAGCAAAGCTTTTGATAAGTTCAGTAGGGCTCGAATGTCACTGTCACTAACACTGTAAGCTATTGGTACAATGAAGCCAATCTTAGAGTTATCTGCCAGCAAAAATTTGTTTCCAATGTCCCCACCCTTTTCTTGATGTAACACAGGTGTTCATCTGAGTTTTCAGGGAGCTAGAGCTGCAGGCAAATAACTGAGCAGAAGTTATTTGTTTAGCTGTCTGAACAGGTTCCCCACGATTACAGCAGCTTAGCTGTATCTTGAAAACATGTTATCAGTAGTGTAATATTCATGTTTTGTCTTCCTTATGTTGTCTTATTTGCAAAAGCATTTAATATTTTTCCCATTTAGCAATACTTCAATTTAAAATCTAGACTACCCAGTGACTCTGCTGATCAGTCAAAATTTCTGAAGCAAGGTAACAAATTACCAAAGATTTCCCAGAACACACACAAAAAATGGGGTAAATTACTTCATGTAGAAAAGAAAGAAGCAGAGGTGCAAAGATGAATGACAAATGTAGAAGTAGCGGGAGGCAGGATCAACAGCTGAACTTGTAAAAGGAGAAAGGATCCACATTCAGAGGGAAGGAATACTAAAAGAGGAGCAATACAACTGAAAATGTTAAAATATACTAATAAAAAGGGTAAGAGCACAAGGATGAAGACTGCTAAAAACATCAAGTGATATATTGGCTTATATTTTCCATTTTGGCTAAAATTAAATTTAGTTTTGTGGAAAACATTTTCAAAATAGCTTCTTATTAAACTGTGTGAAATATTCCCCTCAGCTCTGCAGAGCATATTAACTTACAAAACCCATTGATCTGGTATACTCTTATCAATTGGCACTGTGCTACCAAGTAACCTGTCTCCTTTTAGACTTAGGTTGACATTTAAAAAAGGCTGAGACAACCCTTCCACCTCTCAATCACAGGAAAATAAATGTTACTTGCAAAACCTACAGTCCTAAGGAGTTGGTAGGATTTGTAAATGATTTGAAGTAATATATGGCAAATCATTGCACTTGGAAATAAGCGTTCTGTTCTGCGCAGAGACAATGTTTAGCTTCTCAGCAAAATAACCTTTTTCACGGAGGATGGTGTTTCACTGCTAGACTATTTTTATGACTCTCTAAGTTAGTTAACGTCACTGTAGAGGTATTTTAATGCACTACATCTTTCCTTCTGAGACTCTTCAAAATTTCACTTTATAGGAATTAAAGAGGGTTTGTGCACCAAAGAGTAGAACAGATACCTTAATAATTCTTTCTTAAACACATTTGAAAGTAGGTTATTGTCTTGTTCTGCCAAACTCAGTAAGCGTCTGACAGATTTCTTAGAACAAATGCAACGGCATGAGTTCGAGACGGCAAATGTAGCCACTCTGCTCATAAGCACCACACCTCTCCACCACATCACAGTGTGTTGTGTGTGCAGGTCTCAGCTCCTATTCTCGTTGAATCATGATGCCATTATGATCGTGGAGCATAGAGTGTGTGTTCGGCAACGCAGCTAGTTTTGTGGTACATCTCTCACTCGGATTAGATCATGGCTTTGGATATAGACTATTCCAAGTCTGATGAAAGTTTGTCACTGAGCTATAGCAGCCACATATGGAACCACCTCACACTCCTTCCCTCCTATGGCAGCTCAGTCATTGATCAACATGCCCTGGGAGCCAGTTCTTGCCTCCCCTCAAGAGCCACTTGAGGCTGGGTAGGAAGGGAGCAGGCAGCGATACCCCTGTAATCAGAACAGACTGGGTTTGACCTCAGTCTTTTGTGCAAGTTCACAGCAGATCCTTATCCTGGTTTTGCAACTGGACTGCATCTATCCCACTGGTTCAGCAGAGGAAGCGCTGAGGTTTGTTTTTCAGACTTATTTGTTGTAATGAGACGTTGAAATTGCAGTGAGCTCAGAAACAGGTTCACCAGAATCCAACAATGCTACAGAAAGCCGACCACAAACAGATCTACAATGATAGCACACAGAGTGAAAATTAATATGTGTCCTGTAAATAATTGCCTTCATGCCTCATTGCAAATGCAGTAGTTAAACATTCTTGTCTTGTAATTTCCTATTCACAGTTTGAGGGAAGGTGTAAACGTAAAGAAAACAGGTTTGGGGTCCTTTTGTTGGGTTTTTTTGTTTTGTTTTCAAGTCTGCTAATTTCAATTCACGAACACCATGGGAGCCTGCAATTCCAATTTTCTTTTCACAGTATTAATAAAAACTGGGCACTGAAAATAGTCAGATTTTTCCCTCTAAATTTTAAACCACTTAGAAATACAGTCAAGAATAATAACTTTCTAATCCATTATTACACAATATAAAACTGTGTTCAATTGCTATTATTTCATGCAATGTTTTTCATAAGTGGTAGAAGAGGCTTTTAAAAATCAGTCTCTTCTAAGCTGGTCTGTGAGGCAATCCAAAAAGGCTGGTTGTATGCTGTTGAGAGGAAGAGTTCTGCACCAGAGAAGTTGTTTTAAGAAGGGATCATTGCACCACAAGTTGACTCTTATTTCCTCTTACTGTTATAGCATATAATATACGTATAGGATAGTTACAGTCTTTATGAATCTCTCTTGTTCCTAATGAAATCATCCTCAAGTTATTATAGATTGTTTCAGGATTTTTTGGAGACGATTTTTGATTCTTAAAAATCCGGGTCATTTTTATGACATTTAATCTTAACATTGACCTATAAGGTAGTTCGCTTCTTATTTACAATAAGAAGCTTTATCTGGGATGAACTTAATGTCTTTTTGGTGCTGCAGACACTAACAGAGACTGCAGGGGATTAGCAGACAAGGTTACCCGTAGACATACCTCTGCTGCTGTGCCAGGAGCCAATGACTGCCTTGTTCAGCTACCAAGATGCTGGGAAGAAAAGTGCATCATGTGTTTCTTAAAGAGCTGGGGAACAAAAAGCAAGATTTCTGTAACCTTGTAATCTTCACTTGCTCTCCATTAAGGTCATCTGCTATGCCTTGCAATAGTCCCTGCCTTGCAGGGGAAAATCCAGGTAAATTCCCCTTGGGTACTCCAGCTGTAGTCAAATAAAGGTCCTACTTAAATAGAAGGCAGCTGTTTCAGCAATGTTGTGGATGGTGATTTGTTTATTTACACAGATTTCAAAAGAAGCGTAGACTGGCCTGTTCCCAGTGGCCTTTTTCTCCCTGTCTCAGAATAGGACACTTTTTAGCATGGGCTCCATTAGCCTTTCCTTCCTAAAATGCTCACAGACAAACCCATGTGCTTTGTAAAACTTTCCTCTTATTTCTTCCTCCTTTGTTTGAAGGTAGAAGAGGCTTTTGCCTTGAGAGGCCCTGCTAGGTTAAAGGTGTATTTTAATGTAAATGGAAGAAAAATAGCAAAAAGTCATTTCCCTTGCTGAACTGCTCCTTTTACGGAAGTCCAAACAAATGTAACAACAGATGCTTCGAAAATGTTGTAAGTTTAAATAACATTAATGTCGTGGTTGAATATTCCTCAGACAGATGGGATAAATGAGATAATTGTGAAAACATTCTTAAAAATAAAAGGATCCCATCAGGTGAAAGGCAGGAGTTTAGGTAACATTGAAAAATATTCCTTACATGTTTTTTTAGGTTGAAATATTAAAAGAACATTTTGCTGTGCTCAAGCTGTTAGGTGTCATTTAGTAGACATTAATTGTAAAGTTAGTTGATGGCATTTGGCCCAAATGTCTGTATTTTAAAGGGAAAGAGCAGCTGTTAGTGCATCAGGTATTGACAGAGTTTATTCAGTTGCTTCTGTTAGTTCTCAGGCAGAAATTAATTTCCTGAAATCACATACAATAAGATAAGACTTTGTCTCATTTTCATTCACTATGGAAATACTCAGGAGTCTTTATTCTGCAACGATGCATTGTCTCTTGTAAAATAATAAATGACACCCTATGTGTAAAAGATTTTCCATTTTCTGCAATAGCTACAATGAAGAAACAGAACCCAAAACAGTCGATGACTACTTTGGGACAGACCACATTTCTTAGTAGGGTGGCATCTACCCTGAAATGAGGAAAAATCTTAGAGCCTTCTGAAGCAAAATTTCAAGATTCCTTGTGTAGTCATAGAAAATACCAATTGTACCAAGTCATAACGACTAAGAACTTTCAGATGGGAGGAAAAAGAAAAGAAGTTAAAATACTGTTTGACACGAATGACAGTTTTCTTGCATCTTACTGTGGTGCCTCTGTTCTTTCAGCCAAATAAAATGTCACCTTCTTTAAACCCACGTGGGATAACTGCCAGGAAATGGTGTTTCAACAGTAAGAACACAAATCACCAATAAATAAGTGATGTGTAATACCAAGGTGGGGAAGGAATGTAGTTCTTTTGGGGGTTTGTGGCTTTTTTGCTGTGTTTTATTATTCATAGACAATTGTAGATGTTTGTAGCTGGTGGCTGCTTTTAATTCTGGTTGTCCAAACTTGTTGCAATTTTTTTGACCAGTGTTGATAGTTTGAGTGGCATTACCTTTAATGTAGGATCCTTAAAATTATTATCTTCCTATTATGTCAGTACAGTGCAAAAAAGACACTGGGGCATAGTGTGCTTTCATGCACCTTGAGCAAGACCCTTTTCTAATACATTTCAATAAAATGCTAGTAGTAGGCAAGGCCTGATAAAGCTAACTTTATGAATATATTGTAAAACTAGTGTTTAATAATACCTATAGTTGACATTCATATTTTACTGACTGCATTTTTAGTGATGTATAATTATTTAAAATGCAGGTTCTATAAGCCAGCCTGGATGCTTAATGAGGGAGTTCTTCACTGCTCGGTAGGAAACCCTGGTTCACTGACTGCTCTTTTCTTGCTTCTGAGCTTAGCCAAGGCTGGCAGCGCTGAGGGTACACAGCCTCCTAAACAGGAGGAGTTTAGAAATGCTGGTACAATCAGAGGAATATTGCACAGACCCAGGTCACAACATTTTTGTCCATGACACTTGCTAAGAAGAAGATCCATCTCAGCTATTGCTACTTAAAGCAATTCCATACAAAGGTCTGCCTCCCATCCTTCTGCAAAATGCAATAAAGGCAGGCGATCATCATAAGCATTGTGTGCGCTGTGAACGTTTAACCTAGAAATTCCTCCTGGAGTTAGGCTTTCATTCCACATGGCTGTGCAAGGGAACAAAATGTGCCAGACAACACAATAGTTCCTATCAAGAAGACTTTACAGTCTGAAGACATAGGTCAGTTCAGTTCATATCACAACTGAAAAGACCAGAGTCTGGCCTGAGAGGTGGGTTATTAGAAGGCTGAGCCCTTGCTCTGTGAAGTTTGAGAGTTTTTTTCTGGGCATAAAGTGTTGCTTGAAGGAATGTCTGGTACGGACATCAGTGACGAAAAGAGGGAATGAGAGAAGTTGAGTGAAAAAGTGGTGTAAAGTGTAGACATTGGAAAAGAGAAGGTAGTGTTGGGTAGCTCTCTAAAAGTAATAAAAGTAAATATAATTAAAAAAAAAATATTAGGAGTAAAGGAGAAATTGAGGAGCTTGCTGAGGGAAGTCTATGGGATAGCTGAGGATACCTTATTTGTAGCCAACTTATTGCCTGCTATCATTTCTTATGAGGGAGAATTTTGATTTTTTTCCCCTATTCTGTTTAGTAGTCTGTCTTATCATTACTGTCTTCTCAGTAAGTACTATAGTGACACTTTTTGCATTTTACAGGAGAGAAAGAGAGAGGGAAGGAGTGGGAGAGAGAGATCCTTTCCTCCCAGATGTTCATGTTCTGGCATTTAAATTGTAGCACGCCTGTTATTTCAGATTATTTAGGCATTCTTTGCTTAATAACAGCATTTGGAGAATTTATACCTTTGAAGGCTAAAATGAGATTTTCCTTGCTGTCCTTTTCCTTGTTTAAAAGCCTGTTTACTTGTGCTGACAGACATGAAAATGGAATGGGCTGCAAACCTAAACGTTGACGGCACTTCAGGACATGGTTTAGTGGGCATGGTGTTGTTGGGCTGGAGGTCTTTTCCAACCTTAATGATTCTGTTTTCAGATGGGTAGAGTAGGGCACATTGATAGGCAGTCCTGACCTCGTGAGTACATTTAGAGTGATGCATGTTTGTAGCAGGTAGATATGATGAACTCCTCAACGTGCAAACTCAATAATAACCTCTCCCTTATTTCATTATCTACCTACAGCAAATCCTACCAGGGCAGGAGGAGGAAGGGAGTACCCTGGCTCATCTGAGGTGATTCGTGAATCCAGCAGCACGACAGGGATGGTAGTTGGGATCGTGGCAGCAGCAGCACTGTGTATCCTCATTCTCCTGTATGCTATGTACAAGTACAGGAATCGAGACGAAGGATCGTATCACGTAGATGAGAGTCGAAACTACATCAGTAACTCAGCACAATCCAATGGGGCTGTGATCAAGGAAAAACAGCCCAACAGCGCTAAAAGTTCCAACAAAAACAAGAAAAATAAGGATAAGGAGTACTATGTCTGATCTCAACATCTAAAAGAACGCTTGTATAGAAATAGTCTTCATTTTATCTGAGACATAATACAAACTTATTTACTTTACTTTTTATGAAGCACATTCAAAAACAAACAAACAAAAAAGACAGGGAATGCAATCAGAAAGGAAAGACTGTTTTTAAAAACAAGCATTTCATGCTCTTGTTTTTCAGAAACAGGAGCTGATAAATTCCCTAACATCCACAGTGTTTTCATTTACTCTGCCTGTCTTTATGTTGCTGGAACATTTCTGAAAGACAATGATGACACCACGCATTCATAAAGCAAGGAGTATTACTACAACATCAAGGCACAATATGAAACAAAACAAATTAAAAAAACAAAACAGGAAAAAAAAAGAAAAAAGAAGCTACCTATGATTCTGGATTTAGCCAAAGTGCTAGCGCTTTCTTGAGAAGTAAGTTAGTCTTATTGTCAGAGAAGACTCTCATTATATATGGTGACTCAACAAGCAAACATAAAGAGTTTGCCGTCTGGTGCAGTGAAGCAGTGATTGGAAACTTGCATTTGAAACAAAGTGCTGGCTTTTCTGAAGACTTACGTAGAAATACTTTCAAAAAGCCCCTTTCTGGTTGTGAGGAAAATAGTACGGAGGCCTTATTTTCAAAAACAAAAACAAAAATCTGGAATATAAGGCACATTTCCACAAAAAAAAACAAAAACAAAAACAACAACAACAAAAAAAAAACAAACAAACAAGAGGGCATAGATGCAATCATTGGGAAATTTTCATGCACGCTTAATATGTTATTACATATGTTTATATAAAAACACATCTATATGTGCTTTCTGGACTGTGATAAGTGATGTTTTATAGCCTGTTGTATAGAAAACGCAAACTATATCTGCTCTTCAGCCATTTTTGGTAAACTCAATGTTATAAGTGTTGCTAGGTATAGAGAGTTTTATGACATCTGGAGCAACAGACATATTTCAGTTTTTTTGCAGCCATTATAAATTGTCCCAGACTTCTTCCCCTTTCTTTTTTTTTTTTTTTTAATTTACAGTGTAGTGGTTATACTAAGGGGGATGTGTATGAATGTATATAAGAGTCAGCAAATTTTTTTCTTACCTGTACAGCCTCTATTCTGTTGCAATTAGGTTTTAGTAGTTTGTATGAAAGAAGTGGACTAGAAAGCAAAAATATATCTCTACTGTAATTTGTCTTCTCCCTCCTATCCCCATCTCTTGCTCCTGATATGCATCAATGAAGTTGATCAGAATGGCCAATTTTCCTAGAAATATATATTCACTAATTAGCTAAATATTTAGTGACTTAAACTGGCCTTTGGCTTCCAGTCAAAGCTTCACTATTGGAGAGCATGGTTTGCCTTACAGAAAACCTTGTTCTTAAGAAATTACAAGAATAATGAGTTTCTTGAGAATCTTAGGAAGTATCATATAGTGTTTATCTGGCAGTTGTATGAATGACGGTTACTACAGCATTGGGTGGTAAAAAGATCTAAAAAGACCCATTTTAATCATCTGTGCTGATTCTACTGCAGAATTTACCCCTTTCTCCAAAAAGGAAATAATCTTGAGGTGCACGATAGTATTTTTCAATGGTGAGCATTTTGACATATGAAAAAGTATTTTTAGCTAAGTTGATTGTGTAGTATTGCAAGACATCATAACCAGACAAATATAAGTTCATCATGTTTTAAAGTAACACATAGCTTTTCTTGCATATATAAAACATTAATGCATTTTAGTTAAACATATTAAATATAATGCTGTAATTTACATGTTAAGTTTGGGGTTTTTTCTAGTATTATTTCATTAGGTTCACAGCAATAAATCATAGCGTAACATTTTATTTACACAGAAGTTCAAAGGGAATACATTAGACAGAAAGAGGGTAGTTCAATAGAAATCAACCAAATCATTGGAAGGCCTCGTGGGAGGGATATAGATGTTCACACTTTACAGACAGGAAGGAGGAATTTAAAATTAGCTTTAAACAGCAGGCACAAAACATTTTGTTGTGTGTTATTCACTGTAGCTGATGAAAAAGGCTGGAAACTGGTACAGCTATCTGTCTGGGAGTCAGAGCACTTTAAAAATACATGTAGCTGACATGAAAACACCTCTCTTGAAGGTTGCCAGCCACATCGAGGTGTGTCATGTTGCATTTGTAAAACAATTTTTGGTTTTCATTAGCCTATACACAAAAATTAAAACACGTTCACAAAATCCATCTAATGTTCATTTCTTAGACTGTTGTTCACCTGTGGCGTTCATAATTTCTCCCACCTTTACAAGACAGCTGTACTCAGGGAACGAGAGGATCAGGTATACTGGAGGTCATTGCTGGAAGCAAGAGACTTCAGTTGGAGGGGGGATAAGAAGACGTTGAAAGCCAGGTGGTGTTCAGATTTCTGTGCTTGAAGATAGGTAGAAGAATAAGAATAGTCTGATGACAGGAGACTGGACATGACAGAATACGGTTTGGGTGAGATGAAATGGTCTTTTCTGCTTGGTATTGATTGCATTAATGAAATAGCATGGTCAGGTCAACTTCCAGGCAGTTTGGTAGATTAATCTTTAACTAAATCCATACATCAAGGAAAAAAACAAAGATCTGCTACTACTATAATAAACAAACACAATTTCAACACTGTTTCTGAAGGTTCTCCTTTTTCCTCTTTAATTTCATGATATAATAAAAAACAAATATGGGTGTATCAGAAGTGCCAGCAAGTGGATTTAAAATTCTTTTTGTTTAAAAACAACAGCAGCAACAAACAAACAAACAGACATAAACCAACTACCTAACATAAAATTGGATCCTTTCTCTATAATAACCTAATTTGTTTGACTGAGATGGCTTCATTTCTATGACTGTATTGTGTTGCCTTTTTTAACAAAACACTAAATAACATGTGAAACTTTCAACCCTAAGACATCGAAGAGAGGCCCAATGCCCCTAACCTTATAGTGCTTTCTGTGATAGATATTTACGATTTTTTTATTTGTTGCAAGGCCAATTTATTCATTATTGGAAATGCTAAGCAAGTGGAATTTACTGTTTTGTTAATAAAAATGTTTCTTAATACAAATTCTGGCTTGTTTCTTCTCTTGCTCTCAGATCTGGAATACCTGTTCATCTTAAAGCAGTGAAAAAAAACCCAGTAAATCGGTATGAAGTTACAGACATTCATGTCAGGAAAAAGTGACTCGGAGCTCTTTGTGCACTTAAGTGAAAACCTTCTCTAAGGCTTGTGTTCAACTAGCCCAGTTAGAAAAGTATGAATTACATTAGTCCATTGTTTAGTTTTGCATAGATTTACTTAATTTGAAACTTTCTAGCTTTTCTTTAAAGAAAAAAAAAATTAAAACCTGATATTCCCTTCCCCCTGTGAATGAAAAAAGAATTCCCTTTGTTTTCTACCACTTTTTGTTTCTGGTAGAAAGAAGATTGCAGAAGGTAAGGTAATGGGATGAAAAGTTAAAACTGAAAATATTTTCTCTTGTCTGGAAGATGGTTTAAAAATTAATGGAAAAATGAACGTATTTCCGGTCCTTAAAAACATTCCTAGATAATAATTACAAAACTTCAACTGGAGCTAATCCATTACATAAGTACTTTTGTATTTGGTGTGGCATTTAAACTCATGCGTAACTTCAAGCAAACATATAATCCTATTGATTTAAGCAAGTGTCTAAAGTTGCCTAAATGTATTGCTGAATTGGGATGGAGTTAAGCTTTTGGATCTAAACTCCAAATAGAATTTAAGTATGTATCTTCTTTAATCACATCAGTAGCTTCTTTGAATTCAGTGGGATTTATTCATCTGCTTAATTAGGTATAGACTGAAGTATAATTTAAGTTCAGGAATATCTGGAGAAAACAGCCCATATCTTCCATTGGTATAAAACAATTTATTGTTAAACTTACATTCTAAATGGCTTTATACTGGGATTAGTACTTTCCTCTGTGTGTGTGTGTGTATGTGTTTTTAAATAAATATTGAATATTCCATTTATAGAAATGCTTTATACACATTTAAAGAAGCTATAACAACAGCGATTTTTGTTCTACTACCAAAAAACCCACATTTAATTACACACTTTTTAATTCCACACTGTATTTGTTCAATTTTTTCTTCCATCTATACCATGCTTTCCCTTTCACCAAAATCCTAATGGCCTCCCAGTACCTGCTTCATCCATCATCAGCTAACCGCTTTAAGTGGTGGCCTCCATAATCAATCATCACTGTGGCCAAGTAGCTAAAAAACCTTCACAAGATGAGGAAAAAGAAAAAAACCTAACCACCCTGCCAAACGCAACTTAGAGTGAGGGAAATAGAGCACTCATATAGTCTCTAAATGACATCTCTGTTAATTCCTCCAATATGACTTCTTTATAGTTCAACAAAACAGTTTTATATTGGGTATCTAGGTATGATTTTCATATTGATTATAGAAAATTGCTTCTAAGTTCAGTACAGTCCTGTTTAGAGGTGCTTGGAAGCATTCTGCTGGGTTAAGCCAGATTCATCAGTACAATTTTATCTGGAATGAAGGCTTTTTGCTTTATTTTAAAGCCCCCACTTTCTAAGTATTTCAGCGTTAAAATGTTCCTGGCCCTCATGGGAGTGGGGAGAAAAATCCACACTGCATTTAAATCAATTTATGAATCGATGAATGCTTGTGGATTTTAAAATTTCTTGCCTGACAGCCTCTGATTTGTCTGGATGGTTGATTCCTCCTTTGGTTAGTCATCGCTGTCCATGAAACCAGAAGCATCCCCTGCAGGTTGAGCTTTGAGCTAGAAATTCCAGAAAAGAAAGAAAATCCATTGTCTGCTCAGTTTTGTGAGGTGCAGGGCCAGAACTCACCCAATCCTTTAGCCGCTTACTTTGGAGGCTTCTTCCTACTCAAGGTCTTTGACAGACTTCAGCCATCAACTCTGACTTCTGGAAAAGAAAATATGGTCCCTCTCCTTTCTCAGCTACTCATTATCATAAAATATCTTCAGTTGTTGTTCAGAACAAGCAGATTTCCATGCGACAGTGCTCCTCTAGTGGGCCTGAATTATGGTAGAATTTGGGGGTTTTTTAAAGAAAAAACATGGTAACATAAGGGGTAGAGTTGTTTCAAAGAACGCGGGATTCTCAGTAAGTTGCCTTTAAGGACAGTAATTTCATGCTGGCATGCACTTGAGAGGTTTAAAAATCCAGCCACTAATCCTCAACAACATCCTTTTGGTAAACAATAAAGACATTAGCTCGTTTGTCAGCAAGCGCAGGAAACGACAACACAGCTATCAAAATGTGAACGCATCGGTCTGGTTGCAGCAAATAACACAGGAAAATGGAATTTGGGCAGCCAAAAATAACCGCTGGTGCATTGGCAGAACTCTTACGAGCGAGTCTGATTACAAGCCAGTAAACATTTATCAGATGATAAAATACTTCTATTAGTCATAGTTTGGGATGCAGCAGGCTGACAAAACACAAGCACAGCCTGCGAGGCCACATTGGCGTTTTCAGGCCTGGGGGCCCGGTTGCTGTTAAGGTGCCCTCCAGTCAGGGGGACTGGGCAAGTTTTGCACAAACAGCTGCTGCATGCCAACTGATTGGCTTTTTCTGGGTAAACCTTCCTTTTCCCTTTGAAATTAAAATACACTTTCTGGGAAAGGTACAGCAGGTTGCTTCATGAGACAAATTAAGTGGCTCCCAAAACATGTGGCAGCACATGCAGCACTGTATGAAACAGAAACCAGACCCTGTGGCTGCAGGTCTGACAGAGCAACCTCCATCCTGCTCAGGTGAGCCCTGGCCTCGGGCATGGCAGCTGAACATGGTCCAGAAATGAGATGTTCCACCTCACACTGGTGGCAGCCCCCGGGTGCAGCAGATACCTGAGCTTGGCAGCAGCTTTGTGCTCCCCATGCACAATGGTGGCAGCTGGGTGCAGAGTGCTGGACGAGGTGCACAGGGAAACCCTGTATGCCAGGATGGGCTCAGCTTGTGCTCTGGGGAAAGATAGCAAGGGCCAGGACATGAAGAAGGGCTTATGGTCCCTGATATTGTCCCCAAAAGGCTGCCCTTGCTTCACTCCCACTAGCCCTGAATTTATACTCTGCCAAAATGGTGGGTCAGCATGTGGCAGGTCCCCGTGATTCCAGGGCCTTCCCAGTAAGCAGTGGACAACGGGCAGCATCCAGCCGGTATGTGGTCACGTGTGGCCCCTCTGGCCAATGCCTGAGCCAAGGCTTCTGAGGTATGAGCAGTGGCAAGCATGATGTTTCAGGAGCCAGTATGACCACTTGAGGATGGGGAGCTGTGAGCAAGGAAGACAGCAAGGCTGCAGATCCCGGCCTGGTGTGACCACAGAAATGGGGGAAAATTTAGCTGCAAGGGTCTCACAGCCAGCACAGGATGGGGAACTTGCCACATAGCTCACAGCCCAGCAAAGCTGGAGCAGGTCCAGGTTTTCCTCAGCTGCCAAATTCCTCAATGGGAAGAAAAAATAAAGGCATTGAGAGTTTAGGAATTTAATTAGGAGTTAGTTTAGTGTTTCTTTAGAGTTTTACCTGCCTGTGCTTCACACCAGAGAGAAGCTCAGGTCTCCTGTGTCTGGGGAAGGAAGCATCCCACAGGCATTAAACTCACCCACACGCATTAAATTCACCCCACAGCAATAGGGGTACCCCTAATTTTCTGGGACACTGGATCTCAAAGATTTAGACCAAAAAATTGACTAAGGGTGAGATCCAGCAACACACTCTGCTAAACCATAGGGAGAGGGACAATCTTCAACACAATGTAAAAACCTTAAGGAAAAAATTAGTATCACAAACAGATCACCAGCTCCTCTTGGAAATCCCACCCCACCTGCCACTGGCTGCTACTCAGCTTTTAAAGCTCACAGGTGGGTTTTCTTCCGTGCAGATTACACATGGAGAGGTAGCAGGCTTGTTACCTCTGACTGCCAGTCCCACCTGGCAGAAGGGTTGCCCTGCTAGTACCTGCAGGCTTGCTGTAGTTACCAGACCCATCCTACCACCTGTGAGCTAATTGAATTTCTTTTAGAGTCAGGCATTGCTGGGAACCAATACAAAGCAAGGATTCACATCAGGGCAGAATTTAAAGGCCAGAACCACTTCCCCCTTTGCTTTGTGAGTTTTTACTGGCTTGTGTTTGATTTACAGGGGAGGCTTAAGGCACAGGACAAGAACATATTCCAGTGAGAGAAAGAAAAACAGAGGTAAGCAGCCTTTGCCTCACTCTGTCCAGCAGATCCTATACTGTAAGTAGAAGAATTTCAGGTAACTAATTTGTTTAAATCTTGGTTTGTTGATGGATGGTGCTTGGGAAAACCAAGTCTATGCTTAGTTTTCCTGAAGGCTAAATTTGTTTAGGAGCTCGTTTATAGTTGTCTGCAGGCTCTTTTTAGACAAGTCTTTCAAAATGCTGATAGCACAAATGTAACAGCTATTACCTAGACCAGTTTCTCATCTCTTTTAATAGCTTTATCCTAGTAAGGCTTTCAGGATTTGACTCAAAGTTAAGGCTACATCTACACCAGCAAGTATGGCTCAATAAGAGTAAACAGTTGGTGCTGAGTACCTGACCCTTGTGTTGCATTTCTGGATTTTCTTTGAACCAGTTATAGTCTAGTCCCACAGACTGAGTGCCAGTTAGTGGATAGGGGGCATTAGGTGTGTTCATGGAGCTTAGCTTATTTAATCCAGAAAGTGTCCAGCTTTTTCATGCAGAGTGCTCTGAAGTTAATTGAAGTGTAGGAAGTGGGAACAGCTGGAATTGCTTCAGAACTGTACTGATTTTAAAACTTGCCTGTTGAAATGCCCTTTGTGCATTGCTGTATGCCAGTGTGCTTGTAACAATTCATTATAATAAAATGTTATTTTTAATATGAAGTACCTAGCCCCAAATGAAAATTGCTCCTACGTGTTAAGGCCTTCCTAATATTTTTAGAGGATTCAGTGTCTTTGCAATTCTGGCCCTCTTCTTCCTTTCTAATGAACACCTCCAACTCCTAGCATTCTCTCCACCCTGTTCTTTAAACCCAAAGAAATAATGATTAGGAAGACTTGTTTCCTTTGACTAGGTTGAGATAGATATGGGATATTTTTTTAAATAGGTACTGTATGAAGAAGCCATGTTACGGACACTGAGATCACCAACAGTACAATTGCTAACTTGTAGAAGTATGCTGTAAGCAGAGCTGATGCTGCTGGGACTCTAGATGAAGTGGGTGAACTGGAAGAAATGGCTGGGGCAGAGCTGGGTTTGGCCACTGCTCAAAGAAGCAGAACTGCACTGAACAATCTTGGTCTTTGGGAAACTCTACGTCCAGATTTTGCAACACTGATCTGCTTTTAACCACAGTTTTGAGTCTTCTCTGACCTAGCTATCACCAAAATAAATCCTTTCCAGTATGGGAATTAATTGTAATCTGTTTCCTGATTTAGTCAGTATTAAAATGAGAAACTATAAAAGATTGGGCCACACTTTGAGATCTTTACTTATATCTTCTGCAGACAGAAAAGCTGCCATTTCCATTAAGATTGAAACTTCATTGCTGCTTTTAACTACAGAGTGATTACACTTCCCTCTAGCATACTGCATATTATTATGGATGTTTTATACAAATATTCTCAATAGTCATCATTAATTCTTTCAGTTTTCTAAGTGCTAGGCATCAAAGACTGATGAGAGACTGATGATAAAAGATTTCTAAATCTGAATTTTTATAAATGACCATATTTGTGTTTGAGTTGCTGCTTATAAGTTTTGCCTAAGTTCCAAAAATCATCTTGATGTCTATTTTTATTACATTTTAGCAAGAGCTGATTGCTTAATATAGAAAGAAACATTCTCTGTTAACATAAGCTTGTTCAGAAACAGTTCAGTTGCAGTTGAGAACAGTTCAATTTGTCAACAAGAATATGACTTCAGAATTTTTAGACCTATTAAGTGTGCTTTTTGCATCTAAGCTAATTAGAAATCTTGGAGACTACAAATTCAAAAATAAACTTAGAATTATTGTTGATCTGAGTCTTGATGGGAGTTACCACACATCCTGGGTGAAGGTTTCAGTGTGTATGTACAAAGTTATGGCAGCAGTCTGGCACCTGATCTCACATGCTGCCTTTCAGGAAGGCAGCTTTGCCGGACCTGAGTGTGAACATGGTCTTTGCCTGTTATGCTGCTCTGCCCCCCACATAAAAACTTTCAGTGATTACCCATCCATGGGGACCACAACACAGACACTGCTGTACACCCACAAAGTCCCTGTCTCAAAAGCAGAACTTGGTGTTAATATATACTTTGTTCGAGACAAAACTCTCTAAATTCAGTGTGAGCAGGGATTTCATTCTGAAAAAGTAGCAACCAAAATAAATCAGCATATTGGAAAATGCTACAGAAAGCAGATTAGGAGGAAGGATATGGCCCTGCACAAACTCCCTGAACACAGAATATAGAAAAGTCAATCCAAAGAACCTAAAGCCAATCTGATTTCCTAAAATGGACAACAGGCTGGTAGGGAAACATAACTTACTTCTGCAAAGTCCTTAATGGCCTTTCAGAACTTGCGTTTACTTTGGCAGACTGGCGAGATGTGAAAGTCCTGATGTTACAGCAATAAATAATGCAGCCTAACAAAATGGGGACTGTACAAACAGGACACTTCAATTTTCAAAAATTGTGTGGATGCTATGTAATGGAAGTGGAATAAAAATCCAACAGTGGGACTTTGATACTAAGATGGAACAGCAAAATGAAGGTCACCAGCCATGGTAGTTGCAACTGTCTGGGAAAATAGAGAAGGAAAGGAGCCAAAGAGGTCTGAAAATCCCTGATCAACAATGAGATTTTGCTTTAGTTGTTCCCTTGTAAGGCCCTCAGTTTCATAAACAGTTTGCAAATGTTTGCAGTGCTCTGTTATGGCTGCTAGATAGGGAGCTAAGCCTAGGATTTGTAGTGGTGTGGCTGTGGCAGCCCTGAGCTAAGTATAGATTAGGAGCTTCAGCAGCTGCCCAGCTTCTCTCACAGCTCTGTGGTGCTGTAGACTTGCAGCTGTCCGTGCTTAAGCTGGCAAGTGCCACATCAGCTTGATAGCTCTGTACAAGCTGCAGTGAAGACACTCAGGCCTATTTGCCACAGTCCCCAGACAGACGATGCACCATGTCTGCCTAACCTGGGCTGTGGAATATGGTGAGGGGAAGTAGGTCTGCCCCAGGGAGAAAGGCAGAACTCCTTTGGAAACAATGACAAAGTGTTAGCAATTTCATTCCTATGGGCATGTTCAATCTCTGCTGCAGGGTGTTCCCAGGGCTCCACTTGGTTTTGATTCATGAAGTCTCATCTTCCTTCAGATGCTTATTGAACACTGTCAGCTAGAGCTTCTTCACTGAACAGCCACATTTCTTTACTACTCCCACTACCATCCACCAGGAATTTTTGAAGTGCAGAGAAGTGCTTTTGTCACTGCATACACTTTTCCTTTAGAAGCTAGTTTTTTTGGGGGGAGGGGTTGAGTGTTTTCTAAGGCTGGGAAAGAAAAATCAAATTATATCCATTTTGAGTTAAGTAGTAATCAACTTTCAAATTTCAATATGATGCAAACAGGCTTCAAATAATTTAGCATTAGAATAGTAAATAATTAATTGGATTTTGAAAATTATTTGTGAGAACTTACACAAAAGGCCCATTAAAGCAAAACCACAGCAAACCTGTTACTGTCCAGTCATTCTTTCTATTGTTACAGCTATGTCCATTCCAAGCACTCAAAGTACAAGAACCAGACTACAAAGCCAAAGGCCTTCATTAAAATAACAGTATTTACAATGTACAAAATGTTAGTGTGAGTAAGGGAAGAGAGAGTCTATTCTTCCAAGCTTTTTGTCCTAGTTAAAAATTAAATAATTGTCTAGATTAATTTCACCAGCATATTGTCATTATTGAGTATGATTGTTGCCATTTAGCATTTCTTTTCCTAATGTACCTACACCCATGTAAGTATAAATGCAGAAAGAAGTTATTTCTAAAGCATCTACTACTTGAACCCACCTTGCTTTCTGTACTAGCATATGTCCATCTAAGCACACGCACAACCTATTGTGCATACAAGTGTAATTGTAACCATGCTGATATGTTCAGTGGGAGAAAAAAAGGAGACAACTATGCTACAGTAAATACTTAAGTATTTACTTAAATTTTAAGTTTGACCTTGCACATTTCAAGAATAGGAAACTTTTTGATCATCCAGTTTTCTGATGTATGTAGTAGGAATGAAAGGAACATGGTTTTGATCAACAAAACTCCAGTTACAGACAAATATTTACATCCACCACCAGCCTGCTACCAAACATCAGAGCCATCACAGAGGTAGACAGTACTGTGTCAGGGTGGGCCAGGATATGTCTTCAGGTTCGTCTGTGGGTATGCAGATGATGCAACTTTACGGAAGTTAGTTGATTGGATTCCAGCCTTGCTCTGAGGCATTTTGTCAGCATAACTCTCTAGGCTTCATTGCAATTTTTTGTGATTGTACAAACATGAAACTGAGCTCAGCAGTATATGTCCATGTCACTGATTTAAAGTTCAGACCTTCCTTCAACCTTGTACAGTGGAGAAAGCCCTGCTTTCTCATATTGTTATTCCAAAGGGAACATTAAAGTTCCATTCTTACAGCACTACAACACGAAGAATGATAGATGTAATCAAAAGGGTCTTTTATCTTTTTTTACCTTGTTAGAAAAATCAGCAGTTCTGCAGCACTGATTCTTGAAGGTATAACACTGCTTTGTTACTACAGCAACAGACAGCACTGACAGTACCAATTTACAGAGGAACTGGGTCCTTTTGCAGGACCAGTCGAGAACTAAAATGGTTGTGATAATACTGTTGTGTGTAAAGTTGGTGGAATTAAAAGGTAAACAGACCAAATGTAGTATGGGACAGTACCTTATTTTACAAAGAAGCTTCTGCAGTGCTTCACAACCCCTCACATCAAAACAAGTGGGAATATGTACCACATCTTCAGCAATTAAATCAGTCCTCCTATTTTGTTTTGCACTGTTCCACAATGATTTGGCCCATCTCTCACTTAGAGACTAAGGCAGATAAGTGTGTTCACAGTAGTAGGAAAGGCTGTGCCTGAGGGAAGGACAGGACTTTCTCAAGGGTCCTGATGTAAAAAAGTGTCTTTGTTTAGGCAGCTGTTCTATCACCTGACGATACCCCCTACCTGAGGAGGGGAGTTGGGAAAAGAAGACTCTTGGGTTGAAATGGAAACAGATTTAATAAGAATTACTTAGTTTTTTTATATTATTTAATACTATTATAAAGTACAGAAAGTTATACTTGGCCCATATAGTGGTCATGAGCTGTGCGCTCCCAGCAGTGGATGTTAGCTGTCTAGCACTGCAAGTGCCACAGCTCCAGTGAAAGTGTGATGGTCATAACAAGTGTGAGAGCAGGCCTCAGGAGCAGATTGATGGGTGAGACCCTCCAGGGATGGTGACCATTGAGGTAGAGGGCCTGTCCCCAGTAAACTTTCCAATTTATAGTGAGTGTGATGTTTATGGTATGGAACACTTCTGTGGCCAGCTTAGGTCAGCTGCCCTGGCTTTTGCTCCTCCTAGCTTTAGCACCTGGCTAACTCAAAGCTGCTAAGGACCTTGATCACTACCACATACCAGGCTGGCTGCGAACTAAGTGTCTTACCAGCTTTGTTCTCACTGAATCGGGTGCTACAGTCTTTTCAAAAATGCAGCTTTCCTGAATAGAAAATTGATTCTACAGTTCTATCCCAGGAAAACCAGGATAAATGGATAAACTGCCCCATCTTGGATCAGCTTCTTCCTGCAGAAGCAGACTTGCTCTGCTTTTTTTTTTTTTCCACTTCCTTTGGGGCTATGTGTAAAAGACTCAAGGTATATAGGGGAAAGGGGGCGAGCTCACATTTCTTTCCTCCTTGCCCTTCATTACTTTTCTTTCCTCTATGAAAGAGACATGAACTTGATTCTTGCTGAGGCACCCTCAGAATAAGTACTGGACTTGAGTTATTTCAAACCCCAAGCCCATATAGACACCTTAACGCAGTCCAGCTTTCAAAAGCACACACTGATGTGAGCTATTATGTGCTGAGCTCTTTAGAAGAGCTGACCGTAAGGTCCATTTTATTTACTAAGACCCAGTCCACACTACTGTTGGTGATGCAGAAATACTCTCATAAATTGTGCCAACACATTTCCTAGCAGAGAAGCTGCTTATACTGGGCAAAATGTGCTTGTGGCAAGAGAGGTTAAAAAGAAATGAGGGATAAAATAACAAGCACAAAGCATTATGTTAGTGTAACTGTATCTAATTTAGCTCAAATTGCTGATATCGGGGCTGCTTCTTTCCCTTCTGTCATCTTCTGTACAGGGCGAGAAAGAAGTATATCCCTAGAACAATACTGCTCTGTCAAGGACACTTTCATATTGGCTTTGCCTAAGCAAAAGCAGGATGAAAGCTAGTGGAGCGGCTATGAAGAACTAAATTACTGAAGTACAATGCCAGCCTGTGTTGGAGTAAGGCCATAGGATGGGATTGAGTTACAGAAGCTCGTTAAAGCTATTCTGTATTAACTGAGTCACTGTATCTACATGTGTGCATGCTCTAAGATTGCCTGAAGAGTTGTGTGTCTTAGCTTAAGCAATAACAAAAGAGGTTGAGGCTTATGCATTTTTCCTTGACTTCAGGGGGCAAAAAAAAAAAACTGTGATTGAGAATGATGTCAGCTGAGGAGATGGGTGGTAACTTGTTAAGCCAACCTGACTCATCTATGTTAAATCTTCTGCCTGTACCCTTAGCTGCAGCTAACTAGACTTTTAAGCAGAGAAAGAAATAAATGCAGAGACTGTATGGGGAAAAATAGCTGGCTCTCTAAACACCCTTAGCTACTCAATACATCTGGAAAAAATGCTCAATTAAGAGAAAGACCTAAATAATTCACTAACTTTGAAGTTTTATGCTCTCTGTCATTGATTTCTGACTGGTGTATTCATTATTATATGGCATATTATTGAATTACTGACTCTCACCAAACTGAAACAAACTAGTCAATTCCTTATGTTCTTATGGAACAGCAGAAAAACAAAGTGGCTGATCTCTCCATTATCTCAGTCATACAGTTCAACCATGCTTTCTTTGGACTTTCAGACTGTTGTGTGTTATTAAAATGAATATTCAGGTGTTGAATATCTCCAGCTTTCATTCAGTTGTCAGAGTACTGACAAAGTTAAACCTTTCCATAGTTTAAGGTCCTTAAAAAAAAAAAAAGAGATTCTTGGATCACAGAAATTCTTGGACAGTAGAATAGGATTCATTTCACCAAAATTTACTGTATACTTAATTATCTAAATGATGTCTAATCTAGATTACTCTCTAGTCATCTGAAGGAAATAAGCTCTTTCAGAGGGTAATACATAAGTGATTTTAGATGTTTGCCCTGGGAAAACCTGAATTCTGCTCTCCAGTGCCTCTTGAGAGAGTCTAGACCTCTCACCTTACAGAGGTTTTTTGCTTTTTTTTTAAATTAAGAAGCCCTACTTAATTGCGGCAGGACTTTGCATATACCCAGCACCTTCCATCTGGAATGTCTTCCATGATTACTACATAACCCAAGCTGAAGTAGGAAAATGATTTGTTTCCTATTTTATCTGAGGCACAGAGGCTACTTCACCCTTTCTGGTAGATACACTTATCAAAGGGGCATTCCCTTAAACCATGGAAATTCTAGTCTGCTGCCTGGAAAAGGGGAAAAATAGCCCCATTTAAAAAAAAAAAAAGAAAAGAAAAAAGGAAGACCTGGGGAACTACAGGCTGGTCAGTCTCACCTCTGCCCAGCAAGATCATGGAGTGGATCCTCCTGGAAAATATGCTAAGGCATATGGAAAATAAGGCAGTGATTGGTGATAACCAACATGGCTTCACTAAGGGCAAATTGTGCCAGGCAAATTTGGTGGCCTTCTGTGATGGGGTTACAGCTCTGATGGATAAAAGAAGAGCTACCAATGTCATCTACCTAGATTTGTGTAAAGCATTTAACAGTGTCCTGAACAACATCCTTGTCTCTAAACTGGAGAGACAGGGAATTGACAGATGAACCACTAGGTGGATAAGGAATTGGCTGGATGGTCATACTCAAAAAGTCACAGTCAATGGCTTGATGTCCGAGTGGAGACCAGTAGTGAGTGGTGTTCCTCAAGGGCTGGTATTGGGACTGGTGGTATTTAACATCTTTGCTGGTGATACAGACAGGGGGATTGAGTGCATCCTCAGTGACAACATCAAGCTGTGTGATGCAGTCAACATGCTGGAGGGAAGGGAGGCCATCCAGAGGAACCCTGACAGGCTGGAGAGGTGGGCCTGTGCAAACCTCATGAAGTTGAACAAGGCCAAGTGCAAGGTACTGCACCTGGATTAGGGCAATCCCAAGCACAGGTACAGGCTGGGCAGTGAGTGGATCAAGAGCAGCCCTGGGGAGAAGGACTTGGGGATGCCAGTAGATGAAAATCTGAATATGAGCCAGCGATGTGTGCTCACAGTCCGGAAAGCAAATCGCATCCTGGGCCGCACCAAAAGAAGCATGACTCTCCCTCTCTGCTTTGGTGAGATCCCATCTGGAGTGCTGCATCCAGCTCTAGCGCCCCTAGCACAAGAAAAGCATGGACCTGCATAAATGGGTCTAGAGGGCTATGAAGATGCTCAGGGGGCTGGAGCACCTTCCCTATGAGGACAGGCTGAAAGAGTTGGGGTTGTTCAGCCTGGAGAAGAGAAGGCTCTGGGGAGACCTGATAGTGTCTTTCCAGTACCTGAGGGGGGCCTACAGGAAAGATGGGGAGGGACTCTTGATCAGGGAGTGTAGTGATAGGAGGAGAGGGTAACAATTTCAAACTAAAATAGGATAGATTAGATATATGGAAGAAATTCTTTGCTATGAGGGTGGTAAGACACTGGCACAGGTTGCCCAGAGAAGCTGTGGCTGCCCCCTCCCTGGCAGTGTTCAAGGCCAGGTTGGATGGGGCTTTGAGCAACCTGGTCTGGTGGAATGTGTCCCTGCCCATGGCAGGGGGGGTGGAACTAGACCATCTTTAAGGTCCCTTCCACCCCAAACCATTCTGTGATTCTATGAATATCCTTAACTCCCTTGTCACACTATATGGCCAGAATGTATTTTGCTGGAGCCTACTGGCTGATTTACAGGGATCCTAAAGTCCCTCTCTGCACTTGTTCTGGTGGCTCCCCTTAGTTCCCACATCCTAGTCCTTGGCCCCTTCCTGACGCTCCTACTCTCCATCTGTCCTTCCTCATTTGCAGTCCTTCATCAGAGAGCTCTTGGTAGTGACTGTGGTAGGAGGTGCTGCTGCAAAAAGAAACCATTCAATAGCTATATAAAGAGTGCTTAAGACCAGAAAAATTGTCCATACTGTGTTGTTATGTTTTGCCTGAAGGAAGCCTATTGCAGAGCTGGTCATCACATGCAAGTTTCCTGAGCTTAATTCCCATAAATCTTCCCCTTTCTATGTAGCGTGAATACCTGGGAAAATACTTGTATGTACAGAACAATGGCCAGTCTTTTCTTCTGGAGAGTAGAGGCAACAAAAAAAAACAAGCTTATTTCTTGTGCATGGGAATTATGAACATGTACAGCCTGTAATCCTGAAACTGATTTAAACGGGAAAGTTTGTGATCAAAACAGCACTTCATTCATGGAGCAGCATCACTGGAACATACCGAACAGCCATTTATCTGATTACGGAAGTATCTGGATCAAGCATGCTGGCCTTGAACATGTAGGATGTGAGAGATGAGGGTGGGGAAAGCAGAGACAACACCCAGTAGGACACAGAGTGCTGGACAGCTTTTTGATTCTCCTCTTTTCCTCCCTTTTTAAAGCTGCTTCCCTTCTGAGCTTAAAATATTGAAGACTACAAACTCTTCTGCATAACAGTAACCCTACAGACAGAAAACAATGTAGATATGCTTACGTCAGTTATACCTTGCTCCATTCAGTAAACTAGTGTTTTAAACATACCCAGCTTAAATGTACCTGCAATAAACCTTTTCAGTGTTTAGGTTGTTTTCATTTAGTTTTAAGCGTTCCTGAGTTATAGAGCAACCTTTTGTTTTTCTGTGCTATAAATACTTCATTGATGTCTTTGCTTTATCTGTTACAATTTAGCTCTTAAAGATGGAAAACAGAACAGATCTAGTGAAACTTACAGTTGCAGAGTAAATAAACATTTGTTGTGTGTTTCTTCCTCAAACTTTATGGGCTGCTTCAATGTAATTAGTACACAAGATAATTTTCAAGGTCTTGGTTTAAAAAGATAAGAAAACTTGACAATTTCAAATAGATCTTTTCAGAGAAACATGAGTCATAATTTTTCTACCACTCTTTCTAATAATAACATAGACTATGGAGGTAAATGTGTCCAGCATTTACTGGTAGCATATGATTAGTAATATCTTTTAAACTCCCATCCATAAAAAGCAAATGGCATAAGGGAATTCCCACAGCACTTCCTGGAGGAGAAATGTCTTAGGTCTCCCCTCCTAAATATAGACACCACAGCTCTTCAGCCTGGTGTAAATGACCAGTTTGTCTTTCCAAGGTAGCTCATTTTTGTCTCTTTCAACACCCCTAGCCTGACTGGCCATTTCAAATGCACTTACCACTTCTGGATCCCCCAAAGATGGAGTCATCTCCTCTGGTGCCCTAGCCACCTTGACCTCTCCTGTCCTGGTGTGTCCCTCTGCATCTGCTTTTGTCCTAGTGTCCAGCCAGCTCCACCCTGTTGCATCTTTTGAAACTTTTGACATACAGGAACTGCAGCAAAATAAGTGATGGTGCTTACCAAATGTACCTACCCAAAGAGTCCTCAGTATCTTTCCGTACTACTCCAGAGGGCACATCAGATTCAGCTGATGAAATTGCACAAGAACAAATGAGCTTACTGAATTTTGAGACCAATTTTGGCTCCAGTTCTCTCTGCAGCTTCTCATGTCTTGGCTGATTGATTGATTGAGTCATCATTAACAGCCTGAACCTTTCAATGAAACCAGTGGGAGTCTTGCCACTTCTACCAGCAAGAACAGGCTGCTGCGTAAGTTTCCCACATGAAAGTACAATTCACTAATATGTAAAAAGGTTAAAAAAAAATCCAAAAGCTGAAATCACAGCTCAGTGAAATCTTGCACTGAGGCAACAGTTTGAGTACAATAAAAACTCTGCATGGTTTTTATGGGTTTTTTATTGTTTGACAATTTTTTTTTTGCTTGATAATGTGTACATAGACATAGGTGGGGGTGCTTTTGGTGTACCTTGAGAAGTACCACATACCTCCATTTTTTCCTCTTATGGTCTCTCACCTTTCTCGCCCTCCTTACCATCTTGTGTGGCAACCATCCCTGGGACCACTACGGGTACGATCTCTTCCCAGGGAGCCATCAGCACTCCAATGTAACTGTCAGTCTGTGGGGTATTTGTGGAGAGATGCGTGCTGCATGGCAGCAGCACTGGATGAGCTGTAACAGAATCACTAAAAATATAATGTGAGTGTCCCACCTGTCGGAAAACTGACTACCACTAGGTTACTGAGGCAGGCTGACCAACTTCAGCATGATTTGTTTTAACCCCTAAAATCCTAGGCTAGACTTGAACATAGAAGCAGACTTTTACAAGGGCCCTTGGGAGTGCACTTGGTCTCATATGTTATACTTCAGTGAGCATCATCATTTCTTGGTCATAATATCAAGGAAAGACATAATTAGATTTATATTTATGTGCTTTTTGCAACATATAGGGTTATTTTCTGTTTATGTTATTACTACTTTGGGAGTACAAACAAAACTGATGAACACATTATTATACCTTTATGAGGGCAAGTTATTCGATGCATGAACACTAGTGACACTTTCAGTACTGTGCTCACAATGCTTATTCTCATCAGAATGGCTTAAATAATACATGAACTCATGCATATACATATTGCAGCTCAGCTCTTTCATTAGGAGCCTTGCTAAATTCTCTCAGCTAGTTCTCCTGAGCACTCGTATGTTTTCAGGGTGAAAGTCCTTTTATTTGTTGCAGGCAGGTTGCAAAATCTTGCTGAGTTATCATTTTAAATTTGTTTGACTGTGCAACCTAGTTTAACAAGGGCAACTTGCAGTCTTTGCTTTTCCTATTCTTCCTGGAAGAAAAAGAAGCTTATGTGAAGTGTTTTAATGTATGAAAAAAACATATGAAAGGGAAAGTGGAAAATTGCATTTGGTAATTAAGGTTTTGTGTTGGGACTGCAGTGGTCTGTTCAGTTCCCTAGAGGTTCTGTATGACCTTGGGCAAGTCATGCTCATGTTCCCAAGAGTCTGTGTAAAGTGGGGTAATGGTTCCTTCTTTTCTTCCCTTGATGTCTTCTCTGTTTGGCTTGAGTGCAGATTCTCTTTCAGTGTGTTTATACGGTGCCCATCATACCATGGTTTCAAATATATTTGGGAATTTTTATACAAATCAAGTACTAGTAAGGAAAATATTTATGAATTTATATCCTTGGTGCTCCAATTCAGGATAATAGCTTTAAACAAATATGTTGAAGAATGTGTATTTATAGATAAATGCTCCCAGTACTTTTGGGCAGAAAAGCAAGATTCTGTCTTGAGAACAGGATGGGATCTGTGCATTAAATACAGCTGGCACAGGAATGAATTCATCTTTTGTGCCTGCTCTAAGCAGTGTGCACTTTAGAAGTGCTGCAAGAGAGGAGACATTCTAAAGAGAGGCCTGGTATATGGCAACAGGGCAGGACTTGGAAGTGATAAGACACAGAGAGAAATACATACAGAGGATCCCTACTCATAGAAGAAGTTATAGCTGATTATGTGTCTTATTTGTAAAGAAGTACAGGCTTGTGTGGATCTGTTTTTTGGGAGACTACCTGCCATCAGTGTCTGCAATGCTTCCTGCGCTGAACCTAAATATATGGTTTTGCATTGGAATGGCTGTGAGGATTTCTCCTTCCTTCCTGCAAGCCACTGCTGAAATAAAATGAAAGTGTCTGAAATAAACCAAACACTGCCCCTCCACCCCAGCTAAACCAAGTTACTTTAATGAAACAGAATTTTAAATCACGAATCATACACCAGCACCTATCAGACTTGGACATTGGGGGCTGCTAATGAAACACCGCTGTTCATCACCTGGTATACATGCCCAGTGTCTTCAGTTCAAGGTGGTCCATGCTTGTCACTTCCACAGGTGCTGCTGTGGTCTCAGAAGTCCTTCAGGGTCTGCAGCTGTACATGGGGATCATTCACAAACAGGCAAAACAAGGCTGGGCTGGTTTTCTGTGTACTGCAATAACAAGTCTGTACTACTCCTCGGAATCCACAAAGGCAGCAGCCCAGGGCACAACTGGGGGCTGCGCTTATGCAAGTGTCCCCGGTTCATTAGCTCTGATTGCCACATTAGATACACCTGTATCCCCCCCTAGTCCCGACACCATCTATTAGGCCAGAGTGAGCTCCCAGCTGGGCAGCAATCATTAGTCACTCTGCTCTTAAGAGAAGTGGACAGCGCTCACCTGGGCTGCTCATTAATTTCTAGTGTCTTTTCTGTTGTTCTGTGTTGTAAGCCAGGCTTTTCCATGAGAATTTGCTGTTTCAAAGCTACAGTGGCTCGAGCAAAAAATGGGGAGTAATCCTGTAACTGAGGAATTTCCAATCTATTTGCTGTCATTGGTCACTCTGCTGGAAGTTGCACAAAATGTGAAGAAAAACGTTAAAACAGATCTGTCTTGCAGTTTCCTTGTAATTCTCTGGCAGGTCCATGAGGATTTCATGTCTTGAGAGCATCACTGGCACTGAGACTTGGGTTAGAAAAATTCCTGTATCCGATTCCTCCCCAAGATCCTGTCACACTGATATGCCCCAGGAATAAAATGCAATCCTGTAATCCCCTGGAGCAAGAGGGACTGTGAAACAGTGAATCTGTCAGGGCTCTGCTCGATGCCCTAAATGACCCAATGTCTGGTTAGTTGTAGGGTCCAGCAGGTTCAGGAGGGCTCCAGATCAGGAAATGTTCCTTGGGTGATTAGATATTTTTTTTAATCACATGTGTTTTCTTAGCGAGGTTCACACAATTATGTACATGCACATTAAAGCACAAGATATTTTTAAATACCAAATCCACAGTTAATGTATTTCTCTAAAGAGTTTCCAACAAGGCATATTTATGGAAATAGTAAAAGAGCTGGAGATGAAACATGACAACTTTGCATGGCATCGTTATGTTTAGAACAGGGAGGTTGCTCTAGTTGTGAGAATTTCAGATTATTTTTTTGTTCAGGACAATCTGGCAGGGAGAAAGACAAACACGATCAAAGGAAAAAAGCGAGGCAGTTGTTTGTAAGGAACGACTGCTATCCTTCTTACCCTTGTTGGCTGTGGGTCTGGTTGTCCCACTATTGAAGTTGATAGCAAGGCTTGAATGACTTCAGTGGTGAAAGACCCTAAAGCAGAGTGCCTGTCTCACATCTTTTTCTCTTTGTAATTTATCATCTAGCTCGAACACTTTATAATTACTCTGGACTATTTTCTACCTACCCTCCTATCATCTACTCTTACCCTCCATTTATGTATAAGTAATGTTCAGGAAGCTTGTTACAGCTCATAAGTAAGGTACGAGAGGCTCTGCCATCCAGTCTGTAGTTGCCACATGTAGTCTTCTCCAGGCTTTTTATGTTACAAACATTTCTTTTTAATACCTCAAAGAGAAATACTCTAGTAATTACAGCAGCAATTTCCTTCCTTAGCTTTACTGTTTCTTCTCTCCTGTGCAGATTATTTCATTTAAGCTGATATCCTGAGCAATTATAGCACAACATCATTTGAGACGTAGTCACCTCTGGCTAACCTCTTCAGGATCCCTTTGATATAAATGTGTTGATGTCTAAGCATCCCAGTGAGAACACTTCAATGAGAAAAACCAATATGAAATCTAATATTTCCCAGGAAACTTGGTCAGGAATAGAGTAGAACAAGTGCCCTCTGTTAGGGAAAGGCAGCAAATATCAGAAAATATTGCATTGATTTTATGGCCAGAAAGAATAACTGTGATCATCCATTCCCACCGCCTGCAAAAGACAAGCCAAGATTTTGGCTGCAACCATGCTGCTGGCTGTAATGGGCCACATCCAAAACCCTGTGCAGTCACTGGAAAAAATGCTGTTGGCTTCAGTGAGAGCATTGGATCAGGGTCAGCGTGAACAGAAGCCCAGCAGTGCAGCACAGCTGTGGGGAAATCCCTGGCTTGTACCAAGCAGTCATCATCTGCCAGTAAACAGGGAGTATCTGTGGCTTCCTGGAGGCAGGACAGTGCCTCTTCTAGCATTTCTTCTGCAGCAGACCTTGCTGAGGTGGGAAGGAAACTCAGAGAAAGCGGCCAGGGAGGAGCTACTCTCTACCTCCCAGCTCTGTCTGCAGCCACTGCCCCTAGGGCTGCTCGCAGCAGCAGTTCCTGTTGCTGAACACCTACACAGAGTCACTTCTTTGTTCCCTGTTGTGGATGATATAATACAGACAGCTGGAGTCTGGTGTGCTCATCTAATGTTTTGGTAAAAAAAAAAAAAAAAAAAAAAAAGCTATTAAATTCTTTGGTTTAGGAATAGATTAAGAGAAGTTGATGAGAAATTTGAAAGGTGTTTGTGTGGGAGGGCGTAGGTCATTTGACAAAAAAATAAACAGCAACAAATTGCTACATCAGGAATGTATTAGATCTATCTGACTACTCTTGGGGAAAAATGCAAACAATCTAAAACAGAAAGAAAGCTCAGAAGTGCTCCTTTGGGGCTCCTTTGGGGCTTCAAAGTGCAGTAATTTAGAAATACTGCATTTTGTGACAAAATTGTGGTTTGCATTTTAGCAGTGGCAAAACTCAGCATAAATTTATGATCGATGTTTCCCACTCCTACAAAAAAAGCAGAATCACATTGTGGAGATGATAGAAGGAGATGGTACAACAGGATAATTCCCACTGGTAATGTAAAAACCTCTCTTTCCTACAGTTATGTCTGCTGTGGTGTACACGCTCCACAGCACAGCTCTTTGCAGAAGGGAAGGTGAGTGGAAGCCTGCAGGACTTGGTATTTTGCATTAAATTATTCATTTTCAGACCACAGTTTAATTCCTTCACAGGTGACTAATAACTTCAAAGTGCTATTTGTGGTGCAGGGTTTTGTGATGTGCAAGCAGCCGGCTCCTGCTGCTGTTCCTGATGAACAAACCCTGCAAACCAGGCCGCCGGCTGACCCCTTCAGCAGCCATTGCAGTGGTCACTGAGAGGCAAAAACTCTCACTTCTCAGAGGATTCTCTGTCTGAGTAGGAGTCGCCACTCACTCATAGGAACACGTACACTTCTCCCCATGCTAGCTACCTGCAGCTTTGACAAGGCTTACTTACAAATGAGCTAAATAACATCTGCTCACCCTTCCCCTCACGTGTCCTCATAGATAAGGGAGGGATAGTTAGCAATGTTGGTTGTTTTTTTTTTCTTTCAAGTTATGATCTTTTGCTGCAAGACTGTCAAGCAAATTCGCCAAGACATAATTTAAAGTTTGGATTCCTGTTGCTGAAAGTACCTTGCGAACACTGGCATCTGAAAACTCCCCATTCCTAGGCAGCAGGTAGGTGCCTGAACACAAGTGCCCAGCATAATTTTAAATGCTCTCGGCACCCTGAATTCCAGCTGCCTCTCTGCTTCATGCAGAGATTTCCCTGTGTTGTATCTGTGTGTCCTGTGACAGACACAAACTCTTCTGGAAAGGCAGAGGGCAATCAGGTGAAAGGCCCTGACAGCCTGAAGGGATTCAGCTGCTCAAGGGGCTTTGATGGGACATGGCAGGGCAACACAGGGAGATGAGAGCTAGCTCTGCACAAGGTAGTGCTAGACTGTACTGCCGTAGCATGCCAGCTGGACCCATAAACCTGCTCTGCGGTCAGCACAACCACCCTGGCAGAGCAGCCTTTTGATGCAGCTGTTTTGTTCCTAATAACTCCATTATTCCAGAGATAACTCTGTTATCCTTGCACAACACTTCATTGCACCATGTAGATACCCCCTGAGGAACTGTTCTAAAGCCTTTGATAAAACAGGAGGTGAAAAACTGTGGACTGGAACTTGGAGCACAAAGCTCCAAGGAGTGGCACTGGAAAGCATGGACTGCCTCTTAGGACTCACAGGCAAGTTGAATATTTGGTCAAAACCTTTACCATGGCTGTAACAGCAGGCTGATTTACACCAGTAGGGAACACAACCCTTTGCTTTTCTCACTCTGCTCTAGCATTAAAGTGAGCATGTGCCAGGGAGGATGGAACAGGCCAGGGTATATATAAATCTGTTTCTACTGTAAGCTAAGGGGAAGACATTCAGATTGTCTACAGCTACTTATTTCCTTTGATATGCATTCCTTTGCAGCAGCAGGAGGAAAGACAGCTCCTTCTGGGCAGAAGTAGTGCCTGCTGCTCTTAGGAGCAGCTTGTGAGCTCTGCATTGGTGTTCGGGGTTTACTTCTGTCTGATTACTTTTGAACGAACACCAGTGTGGTGTTATTAGCAGCAACCCTATTATGTTTCTAATAGTCTTGTTAACATGCAGGAAATCAATGCTAGGAAACGTTAAGGAGTGTACAGAGGAAAGTTAGTGTACTATGCTTTGAAGCCCATCCCAATTTTGTTAACAATGATTGCACTTCTCCAGGGATCACAGCTTTTGTCCTCAGTAAGACCAAGCCAATAATTGACACTGCCTGAGCTTTTCACCTCTTGCTCAGTTATCTGTGGGCAAAATGTCTGTGCCCCAGCGACACGGACCGTACAGTGTTTGTCTCAGGAGCAGCATTACAGTATAGAAATGAAGAATTGAAGGTCTTTAAGAAAGTGATTAGAGAACCAGTGTGGAAGATGGGCCCAGTGGGAAATGAATTAACCTCACATTTCAGAAATCTTTCAACTCTTTCTACGTTGCAGGCTTCCTCTAAGTCTCCTAGTCTAGCCATTTCACTTCAGCTTCCATGCTGTTAAATGTGGATACTAGTCCTCTGCAAGGTACTCGGGTTTTAAGGAGCTGGGAACCGCTCAAGCATATTAGGGGAGTTTACTCCGCTGGTCGCCATCCCGATTCATCCCTACTTCTGTACGGCCTCTCCAACTTATTTTAACCTAGAAGATTCGGAAAGTCTCTGCAACCTCTAGGAGGGAGAATTCCTCCTGCTTTATCCCTGGAGAGTCAGTGACATGTCCAACACTGTATTGCACAAAATAGGACAGACAAGACATGGCATCTTTTCTGTGAACGGTAGAGTCCTTATGCAGGTGCCTTCACAACAGAAATAACAGTACCACTTTCCCTGGTATTTCCATGCAGAAGGCACTCATGATGCAGGTACCTGCATTTTCTGAGTTTAAAAGGGACCCTGAAATAGCTTGGGGCAACACTGCTAGCACTAAGAGACGACGAACTGAGGAATGACAAAATGCAGGTACAGGTGTAGTGGGTGCATTGCTGGGTATACTGCTCCTCTCATAGTTTCCTTCCCCCACTGCTGTCTCATGGAACAATCACTTCATCTCTTATGCTGAAGAAAAGGAAATATGACATTGTTGATCAGCACTGCTTCTGCCATTGTGATAAAATGCAATGAGATCCAATGTACTCAGCCATTACTTGAGTGCGTCAGACTTACTGACCTTCACTGTGGCTATTAATGTGAAAAACTCTCTGTCTTCTAGCTGTAAAAGCTGTCTCTCATTTCTGAAGTGAGAACAAGGAAAGAAAAAAAAAGACAAGAATTTTACACATATGAACCCACTCTCTCTTTTTTAACTAACAGCAAGTATTTTATCTCAGTCATAGGTGTCACCTAATTCATTACATATTCCCATAGGATAAAAAAAGTCTCACTGTTTGCCCATGCGGTCTTTGTGTCCAAATAACTTCAGACTCTCAAAAATATCTCTGTATTTTCAGTCAGAAACAATGTTTCTCTAACAAGTACAAATCATTTGCAATTTATCAGTCTGCCAGGTGGGATTTGCCCTGTACTCACAGGGAACAAGCTGTCCTGTGGCATAAGCATACAGCAGGATCAACAGTGCTTGGGCTCGTGGGAGAAGCTGACTGAATGGAGGCAGTACTTGCTACACAACGTTGTAATTTTCTCAAGGAGATGTTAATGAGGCTTGCTCAGCATTTCATAAAAATTTCATTTGCAGCACACAGGGCTCCCTGACAGAAGGAGCTCTGGTGAATCTCACAGAGGTGGTTTAAGCCATTACAACCTCCTGCCATGTGCTCCCTCTGTCAGCGAGGCTTCTTATCCTTGTATCTGCAGTAGCTGAATAAAAGAGGGGCCTGAACCTCGGCTGCTGCAGCTCAGAGTCTGATATTATACTGTCACTGAAGGTGACATGCATGGGGAAGGGATTATGCCATGATCACACCCTGACTCTGCTACAGTGCTCCGAGTCAAAGGGGAAAGGAAGGGGCTTCTCTTCCTTGAGACACACAGAAAAATTGCTACTGAAACAGAACAGCAAGGACACCAACTGAATTGTTGGATTGGTTTAAGTATTATTACTTTTAACACCCTGCTTTGGTATGTGTCAAGGGAGACCTTGAAAAAATAGGAATGCTCACAGATCCCACAAATTCTCAATAAACTCAAAGGGTAATATTTTAATAATTTCCTCTCAGAATATTAACTCCATTTCCATTTTCAAAACCAGCTTGGGTGGCTCAGGTACCTCAGCGCTCAATGCATGATCCATTGCAGTCAACTGCATGTTAACTGTGCCTGCCCAGTTCAAGACAGTTTCAGTTTGCTGCCCAGACAAACAAGTGTGAGCATGTCCATGCTTTTAAACCCGATCTTGCTGCTGTGTCATTTAGTAGCTGGTTAAAGATGACTCTATACCCAACATCTGGCTGAAAGCCAGTTGCTGAATCTGCACTGGAGCTCCTGCACAGGCTGCAGCTTTGTGGTCCAAGTTTCATGTGGGTGGCTTAAGAGGACCAGCATCCTATATAGCTGTCCCTGCTATTCTGGAGTAGCTTGCTAGGATGAAGAGCTGAGAGAAGGAACCATTTCAGGTGTCTGATCCACATCTGTCACATGATGTATGGGCTCAGCCAGATGAACAGAGGTGACATCTTTAGGGACAGATGATAAGATTACTATATGTAGTTTTATCCCCTAGGACAGAGAGACATCTGAACACCTCAGTAATAACCCCTAAGCCACTGCAGTTCACAGTGTGGTGTTTCAAGAAAATCAAAGTCACTGAGAGTCTCTGATAGATCACATGGTTGGAAGACCTAATTGGTATCCAGTGGGGTTAATCACACCTAAATTCCCGTAAGATGGCTCTCATGGGCACTACTAACAGTGAAGCTGTGAGGCTGGCAGTACAAGGCTTCCTGCACATTTACCTAGCCATTGCTGTGAGAAATGTAGTTATCTCCCTAGAAGTGAAGTGGAAATGTCATTTAATCTCTAACCAATTCCTTACAGAATTGTGCCAAAAGTTATGTGTCAAGTTTATAAAATCAGTTTGAAAGAATCCATATTGTGCTTTGTTGCTGCTTAACTATGTTGGTAACCGCTCTGGGAAAGTGGTGCAGTGTTGAATAACTTTCTGTAGTAATTACAAATGAGTATGAATATGAGTCACAAAACAGGGAAGTGTTTTTATCCTGATTTTGCAGATGGAGAGCTGAAGCACTAAAGGCCAAATCTAATGAAGAATTACAGTACTGTAGCACCTACCTTTCAGTCATCTGGTGACATATGGGATCCAGAACACTGTTAGACACCTAGTCTCCATTTAGAGGAACCTACATTTATAGGACAGGCTCATCATCTCTACATGGGAATCAAAATAGCCAACTAACTGAGAAAGAATTGCCTTCAATCACTACTCTTGGGTGTCTCTGATTTGAGCTATTGTTCTAAGAAACGCAGTGAGCAAGGATAGGTGTTAGACTGTACACCTTGGCTACCTCACTCAGGTTTTCAAAGGGGGGTTTTGGCTTTGGATCATCAGCCATGGTGTCGTCTAGATGGGTATCTCACCATGTTCCCACTGTGCAGTAGGGTTCCCTCAGGTCTCTTAAAATACCATATCCCATTTTGAATCTGACCTTGAGTAGCTTATTTAGGTACCCAAGCAGAGTCTGTGACAGAGCAAAGAGCTGAACCTAGTCTCCCAAGTCTGATGTGTCTTTGGATCTGTCTCTCCTTTCAGCTGATTTAGGTGAGGCCTTAGCTTTACTCACTCCTTGCCCAAGCATAGCTTCTCTTGATGTTTAAACTCATGGCCAAATATTAATTGGAGATCTAGAGACAGAAAAACAGATGCTATTCCCCACAGGAGAAAATGAAAAGCATATTTAAGTGAAATTTTTCCTCAAAAGAAGTTAGATGCTTTTGTTGTTTTTCTCATCTAATACCACAAATACAACGATGCCAGCTCCTAACAGTTGGGCACACACAATAATGTCTGCCAGTTTTACTGGCTGATGAAAGCAGGATCAACACCTCAAAAGAAAGACATTTAGCTGGGGAAACCTCTGAAATAAAAAAATTGTGCAGGACATTGTGAAACAGGTGGGCACCCTGAGCCTCGTTTGGCAAGTTCACCCATCACTCAGAGTGCCCAGCCTCACAGTGGGTGAAATATTCCTGGCTGTATGCACAATATCAACATTACAAAGGTCCTAGAGACCAGCTTGAAATTACAATCCTTAGGGCTTTCCAGAAGAGGGACTGATTAAACCAGATTGGGAGTGTCTAACCACAGCAAGCCAGATTCTCAGTTAATGTAAATCAGCTTCTCTCCACAGATGATTTACAGCAGCTGGAACCTATAGCTTCAAAGGATCAAGTTGCAGTCTCCTGAGCAATTGAGTCTGCATAGATTTTTACCAGTAAAATTAACAAGGCCAGTGTGTGTTTTGGGGAGAAGTTATCCTTAATTTAACAGAAATTGTTGAGACTTCAATAGTAATTTCTCTAGTTGCAGGCTTTTCTCTTAGCTTCTTAGACCTTTTTGCTGAACCTCACAACATAATTGATACAGAAATAACACATCTGAATGTCCTTGGATGGTAGCAAGCCATAAAAGCTTCTGCAGGCTGTTAAAATGAAAATCTTCCTTTCTAAATGGAAGGAGTTTTTAAGGACAAGACAGCAGCTGCTTTGAAATGTCTGTGAATTCTTTTTTCTTGCAATTAGGAGCAAACAATAAAGGCCTCTTTTCTGAGCACTGATGGCATTTCCTTGGCTTTGGCAGCTTTTGTTTTTTCTAAATGATAATAACTGTGCATGTTCGTTCCTGTTTAGTAGAAAGTGTGTGTCCCTGTAAAGCATGCTCGTTCTGCGAGCTAGCTGTAGGCACGTTGTTCTGAGAAACTGTTTCAAGTCTGGGCCTCTGTAATTAGTATTTTTACTGATACATAATATAAAGCTAATAGTGCTGTTATGTTAAGCTTACATGAAATTGGTAAGTAGTGAAATCTCTTACTTGCCCAGCTGCTCAGCAGTTGCCTCTCAGTCCCCCATGCCCTGCAGGTCTTTGTGCTTCTACCAGGAGCGAGAATTTGCTTTGTGTAAGTGAAGCAGAGGAATGGAGGAAAGGTTTGTTTGACTGCTTTCAATTATTTGTTGCTGTGTAAATGGTTTCAGGCAGCGTTTGAATGGAAAATCTCCAGTGAATTGGCTTGTATCTCCCTTTGCTGGGGATAACAGGGCATTAGTTGGCAACTTACAAAGCTGAAGCCTGTTCCAAGCTCTGCCGTGGACTTGGTGTAAGAGCTGTTTACCTGATAACATTTTCAGCCAAAATCACTTTCTCATTGAGCATAGTGCCTTCGCTGCTTCAACAGGCTCAGCTTTGAGCTACAGCTGATAGGTGTTTACAATCTACAGAAGCCGGAGCTGGGGAACATGTCCCTGGGAATGCCTGATTAATTTCAAATAGGTGTACTTTATTTCTGGGCTAGGAGGCCCTTTCAGAGGAGCTTGCTGGTTGCTTTGTTCTTTGAGAATAGATTCAATCTTCTAGAGGTGGTGAAGGACTCTCAGGAAGGTAAAGGTAGACATTTCATTTTAAGTTCATGTTGTATGTAGAGTTTTCTTTGTTGGGTTTTCTCCTCCTTGAGGAAATTCTGGCTTTTAGAATGTGAGGTTTGTTGGAACTGGAGGGGATTTCAGCTGGTCTCTTGGAATGCCTTCCACATAAAAACAGAGGATCTCTAGCTTGTCTTTTGGTGTTTCTTCTTCTTTAGTAAGAGAGGACAAGAAGAATTCTTCTTCAGAACTTGGTTGCTGAAGGCTGAGTTGCAGCCAGTTGCTGGGAAGCTCCTGGTACTCTGCTCCAAGAGACAATGGTGAACCTGCAGCTGGAGGAGATTCCTGCTCTCCCAGTCAGTAATGGTATATTTCTAGTCCTATGCATTCAAACATGTGATTCAGCTGTCTAAAATCATGAAATAATTTTACATCTGAGGCTGTATTTTTGTGGTGTTTGGGTCATATATTCAAGTTTTACTGGTTACCATGAGGGCTAGAGCTCTTCTGAAGGCTGAGATTTTTGTTGTACTTTGATTGTAGGAGTTGGGGCTTTAATTAAAAGCATCAAGCAGTTAGAGACTTGCAGTAAAAGCATGAGATTGCCATCTTGGACTTAAGGGAGAAGTAGGATTTTTCTAGAGTGCATAAAGGCTACAAAGGTCACTTGTTCAATTTGAGCAGGGTTGAGTTGGTTGGTTTGTTTTTCCCCAGCTAGAATCTCATCTAGGAAACCTAAGGGAAACAGGGGAGTGGAAATGATTTGGAGATAGTCTGAAAACAATATCTGTGAAGAAAAACATCCATTTTAAGCATTTAGATAAAGATAGCAAATGTATTCAGATAATGAGTCTGGGCAAAATACTTCCTAAGGACAGAACAAGGCATAAGGTACTGCAGTTTGCAAAGAAGGGAGAACAGCACTGAAGGAAATGGTGTGTTTCTCTACAAATTAGATTCCCATTTATAAGGACACATCACAAAACAATCACAGAGCAGAGCTGGAGATATGGTAGATCATCTGTCATTTGAAATACCTGTATCAAAAGTAAGCGTCTTTTAAAAAGGTGTGTTCTAGCTCAAGCAGAGCTTGAGGCAAAGATTACACATGAAAATCTTCATGCTGTGTTATGCAGGACATCAGCCTTCATGCTTATTATGGTGTTTTGGTCTTAACATCTATTAATCTGTTTCTGTGCATTTGCAATGTTGCATGCACCAGATTTTCTCATCCCCTTGGGTAAACTAATCCAAGGGAGGTGACTTACAGAATCATAGAATCATTAAGGTTGGAAAAGACCTCTAAGATCATCAAGTCCAACTGTCAACCCGACACCACCATGCCCACTACACCATGTCCTGAAGTGCCACATCTACACGTTTTTTGTTTCCTCTGGTTACAGTGTATGAACTGCTTTACGTTTTAGTAGAAGCTCTTCCATCAAAATATGTCTTGTCTGCACAAGACATAGATGCTGCAAAGAGGTGAATAGCACGCACAAGAGAGGACAAAATTAAGGTTGCTTGAATGACTTTAAATATACATTTCTATACAAATAGCTGTGTTGTGGCATTCTGGGGGTTTTTTTCTTTCTTTTACTAGAATCTGAACTTTCAATTCTGAGGATTTATTAATGTTTTTTGAGAAAACTCCAGTATTGTCTTAAGGTTTTCCCTTCAGCAATAAACAGCTGTTTAGAAGCTTAACTCTAGTTTAATGAAGTTGTTTTCGTCTGGGAATTTTCTGTAGGTGTTGTCAACCAGCCATTCTTCTGCAGAACCAGCACAATTTTGCGAAGCGTTGGGGAAAAGGGCCACCCCGTTTTTCAGGTTTTTCCCAGTGACTGCCAGCCTAGCAAATGGGGCAAATTCAACTTCCAGCTATGCTGGTGTAGCCCCTGCTACCCACAAATCTGGTTTTGAACTACTTGCTCTGCAGTTAGACAGAAACATGCCTCCAGAGCTGATAAACCACTTCTAGTGGAGACAAAGCAGGGCTGTTGACTCAGGGTGAAAGCAGTGTTCAAAATCAATTCTGGCTGGCAAACCTTAATGCATGCATTGTTTTCCAGTGACCAAGGCAGTGTTAGCAGGCTCTGCAGACTGCGAAAGCAATCACAATGGAGACAGCAGAGTCCAGAGGGAGCAGAAGTGCTCTTCTTGACTCTTCACCTTGGGGGACAGATGCAGTTGCTGGCTTTTATAGCCATGAAGATAAATCATAAAACAAAGCAGGAAAGATTTTTATTTTTTTCCCCCAGAATAGCTGAGTGTCTTGTTCATCAGTATGCTGTATGAGATGTACTTTCTCTCATAAAAATGTGCTTGTTTCACTGTTCATTTATTATAAGAAATAACAGCACTCACATGCCAGTTTTCTTCTATTTGAACCTAATTCCATGAATCCCTGCAGAAAGCTAAATATACCTTTTCGATTTGCACTTAGGAAGTATATTGCTGCATTTATAAATATTCTAGTCTTTTCTCTGTGATAGTACAGATAGTCTACTTCTGCAATTAAAATTCATCCTAATCTTTTACGTTTTACAAAACTTGGAGCAATCTCCCTGCTCTCAATTTCTGTCTTTTTTCTATCTTAGTGGTAGCCCACGATCTGGACTAATTCTCAGGGAACCCTTCATGAGGCTGTTAAGCTACAGTGCAAATACCTATACATTTTTTTATTTTTTATTTTTTTCTTATGTGCCACATAATTCTTAAGTGTGCTTCACAAATCTACCAAATGGCTGTTGCTCTTCCATCTGATGGCTCATCAGCTTGTCATTTTAGAGATACAAAAGAGAAAGACCAGTTATTTAGGCAGGTTTGGAAGCATGCAAGGAGCAGAGAGGGCAAAGCACTTCCTTGCCAGGATGTCAGGATGAGGTGCAGAAAAGCGATTTTTAAGCCCTCAAATGGCAGCTATTTCTTCTAGGTCCTTTTTTTATTTTTCCCAGTCAGTATCAGATTTTATCATACAGTTTTCAGTATTCCAGCTAGTTCAGTAAAATCTCCCCATGAAAACCAGGAAAACAAATGTCTTGCCACATTATGTGAGTCTAATGTGCCACATTCCACACAGGAATTTTACTCACATTTTTTGTCTTTTTTCCCACCTTTTCTGCATGCTAGGATCTGTTTCTGTTCTCATGGTGTAATGTAAGAATTGCTACTGAGGTGGAGAACAAGTATAATAAATTAAAACCACATCTACTTAAGGCTCACTGGCAATTTTTACTTTGTCCTATACTAAAAACCAGATGCATGATCATTGAAGAAGTATTGCAAACTTGTCTACTTATTCAAGACTCCTGCTGTTGAATTGCATCAATGTAAGTGAAAGCCTACTCAGAACAAATGAATCTCTGTGCCAGAAGCTCATACTTTTTATTGTAAATCCAGCAACATTGGTGTTTTCCTTATATTTTCAGCTCAAGGGGTCAGGTGATTTTAAATTATTTTTCTGAACATATAAATACATATGCTTGTGTGTATGTTTGCTTGCTTTTTCTTTATTGGTGGAGAAAGTTATGAAAATATTATTTACTTCCTGAAGTCTCAGAAGTGAGAAGGTAAACAAGAATTAAAATATCTTATTTGGTTTGGTTTGTTGGTTTGTTGTTTTGGTTTTTTTTAACAAAAAAAGCCCCAACAAACCAGAAGGATTTCATTTAGATATATCTCATGATGTTTTAGATGGGTTGCACACCCTGTTAACATTCAGGGTTGGAAAGACTGAAGCTGCATATTGTTTCCAACTACATCTGTCCTATAGACAACAATCTGTTACACTGGCTTTTGATCTAGAGCAATATAACTGAGAGGAAAATTCTCCCTTCAAATGGACTTCATTTTCTCAAACCCTGGCAGTGTTAAAAAGTGATCTCCACCATCTCACTTTGCTTTATATTCAGTTCAATTTGAGGTGTTTATTTTCATCCACCCCTTTATTTATTGCTCCCTTGAACAAAGCAATACACAGTTCTTTCTCAGCAGGGGAAAAACCTGGGCTTGTTTCCAAGGCATTTTTGGAGAGAAGTAAGCCGTGGCTGCTTGCAGCAGTTTAGATGAAGAGACTCTCAGCTACACCCTTACCAGGACAGGTTTGTGGTTATTAACCTAAGGTCCATCAGTGACCTGCTTAGTCGAGAAATTCAAAACTGAGAAAAAACCCCAGGCCCTGCTTCATTCATTCTGTAGCTTCATCCAGTGAACAACTTAGATATAAACCCAACGTTGTCCAAAAAATGGCTTGAAGTTACCATGAATGCAGAGAGGAATTGCTATAAATAATGTGTTCACATTATCTGTGGACAGATATTGTTATGGAGAAGAAAAGGAATAGCATAATATGAAGGAATAAAGGTAGTAACCTACAGGTAATCACTTGCTATGTACACCTTACTGCAAGTATGGAAAAGAGTCTATTTTTGGTCCATGTGGAGTGCTTTGTTTAGTAATTTAACCATCAGCCTTTTGATGTACATTGTATGCCTCTAGCAAGACGTTCTAGCATCCTATTTGCCTCCTTTGTTAACACAGCAGCATATCAGGTTGAATGCTTCAGGAGTGTTTCCGAAATAACTACTAAATCTTTTTCTCGGACAAGCTGCTGTAACACCTCTCTGTTTAGTGTATAATATATACTTTGAGTCGTTGCTACAAGTCTCATTATTTTATAAGCCTTCACTGGATATGTATGGCATTCCTTTAAGTAGGTGATGTAGTCCTTCCCTATCAGCTTTTTTCCTCTGCTGCATATAGACGCTCTGTATAATGTATAAATATAAATTATCAGGGTTTTTTTCTTATCTGAAGCATACAACAGAAACAGAGGTGTCCGGAGAGATAAAAAAGATTAGAGGTATGGAAAAGACTTCCACAAGACAGACAGACAGAGATGATTAGTACTGCCTAATGTAGAGACGTAAGGCCATGCTATACCTACGCTAAATAATCAGTGTTACAAGGAAGGCAAATTGTATGTGTTTTGCTTCTCTCGAAGTAAAAGCTAAAGGATTTAATGCAACTGTCAAATTAAAATATGATATATTTTAAAATGCAAGGCAACACCTTTACAAAGAATGTGAAAAAGGGAAACTCGTTGCTGCAAGGCAGCAGTGACTCTCTGTCCTCCCTCTTTTACACCATGCTGGGAGCCTGATTCGTTAAAAGCTTATGTTGCCACGTGCTTGCAAGGCCAGCAGGAATGGAGCAAGTGCTGCAGCAGGGGTGCTGCTGGCTGAGCTGTGGGAGGGACTTGCTCTTCCTGGAAGATGGTCTGTAGTAAACATCTGGATGAATGGCATGTCAGAGCACCTGCAGGTGGGTGCCCAAGGGCTAACCATGTGTACAGACAAGTCATGTACATCCATGAGTTTTGAAGAGCTCCACAGCATAGCTAAAGCACACAGCCCCATCCATACTGAAGTGTGGTACACTTGGCCACCTCAGTGCCCCAGTAGCCAAGTGCCAAGTGATCAAGGGTGCAGTTCCTGAAGTTAAACTGATCCATCCTCAGCACATAAACAGCTCTTTGGCATTGCAGCCCTATCGGTGCCTGTCCCCCAATTTGTACCAACATGAGGAGGTTGTTTCCAAGCAACTTGATCAAGATGCCTGCGCCCCAGCTGTTTCCTGATGAAAGTCCGAGCTGTGTCCAGAAAGCCACCACAGCAGTGACCTAAAGGACAGACAGATTTTGAAGCACTACTGACTGGCCATTTCCAGAGGCTGGGACTTTGGTATAGGTGGATGTGATCAGTAGTAACATGGTGGATACATTGTTCTGATAATTCTTCAGAAAATACTAGAATCAGACATAAAGAAACCACTCATGATCCTTCTGTATCAGGCTCAGAGTGGTGTGGCAGCCTGGTTCCACTTGAATTGCTTTGGTGCATATCCCCTGTCAGGGAAGAGGCAAGCTCTAGACTTGCTGGGGGCAGCAACGTGTCTGTTGCTGAAAATCCTTTGATCCTAGAGTTATCCAGGTTGCCAAGTCACCTCCCTGGTGCTGGATGGGTGAGCTGAATTTCTTTTTGGACATCTGGTGGCAAATGGACTTACTCCAGGCTTTGTTTTGTGCTTCTGTGGTATGGTCTGTAATCATATCATGTAAGTCACTAGTGTTGAGAGCTCTGGGCTATCCTGTTAGGTTTTTGCATGGTGAAGAGGAAAAAATAAACTTGTCTTCACATTCTAGTCTCCATTGCTTTCCAGGATTTATATGCTATAGCAGGGGGGTCATATTATGTAGAGTTTGCATTGCGTTGGGGAATCTTGAATGCAGAAGCCTACAGAGATGTAGCTTTGGACATGAGGGGGAGGAATTAAAACGGCATGCAATCTGTGTGTTTTTCTTTCTCACCATTATCTAAATTAACAGTTTACTGTTTTCTTTGTGTCTCTTCTATTAGAGGCTTAAGTGCTTAATCTGAAGCTTAAGGGCCTTAGCATGAACAAACCGAGAAAAGTCTGTAAGGAAATACAGCTCTGGTTTCTTGAAACAGGCACTATTTAAAGTACCAAACACACAGACCTCCCACCCTGCAATTTTCAGTCATGGGGAAAGCAAGTGGCCTGTACGCATGTGGCTCTGTGCTGGTGAATTTGAAGGTGAGAAGCTTGCTGGGGAGAAGCAGCTCTGATCGGCAAGCCTCCTGGTCTTGTGAGCTGTGAGGAAAATGGCCTCCCTTGGATGACGGGGAGCTAATGGAACCCATGGCTGCACTAGACTTAGTTTAGGTGGCTTTGCCAGTTACAAATGTACAGCTTCCCAGCTTTGTTAAATTTGTTGTTAAATCCAGAGGGATAAACTCATACCACTCCAGAACTGTAAATACTTTGCACTGTAAGTACTCACCTGCAGAGATCCAACAAATCCTGCTTTGCTGCTAGAGGGTCCCTACCTCTTCAGTAGGGACTACGGGCAGCCAGAGGATGTGGAGGAGCACCAACTCAGGGATATTAGCTTATTAGAAACCTTATTTTTTTTTTTCCTAGCAGAGCTCAAGATGCCTCATATCAATAGTTTCTAAGAATGTTATTTTTTATTTTATTTTATTCTTTTATGCTGCTACATACTGGCTTTGATGAATAAGCATATAATTATATTTCAACATTATCAGCTATTTTCTGTTTTTGTTAAGGTGCATTAAGAGTTCTGGGCTTGGTCAGTTATTAATTATAATTTATTTTAATTACTGCTTGAATCCCTGAGGAAATTAAATACAAACCACATGCAGTTTAGCTACAGAGCTGGCCTGCAAATAAACAGAAACTCAGGATGATAAAACTCTGGTTTTCTGCTTCCTTCCTCTTGTTAGGCTTCTCCTAGCTGAGCTCAATATATTCAGGCACCAAGCACAGACTCAGGGCTGGTCTAAAATTAATGGCTGGTCAGAGAGAACATGCTTCTGGAGCATCATTGCGCATGTCAGTGGCACTCATTTTCCAACAGTTCCATGTAGTTACTAAAATAAGATTGAGCCCTGGAGATGTTATGGCTAATGAAGCTGCCCCAGGTCCAGCAAGCTGTGGAGATGGTCCAAGATGTGCTTCTGAGTCATCTGTGTGAATTACATGAGCCAGCCCTGCTGGCAGCTCCACTGCTTTAGACCTGTGCTCCATTTTGTACTCTTTGAGATGAAAAATATTTGTAAACTGACAGCATAGGATAATTGTCTATGGGGTCATGAAAGGCATGAAAAATTCTTCACTGGACAGTGGCAAACTGTCATTTACAGGAAGTTGATAGAGACAAGGAACAATGCTGCTGCTAATATCCACCAAAGGCAGAGCCTTGAGAGACTCAGTGTCGTGAAGAAAGTCCCCCAAAGAGAGGTCCATTTTCTGGAAATGGTGGTCTAGGACTGTAAACAAGGGAGGAAGCCTGCATGGCTCTAGGGATTAATCCCTGATGTAGTAAGACTATGATACGAACACTACTGCCTGGCTGATGATGTTTCATTAGACAGGGTTGATAGAAAGAAAGCTTTGTCTCGTAAAATGTGACACTATGTCTTAGCTTTTTTTCGTGTGGAAATTTGGTACAGCGTAAGTGTTTCTTGTTTGTTTGCTTTCAGTTTAAGCTTTGGAAAAAAGCTATGATTTCTAAAAAGTCACACAATCCTCACTCAGAAGGTATTCTCTTCAGATCATATTGTACTTCAATTTTTCAAATATTATATTGACCTGAGATTTAATTTCATTGAACATTTAAAATTCATTACATGTAATAAGGAGTTTTTAGTTCTGAAAGAAAGTGACTATTAAAGTAGTGAAAGTACTCAGTATAAAATAATCATTCTATAATTAGCCTGAGCTTTTCTATAGCAAACAATCTTTTAAAGTTTCAAGTGATAATGGCCCACATACTACAACTCTGACAACTGAAAGTTTAGCAAAAAGTGGTTAAATAGTTTTTTGGATCAAAATTATATTTAAGAATGCCCTTAGACCTGCCACTGAAAAAGACTGAAAAAGGAATGGAGTTGGAACAAGGAACAAAGGAAGCTCTCATCTAAAGAATATAGACACCTGTTGCCTAACCCACTCTCACCTTCTCGTGTTCTGGTATTATCACAAAAGCAAAGCATCTGAGATAGCAGGTCACTATGGCCAGCAGCTAAACTGTGACACCGCAATAGTATCTGGGTCGATCTGGGAGATAAAAAAAAAAAAAGATTTTTTTATGTTGCTGCTGTGGGACCTGTGGGACCTGAAGTCCAGTGCTGAAGGTGTGAGAAGGAGAGTGTCCTAATCTACTTTATCCAGTTTTACCAGCAGCATGAAGGGGGAAGTACAGAAAGAGAAGTGTTGCTTAGAAAAACAGTTGGGAATTGTACCACTTATTATGGAAAGGCAGTGTCATAGACTCTGTGCATACAGAGTGCCCATACAGGATACTCGGAAAGAGTTATCCAAAGGAGAGGGGTTCATTGTTGCTCAGGACTTAAGCTAGGTAAAAAATATTTTAGCTGTGTGTTCTGTTTTGAAACTCCCCTATCTTTGGAGTGGCATGAATATAAGACTTATGAGGCCTGACTTTTGGAAAGCACATGCTCTCTTGGAGCTACTGGGGACAACAGATTTGATGGAGGATGCTTTGTTCGCTGCACTACATCCAGAGGTGGCACCTCTAGCAGCACATGTTGCAGAGGTAGGCCTGGTTTCTACTGGAGATTGAGAGGGTCAGGCGGCTCTGCGCCAACACCCTGAGGACACTCATTCTGCCCACCAGTTACCCCCATCCACACAATGACTGCTCATAGACCAGAAGCCCTATCTGACCCCTGTCCCCAGTGGAACCTGGCCTCGACTCTCTATGTTGCTGGGGCAGTCAGGGGACTGGTTACCAGCCTGGGTGCTGTGGGATGAGGTCACTGTCCCATGCTGAGGTCTCCGTGGTTCCCCACTCATCCCCTCTCATGAAGCAGTCTGCTCCTGCTGCTCACTGACTCTCTGTTTTCATGACATCTTGTAAAGCTGCATTTATAGCATGAGTTAATAAGCAGATGCTCTTGATCTCTACTTCAAAGGAGCCATAGGCAGTTGGAAGTCTTCAAAATCTGTGTTTCTCTCTCCTTTTCATTCTTTTGCACGCAAAATGTGTAAAGAAACATATCTGGATGTTACAGCTACAGGCAAGTTTAGAATCGTTTTTAGAACTTTGTAATTTTTAGAGGAATAAGGTTTTCTATCAGTCTCTTCTTTCCTCAAACTTACCTAGTTTTAAGGGACAATTTATGGAAATTTATGAAAAGGATTATACGATATGATCATGTGCAAGTGGCCGATTCTCAAGAAGTTTCCTCCAGTTCTGTTTCTGTAACTCTCAGGATCCTTGTATTAGAGATTCTAGAGAAACACTTCTCTGGAGGGTGCTTATCTTTACTGGGCACTTCTGATTTTTGAGCCTTCTTCCATTGCACTAAACTCATTATTGCAAGGCTTCCAGCATCCTCCTCTTCTGACAGTTTTTCTGTCCTCTGGTTGCTTTCCTCCAGCAGAAGGGGAGCTGCTTACTGTACAGACCACCCAGCTGTGCCAGGGTTGCACAGGAGTCTATCCTGTTCCAGGGGCTTTCACTACTTTTGAAGCTCAAAATAAACTCTCAACTGGGGAGAAATGGGATTCCTCACAACCAAAAGCATGTGCTTTCCAGTCTGGGATCTAGCTCTTCAGTGAGACAGCATTTCCTTCAAACCTTGGAAGGACTTATAGCTTGATATTTCTGACATCTTTATGTATTAAAAGGATTATATTTGATCAGTTTTAATGGTTTTCTATGATTCCCTCTGAGCGCTCTGTAGCTGGTAATTACACACCTTCTTTTGCAGGCAATAGAAATATGAAAGAGCTTAAATATTTTTTTAAAACGGTCTTAAACTTCCATCAACAAGTTGAGTGGGGTTTTTTTGGTAGTATGTCTTCTCCACAAAATATGTGATGGTAGAGATGTTGAAGTAAAAACAGTTTCAGCATTTTGTTTAGGTAAACTGCAAAATGCAACTCTAGAGTCTGTAGGGGTTTTTTTTCGACCAAAACTTTACCACAAGCTTGTCTTGGCTTTGTTAATGGGGTCACATGGGTGAATCAGGGGTGCTGTGGCCCTTTTCTCCCAGGGAAATGTTCAAAGCCTTCCCAGATAGCGCATCAGTGGGGGGAAAATGAGAAAGCAAGAAGAGGGTAGCTTTGAACAAGGCCTTAGTTACACAGCTATATGCATACACTTAATATCAGAGAAAGAGCAGCTTGTTTTGTATTTGCTGTTCCTATCCTGCAGCAGTACAGCAGATAGCTGAGAGTGGTGTTTCTTCAGCTCTGGGCCCTCTCTTAAAATACCTCTCTGCCCTGTCTGTGTGGTCTGTTCATGGCAGCATAGCTTGTTCAAATGTGCTACAGGACAGAGAAGAGAAGAAACTCTTGCTCTATTTTTTTTTTTTTTTTTTTTTTCCAGTCTGTAGACCCTTCTCCCTGTTTTGCTCTAGTTTCCAAAGTAATTTGGGGGAGAATGTAAGGTGCGTGAGAAGGCAGGATGGAAAACCTTGTGGGGAATATATGAGGCTACTTTTAGCACAGCCTATAGTGTGCATTGCAGCATTATGTACCGTACCATGCGTGGGCAGGGTGGAGTGGGGGATCCCTTAATACTTGGAGTTTGGCAGGGTTAGTTCTCTCAGGAATAGTAGCAATGTTAAATTACAATACAGAGGATAGCCAGTATATGCCTCTGGGTACACCGCAGCAATACTGTGTTTGTACTCTCTGATATTTACTTTTTTAGACTGTAATAAAAGATAATTTTGTTTCAACAGCTGAAGGATCTCTGACCATTTTTCCCCATGATGTTATTAAAGAAAAGAATATAGCCACTACAAAGATATTTTCACATTTATTGCCAACTTTCTTTGACTGAAGTAGAATGTGCCAGATGAATTATCACTGGTTGTCTTGCCCAATTTTTTTCTCCTAATATCATGGGGTTTTGTACGTATCCTTATGAAACGCAGCTCCAAGGCTGACGGCGATAACGCAAAAGACCTGCAAGTCAAATAAAAAGCAAAAGTGACTAGCAGGAACAGAAGCCGGTAAGTGCTGCAATAAAAGTGCTATTTAACCTGCTGGCTAATACAAAAAGGTTATTTCTACAGCAACTAGTGGAACAATATATTTAGCAATTAAATTAATCCAAACAAATAGGGATTTTAACCCCATTGTCCTGGCTAAATTCCAGCTTAAGTAATTACGTTCTGGCTACCTGCATTCCCTCTGGAGTTTCTGCTGGGTAAGTTACAGCTTACACCATGCGTGCATGTGTTGGTCCTGTTATGAACTGTTGTGTAGCATGTCAGCATCTGGTAAATCCTATCTGGTAAAAAAAACCTGAGGTGAATGTGTTCCAGTGGAAGTAAGGAGTGACTGTTCTGTCATATTTAACTTGTTAGTAGGAATTGTAGATGCAACAAACACCAGGACTGGCATGTTATAGTGATGGCCATAATATAAACAGATAGGCAGTGGTTAGAAATACCCAAACAGACTGACAGACAAGATGGATCAGCACTTTTTTTTTCTTCCCCAGCGTTCCTGTGTTAGACTTTTCTGTGCTTCTTTCTGAAGCTGAACCTTTTTCTTTTTGTTAAAGCCAGCTTGAAGTGGCTGTCTGTATTTTTAATCATGTCAGCTCATCCTCCTGATTCACAGAGCAGCCACATAAACAGACGCACAGGTGTAACTGAGAGGTGGCACTGGGAAGAGGAAAGGGACTGGGTAAAGCTCTGAGACAAAGCATCCCCTTCCAGTGGCACACGTGAGACTCCAGCCCCTTGGGAGATTCAGCTGAGGCTGGCACATTTCTAAAGTCCTTCTAGGGGAATGCAATGAAACACTGAATTCAGATCTAGCTTACATTTCGTACTGTATCTGATACAAAGCGATCTCTGGCTGTGGCTTTGATGTAATTTTGAAGGGCCAGGAATATCACAGTAATTTAATTAATTTTATTGATTGCAAGCTCATTTGGAAAGGATCTTCCCCAAAGCTGAAATGTGAAAGCATGAGTCAAGGGTAATGTACTGCATTCTCCATGAATTTCCCTTTTCTTTTTCTGTCCATTTAAGAAAATGTGACACACTTTGTGAGCTGACAAGACGATTAAGCTGTAGCCAGCATATGCTGAGCAGGTCAAGGAGTCACTTTGCCCCCTCTGCTTTTTGAAGGAGATGAAGAAAAGGCTCATCTTTCCAAAGATGAGGCACTAAGAATTCAGATCAGTCACATAGGAGATACAAGTGGATAAACACACTGGTATTTGGATGTGGAGCCACCAGGGAAATTCAGAACCACCAGCATTTTAATTGCAGTTTGGGGACAGCTTTGCCAAAGCACACAGAGACTGTTATCATACCCCAGACTTGGGAACTGTCTCTTCATGGTACTACGTGTAGAAAGTGAGGACACATTCAGCTTCTGCTAAAAGCTGCAGTTACCTGGAGATCAGGCACATGCATACCACCTCACAGGGAGCATCTGAGGGCAGTCAGCTGATTGTTATGTGCAGTAGATTGAATTAACAGGAATAACAAGGTCTGAGGCAAAGAAGTGATTCCTTTCACCTAGACAAATGTTTTAGCAGCTGTGCAAAACACTTAGGGTCTTTGCGTGAATGAATTAATAGAAATGAGCATTGGCAAGCAGATTGTAATGAGAATTGCTTTTGATCACAAAGACCTTCAGGTGATTATATCCAAAATCTGCAAATTTTTAGAATTTTTTTATTTATATATCAAAGTGAAAACATTTTCAGCAGGATAAACAGAAAACAAATGTATCAGCTTTAAGCTCTTCTTAACAAGTTTAATTTACTTCTGGTAAAATGATTCAGCCATCACTATTTCTCTACAATAGCTATTTTGTGGGGAAACTAATTTGAATGTGCAAGATAGATGAACTACATTGAAAATTCCAATTTTTATGAGCGCTAACCCTTGATCTTAATTAACTCCACATCTGTTTCCATAGAAACCAAAAATACAATCAATAAAATACTACAGCTAGTTGCTTGTATTGAAGAAGTATGCAGAAAAAAATTATTTTCAGTTACTTGCTTCTGACCAGTTTGTGGACGCAGCAACAAGTGTACTGTACTCAAAGACATTGCTGGGCTTGACCAAGGGCCTGATCCCTGCTAGAGAAAAATACATCACATAGCGAATTTCCCTCTGCTGCACATGTGGGTGAGTAAGATGTAAAGTAGGGTGGTACCTTCCTTCTCATTGCCTGATAGCAGTTCTGATGGGGACAATGGAAGGAACCCCTTCTAACCTTTTTCCATACAGAAAGGAGTCAGATCAATATCCAATACATATTCCATGGGAGAAACTCCTGTGGCTTATCATCTATCCACAGAAAAAAGTTAAGGCAAAAGGACTACAGCTGCAGTGTCCTTAAGAACACATTTGGATAACATCCTCCGGCTGCCTGACTACCTGCACAACCAGGGCTTACAACATTCTCTCTTTTGCACAACCATATCTGGGAGTGCATAGACCCTGTGCTAGACTGTTTGAGGGGTATAAAATCAAAAGCAATAAATCCTTGGCATCTAACTCCTGCAGCAATGCTTTGTAAGCCAAGTGCATTGCTATGCCAAGGAACTTTCAGCCTTCAGAGTCATGCACTTAGAAGTCTGTCAGTGGACACTCTGACGTACCATGCTGTTGTTCGTGTCTAAGGTTGCAGGAATGTAGTTTAGCATAAATATATTGTTAATCAGTGGTTATACAATGTATTCTTTTTTTTTTGTAAAACAATTTCTTGGAAAAGACTTACGTAGAAAGGAGCCATGCTCTGTTGAGGTCAGAAGGGCTGATGAGGCTTGACATATTGTCATGGTGGAACTCAGGATAGGGCGGACACAGGGACATAATCGTATCACATAGTGACACAATCTGAAATGTATTTACCAATGGGATGGGCCTGGAGACTGGATAACTATTGTTAAGTAAGATTTCTGTTCAAAGACATTTGTACATGACACATGCCAGTCAAGGGCCCAGCCCCTCTGGCCTAGTTTGGACCAGCACCCAGGGGAGAGAAATACTCTCCCTGACTGACTTATTCAGGTCTTGGCTTGCAGCTCCTGCACATAGCATTTCCATCTCTGGGTCAGCCTTCTGCATGGCAGTGGGCAGCTGTGGGGACACATCTCCAAACTCATTAGGATCCCATCAACTCTACTGTTGGTGATTTTTCATAATCTAATTTCAGTTATGTGCCCAGTACTGTGCCATGTGTATTTTATCCATCTATATTTTAATACATTTTTATATAAAGCATAAGCACCTGTATGGTTTATACATTTTTAATGCATTGAAATACTCCATGTTAAGAGATACATAGTGCCTTCCTAGACAGAAAGAATGTTTTACTACTCAGGGAGTTAACAGTTAGTTTAGTCAAGAACAAAAGAGGGCTGCACCTGACCTGTCAGGCATGTGGATGTGTCCAAAGAGGTGAGAATAGTTAATAGTCTAATAACACATGTCAAATAATTTTATGAAGAAGGATAGGGGAATGTGAATGAAACTCAGAAACTCAATGAATCCTCAAGGAAGCTCCCTCATAGAAGTGGAAAAAACAGCCTATTTCCCCAGACCAAGAGTCTCTTCTATGAATGTAACTCAGAGGTAAAGCATTGGTAAAGAACTGGAGCCTCTGCAAGAAGTCTGAGAGTATCCAATAACCTGAAAAGCTGGAAGAGCAACACACAAGATACAAACACAATTACAAAGCATGTGTGTATGCTTTAGACTTTTGTAAATTAATACTTGCATTTGAAGTACCTGGCTTGAGTTCTGAGAGATTTCAAGCTTGTCAGCGTCAAGGTATCCCATTTCTGTTACAAGGAGATCTTTACAGTCATTGGGATACTGGTATTTCATTAGGTTTGGTTTGGTTTTTTCCTATACTCTCTCTTAAATTTCTCTAAGGTGACCAAGCAGTAACAGATCCAGGTTCTAGGACCATTTGGGTTGCAAGGGGCAGATGGAAGAAATGTCCAATGGGTACAGCTGATATCCAAGTATCCTTCTGTATAGAGAGACAACAGAGAAAATGTCAGAAGCCGGAGGGTCCTGAGGGAGTCTGACACTGACAGATATTGGGTTTGATCTTATCGGTGTAAAAAAAAAAACACCAACAAAAAAACCCCAAACAAACCACTTGGCTACAGGCTCTGTGCTGTGTTGTCCTGGATGTTAGTGACAGTGTCCTGCAGCTTGCTATACGTGATCCCGACCATCTGGGTCTTTCACAATGCTGATACAGTTAAGTGTCATATTATTGTTAAATATTGTGATCCTGTCACTATAACAGATGGGGCAGGGGATTGGGCGGCACACTTGCAGTGGGCACAGAGGGTGCAGACAGATTTAAAGATGCATATTGTAATTACCACGAGAGTTCCAGCACCTAACACTCTTGGTAATGCATACATTTAGAAATTCAGCTTTACCACGGTACTGATAGTTTCTCCATCACTATGAAGAGCTAGCTCATTTTTTTCAACAGCTGTGAGAAGACTGTATGGTTGGAATATGCAGTTGAGAAGGGATGTGATAAATTGCCCGGAAAATTAGTTTTTTCTGCTTTATATATTTTCCCTTAAAGAATTCCCCTGGGTGTTTTTATTTAAGCAAATGAAAACTTAAAGGCATTTCTATATGTTCATGTTTCTGTGAGTGCGCGCATCCAGATTATTGGATTTTTTTTTTTCTCCTGTCGTGGAAATAGACACACACAAGAAGTTTATGTGTGTGCATTCATGTATTACAGGTAGGGCTGATGACAGTTTCTATAACTAAAGTTGCCAAAAACTTCTCATTACAAGAAACTGAAAATAGGGTGTGTAGCTCTCCAAAACATGAATTTTGAGGTCAGGGTTTTCTATAACAGGCCCATCTAAATTATATATATATATATATATATGTATATATATAAATTTCAACAAGAGTGTCCAGTTGTTTTACAACTGAAATGTGACAAAACAAGCTTTCCTTGTCTTAAAAAAATTGAGCCATCTGAAGGCTCTAATAATTCCCACTTTCAGAGTGAGGCTTCGTAATCTGAACAGAACAGGGAGTTTCTGTAACGGATGCTCCTGGTTTTATGTGTATATATATATAAAAACCCCAAAACTATTCCACTGTCAGGCAAACTATAAGTCTTTGAAAATATCTGACTTGCTGGAGTTCAATAAAGTTCATATGTTTGGCAGCTAAGTCTCCCAAAGCTTCTGCTTGGATGGGACATGGTTTAGTACAGGACTGAAACAACCTGCCTGGTAATTGTATATAATGTTAGGCCTGAGTGCTGCCGATAGAAGCAAATGTTTTATTTCCCCTCTCCGAGAAGAGATGTTCCTGCTGGGCACCAGTACCAGAAATATGTCTGCTTCACAGGTATGAGAGCTGGAATTTGCTGAGGAGGCAGGCATACGCTGGTGGCAATGTGAAACGAGGCAAAAGGGCAAAAGCTAGAAGTGTAGAGGTGGTGGAGGAAAAGGAGGGGCAAAAGTCTGAAAGCTGTGAGAGGAACACAGACATGGCATTGAGTCTAGCTGAGGAACTGGCAAGACATTTCAGACTAGGAAACAGTGTGAGGAGGGAAGATGAAGCTGGGGAAAGGGAAAGGCAGGCAAGGTGAACAGCTGGCAGACTAGAAACCAGACCAATTCAAGAAATGATGCAATGAAGAAGAGACAAAATTGGGACTCTAATAGAAAGTCTTGTAATTTATTAGTCACTAATTTTTGTCACAAACAAGGCATCCAGAGTTAGTGTATTTTTCCCTTATTCTGATTTCTTTGTATTGGTTTCCCTTTTGTAAACTGGAGATGGTTCTGTCCCCTCACCTCAGAAAAGTATTGGGAAGATAAATCTCATAAGCACTCACATATGCTAATGATGAGCACCATAGAAGCACCCAGGAGGAACTTAATAATTCTGTCTTCAGAACCACATTTGTAAACGTGCAGTAAATAAGTCCTGGGGCAATACATTGAACAACAAGCAGAAAACAAAATATTGAATTGCTGCTCATTAAGTGAGCACAGTCCATTCTGTGCACAAAAGGAGACAGGAAAAATGCTGTGAAAAAAATACATTTCTGTCATCCAAGGTTTTATCATACTTCACATAGGAAAGTGAATCTGAGCTGAGGCAGCACTAGCAATCTTAATTCTTTCCTTTCCTAACCCAAAGAGAGTTTGTCTTTATGACCTTAATAATATTTTCTTAGTATTTTTGTGTTTGTGAAGCTGTAGATACGTAGCAGAAAATGTTATCTCATGAAGCTTGAAAAGCACAAGAAAGCAATGTGGTTTAAAGAACAGATTTCTGTTCTGTTCAAGTAGCACAAAACCAATTCCACTGTTAGAATATGAGATTTGAGATATGTCATTGCATGTTATCTGACATGGGTGTACTTATAACTGTAATATAAATATCCTAATCTTGCTTTTCATGCCCATCCAGCCTTCTCTAGCACACTATTCTATTGTGAATTTAAAAGCAGCTCTAACATGCTAGGAGGAATGAGGCAGGAGTATTCATGATGATTGGGATGTTTTTTCCTATTAAGTTGTATTCTTTTATGAGTAAACATGGAGTTGAAACAGACCCTTCTTTAGAAGTCATGTTTGCAGTTCTGCAGGTATTAGTAGCTCTACATCACCTAGCTGACCGAGCAGGATTCCTCTGAATAAGGGTAAGAAACGTGTACCTAGTGTTCTAATTAAAGCTGAAGGCCATTCATCTCTCTAATTGCAACAATGCCCTCCAGGATAATTTCATCCCAAATGTACTGTTCTTTTGCCTGAACAAGTGACTTAAAAATCATCTGGAGCCTTGCCAAGTACAAAGAGAAAAATTTACTGGCTGTGACATCACACCAGAAAACATTACAGGATGAAAAATTGAAGGAGTCAAGCAAAGTGGTGAGATTTTTCTATCAGGTTTCTGGAAGTATTGACATCTAATACTTGAACATCAGCGGTCATATAATCTATTTTTTTCCAACAAACCAGTAGGAGTCATCTGTTAATAAGAAAAGATATTCTAAAATGCTCTCTAACCTTTGGGGCTGCCAAGCTTTTACTTCTTGAGGAAAAAAAATGCGAGTGAATTAGGCCTCGGAGCATGACGCACACTCAGTGGAAAGCTGCAGAGTGCAGTCAGTAGAGAGCTCTGAGCACATATGACCAGCCTTAGGAAACAGGTTCTTTTGAAAACCAGCCGGCTCAGGGAGCAGGAGTCATAGGATTATTGGGGCTGGATTTTACAGACCCAGCATACTCTCCAGACTTAGCATTTATTTGAACTTTCTAGGACATAACCTGAAAATTGTAAAAGAGTAATTTTCTCGATTCTTTGCAGGTTGACTTCATCACTGTCAACAATATTTTACTTGATTCATTTTAGCCCTAGGGTACATGCAATAGATATTCACTGCTGAAGATTAAGAAGTAACAGTAAATATCACTCACTTGGCCGAAGGACATGCACTAAGAGGCTTCTTTGTTTTTCAATGGGCAAGAATCACTCCATTAGCTTCAACATTTATTTCACCTGTTCTCTGGAGTGAGAATTTTCTTTCTGTGGTCTACCAAGCTATTAGAAACAGCGCACATAACATTAGAAAGCAGATTACTAGAACTAAAGAGTTTTAAGAACTCAATGAAGGAAACAACGCGTTTGTGGAATACGAACCTGATATTTCTCTGTTGTGTATATTTTGCCTCCTCTGGTGATGTACTGCTGCACCAACATGTGAAAGAGTTGATCTGAGGCACAAATCCTAAAAGACTGGTAACATCTCCCACCCACTGATTTTACTGAGAAATTACGGGAAACTACTACCCTTTGGGCAATGAGGTTTTTATTGATCACACCTAGCTTTAAAATGCCAGAATGTAAACACAGTATTTTTCATGCAATTGAGTGTGTTTTTATTAAAAGAAAAAAGAAAAATAATAATTAAAAAAGAAGCCTTGGTCGATCTGAATTCAGGCATTTCAAGATTTTGTTCTGTGATAAGTCCTAAATGGATCATATAATACTAGTAGTATTCATAGTACCATATGATATGACAGGTGGGACCAGGCATAAATGGATACAAACCTAGATACCCCTTCGTAAGATCTCCTCTGCCTTTTTTCATTTCTTAAGAGGTGAAGCTTGAAAAACAGTTTTCAAACCAGACTTCTTTTGCTGGAACACATTGAAAATCAATTGTCTCCACTGAGCGACCTTGTGCACACCAAGAATATGATTTGTTGTTGTTGTTGCTGAGATATGGAAATTTGATGACTCGAAACATTATTGATGTGTGTAGGGGCTAAATTTCATGCTGCTTCTGGATTACTGTTTGTCTCAGTACTCTAGGAGATACAGCTGGTGTCACTTCAAGTGTCCTTAGGCAACTACGTGCAGGGTGGCATCCTGCTGTCTATTAGCAGTGACAAAGGTCTTGCAGTAACGGTCATAACTCAAGATTTTATAATGTAAAGAAGGAAATGGTGCAATGATAGGGTGGGCTGTCCTGCACAAACCTGTAATCACTGACAATCCCTGGCTCTGGGGGAGAAGAAAATGAAGACACTTGCAAAACCAAGCTAAAATAGGCGGGAAAAAATCAACATTCTCAGCCTCCTAGTGAAAATCTCACCTTGGATTTCACAGAGTTTCTGTCCTGTATCTTACCCTGGTCACTTACCCAGGAGCCAGATGTTGGTGCTGGTGGGACAGGTGGTTCTTCCACCCTGGTATGACCTGGGAGCACACCATTAAAACTGATAGTGTTTACACTCTTGTCAATTTGAGAGCTATTTATAACCTGATACTGCAAGATACATACTTCTGTGTCTATTTTGTACACCTGAGTAGTCCTAATTAAGACTAGTCAATTTACTAAGAACTTAAAATTAGGCTCAAAATTAGCACTTTGCTGAACCATGTCTTAAGTGAAGTAAATGAAAACAACATTTAGTTTTACAGTTGCTGATTTTTCAAAGCCTCAGTCAGGAAAAAATAGATCAGTAGCATTTGTCTTATTTATTCTGTAGTGAATTACAGGCTATAACAAAAATCTTAATGGTTACTGTATAATTGTGAACCAGACAAAAGGTCCAGGTTTCAGTCACTGGTACTCTTTGTACTGTGAACATTTGATAGTGAAATAGTGAAACTTTTTATCCTTGAGCAAATTGCAAGAGCAAACTTCAAGAAAACTAAAGTGTTCTTTTAATGGAATTTATGACCTGTTTAGAAAGGTACATATGGGCCTAGAAAAATGCAAGATGGAAAAACATGCCATTCCTTACAGTTAGAATAGCTTTCCTTGAGAAACTGTTTCAGAGCTCTCATTTTCTGCTCAGGCAGATGGAGAAGAAAAAGCTTCAATCCAAAGTGGTGGCAACATCACTGCATGAGTCAAACATATGAGGGCAGGTGGGACCAGAGAATGGTTTACAGCTGGCACACAGCATTTGCGTTTTCTCTGCTGGTGCCAAATCTGTCCCATTCTTCAGTGAACTTGTTGTTGCTGCTATTTCCACCATGATGCCCAGGGAAGGATTTTGTTCATGTCTTTTTATGAAGCACTCTTATCTTTTTTTTTTTTTTTTTTTTTTTTTTTTTTTTTTTTTTTTTTTTTTACCGGTGATTTTCCCTTGACTTATTTTGCTATCACCTTCCATTTCAGATGAGGGGAAAAGAAATATGTTAGTTTGTCCTTGCCTCAACCCTACCACAAAAGAACTAGTTGCTGGATTCCACCTGAGACAATCTGATACCATTCCCAGAGCACGCACTCACAGTTTCCTTGAGCTCAAGAATAACAATTAAATACCATGTATCATTTCTGCTGGAGAGTCAATGTGTTTGTAGTTCCCTTTTTCTCTACTAAAATGCAATATAACTGTATTCTTTCCTTTATGGTCTTGTATGATCTACTGCTCTGCAGGGACAGAGATCACTTGTATGTGAGAAAGAGAGAGAAATTGTTTATCAATGTAATGGAAGTAAATGAAGCTAATGTAAAAGGTAGTAAATGACAGCACCTTTCTGAAAGATATGAAGAACCTCTCCTGCTTCTTCTGAGGTACTTGCAAGTGTTGCCAGTTATTTGACCTAAGGTGAGTCTGAAAATGCACTACAAGAGTGAAAGTTCAGAATATGAGTAATTAAGGAATCCTTATCACTGTTCTCATTTTATCTCTCTTCTGTTTCGGTGGTGTTTGTTTCCTTTCCACAAAGATGACACCACCTCTGAATGCTGATAAAATGAAGCTTGCCAGAGTCCCAAGCAAGATATCTTGTTCCGGGACTATGCTTAGCCTGAGCTCCTCACCTTGCAGGTACGCGATGATTTTTCATAGGCTGGACTGGCTACATCTGCTAATAAAGACAATAGGGATTTCTAATTGTGGTTATGCCTGTCGTTGGATACCAATATTAAATATACTTGAGAGCCTTTGTGTGCAGGCATGAGCTTATTCTACCTGTACTCCAAGCCAACATATTGGTCTTCTAATGTAGGAGAAGAGTTTATTAGCTCAGGCTGTTGTCATATTAACTGTGACTACAAGGTCTTAGCTTGGAGCGAAGTACAGAGCAGATAAAGTCATCTGCTGCACAGGCATAACCTTAAGTACGCAAAGTCAGATCCTTCAACATGACAGAGTTACCCCTGTGGGGAGAGAGTGACTATGGATCACCTCCACCTTTGTCTTATCCCATTTCCAACCTGGGATACCTGTGTGCTACCAGTTCGTGAATGGCAGTGTCTCCTTAAAAGAGATCTTCCCTAGCAGTCAGAGGACAGCCTCAGCCTGAAGTCCTCTTGGGTTCAGCCCAACACTCTCAAATACAGAAGATAGTAGAGGCACTTTGAGAGCAATTTCTGATTTTCTCAAATTGACTCATTGTTTGTAATGACTTGTCATATTAGTTTTGGTTAGCTATTTTTAATGGTTTATCGCACAGCTGAGCAAATTAATCTTTGTTCATATACAGTGCATTGCAGAGCTTATTTTATAGCATTAGAAATTTTCAAGGGAATAACAATAAGTAGCTAATAGGTAGTGCCTTCTCACCCACTAATATAAAATTCACATGCGACTTGAGAGTTGTAACATATTATTGTATAGCACCATATTGTTCTACACTTAAGAGGGGGGAAAAAAAAAGGAAAAAAAAAAATCATAGAATAGTTTGGGTTGGAAAGGACCATTAAAGTTCATTTAGTCCAGCCCCCCTGCAGTGAATAGGGCCATCTTCAACTAGATCAGGTTGCTCAGAGCACTGTCCAGCCTGACCTTGAATGTCACCAGGGATGGGGCTTCTACCACCTCTCTGGGCAACCTGTTCCAGTATTTCACTAACCTAACGGTAAGAGGCCCATACCTAGTTCATGAGTCTAGATCTAAATAAACAAGGCAGTTGTGGGGGTTGAGAAAGATTAGGCGTTTACAGAAAAGTATCTGAAAAGCCTTGGAAGAATTTTTGGCAGAGCAGGAAATGAAATCCAAGCATCCCATGTCTAGCCAAGTACATTTTTGATAAGACAAATACTGATTAATTTTCTATTGCTATAGCTTGTACTGCACTGTTTGCAATATGTTTCTGCACATGACCTTATGTATGCTTTCCTCTACAACTTGTATATAAATCAGAATGTTCGGATCCCTTCCACCTTTCAGACCCGTCTTCAGATATTCAGCAGGACTGCTTGATATCTTTGTATGTTGACTTTTCTGCAAGTGTCCTCCTGGAAAGCACATGTCACTCTGAGGCATCCTGACAATGGCTGAATCATTCTCTGTTTCATGTTGTAGTGAATCATTCGTAAACCATCTCACAAATCATTGTTTATTTTAAAAAGTTATTTTAAAAAAGCCCCCAAACAGTTCTGCCAATCAGGGGGTATATTAAATAATACAAAGCTAAAGCACTGACCAGACTGTTTTTATGTGATAATTGGGAGCTAAACCCACACATTTTTATTTTCTTCTCATAGATTTGTTATATGCAGAGTCTCTTTCTAATAGGTTGCTTTAGAATCAATATTTACAATCAAAGCTCATTCGTGTGTTGTTTTCTAGTCCTTGACAATATGACAAAAACATTTAAAATAAAACAATAGGGAATGCAAAGTGTCACGATGACTTTTTCAATCAATAAGATTTCTTGGTAAAATGCATTAATGCTTTGGGACATACTATTTTTACAAATACCAAGCATTTGTCTGACATCCAGATAGTGTAACTCCACTTGTGTTTACCATCAAACTTGTGGAATATTTCTATTCCCTGAAAATATACTAAAAAAAAAGAAGATAATTTCAACCAGTTTTGGACACCTGTAATTTGCAGCACTCAATGCATTATAAAGAGCCTGCAAATTCAAGGCAGTTTATTGCAGTATTTATTTTGTCTGATGCTTAAACAATGCCTAATATTATGCCTTCTGATGTCTCTAGTAATATGCTATGATATTGCAGAAAGGGTGTGGTGTAAGAGCTGGAGCAGACCAGAGCAGAATACACAGTTCCAATACAATAGTCACCATTTGTCTCCAGAACACACAAATAACTTCAGAGATCAATTAACATTAGCTCTGTGAATCCTACATGCAAAGTACACTGATTATAAACCTAACAAAACATAAGATTGAAGCTTTCTTCCCTGTTTGATATTAAACTGGACTCTCACTACTTAGAAAATCTCTGTGCTCTAAATAGCACACCGTCTCCATGGTGATGTGCAGTTTGGTTTTTAACTTTTCAATGCATAAAAATGGTAACTTATTTGTTTTAAGCCTTTCTGCAGTTGTCATAGCTATGAAAGCCTCAGGATCAGGCATTTTCCAGGAGCAGCGGAGCTGTCAGGTTAAAGACTGGGTTAACTGCCAGGAAGTGCCCGACCTGAAGGTCATTATTGCCTAATTATATTATTATTTCCTGTCAGCTCAGCTTGTGAAGTGGCACTCAAAGCATTAGGCAGTCAGTATACTTGGAGCATTCAAAGAAATTTTGTTTCTTTTGTTCTTGATGTTAAGGACTTCTTTGTAAATGAATGCAGCCTGTGATGAAGTAGGGGCATAATAAATCCTGTGCCTGGAATGCCTGACTTTCACAGCCACTATGGTTATAACCTTTTTTTTTTTTTTAAAAAAAAAAAAAAAAATCGTGATAAGGGTACACATTGTCATCTCCTTGAAGAAGCAAGGCAATAAGTTTGTATTTTCAGCACTCTTTCTGTATTGTTTAATCCTCTGATAGCTTGGCTTTCTGCTCTAAAAATCATTGGCTTTGAGACTGTCAGAGCCATCCCTGGCAAAGTGCTAAGCATTTTGGTTTCAATCCATCAGAGCACCCAGGCAGATGTTCGGCTTCAAGTATGCAGGTAAATTTACTAGAGACTAGAAAAATATCTCTCGTCCTAACCTCAGAGCCTTCTGTGATTTTCTTGACTAGAACTGGAACATTCAGTACCTATGGGATTTAACCTACAGATCAGCAATTCCTAAATTTTGAGCTCTGAAAAGAGCTTGAAAGAAATTTAGCTTTGCTTGATATTTTGGCTAGTAATGGGGTTGTCACCCTTCACACATAAATAACTTAATAGAACAGAGATTAGGGTACTGCCATGATGTTTTAGGAGCAAAGGAAGTGGGAACGTTTATTGCAAATTCAAATAAGCTCAGGACTAGTCTTTAAGATATACAAATTGTGGATAAGAGCATTAGTTCATTGCATTAATACAACCCTTCTTACTATCTCCTCAACTGGAGTGGGGCTAATACCAACTAATATGCCTAGGCCACAACAGTAAATATATTCAAACTAAGTGCAAAGAGTGCAAAGAGCTAGAGTCATGCTTAGTTGTTTCCCTGAACACCACATAAATCCTTGGACAGCACAGGACCACGGTTTACTTTCAAAATGTGATCAAAATGTTTCTATACTGCATTAAGCTACAAAGATATAGTTAAGGGGATGTTAAACTGAGGCAGGAAAACAATTATTGAGAGCAGCCTGGCCACAAAGGACTTGGGTGTACTGTTGGACGAAATGCTAGTCATGAGCCAGCAATATGTGCTTGGAGTCCAGAAGGCAAATCGTATCCTGGGCTGCATCAAAAGAATCATGGCCAGTAGGTTGAGAGGGGTGATTCTCCCCCCATATTCCACTCTGGTGAGATCCCACCTGGAGTGCTGTGTCCAGCTCTGGAGTCCACAGCATAACAAAGAGATGGACCTGCTGGAACAGGTCCAGAGGAAGGCCACGAAGATGATCAGGGGGCTGGAGCACCTCCCCTATGAGGACAGACTGAGAGAATTGGGGTTGTTCAGCCTGGAGAAGAGAAGGCTCTGGGGACAACTTATTGCAGCCTTTCAGCAGTTAAAGGGGGCCTATAAGAAAGATGGGGGCAATCATTTTAGCAGGGCCTGTTGAGATAGGACAAGGGGTATTGGTTTTAAATTAAAAGAGGGCACATTTAGACTAGATATAAGGAAGAAATTTTTTACAATGAGGGTGGTGAAACACTGGAACAGGCTGCCCAGAGAGGTGGTAGAAGCCCCATCCCTGAAGATATTCAAGGTCAGGTTGGACGGGGCTCTGAGCAACCTGATCTAGTTGAAGATGTCTCTGCTCACTGCAGGGGGGTTGGACTAGATGACCTTTAATGGTCCCTTTCAGCCCAAAGTGTTCTATGATTCTATGATTTTGTCACAGGTTCCTACAACATGCTTGGCTTTTCTGTGTGAGGAATCTCTGACTGTGATTCACAGACCAGCACAGGGAACTCTTCACTAGACTGCGTAATTTGTTTGGAAAATTAAGATGTGGGACAGTGAAGTTGGGAGAGGATTGGTAATAGTGTTGACTATTGGTACCAGTTAGCACCAACCAACATGAAACAGATTACAGAGTGAGCACTGCAAAACGAGTTAGATCCATGGAGTTCAGTGACTCCCCATCCATTGGCATCATGTTATGCAGGTTTCTTTTATTCTCCTTTATGCATTCCGTCTTCGAATCCAGAAATATACATCTTGGGGAGATAAAGTTACAACAGAATAAACTGAACCTCAAAGCGCTTCTCAGCATTCTCAACTAACAGAATGATGTGGTGGCCTTGGAAAATAACACACTCTGCAGGCTGGCACTGGGGGAAACAAAGATGTGGAGTTAGAAAGCTTTTGAACATGTGGGAAAATGATGGAGAAACAGCTTCAAAATGCTTACTCACCTCCTTCAGATCTTCATGCTGAACAATATGGATACATAAGAGCTGTAAAGAAAACTCCCTCCCAGTGAGTATGTTTACTTTTACTTTTATAATTATCCTCATTGGAGCACCAATCCAGAGACTTCTGGACTTGGCGGGAGATTTGTCATTACTGAGCAAAACAAGGTTTCAGGTTTATTGCGATATTTATTCATAATGCAGATCCCAGTATGGGTAAAGACAGAGCTTATAGTAGGACTCATAATTCAATCTTGAGTCTTATTATTGCATATGGGAAGAGAAACCTATTCCTTCTAAGCAGATATACACCATAAAACCTTCTCATAACTCTGGAAGGGACATTTACAGTCCATTATCCTTCTCAATAAAGAAACCACTGTCCAAAGCCCCTACATTTCTCAAATCCTTTTTTACAGTATTTATAGAGAAAGGCCATAAAAATCCTAGAATAAAATAACTGACCATGGATTCACTGGGAGTGCTGGTATTTTTTCTCGACTACTTGTTTGGTTTTTTAAACTATGATGTTGTCGCTAAGTTGACATGACACCAGATGTCATGACTAATATTTTCATTATTTTGTCAGCTTGTTCAATTAAAGACAGGACCTAGAGAAACTGGGGCTATCCCTTTCTATTCCAAAAATAATCTTTTTCACTTTAGTTGCTACTACGTTGATTATAATGCTATCAAGCAAGTTTGAAGAGCTTTGCAAAGGCATTAAAACTGGTAGATGTCATTCTTTTGCCTATAATGAGAACAGAATCTGGCATTTAATCCATTGGAATAGCCAGATACTACCAAAGAGCTTTCTGAAAACAAAGTCTCTAATCTATGTCATTGACAAATAAACAAACAAGAGGTCTGGTCTTTCTCAGATAGATACATTGAAAAGACATATATGCAGACATATTAAAACAATATGAGAAAAGCCAGAAACAGGCTATATTTTTTAAAGTTATTCACTGGATTTAAATGGTTCTGGAGAGATAATTCTAGAAAAAGGGCATGAACAGAATAGAGACGGAGCTGTATCAGCACACGAAGATGTTTAGAACACTTTTTCATTGCAAGATACCATTCCCGTACCTCTCCTCCTCGTTTTTGGTTTCTAGTGGTTCTAAAAAAATTGTATTTCTATAGACATGGCCATCACTTACAATTATTTAAGAAATGTTGTAAAAAAACATGCATCTCGGGGATGATCACCGTGTTCCCCGCAGCCAAACTGGTGGCCTAGTGTTTCATGTCTTGTGCCCATATGGATACTTGTAAAATCCTAATTCATAAGTAAACCTCATATATAGAATGGCAGAAGTATGAAACCTAGTTTTTGGTTATCTGTCACTATTTCTCATAGCAACTCGGAGAACAGCTCTGTCTCCTCCCTCCCCTGCCCAGGTTGCAATATGCATGCATATTTACAGACCAGTAAAGCTCTTGTGATGAGCTCATGCCAAGACGTCAGTCAAGGACCTGGGAAACTTGCCAAAAAGCCTCTTCTTGTGTTGGGCTAATTAACTCTTGGCATATTTGTAATTGTCCCTATTAGTTAGGGGCACATGTTAGGAACAGCACTAAAAAGATGGTGGTAGGGGATGAGATAAAAGGGAACTTTAGGGACTGCCTGTGTTTGAAAATATAATCAGAAGTATTAACTGGAACTACAATAAACTTGGCAGGGCACTCAGCACAGTCAAACCTGTGGTGGTTAGCATTACTTCAAGTTACTACTATGTGAATCTTGACCAGCTGGCAAGACTGTGAATGTGACCATCCCTCTTCTCACCCAGTGTTCTGTGTGGTGCCAGGTAGCATATGCTGCAACATCATGGGATTTCTCATGAATACATGCCCTGAAGTTCTAGGCAACTGTTAGTGGCAGTCATAAAAAGGCATCACAATCAGTTTAGTGTCCTGACCTGGCACAAACGCTAATGGCAGATGCTGGTGGCCTCTAGTAAGGAAATAGCTGTCTGCTCTGGACAAATTTACTGGAAAAAAGGAGCATCAAATTCATTTCCTACTGATGTGTGCATGAATCAATTCCAATCCACACAAAGCAAAAGGAAATGGGCTATGAACATGGTAAATCAACATTTCAGTTTATAAAAATAGTCACAAATCATTATAATCACTCCTTGCCCTTCATAATTACAATTGTGAGTTTGATTCAAACCTCAGTGAAGTCAAAGCAAGATATACATTGATTTAGTGTGCTTTGGATAGGATGAAAGCTAAAATAATATTGTGTTCCATAAAGCAAAATGTGTAATATGCCCCAAGAGCTTTCTCCTGAAACATTAATGCACATGAGTAACTCTCCTCACACAGACAGTCCCACTGTAGGAAGATATGCAGCTGCATACTCTGCCCACCCCTTACAGCAGAAACCCAAATTCTGTTTCTTTGCTGTCATCTTTGTTTATTTGTTTGTAGCTTGAAAATGAATATAAGTATTAATATAGAATATGAACAGAAATGAGGCAATTTATAAATGACTTCTTTCTCTAAATGTTACCTAGAAATTTATAACTCAAGGCACTACAACCATAGAAATTAAATTAACTGCCCACTCGCATGATTCACCAAACATATTTCCACAAAAGCAAAACATATTCATCTTTTGCTCATTACAAGCAATTTTTTCTGACCATATAAAAGTATTCCTGCTTAGACCTTGCTCAGTGCTTAGCCCAGCTTTACAAGCATATTGCGCTCTCAGTGGCTTGCTGCTGTCTCCCTGAAGGTATGTTTTCATGGATGGTTTTTTTCAAAGCCTGTCCAAAACGTTGCACGACTTTCTTTTGTTACGTGTTCAGCTAGGTTAGAATTCTAGAATGTGCAACACCATCATCAGAAATATCAATAAAAATTAAATGTAAGGATAAATATGGTTGTAGGAAAAGGAGTCAGCCCTACCATTAGGGTGTGTTACATGTTCAGTCAAAAATGATAACCCACACAGAGAATATAACATGACTTTCATGAGCCATGAAAACAGGAGCAACCACAGAGGGGTCTGTTATTGCCCTGCATTTAGATAAGGATTTAGCAGAACATTTACAATAAATTTTCTGGTGTCTTTAGTGGGTGGCATTTCTTTAAGAATCTCTACTTTCTTTCTCCTTCATTTCCTCCAAAACATGGCTCATATTTTAAAGCTCAGGAATAGCAGGCTATGATTAAATTTGTATATGGTGATTTTTAAATCTTCGATATAAAAAAAAAACAGAAAACGTACAGTGTTTCAAATGTCTTTTTTCTGCTCCTATATCGTGACTCAGATTTGTTATACTCAATCATTTCCATTTCATCAGGGTAAGACTGACTGCTATGGCACGGTGTGTTACAGGTAGATAAGATATGCACTGTCGTCATTATGTTTAAGAAGTCAGGATAATCAGGAGTCACAGAGATTAAATTTCACCCTTTCTACAGCCAGCAGTGGCTTGACTGCTACACAACGTATGCTTAGACTATTCGCATATGCAGTAGACTCATACCAACCTTTTGCAACAAACCCAAACTGTGCCAATTTTAATTCTGTGAAATGTACCTCACCCATTCAAACCCTGTATTAATTAGGCTTAAACTGGCTCTTGTGATTTGACAAGGCAATATGTTCACTGAAATCACTTTCCTCAAGTCAGTATTCCACCTCTTGGTGTCTCCAATTAGTACTTTAAAAAATAAGTGAAGAAAAACACAGCAAAAAGGGAGCTTTACTGAATATGAGTATTTTCCACTGAAATATGTATGCTTAGTACAGAAAATTCCGCATCCTTCAGCTAGAACTGTAGTTCGCTGTAAAGTTTTCTGCATATAGATACATAGAACAGAATTTGGAGCTCTTTATACAAGCTACAGCCTGTACAAATACAAAATAACCACCTTATTTTGCTCACTCAAAATTGTTCCTTGGTTTCTGTATTTCCTTTGCCCCCAGCCTTGCCTGTGCAGTTCAAGCGGTCAGTCTCACAGTCCTGCAAAAGCCAAAAGGAATGGAGAGAAATAATGACAAATCTGGCAACATCTTTGAGGCCTCTAGAGTTGATCCATAGCCCAGGTGGAACATCCTGCCCTACCAAAACTTTTAGAAGCACTTCTCTACCATATCTGTGTGTTTAGGATCAGCCCAGGAACCACCAGTGAAATCTGGGAGAAGAGTATTGAGCTTCCACTGATTTAAAAGGAACCCATCTTTCAGGTATGGGCCCGTAGGTCTCCTGGGTCATGACAAAATGATGCTGCCCGACACCTCATTCTGGGGGGAAAAAGGAAGCAGGGGACTGCCATTGCAGAAGCAGGGTGCTATGGTGCTATATTTCATGTAATGTTGAAATTCTAGCCACTGTAGGACACACAGAGCTATACAAATCATTGCAAAGTTGTGTGACTAAATCCTGCAAAGGGTTGAAAGAATACTCATTTTATGTCACTTTAATAAAGCCTGTTGTGGTTTAACTGGATGTTTATAGATGATGGGAGAAAGACTGCTTCATTAAGTCACCCAAACTTTATGAAGTGTTACAGCACAAGCAGAGCAGTCACAACCCCACTGTGACAAATCAAAGCCTAATGATGAACAAAAGTATTACAGGTATGTCCCAAACCAGGTTAACTCATTATTGTAGCTGTCCAGCTTATACAGTAGTTAGGAGTGCTCTGTCCGTTTCCCATACCTGTGGTTAAAATAACATTTTTTTCCATTTCCTTGTAGATGACATAGTGCTTGAACAGTAACATCAATATCTAATCCGCCAGCAGAGTGGGCTGCATTACGCTCGACTCTCTCTGCACATGCTCTACCTAGCCAACACAGAAAGCAAGATGGAATTGCCCTCTGCTGGTTTTCCCTCTCCAGATTTCTGTGGAGGTCAGGCTGATCTGTTCCACAGCTGAATGAACAGCAATGTGAGTAGTGAGTGAACCTCATGCAAACTGTCCTGGCTAGAATGCACATATGCTTTGCGTGACATCGCAGTCTCACTTTTTTTCACTTCTTCCATTCCTCTTAAGTCCAACTGGTTTGAAGATACATTACTAAAAAGGACTGATCTTCTAATAGACCATACCTTTGTGCAAGAAATGCTACAATTCTCGTCAGGAGTTCAGATTCAGTTTTGTCCAAGCAATGAGATACAGAGGTAGTCTAACTTTGCTTGAGGTAAGCATGTAATAGGGAACTGAGAGGGAAAGATGTGCTTGTTGGCAAGAGAGGTGGGATGGGCATGAGATACGGTTGGTAAGAGGCTGTACAGGTTTGAGGTACCACACACGCAATCTGTGGATGATGATGTGAGGGAAAGTTTTCCCTTTATAAATCTGAGGTGTTTGCAAAGCCTACAAAGGGTTGTTGGATAAACTGCTTCATATTGCCCAGAACTGCGTTCTAATCATCCAGCTACTCAGTCAAAATTTTTTGTCTGCTCGTTTATAACAGCTAATTCACAGATATACATTGTTTCCCCAGTCCATCATTTTACATTGTTTAGTGTCTTGTGTAAAAAGTAGATGAGAAACTCTTCCAAATCTTGATGTATAGCCTTTTGGAACAAGTGAGGAAGAACAGTAGGTGCAAAGCCTTCCAACTGAGGATGATGTTTGATTTCATCTGAGCCTGAATTTGGAAGCATTGGAGGTTCAGTCACTCACTTCTTATTGAGAAATTTCAAGGTTTCTGAATTTTAAAGACGAAAGGTCAGACTGTGCCATAAGCTTAATTGGATTTGGCTGTGGCCACTTTAACTTTGATTTGTAACATGAAAGGCAGATTTAGGGTAATTTTAATAATTCCTAAAACTCGTAAACAGAAGGAAAAATGTTTCTGCTATAGGTCAGTGAAAATCAGTGAGGATCATGGTCCATGGCACAGCTTAAGGAAGACTACCCCAAAAGCTGCCCCTTCAAGAGGAAAAAGAAAACAAACTATCAAAAATATGCCTGCTGTGTTTGAGGTTCAAAACCTCATTGCTGTGGAAGCTTCAAACTTCTTTTGTTTCCAAATGCCAGCTGAGGCAGCCATAGCTATTAATTTCTTTGCATCCTATACAGTGGCATTAGGTATAATTAGAGGAGAGTGGCAGTCAAGGGGTTTGTTCTCCCCTGGGACACTTCAATGGGAGCACAGGCTCCCCTGATTTATGTTTCATCCTTAATTGCTTCTGAAATTACTTTGATGTTTGTAAAACTGTATCTATTTCACGTGTCATGAAATCATATTCTTGCTCAATGTATTGCTGCTTATTTTTGGACATAGAGCAGTGAAATTTTGCATACAGAATTATGCATCTTGCCAAAAGGAAAAAAAAAAAAAAAAAAAAGAAATCTGTAGAAATTCCTAGGGAATACATTTTTGCAGCTAGCAGCATACAGCTGAACCACCATAGCCAAGCAACAAATTGTAACTGTGCTATCATGGTTCTACTGATGGGTAAAAGAAGAAAATAATCTAAGATATGTGCCTTGGCATTCCTCAACGGACTTCTTTTAAACTAAAAATAGTTCATTTGGAATTATTTCGGTTGTTGAGGTGTGAAGCAGAAAGACCTGTTTTGGAAAAATAAACAATAGTTTTGACAACTGTTAAAATGACTTGTAGGTTGTCAGTACAGTACACCTGAGTTTGCAGGTGATGAATCCCTGGGCACGGTCCCAGGCTTTCAGTACTTTTGGTACAGCAGAGTTTTTCTGGAGTTAGGCTGTAGTCAGGGGTAATTCAGGATTGATCCCAGATGGATACATAACTCTGTCTCCTTTTTGGACACCTGCAGCCCTGCCCTGTTAATTCCTGCTATGGGAGCAGGGAGGCTGGTGTGGATGAGGTAACTGCTACAGTGTGCTTTTGTGCTCCTCCACCTTGAATGATGCATTTCTAAACAGTCTCTTTCTTGGTGAATCACCCTACCCTAGGAACACTTATATCAGTGCCGACTGTATAATCCCCACAGGGATGAGAACAGCATGGGACTAATACCTAATTAAAATTGCAATAAAGTAGGTCACCTAATATTTCACAAACAACAGCAAGTGCTCTAATTTTTAATAGTTCAGAGTTCCTGTATTTACTCTGAGCAACAAAAAAATGTATATTGCCTAGAAATGCAACGAAAGTGCAAGCAGAAAACACGTGCTACAGTGGATTACAATTATAAATATTCATGGCCTCCAATGAGTGCTGTACTTCAACTCCTGCCAGTACATTCAGCAGTAGATTACTGTCGTTACTCCCCTCCTTTTTCAAGATTTTGGGAGGATTGCAAGAAGAAGGTTAAGTACTGCCAGGTGAAAGAGCAGATGAGAAAGCCTTGCTTTAAGTCACAAAAAAAATAAGATCATTGTAAAGAAGTGTAATCCTTCTCTCAGATGCCACAGGTACTTATAGTGTCATAGGACTATTTTCAAAAGTCCCAAATTCAGACTTTAGCCAAGTTTTCTGGTGCTTACTGGTCTACAAAAGTAAGTGAGATATGACCCTTTTCTGTGAGATTCATCACCTTTTTTGCTTCATCCTAGGGTGGAAGTAGCAAGAAAAATAGTAGCATTTTCCATTTCAGTGGGATCTAGGAAGCACAGGGGTTCAAGGAAGTGCAGTGATTGATGAAAATTTGTAATAATAGTATTCAAAATGTTGATGTTTTTAAACTCTCAGAAAGATCATGCACTATTTGATTAATTGTTTATTATGACTAGCTAAATGAAGAAATGTCTAGAGGCTTCACAGAGACAGATGACCCCTTTATGCTGGAATATAGCAAGGACTTTTTATCTGACCATCTCTGCCCCAAAAGTCTTGCAACTTATCCAAGAGGGTTTCATATAAGAAGCAGGTTCCCTTGCTTAGAGCTGCTACTGTGAGCCCATGTTTCAGAGTAGAGCCCTATTTGAGCACAGTACAAGTATTTGATGGGAAAAAAAGCCCTAAACTTTCTATTCATTTATAAATACCATGAAATCAATCCAGGACAAGATACCCTAAGTTCTAGATATCAATTCTTGTACATTTGTATGCATATAATGACAGTTCAGCACAGTTGTGCAGTAGGTCCTTTCTCAACAGAGCTTTCAGATGGTAGGGAGTTATAAGCCAACCTCTTACACTACCAAAACAGCAATTCCTCAATGAGTAAACCCACAAAACCCATCTCCCCTAGCCTTACTGATGTCTTTCCCCTTAAATACACTTCTTGAGTAGCTGGGCCTTTAAATAGAGGGGGAAGTCACTCCTGAGTCTCTAGGAAGCAGGCAAGAGGCTTATGGCAGTCTGGGCTAACCTCTTCCTTTCTAGCCAGGTAAATAGGTGACTTATTTTGTTGAGTTGTTACATGTAAGAGTGGCTCCTTCTGGCATTTTGAAGGACCTCCTTACGCTTTTATTTGCAGGAGATTTTTAAGCTTCTCTGCAAACCTGGCACTTTGGTTGTAATGTGAGGTTTTGGAACCTGATAATCATATCGGCTAACATGATTTTGTCATTGGCTTGAGAAGTTTTTCTCAAACAAACAAACAAACAAACAAACACCCCCCCACCCCACCCCACCCCACCCCCCCCCCCCAAAAAAAAAGAGTAGCCTTTTATAACTTGACACAAGTCAGACTTTGTTTCCTCTGCTGTTTAGGACTTGATTACTCTGTTTAAATGACGCAGATTCCCTTTGGAAGGAAAGGGGAATTGAGCCTCAAAGAAGCCATGACATGTTGGAGCTTGTTGCATTCTCAAGGTGAATGGAACCTACATTATACCAAATCCACATCTGACCCTGTAGTGACTCTGCTGATGGGGCAGCACTTGGATGGGCTCCTAACAGGTGTGTTTTTAGTTAAAAACAATGAAAACAGCCTGTGCTGTGAGAAGGGATGTGTAATCTTTCCCCTCCTTCCTGTATGGTCTCTGGGTTTTTGTAGTGCTGATCTGATGGGCTGTTCTCTATGTCTGGTGGTATCAGCAGCACTGTATCACATTAAGTGATATAATTGAAGTAGACGTGGCATGAGTCATCCAAGTGGTTATGTATGCAGAGGAAGAAAGGTTTAAAATTAAGTATTTGAAGGAAAAGACCTACAAGTTATACAGATGATTCTTTGCTTTGCTTTTCTTTATGTGGGAAGCCCTTACTGGAGAAAAGGGAGTTTTGCTAGAAATCAGTTAGGGGATTTGCCATCTCCTTGGTGACCCAAAGTATGGCTTTGGTCACTCCCTGTTCACCCCATATTTGGTCTACCAAAATAAGAAAGATCCTCATGAAGGAGGAGAAAGCACTGACTTTAGAGTTGGGTTAGGTTACCTGTCCAAGCGGGAGGCTGAAACTTGTCCACACAGGAGAGACTGAGTTGTATTCGCTTTCAGAAAGCACAAGTTATTCCTTCAGGACTGGCAGCAGTCCTTTATTTGTGATGGACTAGCCCTGACCCTGCAAAACTCCTACAAGATTGCTTAAGTGGCAAAAGAGTCTGGATCCAATGCCACAGAGAGCTTATGCTGAAAAAAGACCTATTCTCTGAAACATGACCAGGATGAGGCAGGAGGCATATGCCAAGTAGCTCAGTCTGTGCAGTTTTGGGTAGGTACAAACACTGTCAACAGTTGAGTAGGTAGACATCTTGCGAGCACAGGCAGCTTCGGATTTTGGCAGCAACTCAACAGGGATTTTCTGAGTCACTGTTTGAATTTAGGAGTCTCAGTGTACTTACATCCTCTTTTAGAAGATGAAGTCTTTAAATGGACTTAGTCCTGAATCCCTCTGAGCTTTGAATCTTCATCTTTAAAAATGATAACTGCGATGTGCCTCTGCCATGGCTGTATTGTAGTCCAGACAGGTGCTAGCCCACAGCATCACCAGCATGTTGGAACTTCAAATTGCTCATATAAAAATAGTGACAGTTCTTGCAGGGTTTCAATGCTGAAGTATTTATATTTATTTAAAATGACCCACATTTAAAGTGAACAAGATTGAGCTATTCACACACTAACGAGAAGAAATTGCCTCGGCCAATCGCAGTGTGCTAGCCATCATGCCTGTTTTATAAATGAGATTAATGACTCAATTTGCAGTAAATGCTTCAGCAAGGAGAAACTTACTTTGTTATACTAATTGTGTCACATATGTGCCTCAAAACACCAACTGTGCAAAACTGGATTTCCCTGTGGTGCACAAGATGGCTGGCCTCTATGGTTTTATTAATGCCATTGCTCCAGTTTCGTTGCTGCAACTGATCATTTTGATCTTTGCGTTTAATGCTGCAGTACAAAAGCTAGTGTTGGTAAAAAAATTATCATGTAGCATAATCCTCTCCATCAGTTGAAAGGGCAAGAGTCTCTCCAACATAAGATATTCAACCCTATTCACTATCATGAATAAAACTCTGACATTGTTTATTTAGGCATACAATTAGTTTTTAATTGTAATGAAATGATGCATCATTGCCAGAGCCTTTAATTTGCTCAATAGTTACTGTTAATTTAATGGCTTTTAAAAAAACTTTAACGTTGTCCATTTACAGGGCATACTATATTTCTTTTAAAGACTAAATTAATTCAGAGAGTTTCATCAAATTAATCATTGCACCTAATTTTGCATTTGTTCCCATGTTCCTATCAGGTTTGTTAATGTAAGTGTGAGAAAACAGGATTTGCTGACAATGGACCAACATCCACAGCCAGTGTAAATTAACCTTGCCACACTGGAATCTGTAAGTTGATTTACACTGCCTAAAGTTATGCCTCAATTTGTCCATTATTCATCCTGTTTTTCTGGTTGTGCTATTGGATAAAATTGTCCTCATATTTTTCATGCTCTTTACACCATTATAGTTTTGACATCAGTGGAATTATTTGGAATTTACAGTGGGGTTAATAAGAGAATTGCATCTAAGCATACTGCGATGGGATTTTCTTTCTAATGACAAATTTCAGATTTCCCCCCGACTTTGTATGCAAATATATTTAGTGAGAAATGTAGTGTAGGTTTGAATAGCTTGTTTGGCCATTGAATTATTACTGTAAATCTGTTTCTATGCTTCATGCTTTGTTAAATGTGCTTCTGATTTCAGCTGAAACTATTAGCGGTTGCTATATACATAGCTTCCATCGTACCGTGATGCTCTCTACCCATATACAGTGAGAAAGGACAGTGTTGGTTTAATTTTTTTATTTGCGCAAAATACTGAAGTGAGGAGTACCATCCCACTGTCTGGGGTGTATGTGCATTTCTAAAGTGGACTATGAAAAATCCAAAGTAGACACTTGCTCCTCTGAAGCCTATAAAGCAACCCATAGTGCAAGAGCAGCCTCTTTGTTGCCTGTTCTGAAAAACCCTCTGAAATAGTGTTTCAGGTTCTTTATTGAAAGTTAGCATGCCCCTCAGCTTCATCCTACCCTCCTGTGCTCAGCCTCATGGCAGCACTAAAAATGATTAGTTTGCGCTCTGTTATATTTAGGTGACAGTCTTGGACAATAAACTGGGTGTTACTGAGTTCAGGGGCTTTCACCAAGCGTGATGTATCACCTACAGATGGCCCTGAAGATGGTGCATGGACATTTCCCTTCTGTAGAATGGTTTATGACTGAAACATAAATGTAAGGGTGTACCTGGCTGTGCTCGTCATACCCATGTAGCATACAGCTGTGAAACAGTGCTGTTGTCATGGAAAACATGAAGTTCATAGATGCAGCATGGACTATTTTCAGGGTGATGCAGCGTGTGCCCTCTGCCGCCTCATCGTGACGCTCTCTGAAGCAAAGGGTTTACAAAATTTCAGGATCCAGTGAGTACCTTTCTCTGTAAAACTTATACATATTATTCATGCCTTGTTGCCTTGCTTTATGGAAGAGCTTTACAGACTTGAATATCGCACTCTCAAATTTGTCATATACTACTGTGCATAGTTAGTAGACTTTCCCTGCTCAGCAAGCCTCTATGAACGAAGAGAGAACTATACTAACGTGAAACCCCAACCTCTTACACTGTCAGCATGGCATCAGCTGAAAATATTTCACAGAAATGCAATATACTGAGAGTGTAATATTCTGACTGCCTTCTTAAAGGAAAGACTTCAGACTGAAATGTTTTCCTTGTCAGGGTGTGTGTTTGTGTTCTGACCTAACAGCTCTCTGGTGGTGGAGGGAGCTTTCAGAATCTAAAGGTAGCTTTAGAAATCATATTATATACAGATTGCTTTGCACCATCTTTTTGAACTCTTGATTCAAAATGCTTGGTATGGAAAGAGCTGATCACCAGTGCTGTGAAAGACAGATTAAAGAATATGGAAGTAAGGATTTACTAAAGAGATTGGGATTAAGTTCTCCCTAGTGTTTTACCTCACTAGCTCCTACCTCCTGCTTCTATGCCATGGTGTGAGACCTTCTGCATCCCCAGATCAACATATGGGTTTTTGTTCCAACATTTCAACCTCATATGTTAATAGTAAGGAGATGGAGATCTGTGCAGAGCTGAGTGTGTATTTCATGATATATCTGCTACCTTATACAATGGATTTTTCTCTATCATGTAACCCCATCCTGAGAGAGGTGATTTGATTGCGGTGTGATTGCAACTGCCTCCAGAAACTATCCAGGCCAAGGCTAATCTTGAACTTGTTAATACCGTACTACTGGAAGATGCTAGTTTATATAATGCTAAAAGCAATGTAAGAACTAGTTTAAAAGAGTTTGTATATTATTGCATGGGAAATCTTAAGTTGTACTTTTTTAAAAAAGTGAAGTCATAAAAATGACTTTTTTTATGTGCATAGAAATACAGATTTTTAATTCTGCAAAGTCCTCTGGTCCTTGTGTTCTTGTCGTAGACTGTCAGGGGAGAAAAAACTAAAACCCAGGTGAACTGATCATCCCTTTGCTCTCTTTGAAAAAATTTTAGGTAAGCATTATGTTATTCTTCCTACCAGGCTTGCAGCCATAGCTGGCAGTTTTCTTTCTGTTAGTATCTGTGATTTGCTCTCCCTTTTCCTATATATTTCTTAGCTGCTGGGTGGATGCTATTATGGCGCATCCAACCTTTGGTATAAATAATTTATTCTGAAGGTTCAGTATGTTATAACATTCATGAAGCATCTTGCATTTATTTTTAATGCTTCTGCTTTCCTGAGAGCTTTCTACATCCAAAGCTACCATCAGAGAGAACTGTCAGTCTTCAAGCAGAAGAGACAAACTTTTAGACCATATCATTCTATTTTCTAGCTATAAATGATACGCTTCTGGTGAAGAGTGGAGCAAATGATTATTATTTAATATTTTGAAGAACCTGGCTTGGATGATGGGAAAATGTCTGTTTGCATTTGGCGTGAAGTCTCTGTAAGTAACTCCTGTGCTCGCAACCATGTGACTCACGTGCTGATCCTGTATGGGAAGCCAGTGAAATCCATTAAATATCGAAGGGCAAGTGGGTGACTCAGAGATACACGTGCTAAAATTGTAAAAAAATTACGTAGCTAGGGTAGCAGTAACCAGGAGTTGTTTGGTACTAGAGCACAACTAGGGAATGCACCCACCCCATACAAGAGAGGGAGAGACCGTCAGCCCTATGGGGGAAGGTGAGCCGATCTCCGCTGGTAGTGGTGAGGATGGTCATAGCTGTCTGTGCAGACAAACGACAGTTTGTTCCTTTCTTTCCTTCATGGTTCCTTCACAAACCTCAGCCAGCACCATGGGCTGTTACAAGCTACGATTTAGAAATGTGTAGGAATTGTATTTTAGACAGGCATTATTTAATGGAAACATTAATAGTGATGGGAGGCTCTTCCTTTTTTTGGGGGGGGGGGGGGGGGCACGTTGACAGGTTTTTTGTAGATCTTAGAAGCCTGTTTGATACCATCCTTGAATTTATGCCGACTTAGTACTAAAACTATGTTATAAGTCAAGCAAACTTGCCTTAGGTCAGTTGTATCAGACATGTTAGTTGAATTAAAATCTACCTTGTCTACAGGTAACACAGCAAATAGAGATCTAGCAGTGCAAGAGACATGGTCTCTGGTAGCTTCTCCTAAAAACTGGACCCTGATGCTCTTTGGTGTTTCTATTGACACGCTAGGCAGTGATATAATCTTGTGATTTGCAGACTTTCTCAGAAAAGAGGACTTGTAATAGAGCGAATAATGTCCAAGAGAGATTGAAAGAGGATGTGAAACTTTTGGAGTGAAATCAATGATAAAAGGAAAGGTTCCATACATGCTCATTTAGCATGTGCAGAGACTTAACTATTTGTTAGCCTTCTAAGAGGTTTGTGAAATATGATGCAGAGAAATTGGAACTGAACCACTGCCTGTAACAGTTTATCACAGACTTTGGAACCCTTTGCATGCACAAGTTTCTTCAATGACAACATTAGAAGGGGACTTCATGGCTGAAAATCAGTCCTGAAACACGGAGAGTGATATGACAGCAACTCTTACAAGGTATATCACAGTTCAGTAGCTGGAAGGTGAAGCTGAACTAATTCAATTTCAGAATAAGAGGGAGCTTTCCAGGCACAAGGAAGGAGAAGGCACTCCCTAGGAACAGAATAATTAAATGCTGTGATAGTTCACCTGATGAGTGGACACTGGGAGTCTTTCAGATTCTTTCCATAGAGAATTTTAGTCTGTGCTGGTTAATGAGGAAGAAAACAAAATTTTCTACATCAGTCTTAGTGTTTTCATGACATCTTGGTTTTGAATTCAGCTGGTTAGTACTTTCAGTTAGTTACTGAATCTTGTGCTGCAGTCAATTGTCTGCAGGCCTTAGAGTGTGTTTTAAATTTTTTTTTCATTTTTTATTTTTCCCCCTCCTTAAATGCATAACTAGAGAGATATAATCAGAGCTGGAAAGAGATCAGAACTCAAAGCTTGGATGGTTATGGATGAATGCTGCATAGTCCATTCTCTGTTTCATCATTCTTGGGTACCTGGCTGGTATTTCTTGTACATGTTGGATCAAATTCTAATCTATTTTAATTAGAGTTTTTGGCTCAGTGAATGGGTTGTGCTGTCCAGCAGATCAGACTGTATAATGTAATAGTACTTTCTGGTCTTAACATTAACAACTAGAGATAGTTTGGTCCCTACCAAATACTGCTATGCTTGTGTTAAATTGCATTAGTTTGTACTAATAAATTTCATTAAAATGTCGGTGCTAAGCAGTACTATGAACTAATAAAGTTGCACTGAAATTAAAGGTGTTAGCCCCTTAAATTAATTGAGAATTTGGTCTGCAGCTTATAATATATACCACAAAATTGAAAAAACCTAAAATTTCCAAACATTGAGTGCTATCAGATCACACCTGTGTTCCCTCTAAAATGAGAAGTTCAGGTACTATGTCACATCTCTTAAAAAACCAAAAGGTTTTATACACAGAGCATAAAATACCATGTCTTCTATATCTGTTTCTACCAATACCGTTCTTTTTTTGGCTTGAATGAATCAGTGAATTGGAGCAGGATTTTTTTCTTAAATCAGGTCTAATTCATGTTTCACTTGCATTAATTTTATTCCTTTGTTTCTACATTAGTTGAGTAATTAGTACTACATTAGTAAGTTAACTTACTCTAGGCTTATATTGGTCTGAGTAGAAACAGAATCAAGTCCATCGACTTTATTGTGATTTTTAGATTTTGTAGCTGCTTACAAACAACTTGGGCAAAATTAAGTGCAGAATGATATTTGAAAAAGTGGAATTACTTTCAAGGTTTTTTCTTTTTATTAAGCAGCATTTCCAGGAGATCAATCTTTTAATCAGACTGTGCTCTTTTCCCAGTGATGGGAATGGGTATCAATACGCACGTCAGCACTGGCTATAGCCTTCTCTGCAGCATGTTGATACTATGAAACATGATGATTCTCATATCTAACACTTTTATTCACTGACTGCATGCTTCTCTAAGTGAACCAGTACTTTATAAATACACTGTATGACTTGCTGCTTGGGAAACCATTTCCCTATGCCTGCCCCATTTGTAGAAGTTGATACAGGCAGCAAATGCCACTAGCAGTGTAAGTCTAAAATGAATTATCCTGCTAGGCCTTTGCTTTCTGTATATTTGCTGTGTTTTACTTGCCCCTGGCAAGTTACAAATGAGAGTAAGAAACATGACTTTTTGAGGGAAAACAAGCCATAGCCTTATAAAAAAAGGAACAATAAATAATCTGGGTAAATAGTCCTTGCCATGCTGAATTAATACACCCACAATCCTGTACAAGCCATTTGTAGCACAGCATACTCCTGTTTTTTTCTCCTTTGCTGTGCTGCAATGACTTCACTGAATTCCATGGGCCTGGTTTTGTAGACCACAAATCTCCATACAGACAGGTCTACCTGCTAGCACCGCCTACACTCTGAGCCCATAAGCTGCCTGCCAGCTTTGATTTGGGAGCTGCTTAGACACCAGAGCATGCTCGGTATCTGTCACTGAACAGTCATGCCTAAAAACTTCTCTATTATCACTGTGACAGTATAAACCTTCCTTAGGTCCCATTGCTGGACAATATACAGTGGTGTTAGCTTCACTGGTGCCATGATCAATGAGTTGTACAAGCATAACTATGAAGACACACAGTGATAAATCCAAGGCACTCCTTTGTAAGCTGCCTTTATGGGTACCAAAGCTATTATGGGTACCAAGTTGTTATGAGTTGCCATAGGTGATGGTACAGTACAAACCTACTGGTTAGATGCTAGCTTATGTAGTAGTGTGAGCTTCGTGAATGAATCACCTTTTTTAGGACACAATTAGTATTCACAGACATGCCTGCATGGCAAGTGTTTGAAGTACAGAAGCTGTGTACACATTGCTTCTCTTCCTGACTGTCCCTGCAGAGGTTTTGGAGTAATCTGACTATGTATCACATGTAGGCAAGTCCTTCTGACGTGAGAGAAGTCTAGATCCTAGAGAAATCCCTGGAGAAAGCTGTGGTTAAACCAGCAGAATTCACATGCAGGTAAAAATTGCTTAGGCAGCTGCATTATTCTACCAGCATCAGCCTGGTCCTTGAAGTTTACTGCTCACTGCTATGCATCAAGTTGCAATTGTCAGACTAATGTAGTTTTACACCAGGAAGCTCCTGCATCCTTGCTCCAAAAACAAGTGGTAGTTTTGCTTCCACTGCATTTTCAGAATGGGTGATACACATTTATTGGTCCTCTGTGCTCTCCATATATCACTTTCTGCTCCTGTATAGGTTTGCATAATCTCAGAGGCACAGCAAGAGGCAAAGCTCAGACTTTTACTATACTTGGCCTAAGTATTCTGCTGAGGTCAGTCCCAAGTGGGTTACCATTTACCACACAGATGAACATATTTTGACTGTTAAGTCCTACCTTGAAAGGCTTTATGCGGTAGCATGGTGGCACATGTAGCCTGTATCCTTAGCTCTGTGCAGGGAATCGGAGAAGCACAGAATGTTAGGGATTGGAAGGGACCTCGAAAGATCATCTAGTCCAACCCCCCTGCCAGAGCAGGACCACCTACAGTAGGTCACCCAGGAATGCATCCAGGTGGGTTTTGAATGTCTCCAGAGAAGGAGACTCCACAACCACTCTGGGCAGCGTGTTCCAGTGCTCTGCCACCCTCACAGTGAAAAAGTTTTTCCTTATGTTAACGTGGAACCTCCTATGGTCCAGCTTGCACCTGTTGCCCCTTGTCCTATCATTGGCCATCACCAAGAAGAGCCCAGCTTCGTCCTCCTGACACTCGTCCTTTAAGTATTTATAAACATTAATGAGGTCACCCCTCAGTCTCCTCTTCTCCAAGCTAAAGAGACCCAGCTCCCTCTGAATGTATCCTACAGTAAGCAAACCAGACTCAAAACAGACCTTTCTCAGAAAAAAACTCTCCTTTAGTTGTCTGTTCACCAGCCAGCATAGCCCTAGCACTTTCTGAACAGAGGTGTAGAACAGCCTCGTGCCTTGTGGTGTTCAGCACTGCCAGGCTAGAGAGGACAAAATCCTCAGGACATCTTTCATATTGTCAGTTGACAGGATGGGGGCCAGCTGGCATCTCTCCTCTATGGCCTAGACAGCAAGCCCCTTGTTCTGTCCTGAATCTATTATGGCCCATTTTTCCCTTGAGTGAGTGTTCAAGTTGTTGCTGCTGTTGCTATGCCTCAGTAACAGCCCTCCTCTGATGGCTATAGATAACCTTTTCCTCTGCTGTCTCCCCTGTGAAGGTGGTGCCTGCATGGTTCCCAGGGCCTTTGATGGCAGCAAACTTTATTTATCATAATACCCCTCACATGATACAAATATTAAATCTTGGACTCCTCCGCTTCTCTACATACCACTGTAGAACTTTTCGCCCCTGAACTATACTATTATTTGAACTGCTGCCTTTTGTTCCCTCTTGGCAGCGCTATTCAAGACCTTCTCTGTCTTCTGAAATTGCTCTCCTTACAGTTTCTGATATCCCTTCTAACCTAGGGAGACATAAGTGGGAAGAGAGGGGTTTGTCCTGATTTCTGTTTCAGAGAAGCCAATCCTGCAGCAGCAGAAACTGAGGTCTGTTGTACAGAAGACTCACAGCCAAACCTCTGATTTCTGGCAAAGCAAGGACCTTAATCACGGTTTATCCCATTTCTAGTGTGTCTTATCAATGAGGGTGTTTGATACAGTGAATACCTAAAGTTTTTTGGTTGTCATTCACCCCTCTATAGCTTGGTTTAATTCAGCCTTAGAACAGAAATTCTCCAAACATCAGATGTTTCATGGGCACTTGTAGACAGCTAGAAGTGTCAGATGATTTAGCACTGCCATCACTTGCTGTTAGGTCCATGATCATCTGTGTGTGTAACATGCTACAGCTGGAAAGAGCAGAGCGACGTAAAGGGCAGGCTGCTTTAGAAATATGAGAGCAATAAGAAAGTAATTTATGAATGGGAACTCTGCCCTTTGGCTGTACCGATGAATCCCCAGCCCCTTATTCAAAGCAGGTGGTGCATGATACCATGCTCCAGGCAGTAGATGAGGATGGGTATCCCGAGCAGAGAGCATTTAACTTGTCAGTCACAATTGTGTCCTCACCTGGAGTGCGAGGATCCATGCAGAGAGGACGAAACACCTGACCTAGCCAGCCAAGCCTCCTAGTGCCAGAAGCTAGGAGGCAATGAGGCAGCAGCAAGAGCTGTCTGCCCTTTGTCTCTGTTACAACTGACAAGTTTTATGCCTAAGGAAGGGATGAGAAAGCACTTTATTTAAATAGCATATTATATGGCTGTATGTGTGTGCTTGCACAAATGCAGGAAGGTCAGCTTTAGGGGGAAATGTGGTCATCTCTGATTAAAATAACTGCATGTGGGCCAATAAGCTTAGCAAATTATTAAATAAAACAGAAGCCAGTCTATGTAGAAGATTAACTGCTGGTATTTTTTTCTAAAGTAGCCTTTCGGCAGCCCATCTCATACACACATGTCTCTGAAGCAAAGGAGGTAAAGCAATTCCCATCTTGCTCCAGTTCATTGCATTAGGGGACCTTGAGAACAGGAAAAGGCATCTAGAAATGTGCGGCTCTCCAAAAGACGGACTTTTCCATTAATGTCAATGAAATTATTTTTAGTTTCATAATAAAGCCCTCTGCATAATTCTTCCACTATTTATACATCTCATAAAGATTCAGCCTGCATGGAATGAAAGGCAAAAGGGGTGAAAGGGGAAAAAGACAGGAGGCGGGGGGTGGGGGAGCAGAAAACCCGGTAATTAATCAGATTACTTGTAGACTGGGGAACTGACAATGAGTGTACCCTGTCCTAGAAAAGAAATGGTTGAAACCATGCCGTATTTATTTTGGTAGTGTGGATGAGGGATGGTGTGTTGTATTATATTTTTATACTTCATATTGCGTTTCCTCCCTCTGCTGGCCGTTGGATACAATGAAGAAAACAACAAAACTCTCAAAAGACAGAAGTATTAAGCTCAAAAGTCTGTGGCATATGCTGAAAAATTAGGTCATATCATACTTTAGTGCAATTAGTCCTGGAAATGGCTGACAGGCATCCCATGTACAGATCAGAACAATTCTTACAGAAGATTTAAAGTACAGCTAAATGCAGCCCTCTTTCCTTTAGAGAGATAGCAGATATTCTCACTTGTTAATGTTACAGTAAATATAGCCTGCAGAATCAAACTTGGAAGTTATAAATAACTTTTCTGAAAAAACAACTTCAGGTCTGTAATTTTAGAAATAGTATTTCTTGGCTTTATATTACAGTGACATTCTGTGTACTTATAGGGGTTACTGATTCTTCCCTTTGGGTTTTTTTTCCTTTTTTTCTTGAAAGTATTTCCATAATGTACAGACCTAAGGGAAAAACCTTGCTAAAGCAGTTATAATGAAAAGATTCCACCCTATGTACTAAAAAAAAATATAAAAATAAAAAAATAAAAAAGATTAATTTTGAAAATTATTTAAAACACTGAGTTTCTAAATAAATTTATGTAAGCTAGCTGGCTGAAGGTATTGATTAATAATACTGCTCTATAGGAGAAAATCAATGCTACAGACTTACACAAAAGGAATAACTAGCAAATAAAAAGATAATCTTGACTATAACGTGGATGCTACTTTCCACTCCATAGGACTGGGGTATTAACCTTGCAAATAATGTTATTCTAGTGACTACAAACCATAAACTATAAATCTTAGACATATATATTGACGTTGCATGGAAGTGTTTTTATATTCCTTATAGCAAGCCAGAATCAGTAGTATGGAATTAATAACATTAAGCTTCTTAACTATTCTTTGAGATATTGTAGTAAATATTCTAGCCATTTTATGGTTGAATAAACTGAGGCAGAAAGAAGCTTGTTCAACAGAGTCTAGGAGTGCTGATTTCTAATCCTTGTATTGATACACATATTAAGAGCAGGTGGAGATTTTTTTTTTCTTTTGAAGGGATGCATTTAGAGCAATAGCTGATGAGGTTTAGAGAAGTATAGTGTATTCAGTAGGAATTTAGCTAGGGGAAAATGCTGGCAGATGCTAAGGAATATTCCAGTTAAACAAAGACATCTGTGAGGAGTGGCAGTGCTGGGAAAATAATTCTGTAGTCAGCAGTAAAGGAGGACTGAGTTAGAGCTGCCATGGCAGGCACGGGTTGGTTCTGGGATGTCAGGGGGACTTTTCAGCAGTGTTGTAGCTCATCTGAAGGAGCCAGTTAAAAGCACAGGAAGAGTACAAAGAGCGAAAGCTTTAAAACATAGCATCAACAGTAGTAGTAACATTAGGAATAGGAGCATCTTGGATTTTTTCACATCTCCTCACCACTGTCCAACTGTCTGCCCAAACCTGAAATGGCTCAGTCAGTGGGTGACGCTTCTTCAGCACAGGCTACTTTCCTACCAGTTGCATTTGCTCTGTGAAGATTAGCAGAGATGCTTCTTCTATTCATCTTTTATTGATTTGTTAACTATCTGCCATGGTAGGCACCAATGCAGTGGTCCAGCTCCTTGATTTTATTAACTGCCTTGCACTCAGAAAAGTGAATGTCTCATTTTGTTATTTTGCTGAAGAGTCAGCTTTATTATAACATTTAAAGATTAGAGAAGGTCTATACATGCAAATATATTCCCAACAATGAATGGGAAATATTCACACAGAGATTTAACACCTTTGCAAAATTATGGCTGTATGCAACAGTAATGAATCCCTTTCACTCTTTCAGAGTCTCTTGTTTGACCACAACTTGCCAAGAACAGCACAGGTTAGGGAGTTCACAGGGATACATCCTCCCTGTTCGTATGGCTGCAGTGCCTACTTTAAACCTGCTTTTTCCTGTAGCTTAGATGGAAAGACCATTTAAAAAACAATTGCCTCTTCCTTTTCTTCCACTGTTAATTCCCTGTGATTGCATACAGGGACACCACGTGTAATGTGGAAGGCTCTTTTACCACCTCTAAAGATATCAAATTACTATTTTTGTTGCCCATTAGTGTCTTCCTGATTTCAGTCTTTAGATTCTTTTTTTTTGTAGTTTTTTGAGAATGATCTAGTAAAACATTGTCATACAATGAGAAATATGAAATGCACTCTCTTGTTCCTAGATTCATTACTGTTCTCTTTGGGAACCTCATATAAAGTTTTTGACGATTTGACAAATGGGGAGCTCCCAGAACTGGTTTTCAGAATGGCCATACTGCATAAGACAACAGGATATTGTTATGAGTGGATACATAAATCCTACATATTGAAGAGTAAGGCAGAGCCTAAGAAAAGCCTCCTAAATTGTGAATGGAGAGTCCTCAGCACATTTCCACAAAGTTTAGAGGGAAGGTACCTCGTAGAGTGTTTAGGAAAGAGGTGGTTGGGTATGCCCTGAATCGTGACTGCTGGATGAAACCGTAAAATAAGCCTATGCTAATAGATAAGTTGTGTTTTCTGAAAGGATGTAAATACATATCATGGGGGTGTTATTTTCTTTTATGTATTTCAAGTATTACTAAGTTATTTGTGAACCACTACTATTTTGTAGCATTTACTGTTAGTGTTTTCTGTCAAGGGAACAGGTGTTCTAGTCCCATTAAAAATCACCGTAAATGGTCCCCAGCCCACTTTGAAACACACAGAACTTTTTGGACTGTGGGTCTTGGTGTGAATTTGTAACTCTGACTTTTTCTTTGCAGTCTATTGACTTCAGTGATGTTTCCCTTTCACAGCAGAAGACAAATCCGGGTAGTTCAGCAGATCCAGAGCCTGAGCTCAGAAAGCTGAACAGGGAGAAGACCTGAACTCTTACCTCAATATCACATGTCGAAATTCAAGTGTTTCCTGAATCATCTGTTTACCTGATATTGTCTTCAATTCACTGCTGTAGTCCTTGTGGAGTATGTTGCAACAGACTGAATTATATTCATCCTTTATCAAGCTGCATGTGGAAATGGTGCGCTAAATAGACTCTGAAGGTTGTCTATGATTTGCATTTAGCAGTTAGTAATGGTTACTACTGCCATCCCTAGAATACTCTCATTGCAGTTATAACTGATTTCTTCTGGGTGCTAGAAAATACATGCTGAAGCTGGTAAGAGAGCAATGTTGATTTGAATATTTGCTGAGTTATATTAAAGTAATAGGACCAGACCAAATGGATGCCAAATGCTTTCAGCTTCCATTGGCCTCTGGGATTTTGTAACTCGGTGCTTTTTAACCTCAGGCCTTTAGAAAGCATTTATTTTTCTTTTCATTATGTTCTGATAGACGTGTGGGTTTTGGTGCTTTTTTCCTTCTTCCCCTCTTTCTCCACAGAACTGTATGGAGAAAATGTTTTGATTTCCTTCATCATAAGGACAGTTCCTTTATTCTATGCCCTGTGGTCAAACATAGCTTCATATGTTGCCCAGCTGATTTTAAAGATTTCCTGCATGAAAATGCCAGCAAGCACAGTATGTCCTGCAGCATCCTGCAAGGTGGAGGATGTATAAATGACAACAGATAGAAGACGTGCAGTTAAACATATAGTAATGGGGATTCAGCAAAACAAGTATGAAAGAGATTCAAGCACTTAATAGACATTTTTTACACGGCTTTTAGACAATGGGCAAAGATAACTTGCAAAGCAACCTCTCATCTGATCAAAAAGAACTTTCACTTCCCTATGTATATTTTTGAGGAACATATAAATGTGGTAAGACACACTTTGATGGCAAAGTCAAGAGGAAAATATAGTCTTTTACCTACTAAGATATGTATGCATGACTAGTAGAGTTGATATGTGTATGCCATTAAAAGTAAATATATCTGTACATATTGTTACCAAGCTCCTAACAGTGCTTTTCATTTTTCATTCTTCTACATGGACAGTGTCATTCTCCTTCCCTAAAGATTAATCTTACTGGAGCAAAGGCCAAATAACCCAAAATCTCACTGTATGGAAGATTTATTTGAGTGGGGCAGGTAAGTCTAGATTTTTTTTAAACATTTTTATTCTTTTTGCTTCTGAATAGAAAAAATCTGAAGTGATTATGTATTTCCCTCAAAGTGCACACCAGTCATACATATACCTTCTACATATGTGCTCAAGTAGATGATCATGCTAATGAGAACACAGCTAACTTTGGCAACTACCTAATTCTTACAGGCAAAACCAGGTTTTCTTGTGCATTGAATATGTTTGCTCCCACAAACAGTTCTGTCTCCCTTTCAGTCACTTGAAAAAATGGACCACTAATTCAGAGGTGGCTTTTAGCCTAGCTTGCTGTTGCTAGCTCCAAAGAATTTAGTTGTTGAAAGGGCAAAACATATGGGAAGGGCTAAAAACTGGGGTTAAGTGCTAAACATCTTTTTTTTTTTTTATGTCTACGTGTATTGCTATATGTTAATGGTATTCTTTTATGAATTATGGTGCAGTACATGTTCATGCTGACCCAGCAATTCATCTATTGTGTATGCCTGATAACCCAGTGCTAATAGCTTCTCACACACATTAACACGTCAGAGTATAGAAAGACACAGTAATGTGGTTTAACTGTATAGTCCTATTGGGCGTGTAGGATGTTGTAGCAGATGGATTTTCTGTAAATAACAAGTACATTTAACCTAAAGAAACAGAAAAATATGTCACCTCGCCAGGAACTCTTATTCTCAAAGTAGAAGAGCTCTCTCTCTTGCCTTCCTGGTGGCAGCTGGTTGAGATGTTTATAGCAAACGGATTATTGTTTCATCTTTTACTGTGTGGTATTCGCTGTTGCCTTATTCAACCATGTAGCAAGATGTCTCACAACTGACCTTAAGAAACAAAAGTTATGATGTGAGAAAGCTAGCAAGAGGAGGATGGGAGTGATGGGAAGGATGGGGGAAACACCATGAGGTTACTTAAATATTCCCTGTATGAACAAATTGAAAAATTATAGTAGTGATCATTCAGTGCATTTGCCTTAGCCATGAAGAGTTTAATTTGTATTTTGACTTTGTTCCATATCTTTTCCTTTCTCTCCTTTGTCAGCTCTAGCCTGACATAATTTTGCTCAAGTCCATACTCTGCTACACAAATGTGCTGTATTATCGGTTCAAGTTTGATGTCTTCCTGCTATGTCAGGTACATTTTGCTTGTGTGTCATGGAATAGCTTAACTCAGGATGGTACTTCAGCACATGTTCAATGTAGCCCAGGCAATACCACATTTCTTCAACAATGGGTGTGCTTGCTATATTGAGTCAGGGAGATTTGGGAAATTGATGTAATACACTACAAAACATACATTATTCAATAAATATTTCTGCTTTTCCTATTTTTTCAGAAATCCTTAAAACCTGCCAAATAATATCAGCAAGTCAATACATTATTAATCCAAATTCTTCCATTTATTTTTGCAGAAATTTGTAAGCAATACTGAAGTTTTATTGAGAAATTTTTACCAAAAAATAAATTGCGGTTTGCACACTGCTTGCAAGCATTTACAGAAATTCTGTACTGCAGCCGGTGGCAAAATACAGCATGTGATGGGGTTCCTGTCTTCTGCCAGAAAGCATTGTGAGTAACCAGTGAATTTGAAAGTTTGGACCTGAAAATAAGCTATCAGCTAAAATTCATAGGCGTAAGTTAAGTAAAGGATTGCTTATATACTTCTGGCAATATGAACATAAACATACTGATTTTTTCTGTTTAGTTGTTTCTAAGTATTTTCACAATGAAAAATTATTACTTAATAGACTTAGAGTGAGTAAATGCAATGAGATGGTCTCCTAAGCCAAACTGCAGCTCTGTCAGAGTCCTAAAAGGAAAAATGAAACAAAGGGAGGATAAATTGGCGTTCCTAGATATAGTGTGGGAATAAAGGAAAACAGAAAAATCCTACGATATTTCTGGAATTTATATACATACATGCTTTTAAAATGGAACTTCTTTTTAGAGGAAATACAGGACAATTTAGGTTGCTCTGCCTCTCCAAACTACAGTTGTAGAAAAGTAACTCAGGCTTCGCATTGAATTTATGCTTGTTAAGGGTTGAGGCTGGACTGGCCATTAACAAATGACAGACGCTCTCTATTAACCCCTCTCCCCTCCCAGAAGGGGAAGGGAGAGAGAACAAGGGAGAGAGATTTTATGGTTTGGAAAAGAAAACTAAAAACAGCTTTAATGAAACAATAATGATAAAAGAAAAGATAGTAAGAAAAATAAGAAAAATAATGAAACAAATGCAAATATATACAAAACCAATACCGAAACCAACTCCCACACCCCCTAGCCTGATGACAATGCTGCAGGGCTGGCACTGGGGAGTCCCAGGCTGGACTCAGCAGCAGAAAGAAACCAGATTCAGGAGCTGGATTTGGGAACTGGATCCAGGAACCCACAGATCAGGATCGAAGACAAAAGAATGGACAGAGTCCTCCTCAGATGTCAGCCATCGAAGAAGAGGGCTTGACTCTTGTGATCCCTCAGCTTTATACTGAATATGATGTGTACGGGATACTTAGTTGGCCGGTTTTGGGTCACCTGTCCCGTCCGCTCCTCCCTGCAGGTGTGACCTTTTTACTTACTGACGACCCTTTTACTTACATCACTTCAATGTGGGGCCCAAGATTCAGCAGTGGCCTTGGTTTCTATAGGAGCAAGTACAAGCAAGAGCCTTTCTGCATACCATTCCTTGGTAGGAACTATAAACATCAAGTGCTATCACTTCTAGAGGCAGACACTGTCTGGTAAAACATGCTGTTAACTTCAGAAAGTGCAGTCACTTAGAAGAGACTTAACTGAAAAGTAAAATCACTGAACAGAATTAGTTCTGGTTTAGCTCAAACCAGGACAATACCATTAAATTTAGCAACTTGATACAGTAATAACAGCATTCCCTGTCATTGTCTTTCTATAGTAAGTATGCTATACATTCAACACCTTTTATTGCTTTTTCTGTCAATCCACTCAGCCAATTGTTCATAGATAAACTCATTTGAAAATTTAGGTAATCTTGCCTAGTTGGCATCTGTCAAAAGTGGGTAAATGCTATGGTGTACAAATTAGAAGTAATTACATTCTCCATTTCTGTCCTTACCCTTGATGATAGTCATTCCTAATCTTAGTATTTCAAATATTTTGTTAGGCTGCTTCCACAGTAATTTTTCCACTATCTTTCTAATACGGCATTTTTACAAGTTCCCTGGGAACAAACTTTCTACCTTGGTACTAAAGACTTGCTCCACAAAGGACACTTTAGTTGCAAGTGTAAATGCGTTCTTGTTCTGGATAAAAGGTTGCTCCCTATGGCTGGGACTTCTTCACAAGTAGAAAACAGCAGTGCGGAAGGAAAGCTGTGGACTAAGCAGGGGGTGCTCTGCACTTCTGCAAGCTTGCAGCCTGGGAGCTCCCTTTGCCTGTGACTGCCCATGGCACTGGAGTGAAAAGAAACATTATAGAGCTGAGGGGAAGGAAAAAAAAACACAAAGAGAATGAGGAGGGAGGCAAAGTTATAATGCTCAACGCTACACTTAATGAACAGAAAAAAGGAAGAAGGATCAAACAATGGTGCTGTGTCCTCACACCCTTTTCTTTAACTTCCCCTGAAGGCAGTGATGTTTATTCCATCTGTAATTCAGCCCAGGCCTTCAAACAGTCAAAACTTGAAGAAAATGATCCATGTTTTGTGATTTGCTATAGTCTTTATCCTTACTGTAAATAAGGTGTCCACGCCACTTGGATTTAGGGGTATTGAATTGCCCTATGGAGGCTAGTGTCTTTTTCCATTGATTGTGTAAGGAGTCTAGAAAGACTAGTCTTCCAAGGAAGGTGTTTAAAAAGCTTGTCCGTAGTTAAAGATTATCCCCTTCCCCCAGTACACCTTCCTTTTATACCATTCTCCACTGTGATATTTTGGAACAGAAATATTTTGTCTGGTTTCTCCCTTAAGAAAGTTATATTTGGAGACTGCTGTACAAGAAAAGATCTCTGCAAACTGATGCAGAGTATTATTTTTTTTTACCCTCATTATTTTTTAGTTGCCTTGGCTTATTTTTATAGTTCTGCCTTTCTTCCTCCTCACCAGATTGTTTATACTTAAAAAGAAATAAGCCTTCTGCTTGTTGCATAGTCAGTTCTCTTTACATTTTTCTTAAGTTACCGTTGGTTTCTGTTGTCCTTTTCCATGTTTAGCTGTAGCCAGGATAAATTTCAATGACAGCCTTTCCAACTGTTTCTAAATATTTCTCAATTTTCTCACAGACCAATTTCCATATGTTATAAAATTCAAATCAAAATTCCATAAGGCGTTTTCTCCATCCCTCCAGCCATCATCCCAAAAGTGAAGGGGTTCAGTTTGTTCAGGTGGAGCTTGCTTTCTACGCCCCCAGCACCAGCAAATCTGTTGGGAGTAGGAGGACAGTGGAGCACGCCGCCCACGGCCACCTGCTCTGCCAGAGGGCCCAGAGCCTCGCCAGCACAGTGCCAAGGCATCAGCTCAGGGTGGGAGTCTGCAGGAGGCACAGATCCGCCAGGAGATGCACTACTTCACTTCTCCCTCACTTGCTCTCTCCTGGGTAACCTTTGCTGACAAAGATAGAGCCTGGTGTTGGGGGTTTTTTTGGTTTGGGGTTTTTTGGGTTTTTTAAGTCTCCCTCCTGGCAAATTACTTGCTTATCTTACCTACAGGCATTTAGTCAGTTGTAAGAGTATAGCCTTATGTTTCTAGCTAGGCTGAAAACTGTGTAATACAGGTAGAGCATAATTGCTTCCTCAGTAAACTGGTTAGCAGTTTGCACAACCTTGCTGTTGAAATAGCAGCATCTATATCGGAGGTGTGACTGTCAGGGGAGGAGGCTTCATCACTTCTACAAGGACATAATTTTAATGTAGACAAGGCCTTAAACAAGGTCTTATTGGGTGCTTTTCTAAAAAAACCACAAACAGCACCAAAACAAAAAAACAACCCACCAAAAAAAAACCCCAAACCCCCAAACCACACCCTCACCCTGAAAACAAGACAACAAAAAACCCCAAACCAAATTCCAATTCTCATATATGAAAAATAGAAGCTACAGGCTCTTTTTGCCATATAAGCACCTAACTAGCATCAGCAAGTTGATTGTGGCTATTCAGCTGTACTGCCTGCAGACACTGCAGCTTTGCTATATTCCAACCTCCCTGATCTCTTAACAGGGACTCAGGGAGGGGGGTGGGAGAGTGGAGAGAGAGAGAGAGAAAGAGAAAAAGAGTTATCCTGGCATCCCCCCTTACTCACTGGGAAATTGTTATTCTCTCATGGAAGGCAATGAGAGTCATAAGATAGAAATTAGGTCACCGATTACTGTTGTTTTAATATTAGCTGAGCTTACTTCTCAGTTATCCATTAGGTTAATTACAATGGCACGAATTAAGCCCCCTGAAAAGTCATTATTATTGATTCCCCAAATCTACAGAACTCTATAATGCCAGGATCTAATGAAACATATATGTTGGCTAGATACAGATTGCCCCTGATTAGCCTACTGTCTATACTGGGAGAAAGCAGGGCAGCTTCCAGTAGGTCTTCTCCAGCCTGCTGGATTGTGGACACCTGAACTTGCCCAGGGGTTCAGGGTGGTCTTGAGCATATTGGAGAGTGCACTATGGGCTGTATACTAAGTCCAGTTTTCCTGCAGCTCTCTCAGAAAGCCTAGGTGATACCCTCTATATTTACTTCTTTTATATTGTGACACTTTCTTTTTTTCCTGCAGACAATTTTAAAAACATCCACTTTTACTCTGTGAACCTGTAGTTTCATGAGTATTATCTGATATGGGCCATGACTGCTTTCTCTGGGACAGCTCTTCTAGTCTTGAAGAGCACAGCTGTACTTAGTGTTCTTTGGGTAAAAGTGCATGGCTGGAGATGACTTGGCAGAGAGCCTGACTTTCACATTAGCCAGACTTTTGTAGCATCAAACAGCATTGGGTACCAGGACCAGTGGTGTGGGGAGCACATCAAACACCTGACTGAGCCTGGGCCTGGGGAGGTAACCGCTAATTTGCAGGTGTTTCCAGAATATGTACCTGATCTCTTAGGAATCCTGGGCTGTGCAGAAAGAGGTGGGGGACTATGCAGTTGTCAGGACACATACATTTTACCATGCAGACATGGATGTCTGTCTGTAGGGGCAACAGGATGGTGGATGTGTTGCAGAACAGTCTGTGCTCACAGCCACTCTAAAAGTACTTTTGCATGATCAGGTACAGTGGCACAGCCACTTAGCTCAAACAGGTCCTTTCCATAGACTTTGAGAGCAAGGCCATAATTCTGTTATTCTCTGAGTGGGAGGAAGGAGTCATTAATAAAAATCCTTAGCTTGATTTTTCACGGTTTTTTTTTTTCCTATGCCTAAATTATTTTACAAGTTAGCTAAAAGAGGGCCATGATGCAAAAAATGCTTATGGGTACTCCTTAAGAGCTTATTAAATATTTGTGTTTAAAGACATCAAAAGAAGTGATGAACAGACCATTGTCTTTCTGGTGAGACAGAAACTTAGCATAAGAGGTACAGTACCTAAAGAATAACATGAATTTATATTAGGCTATAAAGATAATAATGTTGAGGGGGTTGCAATCCCTCAATCTCCCAATGATTTCTGGTAATAATGTGATCATTGTGCAATGCCTTCTATTTTCATTACTTTCATTGTCACATAAATAAGGCATCAAAGTTTTAATACTTTGTGAACAGTATTCTCTAAATTACAGTAATGTAGTACACTACTTTGACCTTTTCAATATTGTGTGATTTGGTTGGCTGGTCTTTCTATTTATAGCTGTGCTGAGTGGTACGGCATGAGTGAGTGGATACCAGCTAATGAAAATATAGAACACTGGAAAAGTCAAGTGAAGGTACTATGTTAGAGCATAATATAAGATTTCACAAAATGTATAGCATTAAGTATTGAAATTCTGATAAATCATTCTTGTGACAAAAGGTATAATGAGATTAGAAATTGCAACAAAAAAAATTAATCCTTTCTAATGACATAGATTTTGCCTAGACGGGGAAATAGTGTGAGTTTAACTTGATCTCATTATACTCCTAAATTTGTAATCTCATTTTCCTCCTCAGATGCTTCACTTAAAAAGACAGCTCTTTGTGTGTGATTGGGTGTGATACATTCTATATTTGAGAAAAGTTACTTAATCCTTCAACTTTGGTGCACCGGCAAGTGAGTAATCCTCAAGGAAGAGGGAAACTTCCTTCCTAAGACTCGGAAGAGTCTTATGGTTCTTATTCAAGGTTCTGCAGTATGCAACCAGCTTTGACTGGGTCTATAAATCTTCCCTGTTCCAGTGGTTTCAGCCCTTAGAAAGCCTGTTCCAGGCTGTGAGGAGAGACACATGCAGAATAATTAGAGCGCAGAACTCCACAGCCAGGACATAGATTACAAAGATGAGGTTTTGGCTGTCAGTGCTGAGCAAAAGCTATGGTTTGAACCATAGCATGCCTGCAGTGGACCTAGGAGCCTCTCTTAGCCAGCTATTAACCTCTGGATCATGATTTTTTACTCACTTGCTCCATGAAGCAGATGGCTGAGGGGGAGGCGGGAGGGAAATGAAGAATGTTATTTCACTGGAACAAGTTATGTCTTTTCTCTTTCCCTACTTACTGTATTCTCGTCTAAGTACTAAAAGATTGCATTAAAAGCTCTGAATGGTTTTTAGCTGTGCTCATTTGTCCTAAGAGGATAAAGGACATAAGAAGAACCTGCTTATTCCTGTGAATCCATAACTAGAAAAGTGAGCACGTGCAGGAGCATCTTTTCCAACACATGCGTATGTATGATCTCCTGCCTGCTCACTAAGAAGCAAAGAAATAATGTAGGATCCAGGTTTTAAGTGGCTGTCAGGGCTGGATATGCAGTGATTTCTTTCTCAACCTTGGACTAGGAATATGCATGAGCAAGTAATGAGACATTTAGGAGCTCAAATTAGTCTCTTCTCTTAGCAACTCCCTTCTTCCCATACATCAGAACACTCTAACCAGTCCTTCCCTCTTTATAATCCACCTCCAGCATTTGAGCAACACAGAAGCTTCCAAAATGCAAGTGCTTTCAACAGGAATCCATCTACCATAAGTATCTGGCCAGAAAGGGAATGCAGGGAGAGCTGGATGGCAGAAGCAAGCTTCTGCCCTCCTAGCTCAGACACCAGGGCCAGGAAGCAGCTACCACCAAGAAGCTGTGTGCACTGCACACAGACTCCAGCCTCCTGGCTGTGCTGCCTTATCTATGTAACTAATAGCTGCAGTATAATTGCAATGCACAGTTCAACCCCATTTTTTTCTACTTATGTCTCTGTCAGTTCACAGATTGCACACCACTCATTAAAGGATCTTTGTGCTGTGGGAGATCCATGCAAAATGTACTGCAAGTGTGCCTGTGTCTTTGTTCTTAGTCCTACTGAGCAAAGCCCTCTCTCTTGGGCTTCCTCTTTCCTCATTTCCATTTATCCACTCCTCATTTGCTTCCAGCTATCCTGCTCGTTTCTGTTTTCCATCTCTTTCCCAGTCTGTCTCTTGATGGCCACTGAACAACTTGTCACACCCCTCTGCCGCTCTCCTGGTTTCTCTCTCTTCCCAGTTGTCAGCTGTAAGGCTCCACTTCCCAAACTGTTCCCTGTGTACCCAGTATCAGCCCCTGCCCATCTGTTTTATTACTGCGGACTTTGGGATCTCCCTGTTGTCCTCCTCTCCACTGCCTCAGTCCAGCAGAAATCTAAGCAGAAGAGCACAGAATGAAATCTCCACTGCCAAATGCATGCACACAGGCTAAGTTGCCAGTAGCCCATCTCTGGGACTTGAGGTGCTAAACTGTAAATAGGTTTTCCTAAGAATAAGCACGTCAATAGTGAGGGTAAGGGAAAATGTACAAAAAGCTTTTAAGATGGTTGATGTGGTACAGATTATCACAACAATGGTAATTAATAATTTTTTAACACAAAAACTACCTCCTGCCATATTTCAGATCCCCTCATCAAAGCATGTCATGGGTAACTGGAATTTTTTCAATTCATCATTTACAAGTTCTTCCACTCTGGCCAAAGCTCTGTGAGTGCATGGTGTGTTATATTTATACTTTACACTCTACAGAGCTAATTAACTTGAGGCAGACAGTGGCAGAGAACATGAAAGTTTGGCAAAGCCATTAGCAACTGAAAACACATTCAAAATGGAGCATGCTGGGCAACCTTACTATTATATAGAACTAAACAGTTTGTTAATAGACAGAGAGGCTGGAAACAGTATTCAAGAAGGTGTGTAACTGTGGGTTATGCAGAGTCAGAAAGCTTTTTGCTCACTGAAAATTGCTACCTTGTACAGTTCTGTGTGTCCATAAAGTTACCAAATGTGGGAGGTTTATCACAGAATCACAGAGTCATAGAATGGTTTGGATTGGAAGGGACCTCAAAGATCATCTAGTTCCAACCCCCCTGCCATGGGCAGGGACACCTTCCACTAGACCAGGTTGTTCAAGGCTCCATTCAACCTGGTCTTCCAGTATTTAAAGGGTGGCTACAAAGACAGAGATTTCCTTTGTACAAGGAATCACAAGGTGAGGGGTAATGGGTACAAGTTACTCCTGGGGAGATTCTGACTGGACACGAGGAAAATTTTTCACAATGACAACAATCAGCCACTGGAATAATCTCCCCAGGGAAGTGGTGGATTCCCCAACACTGGACACTTTTAAGTTGCAGTTGGACAGGGTGCTGGGCCATCTTGTCTGGACCATCTTTTTGCCAAGAAAGGTTGGACCACGTGATCCTTGAGGTCTCTTCCAACCTGGTATTCTATGTTTCTATGAAATGTATTTTCATTTTGCCTCTTGTCTGCTAGACAGAAAGACTGGTTCACTGCAGCTGTTTGGCCAGTCCCTCGTGGCCTGGTTGGGTCTAGGTCTCAGAGTCCCTCACCAGACACAAGACTTGGGGACACTGTGAGCTCACAGCTCTCACTTGGCCCCTCCTTCAGGCTTTTTTCAGTTTCCCAAAGCAATTTTCTCCCTGGGCTGCCCAGCTCCTACTGCTGACTAAGCCAGGAGGCTTAAGGTGCCAGCAGAGTGGGATCCTGAGCTAGGGGCAGTCCTGAACAGCCAGAGCAGTGGGACAGACCTTTTGTTGCCAAAACACCGTCGCTTCAAGCAGGCATACTGGAAGTATTTGCATTTCTCAGGTTTTGTTTTATATAAGCACAAAGGGGAACAAAGTAACTTTAGAAGCAAAGACAGTCCTTCTGAGGGCAGACGGTTTTCATGTTGCCTTTTGTTTTGCTTTTTACTTTACCTCTTGCAAGGTGAATCCTCTTTTGCCTGTCTTGTAATAAAGGTGGTTGAACAGAGCACAGGCCGGAAAGCCACTGCGACCTGGCACAGGCTATTCAAGCCCTTAGCAAAAGGTAGCTCGTTTTGACCTGCAAGAGCTTATCTTTTCAAGAGTCTGTGCTCTAGGTGCTGGAGTTGAAATAGCAAGCCCTGCTTGCCTTGTTCTATCCCTGCTGTATCTTTGAAACCCAGTAAATCTCCCTCTGCCAAACCTACCCTTTTCCATCACAGGTGCCAGAAGGTCACCTTTTGGGAACAGTTTGTGAAACAACCACATGTATAGCTTGTGTCCAGTCTTCGACCTCTTGTCTTAAGTACATGAGGAAATACCATATCTACCATTCTTGATTATAGTATCTTGCCCTTCAGGTGGAAAATCAAAAAGATATTCAGCAAATCCACAACTACCATGCATGTGTATCTCTCATAAGAAGATAAAACTGAACTGTATTGAAATATCTGAAAAAAAAATCAGGTTTCCGTATTGAGGAAAATTGGTGGTGATGAGGGGAATTAGTGGGATGAGGATAGAGGGAATAAAACCCACCAAAACAGTGGTTTTAGTTTGAATTGGATGGAAACTGAAATATGCTGTGCTGAAAGTCCACCTCCAGCTGGGAGCATAGCCTCAGTATACCCCAGTATGCATTCAGTTTTCCCCGTGTTCAAAGAAAAGAAACTTGCTTTTGCAGCAAAATTATTTTTTAACATAAAAATGGAACATTATGAGGATTAAGTTAATATCACGTTTGTTGTCTTTTCTTTTTTGTTTTGCATTTATGGGACTAGTGATGCTTTGTGTGATTTACCTTCCTTGCTGCCCCATTTCCCCACCCTCCATTAGAGCCATTATGGCAAAATTCATACCTAACTGGATAAATGTACTCACAGCTTTTGTTTCAATGTACATTCATCTACTGATTAAGTAGTTCTCTGGCAGCATTATGTCTGATTAAATATGTGTATTTCTAAATTTACTGCACCAAAATAGAATGCAATTAACAGAGCAAAATGGCTTTTTGAACCATTATTATTGTATAAAAATACTAAAGCACAGGTTTTAACTGTCTGCAAAATCCTTAGAAAACGTAAAGATCTGTTGCTTTGGAGGACTTCTATGATATTATACCAAATTCAATACCTGCACTGACATGAAACAACGATCTAAAAGCAATGAGCCTGCTTTTCTCTGTTCTGAAAAACTGCGCAACAGGCAATTTATAAATCCCTTTCTTTTGTCAGATTGTTTTATTGTCTTAATAATATTTGAATGTGGCATATACTTAGTACATTTAAAAAAAAAAAAATTAGACAGACTCTTGTACTGAAGTCCTTCCTAAATTGTCACATGCCTGAGCAATGAAAATGAATACAACGACCCAACTCATTTTGTGACATACCACCTTGAGCTGCTGTGCTCTCACAAGCATTACCTGACGCTCCTTACCCCCAAGACCTGTTGAAACAGTGCCCCTCAAACCTTTACCATATCATGAAGTTTTTATGCAATGCAAGTCAGACATACTTACCTCTTAGTCCAGACACTAAAGTCCTTCAGCCTCCATTTTGGAAACAAAGATGATCTGCTCAGTTATCCAAGTTCATATTCAATTAGTGGTTAAGAATTCCTAATTTAAATACCTCTAGGGAAAACATAAGCTCTTTAGAAGAGATACTTAGACAAGTTAAGCGTGATTCATATTAACAGCAATTTGTAAAAGCCTGGTTTCACTGAAGATTACATCTGTTGTTAAGAAGTGTTAACTTGAATAGGCAGAGACTGTGGTGATTATGTGTATTATCTACACCCTGGGGGCCCTGCTCTGTTGTTATTATTTGAGGCAGGTTCATGCTGCACTACTAAATTTGGATGGAAAAACTTCCAAAAATGTGGTGGTGTTTACACTGAGTGTCAGTTGCAACAGTTTCCAAATCACGCTTGAAGTGGTTTGTATAAAACGCGATGGGACCATTTGTGCATCCTCTTCTAGGGGGAGGTTTATGGGTAATTTAAATAAAAATCGCAAAACACAGAACATAACCTAAATTAAACTTGGTAGCTTGTAGGATTTTCTACGGTGAGGCATGGCAGGGCTTTTAAAAAACTTCTTTTTTGCAGCTATGCTTGAAAGAACACATCTTTCAAAACCTGGGAATTGGTGTTGATATAAGCCTTTAGGATCTGAGCCAAAGCCAGCTGTCTGTGTAGGTGCCAGGAAGGCAATCCTACTGCCATAATGCTTCACCTACCTCAGCGTTTCATCTTCCTCCTGGAAACAGATACTGCTGCAATTGCTGCTGAGTGGACAGGTAAACAATGGGAAACTGCTGATCTGTAGCAGAATGAATGGAGGACTGGTCTGTGGCAGGCTTTAAGTTTGTAAATTTGTGCATCTTTTCCAGGTACAGATCCTATCTCGCCACCTGTGGTGCAGGGCTCCACACTACCAAAGAAGTAGTAACAGGAAAAAATCGACCAGGGCTGACTCAGGCTCAGCAAGCCTGTTACGGTGAGAAGATGCTTCTTTTTGCCATTGACCTCTTCCAATTTTTTTTTTTTTTTTTTTTTTTTTTTTTGTGGGGGGTGGGGTGTGTAGAATTAAGCAAAACTTGAACCTGAAAATCAGTTATTTCAATCAAAAAGTTTTCCATACTACCTTAGAGTTCTGATATCTGGTTGTTTTCACTCAGGATTGCATGACCCTGACTGGAGCTCTTGCAGGCCAGGGAGCTGCCACAGACTCCCATGTGAGACAGGATAGAGTGTTCAGCTGGGAAGCTCACTGCAGGGGCATAGAAGGAAAAGGAAGATCAGCTATCTGAAATACAACTTTTATGAGATGTTGCAATAACTTAAATTTACAAAATCCTTTTTGGTTTTGGCTTAATCTTTTTTTTTTTTTTTTTTTTTAATCTCCACACCTTTGTATTTTCCAAAAATGGAAAAGAAAATAAATTCCACAGAAAGCAAACATTTCTAAGAGAAAGGGCTAACTCGAAAGCTAATTTTCTTGTGAAGTTTCACAAGAAACTTTTCAACTATCCACAGTATTAAAATTTCAAAAATTAATTTTTCTTTTTCTCCCTCTTAAAAAATATGCTTTGCTATTTGTTAATAAATAAAAATGATCCATGTGGGCAACAATGCAGTAACAAAATGAAACTAGTTAAAGAAAACCGCTTTCCTATTTTCCCATTATTTCCCTTGTTATGTGTATATTATACTATGCTATCTTTTATGAACGTGGACCTGTGCTGCAAAATTAAATCAATAACCACTGTGCCTAAATTGAACGCTGAGGTGTTAAAAAAATGCCACTTCACACTATTATTATTTTCCCTTTCATTTCTTATTTATTTTGCCTCATATTTGTGTTTTAGTCTATGCTTGTTCCGAACAACCACCATTGGATATAACACACTATCACATAAATTATGTGATGCTCTGCACTCAGAAGATACTGCTGGAAAAGTTGAAACAATTTTCAAGGGATTGAAAATTTGCACTTTTTTAATGGAAAATAACCAGCTCTGACTGTAACTTGATCTGCTGGAAGGAAAAAAGATGTGCTTATGGCGAGGTTTAAGAAAAACGCATTCCTTAATTGTGTCCTTATTCTCCAGCATATGAACAATTATACAAATTTGAAAACAAAGAGAAATACTGAGGCTGAGGGCACAAGTGAGGTCTAAGGTGAGCAAGCTCTTGTGTGAATGTACTGGTTTTGCTCATAGATTGATTGAGTGCAGCTGGAGTTTGCAGAGGGTTTTCCTGGACCCTGGGTTTGAAGTCCCCGTTTCAGTGCCCAGACTCAGCAGGCATGAACGACCAGCAGACTGGATGTGTCCTGGCTACTGTATATCCTGCGCATGCCAACTGCCCTGCTCTGCAGTCACATTGTCCTCTTTTGCTACCATGAGGATTTTTCTCTCACAAAAACTTGAGGCTTACTTTGACAAAAATTCAGTTGGACAGGAACACATGTTAAATAAAACAAAAGTATGAAAAACATCATAAAATATCATGTCAGCTGTGTATCATGTTCCGAAACATTAAAGACACCACAGGAACAGGAGTTCACAGCTCACACGGTGGTGTTCTGGGTTTTTTGTAGTCTTTAGTTATTTTTTCTGTTGGAAGTTACTCTGACACCGAGTAAAATGAATTATTGAGCAACCTTGAGTAACTGCTGTTTGTGCACTGAATTTATAGACTACTTTGACCATTGCATTTATTTACACTGTTTATTAACATAGTTAATAAGTTAATAATAATAAAAATAGTTATGACTATGGATTTACACTGTGCAGAAGCTGACTTTTTTGTTTTTTCCTTCTCTCCCTTTTACTTGCATTCCTGACCTGGACTTTATCCCGCTGATGTTTTTGTTTGCAAACACTGAAGAATGAGCTGGATTGAAGGGGTGGTGCTGTCCTTTACCTAACTGCCCTAGCCTAGGATCGTGTTGCAGGCGGGCCAGTGCTCCCTGAGCAGGCTTCAATGTGCTAGTGCACGTTGCATGGGCCTTCTGTCTTGCTCATGCACCAACGCTTATCTCTGGATCCTGTTCCTTGCTCCAGGCATGGGCACCTGCATACCAGGGCATTTTCATACTGATGATGCTCTCTCTCTATGCAACTGGTGCCTGGGGGGTATGGACGGAGTTAAATAATTGCATGTCAGCAGGTAAGGTTCCTCCCTTGCTTTCAGTGAAGTGAGCTCTTGCTGTGTCTATCCAAAATGATACCTTTGGGGAGGTTTGTTTATTGCTAGTTGGAAAGAACAATAACAAAATACAAACTGCAGCAATGTCTGTCTCCCTGAGTCTAGCTGTTCCTAGACCTGTGTTTATGCACTGGAGGTCAGGCATATGATACCCTTTTAACCAGCGCATTAGAAATTTACTTTGCCCAAATTTGTGTTACCTTTTCAGCACACACTGAAACACAAAATAGGCTAAAACATGCAAACCATTTAACTCAGGTAGCTAGGTTGAGGAGTAGCTGTGTTTCCAGTTATGCTGATGCATCCATGGCACCCTGAAGTGTGGTGAAAAAGAGGAGGGAAGAATAGGGGACAAATATATCACTGGCAACAGAAATAGGACACACATCTACAGCCTTCATAAATTTTCTCAACTTCAATTTGAGTTTTCAGCTTGACTTATGAGCCCCGTATTGGAGTAGAAGTTAAGCCTTTTAAAATCTCTGAGGACAGAGATCCCCAAGCCTTTCACGGCACTTGGTCCAGTAGTAGACCAGCTTCATGGTGAAGAGTTTTTTTTCTTTGCATCCACTTATAATTGCCCTTGCTGCAACGCAGTCATTACCTTTCATCCTTTCAGTGTGAGATGGGAAGTCTGTTTCTCTTATCTACAACCCCCTAAAGGTAGCTGAAGACAGCAATTAGCTCCCCCCCCCCCCCCCCCCTTCGCTTCTCCAGGCTGAAAAACCCAGCTCCTCCTATGTCATATTCACATTTAGTTCACATTCTCTCAGATCTGGATTAATTATTTTCACGTAATGTCTCATTTTAAATAATTGGTGAGCATCTAAAAAGCTCTTTTTACTGGATTTGATCACTTTCTTGAGTCTTTTTGTTCCTGAGGCCAAAGAATGGCCTCACCCAGTCAAGTCTACCTTTGTGGCTCTCTGTCTAAGCAAACCTGAAAAGTAACCAGCAGAAGAAATGAAAAGACCATTTTCTGTGATTACCCGTGTCCTCCTGCTGAGTGTAAGCTCAAAGAGGCTAAGGTTAATGGGCAGAAGTCAAAGGCGCCAAGAGTTTCCCTTTTCTCCCCCTCCTTTCCACCTTTCTATAGGCTTTCAAAGTAAACCATTGCTGCCAGTCCTGCTCCCTGCAGACCTGCCTGGGAGGACTGCTGCCTGGCTGTGAAGAGCTAGGAGCTTTGCTAATGCATCTGCTGCTTCTTGAGAAGCCTGACTTCAGGTCTTGGACGATGCTGTCCTGGTGAGTCAGTGGACTGATTTTAGCCATCCTGCCCTCCTGCTCTGGGTGCACGTTGGCTACAGTCATATGAAGCACTACTCCCAGCTTCCTTTTCTCCTTGCCATAACAACAAGATAGGATTTCACCTTCTTCTTCAGATAATAAAGGTACTTAAGAGATCTTTTTAAAGTTGATACCTTTATGCATTATTTTTCGTAACTGGAAGCCTTATTTAGGGACTCAGCTCATCACTTGCCCAATCTTACAGTCTGAGTAGAGATGAGTATTTTATTTTCCATGTTATTGCTGTTCTGTGTGGTATTGATGGACACTGAGTTGTGAACATGGCTGAACTCCATGGGTGTGCTTTCTGTCATGTCTTTAGGCTAAGTGAAAAGAAAATGTAAGGCAGTGTAGACAGTGGGAGCTAAAAGAGAAGCTGCTGTACAAGACAGTAATTAGTAGTTAGCCTGGCAACCTTTAGCAAAAATTGAATCTTTATGGCACAGTGGTCTTTTTAGCGACTTAGTATGCTAGGTCACAAACTTGATAGTGCTGTGTGGGCTTCAGGGGCAGAAAGCAGTCAGGAAGGCGAGAGAGGCAGCAGACTGAAACAAGGCTGGGAGAGCTTAGCTTTAAGAGGAAGCAGAAGCAGCATACCTCCAGGCATTGGACTCAACAGAAGCAGATCTGAAAATTGTAGTCAGACAACTTGCTTCTGTATTTGTCTCTCAGACAACATGATTTTGTGTACAGTGTGTATAAATAAGCATGGTTGTACCAAAGGAATGCTGAACTTTCTGAATTTCTTAATAGAGTATTCTGGCAATGCATGTTATAGTTGTTATATTTGCCAGAGTGAGCCCAACACATCTTTCTTTCTGCAATAATCTTTCAGTGCAACTTCCCTGTGAACCGAGCCAAAATTTTACCCCAAGACTCGTTACAACCTTATAAGAACCTGGATAACAGAACTAATTACTTTGCTGCTTTATATGGAAAGGCTGTCAACAGTGGGGCTATGAAGGGCTGAACACAGCAGCATGGGGCTCTGACTGGTCACCAGGATGGATAAGCATACCTAGAGAGAAAACCCATGTCCTGGTGCTTCATGGCCATGCAGCATGCTGATCGAAGTGGCTAAGTAAGGAGATTTCCAGGGCTTGATTTCTGCTCATAATGAAGTTGTGAGGTGAATCTGGGCTTGAAGTCTGGCCATAGTGTGTATGTACTCCTGAATGTACTCAGGTTTTGTGCTTTATAGAGTAAAAAATTCCCAGCTTTAGGCATGAAATCAGGTACTTTCATATTCATTTTTTCCAATACAAATATATTTCTTTTCACTTTTGTCCACTTTCTAAACCTGTCTCTTCATTTGGCTATTGTCTTTGATTTGGAGTATGCATAGTGCCTCTTCTGTGCTTTTCCTGTTCTCTTTCTTTCAAGAGGCCTTCTAGCTTTTATTGTGTTCACATCAAAGTCTTAGCAGTTTTTCCTGAGTGAGAATTACAGGTCATCAGGACAGCGGTAACTGGTCTAGGTATATTGCAATTTATATCTTGTATAGGAGTATAGCAGGCACTTGTGAGTCTGGTCTGTAGTACAGTGAAATTTATAGGAAACAACCCTTATTTTAGGAAGAGAAGCCCAATTAATTAACTCAGCACTTCCACTGAGAATTAACTCATCAGCCTCTCTTGCTAAGTAAACATCACAATAAATAATATAAACTGTTGCTTTCAGAATGTTTTGTTTTCCTGCAACTCAAAAGGAGCTTTTGTTTAAAGTTTAAAATTTTTATGGAGCTATGCCTCTGGGCATTTTAGACATAAGATGAATAAAAAATTATCTAGGGTTTTATTTAGAAAATCATTCCTGCGCATATACAGGCTAGTCATTTTGAAATTAAATTTTCATACAAACTTTCAGCCCAAGGGACCAAGTGGGATCTTCAGATTTAAGAATTTATAAGTATTCTGCCACTCAATGTATCCCTAAGCAGTATGTCCACACCAAAATCTATCTTCGTCTACCATCCCTAAGAACTTTGAAGTTTTCATATTCACTTCAAGTTAGCACAGTTTGCCTTTACATGGTACTATCTGCAGTATGCAATTAATCCAACAAAACTAGGCAACTTCACAGAGCACTAAAAGCTATTAATTAATTCTAACTTAAACATCCATAAAGACACACTCCATCGGATCATGATGAAGCTTACAGCTAGGGTTGGTATTTGTCAGAGGAAAAACAACTTCCAAATTGTCAGGTCTCTCCAACATGGTTCCTTCCTAAGTTGTCAGTACTGTGCTCTTTTCAGGCTGACAGGTAGGAGCGAATGAGCTGGCTTGTGTACAGCGAAACCAGCCCCAGCTTCATTCTTCATGCATCCCAGCTTCAAGAGCCAGCGTGGTTGTGTAAGGATCTGTATCTGAGATGCAGTTTCCTTTCACCTACCTCCTTCGTCACCTTCCTCCTGGTCCTGGTTTTTCATTTGTGACAACTTGCTTAGATTGTGTGGGATGCCGGAGGCGGGGGAAGAGGCCCGGAGCGAGATCCCAGTGCTAACTTTGTACATCGGCTGCCACCCCGTGAGCACCATCTAGCTGACTCCTAACTCAACAGCATGAGAGGCTGAGCAGGTGCAGCTACTGAAATTCAACGACACAAATATTCTGTGCTACAGCTTGGTGATGTAAGCTATAAAAATACTGTGAAGCACCTGGGAGCCTGATATCCATATAAACTGCTTGCCACAAACACGTCTGGTTGTCTCATGGTGCAGTGATGTGGCAAAAGTATCTTCTGATATGGGGTGTCTGCACGAAGCAAGTTTCACAGTCTGAGGATCAGGGGTTTCCACGTTTTGTACTGTATAAATATCAAGAGTATTGCATCCCATTTGTTTTCAGCTGATCAATTCTCTGTAAAGACAGCACTGTGCTGAGGGAGAAGCACTGAACTGGAGCCTGAAAACCTCCTTTTGCCTGAATACACTGTGATTCCTCATCTGAGAAAAAGGATTGAGAACTTATTTTTATCATTTTTCTTCAAAAGCATTCTGTAAAGATGACTTAATTACTTCTTGCGTAGGAATTTGAAACTGAAAACCTCTGTCATGTTCAGAATTAGAAAGGGTTTTTGCTCCCCTTTGAAGGAGAACTATAGTTCCCTGGATTGGTGTGCTTTGAGGGGTTTTTTTGTTCTTACAGTTTTTACATTTCTAATCCTGATGTAAAAAGTCTCGCTGAAGAATTTCTCTGGAATAATGACAGCCTACCATTATAGAAGCACTGCTTGATGTTAGTGTTAGTATTGCACTGATACACAGGGGGGATGATTTGCATTGTAGAAATGGAGAGATGAGGGATCCACTGCACTGAGCGCAACTGTGAACTATGAAATTGTATCTTCTGTATGTCTCCCAGTTTAAGCAGGCATCTGTTCATTCTTTTCTTTATATCCATAGCTCATGGGTTCATCTTTTCTCAGGCAGAGGCAAAATACTAGCTTTCCTTATATGTGTTCCACTGGCTGTATTCAATGCAGAATGGTGTTGTGAGGAAAGATACTGTGTGGGAATTGGGGGAACATTGTGAGGAGGTGTGGAAGGATTGTATTTGTTATTTAGCATATGAAGAGCAGTTTCCAGTCTGACTGCTATTCATCTATATTAGAAAAATTCAGATCACATTATGCATCTCCCTATGAAAGCTCATATTTCAAATAACCAAAAATATTGAGTTAGTAGTCAGGGAGCTACTTAAGAGAGTCCAACAGAGGGCTACTAAGATGATTAGGGGGCTGGAGCATCTCTCATATGAAGAATGGCTGAGACACCTGGGGCTCTTTAGCCTGAAGAGAAGACTGAGAGGGGACCTTATCAATGCTTATAAATATCTAAAGGGTGGGTGTCAAGAGGATGGGGCCAGGCTCTTCTCAGTGGTGCCCAGCGACAGGACAAGGGGCAACGGGCACAAACTGGAACACAGGAAGTTCTGCTTGAACATGAGGAGGAACTTCTTTACTCTGAGGGTGGCAGAGCACTGGAACAGGCTGCCCAGGGAAGGTTGTGGAGTCTCCTTCTCTGGAGATACTCAAAACCTGCCTGGATGTGATCCTGTGCAACCTGCTCTAGGCGAACCTGCTTTAGCAGGGGGGTTGGACTCAATGATGTCCAGAGGTCCCTTCCAACCCCTACCATTCTGTGATTCTGTGATTGGACAGTGTAGCAGACACCTAGTCATATGGATGTTTTGTGCATAAAATTCAAGTGTTACTTATGTGATCTACATTGATGGGCTCTGTGGACAATGCAGCTTGAAAATGGTTTTTGTTATTAAAACCAAGTAGAGCTGGAACCACCTGAAAAAGTACACAGTATCAGCTCACACACGCCTCAGGTGTACAAATGTCAATCTCCAAAGCTACTTGGGAGCCGAGTGTGAGGAGATGACACCAGCAGCTACATTCAAGTCTGTGGGTTTTTTTAGGCTATCTCAATGTTTTTGAAGGGAGGATGATAAAATATCTCAGAAAAATTGATAGCTTTTCAAATGATGGGATCAGCTTTCACCTGATAGCAGAGCATGGTTGTGCCTTCCAGAGGGTGGTGAAGGGTGCTTTGTGCACAAAGTTGGCTTTCACTGCGAGCCATGCTGTGGGTACTGCTGTTTCAGTTTCTGAACTCTGCACAGTGTTGCTGGTGAATTTATGGCTTGCCCACCGCCTGCAGTCTGCTTAAACTGCTGCTGCATTCTCTGCCCTATCAAAATCCATTTGGCTAGTAGCGCTTCATTTGAGGTTTCCTCTAGTTCATGTAGTAGTGGCTCTCTACTGGCTGATTTGAAATTATTTTGGCAATTGTCTCCTTGCACTGGTCAGTATCACTGAAGCTGTAAGAGCTGGATATGAGTCAGTAGACTCATCTACTATGCTAGACTCCAGCAGACTCTTTGCACTGCTATTGTTTAATTTAATCCAAGAAGAGATTCTTCAGAGTAAACTAGCATGAGGCTTGGCAGCACGAGCAAATACATGCAGCTTCTGTTGCCTTCACTATTGCAACAACATGTTAGCAAAGCTTGCTTCTTGACAACTGGCTAGCTCCTGCCATTAGCAAAACCATGGTTCTACAACCTGCAGGAGAATTACTACAGGGTTGCCAAGGCAGGCTAGAAATACTTTTTTTTTTTTTTTTTTTTTTTTTTTTAAGCAATAAATGGTAATTTATAGATATATTCATTGTGGAATTGATGTCTTGTTTCTTTGAGAAAAATGAATTGTGTTTCTTCTTTCACCACTTTTTCTGAATGCCTAGTTTAAAAACAAATTCCTTCATCTCCAGCCATCCCTTAAGGTTTCTTTTAAACAGGGTTGTTTTAAGCATAAAAATTGTGTGAAAGCCTGCAGGTGATCCTCATATCGAAAGACTGATGTGATTTTTATTTTCTGGAATGCACTCACCAAACACCTCACCTGCAGTGCTGAATTTTTCCATGCAGGGGAAAGAAGCAGCGGTCCTTTATAAATTGTTCTGCCTTCAGTGGCTTGAAACAAACTACAAGAAGCTGCACGCACTCAGGTACTGGTGTACCTCGAGGTGAATGAATGCCTACATGCTTAAGACAACAATTACTGTAACTAATTTTTTTTGTGTGTTGATCTGGAAGTTAGCATAGAGAACTCTTCCCAGTCCCCCTATCCTTGCATGATGCTATGTCTCCTAAAAAGGGCTCCTGTGCTACTAATGGGCTACTGCAGGATAACGGCATTTCTCTCCCTGTCTGCGTCTCACGCTCCTAGTCTGGCCTTTGGCCAATCTCATGATTTCTCCTGACCCGGTGCTTGATGAGCGATATAGCGGTAATGCTGTCTCTCTTCCTCCCTCAGCAGTTATGAGGAGAAATTTATTGATATTTGTAACGTAGTCAAATATGAAGACTGGGGCATATATATTATTTGCTCCCGGGGGAGCAGTCAGTTAAATGCACACAGGGCAGAAAGACTTAGTAAAATATGAAACCTCTGTGAATTTATTCCTTTTAATTGTATTCCATATTGTATTTTTGAGTACCTTCTTGTGAAATGGTGCATAATCTTTAATGAATACAAGACTATAAGGTCTCCTTTGGATTTAAATTCTAAGTATTTGCATAAATTTAGCTCCATAAAGTTATTTTATTGGCAAATCAAAATGCACGCACAGATGTACCTTTCAGAGCTTAATTTTGTAAACAAGGCATCATATTCTGCTCTCAGTGAAGCTGGCATAACTCTACAGTAACATCAATAGATTTACTCAAGATTTATATTTGGGTAACTGAGAGCAGCATTTGGCCTAAAGACTCTAGAGTGAGAAGCATGTAATTAGTCATCTGCCCAGCAAGCTCAGTCTACTCAGAAAATTTACAACTAGAGTAAAAATTCTGTGCTAATCAATTTTTAGTTTACTTTAATATCCGCATTTTTCATTCCTATCTCATTCTTTTGTTAGTTAAATAACTTTTTTTTTTTTCTTGCTTGCACATCAGGGAGCTCATAGAGTCTTGCTTTTTCCAGATACAAAGTCTGAGTGCTATTTTTATGTGGACAAAGCACCATCAATTTAATTTAGTAAGAGATCATGTACAGACAGAGCAACAGTCTAATCAGGGTCTCAAGGGCTTTGAAATACTAAGCTCGATTTCTGTTGCAACTTATTCCTGTTATCTACTTTTCTGATGAAAACATGCTCAGTAAAAGAAATACCTTACAAATGTCTTCACTGCTTTAAGACCACTACAAAAATTCCCAGCTGACAACTAGTGTATTGTGGCTTTCAGTCAACTGCAAGTGAGTATATATACATATTCTATATTACCCTAATCTTAATATATGGTGAGTAATTATTTTCCTTTGTGCATTGCAGAGAGGTTTCTGTTGTTCAAGCAGCAGCATGCGGTCACATGCCACAGTCTGGAGCTAAGTTACCTACTACTCTTTAATCATTTGGTAGCTCTGGCTGTCCAACGTTATCTGACCTTAAACTTTTCTTCTGACAGCATATGCTGGGACTTGTATTTTTAATTTCTTTAAGTCACTGAAACAAATATACTGATGGGGCTCAACATTTTAAATTTCAAATAATGTGTACAGGCTAAAGGTAAAATCATAAAATAAAAATACCTTGAAGACTCCAAGATTAAATTCTTTGAGTATTTTGTTAAAATACATAGGGGCCACTACAGGCTAACGAAAACATACTTTAAATGCCTGCTAAGAATCCTGGGTGGAATAAGTATAATGGCCTCATCTTCTGAAATACAATGTTGATATAGAACTATTATAAGTACAGTGCATTAGCACATCCAGAACTAATGGTGACCTTTGCTTTAAGCAACACTTACTGAATTTGAAATAACATTTCTCTCTGGAAACAGATTGCATTTTACCAGGAAGGAAGGATGTTCAGGCAGAAGAAGGTAGGTGCCAACCGTCACCATGCCAGGGCAGTTTGTAGAAAAGGCAACAGATCCTGAGAGTTAATCCAGGATCATACCCGGTACAGTTGTTTACTCATAATTTTGTTAGTATTTTTTATTAATCGGGCATTATAAAAAGAGGTAATTAATAAAAAGGACAAAAGGAGAAAAGTGCTATGCGTGATCAGGCACTCTTTGAATTTAGAGTTGATGCCTTTGCCACATTCTGTATTCAATGTTCTTCACAGTCTTTATATGAGACCAGGTGGAGTGTTTTGAACCTGTGTTCAGAGTTAGCCTCAAGCATTTCTTGTCCTGAACATTAGGGGTACACACTGGAGAATGTTGGTACTAAAAACAATTTCTCAATGGATTTTTTTTTTTTTTTTTTTACTTTTGCTGTGACACCACAGGTTGGGCACCTCCAGGAAAACACAGTACAGTGAGAACTCGGGTCTGCTCGGTTCTCACAAGTCAGAGACCAGTGCCAAGACAAAGATCTCAAGGCTCCCTCTCTGCAATATACAGTCTGTCCCTGCCTGTTCCTAGTTAAACCGAGGAGAAATTGTTGAGGATGAACACTTCAGCACATCAACTGCATAGTCTCAAAGTAAGCTTCTCTCACTAGAGCTTCCAGCTGACTCAGTCTGCAGGCTCCTCACTTGTCTTAGTCCCACAGCTCTTACCTGGCATGGAAACTGAATGGCAGACACTCTCTCATTTTTTATTTCTGTAGGGTCTGACTCCTTCCCTGTGTTAATTAGCCTGTGGCATCGTAGAAGTCCATGGCAGGGGATGAATGATGTGTTAGGGGCCAGCTGAAGCCTGAAAAGGCCATAGAGGCTAAACCTTTGTGTTGTTTTGTTTTTTTTTTTTTTTTTTTAAAAAAAAAAAAAGAAAAAAAAAGGAGGGGGAGGGAGACAAAAAGAAGGAACATTTCACTGCTACATTTAAGCTGTGGTATGATGGCTCAGCTTTCAATCTTTTCTGTGATAATAACCCCAGAAAGAGAGAAAAACACTGTAAAAATGAATTGGACAAAGTGTGTGTATCGCTTGTTATACAAAGGGCTATTATTTCTCACTGCATGTGTACTTACCATTAGAAAAGTTTTAAGGATAATATAAAAAAAAAAGAGTTGACAGCTGCCAAAGGCATTTTAAGATTAACTAGCATAATTGCACTTGCAGATGGAGGGAAGTTCAGAAACAACTTGCTATTTTCTGACCTTAAGGCAGTGAAGGTGATGTGTTCAGTCTCTGGAAGAAGCATTTACTTCTTCGTTTAGTAACTATACCTCTGTTCCTTCCCCACTTGCCAGTTTATTGCCACAGCAGTGGCATGGCACGGCATCTGGAGGGAGCCATTTGTTTTGTGAAGATAAGGCTGCATCGTGGAGAATGCCAAGCAAGGGCAGGGGAATTGAGGCAAGGGAATGGGGCATCAGGCAGCAAGTACAAAAAAGTGAGATGAGCACAGGCACCTGCTTCTCAGGTGAATCCTTATGTTTGCAAACTGATTAAAAGCTGAGCTGTTTTCTTTACTGAGGTGAGGAACAGGGCAAAGTGGGACTTCACTAAAGACGATAAGAAGTGCCTTTTTGGATAGCTAGGAGTTTAGATATGCCTATTCATTTGGGAGAAGGTTTTTGGTCATTGTGGGAAAGTGAAAGCTGATTCTCAAAAATCCCTTCTGCGTTGCCTGTTTTTCCATTCAGATAAAAAGCTCCTCTTTATTTCCAAAGAAAGCCCATGTGCCCCCTTGACATATAATTACACTCTTGCTTGACTTTTAGGGACACCATACACCAGTCTCTTTGATCAGTCCTATGTGATCAGCCCAAACACTAAATTCATTTATTGTCACTTAGCATCAGGTATCAACTCATTTTGCAGAAGCAGCAGATACACAGACCTTCTCTCTGTTATTCCATGATCACATGAATATATGTAGAGCACACTACAGACAAAGCAGCGCCAGTACCTCAATGTCCTTCATGCATTTATTTCACCCTGCCTTTTGCCTTCCAAGGAGTGTGATACTAGCTGCTGTCTTGCAGTTGCTCACCAGCATCATGCGTAAGGTACTATGGGTGAACAGATGCAGGCACAGGGAGCCGCAGGAGCCCCGGGCTACTTGTACAGCTGCAAGGGTCAGGCTGTGCCGCCATTCACCCAAGGGCCATGCTTCCCTCAAGATGAGTTGCCAGTGCAGAGCATGTGCTCACCTAAAAGATGCCATGGTCCCTCCTTTTAGGTCAGGGCTGCAACAATCCTTGGCTATCGCATTTAAAGGTAAACCAGTGTTTACCTCCAAGTTACGGTGCACATAGATAGCTCCTACTGAGAGCAGCATTTCTTCTGCATTCAGAGGTTTTGAAAGAAATACAATTTGTGGAAATCCTGTTGCGTTTTTAAAAGTTATAGTCAGCATATCAGTGCCCCAGTTCTCTGCAAACATAATTAGTTAGGATTTAAAGGGTTCTGCACTCATTAGACCTGGATCTCTGACAGTCAGAGAAATAATGTAGAGAATGTATGTGGCTCCTAAATGGCATACATTTGTCATCAGTAACAGTATTGTGGAAACTACTCTGCTGACAAGACTTCCTGGTCTGTTCTCTGTAGCTTATGGTCAAAAGGGAGGGTGTCTTTGGGTGTTCTCAGATAACTAGGGAGCAGAAACACGAAGATCTAATTAGACTACAATAATTGATGGTCAAAAATAGAAGATTCCTTAGTATAACACTCGAAAAAATACACATTTCAAGAATGAATCCAACCCCTCTATCCTTCCATTGTGTGAGTACTGGTTTTGCTTTTAAAGTATTAAGCAATGCTAAAAGCAAAAGTCTTTGAAACAGCACAGGAACTCTTCCGGCTTCCTGCAGTCATTGCAGGATACTAGGCCACAGAAGCATAATGGCAGTCCTTTGAAGGGGTATACATATATAAACACGACTGTTTTGAATAATATTGCAGATAAATTTTAAAGTATATTTGTCATTATTTTAGACTTTGTATGAGCATCAGTAAGACACAAACGTGTTTTGTTCTAATACTTAAAAACCTTGACTATTAGTTAATGGAAACAAAGCTTACGAAGGTATAATTTTGATCTGATATTCAGATCTTTCGCTAAGGCAAATCCACTTTATTTGGAGTTGCGAGGTCTTTTCGCAACCTTGCAATTGCAAGGTTTTTGATGAAAGCACCATAGGCACCCTTGGATTGAAATTTAAACTACAAAATTTTGGTGCGAGGTAGATTCCAACATCACCTCTGACTGCTGTGAAGCGTATCACTCCCAAGGACTTTTTGTGTGATTCTGTGTTGCGGTTTGAGCCCTCCCAGCTGGCTCCAAAGGCACCACGCAGCCGCTCACTCACCCTACCCCATCCCCTGCAGGATGAGGAGGAGAAAATGCAACCGAAAGGGCTTGAGGGTCGAGACAAAGGACAGGGCGGGCTCACTCACCAGTCATGGTCACTGGCAAAGGACAGACTCAACTTGGGGATAACAACACACATTTAATACAAACACCAGCACCATCAAGGATAATGAGAGATACAACCAGGTCTTAAAAACACACCTTCCCCCCACCCCTCCAGTCTTCCCGGGCTCTGCTCTGCTCCCTCCTCCCCCTCAGCAGCGGGGGGGTTACAGTCAGTTCAGCACAAGGTGTCCCCGCTGCTCCTTCCCCCTCAGGCAGAGGGGCCCTCGCAGCCCTCCCCCGCCCCACCGCGGGGTCCCTCTCACGGCAGACAGCCCTCCCCCAACTGCCCCAACGCGAGTCCTTCCCGCGGGGCCGCAGCTCCCCAGAATCCCCCAGCCGGGTCCCTCCCGGGGCTGCCGCCCTCCCACCGACGGGCGGCTCCAGCGTGGCCGGAGGCGCGGCTGCTCCTCCGGCCCGGGGCCCTCCGCGGGCTGCAGGGCGACCTCTGGGCCACCGCTGGGCTCCAGGGGCTGCAGGGGCTCAGCCCCCACCCCACCGCGGGCCGCAGGGGAACCTCTGCTCCGGCACAGCTCCCCCTCTCCTGCCTCACTGAGCGGGGCGTCCGCAGGGCTGTCTGTCTCCCATCCCCCGCCTCTCCTCTGCTCACCAACAAGGAAACACGAACGAAGAACTCCCTCAGCAGGTTCTTTCACTCTTAAAAAGTTATTCGCAGAGGCACTGCTTTGCCTGGCCTTGACCAGGGCTAGGTCAGAAATTAGACGGGGGGCTTCTCGAAGACTCTTACAGGAGCCACCTCTGTAGCCCCCTTCCCTGCTACCAAAACCCCTACCAAAACCCTGCCAGACACCAAACCACCACATTCTGTAAGAAACTTAGCAGTATTAGGTGATCTGGTCATCTGAAGGATATTGTGTAAATCATTAGTAACGATGGAAGTTGTCGACTTTGCACTGATCTTGTGCTATATTCTGACTTTGACTTTATGATGCAGATTCATATCTTTATAGTTATGCTGTGGAGATATTTAATCACAAACTACAATGTTGTTTTCAAAGATTAAAGAGGTTTCTAAATCCTTTATAAAGCACCTTTGAAAAAAGGCATTAATGAATTTTACGAATAACAAATACATGAATCTATAACGCGTTTCTAAAAATTACAATACGGTTGTACTGGTATCTGAAGACTATTTTAACGTCATTTTATGCTTCAATTAAAATATTCATGATCACCTTTCATTATTTCAACTCCCTGATCATAATGAAAATTATTTTAATTCACTTATTCAAATCTCACATAGAAAGGAAAAAGTATGAATCCTACTGTGTACCAAGTGACCACAGACAATTTTGATAGGAATGTAACCCCAGCCAGAATTCTAAATTTGGCTTCAGCATTTTTAATTAAATATGCAGACTTTCTTCCACAACAAAATGACAAGAGCCAGAATCATAGCCTCATTGTGAAAATGAGAATTGTTATGATGGCATTCAACATTTTACATGGTGTGCCTTTATTCCATTCTAATACAACCCTCACAAATCTACACCTCATCTTTATGAAGTTTTATGTACTGTATCACGTAGATGAAAAAAAAAAAAAAAAAAGGAAAACACTAGATTTCATTCCCTAGATATTCTTATTACTTTTTAGAGAAGTGCTAGAAAAGACATTCAAGAATCTCATTAATAAGTAGGACTGGTAGGAACGTTAAAGATTTTTTTTTGACTGCTGATGTTCGCAGGGCTTGCTCACTGCAAATGGCTTCTGCTTTCTGCTCACTCACATATTTTCAATTGTCTTCATTCCAGCTCTCTTCTACCCAGCCTATCCCTCTACCTCTAAGATTATTCTTTTCCTCTGTCTTTCAAGGACTTCTACTTACTAGCACAGTCCTGGCCTTTCTACCCTCCAAACAGACACTCCTGACTCCACTGATCTGCTTCTATACGCTTTAATTTCACTCCTGTCCTTTCTCTTTCTTCTGCCGGAGAAACAGAATGGTTCCCTACCTACCCATAGCATATCTCTTAGACACCACCAAGAGCTGAGCCTGCGCTGCACACACCATAACAGGGTTGATGCAGTCAGAACCTACTTGTGTCCTCAACAGAGCAGTTGCTGAGTCCTCTGGGGAGGAGAAAGCTTGCAGAGGAGTATCTGCAGAGGAGTATCTGCAGGTTTTCTCTTCTACTACTATCTCTTACCTGGAAATGTTAAGCTACATAAAATATCAAGGAGGCAAAGGGTAGTTGCTTTGTGTGTTTGTCCCGCTTTTAATCCCTGGGCATCTGTAAGCGTTTGCTACACGTGTTTTATTGTTATTTTTGATTTTGGGTTTTTTTTGTATCTTTATAGAGTCTATTATTTATTTACTGAATAAATAAGTAGGAAAATAGTAGTAGACTTCAGGTAGTCTGCTCAGTAGTAAAAAAAAAAGATTCACAATTTGTTCTCTAATGACCTGCAGTCAGTATGAGTTTCACATTACAGCCCAGCATGGCAGCATGGCGTATCACTCTATGATATCACATCATGCTTGCAGGCTCTCATGCTGCTGGGGGACTTCAGCCACCCTGACATCTGCTGGAAAAGTGGCATGGCAAGCTATAGGTAATCCAGGAGGCTCCTGGAATGCACTGAGGGTAACACTTCTTAAACCAGGTAATAGACAGCCCTACCAGAGGGCATGCAATACTGGACCTGTTAGTCACCAATGCAAGTGAGATAGTCAGTGACATCAAGATTGGAGGCAGCCTGGGCTGCAGTGATCATACAATGGTGGAGTTCACAGCCCTGAGGGATATGGGTCAGACGAAGAGTAAAGCCAGGACCCTGAATGTTAGGAAAGCAAATTTCCAGCTCTTCAAGGAGTTAGTCAGTAGCACCCCCTGCAAAACTGCCCTCAGGGACAAGGGTGCAGAACAGAGCTGGAAGAACTTTAAGGACACTTTCCATAGAGCACAAGAGCTCTCGATCCTCAGGTGTAAGAAATCAGGAAAGCAAGGCAAGAGACTAGCATGGCTGAGTCAAGACTTGCTAGTCAAACTAAAGAGCAAGAAGAAAGTGTACAAGCAGTGGAAGCAGAGACAGGTATCCTGGGAAGAGTAGAGGGACACTGCCCAGTTGTGTAGGGGTGGGGTCGGGAAGGCCGAGGTGTGGCTGGAGTTGAACTTGGCAAGGGATGCAAAGAATAATAATAAGGGCTTCTACAGGTATGTCAGCCAGAAAAGGAAGGTCAAAGAAAGCATACCGCCTGATGAGCAAGACTAGCAAACTGGTAACAAGAGATGAGATAAGACTGAGGTACTCAACAACTTTTTTGCCTTCACTGTCAACCTCTTTTCCCACACCTCTTGAGTGGATGGACCACATGATGGGGACTGGGGAAGCAAAGTGCCTCCCACTGTAAGAGATCAGGTTCATGACCACCTGAGGAACCTGAACGTACGTAAGTTTATGGGACCTGACAAGCTGCATCCCAGAGTCCTGAGAGAACTGGCTGATGTAGTTGCCAAGCCACCCTCCATGATATTTGAAAAGTCATGGCAGTCAGGTCAAGTCCCTGGCAACTGGAAAAAGGGAAACATTGCACCCATTCTTAAAAAGGGTGGAAAGGAGGACCCTGGGAACCACCGGCCTCTCAGCCTCACCTCTTTGCCTGGGAAGCTCAGGGAACAGATCCTCCTAGAAGCTAAGGCACATGGAGGACAAGGGGGTGATTTGAGACAGCCAGCATGGCTTCACCAAGGGCAAGTCTTGCCTGACCAAGCTATTGGCTTTCTATGATGGAGTGACTACATCAGTGGACAAGGGAAGAGATATGGATGTTGTCTGTTTGGACTTCTGTAAAGCCTTTGACAAGGTCCCCCACAACATCCTTCTCTCTAAATTGGATAGATATAGATTTGATGGGTGGACTGTTCGGTGGATGAAGAATTGATTGGATGGTCGCATCCAGAGCGTAGTGGCCAATGGCTCAATGTCCAGATGGAGATCAGTTACAAATTATGTCCCTCAGGGGTCCATCCTGGAACCCGTGCTATTGTTTAATATCTTCACCAATGACATAGACAGTGGGATCGAGTGCACCCTCAGCAAGTCTGCAGATGACACCAAGCTGAGTGGTGCGGTTGACGCACCTGAGGGACAGGATGCCATCCAGAGGGACCTGGACAAGCTTGAGAAGTGGGCCCGTGTGAACCTCATGAAGTTCAGCAAGGGCAGGTGCAAGATCCTGCACGTGGGTTGGGGCAACTCCCAATATCAATACAGGCTGGGGGATGAAGGGATTAAGAGTAGCCCTGAGGAGAAGGACTTGGGGTTGCTGGCAGATGAAAAACTGAATGAGCCAGCAACGTGCACTCGCAGCCCAGAAAGCCAACCGCATCCTGGGCTGCATCAAGACCAGTGTGGCCAGCAGGTCAAGGGAGGTGATTCTCCCCCTCTACTCTGCTCTGATGAGACCCCCGCCTGGAGGGCTGTATCCAGCTCTGGAGTCCTCAGCACAGGAAGGACATGGACCTGTTGGAGTGGGTCTAGAGGAGGGCCAAAAAAATGATGTGAGGGCTCGAACACCTCCCCTATGAGGACAGGCTGAGAGAGTTGGGGTTGTTCAGCCTGGAGAAGAGAAGGCTCTGGGGACAACTTATTGCAGCCTTTCAGTACTTAAAGGGGGCCTGTAAGAAAGATGCGGACAAAATTTTTAACAGGGCCTCTTGAGATAGGACAAGGGTTAATGGTTTTAAATTAAAGGGGGCAGATTCAGACTAGATATAAGGAAGAAATTTTTTACAGTGAGGGTGGTGAAACACTGGAACAGGCTGCCCAGAGAGGTGGTAGAAGCCCCATCCCTGGAGACATTCAAGGTCAGGTTGGATGGGGCTTTGAGCAACCTGATCTAGTTGAAGATGTCCCTGCTTGCTGCAGGGGGGTTGGACTAGATGACCTTTAGTGGTGCCTTTGAACCCAAACTATTCTATGATTCCATGACTGTCAGTGTCTGCTTCAGTCACCATGGGGCAACGAGTCAGAGGAGCACACTATATACCCTGCAAACTATTGTGCAAAACTTCAGGGTTTACAATTTCATTTCCTGAGAAGAGATACTTTACCGGCTGAAGCTGTGCTAAATTATGGAAGAGAAAAACAAGTGCTATAATTGTGGGTGTTTATCACAGTTACAGTTTTTTTTTCTATTCATAGAAATTTGATCTGAACAGGGTAAATCTGTGCCCGCAATACAAATGAGATCATCTGCAAACAAAGTAAATGGAAGAGACACTTTTTATGGCTTTGTTTTATAACTCTTCTGTTTGAGGAACCAGTCTTTCGTTTCTGTTTTTCTCATATGCCTTCATGTTAAAGCAAACACATTGTATAACAACTCTACAATTAAAACAGTGTTTGTTTGAGTAGTAAAATAAGACAGCAAAACTTGGCTGACCACTAGTCATGGTAGTAGATTTGTAGAGCAGGTAGGGAAAACACTAAAGGATGGTGTAACTCCAATTAATGTCTATGATGGAATGCTGTCAATGATAGCATGAGGAGTCCCTGCAGCTTGTTTAATGTTTTGTCTTACTAGGACAACAGAAGTTCTTCCAGCAAGTCCAAACACCTTTACACCACCTGAATAATACCCCTTTCAAAGAGCTGGACCTTTCCATCAGTATGTTCCCCAGTGAGGGAAGCTCTGAAGTGGGAGAGAGATGATGTATTAACCCAGCTCAGCCAGCTGTGTACTGTTTGGTGAAAAAAATAAGCGATATATCAAAACCATGAATATTTGGGAAAGAACTGTGCTAGAGTGTTATGTACATAACCTATATTCCACTGAAAGATCAGGCAAGGGTCAGTCAGCTGCATCTGGGAATGGGGATCTTGGTCTCTTCCCCAGGTCCTGGTGGCATCTAGACAGCAGCTTGGTAGGCAGTGGCAACTGGAAAAAGCTGGTGGAAGGCATGTAGAGTCATTTCCTCACCTCTCCAAGCCCCTTGACTCTCTCCTCTCTTTTCCCCTACCCAGAATTTAAGTAATCTCATTTATAACCATCTGTGCAAGCTGGGTCTTCTGGAATTGGGGAAACAGTTCCCAGCTGGGTAGAAACTTGCTAAACCTTCAAGTGGAAACATGGCATGTGCTCACTTTCTTAAGAAAGCTGGTTTTGTCAGTTTAGGGTAAATGAACACAAGCAAGAGACTCTTTCAAAACTACTTTTGTTGTGCAGTAGCTTGAACCCAAAAAGTTGTTGCTGGGCTGCCTATGGTTTACTTGTCTGGCCCCCAAACTGGAGCTCACTAGCCACATTTGACCTTCTACATTAATGAGGAATAGGTATTTCACCATGATGCCCAAAACAATGAGGATGCTGGGGACCAGCAGGAAACTGGGAGAGCATCACAAGTCCCGTCAGTGCCTGCAGCAGGGCTGTCCTGAAGCCCTGTGTCCAGTCAGGGCCCTTGAATCCCTTTCCAGAGAATCAGCATTTACAAAAACTCTTTGAAATAACCCAGTAGCACAATTGTGTTTTTAAGAAGATGATTACCCAGAAGAGCAGGAGGTGATAATAGCTGGGCCACAGATGAGAAAGCGATAAAAGTTTAATGGGACGAGAGAAAGATGAAAATGGAGCCTGACTCTGATCTCTAGGCAGCATTGTGATAGGAGATGGCAGCCCTTCATTTTTCTGAACCTTGCTCTCTTCCCTATTTGTGCATTTGTGATGGTGAAGAAATTAGGCTCTGTTATCGTTTGGATATGTCACTATTTTGCTGCAGCCTGTAAAACTGACTACAGTGTATGTGAAGGCAAGCTTACCTACTGGATTTCAATTGTCTCTGAGATTTCCAGAGATGAGAAGGTTGCTGGTTTCCTCTCAGTCCATCAGAAAAAAATTGTGCAGCAGTTTGTGCCTTAGGTTTAAGAGAGCAGTGAGGGGAAGAGTGCACATCTGCCTCCTCTCTGCCCATTCCTACCCAAAGAGCTGCTGTCTGCTCTGCCTGGGCTGATTCTCATTGGCATGACTTTAACCTAAGATGACTTCTGCTGTCTACGGGAATCTCCAATGTTAGGGTTTTTTTGTTTGGTTGTGGTTTTTTCACAGAAGGTAAACATCTAAGGTGTTTATTCTATAATTTTGAAATAACTTGTATCCTTGGCTGTGGGTTAGTCATATTTTCTTTTTCTCGCTTTTGTATTATCTGATACAATGCCTTGTTTAAGAATGTTAGAGGAGGAACTATTGTAAAATGAGGAAGACTTGCTGCTTAGTCTGGTACGATATGAGCCTAAAACACTTTTCTCTTTAAGTTTAAAGAAAAATGCCTTTCATACAGATAAGGAAACTTTAACTTATTCAGTTTTCTTTGCTGCAGAATGTCCCTCACTGATTGACCCATGCTGCTATGCTTTTGTTATAAATCATAGCCAGAGTGGAACATCGAACTGTGATATACAGTTCTATTCAAATCATACTTACTTTTCTACGTTTGAGGAGCTTGCTTGTTATGGAGACTTGAGAGTTATAAATAGGACAACATACAACAAGCTTCATTGCAAAGATATGCCAGAAAATATTTTCTCTGTGGGGGGAGAATCTTTTAAAAGAGCCTTTCACTTTTCCTCCTTCAGTACGTACTTCTGCTGTTCCCTGTCCTGAGTATCCAAAGACTCAACCAGGGTGGTAGGACCCAACTCTTCACAACTTGCTGCTTCTTTCCCCTGCTTTGCCAGCATTTCAGTTTGATTACCTGCAGAAGAAGGAATTTCTCTCAGCCTAGATTATAATTTGAGGACCTATGCAGAGTCAGGATGAGATGGTATTACCATACAGGACAAGGGCCATCTCCATCAGTGTAAAACATCTTTAAAGGTATTTGAAGCTTCATCATGCCAGACACGGAGGATAAAACTAGTTGTGACTTGAAGTTAGATTCCTTAACCTATGTTCTCTTTCTTCTTTCTCCAGATATTCTGTGTAACAATTATGGAAGGCAAAAGCTTTCGCCTGTTTTGCAGTCCTCCTTTTCTCTGGTGTGACTGGTACCACAGTCTGAGCCGCAGAGAAGAAAGGAGGGAAGGGAAAAATGGTCTTAGTGCCCTGGTGAGGATGATGGCTGATTATGGCTCAGCAATGGAGCATGAGTGCAGTAGTTATCTAGGATAGTTCAATAATCACAGTGAACTTGGACACAAACAAACTTCTCTGTATACTGCCCACCCTAAGGTATGTGGCAATTGTACTGCACCAGAACTTTGCAATTAGCTTTCTAGGCAGCTTTAATAGCTGTTGGCCAGTGAAAGGAGCACTGGAGACCTGAATTCTAGTCCTGATGTTGCTACTGGCTTGCTGAGTGACCCTGAACTTGTCACTCCATCTCTCTAGGGCAGTTTCCCCCTCACTCTTTTTTTTTAACATTGTGAGTCTTGACAGGAAGGACTACCTCTTGCTATGTATTGGCATCTTGTCAGTCTGAACTCCTGTCTTACATGTGGTCTCCTAGTGCTGCTATAATCTCATAATTTCTCATATTTGTAGTGATAATACTACTGTTGAATGCAAATCTGTATCATTATATTACCACTAATAGATCGCTCACACCATTGTTTTTCTGAGTTCCTGAAAATTTTTGTGTGAAGCAGTAAATAGGAGCAGGGAAGTACTGAAAGTACTCTAGATCATCTGGAGATGTGAAGTAAGTAAATATAAATCATGGAACAATAAAATCTTAATTTTTAATGCTTTTTGTTTTCCTGCTTTTGTGATGGATTTTATTCCCTCCCCTTAAAGTTCTAGTGGCGGTTGGCTGTTACACACAGCCTCCATTAGAAGAACATACTTTGTTGCTATAGCAATTCTTTCTCACTCTGATATTTTATTGCACTTAGATGCTGCTCGCAAAGGAAAAAAAAAAAAAAGGCAAAACCAAAACCCAGCAAAAAAAGCATCACTGACCTCCTCACAAATGGTCAACCTCCCTGATCTTTTATTTCTGAGCAACTTTTAACTATATCTCACAGCAATCTATATTCTGGTAAACACTTTGTGCTAGGCACTATCTAGAAAGGTTTATCATTGCTTTATAAGTGGCATACTGCACACAGCAGGACATGCTGCAGCACAGTGTCTGACATAGCAGATATAGATTACTGTTAAGATAAATTCAACCTTTTTGATCTGAACATTTCACCAGTTCCAATTTGAAGTCTTGATATCACCCTGTCAACCAAAGGGGATGTTTTTAAGTAAGGGAAGAGTTATCAAAGGTTTCCTCAAAGTTCCTTTTAGAATGGTTTCTACAAGAGCAAAGATATATATTTATTGGGGGTGAATGTAGGGCTCATCAAAAGTGCTAGACTAAAATCCCTGTAGACATAAGGCCTCTGTTCAGCATCAGATACTGAACAGAAGCTTCACGTTTTTTCTACTCTGTCAAAACCAGATGCCCAAACCTTCAACTAATTAGGCAAGAAAAGGTCATTATATCTGTCTTCTGCTGACTGCAGGCAGCTGCGCTCTCCCACCCAGGATGCCAGCAGCATCCTCCTGGGAGTAACCATTTGCACGGGGCTGGGACCGCTTGTGCTCCGCTGGCTGTGTAACCCAGCCTGGGAACCAGAGAGAGGGCAGCTCTGTGGGAGGGAAATGTAGAGAAGCTAAGCACAGCACTCTTCTTCTGCCTCCCCCGATCCTGAAGGTAGCATCATTCTCATGGGTAAGGCACTGTCTAGAAATAGTTGTGTCCATCATCTTGGCGCACATGGCCAGCACATTTGCTCTCCTGAGGGTAGGGGAGAACACAAGGTGAGCAGCAGTGGGAGAGACCCTTCCCCTGCCCTTAGCTGCCTGGGTGGGCAAAGCAAACGGGATGGGAGGGAGCAGCATAGCTGACTCAACACATGGAGCACTTTCCTCAGCCTCGTCAGGTCCTGGGGGACTCCTGCCTCCAGATAGCAGTATTTAGAACAGCACAAAAGGGTGGCTGCACCCAGCAACATCTGCATGCCTGTTCCTGCACTGGGCATGTGGGAGCATGTGGCTTTCTCTTTCTTTCATGGGTCCCTGTGTTACTCCAAGGTTCGAGTGGGGCTGGCCATGCCCTACTCTTTCTTCCCCTCTGCATTGCTGCTGAGAAATGTTTCCATCAGCAAGGCCAGGAGAGCAAGCGCAGCGCTCACCGACGCTGGCACAGCCTCTCGCCTCCATCTCTGTGCCTGCATCACAGCTTGTCAAGGAGACACAAACGAGAAAAGAGCTATTTCACAGTCCAGTGACTGTGAGACTTTGTGTAGCTGGAGGGCGAGGCGTGAGGGCGATGGGGGAAAGCAGCCTGCAAGGTCAACTGCTGCAAGGCTGAAAGGCAAGGAGGAAAGCCCAGAAGGGCAGGCTTTGCCGCCTACCATTGCACTGTGCTCTCTCTGCACTCAGTTTTGTCTCGCCAGGGACCTACTGTGCATCCCAGAGTAGAATCCGGGTGCAGAACAACGTGTTTGGGGTAATCAGGTGCAAAAGTAGCAGGTGTGCATGGCAGCATTGTAGAGGGGGTTCAAAGAAACTTGGCAGGCTTTGAAATGGAGGCCTTGGTGCTGGTACTGACGCCTCCATAGTGGGCATTATTGTGCTTTTGGGAATGGAGTAGGACCTACTGATTCATTGCATGGGAGGCAACTTGTAAGCATCAGACAGCAAACCAAAAGCAAACACGTGGCTTGCACCTTGGGTAGATTTGAATCACGCATCTGCATATAACCAGTCATCAGTAGCCAGGTCCATTAAATCAAAGTGTTCAAATTCCACATTCCATTTTCAGCCCAAGGTTAGATCGTCTTCATTTTGTCAATGTACATATATATACAAAAGGAGAATTTATGAATAGCCCTAACTTAGTCTACTACTGTTCACAGCACAGATAGGTGTGCGTGGCATCATTAGCACAACAAATCCCTTATTATTTAGGTGCTTACAATTCTGGCAAACACATGCAGGCTGAAATTTTGCATGCTTGGACTCAGGCCATAGACAGAACTTTTGGAAGCTGGAAGTAAAATGTATTCAACGATCTTTGAATTGTGTGTGCTTCAATGACATATATTCCCCCAAAAACACAGCATGCTGTTGTTTATCCTTGTAGTAGCATAAAAAGGGGTGAGCCGAGTCATTTAAACTGTCTCATTTTGTAAATCTTACAAAGATTTACAAATAGAACTAAAAAATGGTGCCGTTTTGAAGTAAACTGCTTGTCGTGCTAAAACAATGTATCTTTTTCCAGATTTTTTTTCCCACTCCATATACATAGGAGACTGAGGTGTTTGATTCAATGGCTTAATCTAAGTGCGCTTTTGTGAGATCCTATATATTTGAAATGGCAGGAATTATTGCTGTTACACCACCAGCAGCCATACAGCTTCTAAAGAAACTCTTTCCCCAAGAAAACAAGTGTCTTTGGTGTTGGGTTCCTTGTTGTAGAAACTTTTCTTTCACAGGAGGCTTGCCTGGCATTTACCATTCAACAAACACTGGTCGTTAAAGCTTTGAGGCGAGGTTTTTTAGCTAAGCTGCAGCTGGTGCAAACTTTGCCAGCTGGTAGAATTTTGAACTCTTGTTACATTTTATTATTCATAAGGGTAGATCATGGTTTCCCATCAAGCAAGCCTTGCTGAAGTTAGGAAACCAGCAGCCAAGGGTGCGCGTTCTGCTCACCAGTGCACAGTTGAAGGGAAGAGTGAGCGAACAGGGCCTCAGAGCAGAGATCTGTTCCCACCTCCCACCCTGGCTGGCTTTCACAAACATTTCTGCTTCCATAGCATGGTGCCCCTTGAGTGTTATCCTGTTCCTCATGCGAAGTAAGTAAATATAATCACCCGTGATTTATAAAGAAGGCCTGAAGCTTGCCCATGGTTAAAGGGGAAGGGACAGTGTGAAGGACTAGAACTGAGATTTCAGCCGTCATTGATTTCACACCATTAGCGCTGTTTTCCCGCTACACTCTGCAAAGAATTGCTGGATTTTTTTTTTTTTTTTAATTAGTTTTGGCAGGTAAATTCTAACTGAAATTCATAGGGAAAATTAATACTTCCAGCATTTTAGATGGCAGCCATATTAAATAACAACAGTGTCTGCTAGGAAGGGCTGTCTCCTATGATCTGCCGTGTAAGAACCATGAAAGTTGAGTTTCTTTGAGCAGCTGGGGAGCGTAGACTTTAAAATTATTTTTTTTTAAATTGTGAGTTTATTTACATACCTTCTTAAAATTGTCAGAAACTTTCTTGTCATGAATTTCCATGGGAGAATTCACTAAAAAAAACCCACAGTATTTGCAAAACCAAACTGAAAACTCTGCTATTTTCATTTCCTACATTTCCTGTCCAGCAGGGCAAGTTTTTTCCTCATATATGCAATCTCATCAAAAACAGTGTTAACAGTATTTATGAGGCTGATTACAGAATATTTCACAATAATGAGTGCGATCAATCAAAATCCAAAGAAGTAATAATATAGCTGTAGTTAACAGCAGCCCCAGTGACAGTATATGTGGCTACTTGCCACAGAGGCTATACAACTTAGTGATGTAAACATCGTGGAGTCTATCAGAAAAATGTCATTCTGACAAGATTATGTTGCTTTCGGTAAATATGCCCAAAATTGAGAACATGGACGTAAATGTATTGCACAAAGCTTGCTTTGGACAAAAAGGCGAGCCCTTGCACCTGAAACTGGTTGTCCAGCTAGCACTGTGGATGTGACTGCTGAACCCATGCAACAAAATATTTCAGGATGGTGCCCATTGCAGCTGTGAACAAAACCTGAGCGTGAGGTGCTACTGCCATCCATCTGGCAGAGTGACACTGCTGTGTCCACAGCTGGGAGTCCTCTTGCTTTGCCAAGAGCCTCCTGACTTAAGACAAGCAGCAGCATCTCTGCCCACCTCCAGATGCGTTGTCTATGATGTTTAAGTTCTCCAGTGAGGACCACATGCATCGCTCGTCTGTGGTCAGTATCGTGGCATCTGACTGGGTTTCTTTGCTGCTGCATTCAGAGAAGGGGACCTCTCTAAAGCACACACTTGTCTCAAGGTCTCCACTCTGATTCTGTGTCAAGTGCAAGGATTTGTTATCAGTCAGGGATGTTATCCCACATGCAAGTCCCCCGGCTTTGTTCAGACCAAGAGAAAGTACCATCCTGGGAAACTTTCTGCTTGCAATCTGTCATCAGGTCTGCTGTGGGAGGGGACGAAACAAGGTCCAGTGACCTTTGTATGACAAATACTACCAAGGTCAAGTTTGCCATTAGTTGGCTAAAAGGGACAAGTAAGAGCGTTCCAAGGAGCAATATAACTCACCACAAGCACTAAGACAAAGCTCCTTAATAAATGCCATGCCACAGCTGCAAAACAGCAACAGCAACTGCCCAGCTGCCAATGGGTTTCATGCTGGATAATGTAGAGGTGAAAAGCTGATCTTAATGCCTAAGTAATTAACAGTGAAGTATTTTTAATATGACAACTAACACTGAGTTATGACTGCTGCTGTAGCGCTAACAGCTGAGCAGCTATATCATTATCTGTGTCTTTTCCTGTGTAATCTTTTTAGTGTGAAATGTCTTTAATTTTAGTTTGCTGGAAGATCTGTGAAGGGGCAAAGGAGTCAGCAGATATAAAATATCCACTAGCTTACAGAATGTGCACTTCCATTTATATGTGGTAGTGCAGTATGAACAATGGCTTGTTATCAATTGCTTGAAGTAACTTATATGCTGCAGTTTTTTGTGCTCTATTCCGGAAACAATAACTATATATCTCCAAACACTAGTGTATCCCTTTGTAGGAAAAGCAGGAAGAAATAACAGTAAGTGTTTCTTCTTATGGCATAGAACAGCCTAGTATAACAGATATGTTGAGAGTGCTTTGAAATGATGCTTGCATAATATGAGGCTATGTTTACATCTTAGTACAGTCCCATCAAAAAATCTGTTCCTCTGTTCGGAGCAAACTATTTTAGCTGGTTATTTAGAAGGTAGCTCCTTAAAAGCACATTTGCACTTTTAAGTCTTGTGAGGCAAAGGCAAGTTGAAGGTGTAGTTTGAGTTTTGAAAGGTTATATTAATTTAAATTGGATCCACTTCACTCAAATCATTACGTGTTAAACTTTCAGGCAAATCAACATGCAGAAATTCAGTAAACATCATGCGGTAACACACAGTGATGCAGTTACTCCAGCCTACCATTCATGCTGTTGAGGAGTTGTATCTATCATATGCTGACATTATGAACCACCAGTTTCCATCAGAACATAAATACCTGGTGCTACAGCAACATAGGATCCAAGTGGATTACGTTTGTCTGTTCTGACATTTTTCTTGTTTTCTGGGGATTTGGAGCACAGTTTGTCTTGCTTTAATTTTTATGAGAGGTTTGGGGCTTTTGTCTCACTTGGCATAGCGAGGTATAGCAAGACTTCATTTATGATTATATACCCTATGTTTTTAGAAAAGATAATGCATAGAGAAAAATATTTTATGAAGGACTTCCTTTCTGCAGGTGCAGCACATAAACCAGGGCTCCCTGGACCCCGTGCTCAGGAGCTCAGCTCGATCCCTGTTTGTTTTCTGGGAGCTGCAAAAACTGATGGCTAGAAAATCTATGATTTGATTTCCTCAAGGTCATGAATTACTTATCTGTCACGACTTTGCATGGTATAAATATAGGTGTGAGAGGTCTCAAATTTCCTATATTCGTCAAATAGAAGAGAGTAGGAGTTAAGTGAGATTCTAGGTAGCTGAAAGAAGCTCCAACACATGAGACTTTTAGAGCCACTGATACAGGACTGTAGGACCTTTATATGCCCGTCCCTTGCAGTTCATCTGTGACAGACATCTGACCCCTCATTTTTTAAAACAAAATGTCCTCCTTCCATTTTGATCTCCTGGAAAACTCCTTTTCCGGTGATACTGACGTGCCCGGTCATTATAATCTTCCCTAGCTCTTGGCCTAAAGAATATGTAAAAGGCGGAAGCAAAAGAGGCTCATCTTTGCCTAGCAAAAGGGGCTCATCTTCCCTTTACACCTTTTCATAACATGGAATTGAGATGAACATAAAATACATTCTGAATTGACTCTCATGTCTGCTGTGATCTTGTCTCCCATAATAAACTTTTGAGAATTCCTTGTTCTAAACATGCTCCTTCATTGTACAAATACATCTTTGAATATAGATTGTAAAATCCAGAAGCAATACTAGTGGTATTGAGATTCCTGAAGGCAAAAATAGGAGACAGTGAGAGAAGTGAGAAAGAAAATTGAGAGATGTTGGAGTGCTGCCTGTGAACATTTAGCTGGTCTGTAGCTAGGCCATGTATCAGAAAATATGTGGTTTGAACAATCAGTATTCTACTTCAGTGGATGAAATGAAACTTTTGCTCTGAAACTAATGTGTGAATTTTTTTCCTTATGTCAAATCCCACTTAACATGTAATTTAAAAAAAAAATTAGATCTGCTTGCAGTGCTTTTCCTAGATTCTTTCTGTGATCGCCCTTCATTGCTGCCACCAATGGAGAATTATTGTGTCTTTGCTGGCCTTTTCATTGGAGATTACATGTATATCTGCAGTAGTAGCCTGTTTTCTCATCCTGAAGACAAGATGTAGAATATGGCCTTGTACTTGTACAAATAAACTCACCTCACCTCTCCCCTCCCCTTTCAATACCTGTCTGGGGACAGTTTCTCCCATAGACCAGGTGCCAGCTACCTGACCCAAACCAAAACTGCCAGGGACGGAACTCAGGAACTGACTGGGTGAAGCTGAGTCTCTGGGTGCAGCACTGCTGGTGTGTGCCTCTTGCCAGCCCAGCACTGGTCCTGAGTGGGCTGCCATGTCCCAGCAAGCCATTTCAGTGCACATAACCCAAATGCTGCTCTTAGTTGTGCTACTGATGGATTGCATCCATCTTGAGGAAGGTAGTAGAGGAGGAAGGTGTCTTTCTGCCACCTTTATCTGCCTAAACACTTTGCAGATTGCAAAACAGATGAACTGTAGTTTTTTGTCAGAGGTGCTAGATTTCTAGAAGAGTGACATTTTCAACAGCAGCAACTTGCTTTGGCTACGATAGTTTTCAGGTACTGCCTTGAGGTATCAAAGGCTTCATTTCAGTACTCAAGTTACTGATTGTTGTGGTCATGCTGGGGGTGATCAATGCTTATGGGTATCAGAGCCAAGTTGTCTCATATATGACGCTAAAGAGCTGAGACAACAGGAATGAAAAGTAATACTTGAAATTTGGGTCTAATTAATTTTCATGAAAGCAAAGCTTATTGTAGAGGTACCATATACTCTGCATATTCTTGATAGTATGTTTGAATGTGACCTACATTTTCTATTAAGTTTTTGTACCTGCTGTTTCCTCTTTGTTTTCTGTTATGAGTGTGTGCCTGACAAAATGTTCCTTATCTTTGTAATTCCTACAGCAGCCTGATACATACAGACACAGAAACTCGTTTTAAAAAGGTTAGCCTTGCAGTTAGTCGGTGCAAACCAAATCTGGTCTAGAGCTGCTGGCTCACATCCTTTGTGTTCCTTGTTTGCAATGTGCATGTCATTTCTGTGAAAGCCAGTCCTGCAGTAGAGGACAGCACTGACAGGTAGGACTCCTGTCCTGGTGATTTGTTGTTGTGATGCCCTGCATGACCAGCTGGAAACAATATCCAATATTCGGTGCTAAGATGGGCTCTTGTTGAGCCCACTGCAAACTGTGGAAACTTGATGGGAAGCTCACCAAGATGGCTTAGCCACTTGCTGGTTTGCAATTTGGGTGGCTTTTTGCTTAAAAGCAAAAAAACCCCACAGGAATCCCAACGATAAATGTTTCCCTGGATTAAGCAGGTTTGCCAGTGCGATGAGCTTAATTAAAATTAACAGAGCATTTTAGTTATGTTGTAGTCTTTCTATCTAAGGGGTTGCTATTGCAGCCTGCCTTAAATGAAGCCATGTGGTGCATTTTAGGGACCAATTTGTGGTGGCATGCAGATGGTGGCACATATTTGTCAAATGGGTGTTTGACCCACTGCTGCAAGCCGGAGAACGGGGACAGAGCTCACTGTTGTTGCCCTTGTAAAAGGCAAGCCGTCTTCTAGGAGCAATACTCTGTATGGGCTCAGCAGAAGGCTAGAGGTACAATTGTACCTGCCTGCCTTGACCATGCCAGTGAAGGGCCCCATGCTTCCCTTGTCCATCACTGTGGTCTCCAGGGAGGAACTGCTTTGGTCTTCAGGACATGCAGGTTATTCCCTTGCTTGTAAGTGCTCAGTTTAAGGCTGGATGTGTGAAAGGGTTTTGTTCACAACTCTGAGCACTTTGCACTCTGGGTTTTTCCTGCTGGCAGATAGGACTTGTCACCATGGCTGGGCTATTTTCTAAGCAGTGTATGAGCACAGTGGTGCCCAGGTGCCTTTCATCCAGAGGCTGCCATACAGACTTTGAACTGAATATACTCACTCATCACCTCATACCTATGTGCGTATGAATGAATTTAGCCCAACAACATGGCCATGATAGTGGTGTATTTACTCCACACGCAAGCCAATTAATACATAAAGCTTCCACCAAGCCAGTGCTGAACCTGATATCCTGGGGTGCACTCTGGCTTCTTCATCTCATCTTCTTGAGCATCCCAGCAGGCTCAGCTTTCCAGCCTTTTGTTTTCTTGCCTATAGCTTGGCACGTGCCTCTTAAGTCAGGCTGACTGGTGACTGATGAAGAGTTCAGATGCTTTTTGACATTAGTTGTCACGCTGTGACTGGAGCTGTGCAAAATAGATCCTGCTACAGTTGTTTGACAGCCACAGTGAATCTTGCTGTTAGTTTGCTGGGTCGTGTGCCGTGTCCTAGCATAGGCCTTGGTGCTGAGAAGTGTCCCCTTGCTCTTGATAATTCTGTCACCAGATTTGCAGACTGCATGGGTAGATGCCATTGGTGCTGTTTTTCAGCTCCCTGGTGAAGTAGGAGGTTAATCTGAGGTTTCTGAGGGCAAACTCTGCCTCCTGAGTGGAGGAAGAAAAAGATGGGATTTATCTCTGTGTCACCTAATCTTGACACTAAATTGAGATATAAAGTTAAAAGGGCTTGGTGGATTAATCTGCTCCTATATTTTGTTTTCAGTGTAGGTTCTGGGTGTTATTCTGTTGACAAGACAAAAAGCAAATTATTTGAAATGGCTTCTCACATCTACCTTTCACTCGCCTTCCTTCTGATGTGCTGGAAATCCTGCCTAGATATCTGTAGTCTCATGTACAGCTCCTGGCAGGGGAGGCTGTAGCTTTTCCACAGGGAGAGGGATCTCAAACCAGCCAAAGTGAAGTGCAAGGTTGTCATGAACCTAGTCCCATTAAACAAAGTGTTACTAGAACTGGAAATGCTGTTGATTGCCACCACCTGCCTGATGGCCTTCCCAGAAGGCACCTCTGGGCTCTTTAAATTCCTTGGGGGAGGGCAGGAGGCTTGTCCCTAGGATGAAAAGTGTGGGGTTTGTTGGTGTTGGTGTTGGTGTTGGTGTTGGTGTTGGTGTTGGTGTTGGTGTTGGTGTTGGTGTTGGTGTTGGTGTTGGTGTTGGTGTTGGTGTTGGTGTTGGTGTTGGTGTTGGTGTTGGTGGTTTTTTTTTTCTTTCCTTTCCCCCACATAAGTGCTTTCTGGTGCTTGCTACCTCTGAGGTAGGTGCAAAGTTGTGACTGGCTTTCCCGTTACCAAAATGTAGAGTATTTCTCTGGTGTCCTGAGATCTGCTATCTGGCAGTTTGCTTGACAGACTGCAAGCCTGCTGTGTGCTGCTGTAGGAATTACTGTAATTTGTAAGTTGACTTTTGAAGTGTGATTTCTTTTGTTGTGTTTGGTCCCAAGGTGCTGATTTACAGTGAAAAGATTTAATTGTGTGTTTGGAGACTGCTGTAACAAAAATGCATGGTTGTAACTTTCTGGTGGTACAGCTTTAAGGAGCTCAGATCTGTGACATGCTGCTACACTTGTCCCAGCATTTCTTCATGCTTTACCTGCCTTATTATGCTTGTTTTGTGCCTGTGATGGATTATTGTATAGTAGAGACAATAAACTCTGTGGGGAAAGTATGGTTACTTTAAAGACGCTCTGTATAGAGCTTCAACTGTGTACCCCAAAGCCCCAGCTGAAGTACTTATGTTCTCCCATAATAATAAAAATGAGGCCAAAAATAAAGTTTTCTTGTGACTGGACTATTGCATTGTGTTTAAATGACAGCTTGATAGCAATCTATGGTGAACATGTAACAGAGGGGATCGTAGGCTAGGTATGGGAAAGGAATAGTGTGTGATAGCTCTTCCTGGTAGGAGGCAGGGGTCCTCACTTCCTACCTAGTCCCTGGATCTGTTCTCCTGTGTCCACACCCAAGTTAGCAGAGTGGGGGCCTGTCCTGGGAACAGCATTACTGTTCTGGATTAAAAAGTGACGATGTTAGGATTTGGGGGGCTTTTCCCTTTTCCTCGAGTCCATAGTGCCTTGCTGGTCTGATGGCAGGGCTGTCTTCTGAACCTGCTGCAGTGACACAGCTGAAGGAATCGTAAAAGCCAGAGAGGAGGGAGAGGGAGAAGAGTAGGGATGTCTTAAATTGTCTCTGCTGCTAGGGAAAAGATGAAGTTGCACAGCATGGCGAGTGACTTTCCAAGGTGGAGGTAATATGTTGAGTTCAGACTCTGCAATAGCAGAAGATGGGGGTTTTTTGGTGGTTGGTTGAGGTGTTTGGTGTGTTTACTAGAAAACAGCCCAGATATGCACTTTATTACAGCTGCACTGTAATACAAGTCCTACAGTTAAGTGTTCTGTTTACAGCATGGAAAGCTTGATTACAATATTATGGCCTGACATAAACGTACAGGAGAACTTCGGGAGTCCTATTGAACATAGAGGTTGCATAGTGGATTACCAGCACTTAATTCTATTCTACTAACAATTAAGAAAGTTGGTGGTTTTTAGGATCTCCATAACTTAATATTAAGGTACATACCTTATGGAGTAGGAGTTTCAAGGAAAAGTTAATGTCAGCTTCAGCTGACCTGTCTGTACAACTATTTTGATTTCTTTGTTCAAAATTAACTCTTAAGAGTCACTAATTTGCAGGTAGTGCTGTGCTCGTATAGCTCTAAGTACATGCTTTTTGAAAGAAATTATGCCCTCAGCCATAGGGAATTTTTTTCTGCCTTTCTCCTGTTTCGTGTTTGCTGTTTATTAAAAAATTCATAAAATGTCTTCAGTAGGTTAATGAAGCAAATTGGTACAGTAAATTTGGCCTTAAAATAGATCAATAAGAGAATTTCCTTGGAAAAGGCTGTTGTTGGGATTTCTTGATGAAAGTCTGAAGGCAAAATGGAGGATGGAATTTGAATCTGAAGTTGAGATTTCTTCAAAGAAGCCCTATATCCAAAACACAGAGCTCTAATTTGCTTTGGGTAGTAAGGCATTTGCATGTGCATTATTTTGACTGGAAGGTACCTGGTTTACATCCTAGTTTATACCACAAAGGCTTGTCAGTCTTGTCAGTATAATTTTTCTAGCAATCTCTCCCACAGTAGATAAAGCTTGTAATAATACAATATTCCTTTTGTAAGGGAAAACTTGAAAATGCTGTTGTAAAAACAAATAGAATCTTTGAGTATTTTTTCCTGTTGCTTTGCATATATGTATATGCGTGTATTTGAATAGAGACCTGACCTCAGAGTTTCAAAGCTGGTGCATGTATGTGTAGGTAATAGAGTACAGTTTTTCCATTGGGCAGGTATCTGTAGAAGAAAAAGGTTTATGGGAATGTTTGAGAATTGAGTACTAAACCCAAGCCTTTGCCCTGAGTGTTGGCTTGGAAGTTAGTGAGCAGCTGCTGGTGAGTCAGCAGGCAGATGTGAATCAAATTTGGAAGTATCTCTACGGGGTACAGGGGCTTCACTGCAGAATCCCCCTCCTGTCTCTGTTTGGGAGAAGCTGCTCCTGTTGCTCCCCCTCTCAGGTGATGCTGAAAGGTGCCTGCAACAAGCAGAGATGAGGAAGAGAAGGTAAGCCCTGGTACCAGCGATGATTTTGCAGCCATTACTTGGTCTTGTGCAATCTTCGTAGTAGAGCCCAGGAGATAGGCTTGGTTTATTCCCCTTCTAGGGGCCCAGTGGGTTTTTATATCCTGTATGGCCCTGCCATACAAAAATGAATGTCTTTAAAACATGGGTAGAAGCACAAGTAAGATCCACTGCTCTGGTTTATTCTACACAGTAAACCTAGTCTTATTTCTTTTTCATAAAGTCTGATCCCTGTTGGCTAGCCAGGCAGCTGCCTGCTGCTTCTTCTAGTCAGCTCATGTTGGGGTGATTGTTGGCTTAGCAGGGAGCCCATTAAGCTGCACTAAAAATAAATAGGAAATTGGGTTTTCTGGCTCTCTTTTTGTTTTTTCTTCTTTAAATGAAAGAAATTGTTAATCTTTTAGAATTGTTAAAATGGAAACACAATCAAGAAGACCCTAAATTGTGAACATCTTCTGAAAGCAGCGTTGCATGAGGAGGAGATGCTGTCCTTGGCTGGTGCTGCAGTATAGGCATCTCCCAGATGAGCAATTACACTCCCATAAGGAGCTCCACAAAGCAGTATTGCTTCCTGATGTAGAACCCATGAAGTCATTCTGAAATGTTGCATAAACGCTTTCAGAAATTACCTCTTTCGTTTGAGGGGTTAAGACAGAATTTCATTTTGAATGACCCATATGCAGAGACAAGTAAGACCATCCTGAATCCCTCTTTTTTTTTTTCTTTCTCCCCCAAATGTTGTAGCTGTATAGCAGTTGTGCCAGACTGAATGTTGACAGACTTTAACATAATTTGTCTGTACTAAAATTAATACTGTACTTCATGTACGATATTTATATCTATCCGCTTTCATGTCAGATAAGTTCTAGTGTGTAGGATGCATAACAGGATTGACTGAAAAGTAATTTTTAACTCTGTTAGGCCTACTGCTTCCTGCAGGTAGGGCAGGTTGGGGATATTTAAATACCAGCCTGTTATGATGTGCTTTACTTTTTTCGCCTGACTTTTTTATTGCGTTACCTTGTTATAAAACTATAGTATGGAAGTTGGAAAAACCTCTGTTGTGAGGTTTATATGCAGTACAGCAATGCAAAGCTTGTAATACTGTGAGGGCTGTCTAGAGCTTTGCTTAAGAAGTGGCTCTGGAAACAAGCTCAGCTGTAGTTATAAACATTGTAGGAAAAACTGGAAATAGAAAAAGCAAGATTTTTTCAGAGTTAGAACTATTCTTCTGTTATTAATTAATAGACTTAAACCTGGGGAAAGCATGTTGAATCTGTTTCATACCTTTTGGCAATTACTTGTTAATTGGTATAGAGGGAAGGATAAAGAAAGATTTCAAAAGGACACAAGGGGATGGAAGCATATTAAACTTTTTTTAAGCACCAGTAGTAAAGGCACCTATAGCATGGCTGCAGGGAGGGGCAGGGGTTAACAGAATGGTTAACATCCCTGTTGTGCACCTATGCCCATCCCCAGCCATGAAGGATGTTACCCCTGGGCTGTAGCACTCTGCTTAGCTGCAGTGTCCCTGCTGGTACTAAACCTTTCCCAGGAAGAGCCCTGGAGTCCTGCTGGGCTTACAGTCCAGGAGGAGTCAAAAGCAGAGTCCCATTCCTGGGAGGCAGGAGCTGGCTAACGTTTCCCTTCTCAGGTGAGTGAATTACAGCATGGAGGGGTCTCTTCAGTGCTCCCTATCCTGACTGCATAGGGAAGCTGGTGAGGTGATTCAGCATTGTCCTAGCTGCTCCTACTAAAGGTGGTTTTCAGAGGGTGAGAAAAATGGTAAACAACTTGAATGCATACACATATAAATAAATATTGTTATTGTCAGAGATGTTTCTTTAGGTTTGTGCCATGTAAGGTAAAGGGCAGGAAGAGGGACGAGCAGTAGAGGGTCAAGATTTTTTTTTTTTATATGTAGGGGTCTAGTCTTTGAAAATTCCAACAGACAAGGGCCAGATTCGAGTGACTGTCTCAAAACCAAGTTCTGCTTAAAAGTACTCCTAAACCTAAAGCAAAACCAATTCTCATTTGCCTACCTTTGTAAATGCTGAGCCGGAGAGATGCTCAGCTGCTGTAAATAATCTTAGCTCTGATGTCAAGGCAGCTACAACAATTGACATCAGCTGAAGACGTGTCTATTGCTAAGTATAACCCACAGGTATTACAGTGTGATTTACAAAGGCTTTTAGCAGTGTAGACCCCATATGTTTTATAGCTGCTGAAAAGGAGAGGAGACTGTCTGACAACGAGCAGAGGCATATTTAGTAGCATTTTTGTATGTATGAAATTTCACAGTTAGAGGTTTTAGGAAATAGATTTGCTATGCTACACAGCAGCATATAGTTCAAGCACGTAGTACCCGAAGCATTCAGTTTATCACAATCTATCATGTTAACTTGGCTAATTTGACACTAACTGTTTCCTGCCAACATGTTCTCAGACAATTCTGCATTGTCTGTTAATCTGCACGATGTACAAGCTTGTGGGAAGGGCTCTAAAGAAAATGAGCTCTCAGTGCTATGGATTTGGGGGAAGGGAGGAGAACATATCTTGGTTACTTTAGTATTTCTTGTAATTCACTTAATTTTTGAAAGCAGCAGTAGTGAAATACTGTTGTTCCCATGGTGTGGGTAAATGACAGCAGATTTCAACTAAATATGCCTTAAAGGAAGGCTGATTCTCTAAAGTCTTGCTGTGGAAGTGTTGGATAATGAGCTGAAATGTGAGTGAGAGGCAGCAAGGACACAGAGGGTGTTTCTCCTAGGGGTATAGGATTTTGCTTAAAGGTTGTGTAACCATCTGAAGCCTCCCTCTGGGCAGTTCCTTGCTGAGCAGAAACAGGCTATTGAGTCTCTTGCAGCACCCAGCAGTGATTTCAGCGCTTCCAGGTGTCAGTACTTGAGAGCTGACATGGAGGCTATGTTACCGTGAAAGCTGCTGGGAAGGTAGTAATGGTGATAGCTCCTGCCCCAACTGCTAATCCTGTATGCTCACCAGGCTGACTGCAGGTGTATTATCTGGGTTCCTGCATAATCTTGAGCTGCAATTGGTTACACTTTGGGTAAGAGGTAGTGCTAACCAGGACTGGACTGTGTGGAACAGGGCTAGATAGGAAAGAAGGAAACAAGAAAATGGAGAGAGGTACCATCAGAACTGGTGACATTCCTGTGGTGCAGCAGCCATGAGTCAAGGTATAGATGCTGATCAAGAAGTACTAAGTCATCTCTTCAGCACAGCGAGGGCTGCATGTCCTCATCTCCCCCTGAACTGGAAATGCTTTTGCCATTAGGTAGCCCCTGGCAACATATCATGACAGTGCAGAAGCAAAGGAGAAGGTGTAGTTAGGTTGTACCTTTGTAAGTCTCAATATTTGATCTGTCTATATGATCTAATTATTTAAGGACAGAAAGGTATGTAAGGAGAAGAAACATCTTTAATTAGGCTAATCTGACTTGGATATCTTCATCACTGAACATTTGCAAAGACAGCTGAAGAGCCAAAGGTGATTATTTTGCCTATTATTAGCTAGTTGCTGAACATTTCCTAATTGATACTATATTGTCTCTTCCTTTAATAAACATTGCCAGTGTTTATGCAAAATTGGCATTTGCAAGTATTACCTGTTTAAACATACCCTAGGAAGACTTTAGTATTCTTAGATTCCTAAGTACAGACTAATGCCAATTTGCTTTTCTAAGTTTAAGAAAAATACTGAAGTACTGAACTTGAATCGTCTTGCAGCCACTGACTCCTGGCAAAAAATAGTGCTGTCATCAGACTTTTGTTGGTATAGTCTATCCACAACAAAATCCAGTCTTTATGTAATATGTAGGGGTGTCCATTCAGTATATTAAAACATAAATGTGTAAAAAGAGAAAATGAAAACTGCTGATAAAACTTGGGTTGTAGCATCCGTCTCTCTGCTTTAAAAGGTGTCTTTGAGGTGAAATTTGTGGAACCTTTTAGTCCTCAACTCTTGATCATAAATATGCACAAAGCTCTGCTGATAACTTAACCAAAAACAATTGTAAGAGAGCCAGTCTTTTGTGGCTGGATGTGGGATCTGAGCAGAAACATGAAAGGAAGGGGAAGACCGGTAGCACTGAAGCAAAGATACTGGAGGCATATGTCCCTGTAAGAAACCCCTTTCTGTGCTGGATATATGTGAGGATGCTGCGTGATGCCCTGGACTTATATCGCTCACAATAATGGAGTGAATGAGATTTTTTGTCATAAAGAGCAGGTAACTCATACCTACTGAGGTTTTTATATCAGCTTGCTCACAATTTACCTTGTCAAAAGCAGAAGTCCACCAACGCATCCCTGCTTTCCTGCTCAAGGGTCAGGCTAAAAGGTGCAGGAACTGCAGCTTGTGTTTTAGGGGAGTTTCTGTTTCTGCTTCTGGTGGTGTTGGCAAGGAAAGCAGAACAAGTACTTGGAGCGCAGCAGAATTGCTCCTTGGTTGACATTGGGGTGAGTTAGTTGTCTGGGAGTCTGTTTACAGAATCTGGAGTGAGGCGCACCACCAAGAAATCTGAGTGTGCCTTCTGGGATGTATTTTCAGTCTGTAATCTAGTGGTTTTGCTTACACAGGTGAAATACAAGGTTCCCAAATAAGCATCTTCTGGGATATAGGTGTAAAATTTGTAGTATGTAGATGTAGTAGAAAGATTGCATGCCATTGTGTCTTTGGGAAAAACAAAACAAAGAAAAAACACAAAAAACCCCAACCAAAACACCCTAAACCACCAAAACAGATTCCAGTTGTGTGTCATAATTTTAGGTATTTTGTTAAGTGTCTCATGTTTTCTCCTGTGTTTGAAGACAGTGAATATACAATGATAAAACCAGACCAAATTAAAGTTGTACTCATGGAGTCAATTCTGGCATTTCCTAGCATATGAGACCGTGGCTATCTGTAGGTTGGTGGGGTGGGTGGTGGTGTTTTGTAGTGGGGTTTGGTGTTTGGGTGTTTTTTTGGTGAGGTTTCACAGGCTTCTTAAAACACAAACACAATAAATCTTGTGGAAACTGTTCTGTTTCCTGTACTGTTCCTTAGTGTGGAAGATTTACTGCATGAAACCCTCACATGCACTACAAAAGTAGAAGGTACCTGTGGCAGGATGCTGTAGATGTTAGCCAGCCACCAAATCAGGATTAAGCATTGATTTACTATTTCTCTGTTGCCAAAAAATAATAGCCCCTGTTGTAAACTCAGGCTCCTGTTGCACTCTGCAGTTGTAGGCTTTTCTATTCTCACCTACCTGCTTATTCTTGTTCTTTCTGTCTGCAATCAGCTCCTGGTACGAGCTGATGTTCTTGCAAACACTTAGCTCCTGTTTCTGTCTTCCCCAAATCTGCATGAGCGCCACTGAGGAAAACATGCAGAATATTCTCCCTGCTCTGAATCACGTCCGCCACCACCTCCAGCAGGCGGGAACAGTGTTTGCAGTATAACCTGATTGTCCCTGCAATCTTGTCTCAGGGAAGGCTGTGCGTGCACAGTGGGGTTGGCACAAGAGAGCGGCGTGCGAGGGGAGCAGGGTCAGTACGGCTGGCGAATCCCTGCCGCTGCTGATCTCCTTCATCAGACTTCAAGCTTTCATGCAAAGCCTACCGGTTTCTCAGTGGATGGCTTAAATTCACTTTGTTTTTCTTTGTGTGGGTAACACATGCTTTCTGTAAACTCACACTGAGGAATCACTGTGTGATTTCCGCTGAAGTCTTCAAAAAAGAAATTCAGAGCAAGCCAGAATAGCTGACGATATTCTTTCGTACTGCTAGACGGTCTGGCCAGACCCAACATGAATCCTGTGTCCCATCATCTCACTACATAGTCAGCTTTCTCTCACCCTTGAAACATCTTCAAATTGGGAATCAGCATCTAAGTTCAAACTTCAGAGAGTGGGCAGTGTCTAGTTTTGAAGCATAACAGGTAAGAGATGCTACATAGTCTGTTAGGATGAAACCAGCTGAGAAAGGAAGTAGGTAAAAGAAACATTAGAAAGTGGGGAGAGGTGTGCAGGTTTTCTCAAGGGTCAGCAGATAATTGGAGTGTGTTTTGTATTATTTAAGATACCATCTGACGATTGTAGTTTGGCTTTAAAACAGCCCATTAAATAGGAAAAAAAAAATTTTTTAATACCACAAAGGTAAAACTTACATGGAAACCTTGTAAATGTGAATTTGGAATAAAGAACTTTTTGTTTCAGTGCCAAATGAAATCTTTTGCGGATTGAATTTCTTCTTTGCAGAATGCATTTCTCTATGGTAATTCCATAGCAGCTGTTAGCAGCAAATTTTGGCAGCTGTTATCTAATAAGTAAATTTATTTTCTGTTGTTCTATTTTGAGGCTAATTAAAAAAAAGGTGGAAAAAGGTGTGGGGGATGCTCCTTTCCTCTAAGACATAAATACACATGGCTAAACTGAAGACAAAGAGTTCATGTGAAATGCTTCTGTTATCGAAGTGCTACTTTTTAGGTGGTTATACTTTTACAAATATTGGAGCAACAGAACAGATGTAAGAAAGGTGATACAGGGAGAATGCTGAACAAGAGAAATTATGCCTGTGGTCTGCAGCTGCTTTGTGCTGGGAAGAAGGATGTATGTGTCAGGGGAGCACCCAGGAGCTGGGGGGAGCTCGGAAGAAAGGCTGCCCCAAGAGAAGCCAAACCTGCTGCTGCTGCTCTACACTGCTGGGATGGATATTATTGTTCCTGTGAGAACTCTGGAGATTGCATAAATTTATATTGCAGGTATAGGTGAAATCTAGACTCCACAGAGTTCATCTGTGAAACTTGTACACCAAAAAGGAAAGGAAGTAGGTTCTTTCTCGACTTGAATCTCCCAGGAGTAGTCTGGCAGGATTTTAAAATAGAAATAAAGGAATTAAAGGTGTGCTTGCAAGGATCAAGGGAACTCTCTGCTTTGCAAATAGTACCTGGTGGCAGAACAGGAGCAGTAATCAATAGAAGAAAAGAGCAGAGCTGCTTCATTAGCATGAGTGAGGAAATAACAGCTTCTGAATGTGAGCCCTAAGGACCGAAGATCAAAGTCCTAGGGTTCGTCTCCTTGGCCAAGCAATGTATTGAAATAAAATAATAGCTCTGACTGCAGATGCTACAAGTTAAGCAACATTTCCATGCCAGTAATCTATGTAAAGAGCAATCATTCAAATGCAGAAGAGTGAAAAGAAAATTAAATGGCTGGAGATTAAGTATTTGGAGAGCACTAAGGATGCAGAACAGCTAAAGATAATTAAATTACATACAAATAAATTAGTTGCTGTAATGGTCAGATTAGGAAGTAAAACACAGAAGTATAATCCTGCCAAACATTTGAGTAGAGCAGCAGAACTGCAACTTAACTGACAAATGAGAGAAGGATTTATAGCTCTTGCCTAAATTTACAGACAGCTATGAGTATTTATATTTTACTGTCATATCTGAAAACAAACACAACTCATCCTGCCTGAACCTCAAAAATCCTAAATTTAGTTCTTTTCTTCAAAGTTTTGAGGCAGTCTAAGTTGATAGTTTTGGCTGAAATTGTTAGACCTGATGGTTTGAGTGTCCACTTTGCACCTGGGGTAAATTTACACTCAAAAAAAGTCAATGTCATGAATATTTGAGAAATAAAACCTTGCTTATCACAACACCTGTGAACCAGAACGGTAACACATGCATGGCTTCAGTAATAGCAAACTCTTGTACAAGGTGCACCATGGGTGTGACCTTATTTGACTACTTTGTGCTTGAAAAGAAACTGTGAACAAAGATAAACAGCAGAGATTATCTTTTAGCGCTTACTGAAATCACCAGGATGAATTAGCTGCTGCAATTTCATTTACTCAGTCATTTGTCGGCGCCCCTTGACTGCGGGCGTTTTTAATGTGTTCAGAGGGAATGGCTGTGTCTGCTGAAGGGCAGCTGGACTGCGAGCAGGGCCGAAGCTGGTTAGCAGATGGCTGGACATCCTCTGTGAATGTTGTACGATATTGCAACCACAGCTTGGACCAGCAGCCAAAGGGCGGTGGCTGTACTATCTTGGTTCCCACAGCCATGCGGCTTGTGGTGGCGAGGAGAGGCAGGGTGCTTCCTCTCTTGTGGAGTTGGAGGGATCCCTGTTTCCCAGGCACAGCTCTAAGCAGGGGGATGAGGGCTGGGACCACTATGCTTGCTTTGGGGTGAGGATAAGCTACAGTCATCCCAGGCTTTGCTTAGCCTGGAGCCCTGCCCTGGGCTGTCCCACAGGGAGTGAGTGGCTCGGGGAAAGCTCCCATAGTGTGGTGTGAAGTGGAGCCGTTGGCATCTCCAGCCTTTCATAGGTTGCAGTACTGAATTGCTCGCAAGATAAATTTGGGGGCATGCTGAGTTACCTGGGTGTGCAAAGGGAGAGGATAGGGTCCTGGCAACGTGCAGTATTGAGGTACCCTGCCTGCCTCCAGCATCTGAAACTAGGACGTGCCATGCAACCCAGGAGCTGCAGAGGAGTGCCGCCTGTTGCGGGTGTGTGGGTATCACCACTGAGCTATAGCTGTGCTCCTCATATGTATGTGAACATCCAAGAAAGTGCAGAGTGGGTTCTGATCTTTTTAAATTTAATTTATCTTCAACTGTGTTGGCCTTTCCGTGTGGTTCTATTAGCATCCCTGCTTTTACAGTTTGAAGTTCTTTTCTAGGTTGCTATGTGTGCAGTTGGGTCTGTCTTTCACAGTGACTTTGAGCTGACTGGGAAATAATTTATTTTTTTTTTTTGAATGGCAAGCCTCCACGGGCTAAATTTTGACCTTGTAGGGGAGAAAGTATGAAGCAGTAGTACCAACTGATGTATGGGAAAAATCTGGATATTAATAAATATAGCAATCCCAATGAGGCTAGAGCAACATAAAACAGATTGATTTTTTTTTTTTTTTCCTTAGGTCACAGTTTTGCCTTTGGCAATATTAGCATGGAGGCCATTTATTCATCGGTGTGATTTGTTTACAAAGGCAGATGTATTCCTACCTTCTTTATTATATTCTGAGCTTTTTTTTTTTTCAGCTTAGAACTTGAGGGCCAATAATCATATGCTGAGGCTGCCAGTACTTGTTTATTTTTCAGGGTTCATCAAGAAATGAAGAACTGAGTGTACCTTTGATTCATGCAGTAACTAAGTGGGATGGTCCAAAATGGTGGAGATATAGAAATGATTAGCTTGGCCTTTCTGGCCATTCATACTCTGCATCACAGAAATGCTGTGCAACCATTCATGATTTTTCTCTCTGCTTTGTATTTCCCTTGTCTTTTATAATGAATTACGTGAGAACGCATATGCTGTTCTGCATTCACTATGAAAATTATTTTGATGGCTAGGGTAATGGGGATGCTTAATGTTATGAGGGAACAGTATTTTTAAGAATACTTTAAATAACGTATTTAAGCAAACAGTTGGGCAGTCAGCACCTCCCACAGATATGAAATAATCTCTAGCTTCCAAGAGGGGAGAAAGTTTAATTTTTCACTTCTTTCATGATTTGTATTTATTCAAGTAGTTAACATTCCTCTCCTCATTAAAATTGCTAACTTGTTAAAGGCTCTGGCACTAAAAAAAGAATTAAAAATTAAAAGAAAGAAAGAAAAAAAGAACTCCAAAATATGTTCTGCTGCCAGAAAAATGGTGTGAAAGTAAATCTTTTAAATTACATTTCAATAAATGCAAAATAAAGGCCAAATTTACCATGATTTTACTATGCCAGCTTAAGCAAGCCAAGACATTGGCTGTAATGGCATCCACACTGCAGCTGGCCCGTTGCCACAAATGGTTTTAGCGGGCTGTGTTTCCAGCCTCGGAGCTCTGAATCCATCTGAGCTGATGCTGCCCTGAATATGTTGAGGAAACAGGGGTGGTGTTTTGGTATACACCCTCCAGAAAGGCTTGCTGTGATCCGTCTTTGCAAGGAGGTGGTCCTTCCTAGGTGGTTTCTGGGCCCTCCTTGCCATTCGTGTGTGCACATTGCTTCCAGGTTAATTTTGCAGCCGCTGCCTCTGTGGTACATTTTCCTCTTCTGGCCATGCCGTCCTCGGGTGGTGAGGCAGGATGCACCCACAGCCCCCCTCCATGCCACATTGGGGTGGCTGCTGGTCGAGCGCTGAGCAGGAGGCGTCCCAGCAGATGGGTTGCAGCAAGTGAGTCAGAGCTGTTGCATAAGCTGCAAGGTGGTAAACTTTGCCTACCAGAAACATTCCCAAATCAGAAGTCTTCTCCTCCTCCCCTGCCCAAAAATCATGAGCAGCATGTGAAAAGATCCTAAGATTACGCATGTCTTGGGTTGGTTTTGGTATTTTAAGATGCACATAGTTTACAGTTCCAGGCCGATCTGTAATCTCTAGGGCTAGAAATGTAATTAAAAGGAAAGATGTGTTTGTATGTGTGGGTGAGCGTGTAATATTCTCAGGCTTATGGCCTTAAGAGGAAACAGTAAATAGCATATGAAACTCCATAAATTGGTAAGCGTTGGCAGTTTTGTTCCTCGAGGATTATGTACCAGCCTGAAGAAATAAAACTGTGTTACTTAATAGGATAGACACTATCTTGGCAAAAATGAGACTGGCAGATACTATGTATGGGCAGAGTATGGTCAACCTTGTGTTCAGAACAATTAAAGTTTATTGCTAGAAAATGTGTGATGAAAAATTTTCAGCAGTGAATTGAGTTCATTATTTGCAGAGGTTATAAAATCAGAAGATTTTTTCAAAAACAGCATGGAGCAAATGCTTTTCTTCAATTGTGTGATGTATGCCCCCTTACCCCTCCCACAGGATAGTCAATAAATCAGAGTTAAATATACATGTAGTTGAACCTACTATACCAATAAATCAATGTTGTCTGGCTGTGTATGTAATATACGGATGTTAAATAAGTTTCCCTAACTAGGGAAACTGCTCAACGCACTTAAGATCTTAGTAGCAATGATTACAGTACAACCTTAATAGTATCAGTAGAGTAGAAACAGTTTAATATAATAGCACAGACTTTATATAGGGTTTTACTTAAGGTAATATTTTTAGTCTTCAGACTTCAGTTACTCCTGCTGAATTAAGACAGCCTTCCAGAATATCAGTTTTATTTGAAATCTGCAAGCTTAACATTAACTTTCCAGCTAGTCCCCTGCCCTATTGCAGACCTTATCTGTTTCCTTCATCCAGCAAATATACACGGAAGATAAAGCACACAGGATTTGGCCATGCTTTCATAAATTCATGGAACATGGGATTTCTTGCTGTGAGAAAACCAGCTGAATGATTGCTGCTTTATCTAGTAAAACAAATGTGTCCTGCCTAACAGAGATGATAATTCTTACTGAATGGAATGCTTATGGATTTTGCCTCTAAATATCTGTTTTTCAAAAGAGCTCAGATCCTACTTCAGCATGTAAATGAAACTCTTACAATATTTGGCTTTCAGCTGCTCTCCCCAAGGACTAGATGCCCAAATGAGAACTTTTTCCCCCCCTTGGTTTCTAAATTGGGATCTTTAGGTGATGGGCTCATTCAAAGTTTGAAGATATTTGAAAGAATAATGCTAAGTTGCGCTTGGAAAATTGCTAAAAAGCTTGGTGATAATTACAAAGTGAAATGGTAGCTTTTTAATGCTGACATTTTAGAAAGTAAGTATTCACAATTAGTTCCCTAAATCCTTATTTAGACATCATTCTTTAAATCACATGCATATAGATGCAGATGGAGATACAGCACGCACACCTTACCCATTTTAGATTATCATTGCGTAAAAGCTAACATGACTAATACCAACTATCACTAAGTAATAAGCTATTTCCACTAAATTGCTGCAGAATTGCTCTGTTGAGAGATGGACATTAGGAGAAACATTGGGGGAGCCTGTTCACTGTTTCTCTCACACTGTTGACTAAATGATAAGGAAATCATTTGAAAAACTAAACACAGGTGCACTATCTTTTTGATGTAAAGACGATGGAAATGACAAGACGTTTCTGATCAGTAAAGGCATAGCCAGTGATCAAATCCAGGCTAGCAAAAGGAACCAGGGATGAAGGTTGCAGCAGAAATTGAGGGTCTGCCAAGTCAGACAATGAGAATATTTCATGTTGTGGAAAGCCTTTTGTATGTATAATTGGGACTCTTTACTGAAGAGGAAGAGATGAAAATGTGGGGATATTAGGCTAGTACACAGCAGTTCTCATTGACATTTTTGGTGCTATTTTGTTTACGGTCTTCCACGGTACAGAAACAAGAGAGAAATCTATGAAACCAAAATAACGCAAGTAAAAAGGGGTGTGGGGGAAAGCGTGCGCAGCCTGTGGAGCTCGTCCCGGTGGTGTTTCAAATGGAAAAAACAAATGTGCATGGTTTAGGCAGCAAGAATTTCCAAACAGAAAACTAGCAGACAGTAGAAGTAAGAGGCAAGCACAGGGGTATAAATCATCTGGCATGGGACCTCTCTGCATAAATGGGGAGATTTTAAGAGACTGCATGTTCTCATGTAACTGCCTCACGAGGTATTTTCCCCTGAAGGAGCCTGGTTTGGCTGTGTGGAGGGCAAGGTGGCTGACTTCATGGACTCCTGCTCCCAGCCACGTTGGCATATTGAGTGTTCTCCCTGCCGCCTTGACTCTCGATAACTTTGCCCTTAGTTTTATTTATCTATTTTTTCCAGGATACATATAGTAAGGAGTGCTGAATTTCTTTTAGGACATTCTCAATATACAGCAGGGTTCTGTGAAGCCTGCTGTTCTCTGAGAAATTCCTCCCTGTGTGCATTGTGACTTGAAATTACTGAGGGCAGGAGAGGCTATTGACAGCATTCAGGATAAAAATACATTTTTCGTAGTTTGGAGTCTTTGATGTAATCTGTGACTTCATCTGAGCATCCTGAGCTGGACCCTGCAGTATGTTAGAGATGGGGAGAGCCACCTTTGGAACCAGGCAGGCTCCCGCTGGTGTTGGCCGTACTGCCCCTACTGCCCAGTGTTTAATTTGGACAGGATCTCTAGGACCTGTAAGGCTTATCCATGGTTGAAAGCGTTTGCTTTAGAATATGTGAAAAAATCTCAATGGGATCCATCCTGTTTAAGTCAAATAATCAAGTAGGTACTCAGACTGACATCTCTTCAGCTTAGCCTTCCACTTCTGCTTCTCTGAAAAGAGCTGAGCTCCAGGTCAGCACTGCAAAAAATCTGAGGTAGAGGGAAGTTGGAGAGGAGGAGGTAAAAAGAGAAAATGGTTATTTACAATCATCTAATAACTTGGTTGATTTTTGGGGTATGCCTGTGATATTTTGTGATGGGACGAGTGCTTGGAGGAGGAGGAAATTGTATTAGAAGAAAACTCACCAGAACATGTATGTTTGATATGATCTGCATAATAACTTAGATCTAGTGTATGTGAAGATAATTTCAGCTGTCTCATACAGAAAGGCAGCTGGATTTTGGGACTAGGCCACCCACTGCCAGGAGAAAAATGCTTGAATCTTCAAAACCTTTGATTCACGGGCTTTAGGAGGTGAGAATCATACTGTCACAGCATGTGCCTGGGAAGCATGTTAAATTTCCTACGCCTCATCCTTTCCCCCTCTCTCACAGTCTGCTTCTAAAATGAAGTCTCTGATGAAACTTTGTTTCTGATACGTCTACATAAATGGCCCGTTTTTCATTTTGACAGTGTTACTGGAAAAAAAAAAATCTTTTTCCCCATATCTCTATAGCACCAATAATTTTGTACTTGTCTTTTCCTGAAAAATCTAAGTTAATTTTGTAGTTATTGAAGAGTGCTGTGTAAATGCAGCTTTATAACCTTTAACTACAACACAACACCCTCCTCTCTGTAATCTCCGCCTCCTGTACCTGTTCTTGAAAACTGCCTGAAGCAATGTTTCTGCCTCATAAATCTGAGCCTTTAAGATGGGTAGTGTTGTATGCACTGCCATAGCTCAAGTAGTCTACCTGACTGATTTTTCTGATAATGCCTTTTTGATGTATTGCTGGTAAACAGCTTTATTTGTAAGAGATTCCGGTCATAGTAAAAATCCAGATAATGACAAAATGACTGTTATGGACAATGCTGGAATTTCCACTCATTTGGAGTTTACCTTTAACCTCCAGTTAGCTTGCTGCCAATTATTTTTTTGGTACCTTCTACATACAGACCACAAAGAGGGTGTTGCTCTTCCTCTGTCTAAAGTCCCATGCCATCAATTACTGCAGAAGATGGGTTCCTTAGTGGTATTTAAATCCAAGCAAACCTAAGACAAGCAATGTTTTGCTAATGTTTACATGTGAATTCTCTGCGTGCAGAGAAACAGAGTCTGCACCTGTGTGGAAAACATCCAGTAGCTTTTCATGTGCGAAACTCATAAATGTAGCAATTACATAAGCCAAATCGTGAGGGAATGTGGTTTATTGGTGGCTGCATTTATTGTACCTTATATGCAGAAAATGATTCATCTGGTACAGAAATGATTTTTCAGGGACCAACATATGCAGCTGAGCCTGGATTTGCAAAAGAGAGAGCTGATAATCTGAAAGATAGGAAAGAGACCTCCTAGAATATAGCTGGAATGATAATGTTGCAGGTACATGTTTTTTTGGCAGGTAATTAAGCCAAAAATATTAATATTTAGATACTTGGATGTTAGGCACCTAGAAAGAGTCCTGACTTTTCTATATGGTAACTCTGAAAGCTGTATGGTTTTTAACACATCTAAAGATCAGGCTGCTTATGTTGATGCCTATGTTTATCTCCAGAGTTTCTGTGGTCGGCTGAGCCATAGGATAATGGTGGAAGCCCTTTCTCCTTAGAGAAGGAAGCAGGGCGTGCATAATGATAATAGCAACAGGCTGGTCTGTACCAGTACATGGACTCAAACTGTCAGACCACTATGCCAGAATATGCTGTCACTGCTTTTGAGAATTCCTGGTCCAATTGAAGACTGAACGTCTATATGTGTGTGTGTGTGTGTTTTAAAGCACACCTTCAGAGTTTTGTTGGCACAGAGCAGCTTGTTTTTCAAAGCAGACACATTAATCATAGCTGCAGAGAGAGAGCAGAAATGGCCACTCAGGCTTAACAAGTGTATGACAGCAATGAAGTCATGCATGTGTGTTGGGGGAAACTCTCTCTTGGAGGACTGCTGTGGATGTAAACATCCTTCACTTTGCGTACTGCATAACTTTATGAACAGAGTATTTCCTAGTGTCCTTTTTATTTCTTATGGGGGAAAAATTTGATTTTATTTTTTTTAAACTGTACCTTTGGAATATTGATATCACTGTCAGTTTATTTGTCCATTTCAAGCTTTACTAGTGGTTCCTAACTCTTTGTCCTTTAGCTAATCACTGTCCTGAATGACTTGTTGCTCAGAATTCTAACAGTCCCTTCCCTAAATGCCAAACGCTCTGTCTTGGGTCAGTACATACATAGTGCAGATGCTTTCAGTGTAAGTGTAGCTGTGCTCATCAGTTAGCTTAGAAGTTTCGGTGATGGGCTCTAATGACAAGGACAATGCTCACAACAAAAGGAATGGCATTTACCTTAAAGATATTTGCACCCCATTTTGAAGCAAGAATGGTGGCTATATGCCTACATAGAGCTGACCTAGTTGCAAATGAGACCCTTGAATTCCAGGAGTGAGAGCTTATTTTGTATTTTTCCAACAACTAAATGATACCGTTTGGAGAACACTTCCCTGTGCTTGCCTCCATGTTTTCCTGAAATATCTTCACTCAGCTTAGGTGATGTTCTCATTTAGTAAGTTTTGCAACATAGATCTATAGGTGTTTTCTGATTTCTGTACAGTCTGCCTTTGCTGCTGTGAGTGTGAACTCACACATTGACCTCCATCCCCAACCAAGCCAAACAAAGAATATGACTCAAAAATACTTTATGCCCATGCCACCAGCCTTTATTAAGAGCACAGCATTAGGATAAGGTTCTGCACTGCTCTTGCTTGGTGACCTGTATCCTTAAGATATCTCTAGACTTCCAGCTGAGCTGTATGTTTTCATTTCATTACTCCTTACTCTCTGTTGTGCTTTATCTCCATCAATAACAGCTCTATTTCTGCTGCGTTTAACAATGTTGCAACAGAGGGGGCATCCAAACCTCTTATTCCTGTGTTTGCTAGAACATGACAGGAGACTTCTGGTAAACTTGTTATGTGAGATGAGAAAGAAGTACAGTTGAGGGGGTGAAAATATCCCAAATGACACTCCTGTTCATAGTGTATTGGAATGTAAGAAGGAAAGGCAAAGAACACAGCACAGTCATCTACAAATCATTTTGTCACTTAGAGATTGAACTACTTAACGACAAAATTCTTCCTGCCAAATTCTGATGGCTTTTTGCCTTCACATCTGCACTAATCAGTAAGTTCGCTTGGAAGTTGCTTACACAAAGTATTGTTCTCATGTCACTCATCAGACAGCAATACCCTGCTAGATGGGAGCGAAAGAGAGTTGCCTTATGCAGTGTGCTCAGTGATAGAGTTAAATGTGTGTCTGTGGTACTTAGACATTGCTGGGATGCAGCTCAGGTGCATCAGTTATGAGTCCATTGAGTGGTCACAGGATCGCCTCTGATCATAAACTAACAACACTGAGCAAGTGCAAAAAAAGGCAAATGTGATTGGAAGATGTGTCAAGAGAAACATCTCCAGCTTGGAGAAATTTCAGTATCTGCCATATCGTGTAAAGCTTGTCATAAGTGTTGAGAAATGCGTTTATGATGGAAAAGGTGAGAAGAAGGGCTTGTAGGAATGGAGAACCTATATTAGGAGAGTGAAAGTGCTTTCCTTGTTTCACTCAGTGATACAATACCTGGGGAGGGGCATGAGTGGGAGAAAGGTGAATTATTTAAGGAAAATGTTGGCCTCAAACCATGCTGGACAGCCTGCAGCTGGATTAGTAGAGGCAGAAAAAAAGCTGAACTATCTGTAGGAAGACTTGTGAATTCATTCAAGTGTTTGTGACATGGTGCCTGCAACGGTATAAACTTGGTTTCAGTAATCCAGGAGATTCTTTCCAGTCCCATCTTCTGACTGCCCACAAGGGAGTGGAGTGGTCGCTGGTGTGGTGATATAATGCAACACTTTTTACTAGCTAACATCTAGATGAAAAAGAGAAGTGTTACTTAAGTGGTTTTTGAGGCAGTTGTGTTTATTTTTTCCTCCTTCTGTCCTTCATAACTTTCCTGTTCACTGCTGTTGTTTATCCTCACTTCCCCTTATTGTCTGGAGTAGCCTTAACATCTTGCTGGACTATTTTGTCTGGCCATTCCAATTTTTAACAGCTATTGTACCATATTATGGATTGTTTTAAATTGTCATTTGCTACCTGATTTGGTAATTCTCATTAGTTGTTTTTTTTTTCCTCATCACTGCTTCTGTACTTTCTTGGGATGTTTAAAACAAACAAAAAAATGACAACCCCGCAAAAATGCCACCAACCCTTTTTCCTCAAAAGTACAGATCTTAAAAAACCCAAAGAAGGTAACTATTGTTCATTTTATCTTCTTTTCATCATTTTATTTTTCTGTTTTTAAAAAGTAATTATGTTAGAAAAATGAGAGAAAAGGAAAAAATATGGTTCCATTTCAAAATTGTGTCTGTAAGTTTCTTATGACAAAATGCAGTTTGTAGCAACCTTTTTCCTGTTAACGTGACAGCACTTAGACAACCATAGAAGTGTTCTTGGGAAACTGGACGCTGCCATGGATCTGCTAAATACAAAAAGCACCAGCATCCAGCAAAGGAAGTCCCCTGAGTGGGAGCCTGGGAGAGTATTATAGGGAAGCAGCATACATTAGTACACTGAAGCCTTGTTCTGACTCTTGGGCATCTGTTTATGTCTGCAGCTGGACACAAGACATTGAGCTAGGCAGGACCTGTGTCTGACCCAGCATGACAGTTCTCATGTAGGCTGGGGAGGCAGCTGTGTGTGTATTGAGCTGTGTCACAGAACACGTTGCCAGCAGTGGCTGATCAGTAGAAAACTAGTCTGTTTTTCTTACAAAACAAAAAACGTCATCAAGAAGGACTTTACTGTTGGTGATAGAATAGGCATTTGGGGGGAAAAAAAAGCAACCACCATCCCACCCTACCTCTTTATTTTTAACTTCAGTATTTCATTTCTAGTCTACCTAGATTCCAGTATTGATCACAAGAACCCATGTTTTCACCTGTAAACTGAGCACTGTGCCCTGAAGTGAGTGAGATATAATAGTTCTGAAGTCTTTCTTTTAGTCGCACTTCCACCAAATAACTTTCAGAATGGTAACAGAAATTATATTTCCTTTTTAATGTAAAATATCTGCTCTTCCAGTGCTGATTTACTGTACTTCTAGTAGTCCTTTCCTTCCACATCTTCCTGTTATGAATGCAACTCATTTGTACGTCTTCTCTGGAGTTACCACAACCTCCTTCTTTCTGTAGAAGTGAATAGTGATGATAAAATATCTCATGACAACTTGCCTATTTTAATAAAAGTTCAGAGTTTGCTGGAAATTCTGTGGAACTTGAGGGTGAGGGCGTGGGGAGCATGTTGTGGGTAGAGAAAGAGTTGGGGACATTCCAGACTGGTTTTACTGTGTTGTTCCTTATTTATTTGGTCAGCTTAGGGAAGCTGAGAACTGATTTGGAGAGTACAGTGCATCTAAGGTTCAGCTGAAGCTTACTAGTACATCATTGCAGGTGGAATTTGCATTGAAGAAGACAGATCTCTTTACCAGTTAGTGTGCAGACCACCAGCTGAGTGATGTCTTTGTTCATATTGACAATGTCTTGAATGATGACTTCACTGGAACACTTTTTTCTTATTTAATGTATTTGTAAATTCTAGAATATTTACTCAAGGCTGGACACAGTTTTATTATTTAGATAAACAAGTGGACTAAAGCAACTCATGTCACTGACTACTCCAAATGCTCTGTGTGTAGGATTGCTTGTAGCAATTAGCTCAGTCTCCATATTCTCATTTTCTCCTTTAATTTTGTGCTCTCCAAATCAAATTTTTTACTATTGTCATCTATGTTACTACTTCTGGCATATAATTCACAAATCCTTTTTTAATAAATGAATACAAATAATCAGCTAATACAGCAAAGAATGCTCATGTGAAGATTTATTTTCCATAACTGCCACCATACCACTGACAAGTGTGGCAAATCAAATATTTTATGTGTCTTGTTTAATATTAAGCATATGGAATTTTATAGGCTAACTGAAATAAAAATAAATGACAAGGAGAAAGTCTTTATGTCACTGAGAGTGTGTACTGAGTAGGTTTCAGAAGTGTATGTGTTAATTCATGATTTCTGGTGCAGAGCAGCGAAGTAATGACACAAGTGGTGAGAAAAGAATTATTTCAATGATATTCAAAAATCATAGTTGATAAAATTATATACATATAACAGTAATTCTTGTGGACTTCACAATTAAGCACAAAACTTCAGATTCAGGGCTTGGTCTTTGTTTTTTGCATATATCAAGTTGTCTCATGTAGAATGAGCTGAGTAATTCATAGCATAATTTAAGGAGAAACTCAGTTTTTGCAGGAAGCATATAAGATATTGTCAACATGTATACTACTGTATATGTTTGTATGTGAAGACCCAATACAGCAAAGAAATTGAGTTTACCATATATCACCATTATATCAGGAGTCTTTTATACTCCATGAAATAAGTTGCTTTTTTCTAATTATATACAGTTTAACTAAATTTACCTAATGAAATATTTTACTTGAAGAGAAATTGCCAGATGAGGTGCTCACACACCAATTGCCTAACATGAAGAGTTTACAGTTCAATAGCTTTGAAAACAATGACAGTGGAATTGCATTAGTGGACCTCTTTCTTTTGTAAGTGTTTAAAGATCAATCAGACAACTTAGGCAGGGTGCTTCTGGAGAAGGGAAAACATTATGGACCCAGACTGTAACAAACAAGCAAGAACTACAGTCAATGTATTTTTTAGTGTGCTGATAAGCTATCAAATGCTCTGATGTTCAAGCATCAGTTGATGAGCAAGGCTCAGTTATTCCAGCAAAACCTACCCAGACTGTCTCTTTCACTCATGCTTAATTTTTTTTTATTCTCTTATGCTTTGGTTATAAGTATCCCAAATAGACAGAAAAGAGAAACAAGGGCTCAGAAATGCCAGTGGAAAGTATTTGCACTAAACAAAGAAAGGGAGCTGAGATATTTGGACTCGTTATTTCGGTGCACAACCAATAATCTGATTTTACTGTTACCCTTTGACAAGCTGTGCCCACTAATTTTCCACTCCTCAAAGTGAGGGTGACTATGTCATTAAAATAATAGAGTTGTGATTTCATTCTACTTTTTTTTTTCCTCCTTGATGCTGTTTATATTCCAGACATCACTATCTTCTTCCTGGTGTAAGTTTCCTTTCACAGTTTTTAAGCCTTTCTGTTAGATAGTCCTACAGCTGATCAGAAGACCAGATTTCCTGAATATTGGTAAGCTAAAACAAAGTCCTACCCACCCTTCAAAATTGAAAACAATGTTGGTCAATCTTCCCCTTTTCCTTTTGTAATACCGTCAGAAGGATCCCCTTTTTCCCAGAAGGTCAAACAGATGCCTTTCCACATATGTGTTGTTGCAGAAAACACAGAGCTAAACCCAGCATTTGAAGAGTGTTTCTGGAACAACCGTGGCCTTCAGTCCCTCTTATCTTTCCACTCTTCTTGGTGGTCTTGGGTAGTGTTTCATGGAAACACAGTATGTCCAGAGCAAAATTCAGTGGGTATACTTAAAGTCATTTAGGCTGCTTGTGCTCTGGTAAAATGCTGCTATGAGCGAGGCAGACTGTTGTCAGAAATATTTTTTTAAAAAATAATATGTGTTGCTGGGATTGGGTCTTACATTATTAGTGACTTGCAAGTGGTATAGGTGAGAGAATTGGTGAGAGTACTTGAGTATTGTGCAGCACTGCTCACTTCTAAGGATATATTTTAATATGTTGAACAACATTTCATTATTTTTAGGCATAGCTAATAATCTTTACGTTGCCTTTTGCTTGTCTCTACTTTTTAAAAAGACAGGAATAACATGGCTGTCACAATAGTTTTCATTCTGAGGAATATCCTAGTCTCGTGTGTAGCCACACTCCCTCAGCAACATGAGAGCTATACAAGGCCACTTCTGAGTAACAAAAGGGATGTTTTTGTCCTTGGATGTGTACAGATGGTATTGAGTGAAGTGCATGGAAGATAAGGCATGGCTTAGTAGCAGGAGTAGTTGAGATTTGTAGAAGATTATGGCTAGAAAAGAAAAAGCAGTCCCTTTCTTTCATCCCTTTATAATTGGTATGACTGTTGGGCAGTGGGGAAGAACAAGCAAATACACAACAATTTGTACTATGCGGGAAGATTACAATTGAAAAAGAGACAAGGAAGCAGAGGGAGGGAGAGACAGCTGTTGTTTGTCTGCTTCCTTAAGGAAAAAACAAGACCTTCCCTTCACTTAAAGTAGTGAAGCACTATCAGCACTTTTCTCTCTGGGCAGCAGTGTAGAGAGGAGGAGGGAAAAGAGGATTTTTTTCCCTCTGCTATGTCGGACCATCCTAGTTTTTTCCTGTCCTGCTGAAGCAATATATTTTTGTGAACAAAACCAAAAAAAACGTGCAAAGTCTGAGAGAGAGACAGGTCTCTGAATCCTTTCTGGAGCAAGCAGCAGTAAGTTGAATGACTGGCACACCTGCCACCATTGACGCCAGTGCTCAGTCCTTAAGAAAGCAATGTGCACAGACCAAAAAGATGATAATTGCGGAGCTGATGACTTCCTATGGATTGGATAATTAACAAATGACACTTAATCATTCCTCCCTAGGGAAAAATGGGATTTTTGTGAGATTTAGCACAATGGTTTGTACCCCAAGTAAGACATCTGTGTGTTTCTAGGTGCTTGTCATATACTGACCTATAAGACTACTCCTCAAGTAAGAAATAAAATAGCTATAGTTAAAAATGTAAGTGCTATTGGCAAGAATGCACTTTTTAGGATAATCGGTTTGTGCATGTGTATGTATGTCCTAAATAGCCAGAGCTGTAGTTTTCTGAAGAGCCTTGAACACTAGTATGTTACAGTATGAGAGTGTGCCTTACTAGTTACCAAGGGTAACATGAAGTGTGGGTTTAAAGACATTTTGTTGGTAATGCAAACATTTTACATTTTTCCTCTTGGTTGATACTAGATGACATAATGTTTGCATTGTGTCAGTTTTTGAGACGTTCCCTTTAAAGGAAGAGTGAACGAGTTAAGCAGTCATCATTGAAAATCAGGAACAGCTCATAAGAAATTTATACTAGCACATATCCAATGGTGTCTCTCCAATATTAACACAAGTTTAAAATAAATAAAACATGCCTATATTATAGACAACAGCTTCTAATACGCTTGTACCTGTGCTAATATGATAAATGCAGAGCTTGAATTAGGAGACGTCAGGAAAACCTAAAGATTGCCTAATCTTAATATTGCTGAAAGCAAGTCAGTAGTGTTTTTAAAGCTTTGTATTGAGAGCTGTATTTACCCCCAGATGTTTTAGTATAGTTTTGGCTGGATATTGTAACTTAGTTCATAAACTAAACTGCTGCACAATGTGTCATGTTGCTGTTGATTCTACCTTTGGTAGCTGAGTGTTATTCATTTGTTAAATAATCCTTAGGTGAAGTCTGAGCACTTTCTGTGGAAAGGTCCTGATTCGCAAAGCGTGCGTGCGCTTGCTTAATGTGAGATGCTGGTAGAGAAGGCTGCTCAGCTCTCCCAGGAGCAAGCTCTGGGATAGGGACTTCTACGATATTTGCTATAGCTCCAGCTGGGTAATGTGACTGTTCATAAATGAGCTTTAATATCCCCCCTTTCTCAGCTGTGGATGGCAATCTTTGTTCTGTTTCTCAGTAGTTCGTACAAAGCCAGTTAGTCAAATTATATAAATTTTTGACAAATGCAAAAGGCTAGCGTTGCACATGACCTCTCTCCCCTCTTGAACTATGCTGCAAAACTGCAGACCTGGATCCACAGTGATGTGGGCTTCTGATGCTGTCATCTGCACTCATTGTCAGTGAACACAAGAGTAAAGAGAAGCAAATGTTGAGACAGCAGAGTTTCAATGTGGGATCAAATGCAAGAAATAACGCATAGGCAGATTAGTAAAAGACATGCTTGCTGTCGCTTCTGGTAGAAAACAATGTTCTTCTCCAGCCCTAATGAAGGTCCACAGGCCAGCAAGTAAGGGGCACGTCACCAGTGTTAATTGGCTTGAATGTCCCAGCGAAGACCAATATGAAATGCAAATCCCCATGAGAGAGAAATTACTGATGTGACCTTTGACCGTGTCAGAAGTGTGTCCACATGTGGGATTCCTCTGGTGGTTTGTTGACAATTTGGAGTAAGGACAGTACAGTCCCTACAACTGTGAAGTCAGTCTGCATCTTTGTCAAAGAAGTTATTTTCTTTTGTTATTCTCCCCCGCAATGGCATTATCGCTATGAGTTTTTTCAACTTAGCAATGGTAGCTAGTCAGGCAGACAGCACAAAGGAGAGCTAGAGCTACATCTTGAGCAAGGCAAGTTCAGAAGTTTGCTGCAAATGTGATTCGTATCAATGAATATTTGGAGAGAAAGAATGAACAAAGAGAGACTGCTGATGTGGAAGCTGGATGTAGTGTTAGTGACAAAGTCTGAGGGGGGTGGGATGGGGGGAATGGACATAAAAGCAACTGCAATATTTAGGAACTATCATTCACCTGTTCAAGGTGCCATATGATTTATACGACTAACCAGGACAGGAAGCAGTGAGTGTGTATAATTAATGGTTTGCCAGTGATTTATGGATCAAGGACTACTTGCTGTAAGCACAGTCTCATAATTCTAAATAATGAATAAACCAATAATTTATTCGTTTTGGGAACAGTTCTTCATCAGAAAAAGGGGAAGAGAATTCTTCTGATTGGTTATTTGATGCAAATTCTTCAGTCAATTGTATTTAGTTGCTTATACACTAGCCTGGCAGGGGAAAGAAGAGACCTAGCATATGCAACAGTGAAAATAATGTTTTTGTTGATTGGTCTGAACACTTAAAGATTAAGTCTTTCATATGCATTAACGCAGCTATGGGTGTTCCCATAACTACTGGTTCCCTGGCTGGTTTCCAAAACATGGAGTTTAATCTGAGAAAGAAATAGAAGAAAAATCCTGTCATGTTTTATGCGGATTTCCTGGTCAAAGCAGGTGCAACCCGGTTGCTGACTATGCAACTAGTATGTGTATCACTTCAGCATGCCCCAGAAATCTGAGGCAAAGCCAAGGGAGGAGAAAACTTAAAACATAACAGATGCTACCATCATTGTGGGCTTCAGTTGCACTGTGAGGTCTATGAATTGGTGTGACTAGAAGATAAAAGCTTTCATGAATTGCAGAAAAACGGGAAAATGGCACTGACTGCTTCTTGCATCACCTGAACTCCTCTGCAAGTCTTAAAGCTCTCAGAGGTCAGAGGCTGTCAAACGTTGCATTTCAATGTACAGTTTCTGGCACAATGGGACTTTGACCACCGATTGAGGTTTCAAAGTGTGACTAAATATTGCACAATAATTAATACCAAGGCTTAAAATATGCAAATGCACATATCTGCAGTGTGTGCCGTCATGTTATTCAAGTGAACTAGGAGAGCGATGTGGCAGGAGCAGAGTGATGCAGTTCATCCAGCTATTACCCAAACAAGGAAGCTGCAGGTTTTCTCTTTTTTTTTTTTTTTTAATTCTTGCTTATATTTTTTGTTGTTGTTGTTCTTTCCTGTCCTTCTCTGGGAGTGTTGCTGAATGTAGATGGTCCACTGACATAGTCTGCACTCTGCCTGTACTTCTCCAGGTAGTACAGGCGGTGTTCAAGCTGCACCTTCCTTCCCATCACCTGTGGGTGTTTTGGGTCATTGATAAATGATGTTTTTACTGTGGTTCATCTGCAACAGATGCTAAAAATATTTCAGGAGTTAGGTTGCTTTAGTGGTGACATCATGCCAACACTGTCACCTAGGTAATGGAGCTAATTGCCATAGCAACAAGGCTTTATCATTCAGCAGCCCAAACATTTTTGACAGATGGGAGAGCCTAAAGATTTGAAGTAGGACACAAATGAAACATACCTGATTGGACTAAGTCATATTAATAGTCCATGAATAGAAATATTCTGTGCAGGATAAATCAAATCGGAGTAAATGATATATCTTTTTAGAAGCCCATTTACTTCAAATTAAACTTTTAATGCTAAAAACTTTCTTTCTCAGGGGAAAAAAATAGTGGCATTTAATTAAAACAAGCAGATAATAAACCTGATTGTTTAAATGCTATTGTACAGCCCCTGGGTATTTCTCCTGTTCTAGGCATTATATGAGACTAACTAAATGACAAAGTACTTAAAAAAAATTTTAGCTGAGTGTTAGCTCACTTCAGGGTTAGTAATTTACATACCTACATAGTTGTGGTAGGAGTGCTGGGGCTGGTGCATTGAGAGTACCCCGAGCCCTGCCATGCCTATTTCCAGCAGTGCTGGCTTTGCCTCAGCCCTTTTTTGGTAAGGGCATAACGTCAAGCTACACCTAGCACGGTCAAACCCAGCTAGGATTAGGCCCCAAATTACAAAGAGCCAGGGTGACATTTTCCCATGCTCTAGTCAGTGAAACTTTTGCCATCAAGTCAGTAGACCCATGTTTCAATCTCCATATACTGGAGAAGTTTGGATAAGAGTGGACGCGTCCCGCATGGTAACAACTGGCTATGTAGTTAGCTGAGAAGGTGGGTGAAGACACCTTTGCCAGCAGGCTTGGCAGCCCAGTGAGGAAGACTTTAAACTAAATACATGAGGTCTGGTGATAACAGGTTGCAATTAAATGAGGAAATAGGTTGGGGTGGCAAGTATATGGGGCAGGATGAAGTCCTCTTTGAGCAGTCTGAAGAAGTCTGCAGATCATATATGCTGGTCCTTAAGTGACCGCTTTAACTTCCTTGCCTGGAAGGGCAGCAAACTGGGAGGCAAGAAATGCAGGGAGTGTCTGGAGTATTGTGTAACTTCTTAATGCAAATTCTGCACAAGCTACTTAGATGTGATGTTCTGCTGGATCTGCTGCTCACAAACAAGGAAGATCTTGCTGAGGATGTGAAAAACAATGGTAGCCTTGACTGTGGTGATCATGAACTAGCAGAGAACAAGATGCTGACAAGTAGCAAGGCAAGTAGCAGTGTAGACTCTGATGAGAGGAGCAGGTTTTGATGTATTTAGGAAACTGGTTGGTAAGATCTTGTGGAAGACAGCTGTGTCTCATCAGTCTTTAAAAATGGCAAGGATGATCAGGGAAACAACAGGTCAATTGGACTTGCTTTGTTTCTAGGGAAACAAAGACTTTTTGGACATATGAAGGAGAAAGTGCTGGGAAGTAACCACTCATTAGACCTCCTCTAGAGTAATGCATCCAGCTGGGGACCCTCAGTACAAGGAAGACACCAGTGAACTGGATGGAGTTTAGGGGAGGCCACTGAGGTGGCTGGGACAGGATCACTTCCCCTGTATAGGCAGACAAACATTACAAGAAGCTGCACAGGGAAGTCTTAGTGTCTCCATCCTTGGAGGCTTTCAAGCCCTGACTGGACAAAGCCCTGAGCAATCTGGTCTGAATTCAGTGTTGATCCTGCTTTGAGCAAGAGGTTGGGCTACAGACCTTCCCGGGTCCCTTCCAACTGGAATTATTCTGTGATTTTATTGGAAGATACAATTCTTCTTTATTCCTCCTAATCTTCGTACCTGTATCTAATCTTTTAAAGCTGCATCCCTACAGTGTCTTGTGAAGCAACAACAATGACGATATTGGAGTTTCTTTTCTATAATAAAGGGGAATATGTATTTAGATGGAATATAACTAATCACAGAATATAATGTTTAAACTTACAGTGCATGTTATACGTGCCTGTACTGAGGTATGCATTACCATTTTAATCAAAATGGCTTATATTGGTTTAGGCAGCAACAGTGAACAAAGACTCAGATAAAGAACAGTGACTCAATGTTACTTTCTGCTTTCAACATAAAATCAAGCTGCCCTCTAGTAAATGCTTAAAAATGCAGTACCCAGCAGATGAAATGCCATTTCTTCCAATTATTTACCCATATTATACAGGCTCATGTGTTAACCTAAGCTTTTCACTCTGATGGAATTAGATGTAATAATTATTTTTAGCATTTTATCTGATGGCTTTCCTTATCAGGAGTTCAGGTTTGCATTCCCACCTTTAGTATCAGACCCTTTGTAATGGAAGGGGAGACTTCAGGCAATTAGGCTGGAGGGTTAAAATAATCCTGGCAATTACTTTTTGTTCTAATTGAGATTGTGAACACATAACTCAGCACTAAGAATTTCTCTCTGCATCTTGTAAGCTTTTTCTCATCGTCATCCTTCTAGGCAAACATAGAAATAGATACTTTGTGGTTTATGTTCTATAACCTCAATGGCTTTGGGTCTTGAAAGCCAGTTTTAAAGGCTCAGAAAAATCACAGCAAAACAGCTGCTTGCTTTTATGAAATATAAATGGTATAGTTGAAAATGCACAGATGGTTTCTTGGTGATGCATTTCACAAACACGCTTAGATGTTGTTCAAAATATGAATTTGAATAAATCTGTGATTGATTAATAATTTTCCAGTTGGTGACAGTAGCTACTGGAGGGAAAGCAAGTAGTCAGATATCATGGTCTTATTTTTCAAAGCTACATGTAGCTCCCTGGGTTCTTTTGGCATTTGGTGAGATTAAAACCACTTTCTAGCTTTTGTCTGAAATTCACTTTCAGCCATGGTTTTGCTCTGGCTTTGAACAGTGTGGTATTGTGGGATGGAGGATTACCACTGCTAGAAAAAGTCTAGATTCATTACAGCTCAAACCTCTGCATTCTGTTTCTGAAGAAAGTATGGGGTTTTGTCTTGCTACACTGTACTGCACTCATGTGAAAGGAATAAAGAGGAAGCAATGCTACCACCTTCACAACATGTTTAGAATGATTTTGAGTCATGGATGTATGAGTGAAAAATACCCAGTATTTTGTAATATACTTGAAAAATAATTGCCTTAAGAGGGGGGAGAAAAAAAAGGGCCCCTCTTTTAGTGCTGTTGGGGATTTCTTCTGTGATTGAAGTAATCAGTGAAAGGAGATTGTTTATCTTGGTTACACTACATGACAAGAATGGTTTGAAAGAACGAAATTGAAATAATCGAATGCTTTTCCTTGCATACTGATCACTCATTATATAGCTATCAATAACTACCTAATAAAACTAGAACAAAATAAATCATGCTTCCTTAACTGTTTAGTAAAGATTGGGCAATGCTTCAGTATACTTCTCAGTACAGTAGAACATTACAAAAGCAGTCTATATTCTAAGCACCCATTACTGTTACCGATCCATTAAAATGTTAAGTTAATGTGTTCAGATTCCTTTATTGGAAAGCAAAAGCCAGTAACAAAGACAACAAAGATGCATGTGTCTGATTATGCCATGCTAGAAGTAAATAATAGTGTGTTATGCAATTCATGGCACAAGTAATGGATTTTTGGATAGCATCATACATCCAATTGAAAAATGACAGACACATCAAAATGAAATATACCATAGTCAAAAAGTACAAGCTTCTAAAATAGATAATGATAAGTTCAAGACCTGTGCCCATAATTTTGAGGCTCCAATAAGACTTCCTTTTTAAAAAAAAAAAAAAAGACTGGCAATGACCTTTTTTTTTTTTTAATTAAAATATACAGCTTTAGTGAAATGGTCAAAGGATTTTCCAGTATGTGCCCTGTATTTGTAAAGCTTAGAGCAATTGGAAGCATGTGTTGGCAAACAATGCAGAACTAACAGGGAAGCATACCGATTTAAAATATTTCATATTAATCAGAAGTGATCAACTTGGCACTGAAGCTTCAGACATGTTTGGGATAGATTTCATTGAAAATAACTAGTAATTACTAAAATCCAGTGCTTCTAAAAATTCAGGCCTGGTAATCTCAGTGCAGGCATCTGAAATCAATGAGTGAAAACTCCATACGGAAATGCTGGTCCTCAAATCCAATATAGAAGTCTGTACTTAATAGCTGTTTAGCTGCAGTAAAACCCAGCCTGTGGGGAAAATTCTGTGGACTGCAGGCAATTCAAGGGTGTCATGTGTTGCTTGGCTGCCCAGAGGAATACGTATGTGCCACCCTCCCACCAGAAAAGTGAGGAAACAATGCATCCAGCTGTGGCTTCTAACTGGCAGGAGGAATGCATGTTCTAGTTGGTCAAACATTGTACCAAGGACTGTTTCATCCCTTGCCAACTAAATGACAAGGACATAGAGATTGTATGGGGATGAAAGAAAACGTAGAGGCCTGCTAAGGCAAGAGGTTTTACACAGCAGAAGGAAAAATGTGGTATGCTGAAAAACTGATGAAGGGGTTGCAATAGAAGGGTGAAGGAGAGGTTGCTGGTGTGAAATGCTGAGGAAGGAGCTATGAAAGCATGGCAGAACTTCAGTCAAAGGAGAGAAGTTGCAGATGTGGGGAGTCTAATGAGCACGAGGGAAGGAGACTGGAGTTAGAAAAGTGTTTTTTACCTTTTATGGGTAAATTGGAGTTTTTAATGGACTACTTATCTGAATTTGCTACTAAAGATATTCAGAGATGGAGTTCCTACAAATTCCATGGATAATTAACTACCTTTACTGCTGAAAGCTTTTCTTAATACCTACCCTTGCTGTAGTTGAAGTTCATTAGCTTTTTTTACTGTCTACCTTTGACATGGGTAAGAGCTTTTTTACAGTATTCTTCTGCATAGAGGAACGCTGTTATATGCCTCATCTTAGCATTTTCCCTAAACATAACTAGCCCAAATTTTTGCAGAAAATTGAGATCCTTTTGTCACTCACTCACTTCTCCTGGAGTGCTCCGTATATGCCTAGAAGCATGCTGGCCAAAACTGAACACACTATTCCTGCAGAGGCCTTGTGAGTCCTGAGGAGAAGGGAAGGATGACTTTATGTCTCTCTTTCTCTTTTGGAGTGATGACTGCCTTTTTGGTAAGAGCATGGCCCTTCCAATCCTTGTTCATCTTGTGTTTCTTTGCAGCTTCCTAACTGTGCTCTGAGAGCATGCTGGCTAGCCTGTACTACGTCCTCTAGCTCTGGAGCCTGTTGCTGCAACTTAAATGTGAAACTTTGCATTTGTCTCTCACCTAATGTGTTTGCAGACCTGCCAATTCAACACACCTCCTATATTTAATCATCTGGATCATAAATGAATCCTTGAGAGGATACATCTCTACAGAGGGATGTATTGCATGGGATTGTACTCCAACAGTGTACGCTTTCTGGATGTGCAGACTCTCTGGATACGTTTTTCAGGACACTTTGGTCTCTATCCTCTAGTTTAATTTTGACTGTGTTTCCTAGGTTGCTTATGAGGATGTTATAAGAGATAAGGTCAAATGCTTATACATTCTTTCACTGTTTATTTCACTGTTTCTCCAAGAGCTGAAATTGTGTAGTCTATAATATTCTTTCCTACCTTAAGGTAAAGGAACACTCTTTTTATGCTTTGTCAGTCTTTTGGGTCTCCACCTGTGTTTTGGAAATTCTCAAAGATAACCGCTAGGAAATCTGAGACTGCTTCAGCCACTTCTACAAAAATATCTTAGGAGAAATTTAATTACACCCAGTCATTTGGAAAACATTTAGCTTGGCTTTAGCTAAATATTCATGGCGCTGCTCTGAGAACATTTGCCCTTATCTATAGGTATTTAAATAAGTAAGCACCTTAATTACAGATGACCTTTTTAATAAAGAAATGAAAAAGGGTTTGATGTTGAGATGAAGTTCACCATCTTGGCTTTCTCTGTTACTTGTTGTATTAGAGTCTACCTTATGCTAATTGCATTGTCCATTAAAAAAAAGAATAAAGGACCTCAAACTTTCTACACTTCCTACCACTAGACTCACTGATCAAGAGTCCCTCCCCATCTTTCCTATAGGCCCCCTTCAAGTACTGGAAAGCCACGGCTCCCTGGGACATTCTTTTCTCCAGGCTGAACAACCCCAACTTTCTCCGCTTGTCCTCACAGGGGAGGTGCTCCAGCTCCCTCATCATCTTTGTGGCTCTCCTCTGGACCGACTCCAACAGGTCCATGTCTGTCTTGTGCTGGGGGCTCCAGAGCTGGACGCAGCACTCCAAATGGGGTCTCACCAGAGTAGAGGGGGAGAATTCCCTCCCTCGACCTGCTGGCCATGCTTTTTTTGATGCAGCCCAGGATTCGATTGGCTTTCTGGGCTGTGAGCACACATCGCTGGCTCATATTCAGATTTTTACCCACCAGCCACTCCCAAGGCCTTCACCGCAGGACTGCTCTTGATCCACTCACCGCCCAGCCTCTATCTGTGCTTGGGATTGCCCCAACCCAGGTACAAGACCTTGCACTTGTCCTTGTTCAACTCCATGAGGTTTACACAGGCCCACCTCTCCAGCCTGTCAAGGTCCCTCTGGATGGCCTCCCTTCCTTCCAGCATGCCAACTGCACCACTCAGCTTGGTGTTGTCAGCAAACTTGCTGAGGGTGTGCTTGATCCCATTGTCTGTGTCACTGACAAAGATGTTAAACATCACGGGTCCCAATACCAACCCTTGAGGAACGCCACTCATCACTGGTCTCCACTCGGACATTGAGCTGTTGACCGCAACTTTCTGAGTGTGACTATCTGGCCAATTCCTTATCCACCTAGTAGTCCATACATCAAATCCATGTGTCTCCAATTTAGAGACAAGGATGTTGTGTGTGACACTGGCAAAGTGTCAGTTGTGTCCCCAGTGGCATGGGTAATGTGAGATTAGCACCAGACTCCAAAGTCTCAACTGTAAATGACTCTAAAGGAGTTGATAGTCTACCTCGAACAAAACACCAATTTTTTTTTATGCTATCTTTTTAAGGGTTTTCATGTCATGCTCTGACATAAGACAATATTACCTGCAATAAAGACTACCAGTAAGCTTGAGTCATAGAGAGGAGTATGACAGGAGCATAAAATAAGACTCCATATATCCTAAATGTTTTGACAAATGAAAATCAGCACTCTCAAACTCTGTATTTCACTGGATGTGCAGTATACAAGGGCTTATTCTGATGCATTTGCATACACCAAACCATCATTTTTCCCTTTAATGCCCACAGTACTCTCCCAATATATATTTTGATTTAAAAAGTCTAAATGAGTGTGAATTCCACCATTAACAGAAAGGCCAAGAGATGCAACAGTTATGTTTCTGATTCATGCATGGATGTGCCTTTTATTGCCAAGGGTAAGGTATCTGGTCATCAGCCTAATAGGAAAATCTCACAGGATTTGCATAATACCAGAGGAAAACAGCACAAAGGGCACCTCTTAGATCTGACATTTCTTTGCAATTTTTAAAAAATTTTTGTTAAAGGTTTTTAATATGACTATATCCTCTTGAATAGCTCCTACAGTCTTGAAATAGTCTAGAACAGGAATTTGAACTTCTTAGGAGGCTGCAAGAAAGCTGCAACGCTGAAGGAACTGGCAGCAGTGTAGCATCTGGGACATCCTTTACTGCATTTGTGCTGAACGAAAAATTTTCAAGTGATATTTCAGGAATTACTATTGTGCACAATAAGGAAGGTGTTTTAAAACATACATACATATACGTATGTGTGGGAAGAAATCTTGTTCCAGCTGAACTCCTTAATCCTCTTTCTGGACAAATTGATTTTAGGGAGGAACTATTCATAGGTATCTTCTTGCAGTGATGTCTGTTGTCATCCCATCAGGGATGAGAAAAAAGGACAAGCCTTCCCTCTCAACCTCATGATATATGATGCTTGGAAGGCTGAATTCCAAAACTGGTTGATGCCCTGAGCCTGCTGAAAGGCAGAGCCAATTGCATGGAGGGCAAGGATCTTTTGGTCTTCTCAGCCTGGTAGCATAGCTCCAACACATCTGTAGGATTGCAGGCTACTCAGACCTGGTTCAGTCCTCCCCATTTCTAAGGCATGGAAAAGGTGATGGGGGGGAAAAAAGTATATGCATAAGCAGTATTCTAGGCTTCTACTGTTGTGCCAGATGCGAAAATGTTAGTTAAACTTATAATAACATAATTAAGTTAAGATGGAGATTGATGTATAAGAATTATGAAGTGATGGTGGAAAGTGGCCCAGAGGAAGCTGGCAAAAGACCATGCTGAAAGAGGAACTGATAGAAAGTGTCTAGTGAAGTACAATTATCAGATTAGGGTATAATCTGATTTAATGTTTTCATTAACGACCTCAATACCAAAAGTAGGGGTGATGATTTTTTTTTTTTCCTGGTGGCATAAACGTGGGATGGATCAACAATAAAAATGTGAATTACCATGTTATATAGATGACCTTGAGATCAAGAATGATATAAATGTGATGGAATATTGTAGAACAAAATGCAAAGTTATGCACTTTAGGACCATCAACAAGAATTTCAGACATTAACTGCTTCTTGAGCTGGCAGCAGAGAAGCTGCCAGGTCATGTGTTTTAGTCAGCTACAGGCATAGGTGCAAAAAAGCTCATTGGGGTCATAAGCTATTATGTTCTGGTTTTAGGGTAGTGATTTCCATGCTGTGTACAAGGCTCTAGTGTGACCTTATCTGAAATACTGTGTGGATCTCTGTGTATATTCTTTCAAAAATTGATTTAAGATGGAATGAGTAAGAAGAAGGGTACAATGGTCTTAGTCTATCTTGTGGGAGAAAATTGAAAGCGTATCTTCTTCAAGCAAGAAAAAACAAAGGTTGAGAGAGGATATAGTTGTCATCTACAGATTTACCGGAAGATAAGACTCTAAATAAGGGTGGAGGAGGGGAAATTCTGCTTTGAGCAGAAATGACAGGGTTGGCACAACAGTATTTTCCTATTAGAAAAGAGGCAGAGCATTAACGAGAGTTTTCCTGTAGTAAAGATGGCACAACTCCTGTAACTAGTTTTTAGGATAGGAATTGATGTGTTTTAATTAAGAGTTTATTAAACCTTATTGTCTAGGACAGTACAAGGCTGTAGGCAGATGATTGCAGATATCCCTCTCACTCCTGTGCTCCAGCCTTGATTATGGAGAATCCCATTCCCTCCATTCCACTGCTCCCACTATCTGCTTGCTTCCTTCCTGCTTGCTCCCATCTTCAGAGCTGCCTAGATAAATTTTATTTATTTTATTTGCATTGCTTATTCTGCACATGATTTGTCTTGTTTTTTTCTGGGATAAACTTGCCTCAGAAAGGGGATGAAGTGTCCTGCACATCGCTCAGCCCTGTAGTTACACACAAAAGCTATACTTACCATGTTGCCTGCTTTTCTAATAAAAAATAATTTCTCCTTCACACTGGGTCTGGCCTTTTAGTTCATGGACAGAAGGAGAGAGATTCACTGAAGGTTTGAAGCAGAATTTAGAAATCATCCTATTCTAGGAATAATAACTAGGAACTCTGATGTTTTTGTGTAACATCAGAGAAAAGCTCCTTGTATTAACATTCAAATAGGTGCATGAAGTAGTTATTGTTTTCCTGGCCATACAGAGTATGCTGCCATATGCTCACAGTCAGAAATGGCATGAGGTACTATTCATAATGGCTTTTATTTATGACTTTCTGGGATCTAGGGTTCTAGCTATGATGGCTCAGCAGGTTTCCACAGCTCAGCTGTGACTAGACCTAATTCTGATTCATTCAGACCGTTCCTGCTGTCAAGAACAGCAGTAAATAGAAAAGGTACTGCTGATAAATTGCAGATAGAAAAATATAAAATCAATATAAGAATTATAGCTGATCCAATCAGAAACAAGAAGAGAAATTAAGGGAAGTTCAAAAAAGAACAAGTGTATAAAATCCTCTATGATTAGTACTAAGCGTGTAGTACTTATCACAAAAGAGTCAGATATTTAGATATTATGCAGTAGGACAAAAGAATGCAGAAAAACTGCTTCTGAGGAAGAAACTGTGTACACTTAAGGCTGTGCCTTGCAGGGGCAGGAGTGGTTTACAAAAGTACCCCCTATGGCATCACATTCAGTGCTGTCTTGCACCTCTTTTTCCTTCTCTGCTTTTGCTCCTGTGTTTTTTCCAGTCGATTGCCAGCTCAGTAGTCAAAAACGTAGAGACTACAGGAGGTGTTTCTCTTCCCAAACACGGTGTCTGCTGCATGCTTGCTATGTTACAGACTGCAAAGCAATCTATTCAGTGCTGTGTTTGAATGGACATCAGCCTGTACTACTTTCACAATCTCTGCATGTGGCAAAGGAGTATTTTTTGTTTCAGCCAAGGATTTAGCAGGTCCTGTCTAGATTTAATGTCACTTTGCAGGAAGAACTGCAGCCTCTCAGGAATTACAGCTAGGGCAAAGAAGCAGCTCTGTGATGGCATCCCCATCAGCAGGTCAAAGGAAAAGCTCTGTGGTGGAATCCCCATCAGCAGGACAAAGGCTGAGGGACAATGGGAGAAAATTATGTTAAAGGAAAGTGAATGTTGCCTCTTGAATATTTTCTCAGCTCTTTTGAAAAATTAAAAAAAATAACAAACCACAATAAAAGAACTTCATATTGGTAATATGTTTAGCATGATCTTACCTGTGCTGAACTATTTTTGGCTGTATAGTTCTGTTTAGTTGAATAATTGTTTATCTGAGGGAGGAGAAATCACAGCTCACCAGCAGCGACTTGCTCAGAAGCCCTGTGAGCTTGTTTGGATCTATAGGAAATTAGAAGTTAAAACGGTTCCCAAAAATATGCTACCTGCTTCTCATCCTGTGTTCTGTCTCTTCTGTTCCCCAGCATAGCTGGTTCTTGTCTGTAAGGAGGAAGGATTAGTCCCTGCCCAGCACTAGCCTGAGGCACAGGTCATTTCTGGGCTGAACTCCAAATGACCACGGTTTGTAATAAACTACTGTTTAGTTCCCTGGGTGCCCTTACCTGAGGAGGTGAACCCATGATGTGGTTTTGCTCAAAGCAGCTGAACTCAAATAGCAATAGTGTTCAAGTGGACACAGACCTTTCTCCTCCCACTCCAGCCTAAGTGAAAACACTGTTTGATGTGTTCTTGAGGCTGGGCTGGCCATTAACGGATGACAGACGCTCTTTATTAACTCCTCTCCCCTCCCAGAAGGGGAAGGGAGAGAGACTTATGGTTTGGAAAAGAAAACTAAAACAGCTTTAATGAAACAATACCAGTAAAAGAAAAGATAATCATAAACATAAGAAAATAATTAAATATATACAAAACCAATACTAAACTCAACTCCCCCTCCCCCCCGCCCCCCCCCTCCCCGATGACGTCGTGTCACCACTGATGCTTCAGGTCTGGCACTGGCGCAGTCTGAGGCTGGACTAGGCAGCAGACAGGAACAGGATGCGGGAGCTGAATTCAGGCACTGGATCCAGGAACACACAGATCGGGATAGAAGATAGAAGAATAGACTGACTCCTCAGATGTCGGCCATCAAAGAAGAGGGCTTGACCCTTGTGATCCCTCAGCTTTATACTGAATATGATGTGCATGGGATGGAATACTTAGCTGGTCAGTTTTGGGTCACCTCTCCTGTCCACTCCTTCCTGAAAGTGCGACCTTTTTACATGCTTGCGACCCTTTTCACTTAAGGAACCCCAACACGGAGCACGAGATTTAGCAGTGACCTTGGTTGCTATAGGAACAAGGGCCTCTCTGCACGCCATTCCTTGGTATGAACTATAAGCATCAAGCATTATCACTGCTAGAAGCAGTCATGGTCTGGTAAAACATGCTGTTGATTTCAGGAAGTGCAGTTACTTAGAAGAGACTTAACTGAAAAGCAAAAGCACTAAAACAGAATTAGTTCTGTTTTAGCCCAAACTAGGGCAGTTCTCCATCACTGCAGGACTTGGATCCAGGGGAAGTCACGGACCTGACAGAAGTCACAGTTATCTCACTTGCTCAGTATATCAAAAGTGTATAAATTGAGATCCATAGGCCCGCTGTGGACATAGCTTGACTCCCTGCTGGGGCAAGACCTGGGTGTGCAATATTCCCTCCCCACAGTGACTTCCAAGGGAGGGGGGGGGGGAATATTTACAAATGCAGGAAGGGAGCTGTGGTGCACTCTACAGGTCCAAAAGATCTCCCCACAGGTTAGAGGTGGCTGTTGAAAGCCCTTGGCTGTTGGAGACTGGCCATCAATACTGTGAGTGTCCATTTGGGAGAGAGGGTAAATCGGAAGTAGGTCCTCATTTCTGTTCTCAGATAGGTATTTGAGCAGAAGTAGGAAGCAGGTAAATGTTAATCCTTCTTTTGTCACTCACATGTGTGACACAGGTGGTTTGATACTGACATTTTTTCCTGCTGTCACCCTTAAAGCTGCAGGGTAATTAATAACCAGGATCTCAGTTTGACTCCTGATCTACTGCAGTACTTGCTTAAATACTAAGTTATTACTTCTTTGGAGCTTGCAACAAGCCCAGAATTTAGCAATTGCTCTTAAAAGATGAAATACTGAATCTTTTCAACAGACACTTGAATTTAGCTGAGCTCAACCTGACATGGCACTACACTGCAATCTAATCATGATAGCCAAGAACATTTACTATCTGTGTTGCCTGCCATGAAAAGTAAACTTTGACAAGTCACACATGCCTTATTCCATAACTTCATCAATGAATTTGTGGGCCACCTGAAGTGATGGAAACAAAACAGAAATGTTCATGGGTGCCTGGAATCTGCATGATTGACTGGGATCTGCAGAGACATTGCTTCACCTACAGTCCTGTTCCTGATATCAACAGCCAAGTGCAGTTGAATGCAATTTGTGGAAGAAAATAAAAAAATAATCTTCTGTAGGATGCATGCAGACATTTTGGCTCAACTCTGAGAAAATGTCACTGCTTTTTTTTTTCCCAGGGTGCTGCAAAGAGGCTTATACCTCCTAATTTCAAGAGCAGCTCTAAGTCTCACAGGGGCTTGCAACTTTATTACCCTGTAACTCATATTGTGGGATCTCCTGCCAGAGTCAATCTACCAACACAAACAGTAATATTATCACATGTAGTTTGTGTTTTGCTGCTGCTTGAAATTAGTTTAAATAAAGGATAGCGTTATTAGCTCTCTCTTTTGCTAGTAGAATGGAGAAAAAAATTGCTAATATCTAAAGCTCTAGTAGTTCATAGTTGATACCCAAATTCACAGAACTACATGACGAAGACCCTGGACTAGGCTCTTCCTCACATGAAGGCAGGAGGTGCCATTTCCATTTACTCCTCTGGAGACACCACTTCTTGAATTTTGGATGAGTGAAATGACTGATTCCTCTTCACATGCCTCCAGGTGTCAGCTCCTCCAAAAGGGAAGAGGTAAAAAAGCAGCCGTGAGGTCACCTCACATCTTTACCTTGGTTCCTGATGCTTGCCAAGTGCAGAGAAAAGAATGCCAGGTGCTCCTCATTCACTCCAGGCAAACCTGGCTGGCAGGGCTGCATTCAGACAGGAGTTGTGCCAGGGCTCTCACAGTCTCAGAGTACGTTTTTATTTTTTTTTCGTCCCACACTGTGGGCTGCACTGTAAAAGTTATACCCTGGGCTCAATCTGCGTACTTCAAACATCCAATATCCCCACTGCTTTGCCAGGGAGGATTATACATTTTTCACAAAGTGAGCAAGTATGCTTTCAGAGAAAAAAAAAAAAAAAAAAAAATTTCCATGGCTACAGATTCTTCTCATGCAGAGGAATGGCTTATGCAACTCAGCTAGCAGAGAGCTAATAAAATGAGAGGAAGTAATTAGATGAAAGGATAGCTGAGTATTTGATGTCAAATTTCTGTTTTTCACCCGAGACCCTTTGGAACTCTCTCAGGTGGCCAGAGATGCTGTCAAAGTTTGTATTTTGCATGAAAATTACACTCTATTTTCAGCCCTGTAGGTTTTTGCTGTTGCATTGTGCACAGAAGTGGTCCTTGTGCAGCTTTATAATTGTAGTTAGTCCATATGCTGTTGTGCATTCATATCTCACATGTAAGAAATCATACCTGTTATGCAAACAAAAGTTTGACTTCAATTGCTGATATGCTATGGAACTATAAAATCATAGAGGATGAGCAGTGCTAAATACCAAAAGATGTTTGTCTCTTTGTGCAATACTTTTATGATGTGAAATACTGGAATTAAGGTGTCTCTGGTGTTAACAGAAGAAGGGAATATCTGGCAGATAGTTTTTGCCTGCAGGGTGCATCCTCTTGATGCTTAGACATTCATATTTTCTCTGAAATTTTCCAAGATATGGATCATGAGAGTGACATAAAATTTCCTCTTCTCTAAGTTAAAATGTAGTTTATTAACAGGTCAAGTATACTAGTTCAATATAAAGGATTATGAAACTGTAAGTGGGCCCTAATTTCTTTTTTAAGTGCCGAATTCTTGTTATTCTTGGTTTGTCTTTAATCACTTACATAGCCACACAGACTATGTGAGTAGGTGGAAGCACGCACAATTTCTGTGTGGCTTTAAAAGTCAAATATTTTCAAATACTTCTGATCACTTCCCTTAGAATTTTAAGTACTTCCAGTTTTAAAATAAAATCCTGCCATTGCAATGAACCTGAGATGAATCTCAATTTAATGAGCTGAAGGCATTTCTTAAGGATTGGACACTAGTGTGACACATATTTGTAACTTTAAAAATAACTGGCAGGCTAGAAAGAAATTTGTTCTTAATTGAAGGATGGCTTCGGTAAAGATAAAATGAAAGAATCCTTCTAATGATGTACGTATGAACCAAAACAGATGGTAAAGACATTTCACCATCGTCCTCTAAGTACTAGTAAGTAAATGTGACAATATTAATTTGGGTGAGAGGACATGAATAGTACCCTTTGACTTTTTTTGTAACAGCTGAATCTAATGTATCCTATTTATATGACTGTGAAGAGCTTCCAGTCATATTGTAATGATTTCTAAGGGCCAATTTGAAAGAGATTGCACTATGAGTGTCAAGTTGACAATCTCACATCCTCTCCTTGATGTGAAGTGCTAAGTTCATGAAGATGTCAATGTGTTGCCTCGCCAAGTCTCCCAGCTGGAGAGTAATACTGCATAATAGTCATGAGACTTCAGATCCAATGTTATCAGTTCAATCAAGTATTGCAGGGTTTCACGGGGAAAACCATGGCACAAGCAAGTAATTTTGGGATAAGTTACGTTCAATGGCATTATCGGAATTGATTTCACATTGAGATGCATTGCCGGGTGGATGTACAAAATTAACTCTTGCTCTTTCAAGCCAAATAATGTTCCTGGTAACATGCAGTGGAAACTGCCTGGGTTGGTAAAAAATCATGAACACAAGACAACTTCAGCTGTTTCAGAGATGTGCACATTAGCACAATTAGCACAAATGAATAATATACCTGTCTACATCTCAGTACTAACATTATTCTGGTTTTCTTACAATTTTAGTCTTAGCTGTGATCAGCAGGAGTCACCTGAATTGTGGCCTCCTTGATTAAAATGAGTGAAGAAAGATGGGTCAAGTGCTGACATGCTTCAAAAGCTCTTGCCACCTGATCTTCTCTTCTTAGTCTGAATAGAACAGAGTCTGAGTCAGGGCACATGGTCAAGACAACACGCGTTGCAGAATTCAGTCTTTCCCTGCACTGACAACCCCTGAAATTAGTGGGACAGTAGGGAAGTGACAATTGAAAGGGCATGGAGCTGAAGTGATTTGGTTTACTTTTCACAGGATACCTTTAATTTGTATGGATGCTTTTGAGATATGTTCTGAAGTTGTGTTACAGAATCACAGAATGATAGGAGTTGGAAGGGACCTCTGGAGATCATCTGGTCCAACTCCCCTGCCAAAGTAGGTCAGCCTAGAGCAGGACACGCAGGAACGTGTCCAGACTGGTTTTGAATATCTCCAGGGAAGGAGACTCCACAACCTCCCTGGGCAGCCTGTTCCAGTGCTCTGCCACCCTCAGAGTAAAGAAGTTGTTCCTCCCCATGTTCAGGTGGAACTTCCTGTGCTCCAGTTTGTGCCCATTGCCCCTTGTCCTGTCGCTGAGCACCACTGAGAAGAGCCTGGCCCCATCCTCTTGACACCCACCCTTTAGATATTCGTAAGCACTGATAAAGTCTTCTCTCAGTCTTCTCTTCTCCAGGCTAAAAAGCCCCAGGTCTCTCAGCCTCTCCTTGTAGGAGAGATGCTTCAGCCCCCTAATCATCTTAGTAGCCCTCTGCTGGACTCTCTCCAATAGCTCCCCGTCTTTCTTGAACTAGGGGATGGGCCTTTTGAACTGGTTGAGAGTGCCTGTCCATCTGGATAGGAGCCCTCCCCCTCTTAATAGAACTTCTGTAGATCTAATGAATCAGTGAATCAATAACAGCTTAAAGAGCTGTGCTTCTGAATGGTAGCCAGGGATATTTTTGCTGTCACAGTGGAGTTTTCTTCTGTATAGAATTGTTGCCTGTGTTTTAATTTGTACTTACTAAAATACATATTCTTTTGAAGTGCATACTGTAGACATCTTGGAAGCTGCCACCAGGCCTACCTTTTACTGAGATGCTGCTTGCTAGGTGGAGGAAGTTGTCCAGTTTGTCAATGCCAAACTAATAAGGCAATACTCCTTTTTTCCCTATACCTGCAAATGTAAGGAATTTAAGTCCTGAGTGAGACTCTTGTGTCCCTTTGATGGTGGCCATAAAATGTTTCAGCTGTTCCACTTCAAACTTGCCATGTCCAGAAAAGAGGCTTTGACTACCATAGTGTAGGCATATCTTATCCCTTATCCAAAAGAGAACATATTGGTGGCTTTTTACATGCTAATTAGGCCAACATGAGTCATCCTCAGATCTTCCAGGGTGACCCTTGCAAAGGCAGTGCTAGCCTGTGGTCCAAAGCCTCTTGCCTCTCAATGAGAGTGAAGGAGAGAGCAGAGCACCCACCAACATTCTTGTGCTCCTTGTGAGAACTCAATAAAAATCTTCTACTCAGCTCCCAGTCTGGTCTTTTGGGACTTAGAGGGAGAAATATGGGGATTCTACTGGTCAGGCAGTGTTCTTTGAGCTAACAAATGCTTTCTTACTCTTGGCTTGAATTCTCACATTTCAGTTCATTGCTTTCCCAGATGCATCCAGCACAAACCAGCTGTGCCACCTAAGTGGCCCTTGGAAACCACAGTACCTGATTGCCCTTCAGTCTTGAGTGTATGCATCTTTGCAATGTGTCTGGGAGGTGATGAAATGCTAGTCCCACCATGAGGGTCTAAACTGTGACACTCAGGGCTTCAGTGCCTAAAGAACTGCTGCCCCCAGTCTTCTGTGTAGCAGTACTCCTTGTATATTGGAAAGGCATTCAATCAGTAAGAAGTCCTTATGCTAAAATTGTGGGTTAACTAATACCAAAACACTTCAGCAGTTTGGCTGAGGACTCTACTGATTAGACTGTAGCTCTGACATGCCTGGGGCATTCAAATGCAAAGCTTTATACTTGTTCTTTAACCAACAGACCATCTAGCCTCTCCTGAATATAGCAAGGAACTTATTCCAATTAAGGCCTTTGAGTGCTGCTGTGGTAGGAATATCTGTTCTAAACTTTGGTAATGCAGCAATGAGACTTTCTTTCATAAGCTTTTCCCCTCACTCTGGTCCAGTCTGTCTTCTGTGTAGCTTCTGGACTTTTACTGGAGCATACAAAGTGGGTAATACATGATCTTTGACACAACTCCAGCAACACATTGCAGATTCATGTCTAATTTGCTGGAGAGGTGTTAAAAACAGGAATAAGTGTGAAGCAATTAAGCAAAATGCATGATTACTTGTCCTCACACAGACCTCATATTAAAATACTGAACATTATTTCACTTGAATGTGTTTCCCTTGGTTTATTTGTTAAACATTCCATGAGAATAAATTTGATAAGCTGTACTTGGGGTTGGTGAGTTATGAAAATGGAAGTTTCATTGCTGTCCTGGTCCCAGAAGACAGTATCTTTATTACCTTTTTAGTTCAGATTTGGGGCATAATATTATGTTTAAAACCATAGATCAAGCAGAAAGGCAATAGGTTTTATGTAAAGCATGCTACTTTTAAAAGATGTAGGAAGCTGAACTGCTTTTCTTCATATGGGTATGAAAGCCCATTAGAAAAATTGGAATGATTCCCTTTCTGTGCATTAAACCCTTGCTGCACCTTGTTATCATACTTCATGCTAGAAGACTCGCATTTATACTAGCTATAAGTTTTCTAAACCACCTGCATTAAAGTAGTTATGCTAACCAACATAGAGACAGTCTCGATCTTTATGGTCTTGTTATAAGCAGCACCTGGGGTGGTGGGGAGAAACCTATTAGCTACCATGTAAGCAAGAAGGATGAATGCTCTCCTCCTTGAAATCACCCTGCAACCCCACCATGGAGCCATTTGAGAGAGCATATGAGATGAATACAGGCACGTTAAATCCATCTGCACCTTATGAGGCATTGACTTCCTAATGGAAACTGTTTTTAACATGAGCAAAGGCTAATCCATAACTTACATACTTGGGAAAATCAATCAATAAACATACCTGTGACAATGGGATTTTTGACAAGAAGCACTGCAAAATCTTATTTACCTCCTCTGCACAGCCAGCAAATATACACCAGGGAAACTGTTACTTTTGATGTAGATATATAACTTAAATAATGCTCAAATGACTGGTGCAGGCATTGGCTACAGAGGATAAAAAGGAAAGCTGGATTAGCTAAAAATAGTTGTATTAAAAATCAGTGTATTTTCTTCCTCGAGGAGAAGGAAAAAAAAAAACCAAACCCAACTCTAATCTTAGACTAGAAGACTACAGGTAGAAAAGTTCAGGTCTTGCCCTTCTCATTTTTGAAAGACACTTTTCTAGTTCAAAGGGGCTTTGGTTTAGCTTCAGGGAAAATATCAAGGATTATAATTGGAAGACTTTTCTAGGTTTTCCTAGCTGGATTTCAGAAATAAGGTATGTACTTAACAAAACCACACACACAAAAAAAAAGAATGGAGCAACTTTGAAATAAACCTTTCATTCCTCCTGCTGCCATGCAGTCTATATTGTCACCGTGCAGGGAGGAGTATGGAACAAGGGATGAAAGATACCAGAAAAAAAGGAGAAGTGCAAGATTAAAAATAACTCAAAAAAGGGAAAGCATGTTGAGAGAGGTGGATTTATGCCAGCTCCTAAATTTTCCTCTTAAATGGATACATCTGGAAAGATTTGTCTGTATTTAATGGGATATTTCAGCAATTAATTGCAATGCGGTTAATTAAAAATGTTTGTGGAGATCATAAGAAGGTGGACACCAGAAACAGCTAATTTTAATGATCTGCCTATCTGTGCTGTGCTCTGACCCTCTCCTTACTGAAAGTCATGGGAAATGAAACACTGGCTCTGCTGAAGTTGGGGGAGCAGTGTTGCTGACTTTGGGGGTGGTGGTGGTAGGATTTCACCCTGGGAAATACAGTTTTGATATTAATGACTGTCTAAACATTTGTGCCTATGTTTTCAGTTCAACGTGGGGGGCTGCTGACTTGTTTTCCTTTTTTTTTTTTTTTAAGCAAATAGTATCTTTTCCTGCTCGTGCCTTTTCTTGGTGTATCCTTTGTGTCTCACTCGTTCTGATTAAATATAGTCTTCTAGATACAGGAGCATTAAATATTGAGAACAAAACATTTCAGCAATTATGTAGTTAAGGTATATTAAAACAATAAAGAACACAGCTCCTTTATATAACTCCCTAGGCCAGAAGCTCTTGTTTCGAAAATGAACTAAGCATTTTAAACAAATGGTTTAGCTTGAAGTAAATTAACTGCTTTACATATTTAGAATAAGAAATGTTTGTGGTTTTGTATTTCAAGAGTTCTAACCAAGGAGAGCCTTGCTATTTTTCTAAACTATTTCTGGATTGCAACGTAGCTGAAGACACAAGTCACTTTATTCTTTTAATAATGTCTGAAAAGGTTGATAACTGCTAAAAACTATCAGCCAGAACCACTTATTCACACTTTACTAGTCACTAGGAAAACTTTTTCTTCAATGTATTTTTATCTGCTTACTGTTCGGGGTTGGAAAACAACTTTGCATGACCCAAGGCTTTGCAGGTTTTCTGAGTCCTCAGGAATCAGGGGAGTGATCAGCCAGTCCTTTCAGTCAGGTTGACTGTGAAGGATACAGCAGCCGGGGCTCTCGAGTATGTCACAGCTGGTCATTTCTGTGAAATCATCCAGCTCACATGGTATTCCTTCTGCTGAAAAATGGGTTTGCCTCTTAACATTTTAATGATAAAAATCTTAATTTTTATGCTCAAGCTTGGATTGCCTGACAGTTTGACTCCAATTTCATGTTCTTCCGTGGGACCACTTGGTGTCAAATGCTCATGTAGCACTGGGATCTTGTCATTCAACAGAGTTTTGCTGATGACATCCAGAAGCAAGCAGCTTTAGTGTTTGAGAAGCAGTTCGTCTGACATTAAAAAGGCTAGAGGGAGCTGGGGCTTGTGGGTTTTATTCCCTGCTCTACCACTGATGTGTTATTTGCTTAAGAGGCAGAGTGCCTTGTTGATAAGGCTCATGATGTTTGATGTTTTATTCTGAAAGCACCAGTTCCCACAATCACTTTACAGGCTAGCTCAGCTTGCTGTTGTTAATGAGAGGAGAAGAAAGAAAAAAGCCAGTTTCTATCTAACTTGCTGAGAAGAGTTGGAAAAAATAACTTCTGAAAATGTTATTTTTTAAAGGGTTATTTAAAAATATCAAAATAGTTGTTTCTAGGGCCAAAACCAATACTGGATCCAAGTGACTACTTCATGCTGTCAAAATCTGGATTCTGGTTTATGCTCAGATCTTTCTGTACTAACTAAATCCAAATCAGTGTTTGGTTTTATCTTCCTTCGCTTTAGGAAGTCTTCTCTTACAGACTCTTGGCAATATTCTGACTATTAAAGCTTTAGTAATGATAGCAGTCTTCATGTTGACAGTGCTGACATTCCTCATAGGAAACTTGTTTCTAGACACTACTTTCATTCTCATTTTCCTTCCTTCTGAGATCTGAAAGCTTTCATTGTTTCATCCAAGACCATGGAGAAAGATCTGAAGGTGAGCCTGTGCTACCAGTTTCCAAGTGAGAACTACAAGTCAGTGTTTCTGTTCTCCAGATTACATCACGCAATGGTCACTTGCATGGTGTGACCAGTGTCTATAATTATGGGGCTCTGGTTTGGAGGGAAAAACCTGGTCAGAACTGGTGGACACGAAATAGTAAAAACAACGTAAGGAAACCTTATAATATGATTATACTGGAAATCACTATGGGATTGAGACTCACCACTGGCCTCTGTACCATATATGCCTTCCAGGAACAAGTAGCCAATGACCAGAGTGGTTTTTCTTCACTTCTGGGTTTTCTGGAGTAAAAATATTTCTCTTGTAAGCTAGTTCTACACTGTTAGTAAAGCCTATAGTGAAATTTGAGACTGGGACTGCTTGCTCTTTATGGTCATTACCATTGTATCAGAAATTCCCGATGAGTGGAGAATGATGGACCGATGCTGTCTAACTAATTCACGTGCAATGTAACTGTTGGCATCATGATTATCTCATACTGTCTGTAATGAAAGCAATGTCCCATTAGGAAATAGTGTATCATAAGTCTATGTAAAAGTCATATAGTAAGAGGTTTTAAGATGTAAAAAAGAAAACCAAAACAAAACAAAAACAGGACAACAAAAAAAAAACCCAAACACATCAGTTGTTCATCTACATGTGTCTTTCTAACAATGACCAATGCTTACCTCTGGTTCTCTCCCAGGAGAACATCCCAAATCCTGAATTATGTTCCACCTTTACATCAGTAAGTGGTGACTGTGGGGAAAAAGGGCTGCTTCTATACCACAACAGCAAGAAAAATGCACCTTTGTGGGAGAGGCAGCTTTAAATCCACCTCAAACTAGGGAGGGGACTGAGCTGAAGTACCCATGGGATGTACTTTAGCCATTTGACACAGCCTGGGATGGAGGCAATGTTTTCCCTGCAGCTGGCTGTGTATTTGAAGATAACTCTTAGGTCCGTTTTTTTGCAAAGACCAAAGAGAAGGTGTGCACAAGCTTGGCAGTTCCTGGGCCTTGGGGGATGGAGGCAAGACACCTCTTATTTCATGAAGCCCTGCAAAACTAAGAGTTAAAGCTGAGCTACTCAGCTCATTTGCAGTCTGAGTTTTCCTGGTTATGTGCCCGGAGGCACCTAATGCAACAATATAGTTACATATGGCCTTCTATACTTACAGGTTTATGCAGGACCTGGTCAGGGTTCAGGCCATCCTCAAAATTATTATATTGTGTGAAAAAGTTAGGTGGAATCTGACACATTATTTTTAGCTGTTGTTATCAATTGTGCTGCAGAGCCTGATTCTCATTCGTGTTACATCACTCCATCTCCCAGGTAAATGTGGGCTGTCTGTAGGGCTGGAGTTGTGCAAAGAGACCTCCATTGGCTCTTTGAGTTAAGATCATGATTATAGATATGTCCAAGTCTCTGAGATGTTCTTCATCTTTGCATGAGGAGGTAGGGAAACACAGAGACGGGGAGTGCATTTGATAGAATTAAGGGGAGCAAAAGGGCAGCATTGATATCATGCCTTTTGACAAGGAAAGGCACTAAAGAGGATTATGGTGACCTGAAGTTGCCACACAGTCTGCTTTAAGTCAGAATTTGTTTGGCAGGCTGATAGGGGAAAAAAAAAAAATCAATATTCTATTCTAGATGGCAAACATTATATGGTTTTGTCTTATCCATTATTTCTAAGGTATGAAATCAGCATCTAATAGTGCAACCTTTGTCTTGAAATCAGACATTTTGGAGGAAAGTTCATCTCTTGTGAAGAAGAGGAAAATGTAATTTCCCTTCTAGTTTCCGATTATTGCTCTCCCCTCCCTTCACTTCCAGGATCTGAAAGATTCCACTCCTATAGGAATTGCTTTTACTGCTTCAATTAATTTGTCTGATAATTGTAATCTCCTCTGACTTTTTCCATAATCGTTCTATTGGCGAGGATGCCTCTGCACCCTCCCAGGACTTTACTGGGGAAGGAAGGTGGGAGGAACAGCAAAAGTTGATCTGACTTCGGGACTGATGTGATCTTGCAGTTGACAGTGGGAGGCTTTTTTCCTGATTTGCAATAACACTTACTACTACTGCGACTGTCAGTAAAGTGGGAAAAAGCAATTAATATTTTTGCCTCTGTCTTTCACAAAATCCTTACTTTTCTGAAAATAAAGCTCTTGAAAGAAATCATAGTTCACCTTGAGGAATGATAAGAGAGAACTGTAAGAACATTCTATTTGTCCTTTGCTTATTAGCAATGACAGACTGAGGAGGAAAGATATCCCACAGCACAAGTTTTGTAAATACAATTGCAATAAAATCTAATTTCAGGACAAATAAAAATCAGGAAAGGAAGCTAATTGGACATTTCTTTCAAAAGTTACTTTATCTTCAAATTTATGTTTTAACAAGTTCAGTCAAAAATTTTAGGAGCCTGAAATTGTAGCACAGGGAAGAATTATTACACTTTGTGTCAATTAGGTGGAATGCTGTTGAAGGGGTAGGTGAATATACCTACCCCTTCCGCAGATTTTGCTTAGGAAGGTAGAAATCTGCCCCTGTGAGTGACTCGCCAAAGTCCCATCACCAGTACATTTATTCTGTTATGTGCATTGCTGATGCGTCCTGAGCCAAAAGGGAAGCAGCAGGAAGCCATAACCTCTGCTCTGAACAGTCAGATCAAATCCAGGGGGGTTGATTTTCACAAGGTGATGAGCTGCTTTGGCTCCGATTGGAGTCAGGAGTTGCCTTTCTCTAGGGCATTAGGTATCTGTGTAGACAGGAGACTGCTGCCCTCAGCAAACCCCGTCACTGTGTGTCCTGGGAACGGACGTTTTTCCGAGTACCTGATGAGTCCTGGCCCTGAGTCTCCACTTGGAGCTGTTGCATTTGTTGGATGATCCTGGTGTCTCCCAGAACCCAGAGAAAATCACTCCTTATGTGCAATAGAGACAGGTACATATAAATTACCAGAGGCCATAATAAGTATACAACAAAAAATGGTCTCTACCCTAGAAGACTTACGTTTGCAGTCTGTTTGGGATTCTCACCATCAGTGTAGCACCTCTCCCACTCCACTGTTCAGAAGTGAGTTGCCCAGCTATACCCTGTTGCAGTCCATTGGAATTATGTATCTAAATATCTTTAAGGCAAAACACTTTTAGAAAGTTACCAAGCTATTTGGGGAGGGGGGTGTGTTTAATTTTCTTGCAAAGGGCAAAACTCACAGTGATGTAACCAGAATTAGGGCTTCATTTTTTTTTCTTTAAAACTTCAATCTCTACTGCATTAAATCTACTTTAAACTTGAAATATTTTTTCAGTGTAAATAATTTAAGAACATAAAGGGCAGTGCCTGGAAAGCCAAGTTGTGTTCATGATACCATTTTCCTAAGCCTTAAGTAGGTACCTGATGAAAATCAACCCCTTTTTAGGTTGTGGAGGTGCTCAGTAAGACTCTATGAACTGATTTCATTACAGATGATGCACAACGCTTGAGTAATTTACAAGGGTGTTAACGTTTCTGTGTAAATTTCTTTGAACTGAGAGTGTGCCTTAAAAATATCTTAAGTCTTTGGGACAGTTCATAAGCAGCAAATGTCTTTGAGATGGAAATATTTCCTTTCTTAGTGAAAGGCCAGCCCTGCCTACGAAGTCTGCACGTGGGATGGGTAATGGTGCTTTAAAAGCTTCAGTAGAGTGTTAATAAAGGGAAAGAATTTTCTGTGGCTTGCTAGGTTTTGTACAGTACCTGCAACCATGTCTAGCCTGTGCAAACTCCTGCCTTGGTAATGAATCTTCAGTCATACTGTGTGAGAACGGATGGGGTGGCAAGGCTCAGAGGAGCCAGAGGTTTTATACTCTGCTCCCAGGCTGCCCTCAAACATCAGCTTTCCTCCTCTCATGTAGTTCTGGTTACTTCTGTAAGCAGAAATGGGAACATGTGATTCAGTGTATCTGGGCAAGACTGAAGTGTTCCTCTGGTTGCCTTTTGGTGTGGAGGTGTTCAGTAGGTTCATTTCCTGATGTCAGGCTCAGTATGAGACCTACTGTATGCCTGCACCTATATCATTGTCCAGCACATTTGATGAGTACCCTTCTGTCCATGACTACACCTGCAGCAGCTCGTGCCTGGTGATTCTGGCAAGTAGAGAGTTCTCCAAATTCGCAGTGGGCTGCTGCTGAATAAAGCGTATAATCAACATAACTTATGAAAGAAAAAATGAGTGCTGAACTTTTAAAGTTCTGAGAGAATGTAAAGGGAACAGAAAGGTTTCAGAGTACATCTCAATGTCCATTGGGTGTGGTTTCTTTCTATGCTAAATGGAGTGCTCATAAGACCATATTGAGCTCAATTTCTTTAAAAATAAAGTTCAGTGAGATCTTGGGGTGGAAAATTCTGTAGGAATTTGGAGTGTCTGTAAGTCTTGGACCAGATAGTCTCATCCCTTCGTGGATATAGGAGAGATGAGAATCCTAGAGGTAGGTAGATTTCTTCAGTTGTGAGGTTCCTGCTGGACCGTGTCTCTGAAAGAGGCTTCAAATGGAGTGAGTAGGAGTTGAGGGTTACAAAGTGTCCCCTTCCAAGCTGGGGATCATATTTTACAGTAATCTTGATTTATTTTTTTTTTTAACCCAGTAAATATGAATGTTTAGCTGAGTGACAGCTATAATTAAAATATTTTTCTCTAAAACACTTCTTAAACAAACTAGAGGATTAATAAACAAACTAAAGGATTAATATAACATTTTTCTAACAAGAATTCTTCTGTTTTTCAACACAGACAAAAAAAAAGCATAATTATTTAAAAGTAGGAAAAGCTTTCTGAAAACCCAGTTGCATGTCTGTTGCTGAGAAATTCTTTTAAAATTTGTGGGGAATAGAGATATGACAAGGAATGGAGGAAAGACAGCTTGCCTTTTTCACCTGGCTCTAATCAAGATTATGATCAGATTATTTTCATGAGACCTCAGTCTGTGGAACTTGCAAATATTGAAGAAGAGAGCAGGGCTGCTGGAGGGTTTAGTCTGTTTTGTGTTTTTCCATTGAATTATTACCAGTTTAACTATTCTTTGTAGCGCCTGCTATTTGTTTCATGTTGTTTGATTACAAACCTGCATCTGGGTGAAGCCACACACTCCATGCTACCCTTCCAGCTTCCAAGGCTGGGGGTGTTGGGTGGCTCAGCTCCCTTGGAGCACTGCTCAGCAACAGGGCTTGGTGGGCCTCCCATCCCTCCTCCCTAAGTTGCCACCCAGGCGAACCAGTGCAGGAGGATGCTGCCCTGTGCCACTGGTAAATGCCAGCATCATATTGCTACATACAAGAGACAGGAGGAAGCATGGAAGGAATTGTAATTTGGAGAAGTTTGCTGGCAGTGCGTATTAGACCTCTGCTCGGGGCTGTGCCTGAGAAGTTGCTATCTAGTCTTTCCTTTAAATAGTAAAGCTTTTGTATAATACCTGCTTTAACTGAACTATGGATCTCTTGCTTGCTTAGCTCCCTGCTATAAAGTCTGTGACTGTACTGGTATCACACACAACCATTGAAAGAGGGTTGTTTTGCTCGGCATTCTGTAGCATCTATTGTCACATATAGGTTTTAATAGGTATAGCTCAAAAGATGTTACTAACTTTATTGAATTTTCCTTGTCTAAGTAAGAAAGCTGAGATTGTCTCTGTATGAGTTGTGCAGAGTGGAAGTGAGTTGCGGATGCATTTTCTTCTACATTGTGTAAATTTGAACCTGAGACCTTCTACACACAAGGTGAGAACTTGCCTTATTTGTCACTACACAACTCAGTTCTGTCATTTTCACCACTAATGGGATTTTGTGACCAAGTGACTTTGTTAACACAGCAATATATTGCCTGCCATATCATTAGTAAGGATGCTCCAAATAATAAAAGAGGGGGAAAATGCCAGCCCAAAAAAGTAATGAAAAAGATTATGCTAGTTTCTTCCTATTCCTTTCCAGGAAAAGAAAAAAGCCTCCATTATATTATTTTAGAATCCCACTTAATGTGGTGAAATAGTTAAAGCACTGCTCTTCTCTAGCACAATTTGACAAAATAGCTTTCTAAAGATCTTCTTGGGATAAAGAGGGACATAAATATGGAGTAGATCCTTTCAACATAACAAAGCTCGTCATTAGACTGGGAGGATATTATGACACCAGTTACCAAGAGAAAAAATTCTGTGAATGGACTTTATGATAAAACTGTGTTTTTTCCAGGTTTTTGTTATCTCCTAATGTTATACAGTGCAATATCTTGTACTATCTTAATGATAAATATTGTTCTTATTGAAGTAATACTAAGTCTGACTGTTTTATCTATGTAAAGCTGATATGCGTATAGTACATAGTTAGGAGTGACCCGATGACTTTATGAACTCAATAAATAAAGCAAGAGAGCTAGGTATAGGGAAATGAAGCGACAACCAAGTCTCCCAAGTCCCTGTCCAGTGCTACATTTACCAGAGCACACTGACTCTTGATTTGTGACTCCAAGGAAACTCCAAGGAAAGTTTATATTGCTGCCTGTTGGAAGGGTGTATGAAATGAAGTTGGAATCACATTCATCACAGCTCCATGCCTGGCACAGTGAAGGAGGAGCCAAGGATCTGTGGATCTGGGCAGGATCATATAAGCCGAACTACAAAGAGGGGCCTGAAAATTCCTCTAGTTATCACTCTCTTGTAACAAGCCAAGAGCAATGTCTTCAGAAAGCCAACAGGTTAATTCAAAGGCAGACTTTTCAGGAAAGGAGGCAAGAGGGTTTATGGGATTAGTGGCCTGTAGGGAGAAATGCCAGTGTCAATGAGCAAGTCTCCACTGCTCAATGAAGCATCGTGGTGACTCATTCAAGCTGGAGCTTTCCTCAGCTAAGCCGGCCTGATGGCATGATGCAATGTCATGTTGAGGTGCTAGCTCTGATCAAAAAGCAGAATAGCTGTACTGATAGCTAGCAAAGTGCTAGCAAAGTGTGGGAGCTGAGTGAGGACACTGACACGATCAATGTGATCTAACAAGTGAACCTTTATTTCCGTGTTTCCAGTGCAATTTATAACCCTCAACCACACCCAATAAATACTGATTGGCTTCATCGCAAATAACGGCCCATAGTCCAACCCGACTGGCCACATTGTGAGTCATGTTCAAGTCACGTTCACAAATGTTCACACCCATCTTCTTCAAGAAATTAAAACTGCGTCATTAATGGCGGCTGTCTCTTCTCCTGCACCTGTAAGATGTTCATGCCCCCTGCACCGGAAGTTGTTTATGCTTTCTGCAGTTCCAGTATGTCCCAGCCGAGGTTCTCTGGAAAGGCTGGATTGTTCACATGTCCCTTATTTCGTAAATATCCTTCCACAGCAAAGATGTTGCTAGCATGAAGCCTGCACTGTGCTGCTGTAGGCACTGTGGATCTGTCCACAGAAAACAACATTGTAGCCCATGAGGTGGTACTTTCTGTTGGATTCAAAACCTTGTGTAGTGCCTTTTTTTTTTTTTGTACTCACGGAAGGGTCATGTATTTTATGAGACAAGAAGGTGATGTCCTGAGGATTTATACATTTCTGGGCATTTCTATAAATCAGAGAGTTCGAACACTTGAATCCTAGCTAAATTCCTGCCTGATGGGAAAATATCCTGCCCAGTTGATTCACCTTGAATTTTCTACTGGGTACAGTATTTAGATTTGTTTACACATAATTAACAGCAATTCAAGGAAGGAAGAAGCATGCATAGTATTTATTACTGGACCATAGAATGGTTTGCATTGGAAGAGACCTTAAAGACCATCTAGTTCCAACCCCCCTGCCATGGGCAGGGACACTTTCCACTAGATCAGGTTGCTCAAAGCCCCATCCAACCTGGCCTTCAACCATCTTTTACATATGCTTGTAATTTTTATATAGGAATTCATAACAAACTATGATCAACTGATCAGTATCCACAAACCATTAAAAATAAAGGCTAAACAGGTAACTATCTACCAGCTTTTGATGTGTCCTTGTTAGATTATCTGTTCATTGCTGGAAGAGCAAATAGCCTATAAAGAAGCACTGGAGTATGTTGCCTAGAGAGACTGTGGAGTCTCCATCCTTGGAGATGTTCAAAATGCGACAGCCCTGAGCTTTAGCTGGCCTTGCTCTGAGAAGCAGGGTGGAGGAGATGATTTCCAGAGGTGGAAGTTTCTCAACTGTTCTGTGATTCTGAGTATTCTTCATTAATTCATCCTCCATGGAAAATGGCAAACTTGCATTAGGAAAAGAAAAATAACTCAACATACAGACTGCTTCCCTGGCCAAGTCCCAATCCAATGAAATATGTTTAAATATAAGCATGCAAGTTGAGTAGCCCGTAAAGCAGGCTTGCCACTTAGCCTTTAAGTAAATAGGATGCTCTTATGCTTGAATCTAACATCTGGGTTTGTTGAAACCCAAGAAAGAAAATAGGAACTCCTTAACAGAAAACATACAAAATTTCCCCAAATAAAATATATATATTAAGAATTGCTTGAATATTTAAGTAAGTCTTAGACTAAATTTATGCGTAAGCTACTATAACATTACTAATATTTTATGTTTTTACTAAAAAGAAAAATAGGGAAGAAAAATGTAGTCAGCCTTTAGCTTTCCGTTTTCATTGACTTGAATTCCTGGGTTCCCATAAACAGGATTTAAGAATCAGTCTTTACAGTCTAAGTCTTAACTAAAATCTGGACTATATGGGGGGTTTTTTTGGGGGTGGTGGGGTGTGTGTGGGAGGGTTGTTATTTCTTTTTTTTTTTAAATCAAAATAATTCATGGTAGACAGCTTTGCCAGCCATCATTTGGGCTAAGGATTGGTGTCAAATGGGGCTGTTTAATGCACAGGGCCTGCCAAGTGTGCATCTTTCTTAGCAGACAGCTCTAATCCTTTATGGTCCACTGACTTTACCTTTATGAGGTCTTTTGATTGGTAATGGAGAGAATAAATCTTTGAAGAACTTACATAAATGCAAAAAAGAAACTCCATTAAGATTCAAGTAGTAAAATGCCTACTGGCATATTTTATATGGTACCTTTTCAGTCTTCTACCGTTTAAATTCATTTTGCCAGACAAAGATTCGAGATTGGCATCCAGTTATAGATTTTGTTTTCTTATACGTTGTCATTTGCCCCCTCTATATTTTAACTTTTTATACCAGCATAGTATCTGAACTGTTCTGAGAGCCAGACCGTTCTGAAGCACTTTGCAGTGTTGAAGATGCAGAGAAAAATAAAGACTTCAGTGTATTGAGGCACTTTATCCTCCCCATCCCTATTTAAGATACATAGATGAGACATTCTTTTTAGTAAATTTTAGATCTTATATTGAGTATAGAACTAGTTAGTGGCGGACTAATAGCTTGCTTTCTAATGATGAAAAAGGAGTGAGCTATCACTTGGGCTAGAGGAGACAGCTCTGAGCAAGCCTTCTTATAAAGCAAGAAAGCAAACTGGGAGCACTTGCACTTGCTACCTACCTGCTAGGAGTCTATTAGCCTAATAAACATAAGCTACTTTCTGTTCATTTGCTTTTCAGCTTTTCAGTCAAGTCACCACTAGATCCTGGGGGAAAAGTAACTCAACAAAGGGGAAGAAGCCCTAAAAGTTCTCTCAACTGTTTTCAAAGACAAATGTTTCTCCCTAGTCTGTAGCATACAGCTCAGCCTCTATAGGTTTGCTTGCTGGTAGAAAGAGTTATTTCAACATGGCTTGTTAGCTTAAACGTAACCTCATACAGAGGATGATAAAGACTTGACGTCAGCAAATTTGGAGACTTCCTGGCTTTGTGATGCTCTGGTTGTCAATTCATAATTCCTCCTCTTACATGTGCCTGATACAAGATGAACACAATCACATGCAAAAGGGGACAAGTGAGAATTTTTAATGAAATAATTTGAGGGATTTCTCAAAAAACTCTGGACTATTTGCATTGTTTATATATTTGTATGACAGTTATAAAAGCAGCACTGTAGCAACGTGCCCATGATAGTGCACTATTGAAAAGGCTGGGTCACAAGAGATACTACATAGATAAAGTATAATCTCCAAACAGATACCCTGCTCGTACCATCGGGTTGTGGCTGTAAAACTTGCACAAACTGCATATTGGCCTTGCAAAAAGACAAGTTCTGTTTATTCAAGCTACAGGGACTGTTCTCTAATAGACAAGGTTAAACATAGCTACTATAAAAACAGTCATGTTTCTCTGTGCTGTACAATTCATTGTGCTTCGTCTTTGATATTGAATCGGTCCTAACCTGTTTGCAGGTTAGGTGAAATACAAATTGCAGGCCTAGTTTTATCTACTGAAACTGTACGTAGCATTAGACAATATTCAAATGCAGCCTTTGTGGCAAGATTGTCGTGTTCCAAACCTAAGTGCTTTAAAAAAAAAAATTCAGAGTTAAAATTTAGAAAGGGAAATACTGTTCCTATTTCTGTATGTGAAAGTCCAGGCATTGACGAGGGAGAAGTTGTCGCAATAAGTACATGAGTAATTGGATAAGCAATAACTGGTAGGTGTTTTAAATTCTTTTGACAAAATCCCGTGATGAGTTCGTACAGCTTGTATGACAGTGTTTCATAAATCTAAAGCCAGGAAAGGAAAGTCCTGGCTTAAACAATTCATAGAGATCCATAGAATCATAGAATAGTTTCAGTTGGAAGAGATCCTCAAGATCGAGTCTAGCCTTTGTCCTCCCTCTACCAACACCACTAAACCGCGTCCCTAAGTAAAACATCTACCTGTCTCTTAAACACCTTCAGGGATGGTGACTCCACCTCCTCCCTGGGCAGCCTGTTCCAATGCCTGACAACACTTACCCCTTCAGTAAAGAAATTCTTCCTAATATCCAGCCTGAACCTCCACTGGTGCAACTTAAGGCCACTTCCCCTTGTTCTATTGCTTGTTACTAGGGAGAAGAGACCGACCCCTGCCTTGATACAAAACCAAAGGTATCTTTATTGAAACAGGCTGTGGAGAAGGGAGGACATAAAAGTGCTTTTATTTCTGTTTTTCATGGAATTTAATATCCGTAAAGATGTCAAGATGGTAGTCTTGAAGACCAGAAGGTTTTGTCTAGCCAAATACAGCTTACACAGCAGTAGTGCAAATTTTGCTGTCCTGCCACATCAATGTCTGCTGCTCTGTACAAAGAGGGAGATCATCAGGGGGTGTTTGTAGGATGTGACCTGGCTGTCAGGCTGATATGGCGTGTCCTCTCTCATTGACAAAAGCTGCAGCTGGTAGGGCTTTGGTGAAATGGAGTTGAATTTAAGGAGAGGGTCATCCCAAATCGTAAATACTGCAAAATGTTGCAAACACATGGTGTAAGAAAGTCAAAGCTTTGATTCAGTTCTCTGTGTCAGTAACTCACTCTAAATGAATGACACATTTGGCTTATATATACTTTCCTATTTTTTTCCACATTGGGGTCCTCTTCTACCCCCTGTGTCATACTTCTTCAAAATAATATCAGATATTTGAGATCTTCCAGTAAGGAAAAATTACACAAGGTCTGGGGTATATCTGTAAATTGCTTTATCTGCTCACACTGACAGCAGTAGTAAGATGAGTCGACCTTCCTTATTCCAGTAATCTTAGCTTATTTCCAGTGCTCTGTGCTCAGAGAGCAGGTCTGAATCCAAAACTGGCAGAGAGCCCACTGACAAACAGACCCTACAGAAAACCTTACATAATGCAATGCTGCACTTTAGCATGTCATCAAAGCCTACTTTATTGTGTCCACACCAAGAATTTGGAGACAATAAGGATACCATGAGATGACACTTGCCACAAAACTATGGTGGCTTTCTCAACAGGAGCTTTAGTGTGATCTTGAAGGCGTTTATGTTCAACTTCCCAATACTCAATGACAATTGCTAAAAATATTTGCCCAAAGAAGATCTTTTTGGAAAGCACTAGTTTTAGCTATGCTTAACATCATACTTAGATTTTTTCTTTTTTAATAATAAGTATTATTATTTTTCTTTGCTTATTCTCTCTGCCCTGATTTCATGTTCCCATCACCTTTCACTTTTTTATTCCTCTCCAGTTTGAACTTTTCCCTACTTTTCTGACTCTACCATGTGACTCCTCTTTCCTATCATTCCTGTTTCTCTTGGAAATGTTGTGCAACTTCACTATCTTTTTCTTCTCTATTAGACATAATGTACTTACTGTCTGCTGAGCTGAGCATTCCTATGTGCTGCTGTCTAGAAGTGACATGGGTGATTTGGGGTTTTTTTTTCGCTTAATTTGTAGCAGCATTCCCTAACAGAGGCAGCTGTAATGGCCCTTCCATTTTGTATTCAATTCTGTTTTAATAAGGGCAGTTATGCTGGCAAGCTTTATTCTGCGCAGAAATATATGCACTGTTAACACAATACATTTCAGGTAAGTCTTGAGATTGTCATTAGAGACATGACAGCTTCACAGTAGCTGCTCCCACTGTCTCTAACCAGGGAATGAAAAGAGCAGCAGCTTCTTAAGAAATTCCTTGCTACTGTAGAGCAATATTCCTAGGATTGCTATGTATTTAAAATGTATACATTTAGTATTAGAACTTAAATTATAGGTAAGTGCAGCAGTGTTAGTACTGCATTCGTTTCTGTGTATATCTAAAATAAGGGGGAGGGGGGAGGGCAGATATTGCCAGCTTTAGGTTCCTTTGCTATTTAAGGTGTTACGAGTAAAACTAGTTAGTGTAAACTTAAATCTCAACATTATTTCAGCCCACCCATTCTTAAGCTCTTAAGTCCTACAATGTTGGCCAAATTTGCCTTGTACCATGCTTAGAATTCAGTAATTTGGATGATTCTGGGATGAAAGAGAGGAAGAGACAGATTAGGTCTTTCAGGTAGCTTGTGTCCCTATCCCACTTAAGAGGTGGTGATGGCTGGAGTGCAGCTCCCAGTATTTGCACAGAGAAGCAGTTAACTATGAGGGCTGGAAATTCAGATCGAATATGCTCCTCTCTGCCTGCTGCACAGTCTGTCACATACGCCCTACCTACCCGCCAGCGTAATTCATCTTTGACTGAACACCCTGTCCCCAGTGTCATACCAGGAGCACTTTTGGCACTGTGGCTTCAGGCACAGGCACATTTCGACAGGTGTCACCACAGCGATTATACTTGGGCAACGTGTTGAGCTTTCTTTAATTTAATTTAATTTTTAATAGAGTTTGATATATTGCCAAAGTATAATCAATGCAGTGACATCTGCCAGAGCCCTGGCTCCACAGGTCCTGTCTAGCTCTAGGTCTTATTCTCAACCTTCATTTAACTAACTAATATGCATATTTAATGATGTGCACACAGTTTCTTGATCTTGGAATGCAATATCATGCCTGGCTGGAACAATTTCAAGTTGTAATTGCCTTGTTTCTGTCTCAGGCATGGTCCGAGACTCTGTACTGCTGCATGTTAACTTTCCTCTGGCCCTAGTCTCTGAGCAAAACCATTAATATTTTTATTTACAAGTGTAAATGAAACATTTCTAGAATAAATAAAATAACAGATTAAAGCTGTCATATTCTGTAACCTTCTCCATGTCAGGTACATATTTTCATTTTCCTTTAAGATCACCAATTATGCTGTCTGGAAGGTGAGAGTGGATTTTGTCTTGTTGTTAAAGTTACTTTTTTTGTCTTTCATATTAAATCAGATATTAGTTCCAACAGACATATATTAAGCGTCATGTGGAATTTTCCAGGCCCCTTTTTCCCCATCGCCTGATAATAGCTACAACAGCTTAGTCCGTGGAAATAATTTCCCTGAAGTGCCTTTAACAATATTAACAGACACTGCCTGCTTGGTTTGCTGACAAATTCTTTTATTCTTTAATAATGATTTCTTTTCATTTAACACCTTAATGAAAACTAATGTAGGAGATAAAACTTTAAATTGGAGCAAAAGTGCTCCTATACTATATTTGGCATTGACCTTACCAATCAAGTGTAATAAGAATTAAAATTTTATTTATTTTTAATTGTACATTTAATAAGTGAAGAATATAGCTTGTCTGTTAAATATACAAGGATTTGTTTAGTTATTGGATTAGATCCTTTATTTTATGGAATTCAATTACAAGCATGGGGAGAGAGACCATATTATGGCCAAAAACCCCTACAAGGATTATTTCTGAACCATTTCCTTTTAATAATGAAAACTCCAGTCACAAAGGTATTTGTCAGCTCAAAACTTTTAGTTATCTCTTTCTGTTAAAAGCATATGGAGGAATTATATACCTTCCAGACAGCATGCATAGGTAAACTATTTTAATTCTCTCTGGCATTCAGCATATAAACCCGTTGTACATAACTGGAAAGAGTTAATTTTACTGGTCCTGATGGAGTCTGAGCATGAGATTTGAATAATGTTTGATATCAGAAGCCCCGTTTTTCTTTCTGGGGTTTTCCTGAATCTTACTGATAATTCATATGCTCGTAAAAGGAGATGCTAATACAGTACACCAGTGAATCATTGGACAAGGGACAGATTGTACACCCAACTTGATGGTATCTGAACTGTGATCCTTCTCTAAAAGAAGTCTATTCTTACACATTTAGGAAAGCCATTGCAATTGGCTTTGAGGTGCACACCTGGAAACCCCTGTTCTCCCTCCTGCTGTTCTGTCAGCTGCAAGTGCCAGATGTGCATAACACCTGGCTTCCTCTCTGGCTTGGAGATCAGGACTTGGCCGATTGCCTTTCTTGTAGGACTCATGAGAGGCTGTGACACCCTTGCTGCCAAATGCTTTCATTGCTCCATGCTCCCAGGAAAAAGTTGCTTTAGGACCATATGATGGCAATGTACTGTATGAGGGAATGCAAGGAGCCAGCAAGCAGGAGAAGTTTTTTAAAAGGAAGAAGGGTCATACCAAGTATGGATAGGTGAGATGATCCCCTTTTCAATTTTACGTTACCTGTCAGTTGGCCTATACAAAAAGACAGGGGCTGTGCTTCCAATCAGCAATTCCTGCAGCAAATTTTGACCTGACATAAATAACATGGTATAATATGCAATCCATGTCGGGTGACTTTGATATTAGCAAACAGATACTAGGATACTGGATGATGACTCATGATCAGAACACCGGGGGAAACCTCTGTCAAATGCAATATGGCAAGTCCCGCTCTGTTGTGTAGGTAATACTGCAAAAGTCTGAGGGAATGGAGTTGGCAACTTTGGAATTTAATACGTCTGGAAAACCAGAGGGGAAACTTTGACCGTGGTGACATCAGTAACACTTTTGCTGTTGGTTTCTATGGGACCAGGGTTTCATGCTGATTTTTACAGGCAATAGATAGTAGTAATAATAATAATCAGAGAACTCATTCATGGAAAAGGGAATTTGGCTTCTTCTTGGACCAAAAGGCACATGTTGTAAGTGTCTCCTCCCCAAATCTCCGCTTAGATGGGCCAAAGTAATCTTTCCAAAATGATGTGAAAATAAGCCAAATGCAGCTCCAGCAAGGGCAACACAGTGCTGATTCTGCCTGATGGATGCTTCTGCATGTGATAGTCAGATGAGTGCACCAGAAGTGTGCCTGTGTGTGTTAAGGACTCATGAGTAAGTGTTTCTGTGGCACTGTGTGCTTTCCAAGCCCTCTTGGGTTAGACCCGTCAGCTGCTATCACACTCGGTCTTGATTTCACCTGTATTGAGAAGAAATATTCACCTGTATTGAGAACTGAGGCTTTTATTTCATCATAATTCATTCTATGATGATCTATGATGACATAAAGGCCCCAGTTGGTGACTAGCCTTCAAACTCTCCCTCTCCTGTCTGTAGGTGCAGTCACCTTCAAGAGTGTTTAGTGGACTTCCTTTCTGAGACACACAAGGACCACAATGTACTTAACCCTGCTGGGGTTAAGGTGTGAGCACTATTATTCATCCTTCCTAACATCTGAGAGTTAATCAACCCACAGAAAAATATTGTTGCTTTTGCTTCTTGCAGATTCCAGCTGCAGCTGGCAATTGTGCACTGCCACTTTGAAATCTGGGGCCGTTGACATTAAAAGAGCTCCTAAAGTGTTACAGTCCCAGCCTGAAAAGATGAAGGGTGGGGGGAAGCCTCTGAAATCAGTATGGTTCGGTAATCCTTATAATATTAAGTTGGATATTAAGACTGTTTTATCATAGGGTTTCTGTACTGCTACATCAATCCCCTCAATAACAATAGATCCTTGTCATACTCTGCAGATTTTTGTTATTTAGGTTGGGAACTGTGCAATGACATGTGTAAGGTTTTAAAAGACAATTGGCAACTCAGCCAATAACTAGATATTATCTTGCAAGGTGGAAACGAAATATGCATGAGGCTTGAAATGAGGAAAAGAGTGCCGATCTACACTCACTGCAAATGGGTTTGCAATCTGCCTGTGTACCTTAGCCATTACAATGTTCACCTTGTTTTGGAAAGAAGGTGCTATCACGCCATGTGTTTTCTCGGTTTCCTTGTGCTGACTACATGATAGTGGAAAGATGGCAGATGAGGCAGGAAGAAAACATGGTGGATTTTTTTTCTTTTCTGTGATAAGATATTTATCACAATGTGCCTTGCCTCCTCTCTGGCTGAAGCTCTGTATTCACTTTGAATTTAGGCTTCTGACCAAAATAACCATTGGCACCAAATTGCATAATAGGTGAAATGTGCTTAACCCATGGTTTATTTGGCAGCCATTTGCCTATGCAGTTTTATTTATAGTGTTTATTTCAAAGATTGATGGCAGCTGACGGGAGGTACTGAAACAATTGATAAAAGCAACTGACATTTTGTCAGCTGTCTGGGTGTAAGGAATATATTGCTCACATTTAAACTGTTGTGTGAATAAATCATCGTTGATGCCAAAATTCACCTTTGGCCCTTTCCAACTGGTTCTTGAGAAGTGGCTGGGAAAGGTGTTTGCTTAAGCAGTGAGAAGCTTGCTGTAAGGAGCAGATGCTTATCCTCAATAAAATTTTCCTTAGCAATACTATTTAAATATTTAAAGCGTTACTGAAGTAGTTGAATTCTGTTCATGGCAAAGTTGAGGACAAAATATTGTTCTTCTCTTTGAATGCTCTATAAAAAAATAACCATGTGGTGAAGACCTGTGGGGCAGCTTTTAATATGGATGAGAAGGAAGTCTCTGTGCAGTGTATTTCAGTTATCCTTTTCTCTTTGAAAAGGTACTAACAGTCTTTGAAAGGACTGGAATCTTGTGCCTGCCAAGGCTTTCCACCTGTCTGTGATTCTCCAGGTGATGAATACTCCAGTCTCACAATGTTATGCAAGCAATCAGCTTGGTGAGCTTTGATTTCTTTGTTTCTTCACTGCACCTCTAAGTCAGCATAAACACCTAAATGGCAAAGAGTTCTCATGTACAGATACTGCATAGGCAAACAGCATAGGGGGTATGCCTTATGTGGGTATGCAAAAATCGAGGTGGGGTGAGTCTCTTTGAATTACAGAGAGCCTGGACTACCCTTCAGAGAATTACCTTCTGCTGTTACAAATGTGCTGTCTGTTGGGCTGCTAATTGCCACCCTGTTTCCCAAAGGAGGCAGTGGTTGAGCCAAAGATAGGCATGATGGAGCGCTTCTCACCTGTCCCTGTACAGCTGTATGTCTCCGTAGACGCTGAGGACACAATTGAAAGCAATAGGATGTAGCTGAGCCCTTTATCAAGCCATTCAAATGAGGAATGGGGGAAGTCTTTTCCAAGACTTAACAATTTAGTTGGAGTTTTTTGCATGATGAAAAGAACGTCAATATTGCTATAATTGCCTGTACATGCACTGAGAGGACCAGCGAACCCAAATGCTTTTCAGCTTCTTGACCTGTCTTCCTCCCCTGGCATTCTTTTCACTTCTTGGTACTCTTCTTTCCATCTGAACCTGATACTGTCATGTAAAAATAAGAAGGCAGCTCTCAAAAATGTAAATGCAGAAAGAGACTGAATCAGTTTAGTTCCTCAGGCTGGATTTTGGGTAGGCCACACAAAGGTAGGCAAAGTTGAATGGTCATACCCAAACACAGTCTGTATCTCTGCAGATTGTCATTAGGATGTACCCAAACAAACCCTTGCTGCTAAGGGAGCACCAGCAATGAGTAAAGAAACAGGGATGAGGGACAAGAGAAAGTTTATATTGAGCTTAAATACAGCTGATTGGCTGTTTCCACTGCCACATGTATTACAGAGCTGCATGGGATTATTTTAACAGTCTTGAAAATAAAATCATCCAAGATAATTAAGTCTTCTTAATTCATAGAGTCTATATGTCGTGCTTAATGGCTCTGGACATTAATGGCAATAGATGTCTGCTTCTGCAGACCATGTTTTCTGAAATTTTTTTTTCCGTCTCTGTGAAACTCCTCAGCTTTCCATGACTGGTATTTTTGCAGAGCTGCAGGATAAAGGCCCATCTGGGTCTTGCTGTACACCAGCACATGGAGTGTATTTATTGAAAATGGCTTGGCATTTAGGCTTTTTCCATTGGCACTAATATGCACCATGTCAGGTTACATCAGGCTGTGCTACATCATATGACTTGATGGGACCTGACATGACCTGACATAGCACAATGTATGTGTCTCCTTACATCAGAGACTAACAGAAATACAGCTTAATAAGGAGTATTAATGCATAAAGCTCAAGGACTTTATTGCTGCCTCTGATTAGAGGCAGGTAGCATGTGTTAGGTTTCCAGCACACATTTAATCATGAGTTTTTCACAGTAAGTTGCCATCTTGCTATTTGTAGCCTTATGTAACTATAGAACTGCTGTTAAGTCAAAGACCACTTTTTATCATTCCCTTTTACAAATGTATTGAGAATGCAATAATGTAATAGTTCAGGCAGTTTGCCATCCTAAGTGATTCAGTTTATCATTTTGGCCTGTAATGTTCTCATTTTCCCCTTCCCTGATCTCTTAATTTGTAGTATTGGAAAAAGTGTTGTATCTAGAACAGCTTTCAACTTTTATTTTTCAAAGTTTCTCTTTACATCTCTAATGCTATCCTCTATCTGCTCTGCCATCTTCTTGTAGTCTACCCACTGTTCAATACTTAATTAAAAAAGTTACTATGGTTGAGTGACCTCTTCTGAAACTCTGTCAGTAACTCCGTTCTGATTTCTGTGGTTTTAGTGAATGCTTGCATAAGCATTGCTTTGAAAAATGGAGGTCTTAAAGAAAGCTATGCTGATGTCTCATGGGGAAACTCTTTATTGATTTTGTGGAAGAAAATACTACCAAGATGTAATTTCATAAAGGGGTTTTGGGGACAAAGAAAGGCAAGTCCTTCACCTCTACAAATGAGGCAGTAATGAAGTAGGTTTTTCCCTCTGGGGGTGGAGCTGCTTTTGATGCTGAAGACCTGTTTGTCTTCTCCAGCTGGAGCTGTCTGTTGGTGATACACATTTTCACTACTACCAGGCACATGTCAGAAACTGGAGTGCATATAACAGGAAGAAATGGACATTAAATAGTCCAAAGGTCCTCAAGGTTGCTTGTGGAGCCAGCAAGGTGAGAGTTGCCGAACGCCATACTGACTTGATTCAGCCGACTCTTGGGAAAATAAAAAATTTTGCTAAAACGAGACAGTTTACACAAGGCCTGCTCCTGACCTGTTCGTACACCTACCCCTCTTGTATGGCTGGAAAGTGTGTTGGTGAGAGATTGTATGTCTGTGCAGACTTATCTTGGTAAAACTCGAGACTCTTTAGAACTTGAAAATCATGCAGGTATCAAGATATGTCCTAGATGCCCAAGGACTGGCTGTGATCAGTGCTTGTCTGCTGAATAACATAGCATGATAGACCAAGCACTTTTCTATAATAGTGTGGCTAGATGCCCACAGTCACAGAGGATGCTGATTCAAAGTTTTTTGTTTATTTGGTGGTTTGGGTTTTTTTAAACTATATATTAAATACTTTAAGAATATTTCAGTAGGATCTGTTCTTCCAACCTAGAGCTTTTGAAACTCCTGCCTCATGTTGCAGCTGTTTTGACTATCAGCTCGTCACTTCAAATCTACATCCAAGTGAAACTGTGCCCTATGACTTTGCCCACTCTGAGGTTAAGTAAATTTAAGTAAAGTGTAGGGCATATTGCATGCACAACTTTTCTGTTCCCAAATTACTTTCTGTCCGGAAGAAACCATGGCCTACAGGAATAGGGTGTGGACCAAAGTCTTCTTACAGTCTGGAGTCAGGACGCTGCCAGGAATGCTCATTAGAAGACTAGGGCTGTGGAGGGTCTCACAGTGCTCCCTTACTCCACAGTTCAGGTACTGTGTGCCCAAGGTAGTGCAGAGTATTTCTTGAATTTCAGGCTTCTTGACCAAACTGCATTACAACGGTACACAGGCTGGATCATCAGTTGTTAACCTTAGATGCTTCAGAGAAGGTGCAGGATTTCAGTAATCAAATGTAGGATAACAGCCTGGTGGAGTCCAGCCCTGACCATTCATCTACATTCCAGATCTTAGTATTGACTGGGTCTTCTAAGTTAGATATGAGACTAATCTCTGTTTAAATCTTGTTCAAATCTCTTCATTTGAAGAACAAATATATGAGAGCAAATATAGCTCAAGAAATGCTAATAAAAGGCACAAAACTATCATTGTCAGTATTTGGAGGAAAACATAACCACAAAAAGTTGAGTGATGACTATAGGTGTGTCAGTGATGGAATAAGTGAGGTGTCTACAAGTATTGATATGTGAAGGAATGAATAAAAATGCTAGCTGCATCTCGTGAATAAAGTCTAAGACTGTCTGAACTGCTCAAGAAATATCTTATTCTTTGTATGAGTATACAAACTAAAAATATTACCATTTTCAGGTTCATGAATTTTAAATGAACCCTAAAATTAACACTTGTATCACAGGGAAAAAAAAAAATATTTCAAAGAATCAAAGGAGGAAAACGTGAAGCTGATCTTATTGACTACTTCATAAAGAAACTGAGAAACTCACTTTAAGTACATTCACTCTTTGACATCTTTAAATGGTAATTTCATCTTTCAAATGTCTTTTCATTCTGTATCTTCATCTTTCTTCTTCAAAAGCTCCTTCCTTTCAAGCTTCTGAAGATATGTGATTTTTCTTTAGTATCATGGAAAATGGTTTGGAGTATTATCAGTTAAGTATATGGAAGTCAGACTTCTCTTAAGTCAGGGGTGTGGGAGGGGAAAAAAAAAACACATTCAAAGTCAACTACATTTTAATCTGGCATTTTGGCAATCTGAAATTCTGTAATTTTGCCCATATGGTATTTTACTCCTCTTGTGCTAGCGTATTCCCTATCTTATAAATACGGCATAGCATAATGGGGACTTATGAACGATTCTTCATTTAAAAAAAAAAAAAGTTTCTGCCAGCTGACTATTTAAGGCTGCTGCTACTAAAATTCATTTCAAAGGGGAATTATAATCTGACTCTTCACTCCAAATAAATTGTGAATCTTCTAACAGTGGTCCATTCCTCCAGAAGGTCTCATATGCAAGATGGCAGCAACTGGCTATGGGAATCCTTTGGCTGCTGAAGCCTACCATAACTATGCAAAAGGATTTCCATTCCTCAAAATACACGTGTTGGATTTCAGGTTATATTCCTCTAAGATACTTGTAGCCTTCTACACAAGAATATGTTTGTTTCCTCATACTCTACTCTTCAGCCTTTCACCCAGGAAAGCCATATAAATATGGAGTGAAGCAGGTTACTTAGTAGTAATTTGTTTTTTCCTTTCAGAATTACTCAGGTCCAAACTACCACCCGCTGCACTCCAAAGGTCTGCTGTGAGCATTGCCCCTCCTCATCTGCTTCTTTAAGGTGATCCTTCTGTGGTGACCTGCGAAGGAAAAAATGACATTTTTCTCTGCCATGACTGGGTAAAGGCAGCTGTGGCAATTAGGTCTGAGGTATTTGATGGCAACGGAGTGTTTTGGATAATTGCAATGCCAGTCACTAAACTGTACCATACCAGCTATGGAATTCAGCAGTGTGGGATCTGGACTCAGGAAATTTCGAGGCAGGTACTGCTGTCATCTGAAATCTGAACAGCTGCAATTATGATGTGACAAGTGATAAGACTTTTCTGTTTCGGGAAACAGTTGTTTACACTTTGGATGTGTTGATCAAAGGCTCTGGGGTGAATCACAGTCCTCCTTCAGGAATAATTTTTGTCTAGACAGCAGGGTATTCCTCGTGCCCAGCAGTGAGTACAGCAAATTTAACATTATCTGATTTTGAATTAAAATGAATGGTTCAAGTCATAATTTTTGATGGACTGTTTTTTCTTGTTTGAATAAGCATTATGTTATTGCCTGTCTAGAGTGTATCTTAATTGTAGAAACTCTATATTTTATTAATCTCAATTACCTCTGCTTCAATATTTAAAAGTTGGAGATGGCATTAAAATAAAAGACTCTGAGAAAACCTATGTTTCTGATTGTCAAATGGCCAGTGGCTTCAATGGAAGTACACAGCTACCCTGTGGAGCATATAGAATTGGGGAGTAAACAGCCTGTGGATGTTTTAATTTTTTTTTCCTAGAGTTAGCTAAAATATTGCCTTGCATTTTCCCAGTGTTGATGAAATGGGTTGTTCAGATCTTCTGATTTTATGTACGTTGGTCAAGATGATTGTGTGTGTGTGAGAAGGACAAATCATAAGTAACTCTTTTTAAAAAAAATCCTCAAATACCATTAAGTAATATGTTAATTTAAAGTGAACTTTATATTGTCTGTCAGTATCCAATAAGAAACTGGTCCTCTATCAAAACAAGTATGTCCCTCTACTCTGTCTTGACCTATTCCAAATTGTATTGCTATCCATCTGCATCTCCCAAAACTATGTTCTCACGATTGCCTGTACCTCTGGTGCAAGCTTGACTGCCTTAACTTACCTGTCATGGCTTATGGCTTCCCAAGGATACTTGTACCCATTCAGTCTGTGCAAAACACATCTGTAAAACAAAAATTATATGATGAAAGTAAATTCATCTTTCCATTGGCTTTCATCATTTGCAAGAAGTCATCTTCCTGTTGCTTTCAAACTTTCAAAATTCTCCAAATTAACCCTCTCCTCCTCCCTGCTGTGGATCTATAATGTGGTACAGTGATGTACATTATTAATATTCAGAATAAGTCACATTATATCCTAGCAGAGTAATTTAATTTTAAATGATATGAAGTGTAGGAAAGGGCTTTATGGAGTTGTGGTGTAAAGAGTGCTGTAATCGATTCCAGTCAAATTAAACTGTTTTGCTCAAATTTTCTTTTTTTAAATCCTCTGCTTTTTGAAAAAAGGACTGCTGTTGTAGTCATCAGTTTCACCTACTTGAAGTACAAAGCTACTGCATTTCATAGATTATTATGTTTCCTATTTCCAGATAGCAGCACATTAATGTAGCACTCTTGCTTCCTGGGCCATGATAATGATTGACACATCAAAAAAAAAAAGCTTTCCTGCACATGCACAAAGCTTGAAGAACAGTGGCATGTGCCATTCCAGCTAGGAAAGAGCATCTGTTTATTTTCACTGGTGATAGCAGATGTACAGTCTGCTTCCCAGGATAGTAGTTGTAAAGCAAGAAGCACATTCATAAATACTGTGAAATGGTTTTTGATTCTTTCCAATCAATTGTAGTAGAAATGAAGGCATAGGTTTGTGACTCTGCTGTTCTGAGGACACGTCAGAGGAGGGCATGAAGCAAAATCCAATGGATTTATCAGGAGTTTTTTCATGCGTTTTATCAGTGGTCGTTGGGTCAGCCCTTAAAACCGAGTTTTCTTTTCCTGAGCAAAACCAAATTTTGAGCAACACAACATGGGAATAAGATGGGCTTTTCACCAGCACTAGTTGTTCTGGTTTTAAAGTTTAAGGAAATAAAGTACATTGGTGATTATCTATGCATCTGCTCAATCTGTTTTGTAATGAATTTTAAAATAATTTGGAGTGCTACAATGACAAATACTTTACCCCTTCAGCAAGACCTACCTAATGTACTTTTCAAGATTGATAAATAGTGCTTGGACTTTTTGACATCAGCCTATTCCCTTGAGTGGATTTTAAGCTGCATTGTATTCACTATGGGGCCATCTTCTGGTCAGTTCACTGTTTATAATTGCATGTAACAGAAAGTGCATTGGAAACTTTTATGGTATCTACCATAAGTGCTAATCAAAATTATATGGTAGATGTGTGCCTCACTGATTTAAATATGTTGAACACTTCACAATATTGTTATAAATAAATGAACATATGCTCCCTGCTCCCTTGCTACCACTCTATCTCATTATCCTGTTAAGCACCTTAATTTTCTTTGACTACTCTGCAAGAAAATAAAAATAAAAATCCAAAGCTCCAACCAGAATCTGAGGCATTCTGGCAACAAAGATTATCTTGTGTAATCTTTCCTTTTTTTCCTGATCAGTTTGACCCTTTGCACAAAAATCTGTGTTGTATACAAAGCAGCGGTAGATCATGCATGAAAAGGTTTCAATCAGACCTTGTAGTTAAATCACTGAATTCCCCCCCACCCCACCTTATCTACTTGGTTTTTCTTTCTTTTAGTTTTCATGAATGGAGAGCTAGTTAACAAAATGAAGTTATTTCCATGATACTGTGCAGAGAAGAACATTCCCTAGGTCTTAAAAGCTACTTGCAAGCTTTTAGAAGGTCACAAGACATGTCAGTCACAATCCATTACCTCTCTTTGTCATCCATGGAAAATATCCAAGTACAAAGCTATTTTCGCTCTTGTAATATGTCTTATGCTATGTTCTGTCTGTTTTCTACCCCACAACAATTGTTTTCTGTTTGTAAAACCAAACCAGTGAACGATCTTGCAAAACTCAGAAGCCAAGCTATAGATTGAGGTATTCATACTTGATGAAGGCACTTTTTTTTTTTTTCCTAGCATGTGCAATAGTAAACTATTCTTTCTTCCTATATATTGTCATCTGTGCAGTTTCAGCAGCATAACTAATTCTTCTGCATGACAACTGTCTAGAGGTTAAGATGTTTGTTAATAGCATTCCCTGGAGCTTGTACTGGAGCCAAAGATAAAAAACTTGGAGTGATTCCTGCCCACTCCGTGCTTTGGATTCAGCCGTGGTTGCCAACAGCAACTGAAAGAAGTTTAAGATTGAGGCTAATTATATAGGCAAATGTCTTCATCATCATCATCATCATTATTATTATTGTCTGTAATTACAAGTGTTAATTCAGTAATGATATTACAGGTGATATACTCTTGATCAGCTCGTGTGATTCTTGGCTGCAGAATACTTTGAGTGAAACTGCAGCCTTACTATATGAGACAGAAGGTTGCAAAAACCTACACAGCTGTACAAGGACCATCTAGATTTGAACTTTCTACTCTTCTGTCCCTTTTGCAGTCCATTTTCCTTTGCAATTCTCTTGAGTACTGCTCCTTCTCTTCTTGTGTCTTCCTCATGTTAGAGCTCTGTTTTCTTGGCCTTGTTTCTCTACCCTTTCACATCTTGTTCTCTGTCTCTGCCTTATGGTGAAGAAGCTCTAACAATCCAGACTGCTGCCCCAATCTATTATCTCTAGAAGAGCTTTGCTCAAACTTCAGATGTCTTCCCCAGTACGTCTGAGGTCAACTAACTGGATTATTGTTTCTTTCCATCACTCGCTCTGTGATCTCTCGTGTGTTGGTACGTCTGCAAGTGACTGCCTACTAGTATCATCTGACCTGTTATCTGATTGTATTCCTAAGTAATATTGAAAGAAGGTCCCACAATGGGAACATCTAAGGTGTTCTGTGTTACCTGGGTGGGAGTCAAGTCCTGAGGGGTTTTATCTCTTGGTAGCTCAGGTGTAAGAGTATCTTGAGAGTCTATGCTGCCAAGTATCAGTAGCACATATTTGCTTTACAGGAAGCAGAAATGCGCTGTTGTCTGAAGGCAGCTGCTATCCGCAGATTTGGTTGCTGTTGCAGGACAACAGAAGCCAAGGTGACCACTCCGTGACTACAGGTGACGGAGCATAGATCTCTAACAGTGTATTTCTAGTCCTGTTTATCAGGTATGACATGCTGAAAAGCAGGGACAACAGAGTGAGACGCTGGTCCCTTCTAACTTCCAAAGGTCCAGAATGGCCCAAACCAAGAAAATACAGATGCATCCTGGATTTTTGAGTGAACTTGCTTGGTCAGAATTAGATATTACTGACTGAAGGTGAGAACCTTGATGTCTCGTTAATGAAATGTCAAGAACTACAAAGCCATGCAGAAGGAACTTTAAAATTTTAGCATGAAAATTCCTGTTCCCTTTGTCCTCAGTTTCACACTTCCTTACAAAAGGTGAAAACTCTGCTTCTATCTCATATGGGATGGTCCTGCTGTAAAGGGAAGATCTAAATTTTTGCAGGTTATAGCAATCCTTTTGCAGGGACAGAAAATAAATTATACCATCCCAGCTTTCATTTCCCCACTGTGTTCTGTAGCTAGGGTCTAAGAAGCACCAATGATCCCATTATCTCTTAGACTCAATTAACACAACAGTTGTGTTCCAAAATAAACAAGAAAAAACTGCTGTACTTGATAATACATTAGTGGAATAATACTGTGGAGGTGCAAATTATAATAATCAGGACCATTGGAAAATTATAGGGATTATGGTTGTTTTCCAGTGTCTGTATATTTTTTCCAGTTCACCTCATCACTTTTTGTGCTCCAACGTTACTTTGGGTTCACTCAAGTTGTAGCATTTAATGGAGTTCTGGCTTTGGGATTTCTTTCAGATTCCAAGTCCTTTGTTTTAGCTTGTTGTCTCTAATTTTTCAATGCTGTTGCTGAATTGTGTTGCTAGAAAGGATTTTTACCTGTTGCAAAGGCAGAACTTTCCAAGGAACCAATTGCCAACATAAGCCTAAGGGGGGCTTTTGGGCATTTACTGAACAAAAACATTTTTGTCCCACAAAGGAAAGGAGAAGACAAATTTGCGTAGAGGTAAAATATTTGCAGAATATCTGAGGAGTCAATGAAGTTCTGAAGACGTTTGTTACAGGGTGTCTGGAAGCAAATGAGAAGATGAGAAAAGGAAAGAGAATTAAAGCTCTCAAAGCAGTGGCAGTTCTGATGTTTTTATCTAGCACATATCTCAATAAAAAGTATGTTTGTGCATGCGCACATGGATGTAATGCAGTGGAGATTTAAACAAACAATATTGTACAAAAGAATATAAGTTATTCATTGCTAGATAATACTAAAAAGAGCAGCATATTTATTTTTTAAATATTGAAAAAAAAAAAAAAAAAGACGAAAAATGGCCATTACTTTGTAAAGGAACTGGTAATTCTCTCCTACATGTTGCTTTTCATGTACGGCTACGTGTTAGTCCCTGCAATTTGGAGATAGGCAGGGAAAATCTCCATGCTGGGCTGTTGTGCAGTGTGATTCCTCTTCTGGTGCCCTGTGGTGTCAGGCTTGGTGCTAGCACTGTTAGCTGTTAGCACAAGAAGGGGGTGGAAATGGTTATAAGGCCCTAGGGGGTAAGATGAACCCAGAATTTTGTGGACCTATGATCCTCAAGGTAAGGATCTCTCTGCCACTTCTCTCGCTGAGAAGCAAATAACCTAGGTGGTGTAAAAGGTGTCTGCATATAGATAAAAGCAGTAAGGAGGGATAATCAAATAAGCAGTAGTAGTAAAGAATAAAACCAAACAAGCATTAGACAAGTAGTAGCAGAATGAAGCTGATCTGGGCATTGATGCCCATGACCCTTTTATATTATTTCTGTTATTCCCACAAATACCTTACAGCAAACAAAATACCAATGTTAAGAGGAAGGTAAAGTTTTTCACATGTATTTATGCAGTTTACGATAGACATAGCAAAAGCCGAGAGTTAGTAAGATAGAAACATCTAAACAGGTAGTTTGTTTCCAAAGCAAAACACTTTATTATTGTGTGGTTTTTTTCTGGCTAGAATAATAAAATGTCATGAAAGGCATTGAAGAAAATTATGTTTATGAATCTCATGCTCTTATATCAAGGGTGTCCTAAACTATCATGCTAGTGAGCTGCAGTGGGTTCCTGTCAAACACTGTCATTGAATTGTTCTTTGTTTCCCACTGGAGCAGAGGCTGGGTTTGAGAGACCCCTTAATGTTGTTCTATAAATCATTGTCCATAACCCAGTGGAAAAATCCTGGTTTACTCCAATTCATACCTTGACGAATGCAGTTTAGAGATACTTGCCCTTGTGATTAGGGGCTGAATCTGCTAATAGAATTAAACAAGTGTGAATCATAAAGAATACAGATCTTCAGTTGAACAAAACCATAAGGAGTTCCAAAAGTGGAAAACAGATGATAATACAGTGTTCAGTATTTTATTTATGGTCTGGTTTTAACAGGCCATTGTTGTTTTCATCGTTCTTACCTACCATGAAGCAGCAAGGGTGGAAAACAGCTGAAGAAAGTTGTTGCAGAATGATTTCCATGGTGATATCTTCGTTTTCCCCCTGATCCTGGTTGAAAAGATATGGGTGAGCATTGCTAGATTTTTCATCTCCTCCAACACAGTGCCTACTACTGCGGCGCCTGAGCCTTTCAGCAGTGCATTGAGAGATGTCACTGATGCCTGTTATACATGCCTTCTCCCTCTCCTCTTTTCTCTGCTTGCCTGGGCTTTATTAGATTTCTGTATGGTATACATATGTCTAATTCATTAAGGCAGGTTGAAATATGGTTTTCTCTTAGAAGTCTGCAGAAAATGTTGAAGCTCATGATAGAGCGGAAATTGTTGATGCTGCAGGGTTGTACTTCACAGCCTTGTAAAGCCCCTCAAGGAAGTCTGTCTCCTGCACAAATGAGATTTACCCTTTCCAAAGACAGTTTCTCTGTGCTTGAGGAGTGGCACTGCCTGTGATCCTCCTCTCAAGTTTTACATGCTACCACCACTCCTGCATATCTTTCTACATGAGCCCCTATTTGCATCCACGGCCTAATGAATCTCAAATCTTCATATTGTACCTTGCAAGTGCTGAGATGGTGGAGGATGACTGCTGCAGGGTATAATTTCCTCTGCATATGTAAAACAGGTGAGCAGCCTCCAGCCAGGCTGAAAATTTACTGCAAAAAATCTTCAGCAGTGAGACCATTTACTTGTTCCTAGTGCCAGAGACACCTGGCGCCATGAACTGTTACTTTTTATTTCTAGAAATAATGCAACTTTTTTGGTAAAAATTGTGAAAAAGTTCTTTTTAATGCATTAAGTGTAGAAACAAGAGAAAACACAAAATTGAACATTCTTTCTAGTTTCAGCAGCGTGATGAAGAGCATTGAGCACCATTTTCATGTTTTACAGCCTACATAAACTCAGTATAGCCCAAAATCTCTAGCTTAGCATAGTTAAAACTATAGTTGTAACATATATGGAAATATGTATTCATTTATTTGGATGTATTTTTCTGTTTCCCAAGAGAAAGGATTTTGAAGCAGCCTTCACAGATCACCTTGATTCATCTCTAACTACATTCATTTAAAAACGTTTGCTCTGCTGGACATTTCAGTTTCTTACAGTCCGGGTTTGCCTGCTGTGGATATTGCTCTGGTTGCATGGATCATTGAACAGAGAACAGATATGCCCTTCATTGCGCTCTTCTAATAATCAGTAGGGAAGTTGCAACTTCTGTTTCTCTTTAATGAGGTTCTCAAAAAGCAAACAAACAAGCAAACAAAAAACCCTCTTTGTAGCTCATGGGAATAGACACTCTCTGAATTGTCTTGCTGACCCATTCTCATTGTAAGTGCTTGTGATTTGAGTCCCATGGTGTTTGATCATGGAATGGGTTCACATTTAAAATTTGCATCTCTACTGTTTTCACTTGCTTATCACTGGGCGTTTACTTTCATCCACTTGAAACCTGCAGGCTCTGATTTTCATGCCTAAGAAAAGAAAACACATGGAAATGCAAGGCTAGTACTTATGTACACTTAAACTTATGAATATGAAAAACCTTTTATACTTCTTTTTGCATCCAGTATTGCCCCACTTCCTCAAGACCTTCATATAGGCATGGTGACTCTGATGATACTGTCTCAAAGAGCAAACATTACTTAATAGCTCTAATGAAATCTTACCAAGCAACTGATTCCTAAAAGGTATCTTCTTTGGTAAGCACATGTAAAAATAATCAAGTTATAAATCAAACAAAGTAGTTGCTCTCTATTCCTCGGTGTTATTGTGCTACTGATAAACAGAAAATCCTCAAGAACTGGCGTGTCATTTTAAGTCTGTGTTTCCTATTCAAAAGAGAACTACACCTGCCTTATTTCAAATAATGCAGCAAGGTTGCTTCTATGGGCATCGTTGTGGGTGTTCTGCACCATTGTACAAGTGACTTAAGGTACAGTGTTTCTTATTCGGATCCATAGAGAATGTATCACTGGCCTCTTCTGTAACTAATGACTCTGTAATATTACAGGAATTTGCTCCAAAAAAATGAACTCAGATAGGACAAATGAAACCTTAGGATGAGATTGCATGAGAAATCAGTGGTGCAACAATCAGTAGGCAGCATGCGTTTCTACCCATCATATCTCTTTCCTAGTCATCTAACAGGACAATTCAACTCAAGCTGTCCATGTATAATTGCAGTGGACTCTGTCAATATTTCTGCAACTTCTGAGTGAAGCGTTTTTGGTAGCTGTGGAGCAAGGAGCTCTAAGATAGTTTTGGAATTGCTCCGGATGGGCAAGTCCAGAGTTCACCCACCTGCAGTGAAGTTAGGTTGGTCGTAGCTTTCACTTTTGAGGTTGCTCTCAAAGCTTTCTCTCTTTCAGGGATATATGCCTTGGTCTTGCTTAGCTTTAGCAATAGTCTGGTTGGTTTTAGATGTATAGCCGCTTATAGCAGTTTGCACTTGAAGACTGAAAAAGATTTCCTTTATAACAGTTTCAATGGCTTTTTTAATGGTGACTGATGGGAATTTTATACCACTGGACTTGAACGTGTGATTCCGGACTGAAGTTATGAATTAAGGTAAGTAGACCTGGCTTGGTTCTCTCTGGGAAGACCCATTTCTTCTGGGGTCACCATTAAATGCAAGCACCCTCATGTTTCATGTTTGTACTAAAGAGCAGTGATGTTTCTGATTCTTTCTTGCTGAAGGGGACTGACAAACCCATCTGTCTCTAGGAAGCTCTAGCTTCCCTATACCTCAGGGACAAATAAATGGAATAAGGTATAATCCTGGCCCCAAAAATGGTTTCTAGAGGAGCTATGATATTGGTCTCTGTGGAATCAGTGATAATGAATATGCCAGCTCCAATACTGAAGCAAACTTTGGTTTTTGGAAATGTTTGCCTGCGAGTGCAGAGTGCAAGTGCTATAGAGAAATGGTTACTAGATAGTTTTCTGCTGAGCCTCAAAGCCCTTGCTGCTCTGTAGCCTTGAACTGAAAGACAGTAGATGGTCTTTCTTTTTTTTTTTCCTTCTTTTTTTTCTTTTTTTTTTTCCTTTTTTCTAGTAGTCAAGACCCTTGACTGGACTAGGGCATGTGTAGAAGTGCCCTAGCCATGTCTGTGATGTATCACATGAGGAGATAAAAATAGAATCTCATCACTAGGAGAGAGCAGAACAACACAAGATGTGTATGTAACATGAGAGCTGAACATCCATCTGTATGAAGGTGGTAGCCGAGTTCACCATGGAGAAATTCCACTTCACACTCAAGACTGCAGTGCTTCTGTGCCGATAGAAATTGTGCAAAAAATGAGGGTATAATCTGCTCTGAAAACTTGTAACTACTTTAGCAGAGCTAATGGTAGTGTTGCAGCAGGGCTAGTGCTAACTTACTGACTAGGATTGTCATTGATGCCTGGAGATTTATCCATTGGTTCCATTAGGAATAATTCCCTGCCACTGATACTTAAGCATCCTTCTGGTTCACTAGGGAAACCTTTTTTAACTTTTGATTTAACTTTTGCTCAGTTCAGATAAATGTTACTGCTGGCTGAAAGAGGTTTTGGCTTCCTGAAAGGTGAACAGGAAAGCATCCTCAACTGTATTTTCTGAACAAAACTTTCTTCCGACTTTATGTAAAGGAATATAAAATGTTTTGCTACTTTTTCCAGTATTCATGTGGAATTTAGTACGTAATTCAGTATTGTCTCAACACTGCAAGGTCCAACATTTAGACATGAGTTTTCTTTTTGCAGTGACTGCCACAAATGTGAGTATGCAGTGTGTTTTCTGAACAACAGCTCGTGGTGGTTACTGCTATTACATATGAAATTTTAAATTAAGGATCTTGAATCATAAAAACATAGAATCATTTAGGTTGGAAAGTATCTTTAAAAACATTGAGTCTAACCATTAACCTAACACTGCCAAGTCCACCAATAAACCATGTCCCTGAATGCCACATCTACATATTTTTCAAATACCTCCAGGGACAGTGACTCAACTGTTTCCCTGGGCAGCCTGTTCCGGTGCTTGATAACCCTATCGGTGAAGACATTTTTCCTAATATCCGATTTAAACCTCCCCTTGCGCAACTTGAAGCCATTTCCTCTCATCTTATCGCTTGTTACTTGGGAGAAGAGATCGACACTGACCTCACTACAACCTCCTTTCAGGTAGTTGTAGAGAGTGATAAGGTCTCCCCTCAGCCTTCTCTTCTCCAGACTAAACAATTCCAGTACCCTCAGCCTCTCCTCGTAAGATTTGTTCTCTAGACCCTTCACCAGCTTCTCTGGACATGCTCCAGCACCTCAATGTCTTTCTTGTAGTGAAGGGCCCAAAACTGCACACAGTGTTTCAGGTGAGACCACACCAGTGCCGAGTACAGGGAAACAACCTCTTCCCTACTCCTACTGGTCATGCTATTTCTGATACAGGCCAGGATGCTGTTGGCCTTCTTGGCCACCTGGGCACACTGCTGGCTCATGTTCAGCTGACTGTCGACCAGCACCCCCAGGTCCTTTTCTGCCGGGCAGCTTTCCAGCCACTCATCCCCAAGCCTGTAGCGCTGCATGGGGTTGTTGTGACCCAAGTGCAGGACCCAGCACTTGGCCTTGTTGAACCTCATACAACTGGTCTCAATCCATCAATCCAGCCTGTCCAGATCCCTCTGCAGAACCTTCCTACCCTCGAGCAAATCAACTTAGTGTCATCTGTAAACTTACTGAGAACTCAATCCCCTCATCCAGATCGTTGACAAATTTATTAAACAGAACCGGCCCAAATACTAAGCCCTGGGGAACATCACTTGTGACCGGCCACCAGCTGGATTTAACTCCATTCACCACCACTCTTTGGGCTCAGGCAGCCAGCCAGGTTTTTACTCAATGAAGTGTACACCCATCCAAGCCATGGGCAGCCAGTATCTGCAGGAGAATGCTGCGGGAAACAGTGTCAAAGGCTTTACTAAAGTCTAGGTTGACAACATCCACAGCCTTTCCCTCATCCACTAAGTGGGTCTCCTTGTCATAGAAGAAGATCAGGTTAGTCAAGCAGGACCTGCCTTAATAAACCCACGCTGTCTGGGCCTGATCCCCTTGTTGTCCCCTACGCACTGTGTGATGGCACTCAAGATGATCTGCCCCGTAATCTTCCCCAGCACCAAGGTCAGTCTGACAGGATTCTAGTTCCCTGGATTCTCCTTCCAGCCCTTCTTGTCGATGGGCATCACACTTACTAACCTTCGGACAACTGGGACTTCCCTGGTTAGCCAAGACTGCTGGTAAATGATTGCAGGTGGCTTGGTGAGCGCTTCTGCCAGCTCCCTCAGTACCCTTGGGTCAATCCCATCTGGACTCATAGATTTGTGTGTGTCTAAGTGGTGCAGCAGGTTGCTATCCATTTCCCCTTGGACTATGGGGGCTTCATTCTGCTCCCCATCCCTGTCTTCCAGCTCAGGGGCTGGGTACCTGGAGGACAACTGGTCCTACTATCGAAGATTGAGGCAAAGAAGGCATTAAGTACTTCTGCCTTTTCCTCATCCTTTGTCACTATGTTTCCTCCGGAAATAGGTGGGAGTGACTGAGGTGGAATGATTTTACTTGCTACATAATGAATCCAGTATGCAGGCATATTTATGTAGAAGGAAAGAATTTTGTGAAAGGGCCACCTTTTCTGTGGCCATACCAGAGCATACAGTGGTGTTCAAACAAACCTGAACCTTTGCACGGTCCTGTAATCTACCCAGCCAGGGCTACAGTAACAAGGGAGCCACCCCTGCCTGGGGAGGTAGGGGTTGCCACTCAGAGCTCAATACGTTCCTGTAAGAACTAGTTCCTTTTTTCATAGTGCTCCTTGTAGCAGTGGAGCACAAGAAGTAAATGTTACCCTGGCTGTCACTGCAGCCCTTCCATACCCAGCAAGCCTTGTGACAGCAAGTTGTTAACCAGGGTGTTTGGGTTACTAGAAGAGAGGAAGCCAGTGAAAGCATCTTCACATGATGCTGTACCTTTGCTGTTTGCAAAGACAGCCTTCTGGTTTCAAAACAGAAGGAGGAAGAAAACTGGGGAGACAGAGAAAAGTCAGGCATAGTGTTTAAGGACAACTGCAGTAAGAAAGTGAATGTTGCAGTCAAATATCCCCACAGGGCCTTTGTGCTATGGTGGCTCAGAAGGTGAGCTGGATTTTTTTTCCCATTTCATAAAGCCTGAACTATGGTAGAGCCCCCAGAGCCCAGATACACACAAGACTCCAGGAGTACTTGATGATGGCTGCTCCCAGTTTTCTTACCAGACACAGTAGGGGGCTGGCATAGCAATGGCTTTGTTCTTGTGCCTGTTCGTTCCCCTTGCCATGCAAAGTATTGGTCATTACTTGACAGCTATAGCTCGTGCACAAGCGGTGCAAGGGCCAGGGCTCTGCCTCCTGTAGAGATGCGCAAAAGCACATCCTCCCCTCCCTGCTACTCCCTCCCTTCTCATGGGATCTGTAATCTGGCCCTGATTATTCATGGATTACTATATGCATCCTTTAAATAACACCAACAGTAGGGAAGTGGTAGCAGATTTTAATCATGGAAGGCTCAATAATAAGACTCTCCTCCAGTTGACATCACTCTAAAATTTTAATAAGGTGCAATGTAATTGTCCAGCTGGCCTTTATCCAAATCTAACGCCTGTGTTCTAGCAAAGAGGGTTTATGTAATACTGCTAGTGGTAAGGATCAGCCCTGTGACTGTCGTAACACAGTACCCCCAGCACTAAACCCAGCCATTGGGTTTTGCTTGTTGCTCAGCAAACCTTCCTAATCTGCTCTTGCCAGTGAGTGACAGGCACGCTTAGGTCCGTGAACATGAGAAGCTGTAAGGGTGTGTATCAAGTGCTGCAGTCGGCTACATCTCACCTATGGCTTTTGGATCCATCATGGCTTTTGCGATGCAGAACGCAGTGGAGTCAGGGAGAACCTGGGCTGGTTTTGCCTTGAAAATTTTATGGCTAATGACATAATGACTGGATCTTCCTAGGAAAAAGCTTGTTTTCTTTTTTTTTTCTTCTCTCTGCCAACCTGCTGCACGTTCTTCACACATAGTAAAGCAGAAAGGAAGAACAAGCAAAGCAAAAACCAAAAGTGCTAGGATTTTATGGTTCTCTTACTGAAGCAATTAAACTACTACAGGACTGTATCAGGCCAAATGATGTCAACACTGAGGCTGTGGTGTGCCAGTTTCTTTTGGGAGTGAAAACTAGAAACTGAAGTCTTGATGAGGGAAGAGTTCAAGACATCATTATTTGTTCATTTTCACAGAGAAAATGGGCCCAGCAAAGCAATGTTGATATGTGTTTCAGCGTAAGACCTTCCTAGTGTAAGGGATCCTGGCTTTTGCCATGATGTTCTCTGAAAACAATAAACCAAAAGAATAATAAAAAGAAAAATCTCTAAGCACATGACAGGCCGTTATGAAAGGAGTTTGTTCCATTTAAATTTTAAGTCCATTTTTTACTGCTATTATTTTTTCTATTAAAAATTTTCCAAGAAAGCAAGGATTTCTCACTGCAGGTCTTTCCTTGAACAAATATTATTCCATATCCATATATATATGTACATCGGATGTCTTGCCAAGAATAAAATAGCACTGAATAATGCTCTCAAGGACAGTAGCAATCAGATCCTAATCCCAGCTGGAGCTTTTGTGTACTAATTCAATACAAATAAAAAATGAAAACAAGGAATGCTGGTTTTACCATCTGTGTATCAGTTTTTCCATCAACTATCTAATTTGTTATTTGTATTCTGAATTATGACCCACAGGTAGGGAACGGACTTAAGCATGACCTGCAATGCAAAATAAGAGGAATTCAATTTAAATTATCGTGTAGCAACCTGCCAGGCTCAGGGCACAGCCTAGACCAGTTAGGCTCTTGTTTCTGCAGCTCTGTCACCTATCACACCAGTTGGTAGTCTAACACTTGTGATTGCCCAGAGCTGCAAAACCTAAGCTCTCTTTACATTTAAATAGTCCTCTCTCAAGTCACGTCCACCTGACATCAGGAGGACTTGGAGTGGAATGTACTAAATCAAAAATATGTCCCCTATGTGTATCATCATTGGCAGGTTTTGAAATTGTCTAAGCATTTGCTCGATCTCAGGTTTTGATAAGAAAAATCTGAGTAAAAATATTCCCTTGCCTCTTTGCATTTTTTCATCATCTTCTCTTTATGATTTGCTTTTCACCTGGGAAACTGACACGATTTCAAGTTTCTTTCCATTTCTGAAGCAGGTTACTCAGTAATAGTGAGGGGATTTTTTTGTCTTCCTTCATCTTTGAAAGTATTTATTTTACAAGCATTCTTGGACATATGCCTCAATTGTATTATATAAATAACAAGACTTCTCCCATAGAGGAAAACATAACTCACTGAATAAATGTACTTGCATATTTTCACCTAAGGGCTACATTTGATCCACACTGTTGTGACAACCACACTGGCCTTACCAGCTAAATGAATTTCTTCCTCCTAAAATGTTAAATCCTCACTAGTCATTTCAAGATACAATAAATACCAGCCATGATTGTGCAAGAAATATATATTACTTTAACATGATTGGTGTCCAATGCATGGTCATAACAATCTTCACAAGTTTCGAGGAGCATAATATCAAGGAAGCATCGAGAGCAGAGAATCAGCAAAGGAGTGAGTGATAGCTGAGACAACGCATGATTTTCACTGAAGGACTTTTCAGTGATGAACATCATCCCAATTGCTTGGGGAAATGGGGGAGCACAGCACAGAGGAAGCTGACTGGGGAGAGCAGAAATAGGGAGGGCAGCTCTGAGATCATCTGTATTAATCCAGATTGAAAAGCAGGCATCCATCGTGAAGGAACTATGGAAACACTGCTTGGTCCTACTGAAAGCGAGGATGGCAGAGACCAGGTTGGTCTTAAAACCTGGCAAGCTAGATGCACCTAGGAGGCTTGGAAGGGATGTGAATCTTTAGTATCATTTCTGGGAGTCACATATTCTGGGACAAACACAATTCTTTTGTTTCAGTGAATTCAGTGAATATTTTTTTGGTTTGTTTTTCTTTTTTAACACCACCAGTCAGTTGGTTGTTTTGAGGGGACACTGGATGTAGAATGAACCCCACTCCCATGGAGGAGAACAGGACAGGGGCAGACCCTAGGAAGAGCCCAGCACATCCCTCAGCACCATGTGTGGTTCTCCTGTGTCTTTTTTTTTTTTTTTTTTCCATCTCCCATCACAGACATCACTCCTGTATTGTTGTTTTGGTAAAATGTTTGATACAAATGTTGATAAAAATGTGTTGTTTTTTTTTTTTCTGGTCAAGTCTCTGCAGGCACAGACAGAGGTAACAGCTTCAGCCCATTCCAGTTCACATTTTCAAGCTTATTTGCAGTGATAATGAAAACTTTTTTAATAGTATTCTTTTTGAAAGTGGAGATTCTGCTTTAGTTGTGCCTTTGGGTCAGCAGGCACCCTGCAGAACCAGTGCCTGTCTGCCACCTCACAGAGATGTTTCTCTTCGTCTGGGGGCACCTGAAGCACTTCAGGCCCTCAGAAGATTTTCTATCAATCTCACTGGGGTGGTTTCCTCACCACCACACACCTGCTCACTAGCCTGAGGGATGCTCAACATCTGTAGATGCTCACAGTGCTCACAGGATTTCTTCAGAGAGCAGGAAAGAAAAACATTCCTATCAAACGCACCACGTCTTCAAGTTTGAAACCATGTTCAGCCACTGTAACTTCCCCCATCCCCTGCTTGTTTGATGTCAGGTGTTTTACATGCACTTTCTGATCTGCGGGAAATATATTAAATTAAGGTTTTTTGAAGAGTGCCTGTCTTCAGATTACTCTCAAGAAGTCTCAACTGTCTCTGTTTCTCTCTGCGTTTTTGAAAGCATGAGTGTGTTCTTAAAAGCCACACTAACACGAGGTTCATCAGTGTACTATGTGTTTCTAGTAACTTCTTTATGGTAAATGAGACTTGGTTTGTAATCATAGTGTAACGGGGAACGAACAACACTGAAAGGTTTTTAGTTCCAGTTTTCAAGTCTAGATAGGCCTGCAGGCAGTACAAGTTTTAAAAAGATCACAAGCATTGATCTTTTTTCCAGCCCTCTGGAAAATTGAATCTCCCAAGTCAAATGACACAAAAATAAAGGGAGAAATGCTGCATTTCTGTGACATTACGTTGCTGAAAGAAAGCATGGGAGGCATTTTAGAGGGTTCTTTCTTGCTTGGCTTGTTTTTCTTAACTTCATCTTGCATTTAAAAAACTGTTGGGACAGATTGTTGTAATGTGTTTTATCTTCCCATCTACATGAGAAATTTCTTGCAAGTCACTCAGATAACAGAAAAGTGATAGCTGATTAGGCCTGCTTGTTAGGTTCTGCTTGACTCTAGTGACAGAGAAATACTTGGAAAAAATGTGTTAAGATTATTTGCCTTTGCATTTAAAATTCATATCATTACCTGTACTGGAAATGTTATCATCCTCCAACATTGGGAAGGGTAGTGTCAGCATTGCAGGTGTTTCTAAATAGTAAGGGACTCAAACATCTTTACTCCTTAGCCCTGGTGCCACTTTTCTCAAGGACACTCCTCTATTATTTCTCAGTTAAATCAGTTTTCTCAGAGTGCTAGTTAAATGGATTCTTCTGCACGCAGGTATGACGTTACAGGGCATTTCTGCTTTGTTGTCAAACTTATATTTGCACTGCTGGTAGACCATCTTTTTCTGTACCTGTGTATATGCCAGGCTATTTTCCAACAATGCCAAGGAGAAAAGCCTGCATTGTGATTGTGCATGGGACCTCCTGTTTCAACATTGCTGATCTCCAAGCACATCACTGGTGATTTTGAACAGAAAGAAAAAGATAAAACCTTTATTTTAAACTGTAGAAAAGATAAAGTTATCTCAAAGCCAGGACTTGAATGCTTTCTAACTAATGTCCAGCTTTCTTGAGTTTTGTTTAGGATATTATTTTTTTATTTAACTGAAATTAAATTTTATTGTTGAGAGGTAGATGGTGGAAAAAACCCTTCTTAAAATGGCATTGAACAAAACAGTGCTGAACGTAACATTTTATTTCTGCATAGCTAGGGGGGATTAATGTATTTGCCTTGAGCTCTTGCATTAGTATTCCCAGCTACTGAAAAACAAAAATTATAGGGTCTGGGGTGGTTTTTTTTATTTTTGAACAGTTTGTCTAGCTCTGGGTGATACGCTTACTAGTTGGAATTAAAAAAGCTATTAATTTTTACCTAATTTATTTCTACCCCTGTAGGCTCTTACTTTCTCAAAGGAAATAAGGAAAGCTCTTAGTGGCCTTTATTTGGCTGCATTATATGTATTTTATTTTTTTTGTTCCCCAAACGTGCTGAAGCTGCAGTGGCTGGGCACAGATTCTGACTCTGAACCCAGACTGACCCATTTATCACCACAAACTCACATAGGTCTTAAAAGCTTTTTTTTTTGGCTGATGCATGTATCAGTAATACAGAGATTTTTGTATTTTTTAGAGGGTGAAACCAGGTGAACAAAAACTTTTTTCTAGTATTTATCCACACCAAAGAAAATGAAAAGCAGGTCTCTTCTGAGCGCTTTTTTCCCTCCCACTTTTACAATTGCAGTATTAGATCCTTAAACTAGGTTAACTACTTGGGGGACCTCTTACAAACTGCTGCTGCTTCCCAGTGGCAAAACGCAAGTAACTCAGAGAATGCTGAAGGCAAAATATGCAAAATATTTCATGCACAATATACAAACCACAAGAAATTTTGGAGGTAGCCCAATATTTGGAGGCCCACTTGAGATGAAGTACAGAGGTTTTTATTTAACAGAAAAAAAGAAGTGCTCACATATGCTTGTGTCTGTCATGTTATACATAAATCCTACTAAGTTTTTCCTTTCTTTCTTGTTTCTTTGGCTAAGAAAATATGAGGGTATAGTAGTTGTGAAGGCCTGCACAAAGATGATGATCTGTGTCCATTACAGTGAACCTGTATCTGCCGTTGCCTTATGTGATCGTAGTGGGCATGATGGTGGGAGTCTTTCTGCCATGCAGGCATGAGCAACTGTGGAGGACAGGGCAAGAAAGAGGAAGACCTTGCTTTCAGGTTCTTTAACACTGATGTTTGCGTGTGGCAAGGAAACAAGCCAAGACACCCACTGACACCTCTTCTGGGAAGCACTAAAATGAGTTTGATCGCAAGTAGTTTGGATGAGCAAAGCTGGAGCTGGAGAGCTGTTCCAGCTTTGCAGATTCAGCACTTTTGCAAGGAGGTGTGAAATAGTCCCTACCTGCTTAGCAATGCCAAGAAAAACTCTTGTTGCAGGTGTTGCGATACTGGTGCAAGGTTACTTGTGTTGGCTGGGTTTGTTGTTGGGAGCTTGCTGGTGATGCAGTCTGTACCCTTGGTGAGCACATCTGCCTGCGCCTCTCAAGAGTCCTAGACGATACTGCTATGAACAGCATTATTCACAAATTTGGATGAGCTTCTGGGCTTTGGTTAGAGACTCTTAACTGTGTTTTATTCCACTCCTAGAAATTAAAACATAAATTACCTAGAGTAATTTGGGGTGACATGTAAACATGGATGACAAAAATTCATGGTTAGGTATTTTGCTGTAATGTTTTCTTTCAAGAAAGCTATTGATCAGTACATCATTTATTGCTGGGATTGCACTCGTTCTTAAAACCCAGAGCAGCTCTCTAGCAATACACAGGTAGCGGGTCCCCAGAATGCTCCTGTCTGAGAGGGAGGTTATTCCAGTAGTCATCCTGGGACAGTTACAGACAGAAAAGCTCAGGAATCCAAGACAGACATAATAGAAACAAGGCTTATCAAGCCTCATTATCGCAGCTTTATGATATGCAGCTGAAATTATTTGAGACATTATTTGCTGGACATACATAAATCCATGGGCCCTGATGGGATGCACCCACAGGTGCTGAGGAAGCTGGCAGAAGTCATTGCTAGACGACTCTCCATCATCTTTGGTAAGTTAATGGGAACAGGTGAGGTGCCTGAGGACTACAGGAAAGCAAATGTCACTCCAGTCTTGAAAAAGGGCAAGAAGGAGGACCCGGGTAACTACAGACCAGTCAGCCTCACCTCCATCCCTGGAAAAGTGATGGAACAACTTATCCTCAGTGCTGTCTCTAGGCATATCAAGCATAAGAGGGTCATCAGGAGCAGTCAACATGGCTTCACTAAGGGGAAGTCATGTTTGACTAACTTGATAGCCTTTTATGAAGACATAACCAGGTGGATAGATGATGGTGGTGCAGTGAGTGTGGTTTATCTCGATTTCAGTAAAGCATTTGACACTGTGTCCCACATCATCCTTGCAGCTAAACTGAGAAAGTGTGGTCTAGATGATTGGATAGTGAGGTGGATTGTGAATTGGTTGAAGGAAAGAAGTCAGAGAGCTGTTGTCAACGGGACAGAGTCTAGTTGGAGGCCTGTATCTAGTTGGATCCCTCAGGGGTCAGTGCTGGGACGAGTACTATTCAATATATTCATCAATGACCTGGACAAGGGAACAGAGTGCACTGTTAGTAAGTTTGCTGATGACACAAAACTGCGAGGAGTGGCTGACACACCAGAAGGCTGAGCTGCCATTCAGCGAGACCTGGACAGGCTGGAGAGCTGGGCGGGGAGAAATTTAATGAAATACAACAAGGGCAAGTGTAGAGTCTTGCATCTGGGAAAGAACAACCCCATGTACTAGTACAAGTTGGGGACTGAGCTGTTGGAGAGTAGCATAGGGGAAAGGGACCTGGGGATCCTGGTGGACAGTAGGGTGACCATGAGCCAGCAATGTGCCCTCGTGGCCAAGAAGGCTAATGGCATCCTGAGGTGTGTTAGAAGGGGTGCGGTCAGTAGGTCGAGAGAGGTTCTCATCCCCCTCTACTATGCCCTGGTGAGACCCCATCTGGAATAGTGTGTCCAGTTCTGGGCCCCTTAGTTCAAGAAGGGCAGGGAACTGCTTGAAAGAGTCCAGCGCAGAGCTACAAAGATGATGAAGGGGGTGGAACATCTCCCTTATGATGAAGGGCTGAGGGAGCTGGGTCTCTTTAGCTTGGAGAAGAGGAGACTGAGGGGTGACCTCGTTAATGTTTATAAATACGTAAAGGGCGACTGTCAGGAGGACGGAGCTGGGCTCTTCTCGGTGATGGCCAATGATAGGACAAGGGGTAACGGATGCAAGCTGGAGCATAAGAGGTTCCTCATTAACATAAGGAAAAACTTTTTCACTGTGAGGGTGACAGAGCACTGGAACAGGCTGCCCAGAGAGGTTGTGGAGTCTCCTTCTCTGGAGACATTCAAAACCTGCCTGGATGTGTTGCTGTGTGACCGACTGTAGGTGGTCCTGCTCTGGCAGGGGGGTTGGACTAGATGATCTTTCGAGGTCCCTTCCAACCCCTAACATTCTGTGATTCTGTGAGACAGGTGACTTATTTTCGTTGTCCATAATGGGTGAGGAGTGACTGGCAAACCAGGTGAGTTCTCTGTATGGGTCAGCATCTCCCACCCAGTGGGGCGCACAAGGCCAGCTCCCTTGATTCTTTTCTGACTGATTCCAGTAGCATTCCCATGTTGGTTGCCTTTGTAGAGATGTTTTTGGGAGTATGCATTACCAGAAGGTCTTGATCGTACTGGGTAAAATACGTCAAACACATTTTGAAACCATGATGTCGATGGTTGTCTGAGTTTGAAATGCTCTTGTAAACAGCTATGAGAGGTGCATATTGGCAAATGCAATAGGTGGTTGATTGCTGCTTGGCAGGCACAGTGTGTTGATACTCAAGAATATGTGAAGAACAGCTTTCAAAGCTAAAATGGTATCATTAATAAAAATAAGTTGCTCGTCCCCCTGTAGTGTCTTACATTTGTGACATCAGATTCTTGGACATTAGGCATTATAGGTGCCTCTTATGTCCTGGGAGACAATTATTGAACAAGAATTGTACATCCTGAAGGATGCTAATCTGCTAAGAAAAATCTTGCCTTTAATATAAGGGTTAAATGGAAAGAGAGGAATCTCTACATTCTTGTAATGTAGTTAATAATGTAATTGTGGCAGTTTATTTGTATTTGTAAGATGAAACATGTACATTAGATGCCTTTCATTTCAGAACATGGTGCATATAAACTAAGTACACTTGTGCTTCTTATTAATTTTAATTCACATTAAATTTGTTTTCCTTGTAATTAACAACTCGACTAATAAGGACGCAAACAAGTTAAACAGTGAGAAATACGTATTTATTTATTCTACCAGGTTTGCCTAGAGCTTCTGGTGCTACTCTGAGATTCACCTGTCTTCAGAAAAAAAAAACATCAGAAGACAACTTCAGCAAGGCCCTGATCTTGAGCATTGCTCTTTCAGTCCGTGGCAAAACAGCTTACATTACAATTAAAGTGCCTTCTCTGTAACTGATTCCAATCAGGGAGTGAAAGAAGCCCAGCTGGAGAGCTCTGTGTATGAGGCAGCTGGTGATGAATGGCTTACACCTGGTGGTCTCTCAGGTACTTTACTGCTTGACCAGATCAACCCACTGTACTAAATCAAAGCCAAAGAATTACCAATCACTTTCCTACCTATGACTGTCGTATACAAATAATGCTATAATTGAGCACAATGCTTTAATCAAAACACATTTGTATTTGCTTTCTAGAAGCTGAGCTTCCACTTGCAGTTGGTTTTACTCTCACTGAATGTTCTCAGCTGCCTCAGAGTAGCCAGCAAGCAAAAAAGGTCTCTGCTAGCAAATTAAGCTGCTTGTTGAGAGTTTGGTCAAAAAGAACAGAAGTTTGACATTCTCGTGGTATATTGCATTATTCATAGCATCGTTTTAATCTAGTAAAACCTTTTTTTGTTGTTATTGTAGCTGTTCCATTTCCCTGGTAAATGATTAAGCATGTACTTGTTCTAATTTTCAATGCCTGCAGGTGGTAGTGAGCAGAGCTGTCTCTAGCTATGCTCTGTAAACAATACAGGTATTATTCTTCACGAAAATCACAGTGTAGGTTTCTGTAGCACAGAAAGTAGCTCTAGGCACTAAGCTTTGAATTGTGAAATAACTTCATAATTTAAATGTGGGCTTACGATAACAAAAAGAAGTACCACAGTCAGGCTGGCTACTATAGCATGAATACGTTCCTTTTGGCCAAGAAGGCGTTTGTAAGTTGTTGTATTCTCCTGGGCTGATTAATTTAGACTGCAGGTGGTTAATAACTGAAAATGTAGTTGAATCAGCAACTCTTTTTGTGCATGTCTCCTATGAACCTCTGTTCCTGGGGTTGCAGGGGACAGCCCTTTGTTGCTACATTGGTTCTGCTCACCAGCTTTCATCCAAAGAAAAAGGCTTCACAGCAATACCACTTCAGGGCTCTGCTGCTGTACTTTGTGTTGGGAACAAAGGAATAAAACATATTTGAATTTGGGACTATCTTTTAAATGCTTGGTGAACTTGCATGGCTGGCTACAATTAAACTATCTCATAATTTCAGTAACTAAATATAATGTTGGTAAAAAGAGCTTAATCCAAGCAGTATTTATTGTCCTCATAAATGGTTTTAAAAACTGCTGCTTTGGAGTTGGGATGCCACCCTTTCAGCAGCTCAAGATGAGTATAAAACATATGCCCTAGACTATGAATGAAACTAAACAGGGATAGTTTACTGGCAACAAGCAGATGAGGAGATAAGTGATATCTTCACATAACAGCACTTCCGTATTTTCTAGCTAAAGCCTGATAAGTGCTTAAAGGTGAGATGGCTGAAATTACAATTTTCTGTAGCATAACAAGTAACAATAGGAAATGAAACTCAGTAACTATACACATCAATTCTGCTCAAATTGAGATGTGTGTGGTCTAAATTCTCTTTTTATTGACATCTCTAGAATCAGGGGTAGTAACTACAGTATCATCAGCATATAGGAGTGGATGTCTGAGTGATAAGACAGGGTACAGATTTGCAGTGCTGCTGCTTTATGTTCAGTAGATGGGGTACTCCATGGCTGTTCATCTGACAATGCACATGGGTATTCATTCCTTGAGGTTAAGGCATTTCTGTGCTGTACCTTTGCAACATGCATTTCTTTATGACCATAGAAATGGTGCCCACTCTATGAAAAAAATCAAAGCAGCAGTGCTTAAACCAATAATAACGGGCCTTTCTCTACAACAAAGTATTAGGCATCGCTAGAGAAATTCACCTGTTGTAAAATAATTGAAGTATTAATCTCCTTTTTACCTTTCAAGGGACAGTGGGAGGGAGAAAAATGAAAAACAAAACTTAAAAATGCCTATGCAAACATCTTGTTAATGGAACAGGAGCTCGTCCTTGTGATTGGTGTAGTAACTTTAGATTCTCAGTCCTTGTTTCTGTTAATGTTCATTAATCCATACATGAATTACTGAGTCTGACAGTGGAGACAAACGAATAGTGAATACGAATTGTGGACAGATCAACGTGGAGTTATCAGATGTGTATTTTCAAGTGAGTAACAAATGTTTGTGAGTTGAATAAGTTTAGCTTTTCACAGGGTGTCAAAAATGGGTCCAAAGTGACTGTTATCACAATGTTTTAAAAAACAAACTAATGTATAGTAACTTTCTACTTTCAAGAGGAATTTGCTGTGACATTGAGACAACAGATCAGCAAATTATTGGTAGCAAGCAGTGCAAATTCGTTGACAAATTTGCAATTCATTGCAAATTCAGCGGTATCTTTAAGAGCACAAAGCACATCTCTTCAGTGTTATTAAGCATATTTAATGACAAAAATAAAGAAAACCTGCTCTGTGAGTCAATTTATTTTGTCTTAGTGCAGAATGATGCAATGCATTTTCCGCCCAGACCTACGTTAATTACATGTCTGTTCTATATATATAGATAGTATTAATGTTACAAATAGACAGCAGAGGTTTTTCTTATGATAGTTGGTCTGATTATTCCACCCTGAGTATTAAGAGTGGAAGACTTCATATGATTTATTGCTTTATTCAATTGGAAAAGGAGATGGAAATGAAAAAGGCTACATTATTATTATTAGCACACTGTCTCCTCTCGCTCGTGCATGCACACTGTACAGAAGCACTGCCTCTCCTATCTTGGGGTAGTAGCAGAAAACAGCTTATCTGTCCTCTTCATCGCTTTAATGTATTTATTATAGAAATAAAATTTTAAACTTTACTTTCTATTTTAAAAGCCGCAACATATCTAATTACTAATGCAGGTCAGGGATATTTTGTGATCAAGAAAGTAAGAACACCCTGTAATCCAAAAGGATAAGAATCATGAGGAAGTCAAGGTTTGTAAATTCCCCTGCTCACCAAACTGCTTGCTTGCGATGGGATAAAGTGTTAAATTTCTGTAGGAGTTAATCAGAGTTTTAGATTTTTTTCTTGACTAATCCCAAAATGCATAAAAATTTTATGTCCTTTAAGGGGGGGGAGGCTTGACAGTATCAGAATATAGTTGGCAACATAAAATGAGGTTAGAAGAGAAATTCTGAAGGCAAGCAAGAGCAAGCAAGGCGTACCATTCATTGATCAAGTCTAAAAAGATTTTTTACTAAAATATGTTGGTGTTTTCCTTTACGGTGTCCCCTAGTAACCTGGAGCGGCAATAATTCACTCTTATCCACAGCCCACCAGGCAGTTGCTGAAATACAGTGTTTTCTGAGATCTGTTGCAGTTATTCCTTTGAGAAATTAAATGCTACTTAAGAAACTCTTGAGTAAAGATAAGGCCTTTCACCACACTTCAGGAGCCTTTTGAATATCTTTATTTGGCATAACGTGCTACTACATAGAAAACGTGATTCAAGTTTACAAGGTGCGGGAATAAGGATTACAAAAATGACAAGAAGGGTTAGCCCACAGAGAGAACAGATGAAAGTCAGTATTTGTATCATGGGACAAAAGTAATGATTTTTCAATGGTCTGATTTTTACTAATGGTCTGTTGCCATATGGCTCCTAAAAGACCCAGCAGTTCAGCAGAAGTATTGACTATGTTCAGTTTGGTTTGCAGTAAAGTAGTCACACTCAAAATACTTTCTTTCTGCTTACCCTTTTCTGTTTCTTTTTTCTTTTTTTTTTTTTTCCTTTTTGCATTAATGAGTGGCAGTTTATTGAGATTTTTCTTTTCTTCAAACACTTACTAGATCTAGGAATATTGATAGAAGAAAGAGCCATTATGAAGGTTCACAGTGGTGAGCCATCTCCAGCTGCTGTACCTTTATGGTAATGAGCAGATTGTTAATAACTTGCTGCTCCTGCGTAGCTTTGGCAGGCTGTACGATTTGGTTTTGTGCTACACTTTGGTGAACTATATCAGAACTAGCTACCTTTTTCTTAAGGGCCAAAACATGACAAACAGCTGAATACGTTAGCATTCCTGAAGCTAACGAAGGAAAATAGTGGCAAATAATGTGCGTCATAAAAAACGTAGCCTGTGCTTCGTTCATTATCAGCTGTGTGCACTTAATGCTGTATTTAAATACAGAATGTGTGTCATAGCTGGATGACCAGGCTCCTTGATCTGCACCTGCAATGTGCGGACAGATATCAGCTACACTCCATCTCTATGGATAGCTATCAGCTGGGCCAATTGCTGTGGCATGAACTTTGAAGAACTATACTGACTTGCAGCAGATGTATTAATCGCAAAAGCACAGGTGCTTGTGCTTCTCTGTAGTGATAGTATTTATGACTGAATATCTGTGTGAAGGCTCTCTACGCCATGTAACTCCCTGAGCTTGGTAACTTGCATTCATTCGTGAGAATAATACTGTCTCGCTTGTAAGAGAGGCACTGAAGATGAAAATGAGTCTTCATATAGAGTTGAGCATAGCGATTCCCAGTGATAAGATATATGCAGGGAAATAAATGGCTGTCTTTGTAGAAACTGTTTGTGCACCTAGGCTGCCATGGTAGCCCCCAGTGTATATTTTTAGTATTAATGTAGCATTTTTGAAGGTCTGCTCTCTATGAAGCAACTTTTCTGTATCCTAGACATGCTTTTTTTTTTTTGGATGAAATCGCTTATTCCCCATAGTGCAAGCTCTTCAATCCAGCAATGCGTGTGTTACAGTAACTGAAATCTTGTGACCTCTGAAAGTCCCACTTGTAAAATATAATATCATGAACTCACTGTGATATTTTCATTATTTGGCTAAAAATCCCACTGATTCAGTAAGAGTTCTGCCTCAGTAAGAACTGAAGAAGTGCCCATTAGTTCCCACCACTGCGCAGTATATCTGAAGGAGGAGTAAAGGCATGATCAGTGTCTGTACTAAAGCTTTTCATAAACAAATTTTCATAAACGACACACCACCTCCAGGGTTGCAGCTGGGCTCATCTGTCCTCCTTCTTCTAGACCATAATAAGAAGGGAATGCTTTAACAGGAAAGCAGGAAAAAAAACTAAAGGAAAGGGAGAGGAGGGAAAAGGGATGGATCATATGGGAGGCAACTTCGTGGATCACATCTTCACGACAAAACTGAGCCTTCCCAAGGTTAGCAGCTGGTGCCTGGGGTTGTATGTAGCCCTACTGCTAGTCACACCTACACTTGCCTGTGTGTTGCTCAGTCTTCCAAGGCATGTTGTGCTTTAGGAAGCAAAAATGCTTTAAATACTTCTTGATGCTTTCTGGAAGGAGGTGCTTAGCCAGCAGAAGGCTTGATTGTAAGAAGGCACTCAAATCAGCGTGCTCATTGCAAAATAGTTAGGTTAGCAGATTGATATTAAAAGCTGGTTTGGATGGAACGTAGTTGTACCTGGTGGATGAAGGGCACTGCTTTTTGACGTTATTTACATCTAAACAGGGGTTGATGGGGCTAGGTCTGTATTGGAAGCTCTGCATTGGTTGGCACCTTAGCTGGTATGAAAAAAGTAGGTTCCTGGACCAGTCAGCTCCTCCATTTTCTGTTGCACACAGCCTAGCAAGACTCACTAAATTGACTGAACCTCGAAGTTTGCAGAGCCACAGAAGTCTCTTTCATTTCACCAGAGCATCTGTGCCAAAAGAACACCAGACTTCTAGTAAACCAATGCTTACCATCTATTACTAAAATACCCTCTGAAGTGGATAGGTCAGGATATAGCTGCATCGCCTGATACAGAAGCATCAATGTGTCTCTTGAATTATGTTCTTGCATTTTTAGTAAAAAAGAAACTGGCCTAGGAGAGAGGATGGAAAAGAGGGCAAGCTGCTGAACCTTATGTGCAGACCTCTAAGTTTCATTAGCAGCAAAAATTTCAGATGAAGCTTGTCAAGTATTCTGAAAATTCACCAACTCTGTGGGCAGCATCACTGAAATCCAAACTGTAGATGCGGTTTTGATTTGAGTATTTTCATTCATGCACACTTCAAACAGATCAAAACTCACCCATGTCAAACAAACATGAACAGGCTGACAACAAAATCATACATCTTTTAGAAACAAAGCTGGGTTTCTTTCAGTTATACTTTGAACTTCTCAATATAAATGCAGAAGACTGTTGAAAACATCATAACAAACCTGGCACACAAGGACAGGCTTTAACACCCTAGACACTGTTTTGAAAGGTCTTCATCTCAAGTTATATGGCTTAAGGAAGCAAATGTAATGATATATGATGGAAGAAATGGAAAAAATTTTAAAAAAAGTTTCATTAGTGTTCTTTGTAACGTGCATGTCTATGTTATTTGTTTGCTCTTGGCTGTTAAGATAAATGAGTTGTTAAATCACTCTGTGGGTCAAGTCATATGGTGAAAACTGTTCCTCTGGGAGAAAACTGTGTGTATAGGTTTGCTCAGTTCAAGAGACCAGATGAACAGACAAGAAAAGGGTATAAAGAGATTGTCCTGATGTATCATGAGTGAAGGTTAACAAGGCTGTGCAGGCTTGATCGCAGAGAGCAGGCTGAATTTGAGTCTACATATATCAGGGTACCTAACAGATGATGGATGATGATAGCTGGTAAATGTAGCATATATGTGGATTCATTGGGTTTTTATGATGTACTTTTTCTTTTAACTCGTTGTCTGTAACACAGAATAACACAGAGCTTTCGAAAAGCTATTGGATGTGCAGTTTCCCTGCCATTGTTGCCACTAAGAGAGAACACGAATGCAAGTACTTGTGCTAAGGTTAGCTCCTTGGGGGCAATCACAGCAGATAACCATGGACTTGGAATCCCAAAATCATAGTCTGGGGGGGAAACGAGAGAGGTGATCCTGGCAAGAGAGGGGTGAGTTTATACCTGGAGGTACTAATAGGAGGGAGGCAAAGATTTTAACCATAAATTATGGCACTGGGGTTTTCTTCTAAAACCACAATAAGCTGCAGTTTTACCCTTTCACAATTCAGTTGGAGAAGATGTTTCCTTAAGTCAGGGCAATTCCATACTTAAGTTGATAGGGGCCAAAATATTCCTCTTGAAGAATGTAGCTCATTCTTTTCAATGGCACAGCAGTGCACATTTATCAAAGATCAAAAGTTGGTCTCAGAGGTGGAACATCTTTGTCTAATATTTCAGCCTTTAGAGGCTACTAGATCTCTACATATAATTAACGCTTCTCTGGTGTATAAAACACAGCAACACAAGTGTAGGGTCAAGCATTTAGCTTCTTGCAGCTGATCTTATTATCACTCTCATGGAACATCTAAGCAATGTAAAAACCAAGACGACCACATTGCCTGTGGCTAAGCGTTTTACTGCAGATGGACCTCACAGCCCCTCAACTCAAGCTGTCAGAAACAAGGCAGAATGAAATTGCTTTAACCTTTTCATTTCTGAAACTGGGGGGCTGAACAGACTAAACCAGCTCTCACTAGTTTAGTAAGCCTAATTCCTAAATAAATAGGCCTCTAAGCTGAATGTTTCACATTTTGGTGCCTGATTCATTGAGTGTGATCCTTCATTCAAAGCTATATACAGATCATAAAAAGTATCAAATCAGCAAACAACATTTGCTGTTTAAATTCAAATACGTCACATTCAGATTCTCTTTGATTTTGAGATTTTTGAATCATGTGACCAGCTGCCACTTGAAATATTGTTATCAGCTAAGAACTACTAAAAATCCTCTTATTCTTTCTTCAGCATCCTTGTTTTGAATCAGCTGCAAGGACACAAAATACTGAAGAACAAAACGTGAATGGAAATTTAGTGCCCTTGACTAGGGAAAGCACAGTATAAAACTAAAATAGAATTAAGAACAGAATAAATATCAGAAGGCAAATTCTTTTCTGCACCTTAATAAACCAAAATTAGATTAAATACAGAGAATATTTATGGAGTATAGAAAATATATGTTAAAAAGAATTTTACTTACCTATTGAAAAACATGTGTTTAAATGAAAGGTATGTTAGTTTGAGTCTACACCACTTCTCCTGTAAAGCGTCTTGTTTTTCACTTGGCCAACTTAGAGACACCCTGACTTCCATTTTTTTCCAACAGATGAAGTTTTGACATGTTATCCATAATTCCCTTTTAATTCCTTGTCCTAGGTTACAGTGTAAGATGTGCCCAAAAAAAGTGTTCTATTACCATCTTCAGGAGCTGTTGAGACCAGGTGGGGCGGTGCTCCCTGCCTCCCCCCTCTGGACTGTCTTCTGGTAATGGGCACAACAATGCCTTATCGCCTGACCCATCGATAACTCGATAACTCGCTCCTGGACTATCTCCTGTTAATGGCCCACGAAGGAACTGCCTCACGACTCCTCATCCCATTGTGAGATGCTCCGCCCCGGGGGAAGGAGCCAAGCAGTCCATGCTAAATAAAAACTGAGATCTCGAACACCCTAGCAGCCTTCCTCCACTGGATTCCCAGAGGAGTTTTTTTCCCCCACTGGAGTTCCAGAGGACAAGAGCTACCTACCGACCACTGGACCTTCGGAGGAAGACCAGACCCTTTTACAAGATCGCTGCTTCAACAGAACTACATCCATCACTTCAGGAGGACTGCAGCCACCATCTTATCGGACTGCTACTGCCACCCTAACAGGGTGTCAGGTTGTATTTCTGACTCTGTCAGTGTAAACCAGTGGGTTGTTTGTTTTTTTTTTTTCCCTGTCTTGTCTTATATATATATATATATATACATATTACTAAAGAACAGTTATTCCTATTCCCCATATCTTTGCCTGAAGGCTCCTTAATTTCAAAATTATAATAATTTGGAGGGAAGGGGGTGGCATTTTCCATTTCAAGGGAGGCTCCTGCCTTCCTCAGCAGACACCTGTCTTTCAAACCAAGACATTCCTCAAAGGAATTAGTCTCTTTTTAAAGTAAAATGCAAAAAACTAATCAAGAAAATGTGTGAAAGCAGCCAAATTTATCTAGCCAAAATGTGCCAGCAGAAAGACCCAGTCTCGTCTGTGACCAGAAATACGGGTGATGCTTTTTTGTTGTTGCTTTATACTTCAACCTAGAAAAATGTTCCTGTGAAAAAGAATAGCCTGTTCTGAAAATTGAAAGTAATTAGAGAAATTGCAGGATTTGCCTTCGCACCTGGTAAAGTGCTGCATTTAAGTACCTGAAACACTAAGCAGTGTAAAAATTTAGGAATTTCAGGACCTCCATTAGTGCTACCATTTCATCATTTCTCTACAGATTAAAAAAAAAAATCTATTGTCCTCTTAGTGGGCCTCAAAGTTTCCATTTGAACAGAATCAGAATCTGATTCTGTTCTCTTCTGGTTGTGGGCTCTGGCTGCCAATCTCTTATAAAAATGGTTTGCCGAATTTGAGGTTTCAGTACAAGGCTCTTGCCAACTAGTCTGGTCTGATTAGCCCTTTCTAAAAGCCTGATCAAGACAAGGCAGGTACCTTTTTGTGTGTTGAACTAGTTGATTTAAAGCCTTGTAAGGAGGATACAGCCATCTTCAACCAACACTACCATGTGGTAAAATCATACATTATTCTTTCCTACTGAAAGCAAAACTTTTCAGTAGACATCCAAGCTAACAGCTTTCTCTTCAGGCCACCTTTGATGGCTACAGTGTGTTTGTCTTGGGGCATGGAGTGATGTGATATAGCCAATATGTCTTACTTAACTCACTGTCAAGTCTTAGAGAGTACAATTCACTATAATTTTTAACAAGGAGACAGCTGGGTGAGATGAGCCACAAGTACACTTTATCTTTTGATCTCCAGGTGAGATCCACAAGATATTCCATTACCATTAGGATTTTATAGAAGTAGCTAAGATGCACTTGTGCTGGTGAGAGCAAGCTGCCTCTTTTGCAGTGAAGCCCAAATCATTGTCATGCCTCTCTGCTCAGGGAGGATTGCATACAACTCAGTTTTGCCCTTCAGATATGGTCTTTCATATCCAAGAGCAGATGACTGCTCCTGTTCTCCCACTAAGACAGTGCTGTCTGCTTGAAATGCCATGACAGAGTAGTACAAACCTGCTGCTACACTCCCAAAGGGAAGGAGGAGAACCAGTATGACACTTATACTTCTGCACCAGTTCTGCTAAATGAGGAGAAAAAGTCAGTCTCAATTTTGTATCTTCCTTATTCTGGGGGAGTGACCCACTGAGCCCTACAAGCCTCTTAGCATGAAGAGACTTGCCAGACCCTGAGGAAGGAGACCTCTGAGACACCATCCTTCCTTTGCATACCAAGTCTGGGCTTCCTCTTTCAGTATTAGCTTATGCACTGTTAGTCCCCTGGTTCACAAGTTCCTCACCTTGCAAAGATTTCCATGCCTGTCTCTGCCCACTGATAGCAAGTTGAAACTCAGCTGAGAGAAACCCAGGAAAGGTATGTCTGGTAGACTGGTTGCAACTTAAGAAACTGCCAAGTACGTTTGCCTATCCATAGGAGCAAGACAGAGTCATTTAAATGCTTAAAAACCTCTGTCTGGAGATGTTATTACTCTTCAAGAGCATCTGACTCTCTGAGAACAGGCTGGATTTAATTAATAATAGAGAAGAGTTGCACGATTGCGTTTCTTGTGTTTCTCAGCTACTTCACTGAATTTCCTTGCAGGGTTAACACACTAACATTTATGCACGAATGCCTTCTGAAATGCCTACAACAACTGTTTTTCAGTTCCTCAGCCCAACCTTTATTGATGTTTCCTCAGCTCTTTCCTGTATTGGCATATTTGGAAAGATCTTCCAGCCCTGACTGTGTACTGGCTGATTCAGCCACCACATCTAGAAAACTTCCTACTTCTAGATGCTTCCAGTTGCTGGACCATCCTGTGAGCCAGAGCTCTCCTGGAGATGTAGCAAAGTGACAGGTTTTGTCTTCTCTTGGACAGCGAACTTCTTTCTCTTTACTTGCTGAAAGTCAGCAATGATGACACATAATATGGAAGGATTGGTTTGTACCTTGAAGGTAGTGCTATGGCTTTCATACACCAGTGAATTTGGGAGACAATTTCCACCAATGTTGCAATGTTTAATTCATGTATGGATAGAAGCTAGTGATGTGTTTTCTATAAGAGGTCTTCCCTAAGAGCCAGTTAGCACTGATCAAAAATACAGATGTTTTGATTCAAAGCAAAGATGAGGAAAGGGTGAATCTTTTTGCCTGTTTTTGTGACAAAATTGCATGTGTCCACCAAGAGAACTGAATTTTGCTTTACCAACATACATTATATTGTACTCTGATAAGAGATACATGCCTTCAACAAATCTGAGTGTTGATTCAGGGCTGTGAAAATCAAGGCATCCTGATTCTACAGCCAGAGATTTCTGCCCAGTAATACTACACCAAGCTAGTATTTTTTCAGTAGTTTTGGATTTTCCTTCTGAGGTCTCTGTTGAGTGGTACAGGAAGGATATGCGCTATTTCTGCTGCTGCTGCCAAGTAAAGCACTGAATAAATGTCAAAATATTTGCATCCTAAATAAGTTGCCCATTCTTATTTTTTCCTGGAGGGCATAATCATCTTTATTCCAGACAGGTTCTCTCACTCCATCAAGATCAACTTGGCCTACTTTATACATAAACCTTAGTTTGCCTATCTAGATGCTAATATCTTTTTATTTTAAAACCAAATTGGAAAATATGTGAACATCTATGCAGAGTGAATACTGCAGAATCTGATCCTCCTCTTTTGTGTGCTTACTTGTTCCTGTACAAAGTAGGCTTGAGTTTTGCCAGTTTGATCTGAGAGCACTTGCAGCCACACAGGCGAATGATCACACAAGTTACAAGCAAAACAAGCTCTCTTTTTAGCAAGAAATTGCTAATGCACTTTAATCCCCAAAGAATGTTACCTTGCCCCCAAGTATGATCAGTCCAATCTCTGTTAGTTGTTAAATACAGCCATGGCTGTTACTGTGCTCTGAATCATTTCTTTATTTTCATTATTTTGCTGTTTGTTCTAATGCAAATTAACTGGATCCTGTGGAATTGCTCTTGGTTTCTGTGCAAATACCTGTCATCTTTATGTCTCAATCAATCTCATTGAAAGGAGTAGTTTAAAAAGATAAAATAAAACTGTATTTTTTTTTTTTTTGACAAGCAGATGTTACATTTCAGCTAATGTTCTTTGGTAACTAAATGTTACAAAAATTATCAAAGAGATGGTGAAATATTAAGTAGTTACTTTCATTGCCTCAAGGACAAACCCAATGAAGCTTTAGTGAGCCACTGGAGTGAGTTATGCTACTCGGTATGCAGTTTACTGTTTACCAGCTACTATTCAATCAGATATCTTTATGAGAGGTAGTCTGCAAACCTTAAAGGATTGCTGGGTCGAACTGAATGCTAGCATGACATCATGAGATAATTTTTATTGGATTCTTTGCCAAAGGAGTAGAAAAATGAAACCAGACCAACTGAGAAAATAAGCTAAGAGTGGGGATTTAGATTTACGGTAAAGAAAATCAGGTGCAAGTGGGATGTGATGAATTCTGCAATTCTTCAGCATTAGGAGCAGGAATCAGAAGAACCTCCTTCGAGAGGGTGTACATGATGTTTATTTATGCAAAATGACCTTGTGATCCAAAAGACATTAATTTGATGGCACAGAACATGATCGCCACCCTGTGGTTGATGGTAGAATTAGGCTAATGTAATGTGTTCCCTGATTAGAGAGTAATTAATCCTTCTTGCTGTCTGCAGCAAAGGTTTTGCATTCGCTTTTTGGATGCATCTGGGATCTCGGAGGAGATGGAACAATGCTGTTTTTTCCCTAGGGAATGGAGGTTGAGAGACGAGGCTGTAGTGTGACTGGGGAGAGAGGATTTCTTTTGGAGATGTTTAGTTTCCAGAAATGAGTCTTACCTCTGTGTGCAAGCTATATATTTTACTGGTTCTTGAGTTGTCAGAATTTGACTTGATTTTCACTGGATGATGAAAGGCACATCCCAAACAAAAGCCATGTGGGGAAAATGTCTTTTTCTGTAATTCTACATTAGAAATTGCCCAAATATTATTCTTGAAATTTCCCATGAAAAAATCAGCATGCTATAAATGCCTAGAGGGGACTATCCACAATATTAGTCATAGTTTAGTAAGAGCCTTACACTTCCTTAGCAGTTTTCTGAGAGAAAGCCCTGCCTCCCAAGGGCAATTTTATGTGGGAGGCTGTCTGTATGTGGGCTACTTTAGCTGAGAAGTCTTTCTCCTTTTGCAGAGGAAGACTGAGAAGATTAAGCCCCCTACTCTTAAACCATCTTATTTAAGCATCTTCTTATCTTAAAGCTTCAGCTCAGTTTAAAAAAATTATAAGCTGTGTAAAATAAAAGCCTCCAGTGGGAAGTGTCAGGTGATGTTTTTAATAAGCCTGGCTTCCAATACTATCTGTATTTTTGTGAATGCTTAATGTTCATGTAAGGTGCCCACTATTACCTGGCCAATAAAGCCAGGTACAGTGCCCCCAGTTACAGAAGAAAACTTCCACAGAGCAGTAATGCTGTAGCCCTCTGTACGGGTAGCTTGAGCTGCATGTGGGGCAGTTGGACTCTCTGGGGCTGGGGGCAGTCTCCAGGTGTTGTAGTCCTAATGTGCAGGAAATTTCTGTAGTGTAGACTGCAGCTTCAGTGAGGAAAAAGGTTTTGTAGAGCATAAAGCAAGATCTGGTTGATGCTGCTTGGGTGGCTTTCTGCGTGTCTGTGTTGGATGATAAATGTCTCATCTCTCAGAGGAGCTGGAGCTGGTCTGTTCTCAGAATGCCTCAAGTGCCATACTGTTTCTAAGCTATTCAGAGGCAGTCCAAGGGTGACCAGTGCAAACTTTACTCAGCTGTGATTTAATTTAGTTTAGAACTTAAAAGACCTGAAAAGTTAAGTGAATACATTTAACCCACAGCATACTTAACCTTCAGCACAAATTAGCCAGTATGGACTGCCCACCTTACAGTGGGAGCTTGTGCTAACATTTTTCTCCTACCAAATGCTTTTCCATCATGCTGAGATCCTGTAAAGGACAGGAATAAATATAACCAGTCACCTCAAAATCAAGATTGGAGGTGAAGAAATATAACACGAGTGCAGTGTTACCATAGTAACAAAAGCTCTAAAGTGATCTAATCCACTGTTAAATTCCAGCTCAGAGATGAACAAAATCAACATAACAGAATAAATGTTACATTAGAAAGGGAACGAGGATATTTTGAGAGTGCTATTATGTTTCTACCCCAAAGTATAGCATAAAAGCCATATTTGAAAAGAGTAGGAATTTTTAGGCATTTGAGTTGTACATTTATCATTTGTTTCTAATTCGGACTCTAATTAATATCCTGTGAGGTTAGCTGTCAGGTGACTTTTTCACATACTGCCTGAGTTTAGTCACACAGATGTATTGCTTTCCAGAATATTCCCCTCCTGTTGCTTCAGTTACGCAGATGGAGAATGGTGGCCTGTACTCTATATGTCCCAGATTTTTCAAGCCATTAAAGCCTCACAGCCCTTGCTGCTGCAGGATCTAAATGAGTTCAAATGCTGAATCTCTTCTAAAAATTGGATTAGACCATTAGGAGTTTCCAAAGGGGCTCATACTGCTAGGCAGAGCTGTTTTCAGTGTGTATACTTTTCCTGGTGAATGTTGATAAGTCAATAACTATATATTTTCATTCTGTTTCAAAAAAGAAGCAAATCTTTAAAATTTCCCATGAAGTTCACTCCCCAAATAAATGTTAGTTTTGAGAAAAATTGAAGTCCTGAAACATGGAAGTTTCTTGCATCATTTCATGGCATATCACTCTGAATTCAGACACTATGCACTACCTGAATAGGCAGAAATTACCAATTTTCTTCAAGTTTTGTTTTTATATCATTAAGGACACTTCAGCTATCATTGAAGATTAGGTGTGAATTCTGTTTGGGGGATTGGAGGTTGGAGTTTTTTCATGTTAAGCAGTCTCTGCTTGTACTGTAAGTTTGAGATTTTTAAATATCTGCTATTTAAGCATTTCTAAAGTAGGTAAGATGAGAAATTCATGTTAGTAGTCTAGCTGAGTTCAATATAATTTTGAGATATATGTAATAATGCAGAAGTAAAAAGAAAATATCTGAACCAGCACCAATGCATTAGAAATAATTTTCAAAGGAATTTGATAACAGATATTTAAAAACATGGAACATTAAAAAAAAAATTATTTTAGTGTTTAGAGTTTGACCAAAAACTCCAGTCCTTCTGAATCTAAGCATCTGACATATATTTTGTAACAAGATTCGTCTTCGTTATCAAAAACACCCCAGAATTGTTTTCTGCTTCATACTGAAGAATAAATTAACTTTGTGTGTGTTTTAAAAGTAGGTCTTCAGCTCTATTTCATCAGCAAGAAACAGGTGGAAATAGAATTTGCAGAGCATGTCTTTCAGTTTACCTTAATAGTTTTCAAACAGCATGTGAACAGCATGCTTTAGAGATACATTTTCCCTTTCCAATGGGAGGAGATGTGCTCTTAGATAATGACAACTCATTTGCATGCAATTTACACGCTGCATTTTTGCAGGAATACATTTGACTTTTTGCACTTTTCTCTGGTAGTTGTGTTTAATTTCCTTACTGCAGAACAGAAGCATTAAGATCAGGTTTTAAAAGACAGATCCTACGTTCTCTGCATGTGTAGACTTAAGAGCACTATTTGCAAAGAAGAAAGGCCCCTCTTTCTCACTCTCTCTTGCACACTGTAAGATCTAACCCTTTTTTTTTCTGGTATCAAATCATGTATGTGTTTCTTTCTCCTTTATACCCTGCTGATCACTGTGGTATCTTCTATAAAGTTCTTGCCTCGTTATTGAAACGTAGGGAAAGTAGAGCTATTTCTGAGGCAATAATCCTTGCTTTTATGGTCTATTCTCCTTTACATTGATTGCTTGAATTGGAAATTCCATTGACATTTTGCAGGCAATGAAAAACAGAGGAAGAATGTGTTTCTTTTTGCTAGTGCATTCTTATTAAGCCAGACAGAGCCGCTTACAAATTTTGTGCAGTCACTGTCACCAAATTCAGGTAAATGAGGAAAAAGAGCAATTTCCATGAAGGATGGCACTGGAGCTTCCTTCAGCTGTTTTACAGGTATCCTTTGCTTGTTTAGATCAATTTGTCCTTAGTCTGTTTGAGCCTTCACTAAACTTGAATGGATTAAGCTCTCTGGGAAGGGAAAAATATCTTCATTCTCCTCTCTCAAACTAGACGCTAACCCAATATTCTAAAGTGCAGAGCAGTTTCCAAAGGGACAGGGATAACTAAAGAGAATCTACCCCTTCATGTACATTAGGATTTGTTACACTGTAATGGACATTTTGGGGGTCCTACTGGACCTGTGTGGCTTCTTCACATTAAGGTAGCCAAGTAAAGACTGCAAGATGATAGATATTGATACAGAGAAACAGAGCCAAACTTACGATTCAATTTTCAGACATATTTCCTCAACAAGGTTAAGATCTTTGTTGTGTGTGGAAGGCACCAAAAGATACGAAAGAATATTTATTCTGTTTCTTCTCGTAATTAATATATTTATTTTTTATGGGTAGCTTCAGGTAAGTGTAGCGACATGCAGAGAATCTTGTAGGTGAGTACCACTTTGACAACTTCTTTTTGTCAAACCTGAATTATTATTTTAGTTAGATTTAGGGGTTCCAGTTAGGGTTTCAATCCCTATACTTCTTGCATTGCGCAATCATATTTTAAATATACTGGGCAGCTTATAATTTAGTCTTTGATAACTGGGAAAGGGAAGATCTAAGTGAAAGCCAAGTGTTCAGGCTTATTACAGAGGAAGCAGGTGGTTTACGATGCTGTTATAGGACGGGAATGTGAGAAATTTTAGATCCCACATCCTCCGTGAACACTGAGCAATTTTGAGTAGATTGTTGTAACACTGAGAGATTTCCCATTAAAAACTCTTAGTTACTAGGGGACCTTTTTCCTCAAGACTGTATCCAGCTACCCAGAGCACACTCAGCCAAATTCAGACTTAGCATAAGAACATGCAACTTCTCAGAAGTATGAGGTCTAAATACAATAGGGAAGGCATCACAACATGGATGAAAGTGGCAGAGAAGTACAGTGTTATATTTTATAGATCCAGAGCACAAAATGAGTGAGATATAAATGTCTAAATAGACAGAAGACAAAACCAAGCAAAGTCAGTAAAAAGAAAATAAAGATCAAAAAACCAGGACCTGATTACTCTTTTATTAAGTCTGTGTCTATTCTTGGTGTTTCTCATTGCCAGCCACTTTGGAGACAAGCAGCACAAGAATGTCTCCTACCAAGGGTGACCCATAGTCCATATAGCCCTGTGTCTTGTATCTGATACCAGTCAGGAGCAGGTATTTGTGAAAAAAACATAAAAGCAGAGAAAGTACATGGTTACACTTCTTCCAGCATGTGGTGAGTTGACCCTGGCTGGATGTCAGGTGCCCACCAAAGCCGCTCTATCACTCCCCCTCCTCAGCTGGACAGGGGAGAGAAAATATAGCAACAGGCTTATGGGTCGAGATAAGGACAGAGAGATCACTCAGCAATTACCATAGGCAAAACAGACTCAACTTGGCGAAAAACTTAATTTATTACCAATCAGCTCAGACAGGAATAATGAGAATAAAACCAAATCTTAAAACACCTTCCCCCCACTCCTCCCTTCTTCCCGGGCTTAACCTTATTCCTAATTTCTCTACCCCCTCCCGCATGATGCAGGGGGACAGGGAGTGGGGGTTGGGGTCAGTTCATCACATGTTGTTTCTGCCACTCCTTCCTCCTCAGGGGGAGGACTCCTCACACACTTCCCCTGGGGTCCCTCTCAGAGGAGACAGTCCTCCATGACTTCTCCAGCATGAGTCCTTCCCGCAGGCTACAGTTCTTCACTAACTGCTCTAGCGTGGGTCTCCTCCATGGGGTGCAGTCCTTCAGGAACCGGCTGCTCCAGCATGGGTCCCCTGTGGAGTCACAAGTTCTGCCAGCAAACCTGCTCCAGCGTAGGCTCTTCTGTCTCCATGGCTGCACAGGTCCTGCCAGAAGCCTGTTTGAGTGCAGCTTTCCCACAGGGTCACATCCTCCTTTGGGCATCCACCTACTCCGGCATGGAGTGTAGGCAGATATCTGCTCTACCATTAACCTCCATGGGCTGTAGGGGGACAGCCTGCCTCACCATGGTCTTCACCACAGGTTGCAGGGCCATCCCTGCTCCAGTGCCTTGAGCATCTTCTCCCACTCCTTCTTCACCAACCTTGGTGTCTGCAGAGTTGTTTCTCTCACATGTTTTCACACCTCTCTCCTGCTGCAATTACTGCTGCACAATAACTTTTTCCCTTTTCTTAAACACATTGTCACAGAGGCACTACCACAATCGCTGATGGGCTTGCCCTTGGCCAGCAGCGGGTCTGTCTTGGAGCCAGCTGTCATTGGCTATATCGGATACAGGGGAAACTTCTAGCAGCTTCTCACAGCGGCCACCCCTGTAAAGCCCCCTCCACTACCAAAACTTTGCCATGCAAACCCACTACACAACACTTCTCCAACTTCTGGCGGTCTGTGGCTATTCACTTACAGGTCAAGCTTGCTGTTGTAGTCACATCTTTCTGGCAGTTATAGGTCATTCCTTCCATTAATTTGTCTGTTGTTTATTTGAGGATTTTTTCCAAGACCTGTTTATACAGCTGACACCCACAGTGTCCTTAGCAATGAGTTTTGACATTTTGGTTACAGCTTGTGGTCAAAAAGATAAACCTGTTTTGTTTTCTTCTCCTAGTTTTAAAACTACTGCCTCATAATACAGAAATTAAGAAGCATCAAAACAAACCGGCATAACGAATAACTTGTTCTCTAAACTCCTTTGCAATAACATTCCTTATTTTTGCATGATTCAGTCTTATCTTTCCTTGGTCATTGTTTTCCAAGTTTAGAAAGCCTTAATCTGTTATCATCTTTATTTGTGTGGATGCTGTATTGTTTCTTGGATCATTTGGTGTCTTTATCTGTTTCCTTCTGCTGATCTATCCTTTAAGAGGTGGGGTGCCTAGAAAGGCATGCAGTATTCAAGCTGTAGGAACACCATGGGTTTATAAAGTGGCATAATGATGTTTTTGCTGTTGTTTTTCATCCTTCTTTAATGATTCTTACCATTTTGTTTTCCTTGCTCACTGCCCCTGAGCCGTGAACTGATGTTTTCAAAAAACTCTCTATACTGACTCCAAGATCTTTCCTGAATGTTAAGAGATAGAGTACATTAATAAATCTATATATATTTAGGCAGTTTTTTCATCAAATGCTATGCTTTAAATTTCGTTTGATATTGATGGATTGTCTCGTCATTCAGTATTCTGCTACTTGTTGCCATCAGTTTTCATTTTTAGTGCCCCGAATAATTTTAAGTCATGAAGAAACTTTGTCAGCTCGCTGTTCATTCCTTTCCTGAGCTTTAAATACATTGAAGAGGATTCATATGGGTCCACTGTTTAGCTTCCTGTGTTATGAAAAATTACTATTTATTCTTATGCTTTACATTCTACCTTTTAATAAGTCATTTATCCTTGTAGTTCCATACAGTTTCATTTTTTTAAGAGCTTTTGGTGAGAAACCTTGTCAAAACCTTATTTGAAATCCAAGTATAGAACATCAATTGAAACAGCCTCATCCCCATTTATCATCTCTTTCAGAAAGCCTGAAAACCCTCATGAGATGTGACTTTGTGTCTTGGCTTTTCTGTGTTATATTTATTTGTCTGTATGCTGCCTACTTCTTTCTTTATTACAATTTTTATCAATTCACTTGGTATAAAAATGCACATTTACTAATCTGAACTTTCCCCAGTTTTCCATTAATCCCTTAAAGGAAAACTCAAAAATCCGTGTGTCTCTACTGAAGCCTGTTTAAGTCAGGAGTACTTCCATGTGCAATTTTAGGACTCTTACTGGATTATTACTACTTACTCTTTCCTGATCTTAAACCTTCCTTGCTAATATTTCAGTTTGAGGCAGTCTATCTGACTTTTCTCCTGTAAAGAAATTATGCGCCACCTCTCTTAATTATTTCCTGACAAATGCTGAAGAAATTTATTTCCGTTCTTGAATAAAGCTCAATCCTTTTGACCAATTGTTGCTTCTAGAAACTCTTCCTCAGACGCACTACTATTGATATACTCTTTTGAAGAAAAAACCCCAAACTTTGCTTTTTGTAAATTGATCCTTAAAATCTCTTCTGCTTGGCCATATTATGATTTTCAGATTTGACTTCCTAGCATGAGCATGCCCTTTCCCATTTGCTTCAGCTGAATATAGCTTCCAGTTCTTGATTCGTTACACTTGCTGGAAGCTTGAACATAGATTCCAATGTGATTTGTTATCCTCCTTCCTTTCCTTCACAAGAAAAAATGAAATGGTTAACAATATTGACATGTGAATTATCTCCGCAAGGTACTCGAATCAATCCTGTGCTGAGGGATTTCACCTCCTGCACCACACTCTGGCGATTTGAGGAAAAGTGAGAACAAATGAATACACAGCAGCGTGGGCTTCAGTAGGTTGTTAATGCATCGCTGGCTGAAGTCAGTGCTGCTGTATCTTCGGTGCTAGCCCTACTGGAGATGGGTAGCTTGAAGCACAGTAGCTTTGCTGCCTCCTTTCCTGCCTGTAGTTCAGGCATTACTTAAGCATTGCCTATAACAGAGGTTTTTCCCACCTCAGGTGTCTGAGATATGTCACCTTAGATGGACATTAATGTCAAACCCAAATGTAGTATTTGTAGTTCACTTTGTGTTCCTGTACATGGATTCTAGCAAATATCCGCGTATGTTCTGAAATCAGTATGCCATGAAAGCAACTCCGTGAAGGCACTTGTTATTAATGTGCCTCATTTGTTTTGTTGCTAATATGCCCAGTGCTGCTCCTGACATCAGTAAAACATCTTGCGATGAAAATGCCTCTTTAAAAGGAGATTCTGCATACTGGTTCACCATCTTAGAAACAATAAGAGGGAAAGCTGTAGGTACATGTTGTCTGACTGTACAGACAGCTTGTTCTTCAATTTTGAGAAGGAGAGCCTTTACGAATATCTTGGTCAGACTGTAGAAGGGTAATGACAATGACAGATGGTTTAAGGATGGAAAGGCAATGTTTCTAGAGCGGAAGGTTTTTTGACAGGAAGCAGATTTGAGTTTGGACCTATAGCCAGTTTATAGGAAAAAAAAAAAAAAAAGCCACAACAAAACAAAACAAACAACAAACAAAACCCCTCCTCCCCAAACCAGGTTTCATCAGGAAAACAGTTAAGGATAGACCAAATATTGAGCTTCTCTGAATGGGATGCTCTCTGTGCAGGTATTTAAGGATTGCTTTGGCTACTGTAAGAGCGAGCAACTTCTTTTTAAATCAGATATTCTGGTGAATGTCATGACATCTTTCTGATGAGATATTCTGCTGCCTGCCAAGTCTGTCCAAACCTGGACCTCACAGCATTTAAACTTCAGGTTTAAACTTCAGTTTCATATGCTAAATACAGGGACTATATCTACATAGCTAAATATGCCTCAGTTTTAGTATACACAGGAGTTGCTAAGTTTGTAAAGAAACATATAGGAAGTTATTTGTGCAAACTAAACTTTGTGAAAAAAGCCTTTCTGTGAAGACATCTAGTTTCAGACTCTTGAAAAAGGTATTTAGGCGACAATTTCGTAGAACTTGTAAGAATATAAGTTCTGACTGAATTAGAACTTTCTGCTAATGAAATCATACATAACTGCCATGATGATAATACATGTAGCATTTCAGTTTTTCAAGATCTTTTTCTATGAAAATACTCAACATTTAACGACCAAATTTGGAGTTTTCCAAAGCTTTTTAAGGGTTTAACTTGTACTTTCTGTCTGACACTAATATTGATTGCTTTTAAAATGTTAAACAATCCGTACAAAATTAAGTATGGTTTCTGTAGTCTTGGTTTTGCATTGGCATTCGTATCTTTCCATTTTATAGTAATGACATTTGTTAGACTAGGTATCAGCCTTTATTAGTTCTTTCTAGTCACTTCCTATTCCTTAGAAGCTACTGTATCCTACTTGGACCTTTAAAATTTGGTCCACCTATTCACAAAATGCATTTATTTCTTATAGTTTTAGGATTTGTAGGCTAAACATTGAGTATGGAATAAGGGAGGGGAGGTTATTTTTCTAATATTCTTTTCGAACATCTTTCTTTTAAACTCCATTTCTGCAGGTCTCTTACATATTTATATACAATAATCAAATGTGGTTTTGAAATGTAAAAGATTCTCACAAAACTTTGAAATTATTTCCTTTTACATGAAAGTATCCTGAACAGCCACCACTTGTGTTTTACTCAGCCAAGATCTTTCTCAGGTCTGAAAGGGAGAACTTTGATACTTTTCTTTCGGTACATCTGAAGTACCTCTCTGCCCGTGCACTAGTAGATCAGTAGAAGAATATCAATGTTGAGATCTGTGATGCAAATGTCAGAGAAAAATTTGCACTAAAAGCTAGTACAAAAGCTACTGCGTCTGTAGAAAGTTTCCATCAATTTGTTTCTAGTACTGTACCCTTTTCCATAAAGTTAACAGTCATTTTTATGAATCTGGAGTTTTCCACAATTAATTTCATCATAACACAAATAAGTGTAGTACTCACTCCCACTCAGAGAGAAAAAATCAGACAGGTCATGCTTACGCTTCCTCAATTGGGATTACAGAGCAGGTTGGTTACTTTTTTCTAAAGTAAGTCAAAATTTCTGTTTAACACAGAATTCAAGGGTTGCTCAAGCATTCACATACAACAGAACTAGCATTGTATATTTCAGAAAGCTGTAAATCCTAGTCCTGGACTAAGAAACAGCCCATGGGAATGTAGCTTTGGCTGGCAATGACTCTTGGGGCTGACAGTTCCTATTCTAGAGAAGGAGTAAGCAACTTCCAGCGTTTCTCCTCTGGTTGTAGACTGTGAGGTTAGTTAGTATGCTGCAGCTGTGCAGATTTTCATTTCTGATAAAACTTAGCCTGAGAGGTATTTGTTGATGATTGTCAACAATCAAATGAATTATAGATGTTGTTGGTAAACAAAATGCTGCCTTGACAAATGATGAGTTTGCTGTACTATGACATGACTGCTATGTCATTCAAAGCACTGATTAAACCCATTAAAGTAAAATAATCACCATCCATTACCTTTAATGTCGTGAACTGACAACCTAGTTAAGGCAGCTGATGGTGTCAGCAAAATGATTTGTTGGTGCTCATGTCCAATGACAATAAATCACTTCGATAAATCAATGAACAGTAGCAATAAAACAATATATTTTCATTTTTCTTGACATTCAATTACAGAGTGTGTATATGGACTTATTCTTAAACACTCAGTGATATGGCAGGATTCAGCATCCACCAGCAACTAATACATATAGTTGTTGAGATCTTGTTTTGTCCAATCATGTTTTTCCCTTAGTTTTGTTTTCTACTGCATCTGCTGTTGTGATACATCACTTGTCTTACAGAGACAGATTCATTCTCAGTATAGAAGGGAGAAAATTTATATTCTTTTTCACTACATCTGAAGTTTCTTCTTCTAAATAAGTTTCTATAGGTGTTGCATTTTTTTCAACACTTCCAGGATAATGGTAGCATTTGTGGGTTTTCTTGCTAGTAACATCTCTAGGCTAATAAAGTCTATATTTTGCCTTGCAGGATGAACAAAAAGTGAACTTAAGCATTTGATCAGCCAGAACTGAGTTCAGGCTTCTGTGCTGCTCCTGAATGAGCAGTCAATGACACTGCTAAAACTCAGACGGCAACCATCATGTTCTCTCTGTTCTGCTGTCATCAAGGCTGTGCTGAACTCCAGTCCTGGCAGGCAAAGAAAGAGTTTTGGGAGCATTGGATTTTATTTTAGAAGTATACATCTTTATCTATTTCTCTCTCTTGTCATAGATATATTTGTGTGTGTGAGTTGTTATCAAATTTGGGGCATGCATCAAAGTACCAGTCCCTGGAAGTCAATTATACAGTCCTTGAAAATCATGAAAAGAAAGACATCTCCCAAAGACTTGACATTATCATGTATTTTTATTAGGTAACACTGTTAATCTAAAGATTGACAAGGCCAGGACTCTTTCTTTTTTTTTTTTTTTTTCTTTTTGCATAAAGAAAAAGTTTAGAATACTAAAACATTTTTCTCTGGATTCCTTCCTCTGCACCATCCATGCACACGCACTGCACCAGACTCTTAAAATACCCTGAGATGTTCACAGGTCATAATTTTTTTAACATAATTCAGGTAGCATAATTCCTAGGTGGGTAATAAGAAGACAGAGATGCAAAACCAGATGGCTGTGGATCCTCTGTACTGAGCCCTTATATCATTCATATGCCCCGAGTCTCTATTTCGTTGATCTTGATTTGTTTATATCACACTTGTGTTGTAGAAAGTTTGCTACCAGCAGGAACAAGTCTTTTCCACATGTGTGCAAAGAGAAGAAGAAGGATCTGTGGTGAAGAGGTCGAAAGCAAGCAGGTGGCACATCACATCTGCATTGACCTGTGCTTGGAAGTACAGCTTAAGTTATTTCAACATACAGGGCCTTGCCTCTAATGGCTATATTAAGCAAAATACTAAGTTCTAAAGATATATGTCAACTGTCACATTGCTAATCTTTCTTTGACTCATGTAAGTTTAAGAATCATGGCCAGCGTGCTTTTCTGCACCACTAACCTGGCGAGGTCACCCAGCTGGGTACATGGGGTTGCACAGGTTCCCCATGTCAGCTCCTGTGCAGTACACCAAGCCTCCTCTGAAAATAAGATTCAGTTCTGATTAGCTTCTGGACCTATCTCAGTCTAAGGTAGCAATGTAATGTGGGATCCATTTCCTTGAGTACTTGCCTACTGAAGATAGAAAGATTGTCATGGAGACAAAACTTTTTGGATGTGGCTATATTGCAATGCATATGAAAGATTTTCTCATTTCTTTCTAAAACTGGATCTGTCAGTACAGAATGATTGGTCTCACTGGACATATGGGCAGTTAGAACTAGAAAAGCTGAATGTCACTAAAGGATGGTAAAATGAAGCATTTCACTGTAACTGTTTTTATTTCATATTTAGATTAGAATACAGAAAATGCAAGTGGTCAATATGAGTTACATAGTAGACACCAGAACGTGTCAAGAAATGCTCCATTTTTGATGGAGACTCTGCACTGACTTTGCAGGAGACAAAAGTTATTGATACTTATTCCAAAAGTAATATCTGCAGCAAACCCTTCTGAAATGATGACTTTCAGAACATTGTGGGGTATTTGCTGTGTAAGGGTTATTAAGAGATTATTTGAGATAACCATCTTTCCATGGTTCTGGAAAACCTCTGCAATAGCTCAAAAAACAGGCAGTAAAGCAGACTACTGTCCTGTATTGAATCATCTCCCTGGGAGAGCTTTACAAGCAGTTAAAGTTTGTAAAATGTAGAATTCACAGAGCTTTTGTGAAAAAGTTGAGTGTTCTCAGAGTTTGTATTAAATGCGAGAGACTATTTGTGTTATCATCAGTGAGAAACAGTTTCTTTCTTATAACAGTGGTTCTTTTAGCTGATTATAAACCACCCACTCTGCACATATCTGTATGTTCAACCTCATGGCCTTTTCCAGGAACTTCTTGGCACACTGGTGCCTTTCCTTGCAAAGCAGAGCATGTGCCTTTTGTCACCAGATGTGCTCTCACATAGAAATTTGCATCTTTGGGCCCTTTTTTGACTGGTTCATACTTCATCTTAGTTTATCAAGTCAGCTTCAAAATGGTCAGAATGGGACTGGAAGCACGACCTGGAGACTGAGCTTTCTTCCTTTCTGGCAGTGGGACACTTGAGCATCATGGATCAGTAGGTGCTCTCTCCCTGTGTCATGCTGCTGTCGCTTCTACTCTTGAAAGGAGAGGAGGGGAATAGGCTCTCCACCAGCCCTCTCTTCTGTTGCCTAAAGCTTGGATCAAAACCTGCGGGGAGAGCAGGCTCAGGTGTTCCCTTATCCTAGCTTCACCTGAAACATGATGCGAATGACCTCTGGCAAGTTAGTTCTTTTTTCAAGTCAGGGCTAAAATCAAACAATTCTTCACCTTTACTGTACCTTTGGAAAGCATTCATCACTGTGTACTGCATGTCTCTGAGAACATCTACTTAAAGGATTGCTTGAATGAGGTAAAGAGGCAATTCATTAGGAAATTTGCTTTCCTACTCTCCGTTTTAAAATTTCTAGAGATCACACTCCAATATTCCTGTTATCATTGCCTTAAGGCAGTGTGTTGTGTCTTACTCGGCACAACATACTTATTTAAAATGTGTAATTTTTTCCATACGTATTAACATTTTAAATAGTTTTAAAGTTGTCTATCAAAATTACTTGCATTCAGTATATACATGAGGACACCCTATTACATGGTAGTCTGTTGTCCTCTGTGACTCAGGAAAGGATGAATATATTAGTCTTTTTTAAAAAGTCATCTATAAAATCTGTGCAATGAAATAGTTAGGTATATAAGCTTCACCCCAATCAATATTTATTGGTAAAACTGGCTCTGCATCTTATCTTTGCCATCTCTATAAACATTTCTATAGCAACCTTTACAACTGTGTCTGTTTCTTTTCAAAGCTCCTGTAGAATATTTGAAGGTGTCCTAATTTGTTAATAGCACAAATATTGGCAATTGACCACAAAGTTTGCTTCCCAAAGCCCTTCTGGACTTGCTCAGGGCTGCAGGAAATGAAAAATGAAAGACTGAGACCACACAGTTCCTGTCATCCAGCTTGAAAGCTATAGCAAACCCTGGTGATTCCTGCAATGCATCATTCAGTATTGCTGCATGAGGCTCAGAGAAGACCGGCAGATTTGGCTCATTATGGCAAGCACAATTTGAAGACATATTCTAAAATGGGGAGGGGGGCGGCAGAGAAAAAAATGCAAGCACCATCATCAGACAAACAGAGGCTTAAAAGAAAAAAAAAAAAAAAAAGCAGTGGACGGCACCTGAAGTTTTGCTAGAATTAATTAGGTTTTTGGTCACATTTTATCTCCTCACAGGCTACTGCCACCCTCAGATCAGCAGCGCGTGGAGTGACTTGTGACACAGCTGGCAGTCAGCAGCGCCTCGGGGCTCTGGCCAGCAGGGATGCTGGTTACTGAAGCATTCTCTGCTCCTTAGAGAAAGTGCACCTCGACAGACTAGGACAAAGATCAGTATAAGGGTGGTGAGGGGAGAGGAAGGTGGGAGAGAAGTACAAGCACATCCAATTTCTGTAAGTCTCTCAAGTGCTTTTCCTTTGTCTTTGACACCTGCCCTAAAGTAAATGCAGCACACTGCTAAATAACATCTTGTCACAAATACCAAAGCAATGATTACATTCTGACTAGGTTGTTAAAGTAATTTTATTTCACACTTGTCTATTAAGGTACAGTAAGTAACTAGACGACAAAGATGATCTTCCAGGAAGAGAATGAGAGGTTCTTTCAATTGTCCTGTTTTTTAAATATCTTGCCATTGACGCCACCAGAGTGCTGTACTGCAGTCATATAATAAAACAGAACAAAGACCAAAATCAAAACCAAAAAAATTCCCCAAAATAACAAAAAATAAAGGCTTTCCCTTTGTTAGGAGTACATTCTGTGTCACTGCTCACCAACAGTTTATCAAACAGATCTTCCATTTTTTCAGCTCAGGATATGGTGTTCAAAACTTGGTTATTTTTTTTTGAGGGGGGGGGTGTAGGGTGTGGGGTAGAAGGACATATTAATACGAAGTTATTAAAAGCATACTTCCTGTGACTTACTGGGAAAAAAATAAGTAAAACTTACATTTCACCATAAAGTTTGCTGTTTTGATTAAAAGGTAAACGTTTTTGATTTTATTTCCTTATAAGGCTCCTCCACTTGCCAATAATCTCAATTTATACCTTCATCATACTTTCATTTCTCCCATAAGAAGAAAGCATTCAAGACTGGGAAACTGGTATATATTGAGAATATATTTGTATTTGAGTTTTGAATTTGTAAATTGCAAAGATTTACCAAAATATCAGCAAGATGCAGAGCAAATTAATTATCAAGTGAAAATACAGAGATAACCAAAGTTATATACACATATATATACATCCTATCTTGCAGAATGTCCTCCAGTATAGCTTTTATATTAGAGCTGTATTGAAATATCTCTGTTACTGGAGCTAAAGAGCACATTTACCTTTCTCACGGCTGTAGCCAAACGGTCACCCATAGACTCTGCGAAGTCTATCACATTCTCATTATTTGCACTAGTCCTGGCAGGTAGACGCCATTTACTGTAAAGGCAGAAGGAGGAAGGAGAAAGAGGATAGTTCCAGAGTATATGGCTCTCTGAAAAACTTCCTTCAGCAAATCTAGCCTTGTCTGTGTAAGATGCTCCTGACATCCTAGCTGTGGTGCTAGGGCAATGCAGCTTAGACATTTCAAAATTGCATTTCTTGCACCACTTGATCTTTGTTGTTGGGAATTTAAATTCATCAGAAAGTTAATAAACCAATGCTGCTGTGGCGTGGACACACGTCCCACCGAGTCATCCGTGCATCTGGTCAGTCACTTTTAGTAGGGGCACACTTCTGTGACATCTTCAGTGAGCGAGGTTCATTTATCAGAGCCTGGAGCCTGTCTTCACTCTGGCTCAGTCCTCAGGAAAATGATTTCTGTGATAGAGCCTGATGAACAGCTGTTACCAGTGTGGGTGTGCCACAAGGCACTGCTTACAACCTGTGGTTACAGAAAGCATTTTGCTGACGTTAAACAAATTGCCGAAAGAAACCAACAACTGTCTCGTTCTCCCCAGGAAAGGATATGATTTCTCTTGTCTGAAAAAAGTTGTGATTGGTAGAATGTTCTGTCAATATAAAGAACTGCATCAGTGTATTCTCTATCTTTGCATTAACCAGAAAAAAAAAGTATGTGTTTTTTTTTTCTGACCTTTGATTTTTCACTGTTTTTTTTTCCTAAATAATCAGCATGAGTTACAGTATTTGTGTTATTATCTCATTCCTTGCAGAGTCTTGTCCAGTTGAAACATTTACAAAATTTATAAAGCACAGGGGCTCTCGTGCCAAATGCTTATTTATAGAGGAAGCCACATTATCTGTCTCAATTCACACCAGGTTATGTTTTCTTTTCCCTGGTGGCTATTTTGTCATACCACTCCAAGAGCAGGGAGTAGCAAACAGTCAAAGCAAAAGGCTTACATATCAAGCCCAAATCCTCTTCTAATTTCTTCCAAGGTGCTTGGCAAGTGTTTGCAATCATGCTCAAGGACAATCAGACTTGATTAGGAAAACTAGTTGTGTCCAGACTCTGACATGCCGTGGTTGAGGGCTGGGGAATGCAATACAGATGTGGCCCAGATTTCCAGCAGGCTTTTCTGATGACCAAAACCTTTAGAACTTTTTTTTTAATTATCAGGAATTGCATTAGCACAAAGGAAAGTTGATTGTAACCCCTCCATCCAACCCTGTTCCTATTTCTGTAATAAGAGAAATTTTCAGAAAACAAATGTATTCATGGCATGAAAGAAGCATAATGGTTGAGGAAAGTCAGAGAGTCTGATTTTTTTTGTTGTTTTAATGGATAACATGGATTATTCTGTACCTGTTTTACTCTGATGGTTATCAAAACATATTGAGCTCCAAGGAACAGCATGACAGTAAATGGATTTGTCAATGACATCCTTAGTACTCTTGACTCAGGAGAAGTCCTTAGGTCTCCATGCAGAACACCACAGATAATAGAATATGATTTTGTTTCCACATATATTTGTTTCAAATATATTTGAATTCTGCATTGTGCTAAAGCTCAGTTATTGGGGGTTGCTATGCTCAGCTAGGAAGGACAGCTCTTGGAAACTGAATTTTAAATACGTTTCTGTTGTAACCACTAGAAACAACTTACTGCATCGTAATGAGAACTGGAACATTACACCATGAGGAGGCATTCAAAGTTGGTGCAGAGTGAAGCAGATTTCTGCAAGACCCTTGACTTCATAATTTCTCTGAAATCTCTCCTGTCACACAAGAGAGATACATGATACCCATCCAGCATTGTTTCATTGTGATGATGTAACAACTAAGTACAGGAGCCTGCAACTTGGTAAACTTGTTAAAACAAATCTGTGGTGTGCAAACATAAAATGTGATGTAAATCAAAAGTAAAAAGGATTTTAATTCAAACAATATTCACAAAGAAAACTCATGAGTATTCTGACTGAAGGTGCTTGTTTGGCTATCTTGAAAGGTATCTCTTAAGTTCATGAACTGTCCCGGTAGCGACACCAGAATGGGCTGAATCCTGCTTCAGAAATTGCAAAGATGCTGTAGCAAACTGGTATCATTATTCATGCTTGTACTTAGTAGATTATAGCTACACATACACTGTCTTTATCATTATGTTTAAGTTTTGCAGCCTCTTTAACCTAAGTAAATCAGTGAAATACTTTCACCATCCTCCTTCTATGCCTCCGTACTAGGTCCCACGTGCATTTGTGATTTAATTAATGGTTCCCTTAATTAATCATTCTGTGAAAAGCCTGAAGTTTATTTGTTTCTAATGTATGCAGTCCCTGTGGTTATTAATCAATGAAGAAATAAAAAAATAAATAAATAAAATGAAAAAGATAAAATGATTCTGCAATTATAATGTAGCAGTGAGGCAGTCAAAAAAAACCCCAATGAATGCTAGAAGGCACTTTATTATGAATTGGCAATAAATAAAACAGTAAAACTTTTAAATCTCTGGAATCCTTCTAAGATTACATCCTCTTACATTATAAAAGGGATTTAGTACCAGTGAAAAACACACTGCAAAATGATGCTGCCTTCATGCAAGATGGATGTGCGGTATCAGCAGTGAGCACTCCCACACTATTTAGGTGTCAAATGGTCTGTAGGCTTGTAAAACTAAACGGGTTGTTTGTGAAGAAAATCTGTTTGTAAGGGTGCCACAACTGTAGTAAGTCAGCCCAGGAATGGCTCTGATGCCTTTCCTGATGCCTCCAGGAATCTCTTCTGCAGCAAATGGTTGTAACACTCTCCTTACTGTGCTATACCTTTTTTTCCTCATAGAAATCTTTGCAAGTTTTTGGGGAGTTGTTCCCTGTCTTTTCCCAATTGCTGACATGAAGATTACTCATTCCTAGGCTGTGCTATGGACACAGATGTTCTCAGCACACCAGTGCATCCCACTGTCTCTTGAGCCTGCGATGACAGTAGGTACTTCTATACAGTAAATGGGTAGAGACACTGCCTAGTCCTTTGGCAGTGTCTCGTTGGTCCTCTGGATTGTTCACATCCATTTGTAGTAATTCCTGTAGTCAAGCTAAAGTTCTTCCATGTTTTCTTGCCACTGGTGACATTCATTTAAATATTTTGACTAAGGGAGACTAGAGTCCCAAAGCCTCCACTGCTGCGCAGAATCTATAGCTGCCTCATATACACCAGTCCCATTGTAATTTACCTTTTGCATTTTTTCAAGCACCACTTTAGACCAGACCCTACCTCTGCGCACAGTGTCTCCCAGTCATTGACAGCTCTGTAGCAAACGGTATGCTTTATACAGTATTCTGTAATCTGATGTAAACTCTAAACAAGATCATATTTTATTTTGTGCAGCTTTTAGCCACAGCCTGCTCCTGCCAGCTGGCCTCAGAAGACTTATTTTCCATCACCTGCAGTTGGTCACACTTGCCCAGTCTAAGATTGCTGCTTATCATTGTTCTTTTAATGATATTGCATCTGGCACCACAATCCAGCTGGAATCAAAACAGTCATTCATTTAATAGTATAGCTGCAAATATGGCAGCTGAATGATAGGTGACTGACTTTGGCTGTGCATACGCTTTGAGAGTCCTTGCTTTTACTGAAATTGCACTGCAGACATTGTCCTCTGAACTAAAGCCCTCTACATCCCTGGTCTGTGTGTGCACTGCTCACTCCTTTCTTCCTGAAATAGCTGCAGCATTGGGGATTACAGATGGCTCTATTTCACATTCTCCTTGCGCCTCTCCCTCTCTCGTTCTTCATGGTTGTGTTTAGCTTAAACCTATTTCTTTGCACGGGCTTTGTGGTTTTTGTTTTTGTTTTTCCCAAACTGTGGTTTTGCTGTCTTCTCTAATCACTTGGGTTTCCCAAGTGGGCTGGCAGTAATTGAAGGAAGGTGCCTCTCTGGAGGGAGAGCATTGCTCTCAGCAAAGTCTTCTGTAGCTGGTACCCTAGGTTGGTAGGGAATCATATCCAAAACTGCATGTAAATGAGAAAGTTTTTACTTCTGAAGTTTAAAAATCTTGCTACTTATTTTCATGTAAGTACATGGTAAGTCTCTTCTGCTTGTTTGGGATGACAATGCTTATTCAATGCTTCTATCGGCCATCTGGTGTTTCAGTTACTGTTCTCGGCAATAGCGTCTATCTTACTTCTCCTTTTTTTCTTAACAATGTGATGGTTTACTGCCACACCCCTCCCTTTCAGTCCTTTATATTTTAGCAGCCATCACTAGTTCTGTATACAGACCTTGTTTTCCTCGAACTTATGTTTGTGTCAGATTCTTTGTTAGAAATTCACCATGGCCAATGGTCTGAGTCATTATGTGCTAATCACCTTCTCTGCCTTGCTGTGTATTTCACTAGACTGCCTCCACTACATTTCACATAGCACATGTTGCCTCATAAAGCAAGAGGGTTTCATGCTGGTAAATCCAAGTTGCTCTTTATTTAGCGATTCATTTCAGAGGTGCTGCATATGCAGCAGAGACTTCACCCACAACATACAGGTTGATGTCATGGTTCTTCCCTCAAATTCTTCCTCCTTTTTTTCATTTTATGCAATTCAGGTGTTAACAGGGAGAATACCTCTAGGGCAGAGACAGTAGTTTAACCTTTGTTTTCTCTGAGTATTTAGTACTTTTGCAAACAGTATGCTTACTCTTGCTAGGAAAGGCTGTTCACTATGCACCTGGACAACAGCCTGAGCCTATGCCAGACAGGCAGCCATCCTGATGAATATCACATCAGTGCAAGTGTGCCTCTAGAGTTGTATGACTGTTATGTACTGGTTTTCTGTTCTGGGAAAATTTTCCTTCTCTTTTCCCACCTACTGAAAAAATCCACCTTTTTAACAGGAATAGGATTTTAAAATCTATTTGGTGGGAGGGAGTCTGGATGCTGGACTGGGATATAGGAAGCCTGGGTTCAGTCCCTAGAGCTGCTGAAGAACTTCAGTGACCTAGTCCAAGACATGTATACCCACTGCTTACTAGTTCTCCTCTGTAAGGTTGTTCCTAGTCATCACTGTCTGCTTTACCTTTTGTAAGTGGTTTGGATTAAGCGGTGGCATTCTTTGGGTACTAGAGAAGTGAAGTCTCAATACTGGCCCCTTCAGCTTTGTACAAACTGTGCCCAGACTGAAAAAAAAAAAAAAAAAATCAGCCCAGACTGAGGAGGGAACAAGTTTTTCAGGTGGGGTGGGAGCCTGACAGAGCTCAGGGGACTGAGCCAGCGCCACGGAGAAATTTTCTGTGTGCACACGTTGTGCAAAAAATGATGACTGCTCGTTTGACCTTGTTTCCTTTGTGCACGTCAGTACTGCCCTCCTCAGCCTCAAAAGTGAATGTTGAAAATCTAAAACAGTATTTTTAAAATGTACTTTAGATATAGCAGAGAATTTAACAAAGCTTGTGAGATCCACAAGCCCAAAAATGTTTGAAGAAATTTGACATATTGAAATTTTAAGCCACAAGTTTTAAGGAAGCATTTAATACAAAACTATAATATTTGTTACGTATGCAATGCAATGTTCACTGATCTCAGGGCCACAGTAAATGAATGCTATACAAATAAAAACATTTTTTTTTAGTGATACTGCAAATGAGAAGTACTTTTCACCCCATTTTAAGGCACGGAAGTTAAGATGCACATGAGTATAGAGATTATGCATAAGGTCTGTGATAAGTTTTATTATTCTGTGTCTTACTCAGAAATGTAAGCCAAACAGGAGGGAAAGGGAGGAACGAAAACACAATATGGTGGCTCGAGCAGTGTTAATAAAACCATATATCTAAGAATTTAAATCTTTTTTTTAAACTAAATGTTGAATTTGGTTATACTGACCATGCATTTCTTTTTTTAATTGCAGTTGTAGAGTTTATGTATATCTTGAAATGAGAAGTTTAAAAAAGGGTCAAAAAAATGGCAGAGTTCATGTCGACTTTTTTTAATATATGTATATACATTTTGTGTTCAGCTACATTGTCTATGTTTAGTTATTTGCAACTTTTCTTTGATCACCTGGAGAAGCCTCCAGTCTTATTCAACCCTTTACTATTTTTTTTTCATTTTGACTATTAAAAAAAAAAAAATGATACTGCTGTCACAGAAATAGATGCAATATAGCAACCTATAAAAATATAAGTTGTGCCAAAGTAGTGAAAACTGTCAGACCTGGGAAAAAACAGGGAGGTGGGTGTAGCCATATGTAGAGAGCTGCTTCGGTTTCATCACTTTCAACAATTCAGTTCATTATTCCTTATTGTGGATAATCAATGGGCAGAAAAAAATTAAATATGCAGTTTTATTTAACAGAAATGTTTTGAAGACATATGGAATTCTTTGTGAATAATTCATGCTCTTTAAGATCAGAAGTGTTGAAACAAAAAAAAAAAAGGTGGGGAATTCTGCTGGGATGTGCCAGTTTAGAAACAAAGAAGCACTCTTGCTACATGTAAATGCAGCTGAAATAGGATGGCTGTAACATCAGGGGAAAAAAATCTTTGCTAAAAAGTGTGTAGCAATATAGATGATCTCTTCTTCAGAAAGTAAATTATTCATTTTGTCCTTGATCAATTCCAGCTAACATGTATTTGTGGCTCACAACTGTTTCTCTAAAACATAAAAGTGACTCGCGGGGGAAAAGAAAAGTCACTCTTGGGGAAAAGAGCATCGAGAAAACCCTGCCACATTGTAGCCTTCTCCATCTTATGCCCCTACCAGGCATCTCTGATTAAATAACCCTTTCAATTACTTTGGCACTGACAAGTTATTTAAATTTTCCTTGCCTCTCTCAGTACGTTGCTCTACTTATTTTTCTTCCAGATTAGACACAAAATTGAAACGGAAAAAAAAAAAAAAAAAAAGAAATACTAGATGTGCTTTTGATTTGGGGCAGTTGAACAGCAGCGGGTATAATGTGGACTGTAGGGTGAAGGCTGGGAGGGGCGGGTGACAGCTGTCACCTCATGCAAACTTTGCCATGCTTGCTTCTGTGAGCCTGCACCAACAGAGTAATGTAGGTATTAATTTACATTTCTTTGCTACATCTGCAGAAAGAATCCCTCGTCTTGCAGTCCAAACTGAAGTCAGTAGGAATCTGCTGGTGTTTAAAAATCACTTCCCCTTGTTTGAAGAACTGTGACTTTGTGGCATACGCAAATTGTCCCCTGGCTGCTTACTGCAGGGTATGCTGAGCAGCTTGTCACTACTGAGGAGCCCCCATCAATGGACAGCCTTACAGCTTTTGTCGCATTCTAGCAATGCTTTCTGTCCTCCTCATAACAGGGAATGCACGAATCAAAGCATTCTTCAGAATTGATATTTCTGTCTGGTTTTCATGGTTCTTTGGTGACTTCTGGATCAACTTCAGATCCCTTTCATCTAACGTTTTTAACTTCTCTGAAAACTGGATGCAAACTCTTGATGTTCAGCATCCAAAAGCTGAAATACTTCTGTGAATGTTCCTATATGCAAAGGGAGCCCAACTTCCCATATGTGCACTGCCTATTAGTATATCTCCTCTTGTTCTCTGGGATGAACACCTTTGAACTCCCAGGACAAGGCACCTTTGGCTACATAGGCGTCCTGGGCTGTCTGGGACAGAATCCCAGCCCAGCCATGCTAGGCAGGCTCAAGCCAGCCAGGGCAGCTGACCTGAGATAGTTACAGGTGTAGCCCATCCCGTAAGGTCATGCTTGTTGTAAAGGGAGGAGGTTTACTGAGGAGAGGGAGCTCCTGTGGGGTTCCTCCTGCTCTTCCTCCTGCTGGGGACTACTCTGCAGTACATCACAACAGCATAGTCATTTGGGTAAGTACATTTCTGTTTGTATTGGTGGTGTTTTCATTAACTCCGTTGTACTTTCACCTACGGGTTTTCTTTCCTTTTTCCTGATTCCCCTCCCTGGCTGGTGAGGGTTCATTGGGTGACAGAACAACTGTTACAGGTTAGCCCTGGGCACAGGCTAAATACAGACGATAGGTGGCTCACAGATGTGGGGTAGAAGTACCATGTGTCCAGTTACACCCTCATGCAAGGTCATTTTTACTACTTAGGTTATAAAATGATACTTGGCTGAGAAGCCAAAGAGAACAGAAGCAAGTCAGTCTTTTAAGATACTGCTTTACCACCTGATTGTTGCTTTTTTCCAAACATATAAATAAAACTAGTTTGGTGGTGAGGTTAGTCCAAATCAAACTGTCTGAATGCTAAGTAATTTTTGGAACCACTGTAGTGTGCACTGGACCTCTTCTTTTGCATTTTACATGCATGCAGAGAAGGTCAAGCAGTGAATTAGCAGAAGCTTTGATGGTGCCAGAGACAACAACCTTCTTCAATAGGCTATAAGATAATAGGCTATAAATTATGTAAGCACTGAAATGCCAAGCAGCAAACAGCATTTCCACTGCTAAATAGGACCACCAAATTCATTAGGAACTGCTAACTCTGATGATGTATTTATTTTGAGTCTGAATGTTAACTCTTTTCCACCATCCTTCCTTTTCTTTCTGCCTCTCTATCAAATGCTGTCATTTTTTGATCATGTTCCCTTATTATATGATTGTCCATCAAACCCTGCCTCCAAAGCGCAGAAACTGTGTTTTGATTCCTGTTCAGACCAGCTCCATAAGCTGACAAATATCTAAGGCAGCTCTGGAGGAGCACCACACAGGAGTGAAATGAGTATGCAAATTTTGGTAGTAAAATGCCCCAAAGTGGAGCTGGCAACATGGCGTTCTGATCCTTTTTGTGCTGCTTAGCTCCAGACTTTCCATAAGCAGATGATGGAGAGGTGACAAAGCCAGAGACTGTTCATGCATCAGTGTATTACCTCCTGACACAGAGATACTGCAGCCTCTGGGAGATGGGAACCCCAGCTGGCCAGGGCTTTGAGCATCTGTGGTAGTGAGAAGGTCTCAACAGAGACAGAAACAAACAAACAAAAAATTAAAGATGTAAAAGGCAGATTTTATTAGACATTAAATTAGGATTTTTTTAATAGAGAAACATCAAAGTAAATAGTATAGACAGAAAAGCAACTTTAGAAGTTTTATACACAGTTCTTCCACAGCCTATGCCCTTACAAATTAATCTGTTTTTCTAGTCTTGGTTTCTGTTACTCTATAAATGGCAACAAACTCTGCCCAGCCTCTTCTGTTTCCCCAGTATCTTTCTGTTCCCTCTGGAGCTGGACTGGTTGCTTCCCATCTCCTGCTGCAGCCCCTGCCTGCGCCGCAGGCCTCCAGCTCTGGGTTGTGCTGCAGCTTCGCTGCTGCTGCCATACCTTGCGTGGTCTCAGCTTTCTGTCCTGGAGCGTACCTAGATCTTCCCCAGGGAAGACATCGTCTCCATCCTCCCTTCAAATGTCTCCAAGTCCTGTCTCCTTACAAGATCGTAAAACAACTGAAAACGAGACAGATGCTCACCAACCAATGTACTGCGTGGCCTGCACCAGCTTTTTTGCTGATATCTTCCACCAGCAGTGATATTGTTTGTGGTATCTGGCATGCTTTAATTGAGCCAGCTTGTGGCAGTGGGCATTACAGTCCTAGGAAAAATAAGTGTAATCCTATGCAAAATAATTTAATGCAGTACCCTTAGGAGGACATACAGCTGCACTCAACTGGAAAGTCTCATTCCCAATGGCAAGTTTTGAGCCGCTTGGTTTCAGGGAACAAAACCACCTCATTAGTACCCAAGTCTAGGGAGTCTTTTAGAAGTTGCAGCATCCTTAGAAAGGGTAGGATTTTATATGCAAACTTGTTTTTACAGTTTTGCAGAGGCTATGGCCGGATAGTGTTCTGCTAATACAGTTGTTAGACACGCAAAGGCAAGGAGTGCCAAATATGCAAAATACTATCATCCTTTATTGACAAAATGTCCATTGAGTCTATGAGACCAAGTAAAAACTGGGCTAAAACAAACCCCAAAAAAGCGTAAATATTAACAAACAAAACCCCATAGTCTAGTACAGTAGTTGGTCTCTGTTTAGGCCTGGCAAATGGCATGAACATTAGGTACATAGCAGGACTCAGGGGCAATTGCAGGGCTCTATAGGGAAATGTAGTAGTTCATATACTGTTTCTATACAGGCTGTTATCAGCACATTATTTTGCAAAACCACTAAAATTCAGTGAATCATTATCAAATGATAAAAAGCATGAAGTTAAAATACATCGGAAGTACCCCATCAAGTCATTTGCCTCTGAACACTTTACTTGCTAAGCCTTTTTCTTTCAGGGAATGCTGCGGTTCCTAAAAACATGTGTCTCCATTTCATGACCACACATAGTTTTTAGGACAAACTAGTTCTGCCAAACAAAAAAGCATCTTTTTTGCATTTTTCACTAAAAAGAGATATTTTGTTAAAGCCTCCAAAGCAAAAAAGAATTTGGAAGTTAATTTCTCTACCAGTCTGAAAAAAGAAACCATTAAAAGAGCATGCCATGTCCTATGCACTGTGTTTCTGTGAGAGAACCTAGAGCAGGCAATGTGTATAATGTGTTTCATAGCTGAAGTTTGCTCTGATGATTTCTATGCTTGTGATAATTTGCTAGTTATATTGCCTAAAGCACGGCTGTGGTTGTTCCATATCTTAGTTCAGGCGGTCTTGCTTCCTTTTTCTGCAAGTAAACTTGAAGTGAATGGCCAGGGAAAAAACTTTTTCCCTTGTTTACTCCATGCACCAAGAGATCAGAGATGGCCTTTCAGTTATAGGTGCTCAGAAGTAGATTAACTTAACAAAGGAGAAGGAAAGAGAAAATACTATGCATTTCTTCAAAACGAAGCAGTCCCTTGCCAGTGGAAGCCCCTAACCAAGGGACATTCTCAAGCAAGTATCCAAGTTTAAGCATGAGCTGTCATTTTGGTATGCATGAAACAATTCAAATGCATAAAATTAGACTTGTACTTGGCAAGCAATGACTTCAACTCTTAGTGATGAACCACTGTCCTTACGTGAATCTGGAGGCAGTAGAGATATATGACTCAAAAGCTAACTACTAGAAAGTTTCTCCCATTTCTAGAATTATCAGTACTGGTATATTTCAGTGCTGTAACTTCTATACAAGACATTAGGTACGTCAGAGAGAAAACTCAGGAGGTTAACATAAATAAAGTATTCCAATTAACGTAGTAGAAGGTCCTCAGCCATTGTAGAAAGCTTATTCTTTTTAAGTCAGGACTGGCCATTGTAGGGTCTCACATGCCTAAAACTGGTGACAGGTTCACACCAAGGATCTGCTATTCTATCTCAAGGAGTGGCCATAAATGGACATCTAAAGAAGAGGAAGAGCAGGCAAACTTATGTGACACCTTCCCCTAATATTCTCTCAGCCTCCAACATCATACAGCTCTGGGGATTTCCAAAGTCTCTCGTTGCTTGTTCATTTAACAACCCTAAATCATCTCTCTTTCAGGTAGTCATCCAATCTTCCCTTGAATCAGTGTCCACTCTTGCACCTACAATATACTTAAGAAGGAATTATACAGATCTGCTATCTGTTGTGTTAAAAACCAACTCTCCTGGCTTCATTTGATGCCCTTTAGTTCTTGGAATGAAAAAGAAGATAAAAAAGTTAATTCTCATCCATCACTTCCATGCCACTCCTTATTTTGTAGACTTGTACCAAATTCTTCTAAATCAGCTCTTTTTTTCTAGCCTCTTCACTTTGACCCTTGTGTCCTAGCTAGTTTTTTGTCCAGGTTGGAATTGTCCTATTTGTCCTACAGCTATTTGGCTTCCTTAGAAATCTTTGATGAAGGATTTTGTCAAAAGCCTTTTGGAAATACAAACAGACTATATCAACTAGATCCTCCTTTTCTGCAAGGATCTGTAAGGCAGGATTTCCCTTTGCAGTTCCTCACAACTCTGGCATTTCTCCATGCTCTGTAGCTGCATCGTTTATTGCAGTTTCTGCTAATTTGCCCAGTGTTGCCGTCATGATTACAGGCCTGTGATTCCCAAGGTCTCCTTAGGACCTTTTCTTAAGGATTGACATTACACTCATTCTTTAGATTGAAGACATTTTAAGTGGTTAATATGCTTACATACTGCTGTTAGTAACTCAACTACTTGACTCTTGAGTTCTCACACCTCCCAGGTGACTGCCATGTGTTTTTTTGTAATAGGCTACCACTCATCTGGAGCTGAGGTTAGTTAACCAGTGCCAATGTAATTGTATTATCCGCCCTCACTGCCTTTCTGATTCCTCTCAGTAGAGCAGTCACTATCACCAGCCTTGTAGGGCAGTCAGTATGAGATGCTTCCTAAGGGATATCCTTATTGCTAGAGGGTCCATGGGCGCAGACCAGTGTGATCGCTTCCCACTCTGCCTGTTCTAATTATATCTCTGGAGCTGATAATCGTCTACAAGAGTCTCCCCATCCTCTTCCTGGGAAAAAGCATTTAAAAATAAATGGAAGGAAAGTTGAGTGCTGGACTTTTCTTTGCATCAGGCCTGACCCTGCCCCACGCTGTGCCATAGTCAGTTCTTTTTGAAGGTGGTATCTGGCTTCAGAATTAGGTTGAGCTGAGAAGCTAAATGCAGTTGGGACTGTGGGATCTATTGTTTCAAGCTTTTTGCAGAATGAGGTGGATTCAGAGTTTTGTACCTGATAAATATTTGTTGGGTTTTTTTAATGAACCTGGCACTCTAATCTCATCATGGGATCTGAAGACTAAGCAGAAGCAAACAGTATTTACTCCTCTGCCTTGTCCTTCTGCCAGAAATGTGCCACACTGCCCTCTGACAGATCAGTTAGAGACAAGAAGAAAAGGGATGAAACAGAACCTATTTACAGATGCAAGGCTTAACTTTGTTGCCGTCACCTTCACACATGGCAGAAATGTCACCCTCTCCTACACACGTTGGAGAATATTCCCTTCAACAGCTGTGGTCTGTCAGTGACGAAAGCCAGAGTTAGTAGTAGGGTGTGAAAGTGTGAATATTGGCCATGATCAGCCTTGGGAACTTTTTTTCTGCTGGAGTTGGCATGCTTTCTGCCCAGAAGCTGGATGACTTTCTGGTAATCTGTGAGCTGATGCTAGCTTTAGATTTGGCCAAGTATCCTATCTTAAGGGTACATTTGGGCTGGGTTTCTATTTCCACAAAACCTTTATAGACCTTTATAGTGGTTCATGTACCTTGATTGTTACTGATCCTTTTTTTCTTTAGGCATATGTGTGCCTACTGTTATTCCAGTATGGCAGGGTTGCATAATAACTGTGCAGAGGCTAAAGTGTTTTGGGTTTGTTTTTTTTCCCCAGAGAGTCTCTTTCAGTCATTTTCTTCCACAGGCAAAATTCAGTCCTCTTCCCACAGTTCAGTGTCACTGCTAGCATTTGGTAAAATCACTCCTATAATGAATTTGAATTGAGATATATTAAAGTGACCAGTGGCTTAATGGCTCAACTGTAACTACTCCTTGAATTGGCTCCTGGGTAATAAGTGAGGTAAGAATAGCTCCTCATCTTGTGTGCCACACTACCTGAGGTTTCTGCAGGCAATCATTATTACATGCTACTTCATACACTGTTTGGCAAGATAATGCCTTGCAATTAGGCCTTAAAAGCAAGTGATGGAAAGCTCTCCATAAAAGCTGATTATATTAGAGCCCAGCAGCACATCTGTACCACCATTCTCTGAGATTTGTTGCCTTTTTGTTGTTTTACTGTTTCTGCTCCGATGCAGAGGCAAGCTGTTTATCCAGACTGCTGCAGGCCAAATCTTCAGCAGTGGTGCCCTGGCATAACTGCACTGAAGTCAAGGGAAACATAGTCTGGATCCTTCTCACTTATATCCCTTCGTGTTCCATGATGTTAGTTGTATCCTATTGGTACGCATTCATCTTCAGCTGGTACAAATAGCATGTCAACATTAATGCAATGGATCTGTTGTTGGAATCAGGTTTGCTTGCATAGATGATGAATAGCGGCTGTGGGAGATAGCACAAAAATAGAGAACTTTGAGAGTTTAGTGAATGTCAATACAGTTCAGGAATAAATCTTCACTGACCCTTATGGTTACGCTGCCATGCATGGAAGGCATTGACAGCTTAAACTGGTCCCAACAGTAGCCCCATATCCTGAGTAGACAGAAACTGTTTTGCTCATGCAGAGTAGCTAACAAGCATAACTGGCTCCTGAGGATAGTACTGCAAGCCCAGGTTTAACAGATTAGGCTGGGGTGGGGAATCTATAAGGAAATTTTCAGCCTTCCTGCATTCTGTAAGAGGGCATCCATATGTGGCCAGGAGCCTTCTTTCTAATTCCCAAAGCTGCTGTGGTTTGGGAGGGTGCAAAGCAATTTTCTTTTTCTTTGTATTTAGACAAGCAACAGTAATCTCCCTGAGGCTGGAAACTCTGTGCTCTCTTTCCAAGGGCATACCACATGTTATTTTGTAAGCAGAGGCAAGGTCGCTTTACTCACATGCAGGACAATCAGGAGTTATATGAGTAACATTGGTTAGCACTGAGCACGAACTGATGAGCCCTAATGAGCTTCCTGCTCAGCTTGGAGCATATGCAGTACAGGCTTGTGTAAAATACTGTGTAGATACTTTTCAAGAGATACAGTACGAAACCTCACCTGCGAGCTTTTTGGTCTCCAGGCATTTTGAGCTTCACCTGGGATAGCAATAATTAGGCAAGGTGTGGTCTTCACTTGATTTGGCAGTGTTCAATACATTGTGTTTTTGCCTTTGCAGTCCATCTTAAATACAGCAGGGAAAGGTGATCATGAAAGGTAAAATAGTCTTGCAGCCCTCCACAACCAGTTTGGGTTTGGGTGGTTGTGCCTAAATTGTTGTCAGCTTGGTCCAAAAGGTACTTGCTTTTTTTCATCTCGGATAGATGTAACACAACAGGATGTGTTAGTTGCTGATAAATCAGATCATGCTAAGCCATGTCATGTGAGTCAAAAGGATAAGGAAAACTGTAGTAGAGGTAAGAAAAGATTATAATGTGATGGAGTATGGCTTTTCTTTCTGCTTCAAGTTTACAGTGTTCAATAGATTTAAATCTTTTTGGTTATCTAACAGTTCTCCTCTAACCCATCAGTGAACCGTATTCCAGCTTTGTTGTAAGGGTGGCAGTAGCCAGAAGAGCCTTTTTCAGTGGAAGACGTGTAATCCATCAGAGTGTGCGGGTGGGCAGGCTGACAAAAGTCTGTTAGAAGGTGTTTTTTTTTTCCTAGGCAGGTCAGGATCTTCTGGTACGCTGGCTAGGCTTCAATTTGGGTAGCTATACATCTGTTGGGACGTTAAGTGTGGCTTGTAAATATTTGAATCTTTTGAATAGCAACTCCTATGTAAATGTCAGGTGCAATGGAGTTTGAGACGAGAGGAAGTGGAAGTGTCATCTGACATGTGAGGGGGAACCTCAGTGCTTCTCTGTCCTTCCGCAGGCTTCACCCAATAGATGCCAGTGGGTTGCCCAGGGCACAGGCAGCAGTGTTGCTTCTCCATTGCCAGGTCATAGCTGGATGTGTACAGAAGCACAGTGCAGATGTCAAAAGTGGCTGCAGGTGGGCCAGGGGGAGATCAGGAGTCCTATGTGTGTGTTTGCTGTGTGGGGCTCCAAAGCATAGCTTCCTGGCTTAGGCACATCACTGTGGGGATACACCTGTGCACAGACCTGTGCCTCCCTGGGCTCTGCTTCCAGGGATCCCTGCTCTGCACCCTGGTGGATACACCTGCCACCAGGCTGTGACTATGCCATTATTTCCCCTGACACTTAACCAGCATCATCTGTAAAATGATGCTAGAGGTCTTTCTGTGCTGTAGAAGTGGGGACAAAAATGGGCATTAGAACTGTGAGTCACTTTCATAACATTGTAATGAAGACTATAAAGCACAAGAGAGAGATGGAGAAGCTTCTTTTTCATCATCTGCAGAATCTCATTTGTCTACCTGCTGTTTCTTTCCTGTAAGAGCAATGGCAGGACCTCATTCTTCTCCTCCTTTTGCAGAGAGCTGTGACAGACCTGCTCCCTGTGCACTGAGAGCACTTGCAGGCAGATCAAGAATCAGAGGCTCCTCTCTGTCACCTTTTCATGCAATAACCTGCTTCCTGGCAAAAAAAAGTGTCAAAGGAAAACTATTCCAAGGAGGAATATATCACTGGACAGTCTTATAGCACCAACTCAAACTTGCTGAAGCAACTGGAAGCTGCTCCTTTTTTATTTTGCCAGGACTCCAGTTGCATAAAGATCTAGACATGCCAAGCTTTCCTTTGAATGCTCATTTGCTTACATTTAAGTGCATGTGTCACTTTTCACTATTTTATATGCTAAGGGGCAGATTCTGAATTTTTTAGTCACGTTTGGCAGACCTTTATTCCATAAATAATCTTATTAACTTCAGTGGATCTGATTGTGGAAAACAGTACTGTTCAGCAGCTGAGGAGTCCCAGCAGGAAGAGTGGAAGAAGAAAATGGCTGCCAGAGATCAGATCGATATTTAGGTTTTAATGTAGCTCCACATCAGTCACTGATCACGGTAAAATAATTTCTTTAATTTGCTGTAAAAACTTCAACAAGAGTAGGAAGAACCTTGGATGTCCTTCTAAGGAAGCTTTAAAACAAAGGTGTAGTATTCATTCTCTCTGTATAGTGTTAAAAAAAGATTTGGTGGGTGACTCTTTCACTCCTAATTATCACCTCAGGCGGCTTATTTAGCCTACATGTCATGAAGGTAAGAAGTATATAACACACTGTAACTCTTGCAAAGTAATTGATTCACTTTTTTAGACTTTCTTTATCAATATTAATAACCTACACTAATTGCACAATGCTCTCATTTTTTTTCCTCCTTTTTCTTCAATCTGCTACAGGGATTAGTTCATCATTTGCATCTTCTTTAGAGGCCTTAACAAATGTTAATTTGTCATTCTTACCTTTTTTTTTGTATTTTGTGTGAGAATGAAATTAATTTCCCGGAAGGATATTTAGTGTCTTTCATGTATCAATCAGGGCTGAGCTCTTCCTTTTCTCATGCAGAGATGGTTTCTCCCAAGCTATATGAAGTCAAGAAAAGAGAAGATACAGTTTTACATATCGCAGAGTACCTTGAAAATAAGGACGTGAGAAGTAGAAAGTTAAGTGACCTATGTTATGCTGTAAAGGTATTTTCTTTAATGTATTTCAATGCCTGAAATGCTCATCCAGTCTGAATGAATTTCAGCAAACTTAGTTGTTGGGGCCAAACAACAGATTGTTAGCACTGTCTATGGGCAGGTTGTAAGTACTAAAGGAGTTAAGCAAGTTTTATCTTTACAGATATCTCTGTACTTCAATCCTTGAAATTCCTCATGTATGCTCTGCCAGGCTGCTCTCTTTCTTTAACAGGAGATGCTAATTACATGACATGTTGTGGAGGCATCATTAGGGTAAAATTTCTTTAATTCATTTTATTTCATAATAAATTGTACTTGAAAGTATTAATGGCCTCTCAAATTTCAATGGCTAAGAAGTTTAAATTTGCTGCTAAACTGCATAGCTTCCTGGATGATAGACTCATGAACTTGGAAATAGTGGTCAGGAAGCATCGCCAGCCTATTTTTTTCATGCTGACAGACATTTCTCCTTTATTTATGGATTAAAAGCTAGTAGCTGAATAGTATATTGGTAGCCATGCTCAAAAGCGACTTACAGTGTAGGTTTCAGAAAAGTGTGAATAGTCAGTCCCTATTTTAAACATCCTAGGGAGATTTTTTTTTTTTTTTTTTCTGAACCATAAGTAGAATTACAAAAGAATTCAGGTGGAAAAGGGACCTTGGGAGGTTTTTGATCCCACCTCCTGCTCAAAGCGAGGTCAGCTGTGAGGTCAGTCTGGGTTGCTCAGTGGTTTATTCAGTCTGGTCTTTTAAACCTCCATGGAAGGAGACAGCACAACGTCTCTAGCAACCTGTGCCACTGCTTGACTGTCCTCAAGGTGAAAAATTATCTCTTTGTAGCCAGTCTGAATGTCTCTTGTTTCAATTAACGTCTGTTGCTTCTTGTTCTCCCACCCCACACCTCTGCAATGAGCCTGGGTCCACCTCTTGATCACCTCCTTGTAGGTGCTAGGGACTGCTGTTGGGTCCCTTCCCCAGGCGGAACAAGCCCTGATCTTGCAGCTTCTGCTAAGAGGACAAGAGCTCCTGCCCTGACCAGCTTGATGACCTTCCCTGAATAACCCCCAGTTAAATGACATCTTTCTTCTGCTGATCATCCCAGACTGGATGTCGTACTTGTCAACGTGATCTAACAAGTGCTGAGTAAAGTGGAATAATAACTTCCCTCAATCTACTGGCAGATCTGCTTTCCAGCCAAGCAGTTCTCAGCCTGTATCACTGCAGGGGGTTTGACCTCCTCAGTTTGGGTGCTTTGCATTTGTCCCAGTTGGATTTCATGAGATTCTACTGGTACTGTAGAATGTTCACAATGTGAACAATGTACGGTTATTGTTGTCCATAGGCAGGTCTACTTGACACTACAGTTAGGCAAGGTTTCTTTTGCCTCATATCTCTGGCCTTCAGATATGCTTCACTGGCTGGGAAAGACGTTGGGGAAGAATATACGATGCGGAGTGTGATTTAGGCAAGCTTCAGTGTCTCTTAGGCATTATTTTTGGTCTAGTCAAACCCACTCACGGACAGTGCAAAGAAAAAGTACTTCTATAACTGCGTCTACAGACATGTGATAGAAGCCTAGCAGATGGGCTGTGTCTTTTATTATCGACTGGGGATGAACAGACCTGAACCTGGGGAGCAGTACTAGATAGGGTGACAAAGATTATTCTCTGACTTCAGCGTTGTCTCTTGCATACGTCTCTTGTGGACTGAAAAAACATGAAGTGCTTATATCCTCAGATTGCCTCTGAAAAATGAGATGGAAAAGGGGCTGGGTGAGAGCTTGTTAGCCATCAAAGCCACAAAAGTGTTGGAGCAGAGGGAAATAGTCAGTCATAATTCCCCTGCTCCCCCAGATCATAACACAAACACATGCTCACCACTGAGAAGTGTCAGCAAAAACGCTGGGCAGTGTCCTTCCCGAGTCAAACAGATAGGCAGGTCCATTTACATCAGATACTAATTAGGTTTTAAGGACAGGGGGGTGTGGGGATGTGGATAACAAGAGGGAAGCAAGAGACAGTGCGGTCAGTTATGGCTGCATTAGACACAATGCTGTGTGGCATGCTGCTCTGCAGTCTGCAGAGGAGCTATTTACCAAGGGAACTAATCACAGCTAAGTTTTGAAGCAAAAAAACAGGCAGTCGTAAGAAATCTGCGTGAGCATAGCTCCATACAATCTCTAATCCTTTCCGTATACTATGCTTTTTCTTCTTGAGTGAAGGCACTCCCTCTGGTGGCTAACTTTCTATCTCCATTTCACGCTTTTTTTTTTTTTTAGAGTTAAGGTTGCATGTGAGCAACTGGCTAAAAGAATGGAGAGAGCTATAAGCTTCTGCATTTATTAGGTTTAATGTTTTATGTTCTCAACACTGAGGGCACAGATAAAGTCTGGCCATTCAAATGTATTTAAAAATAATCTCTACTCAATTAAGCTTAAAAAAAAAATCTGTTCAGAAAGATTATTTCGTTATATTTTTATCAGGTAAATGGTCTGTTGACCTCAGTGATCTGCTGTTTTAAACCCCAAGTTGGTAATTCAGAAAAGGTAAATCAGTGATGTGTCGAACTCCCTCCTATTCATTTCCTCTTAGGGGTCTATCTGTTATGTGTGTGTCACATCGCAAGCTTTTCTGGATAGAAAACACCTTTTTTGATCATAGCATGTAGTCAGAACCATAGATGCTACTGCTTCCTGTAAACCCATAAGGAGAATCTATGCACTGGACATCATCAAAAGAACAAGAAACCTCCACTCTTTGAAGGACAAACTTCTTTTGGATGTGGTTTCTCTGTTATCTGTTTGCATAGGCGTATTATTTGCCTACACGTTTTTATAGAACACTTATGGTTAAGCAAAGCTAGTGCTACAGTGGCACTTGGTAATTAAACACTCTTCTGAGGCTGTGAAATGTCAGCAGAAAGAGTATTATATACTCTTATATACTTAATTAGCTGTCATGTTGTGTTTTCAAAAGATAAACACAAGCAGAAACTGCTGCAAACTTGCTTGCAGATAGGTTGATACACTCCAACACCTGGTGAGCTTCCTGCCTTTTGAAAAAGATCTGTTCCCACGTCTCCAACAGCTGGATTTAGGTGCTGAGCTGATCACGTCTCCACTGCAGTGGAAGGACTTAGTCATTTCAGTATATTTGGAGCAAGTTTAGTGAGGGCAAGAGGGAGAGAGCTGGAGTGGTCCATTTTACTTCCTACTGCATCTTCATCAATCCAGGTGACAGTGTCACCTGGGACAGGCACTGCTGCTTGGTCAGAGGATGGGATCTGCAAAACCCCTTAGTTCCTCTGGCTCAGTGCTTGCTGAACTAGACCAATGCTAATGTTAGAAGACAGTCCTATCAACCAGACTCCTTTACTACTGTCTTACGTCAATTTGTGACCATATAACCTTGAATTGTCTATCCCAGAAGCCATCTAATTTCATAATCTGTAATGTCATCACTGAGCTTCTGTCATAATTCACTTAATTGCATGTCTGTTGCTACAGTGCTACAATTTGGGGAAATTTCTGTTTCCCTAGTCAGGAAAACAGTTTACACTCTCAAGACCAATTTGCCAGCTGGAGTTCTTCTGCAAATGGATGCAAAGATAAGGCTCTTATAAATATCTGAAAGCACCATCATCTCTGCATTTGTTCTTTCAACAGTATGTATCTCAACAATGGTGCATCAGTCACTCATCTCCAGGAGATAGGTCTTTGCTCCGAGCACATGATGCTCTGAAGGTGGCAGAGTATGTAGCTGGAGCAAGTCTATGGAGGCATGAGTTGCCCCCTCCATTGCTTTGAACAAGCTATTGAGGAAGAAGTATGAAACCCTGTGGTGTCCAAAGATGTGGGGCATATTTATGACTAGCTTTAAGTAGTTGTCACAGATCCCATGTAACAGGTCTGTTGGGTTGTAGCTCCAACCTGGTGCTCAAGAAGGACTTGTGAGTACAACCTCCCCAGAAAGAGACAAGAGGATATCTGGGTAGTTTTTCTCCCCTCTTTTACATGGGTTTTCTTCCTGAGAGGAGACAATTGTGCTCCTGAACCGATAGAGAGAGGATCATTAGCTGATTAATCCGTGCAGGGGACTGTAGTGTTGTGAATGTGTGTTATTTGACAGTCGTGAACAGAAATCAGGAGAGAGATTCCCAGTGTCAAAAAATTACTAGACACCAGAGTCTATTCTTCAAGATCTTGGATCATATGTATAAAACAACTTGGAAATCTTTCTGAATCTTCATTTATCCTCTGATAGTTTTATTGTGGTACTGAATTAGTGTTTGCTGTAATACGAATGAAATGACAGTTCCATTTTGCATGCTGGTCTGATTTTATTGAATTTAATAACTGGATATTTCCACCAAAGTATTATCTCCACAGTATTTCAAGAGAATCTTAGAGTTTGGTGGGGTTTTTTTTTTATTATTTAATAATTATAATCTCACTCTTAACTCATGTAAATGAAAGTGGAGCAATGTGTACTGTACTGATAAAATGACTTCACCAAACAAAGATAGGAAGGAGTCAGCCTCCCTCATGATTTGCTGCTGAGCCTGATCTGATGTTTTAAAGTGTCTGTGTCTTACTAATTGTGTTAAAATAAAGCACACTTAGTATAGTTTCAAAAGTCACCTTGTAGCCCAAGTGCCTTTGCATATAGAATTATTACTACAATCTGAAACAAATTTTGTATTTCATATATGAAACCCAAAGTTAATCAAATTGCATTATCTTCATATAAGTGTAAATTATTTTGACACTCAGAAAATGTTACCACTTTTTAAATTCTTGTAAATATTACTATCCATTTCATCAGTATAACATAACCATTTATGTTTATATATTTCTAGACGAAGAGGTATGGCTTACATTCATTTTTAACAAAATATGCTTGTGCCCTATAGCTTCCTCAAGCTTCACCTTTTGGTTTTTTTGAGGGCCTCTTTCGGCCTACTTTCAGTTTACAGCTGCAGAAACTAGAGACTTGCTATTGAAGAGACAAAACCAGAAAAGCCAGAAATGTCTTCCTGGCATTTGTTTAAATCCTGAAGTGTCTGGTTAGTCCAACTTGCAATGGGCTATAGCAATTTTTTAGTAAATGGGAATTTATTTGACCATAGGATGGACTTCTGCAGTTTTCATCCAATTGAGTATGAAGGAAACTAAAGATGGTACTCATTTCATGTCTTGTAGGTCTAAGAACTTTCAAAGGAAAGGAGATAGACAGATAGAAAGATAGATATAGATAGATAGATAGATATACACACACATATATATGAGAGAAAAGTCAGTAAAATTTTAGAATTTTTTTTTTTCTGGCAGTCGCTGTCATTCTCCTGAAACTGATCCACACACTTTTAGCAAAATGGACTCCCTTCTATACATACAGCTAAAAGAGCATTCTCACAATTCATTACAAGCCTACCATTGTTAGAAAGAGATCGTCATGATTTTTACCTTTTTTGTGTAAATATCACTGCGTCTCGAGTAGGCTTAAATGGCGGGAGGGAATATTTGGTATAATTAGGGTAACTCTTAGGGTAACTTACAGAATTAGTTGAAATAGTTTTAAAAATTGTAATTAGCTCCTTTCAGAAACATCTACATTTTGAGGTTTATTTTAAAGATGAGAATGATGAAATCTTTTGGTCAGCAGACTTCAGAGAAAGGATGCTGTCTTGTGTCTCATTACACTTGCTTGTGCTTTTTGATTATGGGAGAAGAAAAAAAAAGGTTAAAAACCCCAGAAAAACAACCTAACAACTGCTTTTAACAAGATTAAAATCCTTCTGAGCAATGTAAAGGATTGAATGGGAGTTAAGTTCAGCAGAATTACCCACGACAATCCAGCTCCAACACTCACTTAAAATGCACGATTTAAAAACTCTAAGCATCTGAGACAGCTATTTAATTTAAGAGAAAAACAAACAAATGAAACATACAACAACAAAACAAAATGAAAAAAAAACCAAACACCCATGCATATCCCCGAACTCCCACCTTTGTATCTCAAACTTCTTATTTTGGGTGCGTTGTAAGCAAACCCTGGTTCCAGATGATAGTCTGATACAGCACGACTCGGTGACAGGAAAGTGTTCGCAGGGTCCCTTCTTCAAGGATTAGTATTTGTAACAAGAAAGATATTTTATCTCTGTCAAAAAGTTTTTTTTTTTAAAAAAAAAAAGACTCAAAGACAGGATTCAGCATCCAGGCCTTATAATGATATTCTTGATTTCCTTCTGCTTTTTTACAAATAGACATTCTATATATTTCTAGGGTTTTTTTTCCAGATGATGAAATTAGTTTACCAGTTCACAGGGACTACTTGGATCATGACATTTTCTCCTGTTCGGGTTCCTAGAAATGTGCCAAGAAAAAGAGCAGATGAATCGGCAAAAGCATGAAGAATAATTACAGTTGAAAATAAAGGCTTGTGATTTAGCTCTGGCTTTTGGACTGTATAGATTTTAACCTACCAAATGGATTATATATCCTATTAAAAAAAAAAAAAAACACACAAATAAAAAAACCCACCCACATTTCTTTTGCTTAGGAGCAACACAAAAGCAGGGGCTCTTGGATCCATGAAGGGGAGCATAAATAGTGCCTCTCCTTCAGGAAGAAAAGTGCTTGGGTCTTACCAAACAAGACATGCGAAATAGCATAGCTGAGAAGCCAGGACCTTTTCTGAGTGCAGACACCCAGTGCGTCAAAAGACCACTGCTTAGTTCAGCTGGGGCCTGTGATTTCAACGTCACTTTAAATAAAACACTTTTGTTATGGAAAAATCATCATTTCTCGTCTCTGTCCACACTCTAAGGTCATAAAGGATCTGGGGCCATGAACTGAAACTTGCTGAGATGTCATGCCCCAAGAACCACGTGGTTCATTCCAGCTTTTGGGGCGGATCTTCCATGCAGGGAGTTGGGCTGGGAGGTCCCTGCATTCCTCCCTTTGAGATGGAGACAGGCACAGATGTGAAGACAGAGATGTCTCCAGTCCTCACCTGTTTGCTGTTTTTCCTGGCAGGCTGCTCGGGATGCCAGCACCACAACTGCCGCTGCGTGGGCAGGGTTTTCATTTGTCAGGAGAGCAAGGTGGTCCAGGTTCCCCGGGACATCCCTGCCAACACCACCGAACTGTAAGTAGGGAGAGGGATCAGTTGCAAGCAGCAGCCTTATTGCTGGCTTTCGAAACAAACTGCTGTTTGGCAAGCCAAGGGTCAGGTTTGTAGGGAGTCACTTGGGAGACTTATGCCAGCTTTTTGTAAGCGCAGACCTTCCTCTGATGCTCACTTAATTACATCTTCAAGCTCCTCTCTGCTTCTCTGTTTGTGTTCATTTTAAGATCTCTGTTAAGAAAATATATGGTACGTTATAATGTAAAGTGCAGACCAAATCTTAAATAAGTTTCCTTGGTGCTGTGACAGTAATTTGATGCATAAAGTCTAAGCTTTCTTTATAGCTTGCTTTAGCGTTGTTGAAATGTGTAGTGCAACTTGTCTGCCCCAAACAACTTGATGATGAGTGGTTGTGTTTGTACTGCGGGAGTCTTCCAAAGGTTTGTGCTTATTTGCCAGGAAGAAACTTATGTTTTCTTTTTGAAATCACAAAGGCATTACAGAAAGGACTCTGATAAACATTCAGACTGCTATCCTCCTCTATCATAGGGAGCAGCACAGCTGCGCTTGGAGAGAGTGAACAACGTAAAGATACGGTACTGCGTTACTCAAGGAAGGGGTTTATCTATCTTAAAGTTTCTCTTTGTTTTCCATAAAGTAACACAAGCAAATACTGTATGACCGGTGTTTGCTGTATCAGTAGCACAGGCAAACAAAACAGCTTATGCAATAGCAAGTATGTAACTGTGCAAGGAATTGTTTTCATTAAATTTTTTTTAAAGCCTACACCCACAGCTACCTGACATCGTTATGACCTAAAGCAAAACCAAAAGAAGTAGTCCTGGTTAAACCTTTTGATTAATAAGTGGAGTGGCAAGTTTGGAGGGAGGATACAACAAAGAATGATATGTCACTAGTTGGACAAATATACCCTATCCCAATTTTACACGCCACAATATATCCATGGTTACTATCCCACAGTTTTACTAGGGCAGAACTTTTGTTTCATTCAGAAGGAGGAGTTGTTATGCTCACTCAATAAGTAGACTGGGGTGAAAACTTGAGGAAAAATGTCTGAATTAACCACAGAAGGTCAGTAAATGTTTAAATCTTCTCACAACTAGAGGGAAAAATAATCCATCAGTGATTTAGGTCATCTAAATCCTGAGTGAACTGTGCTCCAGGCATATACTCCTAATTTTGTTTAATTTTGCTTTGATTGTTTCTTTAGATTACACAGTTAAGGTCTGCCTTCTAGGGATGAAGCAAGAATGTTTTATAATTATTTCTGCAATGAAATAGAGTTTTATATTGACAAAAATCACCTGTTAGTAAAATGGGATTTGTTCATAGCAGATCCTTGTTAACTTCTCAAGGGTTTTTTAAGGGTGCTAATTTGTGGGTTCCTCTGCATGATAGTGTATTCCTTGAAACAGACAGACTACAATGTTAGTGCAACCGGAAACAGCAAAAGAACACTTTCTTCTGGCAGCACTATGCAAATATTGGAGTTAGAATCTCTCAACTTGAGTCTCTTCTTACTTACACCAACTTTTGGTTCCTTGGAGGTAATTCTGATCCCATTAAATCAGTATAGCCCTCTGACAGATTTCAGCATGGCTTAAAAATTTGTTCATGAAAACTATGTAGATTTGCTTTGAATACACCAAATGTTAGTGTTACTAAAGCCAGATACAGTAACTGAAGAACTATTAAGTGACAGATAAATCTTAAATTTTTCCTTCAAGGTCAAAGGGCGACTCTAGAAAGGTGCCTTCCTATGCATCTTTCCGCTAAGTGCCCAGTGGGATAATTCAGATGACTAAAATAGACTTTACCGCTCCAGGTGCTGTTGCAAATACTCCCTTGGTAGCAGAAAAAAACTTGCTTTAGGTTTCTTCCAAAAGCCTCAATGAGTCAAAAGCATTTTAAAATCAGTGTAGCAACTTGAGCATAGAGGGCCACAGTGTCTAAGGACCCTGTACAGGACACAAGCACAGACAACTTCTTGCTAAGTACAGCTCCTGCAAGGTACTTTTTTTCACTCGAGCTCATTCTGGGAGTGCTGGATGCAGTCTGTTTTCGTTTGATGTAAATGAGAGGGCTTTCTTCAGTAGAGTTAGAGCTCTTCACCTTCTAATACGTGGTCTTGATAGCTTTCCTAAGCTATCCTAGTGTCTGTTCCTAGTGCCTTTTAGATGTTGAATAACACGCTGGTGAAAACTTTGGAGAGAGAACAGAAGTCTAATAAGCCTCAAGCACTTCTCCTGTTGCTGTGTGTTTCTGTGCCACTACAGCTATCTCTTAAGCTGGGATGCTGGTATGTGGCAGCCAGCTCTTTTACTTGGTAAGAAAACTCAGGATAAACATAAAAATATTGCCCTCAACAACCATTACCTCTGCTCTTTGCCATGGCTGGTGGTTATGATGACGGTGATGATGGTTTTTAGGGTTGCCCACTGACACATGTTGCTGTGATGGGTTTCTTTGTCATTGGCTTCCCAACAGTGAGAACTTATGCTCCACAGTGAATGAGAGTTCTGTGGCATGGTATGAGCCAGGTTTTGCTCCTGGTTGAATTAAGCATCTGCTTTAGCAAGGGTGTTGTGAAGGGGAGGGCTGGCAGCCTCTTACAGTGAGAGATTTTGGGTTGTACTTACTATATGGAAATAGAGCAGGGATCAGAAACCACGGGTTTTCATTACTTCTCTTGCTGCCACATCTAATTTTTCATTTACAGGCCAAAATCTCATGAGAGGATAGTTACAGCTTGGTTTGTATATTGCTTCTTGAAGACTTGCAAGCACTCTGCAGCTGGCATGCTCTGAGTGTTTGCAGGGGAGACCTGTGGTTATTAGCTATTTTGCTTTATAATCTTTGTCTGGAAGAGTAGTTGGATAGAAGAATTTTTGGCATTTTCTTTATAGACACTGAAATGTCTATGAGAAATGTAGATGGCTCTGATTTACAGCTGTGAAAGTAATCCATGAGAAACCCAACGCCAAAAGTTCAGATACGAAACGTAGGTTTGTCTGTATCAAAGTATTAACTACTAGTTGCCTCACAGAGTGAGAGAGGGGGAGCAACTCACTAGTTACCTAAGGCAGTTTACTCCTTGAAGATTTAAAACAGCTCTAAAATCCAGTGTCAAGCTTTGTAATCCATCCTTAGTATTCACTAAGATTTCATTTAGTCATTAGAGGTCTTGCTTTGAGAAAGTAATGCAAACAAAAATAACTTGTTCTCAGAATAGAAAGGATCCTTCTTAAGATTTAGCAAACTGTTTTAAGAAAAAACATGTGAATATCAACTGGGAATAAAGCTTGAAATGCCAGGAAAAGCCTGCTCATTCTCTTACAGCACCCTTCCTGGTTTTTGGGTTTCTCATGTCAGCAGTGCTTGAAATCACTTTTACAGTATCCCGGGAAAATAGAGAGCAGCTACCCAAGGAGATAAGTGCAACCACTTGGGAAGCAAAGTAAAGCAATGGTACAAAGCAGCTTAAGAAGGAAGGTGAAAAAGGCTGCTTGGTCCAATTCTGATTGCAATCCTGCAGGGTTACGTGAAAGAAATATTAATATCAGCATTTTACTTGCATCCTGTAACTAATGCTCTGAAAAAAAAAATCAGGAAATCAAATTTGGTCATGTTGTATTTGTTATAAAGAGAACCTGCCTCCAACTTGGTTGCTTGCCTAATTTTCTCCTGCTCCAAAACTTTATTCCCTTGATGTTTAGCACTCTTTAGCTGGCATACAAGTGCAGAAGCCAACAGAAGCATGTACATATCGAACAGTTGGTTCCTTCTGCCTGACTGTTTCTACACCATGGAGACAACACAAGAAACATCTCTTGAAAATGGAATTTCCTCAAAGAAAGCTTGCAAACTTGTATACATGGCTCAGATAATTATAAGGAATTGTTTAACATGTTAGCACGCCAGAGGCTTCAGTGGGAGAGTGGTACCAATTTTAGAAAGGAGCGACCAAGACAACTGAAAAAATTGATGGCAGAGACGGTCCATCATTTGGCACCCATCTGTCAAAGCACTATCTGAGAGGATACTGCAGGTAAAATAAATAAGGCTTAGGCTTGATCATGTGGCATTTTGTAATTTAAAAACCATTGTCTGGCTTCACTAGCCAGTTTAGCTATTGTCGGAGTGGTTTAGAGGTATGTTATATAGAGTGTTTTCTCCCAAACTGCAAACTATAAACAGTGGGATTTTTTACTTGCGCTTTGCATAGGTGTTTTTGTACAACTACTCAAGGATATTTATTTTAGACTATCAAGTCAAGGCTGAGTAGATGTCTGACCACTAAAACAATGGCTGCCTTGAAATAGCAAGTTCTGTGTTGTGTGCTAAGTGAGTCAGATGTTCTTCCCTGCAACAGAAGCTGTAAATGATGTGAACAGTAGCTGCAACAGTTATTGAATTAGGATTTTTTTTTTTTTATGCTTTTGCACTTAAAGTTGAAAGTACATTGAAACCTGCAAACAATTCCAGTTCTTGCTCAAGTGTTTATACTGGTGGACTGACCTTAGCCTAAGAAAGACAGGGTTTGGAGATGATAAAGTAAGCTAGAAAAATTGAGACCCATGAAGATTTCAAGTCCCTGTGTTATGGTGGTTAATCATATAGTTAATAAACCCACATTATCAGAAGAGGATGAGAATATTTGCACAACAAAGCATGTTGAGAATGTACTATGTGATATCTAAAGCTTTTTTCTTTTTCTTTTTCTTTATTTAAACCAGCTTTGTTTCTTTACAGCAGAAAAAAGTCTGCAGTTAGTGCTACATTCATCTCTTCCTGAATTTATGGTCAGTTCATACTTTGAAGCAGAAAGCTATAGAGGTTGTTGTATGATTACTGGCTGTATATCAGCAGAGTGGTCCAACACTTATGCTGGATTCTGTATTTGACATTTTCATTGGGAGGATAAAAAGAAGCAGACAGAGCATAAGAAAGAAAAAAGGAAGTGACAATAAAGAATAATCAACTCTGCAGGGCAGATTCTCAGCTAGTATAAATTACCAAGTATATATCTCTATAGAAACGTTCAGTTTCCAAAGCTTCAGGAGCTTTTCAACACAAGGAGGTATGCTGCACAAAATAGTAGTTGCTTTGCAGTGCAGTACTCTCTGCTGGCTTATTTGTGATACTAAGGCAATAAATACATACACATGACTTTCACCTGACTTATAATGACTGCAGCTTGATGCATCTGTGAGATATGTATGATCAAGTTTGAAGATGTATAGAAGTGTGCATATTTATCTCGTGTATCTTTGAAACAAAAGTGCATTCATTTAAAATTTAATGGCAAGTACATGACTTGTTAAATCACTACGCTTTTTGCAGGGAAACACAGTGAAAGCCAAGACTTGATTTTGCTTTGAGAAGGTAGCAAGGCCTATGCCAGGTGATGCCCTTTGGGGTCAGCTACAGAGAGATTCTCCTGATGTAGAAGTTCTGGCTTTTCCAGCAGCCTCTGTCTTGCACACATACATGAAGAACCAAGGGCACATGTTGCGTCCCCACATGTCTGACACCATGGAAAATGGGTTCCTGGGGCTGGTCAGCTACATGTCCCAAAATAAAGCCTCTCTGTTAGACACTTTAGGTATATTCTGCTTCAGTTTCTGCAAAGAATCAAAACTTGTCTATTGAATGCGATTCTCATCAATGTTTTTCTAAAGTGTTTGGAGGATTAAGCTAATCATTTGTAGGTGTTTACATATTCTTGTCCTGAATATGGTGTCTTCATCTTGGGTGTCTTTAATTCGAATCTTGTTTCATATAATTATAACCTAGGAGAGTTTGACAGTAATGTTGTTCATGGATGTGAACTGGTAAATTCAAGGTTTAGTGTAGAGACACAGCAAGAAAGAAAATCCCTTAGTAAGATCAGAAATAAGTAGTTTTAAACTAAAATTTTAAATGGAAAAGCTGTTAACTCTAGGGGACATTACAAAGTAGGATGGAGGTCTATCTTTTACTTCAACAAGAACATGAATCACAAAATGGATTTGAATAATCATGAATTCACTGGTGTCATGCAGCAGTTAATTTCTTTTGCTCTGAATGGTACGCCACACTAAACTTCAACAGTATAGATGATTTCCTAGCTTCATGTGCTCCCCTTGCTACAGCTTCTCACAACTCATGAGTTTTCACTGCACAGAATTAAATCACTGTAATTTAGACTTTGTTGCCTTGTCTTTTCTAATATTAAAATGTATTAACTTCGTCCCTCATCCCAACCTGGGAGGCTGAATCACTTTGACACAGGGAATCCTACTGATACTCAAAGGTGACTGTTGCTAGGTAGGAAAGAAGAGCATAGAGCTCTAGGGAAATGTTTTGAAGGGTGCTTTTATGATTTTGAAAGACGTTAAAGTGGTAATGTGTTTCTGTCTTAGCTTTGCTGAGTTGCCCTCTGATCTCTTACATAGGTTGCTCAGGGTATTTATACGGAGGGGATTACAGAAAGGTGTATGTATGTACCCCTCATGCTCCAACCCAGCAGGGTACAAGCTTCTGTACTGTAAGAGCCATGAAGCCAGGGCAAGTCGTCTATTATCCCTGTATCTGCATTTGTCCATGCAATATTCTTCCAGCTCCTCACTCAGGTTTATAAATGACAGCTTGGGAATTTGAGTTAATTGTTTGCTGGATCTTAGCAAAGTCATATCAGCACTGCAGTCCTGAAAAATACATTTTATTATCTCCCTCAAAACCCAGGCCATGACTCTTAAATTAAAAAAAAAGAAAATAATAATAAAATTAAATTAAAAATCATCTCAAATACTTGCTCTTTTCTGTTACACCTCAGAAATGCTGCCGGGAAGAGACCTCCAATAGAAGGTGTCTCTAAAAGCTTCAAATTGAATTCCTCTGGAAAAGTATCACACACAAAAAGTTTTACCTGCTAAACCAGCAGGAGAAAGTCTGCTGTGCAGCTCAAGGGTTTCCTTTGCAGATGCCAAGTGGGTCTCATCAAGCTGGCATGTCACTGAAAATATTGAGTATGTGGAGAGCTTAACAAGAGTGAAAGAAGGGAGTGGATGAGGCATACCACAAGAACAGAGGGAACAGTTGCACAGAAGAGAGATGCCAAGTGAATATATATCCCAAAGAGGATAGGTGCTCTACTTGCCAGCAGTTTGTATCCAGGAGGAGGTCCTGCAAAGCGAAACCAAATTATCTACAAAAGAAAAATAAACAAACCTGTTAGACATCTGAGTAGCAAAAGAAATCCATGCAAAGTTCAAGATGCCTCACTTTTCTAACTTGATGGCATTTTAGTTATTTCTGCCTAACTTTCCTGAGTGTCCTTGTGCAGGCAAGGTAAAAGGTAATTGGGGTAGGTTCACAGCTAATTTAAATTGTCATAGCCTCATTAACTTCAGTGGAAAGAACTAAGTTCATTTTCACTATCTGGTGATGGGGACCCCTGTCAGACATGTGTTATTCATTTTGGAAACAGCTGATTCGTAATTAACATATGTGTGTTTGGTAAACAAGCTGACTTTGATACTTTGGGCACAAAAGACAGGTATTATTTTTCATAGCAGTCTGTTAGTTTTACACAGCAAGGGGCAAGCACTTCCATAGGAAAAGTCACTTTTCTTTAAGACCTTGACCTTTTCAGACAAAACCTGTAAATTATTTCACACTTTTTGCCTGTAGTTTCATTGGATTGCTCTTATTAGCAGTGAAATTTAAGTCATTAAAATAAGCTTATTTCAAATTATAGGTCAGAGTCAAGCCTCAATTTTGTATAAGTGTATAGAACATGTTTTCTTCTAATTGTCTTGCATACACTGTAATAAGGAGGCCAATTTCCACCTCTACTCAGGTGCAGCTTCCTTGATTTTGGGGGTCTAGGGACAGGAAACTTTGACTTGTTTGCTTTTGCTTAATGTTTTCCTCCAAATATACTTAGGTGTTTCAGGAGCTCAGCCTGGAACATGTGGATGCTGCTTATCTCCCATTACCTTATCAAACCACTCAGATGCAGTTACTCCTTGTTAGCTAGAGGAGAATTTACAGACTGCTATTATATGCAGAGGGAGATACGTTTCTGAGTGAAATGAAAACAGCCTTCAACCTAACTCATGAACCAGCCATGTTTATCATAAGTATATTGAGCTTTCTGAGCCTCTGCCTTTGCCTGGACTAGCTAAATAATGTTATATCCTTGACTGTAACATATTCAGAACTTGTAATAGACAGGGCAGCCTTAATTTTAAACAGGTACCCACTGAGTGAGCTGCAGACTGGAACTTTCACCTCTGTCCGTTCTCTTATCTACTCAGGAATGTGGTTACTAGTCAGCGTTTTTAGCATATTTGTCTGGAAATCTTGTTTTGTGAATGCTTATGGAGCATCACTCTGGTAATGGTCCTACTGACATAAAGTTTCACCATAGCACACAAGAGGATATACTTGTCCATATACTACAGTCAGTTAATTGGTATTAATTTGTAAATATTTGTTTGCAAGAAATCTGTGAATCTTCAGTGGTTTTCCAAAAACACTATGTACATAAACATGCAGTAGGGAAAAATTCCAGGTTTTCAGTGTTTGATTCATCTTTTGTTTGAGAGTGGAGCGAGGAGGGAATATAATTTCAAATGGTGGTCAGCAGACTTATTATTTTTTTTTTAATTTGAAATAACAGTGTGCAATGAAGAACTGGATTGACTGTGTGAAGACTGGAAAAGAAAGTGGTGTTTGTTTTATCAGGAGAGTTTCTGGCCTCCTGTATTTGCGTTCTGAACATAAAACTGTGGATGCAGTGGGATATTCATAAAGCAATCTCCCCTCATCTTTACACCAAAACCAGATCCTACGCAAAGAAGTGAAGGGAATGTCATGCATGCACACACCTGCGTGTGTGAACAGGATGTCTCTGTGTTCAACCTCTTCCTCCACTGGTTTGACTCTGGGCAAAGAAGATGAGAATGGAAAACAGTAGTATGTATGTGTAGCTGTAACTTTTAAAATAGCCAAGGCTCATGTGGGAGAGAGTAGCAACAAGAGGAGGGACTGTCTGCCGGTCCCTTTTTCCCAAAACCAGGAGCACGGGATGGGGAGAAGTATGTAGTTGTTTGGGGTTGGTTTTCTTCACTGAAGAGAATTGTCACATGGGCAAGCTAAGGATTATAATGGTTTCCTTTTCATACCTTCTGAAAGTCTTTTAATGGTTTTATATTCTGTGCTCTGCCTCATGCTTAGAAATGATCCCTAGTGTAACACTCTTGCCTACCCTTGATTTTGAGAGATTTGGATTTCAGTGCTAACTTCAGGGTATGCTTTGCTTTCTTTTTTCACTTGTGCCATCACATGATGTAAACATATTAGGCTATTGTCTTTAGTAGCCCAATGAGCATTTTTGAGGAAACAGCCTTTGTCAAAGGACATCCTAACCAATGGGAAGCACTCATGTCTGTGAGAGCCATGGACACTGACTGATGCAAGAAAGCAAATCTGTTTCCAGCAGTGGAAGCACTGCCCATGCTGGCTTCTCTGACATCTCCACTCTCTCCACAGCTGCAAAAAAAGGAACACAGATCAGCCAAATCCGTTTTTTCATTCTTGTTAACTACTGGGAAGCAATCAATTCTGAAGAGACATTCCTTGGAGTCCAGTCTCCCAGCAGGAATATTTATAGACATACAGAAATTTCTGAACAATCAAGGTATATGAAGAGGGGTTATAAACTCCACTATGGGAAGACAGTAAGCTGATGCTAAAAACCTGCCTTGTCCCCAAAGTTTTCTTAGGCCAGCAGAGCTGCTATGGAAATCTTTGCTTTTCTTTTTTTGGCAAGCAAAAAGTCTCAGAAGAAGTACAGACTGTGTCAGAAAATAACGGCAAAACAAGAAATGCCCTGGCAGAATAACAACTCTCTCTAGGTGGAATTACTGGTTTGGGGAAATACTCACTGTATCTGAATCCCAGGAGCTGTAATTTCCTGTCTGCAGTATATTGTTGCTATGGCAGATGAAGCCCAGACCTCATTCTGCAGTCCTTTGAAATCAGCATTAGTGGCTCCTGTGAGGGAATACCCTACAAGAAAATCTAGGATTTGATTCCACAGGCATTTGTACACATCCTAATTGCTTGTCCAAGCAGCTCTGCTGACTTCCAGTGGGACAAATCGCAGGTGTGAAACTACCCATCTGTACGTATTTGCAGATTCAGAACTTTGTGCTATTGCAGTAGACAGGAAACCACTCTAGGGAAAAATAAAACGGGTTTGGAGAGCATGAATGAAATAAGTAACCAAATGTTTAAATTTATTTTAAATTATTAGAGGAGATTTTAATTGTTTTAATTGGCCATATGGAAACAATAAGATTTTCTTACGGCTCACAAAGTTTTCTATAAATACTAACAGATTTCACAACATTCCTGGTAAATATGCAAACGTAATATTATCCATTACAGAAACAGCAAAGCTATACGTTGTAAAGGACAAGCAATTTCCCAAGAGTACTGGGTAACAAATCAGTGGTTTAGCTGGGACTATAGCCCCTTCAGGACCTTATTCACCAGACTACTCCTATGGCAATATATTTTCTTGTTCAAAAAAAAAAAAAATTTAAAATTGCCTTTTGCACATTCATATTGCTTTCTAATAACTATTTCTCATCGCAGGAAGGCTTTATGCTCAGTGGCATGAAATTCAGGCCTGCTGCTATGAGTCTCCTATATAAGGCAATACAAAGCCATAGCTTTTTTTTTTTTTAAATGTTTGAGTGATGCGTATACAGTTTCAGGGTTTTTCTCCCAAGTATATTTGTACTGACATGATACCTCTGCGCCATTACCTTTCCCACTTTCTTTATTTCTGTACTTTTCTTGTATCGGTTTCTGTCGCAGTATTACAAGAGCAGCATTTCATAGTAGTGCTACAGTCAGTAATTTAAAGACGGCTGAGGTGGAATTTTTTGTGGGCATTTCAATTGTGGCTAACAGTTGGCTCTGTTATGGTCAGTAGGGCTGCCTATGGAGCACTAATTGGAAGGTTTTCACCTCTTTATGAGTTTAGCTACTATCTGTATATGTGCCCTTACATAGAGTCCTTCATAAATACATGAATGATGCATCTACAGTATTATTTTTTTTTATATACAGTACTTATGTAGCAAACAATATTACTTTGGCTTCCTTCATTTCCATACATGTTATTGTCATGTTGTATTGGTGTGGCTGAACGTACTGCATGGGCCTACACCACAGAAACTGAGTTGGTTTTTGAGCACTTTACCCTAGAATATGGAGCACGTCAATCCAGAGCTTTACAGGAGCACCGCAGGGGCTGGACAGGGAGGCGTGAGTCTCCACAAAGTGCCTGTCAAGGAGTGCTTGCCCTTGGGCATACTGGTCTGGTCAGGACAGCCTTGTAGCTTCAGGTCTGTGAACCAGCACCACCCAGGGCTTTGCCATTTTGTCTGTCAGAGGCAGGAACGTTGTCTGGAAGAAACACTCCAGTGGCACTAAAAAAGAGGGAGACTGGCTCTTTGTTCAAGGCTTTGAAAGACTTTTTTTTTTTTCTCCATGTCAGGCTGCCAAGAGGCGGCCTTGGTTCTAGGTGTAGATTCATCTGTTTAGTGTCCTCCAGGCTGAATGCACATAGTGGTCATTATCAGCTAAAATAGGGAATGAGGCAAGGGGTGCTTCAGAAGCTCCTTCCTGCTCTCCTTGAAGATTTTCTGCATTCCACGGAAAGCTTGTTAACCTCTGCATTGAAAGGATGGGAGGATGCTATTTTTATTAGCAGTGACTGACATGCCAGCCAGAGTTCAACTTTACAATGTTCATCGTATAAAGGGGACTATGCATTTCCGTAAAGCACCTTATGCTAATATCCTGCTTTCATGAACAACAGCCTTGGGTTTCAGCTTATGTTGTGTAGAAACACTCAAAGTTTAGTTAGTCTGAATGCAACTGATTCAGGTTGGCTTTAAATCCTAGAAGCCCACAAGTCCAAGAAGCATTAATCTTCAAATGATGTCATCTGCTTTTTTTAAAAGGTTCCAAAGAAGAAAAAAGTTATACCTAGACAATATGGAGATCTAAATTTCACCTTCACCATCAAGTGTAGCATCAGCATAGGAGTTTCCACGGCATTGAGTTCCCCTTGTTGGAAAGTCATTTTCTAAAATCAGTATCTGTATTTCAGCAGCTGTAACAGAACCCAATGAACACATTTCCTCTGCTATCCTGCCCATCCACTATATGCTTGGCTTGCATGGTGGTCTGAATATTCTTCCTTCTTGTTGATCTTATTGAAGAGGTGACAATGGAAAATACTTTCTGAAAAAAAAGTCAAACCAATCACTAACCATTCACTGCTATCTCAATGCTGAAATAGCAATAGAGGTTACTTCTGCCAGATAAAGAGCTAATCAGCTGAAACATCTGTGTGTTTCAGAGGCTTACCCTTGAGTGAAGGAGGTAGGAAAATCAAAAAGCATATACGAAGGCAGACAGTTGGTTATGGCTTTCTATGCTTTCACTGCTTGTTTTTTGCTCTTCTGTAACTCAATATATGGGCCTTAAATATTGTTTTGGTGAATGATAATAACGTTAGCACTCATACAAACTTCAACTTTTGCCAAAAGCAGCAAAAAATGATCTCTTATACACTGCAGTTTTACAAACAAAGCCCTAGGAAATAAACATCCTTTACAACTAACAGACTCAGAGCAATCATTTTCTTATCGCCAAAAATGCACCTTAATCTGAGAAAGTGAGAAAGAATGACCGCTATCATGCCTATGCTTTGAACAATCTATTTGCAAGAATAGATATTGATGTTACATTAAAAAAAAAAAAGAGGAAAAAAAAAAAAAAAGGTTGCATAGTGAGATAAAATAATCAAAAGGCCTGAAATAACAAGCACTACATCTAACCCAACAGGTCAAGGGGTATAAATTAGTGGCACATTTTCTCCACAAAGTAATCAACTACAAAACTCATGCTTTCTTTCATTTTTTGCAAGGCAAACTCATCTTTAAAACACCTTTTACCATGTAAAACAGAGCAAAAAAATAGGAGATCCTGCAAGGAAACTGCAATTAGAGTAATGTAAAGTAATGATGCAGACCTTTGAAAGAGATCTGAGGGAAAACTTAAGGATTCTAGAAGGGTGTGTGTGAAACTTTGCAATGACATTTCAGGGTTGGTGATGATGCTGACTGTCATTTTTGCTGGCCCTAAAGCAAAACCAAACAAGGTTAACCAAGCCTCTTGCAGCGAATTCTATCAGCCAGATAAGACATGCAGCACTTGATGTGCAGTACATTGGCTGATTGTGGATGTCTCTGGAGAAGAATGTGAGGCCAACTCATTTTTTTGTTACAAACTCTGATTGGGAAGATTCCATCTCCACTTAAAGAGATTATCATTGCGTTGCTTATTGGTTAACCTCTTGTCCCATTGTTCAGGCTTATGTATGCAATAAAAGGTCTATCCAATATGTGTTGAAAAATCAGTAGAAGAATTCCTACTGATTTCCATTAGATTGTGCCATAATATTGGGCCGTCTTTCACTGCGTTGCTTTAGCACTTGGTCATCAGTACCGAAGCGTCAGCTAACAAAAGCCAAGGAGCTGTGGAAGCGTTTTCCTCACATGACTCATGAATAGATGTGTATACCAAATGAGAGCGTTAGACAAAGCCAAGTTCTTACATGATTTATACCCCTTTAATTATCTTCTATCACAGCAAATTATCATTGTTTTAATTAAGCAAATGTTTTTAGACTGGCAAGATGTGCTGCTTCATGCTTTATCCCTGCTGGAAATGTTTATTTCTGTTTTGAAATTTTAATATGAAATATCAGGGAGGTGGAAGGAGAGCAGAGATTTCAAGCACCCTGACATCTAGCATTGTATATTATATTTTTCTAACTCGCTCTTCAAGGTGAGCAGTCAAGATAAACCAATGATCTGCAGTCCATCTAATTTGTTTTTCCACATTTTCTTAAGTTGTCTTATGTGCAATAATCATTACAGTGTAAGTGACACTGCTGGGAAAATCGATTCTTCCTCACTGAATAGAAAATAACCTACACTACACTTCAATCATAATTGGTATTTTGGTTATTTTGTCGAACTTGCAGTTAACTGCTGACTACTTTGGCAAAGAAAGTTCTGTGTCTTCTGGCAAAGGCACTGCTTGCTCTAAAGCATGACGAAATCTACTTCCAATTGAAATGTAATAAAAACCGCTTATGGATCTAGACTGACTTTTCTGTCAGATATTCAATATTATGTCCTTGAAGATTAAAAGGTCTCTAAATATTTATTAGTAGGATGGAAGGTTATTCCAGATAGGCTTTGAACCGTGCTCATCACTGGAGCATGTGAATGACTTTCAGTAGTACATCTGTCATATATTCTATTATTATAAGGTTATTATTCCCCTTTTGCTGTTTATCTATAATTCAGCCACAACAATGAAAAATACTCTTTTGTGCTATATGTGGGCACAAAGCCCATGTAACTGATGCCAGCTTTTCAACCTAGGGATGAATGGGAGTTAGCAGAGTTTATCAGCACTGTGCATTGTTCTCATACCTCTAGGATATCGTGTGGTGTGCCAAAAACCTCTTCAGCTATACTGTATTTGATGAAATAAATTCAGGGCTGGTGGTTTGTACTTGGCTTCATTTTAATAAGCTTTTTTTAAGTGATCATTTTCCTGTGCAGTACTTGTGCTCCAGAGCTGATGCTTGGAGCATTTGGGATAAAACCCCTCTGATGAAAGGTGAGCTCATGGTGATGTCCCAGGGATGAACAGTACAAGCTCTCTGCATGCAGACCCAGGGCTGAGGTCCAACTGAGACTTGGAAAGTTGTTTGGAGCCACAATGTGCTTTTCCTGGGCTTCATTATTGGGAGGAGGTCGCTATTAATCAAAACAACTTCTGTGAAGTAGGGTCATCCACCTATTACCCTGAGTAAGGAAGCAGCTGGGATTCTCCTTTTTTCCCTATCCTTGTAGGTGATGTGTTGTGTAGCAGGAGTGTCTATGGGCTGTATCCTTACATTGCCATGACAGATCTGGAGAACACCTCTTGCTGTGAGCATCCGTGGAGCTGTGTGCTCAGGCAAAGATGCTGTGTGCAGAGCAGGGACCCCACTGCTGACATGTTTCTCTTCAGTGACTCAGCCCCTTGTTAGCAGAGCTGGCCCTGGAGTGAGACACTGCAGCTTCCCCAGAGCAAAGTCCCTTTGGCGGTGAAAAAACAAACAAACAAACAAACCAATAAAACCAACAAACTTTAAACACAAAGAGGAAAACAAGGTGCCTGTGTGTAAATGCCCCCTCCCATTGCCAAAAACCTGATCGCAGTTAATGACATCCCCCTTGCTCCCCTCCAGTGGATAGTGGTTGGCTGACTATTAGGAGAAGAGAGAACTGAACTCTTTCCAACATCTCTTCCTAACCTAGTATGTGGAAAGACACTGTTCCAGTGATTTGACCGAGTTTCTCTTCACTTGAGCATTAAAACCCATGTATGTTGCGGGATACTTTGTGCTTGTTTGTCTATTTAGTTCTGTCCTCCCTGTAAATTCCTGCATTTGTCTTCAGGACAAAGGATTCATTTCCTCATTTATTTATTTATTTATTTTTCCTTCTGGGGAAAGGACAAAAGAAAAGGAGGTTGTGTTTGTGTTCGGATAACCACGAGCACTTTCAGGGTCTGTGTCCAGCTATTCTGGGAGAGATACTGAAAAGCTGCAAGTGGTTTCTTGTGCCACCTTATCTCGTTCAGACAAAAGAAGACACCCCTTGGTTTATAACGATAAGCTACAACCTTGATCAATTTGATCTGTGCTTTTGTCCTTCTTCATAATTTGAGCTATTGATTCTATTTATTAAAACTAATTTAAAAAACACAAGCCATGAGTGCTCTGCTTCGGGCAGCCTGATCTGAAGCTAATCCATTCACTGCTGATTTATTGTCTCTCTGATTTCAAGCAGAGTTCAGCTCTTTGTTTATTTTTTTTTGTCCTCTGTTTCTCTCTGAGAAAAAAAGACATTTAATTTCAGACCTCTAGGGAGAGCAGGGGGGTCTAGTTTCATTTTTCTGATATATGACGTGAGCTCAGGAAAGTTTGCCTGGCTCATATCCATGCAGGTTTTGCTCAGATGGTGGCCCTCTGCATATTGCTCTCTATTGTCTTAAATCAAAGCACCGCCTTTATGCTAGAAAAGAAATCTGAGTGTTTGCTTAAATGCACTCATCTTGTCATACTGGAGTTAACAGGACTCACCATGTTCCTGAATTAAGAACCAACAGAGGAAAGCCTTTTCCTACTTCTTCATGGGAAGCACAGGTTTGTCTAAGGGCTAGGGAATACTTCTCTAAAAATAAATACCTTTATACAGACTTAGAGAAAACAAATAAAGCCCTTACTATTAAAAACAGATAAAAAATAAATTTAAGGCACCTTTTAGCACCAAGCTGGATTTGAGACTCTGGACAAGGACCAGCATTTAGTGACTTAGTGGTATTTATTTACTGTTGGTGCATTTGGCTGGTGATCATAGCCTTCTTTCCCTTAGGTTAACACAATTGTTTAAATCTTCAACCTTCAAATTCTTTAGCTGAGTAAAAGCTCTCTGGGTGTCCTGCTTGCACAGGGACTGCATATCATGTCTACTTCATCTCTCTGTGTTTGCTGCTGCAACATATTCTTTCCATAGTAAAAAACCTCATAGTCTGTTCCTAATTTATCCTGAGGTCTGCTTGGTCATCCTCACAGTCTAAAGCCTGTGATTTCTTCTGCAATATGTCATAACTATCAGCTGGAATCAATCAGACAAAACATAAGCCTAGATATCATCATGAAGAAGACAGACATAGGGTAATAGCCTCCAAAGCCTTTGTCTGCTTTAAAAAACGTTACGCTTTACTTCGGAATCAATATGAACACAGAAAGATGGAGTCAGTATTACTGAATACTTCTTTGTAGGTTAGAAATGCCATATGTAGCACAGTAGGAAGATATCTTTGTTTTGACTTGAGAACCACAGGTACTGTATTGATTGGATACTTGCTACAACCAACATTTAAGCAAAACCACTGCTGTAAGGAAGCAAAACCCCTCAGCTTGTTTACAATACAGTCTTGCCCCAAAGCTTCACAGAGATGTTGTATATCCCAGCGAGGTTCTCCTGCAAGTGGTCAGCAGCTCAAATTTGGCCCATCAGCACCAACCAAGGGCTAGATCCTCTTTCCACATCCCTCTGCCTTGTCCCTAGGCCTCCAGGCAGGAGTATAGCCCAGCAAAGTCAGATAACAATTAGTTTTTTCTCTGTAGGAAATGAGTTCCTCCTTTGTCTGCTCTTTCCCTGCAATACATGCCATGGCCTACGATAAGGCAGATCAAGTATCCTGCATACAACTGGGATTCTTAAGAGCTGCTAAGAGTAGAGTAAGAATAGGGAAAGCATTTAAGATATATTTCCACAATACTCCTCCAGCCTCCAACTAATTCTAGCCCAAGGGATTACCTGAAATTCTTGTTGTTTGTTTAGTAACTCTAATTTATCTCTCCTCAAATTGTACATTCTACCTGTGAGCCCGCATCAGCTTCTTGCATCCAGGCAAGCTGCATGAAGGAGTTCTGACAGTCCACGTGCACTGCGTGAAGAGCCAGGTCCTCTTGTTCACTTTGAATCTAGCTGCTTCTGGCCTGGCCTCTAAATTTTTATCAAGGAAGAGCTTATAAAGTATCAATCCTCGCCCACCCTCTCCAAGATGTTTTGTAGACCTTTAGTACCCCTTTATGCTTTCTACACAGAAAAGTTCCAGCCAAATTGGTTATTCCTCTTACAGAAGCCATATCGTGTCTTTGATCAGCCTTGTCGCCCTCCTTTTTACTTTTCCCAATACTTATATACCCTTTTTGAGACGAAAGGGATCAGAACTGCATGCTCTATTCAAAGGCCATGTGAACTACAGTTTTCTACCATAGGGAAGAGGGAGGAATAATTTAGAAAAAGAGTGCAGAAAACAAATGACAAAAAATCCTTAAGCATTTAGAGTATTATAATCCTGAGTCTGATTTATAGTCCACCCACTGAAGTGGGAGTGGGGAGGACGGTAAGAGAAAACTTGAGATTCTGCAGTGGCAGTGCATTTCCCCTGATTTTACAAAGATTACCAAAATGACCTAGTAAAAGAATTTGTGGAGAGCCGAAACATTCTTTTAATATTTTTATTATTAAAGAATGCTGAAGCGTTCGTATCACATTTATTTTTTGGAAATGTCTGGTAGAGCCAATTCTATGAAATGAAATAGAAGTCTGAATGTGGTGCTGAAAACTTTACCCTTGATTCAATTTTAACTTTTAATCTTCCGGCAAAGTGAGGGGTCTGTTTTAACCTGATGAGCAACCCCTTCCTCTGCAACATACAAAACCTTGCGCTAGCTGTAAATATTGAAGAACATTTCAGTGCTTCTAGACAGAGATTGCCTGTGTCAGAGAGTGCCGAAATAGGTGGTGTTTGATTGTGCTGATTTGGGTATATCTCCTCATTTTGTCAGAGCTGTCCCAGGCTAGCTATAGTGCAGGTTCTTTGCTGCTCTGATGTGTATCTCAGCAGAGAGGTGCGTACCTCTTCAGCTCTTCCTGGCTCAGGGCCATCTTGAGTAGTGTGATGTCTTGGTAGTCAACCCTCTTCACGTATTTTGCTTTGATATATTTATCCATTTCTTCTTGAATGTCTACTGTCCACAGTGTCCTGTGGCAAGGAGTTGCATCATTGAACTACATGCTGTGTGAAGACTGAACTCCTTCTACTTTGCAAATCTTCTCACCCAGCTCTTGTCTTACTACCCTGGTCATCATACATGTTTGTCACCTTGCTCCTCACTCCCCTTCAAGACCGCTTATGACTACGCTGTGCAGGCCCCGTGTAGATCTCTGTGGGATGCCATTCATGACTGTCCTTCACTCAGATGACTGTTACTTCTACCCTTGTTTCTTCCTGCCAGGTTTTATCCATTTTTACGCAAGCAGATACCTATCACAGTATCTGCTTGTGATGTGTGTGATGGCACACATCTGGTGTGATGACACAGTCAGTTCAAGGCAGCTGATGGAAGGGTGTGTAGGAAGGGGGCAGAAGTCTAGGTTTCATCTGCTGGTGTGCAAAGGATACACTTTCCCAGGCATAACTGCTAGAGGTCTTTCATAACCTGCAGCTGTGCCACGAGCAGGTCAGGTTTCTCCTGTGTCTATTTCATTGTTCTTTCACTCTTCTGAAGAGGACCACCCATGTTCATTATTTTTAAGTGCTCCATAGAGGGTTCATGTTCAAGAAGCACTCTGAAGGTGAAAGCACTAAGCACATCTTTATTCTCAATGTAAGCCAGTGTTTCAGTTGCCAGTGTGGTCAAGCTGGCATCTTTCTGAAACAGCAATACTCGCTTTCAAATGCATTAAAGATCCATGCTTGACACCAGCGCAAGCTTTTCCCTGTGTGTTACTGGCAAATAGTACAGTTAGTAATTTTAAGGATACTGGTATATTAGCTGCTATGCTATTTTTATTCCGGAACATCACTTTAACATGTGAAAGTAAATCCCTAGCTAGGGGAAGGTAGATAGATAAAGTCAGGATTTGCAGCGGCAAGCAAATTCTTGCTAAAATAATAGGAAAACATAAGTATTTCTCTCTTCTATCCTAACAAGGATTCATTGCTTTGTCATTCCCTTTCTATCAAATTGATGATGTCTATGAAGAAGAGATCTCAATAACTGAGAAAGCCTATGAGGGAGAAGAGATGCTCTCAGAATAAGGCAGGATGAAATTGAAAGAGTCCATCCACCTGCAATTCGTATTGCTGGGAATGTTTACAGGACTTTAGTAAAATGTGCAAAGTACATTACACTGCAAGGACTATGAACTCTCTTAAACACGTAGGAGCCTGTTCCTCACATGAATCTCATAGGTTCTCCCATTCTCAGTGTTCTATGTGGTTCATCCTCTTGTACATGCAGCAGCAATTCCAGAAGCCAGCTTCTGCCCCCTCTGGAAATAGTCAGCAGAGACATTCAGATTAGAGGAAGGCATGACCAGAGGGGATGAACAGAAGGTTTTGCTTCTTTGCATAGTGCTAGAGTAACAAAAGGTGGGGATTTTTCACCTTTGTCACTTTCAGTGTTATTACAAAACACAAGTATTTAAAATTTAAATGTGCACTTCAGCATGTAAAAAGAAGGAAAATCTCCACTCTCCACAGTGGGAGAGAAGTGGGAGCATATGGCATAGGCTCAGCATATTTGTGTATTTCAGTATAGTTGTGTCAGCACAAGTCTAGCTGATGCCTTGAGAACAGAGGAGTGCACGCTGTTTGCATCCAGAACCCCTCCTTCAGGAGATACTGTTTTCCCAAGACCGTCGGTTGGGTTAACTGTGTTTGGCACACACGCTGCCTTTTGGAAAACACAGCGCATATTAGATAGCAGAGCAAATATTTACTTCGACAAATCTCATACTTGGATCCAGAGGAAAAAAGAGTATGATCAAGTCTCCCAATGTTATTCCTTAAATGGTTTCTGACTGCTTTGGCGTTAAGAGTATCAGATATCTCATTACAACTTCAAACAAGCCTTTGTATGTATCAAATTAATTCAAATATTTGGTGTGAACCCTGTTAATTATTAGGCTGTGTGTGCTAATTAGGGAAAGTAACAGTGAGTATCTTTCTTTCTTTTTATTTTATTAATATTCTGTGATATTTCAGCTGTGTCCCATTAAGCAACATAGGTATAGCGCCTATGAGGATATGGATGAGAAAGGACATAAAAAGCACAATAGCTCTTTCTAATTAATTTGTCAAGCAAGATAAAGTGACAGAGATAAGTTATTTGGTGTTTTGCTGAACAGAGAAGTTTCAGCAAAACATTTTGCAGAAAAGTTTTCTCTTTCTCTTTTACCTTCACTAAGGCATCCAACCCAGAACTTAAGGAATTTTGTCCATGGACAATTTGTCTCAGTCAATAAAAATAGCATCATGTATGGAGAGCCTGCCAACATAGAAAGTCCTGAGGTCTTAAAGGTAGAAACACTACACACAAAGAACACTTGTCACCTTTCTAGTATGACCACAGCTGATGAACAAACCATTATTCTCTCTCTGATGCAGAATAAGATCTTTTTTGACACACTCTTCAGACAGGAAAAAAGTTGAAGTGATCAACTATGTGTGAGTAGGATGGCTACTCTTGCACTGAATCAAACAAGGGGAAGAAAGTTTTGAAGATAATACCTAAAAAGCCTCCCATCTGGTTGGATTGTGGACATTTTCTGTAACTCTATTTGCCTTGACAAGTTGCACACGGGAAAGAACACAAAGTAAAATGCTTTTTGCACAGCAACAAAATACCCAGTTCTTGTACAATGCTCCTTTTTTTTAGGAAAGTATGCACAGATATTAATATAAATAGATGCAACACCGAGAGTGTGCTCTGAGTGAATGAATTTTTAATAGCTCCTCACCATAAAGATGGTTGCAGATATCAAGGTCAGATTTTAAGGAAGTTTCACATTTATCACATGCTGCACGTTTCTCAAAGGCCCATGTGAGTAAGCTGTGAGGAATGAGGATGTGGTCTTCTGAAAGCAGCGTAGTGTCTTACAGGATAATCGATACTAATAAAAGTATAGCTATTTGTAAAAATAAAGCAATCACTATTTTCTGGCTGTCTGTAACCAAGAAGAGATAACTTCATTCACTTGTGTTATTTATCTTACATGAAACACTTTTCACAGCATGCCTCTGACATTAATAGAAGCAATTTTAACTGTGCTTTCAAGCTTACTGCTGGCCTCTTTTGTGACTCATTCCTTGCAGTTAAACTCTTCCTGGATGTGAACATGATAACTGTGATTCTGCTCATAGGCCTAAAGAGGACTTTGTTGTTGCAATTTGTGCTTGGTGGAAAACCTTTTTTCTCTGTGCATACGTACTGGAGAGGAATCCAGAGCTCCAGCTTCGTTTTGTTTTGCTCGAGCACTGGACAAGCTTAAAGAAATGAGATTCTTCCTGCCAAGACAGCATTACTTCGCTGTCTGTTTTATCTGCTGCAAGGGTGCAGGACACAAAGTTTGTGCTTTGACTTGCAGTCACCCAGATGCACTTGAAGGCACCAGCGTCCTTATGTCAGAGGGTGCTCCAGAGTAAGTCCACTCAGAGCAGATGTCATCTGCATTCGTTACTTACCTTATGCATTACTGCAACTTGCACATAAATCTTCAGCAAAACTCTTTGTAAGACACTTTGCAAAATGAGTTAACACACGCAGGCAACTGGCCTGAATAGCCACAATTCCGTTCCTCTCCAGCTTTATCTCAGCATAAAGTAACCCATCCTAAGTACAGTGAAATAAGTGCACTAAGTGTAGACCATTAAATGTCTCAGATCAAGTAAAAGTCCTTGTGTTGCATCTCTTTTTTTGACTGGGAATTTTGCAGTCTTCTCTGTTTGGGTTTTTTTTTCTTCATTTTGTTTTCTTTTCTTTTAATTCCCTATTCAAGCAGAGCAATTTAAAAGCATCTTGGAGCTTTATTTTTAACTGCCTGCATGTGTGACCTCAGAAAGAAACTATCTGCAGCATCGTGGGGGGGATGTACAGTGTTACTGAGGACAGTGTATGCTTTGTTCCAGAAATGAATAGGCTATCAGTGCTGAGACTAAACATACCATGGTTTTGGAAAACTAAGGCAGGGGAGAGGGAGAGTAAGCTTTATAAGTGTGTTGCTTGACCACTTTTGCAGTCTTTAGATGCCTTTTTTTTTTTCTTACCACAATTTTCTGTTCTTGCTTATCACTCGTTATCAGCTGTTAGCTGCTGAGGGGCACTGTGCGCAACTTATTAGCTGACCTAAGCAAGGTCCTGGTGGAAAAAAAAATCCCACAGCAACTTTGCTATGTGCCTGCGTGAGCAGCATCAGCTCTGCTAGGGAAATGGGCATTTTGTTATCCATGTTCTTGTGTTGTGGGCACTTCACAAGTGAAATGCCGATGGGACATCAGCTGTGTGGTCTTAAAATGCTTCCCTTCAGCTTTTTGTGGCTGGGTGGCATTATTACACCGTGCAAGTATTCACTAAATTTAGAATAGGAATGTCATCAGTACTATGCATTATCCTTTTAATCTAATTCAAAAAAAAAAAAAAAAAAAGGAAATTTATTTTTAAGGGAGGCCACTGTAGAGATTAAGGAGTGACTTTTCACGAGCTACTGCACACGTTGCCTTTTAGATTCAGACCTGCAAAGCAGACAGGCATCACTAATAACTTTATCGTCACAATTCTAATTGTATTTACTTTGTCTGTACGTTGCTTTGTTTAATAGCACACAAACCAAAATATTTTCTTTCTCAGAGATGCCCCTTACATCGCTCTCAGACCTGAAGATTCCCGAGTAGCATACCTGAATGGAGGACATGTGCCTTCTCAGATTTATCCTGCATTTTTCAGTCAGATAGAAGAACGGGTTTCCTTCGTATCGCCGAGCATGACATTATATGGTATGGAATATCTCCCTGGACAGCTCAGGTGACCCACCCAGATGTGTCCCTGCCAGCCTGTAGCCCACACCCCAGGCTCTCCACTGTGGAGAGCAAAGTAAGAAACAGATGGCCTTGATGCTGAGCAAACACTGTTCAGCGGAAGCTAGGAGATTAGTGTGTTATCAGTATGGTTTTGGTCAAAAATCTAAATCACAGCACTGTATGAGCTGCCATGAAGAAAATTAACTCTTCCCTATCTAGGCCCAGTACAGCCTGAAACTCGTGAGGGGATCTTTGGTTTCTGTCTGCTTCATAAAATGTATATTGCCTAATTTTTCCTTGGAATGCTCACCTTTGCCTGCTTTAATCATCCCACAAAAGGAATAAACCAGCTGCACAGTCTAGATAGCTTGTCCTTTCACAAGCATTTGAAGGCGATAAGCAGCTGATCTAAGCATACTAGGTGAATGCAGTGATTAGATGCTTTAAGCCAGATTGTGCATATCAGCAAGGGATTAGAGTCTCTTGTAAATCAATTTACATGTGTGCAAAGTAGGGGGCCTCAGACTCTCAAATGCATTGATCATGTCACAGTTGAAAAAATTAATTGCAAAGCTCTTCCTCCGTTATTGAAGCATGCCTGTGCCATCAGGTCCCCTTTTTGAAATGAATCTGTAGTTACATGAATAGTCATTGTTGGAAAAACATTCTGCTTGGCTTTGGTTTTCCCTTAAGGTGATGGCGTATCTCCCTGAAAAGACAAACCAGTAGACTGGTGGGAGTGATGTTTTGTCACTGCCGGTGCCATTCCTCGTGATCCTGTCAGCCTTATGAAATCCCAGCACCTCCTGGAATTAAGGCAACTAATATAAATCTTTCGCTGTTTTTAAATTAAAGCCTCATGAGTGTTGAAAACAGCTTTGCAGCATGATGTGAATGCACTCGAAAAGACTTTAAAACCAGAAACCAAATAAACCAAATCTCTTTGCATTTAGCTTGATGGTTTTTGAAGCCTGATGTTTTAGCATCTGATTTATGAGTCTGGGACTCCTCTCCACCTGCTGATAGGAAGGGGGAACCATAGCTCTGTCTGAAAGCAGCTACGAACTGCCTAATAGATTACAGAGATCTTCCACCTAGGCAGATGATCAGGAAATATGCTTTCATGTTTATGTATATCTGCATATGCTCCTTCCTAGTGAGATGTTTACTAGAACCAGATCCTAGTCGTAATGAAGTCATATGGCAATGAGAACCCATTTCAGTGAGCTAGGGGCTTACAAATGTTCTTCATAAATTTAAGTTATATCGCATTTAGCTCAATGGAATCTCACGATTCATTCCAGCGAGAATTAGGACAAAAGTTTAGGGCCAAAATGACACAGATCGATTTATTTACACCATCTGGGATACAGTCTGCAATATCTATTTGTCTCCTATTATGGCATGAAAAGCAAAATAGTCCTTCACTGTTGCATTGACTAATCAAACGAAAACAAGAAAAAAAGGGGCAGGATTTTGTTGATTTTTACATTTAATCAAGAGCACACTAAATAGGTCATGGTATCATTTTGTCTTCTTCTGTTCCAAAGCAGAGACTCATCTGTTGCTTGTGCAGCACATGTCCAAAGCAAAAAGAAAAAAACAAAGAAACAACCAAAAAAAAATTACAAAAAGTAAATTAAATCTCACTGTAAACCTTTGACAAAATACACATTGCTGCAGAGGATTAGAAGGTGATAATATCAGTCTATTAGCTCAGAGATAAAGTAAAACATCCTTCAAAATCCTATCACATTTATTTCTATAGAAACGAATTTGGTGATTTAGCATTATGGTCACTGAATCTTTTTGGCTTTTTATTTTATTTTCCTTTGGTTCTTAAGTTATAAAGTTTATAATACCTGCTTGATATAGTTCATTTTAACGTCATGAATTTGCAATTTACATGAGCCAGGGCAGATAATTCTACAATGCACACACTTTCTGATTAACTGTGTGTGACTTAAGTAGATCTGAGAAATGAGATTTAAAGAGTGTTTTGAAAGACCTAAATTCAGCCATGCTTTACAAAGCAGAAGTTAGGTAGTTTTTTTTAACTAGTCTAATTTCTGACAATCAGTGCAGTCCTTTGTTGTGCAAGGTTATTGCTGGTAGTGGAAGACATTTGCCAAGGAAAGGGGCTGGGAAGAAGGGGCACCAGCACAGTGCAGGAGCAAGATCTGGTGGAGAATTTATGCCAAACACCTTCATAATTGTCCAAGAAAAAGCTTATGGGACCTGAGGACTCATTTGATGAATGTGTAAAATACACAATTTTGTACAGAAATGGCTAACCTCACAAACACAGTGTATTTACATTGATTTGCTTAATGTGCACACATCACACGTTTCCTATGCACTCTTTTTAAGAGACATTTAGCAGAGATGACCTGTATGGGTTCACTTTTTCTATCTTGTCATTTACCAAGTCTTTTTAAACTCTCATACCTTGGGCACCAGATACCTGGATATTGGCATCCGGCCCTCCATCCCTTCGTGATGAGGTCAGTCTGATTTCTGTCACTGTAGTCATGTGGGGCCGGATGAAGAACATTAGTTTTCTGGAGGTTTTTCTTCCCTTTGTGTCTTATGTTCTATCTGTCTGAACCACTTCAGCTGCAGAAGACTCTATTTTAGGAAAAGTTCAATAAATCTCTTTGTAACTGGAAATGTTAAAGGGTTATTCAGGAACATTTTACTAGTATCTGCTAAATTCTGTCATTTACATCATGTCCTCTGTAGGCTTTGAGATTAATTTGGCACTATGATATTTCTCTTATACTAGACGCAGACATACAGAAACAAGATGTATTTGGGTTGTTTGCTCTTCATAGTGATATAAAGTGGTATAAGTCACCTGTGTCAGTGGCTTCATATTAACTGGGACCCCACTGTTCTAAATAGCCAGGTTTAGATGTCTCTGTACAAATCAGCAAATCAGTAAGAGATAGTTCTGCCCTCGTCATAAAAGGTTTAGCCTTAATTAGCAACAGTTTTTTAGTAGTTTTGTAATAGAAGAATTTGCTCACACACATTCATGAGACAAACTAAAATGATATAATAAAGAGGTATATAAAAACATTTAAGAATGAAAAATGGAAAAACCTGTGGGAATTGTGCATGTTCAGTCCAGAGAAATATAGTCTGATTGTAAACTTACCTGTCCTTCCAGATGTAAAAGGATATTACCGCTCAACAGAAAACAATTACTCTCACTGTTTAGGAAAACAGAAGTAGGTAAAAAACAGTTACATATTAAGAAATATTATACATTTAAGTAAATATTTATATCATAATTCATAACACACATATATAAAAATATATAAAGTATAAGTGTGATTGTAAAAGTGCAGCAGACAGCTTCAGGTCCTAGCAATAAAATCCCCAAGAATCACTTTCAACCAATATGTTTAACTGAGGATTTAGAAACCTCTCAGGGCTTACATAGGAGCAATGGGCCAGACTTAGATCTAGTTTATACTTCTGTACATAGGGAATAACAACAGTTAATACTGCCATTCTTCTATTTCCAGCCACATATATTGCCTTCTTATGAAGAAGTTAACCATGTCACCATTTGGGCTTGTTTCTTTTCCTGTGCTTGCTTCTGCTCTCTCATTTGTTAAGCTTTTGGTGGCTTCAACGCTGGAGTCCTTTCTAGGACTTCTGGGACCTACTGTAGCCTGAACAGCATTAACATCACGGAACTTTGGACTTTAAAAAGTGTTATTATTTTTTTTAAATTTGTCCAGGGAAATCAGCTCTAACTGTAATGCCTCTAGGGAGAATGGTAGGGTAAGGTTCCCCCTTGTCCTCTTCAGTGGCACAAGGAGTCTAGTCCTGGCTGCACAATCTTGAGCCTAGGGAGGGAGAGGTCCTCCTGGGGCATGAAATACGGTAGTTTGCACCACTCAGGGTGAGATGGGACTTGAAGCCAAGACTCCCATTCTCTGTGTCTGTGCTTCAGCTGCCGGGGCTATGCTGAGAGACCACAGTGCCTTCTTCCCTCTTGGCAAAGCCTGCTGCAAGCGCGGGCTCACTGTGTAGAGGCTCATGCAACACCTGTAGCTCTGATGCAGAGATGAAAGCTCTGGGAGATGAGATTTAGTCTTTCCTGGGGGCTAGCTCTGCGTACAGGTTTTTGGATCACCTAACCTTCAGTCTTTCTTGCACTTTACATTGGGCACCTGGCTCTGGGTTATCAATTCCACGCCAGGCACTGAGTGTTTAGGCTTTTCAGTGCTTTTGTTGCTGGTGCCTAAGTGCTAACATAATTTTTTGGGACCGTATCTCTCTTAAGCACATGTTTTTTAAAGGATGCTTTTGTTAACTTTTTTGTCTTGACATGAAACGTGTTTGATCAAAGGTGGTCTATATTCATTTCTTTGACCGTAAAATAATGACAGCAACAAAACCAAGGAAATGCTTTTCAATTATTTTCTCCATGTACCTCAGAAAGAATTGGTACTGAGCAGCCAGAATCTCAAGTTAAGTACAGATTGATTCTTGGAGCCTAGTTGGTGAGATTTATTGACAACAGAGCATTTGGCTAGCTATAATAGACTCCTATTCATTATACAGTTGATAATTCAACAAGTAGCTGATTCTAATTTTCGGTGTTCGTTATACCATTAAGGCTGACTTTATTAGCCTACTCAGGGATGTTTAAAAACAATTAACCTTAATTTTTTAAAGTGGAATGTGAGAGTTCAGCTATTAAACTTCAATTCTACTTTAACTGCTCCAGGGCATTAGGCATGTGGCTCCTGAATTCCGACACCTTATTAAAGCAGGGATAGCAGGGTATTCAACAAAGAAATTCAAGGTTTGATTTTTACTTCTACACATTAGTGGATTTCCTCGTGTAGGTAACCTCATCTGTGAATGAGGTTCCCTTCTTTTAATTAGTTTCGGGATCAGGCTGTAAATTCTTGTTGAGGTGAAGCATGGTGTAGGACAGATTAATTAAAAAATTGCAAATGTCTTGGTGATCTGCACCTGCAGAAGGAGGATTCACTTTAGAATACTTCTATAAAAAAATTACAGATGTCTTTTCAGACAGAGCCCACTTCTAGAGCTCCAAAACTGGGTGTCCGTTTCTACGAAGGAGAGTTTAGGAAAGGTTTCAAAGCAGATCAAAGTTAAAGAGTCTCCAGATAGTTTAGCTTTGTAGCACTAAGCCTGCTGGGTGTTCTGCAAGGATCCATTGTACTTAGCTGCACTCTGAAAGCACAGCCGTAGCTTTGCCTGCATTACACCGGCTGTGTTTTCAGTAGGGCTTTACAAATTGCCTAATCCAGGTTAGGCCTTTTCTGGAAGCTCTTTAATCCTTCTAACATTTGCATAACGATCTCAATACTGTAGTTCTTGTGTAACAGTATGTTGAAGCTCTTTCTGACTTACATTAGCGATAGTACAAGAATAATGAAATACCAAATTGACTTCATCATCTTTCAGGACTGAGAACACCATAAATTTCAATGTTTAAAAAAGTGAGGGGCCAAGTTAACTCCTGTTGTAATCACAGTGACATCTCTAGAGCTAGGTGAGGCATGCATTGACTTCGTCCCGCTTAAGTAAATATTAACTCATATTTGGGAATCTGAATGAGAGGGTAGATTCTACTAAAGACATACAATTAAAAAATAGGAACCTTCCACAGTAGTATTCTGTGAGAATAATACTTTTTTTCCCTAAGACTTTGATTAAAACATAATAATCTCCCATGAAAATTCTAAACTAATCAGATGAAATAAAAAATAGATGAGGATTGCATGAATACTCTATGCGAACTGTAAGAAAGGAAGTCTCAATTTTGAGGTATTGTGTTAAAATTTGCAGGACTACACAGCAGGTAACAGCAGGCTGAATTCCCTTTTCTGTCCTCCTGCAGATGTTACAATAAGGCAGAACAGACATGAGCCGAAAGGAGATCCCAAGCACCCATGCAAAACCAGTTCTGAGATGATAAAAATGAGGGCTAGTCTGGTAGGCATGCTCACTGAAAAGAAGGCTTCCATAGTAATTCAGAAAACAATTAATTTCCTTTTCCGTGGGAAAACAGGCTAAGAAACTGAATCACAGGGTGATATTCATGTAAGTAACACAGCTGATATTTTTTTTTAAAAAAAAGGAAATACCATTTTTTAACAACTATCACTCAATGCAACCAGTATTATCTGATGTATTGCTTACTTATCTGCTTGGTGTTTGATGCCTGGGAGTTTGAATATTACTTTTGTTCTCAGCAGAAAATAGAAAAATACGATATTTGTCCCTACAGAATCTCTGTGGGCTTACTCATGTCTCAGCTGTGCTTTCTTGACCTGGCATCTAGTCATAAGCGTATAATGTGAAACATGTACCTTGATGAGTGGGCCACGTTAATATATGCAATAATTTGCACTCGCTACCTATGAATGATTAAATGCGCAAAAGAAAAGAATTATCACAGTAACACCTTAGTTCTCCAAGGCTTAGTAGAAACCCTACTTTTCATTTGCTGAGTGTCATCAGAAGTTTTGTAGTCCTCTTTGTTTATTGTGATAAAAGGAGATGAGTCCAGGTTAACAAAAAGGTTTGGTTTATATGAAATTGTGTTTTTTCTTCATAAAGCATATTCTGTGACCTTTAAAAAATGATTTAAATGGTGTCTTGGTGCATGTGTGATAGTGTTGTGTATTCCAAAGTCACAATTTTGTGGCACATTATAAACTAATTAGAAGAGAGACTGTGAGAAACAATAAAAGGTATTAAAGTTGCACTGACAGGAGATAGTAGCTGACTCCTTAAATTACCTGTCCTGCAGGTTAAGGCTCATCTTGCACAAGCATGCATGTATCGTCTTACAACCTTGTGTCAGCAATTCACCCCAGTCTGGCTTCACAGGGCTGCTTGTGCATCTTTCGAAAGAGAGGTCAAGATGAGAAAGACACTGTTCCCTCCCAGCATGCAGCAAAGCTGCGGTGACTGAGTCTGGATTTCTTACTCAAGCAAACAGGGAAATTGCAACTACTGACGGATGTTTTTTCCCTTGAGGAGCTCCAAATGTAGGCCAAAGCTGTGCTGCAATTTTGGTCCAGGCAGACAGTTGGAGTCCCATGAATGCTTTGAACATCACAGCTATATTTAGACATCAAAGTCTTCAGCCTGGAGGCTACCCTTGTGCCTGAGATAAAGGCCTGTCCTGTGCTGACAAGGCCACCATGCAGCGTTATGTTGTGAATAGTGAATAATCACCCCCTTTTCTCTATTTTCAGGAGATTTGTCCTCACCAAGATGAGAGTCATTCCAAAAGGAGCTTTTGCAGGACTTGGTGACCTAGAGAAAATGTATGTATTGTGTCAATATTTACTAGGAAACAACTATTTTACTTGAAACAGCAATTTCTGGTTGCAGCTCCTTTTACTGCCTGTAAGCAAGCCCCTGTCTCTGGGCTTTATTCAGTTTCATCTTTCTGTTTAAAAAAAATAGAATCTTTATTTTTACGACCATGTTCAAAAACGTTGCTTTTGTAAATACATTTTATATCAGCAAGTGGGCAGCCCTCAGTCAAAGTTTTGGTTCATCATGGAATGTCATTGCAAATAATAAATACAGTGCCATAGCGGAAGATCATGGGTAATTAATTGTTTTGAGAATTTTGTAATAGATTGGAGTAATGAGTAGAAGATTAGGGAGAAAAGAACTGTTCATAACAGGGCAGACAATTTTCTTTTCACTGATGGATAAATAGATTGTTTTGTGCGTGTTCAGAGTCAGCTGGCAAGATACATGAGAGAAGTTTATTGTGGGGGATAGATCCAAAAAATCTTAGCACATAAAGCGTGTAAGCATTTAATTTTTGTGAATTTTAGTGATAAGCCTGGAAATATAAATATGAGCACCTTTGAACTGATGTGTCACAACTTCATTAGTATACTATTGTGGATATATTGCAGCCCTCCACGACTAGAAGGAAAAATCCTTAGTAATATGTTTCCTACTATTCTTCAGTGACAGAAAATCTATGGTTAATTGGTGCTAGCACCAGAAATGATAACTGCTGCTGTCCAACCTGAACTATTCTGGGGCATGTACAATTTTTCTGAATTATTTCATATGAGCAAATCACAACATTATTTTAGAAACACACCCAGTGTTTGCACTCTGACAGAGGGGAGTCACAAACAGGCTGTTCACCCAAGAGGAGTCTGAGTGGTGAGTGGGGAAATGCACTTTAAAGTCAATGACTTTTTCAGTTGTGTGTGTGTAACAGCAAAACTAAAAAGGAAGAGATTACCAATGTTTTTCTGCATCTTTTCTACCCTTTTCCCTCATACTGTTGCATAAGTAAGGGATTTAGCAAGAAGGTGAACACACCAGAAGGTATCGCGAGGAAAGGGGAAGGATTTTAAGCCTACAGAAGGGTGGATGAATGAAGAACAAGCAGTGAACATGCAAGAAGGATTGAAGAGCTGCTGGTCAGTAGCAAGTGATAAAGCTCACATGGCACTTGGCCTTTTCTGAAGTGTGAAATTGAAGGCAACACTGTAGGTTCAGGAGTCTTCTATTAGCACATGGTACACACTAAAAAACCTCCAGCTGCTGCATGCAACTCGTGGATTCGGATCCTCGTAAGCCCATAAGGCACTGTTGTGAATGGTCAATTTTCTTGAGAAAAGAAAAAAAAGTCTTATTTTTTATGGCCAAGTGTTACCAGCTAGGAGTAAGATCAGTCCTAGATGATCTCCAGAGGTTCCTTCCAACCCCTACGGTTCTGTGATTCTGTGACTGTTTTGTTGGCACTTGTTTCTCCCCGGTCCTGCAGGGTTCCTTTTATCCAAGTCTTATTGAGCTCTCTGGACTGTGAAGTGGGTTGCAAAGTGCATTGTAAACTGCTTCTGTTACCTTTAATTACTCAGAAACCATATGTCAGATATGTGTGAAGGTAGCGATTGCATTGAATAGAATGTCTCTAAGTGGTGATTTATTTTTAACGAAAAAATTGTATATGGAAATGAGCTCAATTTGAAAATACATCTGTGTACTAATGGTACATGGAGGAGAAATGGGGACAGACAGTTTATAGCAAAACATCCTTGAAAATAAAAGTGTGATAAATATGTAAATGAGACCTATCAACATCAACAAAGATACAGTATTTGCAGATGATATGTCAAACAGATAAAATTTGAAATAGCTCACAAATCCTGAACCTAACCCATAAAACATTCATCAGAAATATTCATGATAATGTAGGGACAAAAAAAGTGTGTAATCAAATGATAGATTTGCATATAAAAACACAGCCTTTGTATGAAAGCCTTTTTACTCTTGCAGGATCATGCACAGAAAGGAAGATTAAAGCAAACTCTGGTCTATATAAAGAAAACAGCTATTAATAATGTGGTACCTCCATATGGTAAAATGTGGATAGCCTGGTGTATACAAGTGAGATACTTCAATGTAGCATACGTATATGGTCACCTAGAACTAAATAGACTAAGAATTCAGAGTGACAATATTTCCTGAGTGTGTTACTGAAGAAAACCAGTATCTCATACAGTCCAACATACCTGTACATTTTTATCATTACTAAACCATTCTAACCGTATTTCTAAGAATGGGGTAAGTTTTAAAGCCCAGAAGTTGCAGGGAATAGTGGTCTTTGGAAGCATCCATTGGGGATGAGGTAGTTGAATACAAGTTAATTCAGAAATGAATCCTCCATGAGAATCTTAACTCTGTTGTATTTACATTCAAAGTGAAAGCAGGCTTTTGAATACAATGACCAAAAATTTCTGGTTTTCAAAGAAAAACCATTCATTAACATTTTTCAGTGTTCCTGATTTCTATATACATTTTTTGAAAGAATGAGAGCCCATTTGATCTCTTCTTTTCTTCTCACCCATCTAAATTCCTGCAGCTACTGAAAAACCATGAAATGTCCGTTCTGCAGACTGTCATACAGAGAAACAACTTTTCCCAAGTATGTTCTAGGAGAAAAAAAAAATGTTTAAAGTTATTACATAAATCAACAGGCTCTAATTATCTACGATTTTTTTTATTAAAGATGCAACTTGAATTTTCTTATAGAAAACTACTTCAGAAGCCCAGAGATCGGAAGAATTGCATAACCATCTTGTTACTAGCAGCTCTTCAACTTCTGCACAGCTCTGGCTTCCTGTTAATTTAGCAAATAGGTGTTCAGGGAAGCAGTTTAGTTATTCTCAATACACGTTTAGTCTGCTCCTAAGTCTTAGTCAACTGGAACGTGGCAGCTCATCTGGACTCCTGCTTAACCAACCTGTTTACACTCACAGAACTAATTAACCCTCCAGTTAGTAAATTAAAAAGCAGCCCCATGCAGGCACATACCTGGCAAAATCAATTCAACATGCTCTGCAGCTGCTACGTCATCTTCAACTTGTACCGAGAGCACTTAATTTGGAGGAAAGACTTTCTGAAGCAATATCGAAGTATCTCTTTTTCTCTTGCTAAGTTTCCTCCTGCTACTGCAAGGTAGCAAAGTAGATTTGTTCATGTTGGTCTAACAAGGTCTGATTCAGGCGTGATATTTATAGGAAGTTTGGTCTGATTGCCTTACCCTATGCAAGCCAAATAAGCTTCAGATTTGTATCCTGAGGCACAATCCTCTTGAAAATTCATCATCAGTTATTTATTCTTTTGAAGGTTTTAAGCCAAAACATAATGCTTTGTTTCAACATTCACTCTCAAATCTTATCTGTGTGTGGCCAAGGAAAACCAGCCATGTAGATGAAGTGTTTCTTGAACTAGAAGGTGTCACAGAGAAAAAACGTCTTTATTGGCCCTGCTTTGTATTTTGGAGTAATGGGAGAAAGGGCTTTCTTCAATGGGTTTTGGCAGAGGAATATTTTAAGGACATGAACTATGCAATGGTTAACAAAGCTTGAAGAGCTAAATCCTTGATGAGCTGTGAAAACACTTGAAAGTGTTAAAACTTCTAGAGTTGATGGAAACTGCCAGAGTTGACACTCCTGAAAACTGATGTCTTCTGTCTGTGGAAGACAGCAGGAATATATGCACCAGCTATCTACAGCTTCCTCATGAAGTTGTAGAGAAAATGGCTCTGAATCATGTCTTTATTTAGTCACTCAATGCATTCAAGCTTTTATGAGGTTTTTGGGGGGGGACTGTTGGTGCAGTGATGGTTCATATGAACAAAAGCTGCTGGTCTGCGACCTAGATACATGGGCACCAGCTATTTCACATACAACAACTAACCTGACATATGATGCTAAAATCTCTCCTGTTTGCCCCATAGGTTAAAAGGCAGGTCATGCTTTCCTTTTACTTGATTACATCAGCCTGAGTTACATTTAATGTTTTGTTTAAACCGAGGTGAGATACTTGAGGACAGTGGAGACCATGCAATAGGGTATTTAAAGGTACATGCTAAAGTATGTTGCTGAATCAAGACATATCTCTCTTCCTGTGAGTGGAGAAGGAGCAAAGTCCTTGGCTTGATTGTAAAAGTCTCGTCAGGAGAATTTGACATAGTGGGAAGTCTCCACTTTATTTAACAAGTTTTAACAATTTGGAAAATTGGTGGATTCACCATCCAGACTCTTCAGCAGTAACCATCAAAGCTGCCTGGGCTAGCAAATGGATAAGTGGTGTCCATCATCCCATGTGCTCCCGAAATCAATTTCATTCAGCTCCACCGTGTGATTCTCTAACACTTGGCAGCATATAGCCCAAAAATAGGAATTAAGGAGTAGAGGCAGCAATCGCCTGATTATCTAAGGATGAGCAGTCTGTGTCTTCTGCTACCAAAAAAGCTGGTCAGTATTCTGCAGCTTCTCCAAATTTTCTTGCACAGTATATCATGTCCTGCCTCATTTGGTGTGTGAAAGGCTGCAACTAAATAAGATCATTAAAGCTATTTTGAGAAAATAAAGATTTAATGTAACCAAGACATTTGGAAATTTGTTCTAGGCAGGAGTTCCTTTCTATCTTTTGTTGCATCATTTGGATAAATTTGCTATTTATGTTTTTGCAAGAACCCAAATGTGGATTTGCAGGATCTGCTGTGATGTATATAATCAAATAGTGCATGTTTACAAAAGTATTTATTTACACCCGTACGGTGAAAGGGGGACACAGTGCATTCCGTGCACCAAAATATATACTGAATCACATGATCATACTTTGGTAATAAATACTCCAGGGTATATTCTCAAGGTGCAACTCCATGGATATTAAATTCTAATTTACATTATAGGAAGTTATGTGTAACATTATGAATCTTAAGGGCAGGGCATGAAAATAAGTATCCTACTTAATGCATTTAAATTAGTCTAAATATGCATTTTCTCTCAGGGAACAGAGGATTAGAGTTCAAAAACATTAAGGTGAGTAACCAGCAAAAGCAAAGAAATTCAGAGTTCAGGCTAACATCCCAAAGAATAAACGTTTTCATGGGGCCACGGGTATGACACGGGGCCTTCCCCTCTGTCTGGCTGGTTTAATCCTGCACAAGTCAGCAGATACTGAAGGCTGCCCAGCCGTAGCAGGCTGGTGGTCAAGCAGTGCGCAATCACAGGAGGCTTCCTCGTTCCTGCGGGTGGACTTGCAAATCCCAGATGCCCCCATCCCAGCTGACTGACTTCATTTTATTGTGATCAGTGGTTCTGAACTGGCTTTTTTCTATACCGGAGGGGTTGCTTGCACTTCAGGCCTCTGGTTCAGCAGCTTTTTCATGTAAGAAAGCTTATCCTCTGCTATAAGCGCTGTATGCATTTCTTAGCCCAACAGCATCCAGGATGTCAGTCTTCATTTGCCCATTGCTGCACTCTGCCCTTTGAAATGGGTTCCTACAAACAGGATTTGAAAGGCGAACAGCTGTGCGAGCTTCTCCCAGGGGTTCTGCAACACATTGTCAGCGGAGGAGCCAGGCAAAGCAGTGCCTAGTGCGGCTGTCTTGCAGTATGGCCATGAGTGGCTTGGGTGCATTTTCTTCTCAAAGGAGTCCCGTGACTTCAGATGACCATTCTGCAGGCTTTGCACATATCACCCCTTGGATAACAAACTTAAGTGTTCGGTAGGAATATATAGGAAGCCTGATGTGTTCTTAATTCAAATTATTTCCTGAAAGTAGAAGCTATGCCTTGTGTTCTAAACATAATAAGTAATGAATGAAGGCTAGATGGTTTTATTATAATCTATAAACAGTTTGCTGCATCATCGCCTGGCATTCTGCTTTTCTCTGACAAAGCTTATCTGTGGAAGAGACCTTACACTTGCAGTTATTGTTGTCATCCCTTGCACAATTACAAAAAAGTGAAGTAGAATTTTATTATCCCTCTCAGTAACTCACTGCTGATGTCAAAGAGCAGAGATTTTAATTACAACTTTGTTATATTTCAGTAAATGCATAACTTGATCTCAATCTTTTGCTAATGCTTGGGCGGAACATAATTACAAATAAAGTAAAAACCCTTAAAAGAAGCAGTTAGGAAATGTAAAATCAATTCATAGTGTTCATATCAACATTTGCTAATTTTTCTGTTTAAAAAGTCCCAGAAAATCATGCTAATATTTGCATATTTTAATTGAAACATGTTAGAATACAAGGAAGGAATTATTCCATAATTCTTTCTGGGTGGTTTGATATATTGATACTTGCTTTCTTTGATAAAATAGATTTAGAAAGGAAAAAAAGACACATTTTGTCATTGCTTCCTTCCTTGAGCAAGAATGAGTATCGTGTAATGAACTGTTAGTAGAATCTTTATTTGTTAACTGCATTGGTACGAAGCCAGCACTACAGACTAAAGTATTTAATGGAAGAATCATCTTGGACAGCATTTCTGGTCCCTGCTTTACAGCTGTCTAGACATAGAGATAGGTGAAGCAAAAAAAGGGAAATCCACTTGCCTGGATGTATGCTAAATGCTTCCCAGTTACTCACTGTTCGGATTACCTGAATTCGTGAAAGATGAAACATTGGCAAATGCTTGAGTGAGTTGCCACTCTTCTTTAGGAGGAAACTTCAATCCAATGTTCTTGTGCTTTACTCTAAGCAAACTGATCAGATAAAATTAAGTGCAGTCTAAATTAAGATAGCTCTTTCACGTATCTACATGTGACCTTTGAAGTAGCCTCATTCATTCAAAATGAGATTTGAGGGTGAAATGCATAGTTCTTAAAAAAAGGTCTCAGCCCACTGGTCAAAGAAACCTCTCCAAATGAAAATGTTAGGATTTATTAAGATTTTTTCTCAGTTATTAAGATTCATTCTCAATAAGCTTGTCCTGCTCTTACACTGTTTTCTGGGCCTCCTCTACAACTGCTAGAGCAAGATACTGGGCCAGATGGACTGCAGGTTTGGCATGCTGCGGTTGTTCATACAGAGATATTTGCTTTCTCTGAATCATTCAGTTTTGCAAGGCAGCCTCACTCTAGGTCCTTGCATCAGAGGCATGAAGCTGATTATTGCAACTGATAAACATAGCAAGGAGCCTCAGAACTGATAGTCGTCCTGTGGTGCAGAATTAATACTATAATCCTTCTTTTCTCCTGTGGGATATGCTTTATGCATACTGAAGAGGCTGGCGCGTCTGCTTGCTGGCCAACTTACTGAGATTCATCTCAGGTGCTTTTGGGTGGGTTTTTTTGTTCCAAGAGAGGCCAGAACCGGTGTTGTAAAGTATAAGATGGCTGTGGCAGAGTCAAAATTTTCTCCCCAAAACTTGACACTTCTTCAGTTTGTCTCTCTTCTTTCCAGGAACTTCACTCTATTTTGAAGTAAAGGAAGTTTCAGGTTGTATTTTATTATGACATTCTTGTACTTTCAAAGTAGAATCAGTGGCCACCTAAATGACTTTTTAAATATAAAAATACATGTTTGCTAAGAAACATAAATTATTTCTTAAGATGAGTGATACAGTTATTAAACTTATGTATGCATATCAGAAAATTAAATGAGAACGCAGAATTGCAGGTTCTAATTACATTTTACATTTTCAAAAGTAATTCATAGCTCATACACAGCAAAAGGTTGTTCTTCTGTGATTTCAGAATATTGCTCTGATTTAAATAATTACGTTTTTCTTTATAAAATAAGTGTATTTAGTTCTAATATCCTTAAAGAATTTGTAAAAAAAAAAAATTCATTTGTATATTAACTACATATTAACTCCAAAATGTCTGGATAGAATTCAGAGTAAAATGTATTGACTTGAAAACAGAGAGAACTCTAAGTACAAAATTAAGATTAAAACAAAATTAATAAAAGTAAGCAGCATTAAAGTCAACAAATTTTTTTAAAGTGTAAGAGGATTATTATAAGAGTGCTTCTTTCTATCAAAAAAACCCCATACAATCTTGTGTGAAGTAGAATAACAAAGCAATTCTGAGAGAAAACAAATGCATTCAGAATTACAGCAGTTGCACCTCACTTGGTTGTACAGCTTAAGCACATCACACCCCCACCTCCTCGACCTGACAGACAGGCTGATGAAGATCCATGGCTCCTGGCACACCATGGTGCTGTGGGAGTCTGTGGGAATTTGGGAGATGGCATATCCCAAGAGGCATCACAGTGCCATTTCCTTCCAGATTTATCCAGTTTTAAAATGTGGAGTTTGTTTTCGAAAGTGCTGCTATCAAAAAAAAAAAAAAAAAAAAAAAAAAAAAAATTGTGAATTAGAAAGAGAAGTTTTGTTTTCATGAGAAAACAGGTTTTTATAGGATTTCTTTCTATTAATCTTCTGTGTGTATTTAACTGTACCAGTGAGTGAGTGCAAAAGTTGTGACCTACTTGAAATTGTGCCTGATTTGCTCTAAATGGGATTTTCTTCAATATTTATTGTTGCTGTTACTAAATACTGTTTGTTAGAAAGAGGAAGGCTGGTGCCAGATCAGAAATGGTAATTCCATTTCAGGAGGATTTCAGAAACACCTTCTCATATTAATTTTAGCTAGCTTTTCTGTTTGTTCTAGGAATGATGTTAGTGGAATTGGCATGTTGCAATGAAGGATTGTTTCCTGTTGCTATACAAATGCTGATACAAACCTCAGCATTTATGGAAAACTAATGTTGAGTTGAAGTCAAGACATTTATTTTCTAAGCAGGAGATGTTGATTCTCTGACAACATTATATTGCACAGCCTTTATTTCTATTATGCCAAATGATTGATGTGGATTTAATCATTAGTTTGATGGCTGCTTTGCTCAGTGGAGAGACAGCTGAGCATTTTATCATTATTAGTGAGCTGCATTTTGATTTTTCTATCAAAGACACTGCTGGCCCCAATTCATCCCAGGTGTAAAACCAGAGATTCATTGTGCCCATTATTTGTTTTGTGACCAAGCCAAGAACAATTTCCTCTGCTCGCAAAATACTGTGAATATTTGTTTTGATTTCTCAAGCAGGAACCTGTTTTTCATGAAGACTTCCACATATGTCTTGATTCTTTAAAAATAAGTAAGAATGGTATGCCTTCTGTGAGTAAACTACTTACTGCATGGTAGAGTACATAAGTACATATATAGTTGTGTACATGCATATGTGTATATATATACAGAATAGAGTAGTCTGGAAAAGATTTAAATTGCTAAGATTTAGAATGGTAGGCAGATACTAAGCCAGAAATTATTTTGAATGCTTGAGAAGCCAACACCACAGGTGCAAATTACAAATGGTTGTGAAAGAAATGCAGAATGCTGAACAGCTATGGGTGTCTGTGCATTTTCTAATGCAGTCAGCAGAGCTTTAGGAGCTGGGAACAGGGACAGGCTGGTGACTTTCCCAGTTCCTCATCCCTGAGAGCTGCTGAAGCTGATTGCTGAAGGAGGACATTCAAGAAGATTATTCTGGAACAATTATAGAATAGCTCATCAGATGGAGAATATATTTTTTCTCTCTCATAGGGTAGTTTCTCCTCCTCCGAGGGCTGCTCAGCACAAGCTCCTGTAATGGTCTCTCTGTGTTGTCCTTGTGCTGTAAAGTTTCTCCAGTAAAACAATGAATAACGCAAAATTTCACATGGGGACTGAATTAAGCTAGTCTTTGCTATTTGGAAGACTCTGTCTTGCTTTTCTGCTCAAGAGCACAAAGATTTACATGTTTATCTGGAAATGTTTATACTTTCTAGCGTAATTTTGAAGTGAAGGTCCTCATTAGACATGTTTAATTCTTCTGTCAACATTATCTTATATTTTGAATAAGATTTTATGATGATATATTTTTCAGCTTTATTTTCCACATTTTTAAGACTTCTTGTGCTGGATTTTTAAGATCTTGACTTTTCCCATCTGTGCTGTGAGAAGGGGTGAACACCATTCAGTCAAAAACATTTGCTTATTTATTATTTCAGTTCCCAATTATGTAATGCTCTTTAGGAAAACTGGCAGCAGCAGAACTCCCTGGAGGAAGAGGGACTGGGTATTCCTTCTGCAGGGTCATGAGCACATTTGGAGCAGAGCAGCTTTGAGGTACTACAAGTGGCAAGAGGTTTACAGGCCAGAGATGGATGTGTGCCACCCAAAGATTGCACTGGGGAGCAGGGAGCAGCCCCAGGGGTGATGAACAGGGTTTTGCAGGAGGTCTGGGCAGAGCTTACTGCCACTCAGAATAAGCCGTTGAGGAACTCCAAACCTTCTCCAAAGGCACTGGATGTCAGCGTAGAAGTAGAACCTTTCATTCTTTTTTGGAGCATTTTGGGCAGAGGAAGGACTCGTACTGACTCAAAGCTCATGGCTTGAAGTGCCATCATACAGCACTATCCAGACTGTCTTGTCATTACGTTTTCACCACATGACACATCTTGGCTCCTCTGTTCCCCAAGCCTGACCCCTTGGGGACCTGGCGCTGTGAGTCAGGATGAGCTGAAGCTGAAGGCACAGGTCACAGTGGAGAGTTAACCTCCGGAGAGGAACAGAGAAGAGAACCAAGTGTTGACACATTTTTACAAAGGCAAGTAAATGGATCACAGTTCATCTGCAACAGCCATGTGCCTAGGCATAATTGACAACACACACTGTTTAGTTAAAAATAAGCTTGGTTTTGCCTGTATCTCTTGGTAGCAGATTTAAACATACTAAGAAGTAAAGTGGCTTTTCACAAGCCTTCATCTGTCAGTACCAAGGAGCCTGTTCTGTATTCCCAGGACCCAGAATACCTCTGAATAGCACATTATGTTTTCATCCTACTGTGCTGCCAGGCACTGAGCTTTCAGGATAAGTAATAACATGTTAAAGACTGAAACAGGCTGTAAAAATGAGAGGGAAATTGTATCAGTGATGGGCAATCACTCAGGTCACTAAACGGAGGACTTCCTAATGGGATCCCAGCTAAGCACTGCACAGGCTTAAAACCTGGGGAGCATCTTCCTGTGAACTGGCCAGTCTCATGTTATTCCAAGTTTCAGGGATACTTCCCATACACGGAGATTGATTTCAGATGTAGCTACATTGATAAAAATCCATGATGTATTTATTCTTGATTTTGGTGGAGTGCAGTCAACATCAGTCCCAGCATTGTGACAGTAAGGAATCTTTTTATCTGCAGATCTAAGGATGCTTCTGTTCTCCATATCTTGTGAATTTGTTGGCAGGTTAAAAGCTTTCTGCAGACGGGTAAGTAGCAATGCTCTCGTTTGTCACGAATCCTTTTGTTCATAGGAGAGTGAGTAATAGCAGAACAGTGACCATCCTTTGGGGAAGATCGTTCAGGAGACTGCTCCTCCTCTTCTTGCTGTTATTGACTCTCAGTAGCCTTTTTAAAAATCTATAGAGCTTACTCCAGCACTGACCTTGTCTAATTACATTGATTGTTAGTAACTGAAGGCTAATTAGGAAGCAAGTTGCTATGGTAATTCTTGAGTCATACGTATAAAGAGAAAATACTGCTAAAACCACTAGTGCATGGTGACTATTAGCATAGCTAAACAAATTAAAAAATGTAATTCATTCAGATTTATTCTGCAATTCAAATGAAGATACAATACGCAACAAAGAAGTTTTTCCAGTGCTACCACATTTTCCTCTTTCATAGTCATTTTGTTCTTTTATTTGTCTGTTGAGTGAGTTATGCACAATTTTAGGACTATATGACAAAGTAGATTTTGGGTTGTTCTCTAACCCCTGCCACCCCACAGTCTACACAAAATATGTCACAACAAGCTTCACGTGACAGCAGAACGTCTCAGGCAGAGGGTAATAGGACTTGGAACCCCCCAGATTTCTAGGTCACTTGTTCATATCCAGTCTGCTTGTGTGTGATGAATGGTTTATTTTCACATGGGTAGGTTGACGGCTGCATACCATGAGATGGTGATCTCAGCCTGTGCCCTCAGGAGACAGTGACTCATTGCAAGCTAAGGCTGCTGCAGCTGGCTTTCAGCATCAGCCTCTGTTGGCCAGACTTCGAAAAGGCTCTGCAGCAGAGCCTGTGTCTCAGTGGGAGACCATGCTCCATTGTGGGGGGCTGTGTGAAGGTTGGATTGCTTTGGCTGTGCCGTGTCTCATTTGTGGATAAATGGAAGATTTTGCCAGTCACATCTAATAGAGTCTTTTCACCTTATTTTTAACTAAATGTGATGCAAATTAAAACCAAGGGCATTCTTCCCTGTTTAAGAGGGTCTTCCTTCTCCTTTGGCACCTTACTAACTAGTCATGTCATGCACAAATCTTAGCTCTCCTAACGTGTCTCCATCTGCACATCTTTGAGGAGGAGGATATAAAAGCATGCATCCTGTTGCTACCCTTCTGGACAGTTTGAATGATGAGGCAAAATGTATCTAGAAGAGTCACAGAACTGGATGGGAGATAGAAGTGTTGTATGGAGTTCAGGTCATATCTAAATGAACATGAATTTCTCGGCCCCTCTCATTCTTCAGTGGATCAATGTCCTTAAATAGGCTTTAGGAGTACATAAAGAAAAAAGTGAGTAGAAATGCAGCCACTGTGTAGCATGAATCTCTTTTAATAGGCCTCATAAACAAATGGAGTATTCTCTCCATGGCTTTTTGGGGCTTGTATGCTCACAGAGTAGCATTCGTTTAACTGAAAATAAGATATAAAACTGTTTACAAAGAAGTGTGTGCCACTTAAAAGCAAAAAAAAGAAACCCCACCAAACACCCCCAACTAAAAGATAAAAGTATGTTTAAATTGATTAGGATCAACTAAATCAGAGTAAAATTACTCTAACAATGAAAATGGAACATCTGGTTTGGGACTTTGCGTGGTCCTCAAGTTAAATATGTGCCTCTCTAGAGACAAGTCCTGAGCCTGCCATTTTGAAGTACCCACTTCATGTTACCACTAATTTAGTCCCCAGGGAAAACACAGACAAAAAGCCCTTGTATTTAGCTGCTGCCTAATCTGTCCACACCAAGGCCTTCCAGCTGGGCATGGGGCACAAGGGATTCACCTGGGGTATCTCTTAACCAGAGCCATCCTGCAAAGCCATCTTCAAAGTAATAGAAAGAATATAATGAAATCCTATTACATTTGTGTAGAAGAATGAGGTGTGTACCGGTACTGTTGATTGCTTTCTGTTTGCTGTACCTTTCTGCACATAAGGAAAATGCAGGAATCCAGTCTAAATCCTTAGGGATCCTTCTTTCATAGAAAGCTCTGATCATGTTCCGTAATATGTGTTATAGTTTTTTCTTCCTTTTCCTGTTAAAATAATCCAAAAATACATGTTTTGTTTTCAGTCTGACGGAAGAAAGAATATAGCAGTTGCCTTTTAGTTTTTAATTTGGTATTTAACATACACAAATTAATCCTTTAAATCTGAAAATCAAATTCTCTCACAGGATTGCCTTCAAGTTTGTGGCCTTCTATGTCCTTTTTTGTATTGAGCTCTGTGCTTTCTGGAGTCAATACTTATTTAAAATTACAGGAAAATATGCACTCCTCTAAAATGTAAAATGTTAATGTAAATACAGGTCCAATATATTAAAATTCTGCTGCACAGACTGAAACCTCCTTTAGTGTCAGCTAAAGCAATGATAGTAATCAGAAATGAAGGATTTCATTTTCTTCTTTTATTTTTAAGTAAGTGTATTTCATCAACGTGACTTTTCCAAATGGTAATTTTTGTGGGTTAAGGTCTCTTCAGGACGGTTTTCCTCCCCTCATCAGCAGTATTTTTTCAAAGTGTTTTACTGGAAACAAAAAAATTTTTGCCAGACTTGGCAAAACACTGTGAGTTCTAGTTTGTTTACACCAATACAGGAAGCCAGACAGAAAAATATTGTAAGTATATGCAATGCAATACAGCAAAGAAATAGACAAAGCAACCCCTAAGGAAAACAATTTTTTTATTCAAACCACATTTCTTGTTCAGCCTCCTTCTTTAAGCACTGTGGCTGTGGAGGAAGATTCCTCTTACTTTTTCCCTTGGTGAAGAAGGAAGAACTTCTTCAGATAGAGTTTTTTGCATCATCTCTAGCTTCAACTTCTTTCTATGTCCCCAGTTAGGTATGACCCAGGGTAGTGTGGAAGAGAAGGGCTCCAGGGAGATCGAAGTGCTCTTACATAGGAGAAACAAGTCATTCACAAGTGGCCAGGAATTGCCCTTGGGTTCTCAAGGGTTTTGCCTCATTCTTATGGAGACTCCTCTGGGGGAATCGGTACTGAGCTCTCCCCATCAAAAGGCTTTCTTGTTAGAGCACTACAACAGCAGACTATAGTGGAAAGCTTTTGTTTGTCTGGCATTTCTACAAACCTGATTTACACAGCATTGTTGTGGCAAAGACCCTTCATGGTGTACATGAGCAACTTCCTTGTAAATGGGGTTAGATGTGCAGAAAGGCTGCTGCTGGCTGATTTTAGTGAGTAAGCACCATCGTGTGTCCATGGATCTATTATTTTTATTGCTTTTATTGGAATATTGTGTGTCGACACACACAAGCATAGAAACATATTAATGTATTGAATTTTGGCCCAAGTTTTATGACATGTTCCCTTTCCCCTATTAAGACTCTTTTTTATCTATGTGCAGTCTTGCAGTGTTTGCTGACGAAGAGGGTTATTGTGTCAGGGAAACTCAGGAGGAAGTATGTGATTTTCCAAGGTTTCGTAGTGGAGAGCTGTTCAGTTATTTGTCAAATAAGTCTCTAGATATATTGAATCAGATTCCTCTTTGCTGCCACCAGCCACTGGGCAAAAGGTTTAGGGATTGTATGTAATTCCCATGTTCGTATAGTATAACATCTCTGCTTACTCCAACACAGAAGCTGCAGATTTGGCCTAAATGGTATTATTCTGCTTATGATAGCACAGTAAATAACAGATAAATAACCCTCATTGCACACTTGTTTTGTAAAGCTTTTGACTTAGCATCTTCTTGCTGGTGCTTGTATTTTCTCTGGCAGTCTGTTACAAGGCAGAGGTTTGGATTTAACTTTGGAAGCATAAAAGACTATCCTTTTCCCAGGCGGGTTATATCTGAGGGTCCCAATCATGCAAATATTTATGCAGTAGGATCTTGGCTGAGCCTGGAGTCAAAGCTCAGGGATAAGAGTTGCAGGGTCAAGGCCTTAGTTGGACACAAACCACAAAAATAGTAAGCAGTTTTTATGGAAGGGAAGAATTAATGCAAATAGAAAAGAAGACAGAAGGAAATCTCTGTGCTGAAAAAAGGTATTTCACAAGGAGACTCTAACATTGAATAAGAGAAAACTAAATCCCTTCAGGAGGACATTTGAAAGATGTAGTGGATGGTGTTAGCAACTGTAAGATAATGTCTGTATTCGTAGTTGTGTTTAACATTAGGCAATGCTAATATTTTTCTCATGATGGGGCAAATCATGGAGAACTGTTTTCACTGAAATGGGTGTAACGTAATGCATTATTTGCTCTGGTGAATAACCAGAGCCCTGTCATAAGCCTAGGAAGATTTTTAATGTCAGAACTGAGGAGTAAGAGGGATTTTTTTACAATTTTCCATCTTGGATAAAAAGTTTAATTGTTCATATCTGAGGCACTAACTACTCTTCCCATTTCTGTAATGCATTAGAGTTAGTAATGAACTCTCCTCCAGAGGCCTCTTGTGCGTGTGTGCTTCCTTAAAACATTTCAAGACTGTTGGTTGAAGTGTCTGGGAACATCTTCGAGACGGTCTGTTTGGAAAGGCTGTCACTAGACTTTGGGTCCTGGAAGTCACATGTTCTCCCAATCCAAGACAGTCTGCCTATTGATTATCCCCAGAAATTATTTTCCTCATTTCCTTGTTCAATCGCTTTCCTGAGGGATTATCTCAAATGTAATCTCCTCATTTGCCCAGGTCATCTTAGTAAAACTATTCATCATTAGCTGGATATCAAAGCCAAGAGAGAAGTAATAAAAGATAAGTGGCAATAAATGTTGCTGGCCCATTTCTGTGGAAGGAGTTAAGATGTGGGCACGAAGCTTATGTCAGCATCTCTGAGTGAGGAGGTCCGTTCCTCAGCTGAACAACCACCTTTGTCTGCCAGCATGATTGCAAGATCCTCTGGATCTCATTGTGTCTGAGAAAAAAGTGCCATTGCCAGGGTGGTGTTTTTATCTTAGAGACATTTTTCTGCCTTCCCTACAAGCTTTCATAGTCAAAGATAAAATTTAGTGATTGCCAAATGCAGGGGTCGGCAGGTACATCTGTCCCAGCAGCTGGAGGGCACCAGCTTACAAACCACATCTCTCTGGGTTGCCTGCATGGAGCCAGCATTTCTGCAGAAAGCTGCCGTTTCCTCCAAAGATGCAGTCCTTGCTTGTTTGCCTCTACAAAGCTTCACCCATTTTCAACTTTTATGGTAGTAAACTAAAACTAGTATAGTACTTTTCCTTAGTGCTAGAGTATGAGGAGATATCTATCCTCCCAAACTGTACTGATTATAAAATCAATTCTTATAATGATGTGGCTTCTGCTGTTGGATCTGGTCTTTATCAGTTCCAATTCTGCAGACTAATCGTGTGCTTTTTAGATTAGAGAGACCAATGTAAAACTGTTACATGGACAATTAATTTGATGCATCCAAACTCTCTACAGACTTTCATCTGGATTGCTGGCATGGTGCTAAAGTACTGATAGAAATAAAATCTCCTTTGGTTCCGTCTGCTGTGTGGAAATTTGCATTTTATTTTCCTGATGCTTGCATTGATTTATTTGAGAATATGGTGTCATGCCCTTTTGGAGAAGGCAGGAAGACACAGTGTTAGTGCCTCCTGATACTGTCCTTCAAAGACTTATGTATGCACTATTTTTCTATAAGTGTGAAATCATTATTAATACTCGGTTAAATGGTTATCTCACTTCTTTACTCAGGTCAGTACAACATGTGTGTATATCTTCAACAAAGGAAAGAGATGATGAGAAGAGTCAGTTTTTCAATTCATTTTTGAAATGTCAATAACTGCTAAGATATATTAGTCTGTAACTCCCTGGTATTCCATAAATCATGGTAGGGAGACAAGTGTTTCATGTTCACAAGGGAAGTGGCAGGAGAAAGTGTCAACTATCTATTTTTAAAAGGTCACAGGTCTCTAATATTTTTAAGAAAAATAGCTTTTCTTTTGTAACCTGTTTAAATCCATGTAGTAGCTTTTTGCTGTCACTTTGGAGGGAAGTTTTCAAAAGGAGATTTCAGACTGGCTTGTTTCTGATCGGAATGAAAGAAATAAGAGCTCCTCTATCTCTGACATGGAGACAGAGGTAGCCAGGTGTTTAATTTTTCAGTTCAGACACATTGCAGGATGTTCCTGCAGGTGCCCACCCAGTGAATTGCTGAGCAGGATTGCCAGTGTGACACCACACCACTGCTAATTCCTTCTTAAGCCTGACATAAATTGTGGCATCAGTCAAACCACTAAGTAAAAATGACCTGGCAAACTGCTCTCAAGAGTATTTATGTTTAAAGAAAGGGGGGAAAAGATAAAAATTGTTGGCCTTTTTTTTACTTCCCTTTTCCCTTAAATCAATATAAAGTTATCGATTGATTGCAGCGCAGAGACCCCAGTGAGGCCACCTGCTCTGGGAATCAGTACCCGATAGCTCTAGTATTGCTGCTAATTGCAGGTACCTCTAGAGTGAAAGAAAACCTGTTCACATGAATCCACAGGATATTTACACCACAAAAAACTGCCTCAAAGGCTGAGGATAAAAGGCCAAAAGGCCCAATGATGATGTACCACAGGAAATATAAGGTGAACAGATCAAGGGTATAGCCCATGTATGTACCTGCCTTGGAGGGGAATTTAAGGAAAGCTGTAGGAGTTTGCAGGGAGAGGGTCTCACCCAGCACTACAGAGGAAGACAGTGTGGCTGGAGAGCAGGGAAATCCCCCCTTCACACCATGTGTCATGTCTGTAGGCAAGACGAACACAACAAAGAAGTGCCTGAGAAACCTCGGCGCACAGGGAAACCCCCTCTACTAGTCTGCAACAGGGAAATGAAACACAGAAATCCACAGATCCCACATTTACTACAGTCATCATACAGCCAAACTCACCAGTTGGGCATCAGTTGCTCTGTGTCACTCCTGCTGCTGGTATTACAAGGTCTTCGAGCTCAAGACCATACATCCCTGGGCACCATGTAAGGGACTGATGCTGTGATCTGCCTCTAAGCTGGCCTTCTGCCATGTGTACACTTTGCTCTTCTTTTGACACAAGTTTCCACTTACTCATCTATGTTAAATTTCTGTATCTGTATATTTATATACACACGTACATATACACAAGTTTGTTTTAAATAGGCGTATTTCCTAGCAGGGGAAAAATGACTCTATCCCTGTCTGCATGCTCTGCTCTGATCCTGAAAGGAATTCTTATCATAAAAAAAAACCCATATAAATGTCCAGTCTTTTATTCTTTCATTATTTTGAAATATGACACCACTTGGCTGCAAGACCATTAGTTTGTGAGTTTAATACAGTCTTGCTTTTGCTGCAGGACTTTAATTAGTCTAAGAGACTTTTTCTTTAGAGGACTACAAAGAAACCACCATGAACTATAAATTCCTTGCTGATACATTTATTTAAAAGGCCATTTTAATGTATTTTGATTTCTATGGCTCGCTTTTTGCAGGCAGCTGTCTTGAAGAGAAATGCTTCCTATGCTTCATACTAGGCTCTGACACAGAAGATGTACACTCAGCCCTGCCTAAGGATAGATTTGCAGGCAGGTTAAACCAAGCTAAGACTGTACTGCCACTAGGCAGCACCTTCCTCCTCCTCTTCATTTTCCATCCCTCTCCCTACCATCACTGGCTCTGGCTACTGCACATGGAAATGCTACACTGCGGTCAGTTGCTTGTGAATAGGTAGTAACAATTACAGTTTGCTGTTAGTGGCAAATTAGAGGAAATTCCTTGCTTGTGTGATGTTATCACACCTTAAAGTCTTACATTCTATTTGAAGAAAAATAAAAACAATTATCCTTTATGCCTTTGTAAAACATTTTTACTGAATAGTTTTTCCTCTTTTAGGCTGTGTTTGAGTAAAGAGTTTATGCTTTTGAGGACTGCTGTGGATTTCAATAGAGCTGTGCATGCAGTGGAAACTAAGCTTAGGCAGATGCCTAAGCACTTTGCAGCCACTGGGTGGTTTGGGGTTTTGGAGGTTTGGGGGTTTTTTAAGAAATTGCCCCTGGTCGTTTTGCATACTATGTATTCAAAGGTTTGCACGCATCAGAAATTATGCTCAAATTGCCATCTGGATTTGCTATGATAGCTAGCAGTAGAGATAATAGTATGATTCATTACAAACAAACAACGTAATAACAGTTCCATCTTCTCTCTTGATGACATATAATAAGATATGCATTATGAGCAATCATCTGTTTGTGTGTATTTACACTGTAAGACAAATCACTTGTACATATACTAGCCAGCAATCCCCTTTTTTTCTTTGTAGCTGCTGCTTCAGGTATTATTTGCTCTGCTCTGTAGAGCATCTGAGTCTGCTGAGTTGACTGTTTGATGTGAGCAGCAGTGGTTTGCACTTTTAATGGCAGAGATACCCGTATCCAGGGTACAGTTCTTTCAGTTGCAGGGCGAGCATTTTTTGCCAGGTACAAATAAATCATTCACAGAAATTATGCAACAAAAACCCAGACTTGTGCTGCCCGTTGTTCACAGTGTGTGACTGATCTCCTAAACTGAACAGGTTTTATTAATTTATCCTTCTTACCTGAATGACAGCCTGTAACAGGTATATGGACAACACCCCAAAGGACAAGAATAGCAATGGCCGCCTGTTAGAAAACGGCACTTTAGTGCTGTAACTGGGATTCATCTGCAAAGAACAATGCTGAGTAAGGTCATCACCAACACGACTTCCTGAAGAGAGTGTAACAGAGGATGCACAATTCATTGCGGGGGACAGAGGGTCTTGTCCTTTTCCCTCACCACCCCACAATACCCTGAAGACAGATGGCAAAGACCAGCACCAGAAGGGTTAATGACTTCTGCAATTGACAAGTTTCCCTTTCGTTAGCTTTACTTGTCTTGAGCTGCTCATATCTACAATGGCTGCAGTAGTTGTTTGCTTAAGCTGGAAGACAGTAAAAATATTTTTCAATGAACATATTTTCATTATCTGTTAAAAAAAAGAAAAAAACTGTTGCCTTTGTACCTGTGAGTGGCAGTATTAGAACGAAAGCCAAGTCATCCCCCAAATCTCTGGAACACCCCCCTCATATAAGTGTTATTTAATTCCTTTAAAAACTTAATCTTTTAAAAATTTAATCTTGTATAAGGAGTTTAGAGATTCCTGTCTTTCTGCCTGTCTTTCACTCCTTCCTTAATGAAGTCTTCCAAAGTGTCATGGCCTGCTCTTGCACTACTTTGACCAGATCTGTATCTTCCATTTCTCAAACTGAAACAAAGCCCATAGCCCATCCTACCCTTAGGAAGCCAAAACGCCCTCCCGATACAGAAACATTTGGTTTTAAGCATTCCATTAAAAGAGGTATATTGTCCAAGTTGTTCCAAAGTCAGATAGCAGATTGGATCATAAAAAATTATTACCCTCGACTGCCCTATTTGTCAGGTGATGTCACTACGGTATTGTGGTTCCTTAATAAACTTTTTTTTTGCCCGTATAAGCCAACAAATCTGCAACATTTTTCCCTGAGCTCTTTAGTGGCATGAAATCTCTTCTGGCTAAATGGATACGTTGGTATTAAATGTTCTGCTTTTTCTGTGGATTATTTTTTTTCTAGACAACTGATTTTTAGATTGTGGGGAATGGTAAATATGCTGCTGACTGCCCAAAAAGAGCACAAGCAAAACCAAACCAAATCTATAAAGTCTGAGACGCCACCCATGTTGTTAAACCTTCTAGTCGTTAAATCTTCTGTAGTTAAGCAAGTGAATTGTACTGTCATATAAATACAGCATAGAGGGTGATTGCTGCTGCTGTATATCTTATAATGCACTATTTTTAAAGAAAACAGGAAGATAACAAAAAGGCTTTGAAACATCCCTTGCAAAAGCTGTGTAGCTTGCACGGCAGGAAGGAATCACAGTCTCAGCTGAAGAATTTTGTTGCTGCTGAAACCTAAACAATAAAGAGGAACATGTTCACGTGGGAGCTGGTGGTTCAGCACTGCTGAACAAATTCTCATCGCACACTACCAAACACTTATTGTCAGTCCTCGTGTACTTTTGTTTTCTTGTTCTCTGGTCAGTATAGAGCTCCCAGAGCAGAGGAGAGCTGGCTTTCTTCTTTGAGGAAACAGGAGGGAGAACTTATTAAAATAAAAAAATGTCAAACCACTGAGGCGGTTTTTTAAAGTAGAAAAGGTCTGATGAGTAACATACCTTCTTTTGCAAGGCTTTTGTTTGTCTTAAATGGGCAGGTAATTTGTCAGAAACAGTTCAGTTCTCAGTCAGAAGGAAGTGGAATATTTTTTATATTACTTGTAATAATTTTTGTGATTGTTTTTGTGACTCTGCAGATATCGTTATGACCTAGTGTTTTACCTCAGGCCTGTTCATATCTATTTGCAACCAATATAATTTCAAAAGAACAAAATATCTAGGAACAAGCTCCAGCCAGTTCACAATCTGACTATTTATCCAAAGTTTCATTCCAAAGATGTGCACAGTTACCTTGCCATGAAAATCCAATAAACCATCACACTATCACTGAGTTATAGCTGTATTACAAATTTTACTCCCTACAGCTGACCTCAGCCTGGGAAACAACATTTTGCACCATTTCCAAAAATGGCAGCAGGAGCTCTTTTGGCATACCTGTCTTTACCTCAGCTTTCCTGGTTACTGCCAGCATAAGGCATGTAATCAGGACAGGTTGCACTGCAGTTATTACCCCTTGATTTACCAGGAGAACTCCTGAGCTCTAAATTACACCAGAGGCTGAGCCCTCTCTTTGACATCCCACAAATTAAGGGAGAAAAAAAATGTGTATTCTGGACCAGCAGGAGACACATTCTGGTGTGCTGATAACAGAAAATTGGCCGATTTTATTCTGCAGTTCTGTGTCTGGAAGTGGACGCTAATTGTATACAGAAGAGAAATAGGGTTTTCTCCAAGATATGGAAGACTTCTTCACGTCTGTGATCTCCAGCTCCTGCTAATAAGGATGTGTCTGCTAGCAGCTTAATTTTAATCTCTGTAATTTACGTCAGGTCAAGACAGCTCCATGTCCTACAGCTGAACTTGTGTCATATTTCCTGGGAACTTTTTAGCTATCTTCTCTATTTCAGTCACCTTCCACCACCTCTTTTCTTCACAGAGTTAAAAGCTTTCATTAAATCTCTATCAGTAATTAGTGCTGTTAGAGATCCAATAGCCAATGATGGATGGGTCCTGCTTTCTAATACACAGGGAACGGTGACAGCAGGAGGTGCAGGACTGTCACTACAGATACAAACTCCAGCCTCAGAAGATGTCTGTTCCTGACCATTGTTTTTTGGCTTGGTGGCAGCTCATTGGTGTTCTTGGGGTCTGTTTTCTGATCTGATATCCACCTTATTTCTAAAACCCATCAGTTGTCTAGGAAGAAGTTCCTTGTGAATTTTTCACTTGTCCGTTCTCTGATTCACCATGGCTTGAAATATCATGGCTTTTAAATTATTTTTCAGAGAGATCTCACAGAACGATGCCTTGGAGGTCATAGAAGCAAATGTGTTTTCCAGCCTTCCCAAACTACATGAAATGTAAGTAATGAGCAATCTAAATTCAAAGGAGGCAATTATAAAGATTCATTATAGGCAAGTAGCAAAAGTTTTGCGTTTTGGTTCAGGTAAGGTCTGAAGAATTCATAGAAATAAAGGAACATTTGAAGTCTCTCTTTGTCTTTTCCGTCTTCTTACCTAACTGTCCCTTTCTTTCCCTGGTCAGCCTGAAACTTATCCTCAAACCACTATTGATATCAAAAGGTGGTGGGGACTGCTGGTCTGTGGTAGGCTGCTCTGAAATTGTGCAGATCTGCTGCTGTTAAAATCTCAGCATATAGTAGCACTACTTCATGGGGCAACCACAGATATTTTAAAATCAATATATTGATATATTTCCTCTGATGTTTCATTTTCTCTTTGCAGAAGAATTGAGAAGGCCAACAACCTCGTGTACATTGATAAAGATGCCTTCCAACACCTTCCGAGCCTCAGATATTTGTAAGATCTTTTGCTCTTTGCAATTAGTGTAGTAATTTTGAATGAAACAGATGTGGTTTTGTCCAACCTGTGCTGAGCACTTTTGGTAATAAGGCAAGATGATGCCCTCTGTCCGCCTACTAGTTGCACATTGTCAATCCACATTTTCATCCCCAGGCCTGCACACAGACTCAGAAAAGCTATATTCACACATATAAAATCCTTGAGCCTTTCTAAGCAACAGGTTGAAACTGAGTGATGAGAAAAGCAGCTGGGCCTTTTTTCTGTCTATAAAAACAACTTTAGGTTGAAATTCTTCATGAGAGCTTTGGGATAAAATCTCTCTCATCTGTCTTTGCTATGGCTCTACCTTCTGTTATACTTAAACACATGGTATTAAGCATTCAAATTATCTTTTCTTTAGCAATGGTAGTGCTATACAATGGTTTTCGTTAATGCTTGATGTGAGATGATTTAAAACCTTGGAATATAAACATATTGGTGTATGGTATAAATTTATTTCATTAGCCAGCATCATCAAGAATGCTGCTTGCACAACTGTGGTTGCTACATCTGCTCCCATGGGATTGTCTTCAAAATTCAGTGATAATTGAACACATCCTTAAATTAAATTTACCCAAAAATATTTTCACAGCTTTTAGCGCATGATCTTAACATGACTAATAATCTCTCCTCTGCATAAAAATCCAATGAAGTTCAGTGGTTTTGTTTTTAATGGCCGTAGCTTAAATAAGCTCCCACAGTGTTCTTCACTGAACAATGGCATATACACCCAGCAGGATATTAGCTTTTGTATGTCCATCCACATGAGCATATACACCTAACCTTGTTTCCTTGTTTACACAAGAAGCTTTACTCATCCAAGAAGCCTGATCATGACTTCTACATTTGAGTACATAACAGCAAGTGCTTAATTGTCTAGTTAGGTATTTCTTAAAGATGGGATGAAATCAGGTCAGTGGTCTAATAAGCATAGTTCCCAGTAAGCTAATGAGTGTTTAAGGTCTCTGAAAATCACTAGCATCTGGCAGGTTCTGAGCTCAAAAATGCCGAGAGGCATGGGTTTGAATTTGAACTTTAAGATTTGAGATTTAAGGTTTGGACTTTAAGAGATAAGGTGTATTTAGCACTAAAAAAATCATTATATCTCGTTGAACTGGAATATGTGGTTAGAATTGCAATAGGATTGTCATTCTCGCTAGTTTTTTTACCAATATCTACTTTAGCAAATTCGCCAGACATCTTGATAAACTTTAACTTTTGTATGTCCATAACTGAAACACAGATTCTTCTCTTGGCAGTAGGGAAATAAAGCTTTAAATTTGCATTGCATGAGGCAAAATCATAGGCCTTTTTCCTTTGGTTTCAAGCCTGAGTCATTCAGGTGTGACTGCTGTCTTTGAGTAATTCTGTCTACCTATGAATGAAAACACAGCATTTGTTTATCCCGTGTAAAATCCCCAGAACAAGCTCCTGTGGGTAGTGCATCTGTCAGGTGTACAGGTGGTTAGACAGAATGGGAGCCTATTTATCTCATACAAAATTGAAGAATAATAAGAATTGTGAACACAGTAATGAACACGCTAATTTCAGCGATTTTTTAGATGTGGGACACACAAACTGCAGATTGTGGAAAGAAAGGTAAATCCTCACTTTAAATATCAGAAGTAGTGGAAGTTTTTGTCCTGATTTTAGTGGATGCTCCCTCTTTCGAACATTTGTCTTTCTACGCTCCCATACATGTTGGCTTAAACATTCAGACCTGCTACCTGTATACAGATTCAGCTGCAGCATCTACTATGGCCTATAGAAGCAACAGATCAAAAATAGAGAGGATTGCTTGTCTCACTAACCATTCCCCACTCCTCATTAGCTAGTTCTACCCACCAGCTGAAATCAGAGGAAAGTATATTTTGGATACTTTTTAAGATATTCTCTCTTGCAGACACACAGAACTGGATTTCTTACTGGCTCCACTCCATCTATCCCATTAACTAAGTGCTTTATTGACAGTTTTGATGCTCTCCACTGTTCCCTGCTTTCTCTCTTTTTTCCAGGGGAGGTTTTTCCAGAAACTCAATGATTTGGTGACTAGAAAAAATTCTCTAATTTTATTCATGGCCACTTTAATCATACTCATTATTGTGCCAAAACTTTTCTTTAATTTAAATAGATAAAATTCATCTTTGGTGCTTATTCCACTAATGGATTTATGCTGCATCTTCTCTGTGTCTTCATTTTTGGAGGAAAAAAAACCCAACCACCTCTTTTATGACTATAAATAGTACAAAAGGTGCAGGCTTCATGGCTTTGAGAGTCTGAACATATGAACATGTCTTTTGTGCTAATGACAAGGTTTGAGATAGCTGCACTGGGGGTATAAATCAGCACAACACCTTTGGCTTCAGTGAAGCTACACCAATTTACATGATAGGGATCAGAAGCAGGATCCAAATTCCCTGTAGGAGCCTTTCATGTAGCAGTGAGCTGGGTGTGATGCCAGGTTGCATTATGCTTAAGTTGCTCTATGTACAGTCATACCTTCGTGGTCTCTCTCGGCACGTTTCTGTAGGAAAGACTGCCATTTTCTCCATCCCTTTGTTTCACTCACTGGTGCTTGCCATTTTAGAAACCTGCCATTGAAAAGGCAGAGAGTTTCACTGTTTGAAAGAATAGGACTGTTAATTTAATGAGAAAGCAGAAACCTTGGTGCAAAATGGCAGCTGGTAAAGGTAACCCAATCCTAGTATTCACCTTCTTGTGACATACAAGGAAAGGTCAATTAGTGAAAATATAAGGCAAGATGCAGAGGGGAGTTAGTGGATTGGTGGCTTTTGTGTTAAATTTTTGGGTTTTTTGTTGTGTTGTGCTTTTGGTTTTTACACAATAGAGAAGTAAAGGGTTGTAAACATGTGGGACTAGAGTTTAAAATAATTCAGAAAGGGTTAAGCATCTGTGTGGACAGAAATGCTGTCAATAGCTATTTGAGAAATGATAAAAATTTTAAGGCCATGAAGGGAAAGTAACAAACCTTTATACATTACAGCCTAATTCTCCCATTAACTGCTGGAAGTTAGGAAGGAATTGCAAGTGATTTCATAAATATCTTGTCACAAAATTAATTGGGAGATTCTGTCTGACCATATGTGAGGTTGTGTGTGTGGAAAAACAAACCTGACTCTGATCCCACTGGGATGTACTCCTGTTGCCCATGTGGTGTATCTTCTCCCCAGTTGGGGTCCATGCCACCTTCCCAAATAGTCCATATCGAGGCAGCAGACCTGAAGAGGGAGACCTGTGCTTAGAGAGGTCCTTGGCCAACCTTCTGCTGCAGACCCTGACGTAGACTTCTGTAGCCCTTACTGGTCTGACCCATCAGTCAGAACAGCTGGCACAGGCACCCCCGTGTCTCGGTGTAAAGAGGTATAGCGAGACCCAGCTGCAACCAGCACGCAAAAGCAAGGGAACTTGGGTACCTGCCCATTGCTCAGCTCGTTGTGATTCTTATGAAGTTTCCAGCCATGGTGGCAGCCTGGCAGGGTACGAGAGTGTGGTTTGATTCCTCATGACAGTGCTATAGATGTGACAGAACTGTTAAAACACAGTTCAGAAAGTCTCGGAGAAAAAAAATATATTTACTGGCAGTTTTCATTTAAAAAAAAGAGAAAAATTAATCAGTGTTAAAATGTGATACTGAGCCTAGGAACCATAGCCCATCAGTTTAATGACCTTTCCAGCTCATTGCTTGCAAGGCTTTGTGCTTCTTCAAAAATAGTTGTATAGCCGCTAGGTTTTATTAATGGGCAGGCAAGAAGCTCTGGCTAGTGCTGTCAGTCCTCTCATCAGCTTCATGGGCTCATTACAGCCACTAGCTGTTGAACATTAATAAGCTTTTATCTCTGTCAACTTGGCTACAAATACATTTCCCCCTCACCCCACCCCCTTTGTCTCCTGCATCATCATTACTACCACGGCAAAAACACTAAGGAGAGAAAAATGCTAAAAAAAATGCAATGTTGAAATACTCTAAACCTTCTAGTAAAACGTGACCTTAACTTTCCCACCAGTATTTTAGAAGCAGTGAAGAGAATTGTTAATTGGTCGTCTTGGAGGTATGCCAAAGAGACAGACCACTTCAAAATGGTAACTTACTGACCTTTTCATGGGTACAAGATTATTTATCTGGCTCTCATTAGGGAGAGCTGTGGCATTGTCTGTTTAATAATGTAGTGATGGCTTTTCAAACCTATTTTCTTTTCAAAATTAGTTCTCAGGTGTAATCTGTGTCCTTTGGTTCTTTTTTACAGTGGATGTGTCAACATCCTGTATTAAGCAATCTCAGCTTAAAATAGAAAGATTTAAATGTACCAATCCTTTCAGAAAAATTTGAGGGCATACAGATGGATTGTTGGAGGTGAGGGGAAAAGTACATCGCAAAAGTATGTGTTTTATCTGCAAAACAGTTCACATTACAGAAAACAGAGCCCAACTCTGAAGTCTTGCAGCTGCTTGTACCTGCCTGGTCTTACTTCATGGAGGACCTGACACACGTGTACCTGACATGCTTCCTAAACCCAAGACTGTACTTTCTCCATATGCAGCAAAGTCCACAGAATCACTGACTATTTGCTTGGATTTGGCTATTCAATAAAAAGAAGTGATGCTCCAATCCTGCCATTTGCATGTCAGTCTCACTGCTAAAGGTCTTGCCCCAGAAGTGGGTATTGTGGACTATAGGCTCAGCTTAGCCTGCAAGGCAGGGACACGTGAGTCAGAGGAATCTCTTGCTGAAATCAGGCTTATGTGCAATATAAAGTAAACCAGCACGATTAAGGGAAACAAAAATAACACTTCCTGAGTGATGTTGTATTTCTCTCTTCCTACCTTGGATTTGCAATTCAGCAAATACCCACAATAAGTTGATTAGGTAAACTGTGTTCCCAGTTTTGTCAGAGTAGCTCCTACCAATTTGGCATAAAAAAGAGCAGGCGTGTTGCTATATCTGGAGATAAGCAGCCAGAATCTTCCAGGAATTAGGTTCTGAAAGAGGTGGGTTGTTTTTTTTTCCTGCTGATCATGGTGCTATGTTTTCTTAAGTGCTGACTCCAGTAAGCCTTTTCAGAAAGACAATTAATGCTTTGGAAAGCAGCCATCAGCCATGCGAAAACCAGGTTCTTACCAAGCTGTTTATGCAATGCAAGGGGGGACTCAGTTATAACACAGATTAAAGAGGACACTTGTTTAAAGTGAGGCTACTAAGGATGTATATGTTATATGGTAAATATATTGACAAAATTGTCCTACAGGAAAGATATTCAGTAAATTGGATTATCTACATTCTAACAAGATCATCCACTTAAAGGCCTCTGGAGATTTGCTGGTTGAATAAAAAGAGAGGGAAGAACTAGGCTGCAGCCTAGCTAAATATTTTTTTAATTCTTTTTCTACAATTAATTAAAAGAACATCCTCTCCTATTCCTAATCACTGTTCTGTGCCTCTGTGTAATCAGTGTTCTGTGCTACTTGGAGATTTCCTTCGATATATAATGATTTGTCAAAGATGCTTTCCTCTTCATCTGATGCTGTTCAGTTGACACCAGTACAAATTGAGCCCTGAACACTTTGGGATTACTGGAAAGATCAGGACTATGGCATCACCCAAGGCTTCAAACATGTTTTTTCACACACGTATGGTGAAAGCTCTGCTAACCAGTGTGACATTTTGGTATGTTGGGTGTAAGTTGCCATTGGGAGCAGTGTTTGAATAGCTTATGTTAGAGTACCATTGCTGCAACAAGGTGGACTGAGATTTTCTCAGGAAAGTACTGTAGAAAGGAAAGCTTCTCATGTATTTTCCTCTGTCCTGCAATAGCCACACACTACTTGGCAGCAGTTTTCTGCTTCTTTTACCTACTAAAGGAAATGCATGCTATAATTCATATTTAACAAGAGGCTCATAAAAAGAATTGCATTAATTTTTAGCATATGACTCATTTAAAATTAAAGACAGCTTTCAAGTAAAACCCTGTACATTTCCAGTAATTTAAAGAGTGTACTTTAAAATACTGTAAGGGGAGAGTTACAGGTTCTTCTTCTATTGCTTCTAATTTTTTCGGCTAACTCCTTTTACAAAGCGCAGAAGTACTTCAAATAATAAGGACCTTGTGAAATCTGTCTGCTTCATTAATCTTGCTTTCTATTTAACTATATGTAATAGTTTTTTCAAAGGCATTTTTGTAGAGCTTTCTTGGTTCACATGTGACAGCTGTTATTTTTAAGTTAATGCAATGTCAGACCACTCTGACTCCTGAGACGAAGCAGTCATGACATTTCAGCAACTTTCCGAAATGGGCTTCTTGAACATTCACTATACTTCTTCACTTTTTTCCTGCATATAATGCATTGCTTTTTGTTATAAGACAAGACAGATAACAAGTTGGCTTTTCAACATCTGAGGATATCCAGATACCACCTCAGGGAGCTCAGTGCAGTACTTACGCAAGTGAATGACTATTTTATCGACCTTTGTGTCACTGTGAGTGCCCAAATGTAGGATTTGGTTGTCATATGGAGGTGTTCAGTTTCAGTTCAGATTATGAAACCTGAAAGGTTGCAACTCTCCTGAAATAATCTAGGTTCATAATAAACATCAGATGAATGCTTATACTTTGTTCCAGTCTCAACCAGTGTTTTTCATCATCGTTCAGCTATTCAGGAATAAATCTGCAAAACAAAAATCACATCCAATAACGGAAGAATATTGTTCTGTTTAAGTGCCAGGATAAAAAATACCTTCCATATACTAGTAATACATTTCTTAAGGAACCAATATTCTCAGTGAAAGTATCTTCTCTACTATCTCACATATTAAAAATAAAAAGATATAACTAAACTTTCAAGAATCCAAATTTTCTTTTTGTTTGGTAGAGAAATTTTGGTGGCTAGGAAAAACTCTTGGCCAGTCAGAGCCCAGCCTGGTCCAGCTCCTCCTCCCTCCTGTGCTCAGGCCTCTTTCCAGCCGTCAGCAGCCACCAGCCACCTCCTGCTGCATGGCAATATTATGTTTGTCCTATCCTTGATACTGCTCTAGATTTAAAAAAAATTGCTTAAATTGGATGTGGTACAGCTCTGCGGATACCTGTGTTTCTTCGCTGGCTGTGGGCACAGGGTTGTCCTTCAGAGTCAGTATTTCTGGGGTGGTGTTTCATGGACAGAAACAGCAATGCAGAGGCCAGTGATGCCCAATGTGGTTGGAGGGTGTATGTACTTGAATACAGAGACTCAGGCCCATTTCCAGTCACACCAACTGCTGAAATACTCCCACATGTTTGGTTCCTTGCTATTGGACTTGATGAGGAATAAAACATCCTAATTGTCTCTTACTGTCATGAAATAATGTTGTTTCTAGTGGAATTAATGTATCCTCTACTGAGTAGAAGGTTAAAATTGTGGTGAGTTGTCTTAAAAGAGCTACTGTGAAAATAATTATCCTGTCTCAGTGCAGCTGATTTCTTAGAATATGATTGGGAAATTAATACTGACAATTTCCTGAGATCATCAGGACAGATTGTGTAATTACCCAAGGTAGGACTTCAGTAGGGCAGAATTCAGCTCGTGCTTTGGAGAAAAACCTTTTCATGTCACAATGTCAAATTTCATATGAGCAAACCTCTCCGTTTGTGGCTAAACCCTGCCTTTTGGGGCTGCCATTGTCCAATGTTCTTTCCTCTTTGTTAATTATTGTTTCGTTCCTAGGGCAGAGCAAATAATCTTCATCTGTTCTTTCCTGCTTAGGTTAATATCAAACACTGGCCTTCGGTTCTTACCTGCTGTCCATAAGGTGCACTCTTTCCAGAAAGTTTTGCTGTAAGTTTTAATGTCTGCTTTTCATTTTAGAAGCTCCCTTTGAATGTTCTCCTACTCCAACAGAACCTTTCAAGACATGGTTTCCCTTGTGTTAGCTTATTAGGTTCACAGTAGCATTTTGGGCTGTGATTTTGTAGGCATTGACGATAATGTGGCCCAAAAGGTTTCGTTTCTCTTTAGGTCTCTTTTCTACAAAGCGTTATAACTTGCACTTTACAGACCACTCTTCTTTTAACCGCACTATGAGTGTCTGCCTGGATGGCCCAGAGGACAGATAACAGCCTTTTACTCCTCTTTCACCCATCGAAATCCAAACTAGGCTGGTGGAAGTGGAAATTTATTGCCATCTGGTGACAGTTCTCTGGCCTGCGTGGGAAGTGTTGCTGAACTTGGAGCTATTTTCTGTGGAGAGGTGGTCACATCACAGAGGAAAAAAAAAAAAAGAAAAAAAAAAAAGGAAATATGTTTACCATGCTCATTTTTTCAACTGGCAGTAAAACTGTCCAGAGAATAAAATATTTTTTTCTATGGAAAATTCCAGTGCCAACAGGGAAAAAAAATATTAGTGTAAAATTTTTTTCTGTAAAAAATACAGATCAGAAAAAGCTTGATATTCTTTCATTGAAAAAAGATCTTGACATAAATTTCTCAATCAGTTCTTAGTATAACTGAAATCAGAAAACCCTGGAATTAAACAACTATTTCTTCTCTGCCTTTGGACAAAATATATTGTTAATGCACAGGCAAAGTTCTGTGAATTAAAGTCTTTGATTAGAAGATTTCAAGCTGCAGAAATACTAATCCTGCAGTTGTCTTAGTAATCACCGTTAATATAAATAAAAATGCATGGAAAACATAGCGGTGAATACCTGAATATAGTACACACACATATAAGATAAGAAATAGATTTCTGTAATACACTTGACATGTAATTCTGAGAACTGCACTTCAGGGCTCCCCAAAACCATCAAGCAAACGCAACAGATACAGAGCTACAGAGCCTTCTTCTTGTAGACTTTATGTTGATGATCAGTCTTAACTAGATGTGAATGATTGTGTCCTGCTGAGCAAAAGTTTGGGTTTTTTTCTGAAAACCCTAACTTCCCTGTAAGAACAAGTAGGCCTTGATCCTGCTTGAGTCCCAAACTAGACATTGATTCAAACCCTGGCCCCTCTGAGGTCAAAAAGAAAATTCCTGTTGGCTTCAGTTGTGTCAATATTGAAGACCCAAAGGTAGGTCTTGATGGGTCGTTGATGTTCATAAAGAGGTGGTGCAGATCCTTAGCAGAGTGATATAGTTCACTTGTATGGGTGCCGCATTCCCTCCCTATTCCTACCTCTGCTGACCTCAGTTTGCAGAATGAGGCCTCTGTGTAAGTGTCACTTAATGCAAAGTTGTGGCTGTATTCAGCTGTTGGCATGAGATAATTTTGGAACTGTGCTTAATTTCAAGTTTTGCACATAATTAATTTTGTTCCATGCTTTCCAACAGAAACAGCATGAAAACAACCATATCCCCAGTCTAAATTATGAGTAATACTATTTAACTTCTTTGAGGTCTATTTTGAGCAAGCAACAGGACATATATCTGCCATTCCTTTTTTTTGTATCAGTCAAAACTGCTGAAAGACTGAAATGCCTGCTTGTCATTTTGACAAACTCCATTGACAGGGGTCCCACGTCTTAAGATTTTAAGCAGATACAAAGCTTCTAAGCAACCCTGCTGACATCAGCAGGAGAATGATTCGTGAGCTGGTAGGTACCCTGCTAAATCAGTTCAAAAAGGCTAATGGCTTTTCCTTCTTCTTGTTGGGAGGCTGCAGGAAGGGGTGGCCTCACAGCCCCTCAGCCTTCATTTTCTGGATAGTATGTTTGCTGGAGGGACTACTTTGTCTGCCTCAGGGTTATGGGACCTGAGTTTTTATGCATTTTAATGACTTCAGCCTATTTGGGAGGAAAGTGTGGGGATGTTGGAAAGCTTTTGCTCCAGCCTTTTTTCCAGGAAGGTTCATGCTCTGAAGATAAAATGTCTTAAAAACTTAAGTCGTTACCCTCTGCCTATAATACTCAGATTGAATATAAGGAAAAAGACTGTGTTTGAAATCATGTATCGTATTAAAAGGCTCACAGAGGTACAAAAAGGTATAGTTTCTATTGTACTTTATTTTTCAGAGATATTCAAGACAATATCAATATACGTACAATTGAAAGAAATTCCTTCACAGGCCTGAGTTCTGAAAGTGTGATTCTGTGAGTAAGACATAGCAAATTCATTATTCTCCTTGTTAGCTCATTTCTTTTCCAGAGCAGGGTCAAGGAAACCAGGGGATGGACGCTATTTCATATGCTTCCAAATTCAATTTGAGATTTTAGACTTCTTCTCTATCCTCAAAATATCTGTATTCTGTTTCCTTGCCACAAAAAAATGAATGCTTTTGTGGTTTTTTATTGTATTCTAGTCCTGGTCTTTATCCTAGAAGCACAGCATAAAGCAAATTTAGTAATTACTGGTGCCAAGGTTAAACATTTTCCACCTACAACAACAGTTCTATGTGATACAAATTGTGTTCAAAAGGATGACATGACTCATAAATATTTACAGTCAGAGACATTATTCAAAGACATTTAATACTTGGGCAAAATATATATAGATGTTGTGGAAATGTGGTATATTTGTACACAATGTTAATGCATTGATACAAGCCAGCTCACAATGCAGTTTCAAGCTGCAAGGTTAGATGAGTCTGCATTTGACTTAAACAGTCATGTATTTTAATGAACTATCTGGCTTCTTTGATCCTTTCTGGTTTTATATCAAAACATACTGTTTGCCTGCTAACAAGTTGCCCTCATTTCACCTGGCCAGTGACCAGAGTGGAAAAATTTCCCGCTGTGTGTGTATAGAGTTTACCTCACATACTGAAGTAGACAAGCAAGATCTGATTGACTGATTTGGCTCACGTTGATTTTGGTGGGAGCAAGGTCAGACCATCAATATCTGAAGAAAGGCCAGTAACAAGTCACTTAGCTGTTATCTCTCCTTTTTTTCCATCAGTTATGGACAGTCCCTGTTTATGTCAAGTTCCCTGAAGTTTTAAACACAAAAACTGTTTTCTCAAATATATATTCAAGTAATGATACCCCAAAATCACTGGTTTATCTTTTCTCCTGTGATGATGATATTTGCTACTCAGGTGGGAAGTTGCATATTCAGAGCACAGCACAACAAGTACTATATTTGTTTCCATAATACCACTAAAGGGTGAGATAAATATCCCAGGTTTTTACTGTGATTTGACTTCTCTGTGCCACTTGAGCAGCATGAAATTGACTTCCCCTCTCTCCCCAGGACGTCCCATTGCTTATATGATTACTGCCTGGATACTGAAGAATAGCGCTCTCTGAGGACTTAAGAATGCTGGTTTGCTAGCAAAATTGGCCTGGAGGGGGATCACATCCTCTTCCAGCTGCTTTGCCTTGCCTCCTGCAGCAGCCCTGTTGCCACAGGCTCCCTGTGCCCACCAGTGTGCGCAGGAGCAGCAAGAGCTGTGCAAGCAGGTCTGGCCACCACACTCCTGGTCAGATGATGTCCTGACTCTGCTGTAGTTCTGCCTTGGGACAGAGGCCCTGCATGTGCACTTTGAGAGTCCCTGATTAGGCTTTCCTTGTGCTGTGATGAACTTATCTCATTTTAGACCCCAGTTTGCTGGGTTCCTATACAAAACTGAAGTCACTATGCAATGCAATAGAAAGTTACTGTTACAGCAACATCATTTTGTGAAACCAGGTATGTCAAGATGGCATTAAAAACACCCAGAACCCATTGAACACCCACATTCTAAGGAGATAAAATTTTAGCAGGTTTAGCTGTGGCAAGCTCCAAGCATATTTGACCCTGTAATTTGGATTATACTATTCGTGGGGTAGCACAGACTGGAACTGTGAATACATTTTGTAAAAAATTGCTAGAAATTTATGGAAGAAATTCACCTTGCTTCCAGGTCTGTATGCCACTTAAAGCCTAAGACAGAGCTTTCCTGACCTGAAATAGGGTGTAAATAGTACCTTAAGGGCAGTGACCTCCTGCGCCTGGTGAATTCTAAAGTATGTATTAAAAATACTGCTATAGCCATGAAATGATGAGTAAAAGCCCATATGTCCAAGCTCTGGATCTCTGCCTCCATTGTTACTTGTTGCTAATATAAGAGTTAGTGGAGTCAGGAAGGATGCTGGTTGAAGTGTTAGGGGAGAATTTGTCTCAACAGAAACTTGTCTATATGCAGAAACTTGACTATATGTAGGATAATGAGGTCTTGGGATTTAGGTAAAGTTTTTTTTGCCTTTTTTACTACTTGAGTGCAATTAGCCAGGTGACAGGAGTATATAGTCCACACTGTATAGCAACAGTGACTCTGATTTTACGACCTTAGTATCTCATTGTCTTAGCATCATGTTCAGCGAGAGAATGCAGTAAGTGCTAATACTGTGATTAAAAGTACATATATCAGCCTGGCAGCTACAAATGGATAAGATCAATGTAATATAATAAATGTTTTAAATGCTATAAGCGGGGACATGTCTCTCCTCTGTGCCTGCTCACTCATGTCTAATAGTTCTTGCAAGTGAAGGGGACGGTGACAGTTCTCCTGATTGGACCTGACGGACATTATAGACATAGAGCTATGTACATCTGCCTGTCATGGTCAAAAGGATAATCCTTTCAGCCAGACCCATAACTGATTTTCGTGCTGACCTCAGCTCACCACCTCAGACCGTAGATAAGTGGGTCACTTGCATGTTCAGCTTTCAGTGTGAATTAGAAACAAAATGTCCAGGTTTGCTGACAATTTCATTAAATCAGGCCATTTTTGCCATCAATCAGACCTGTCATTGCCTGTTGGAGAGGGCGTGAGCTGCAAAGTGACGTTTAAAGCAAGATGAAAGATTGCACCATAAAGATGACAAATATAACTGGCCCAAATGTAAATTTTTAGGACCGTGAAGGGAAGAGAAGGAAGGACGTTAAATGTTAATTAGTTAATGCACTACAGTAAAAAACTTGGCAGAAAGCCCCAGGAGCTTCAATTTCCAGGTTCACTACCTCTGCTTCCTCTTGGTGGAGGAAGCCTGGGGAGGTGGGACTGGGGCAGCAGAACAGACAGGGAGCGTAATTTGTAGAAGCAGCAGATGCAGGAGGAATCAGCCACTTCCTGGGCAGTCTGGCACCACCGCCACCCCCCCTCCTCTTCCTGCCCACCTGAGGATATGGGACCACTGCAGACGGTGGTCTTTTTTTCTAATAACTGGCAAAGGTTAAACCATAGTCCAGTGTTCCAAAAGCATCTTGAAAAATGTAAAACTAAGTGGCATCAACAACACCAGCAGGAAAGATCCTGGTCTCACCCTTCTGGGGAATAACCTGGAACAGCCTCACTGACTCTGCTGCAGCCTTCCCAGGGGAGCCATGAGCAGTGCCAATGTCTTCATCAGCTCCGCCCTTGCTTCAGAAACTTACTCTACCCATCATCTCTGATGGTAGCATTCATCTGCCCTATTCATGTCTGTACTCTGCAAAGCTTTCCTCCAACTATTGGGATCTTACCAGCTAGTATTCACAGAAATTTCACTCTTTGAATATCCATTTAATAGTTTCATTTGTTTGAGATCCCTTTCACTGATTTTAATTATATACATTTTAGTTATGAAGCATTAATAAGGATGCAACCCTCTTTTTTTTCTCTATTGCAGGTGGCTCAATAAAAATGGGATTCGGGAAATTGAGAATCATGCATTTAATGGAACCTACCTGGACGAGCTGTAACTATTTCCGTTGTTTACTATTCTGAAAAGCAATCGTTAGAACGTAATAACTGCTGCAAGCTATTTTTTTAATCTCAGATTGTTTTAGCATAAATATTGTTGTGTTTTTCAGAAATCTAAGTGATAATCACAACCTAGAAAAATTACCAAATGAGGTCTTCCAAGGAGCCAATGGGCCGGTTGTTTTGTAAGTAATATTCAGATATTTTTCTTATTATTAACTCCATAGAAAAGAACAGAGAAAGACATATGAATGCCAGTCTGGATTTCAACATCTCACAAACCTTGGAGTTCAAACTGGAGGTGTCGTTCTGAATATAAAAAATAGCTGGAGGTCATAACAGAAATTTTATTCTAGATCCATGTTTTTACTTTGTCCTCAAGTTTCTGGGAGTATTTGGATCCAGGGATTTAGATCCAGATTTCTCTCCACAGTTGATTAAGCTCTGTAACAGAGTAGTTCTGCTTTATTTTTTCCAGAGAAAAATGCTGTTAGATTTTTGTTTGAGCAAAATCAAGAGTAGGTAAGTGGGTCCTCAGTGCTTAGATCTGAATTGCTCACCACTGAAGATCTGCCCCTGAGTCTCTGAAGCTCAATTCTGAAGATAAAATCCTTGCCATACAGGGATAGTGATGTTCTATCCTGTATAGAGATAGGTATGATATATATCTCATGCAGTTGCAGCAGGATGTCTTTGGTGGGTGATAAGCTGGAAAGTGAGATCTCAGCAGTAGATTATTCAGCTGTAGAATGCTCATAGATCTCAGTCACCACTACCTCAAGCCACGATTTGCCATGGGGTCTGAAAATGGCTGTGAGTGTGCACAACTGCTTGTGTTTCTGAGCACAAGCCACAACACATAAAAGCTGCAATAGAGACATGGAAGTCTTTTTTTCTGTCTCACCAATTCATCAGAGTCTTTCTTTCTTCCCAGCTACCCTGGATGTCCAGAGAGGTCTAGGAGTCACCCAGAAAGGGTGAAAAGGGGTCGTTGGAGCTGTTGGAAGATTATACACAGAGGTTAGAGTGGTTAGAAATCTAAAAAAGAGGGAGGAAAACGTCTGGTTAACCTTGAGTTCAGATCAGAGCTCTTCTGAAGGCCTTTTTTCCACATTGTGGTGGTCAGTGCACCTATGATATAAAGAGCTACGGTATGGGTTACTGTATTCTGCCTCACTTCCATTGCTCCCTCAAAGTGTCTTTCTTCTTTGGAAAAGACTGCCAGTGGAGCACCTTTTCAGCAGTAACGTCATTGATATTTCTTTGGAAAAGCATTGTTTCCTGTAGCAAAAAGTAAATGCATTTTCTTTGCAAGCTGTAGCTGATAAAATCGCATTCTGGAGGTTTATCAAATTGATTTGGCTGTAGTTCAGATTCATTTGATAGTTCAATTTCTAACACAGAATTATTTGTGTAAGAATATTTCTGTTCCATTACCAATACATCCACTATTCTATGGATGGGAAATTACCTTTTTATCCTGACTGAGATCATGAAAGAAGAACATTCTTACTCATCCATCACTGTAGTGTATACCAGGAATGTGCTTTCACTTGTGGAAATGATTGACGCATAATCATATCTTTGCTGGGACAAATAGTGTTGTTGCAATCAAATCTGTGTTGCAGACTGCAATATTTTATTAGAATAAACATCAGGATGTTTTAACTCTTGATCTTCCTGAATCAGCATTCTACAGTCAATTAATACCCACTTCTATTTTATAATTCAACATATTAAAATGATGTGAAAGAAACACAAACATGAATAGCAATGTAGAAAGCACCAATCTTAGCCCTTACACAGGCTACAGAGTTTCATGAATCGGTTCCTCTCTCGGGCTTACAGATCTTGACTGAATTAGAATGTCCCTTTTGGAAAGGCATCAAGTTTGAGTTAAAGGATTTCAGCGCTGACAGTAGGCAAGTAAATCAAATAGCTAATTACTCTCACACCTATACATATTCATTCTATACAGAAATACACTGTATTTCCAATGTAGAGTTTCATAACTTCAATTTTCAGCCATATTGTTTCATTTAATCATCTTCTGGTGCTCCCAGAGCTGTAGTGGCTTACACCAGCTTTTACTGAAGTCCTTAGGAGTTCTCTGGCTGCTTCCAGACTCAGATGCAGGGCAAGGTATGGCTGTGGTCCATCCTATCCTTGCAATTTGTCTTGAGTGATAAAGCCACATATGGGGGCCACAGCAGAGCTCAGGTAGATCCCCAGCTCAACAGCTGAGCCGCTGAAGCACAGCCAGGATCAGTTTAGATATGAGCATGGAGAAAATTATTCTCACTGATCAGCCTAATCCTCTCTGATTTCTGCTCTGCCAACCATTTCTTGCTATTTCTGTATGTGCCTTTCAAACCTCATCAGCTGGTCAGTACTTTTGCTAATCCAATAGAGACTCCCAGTGGGAAAGGGAAGTGATTGGAAGAGAAGTCAGATTCATTTTGGTGTTCCTGCGCTGGCTGCTGTCAAGGCTGACGACTAGCAGCCAAGCAGTAATAATACAAGAACATGTATTCCAGTCACCGATGCTTTCTGGTTTGATTTCCTTCCGCCACTTTATCACCTTGTTCATCACGCTTATTTAATTTATCAAGCCTCTAACTAGAGAGCAACATCCCAGAGAATCTCTGCACTGAGATCTGCATGTGGCAACTCAGCGGAGTAAGTTACTAAACTACCTGCACAATGTCTGTTCTTGCTGTTCAGGGGCTTGTCAGTGGTGTATCAATAACTATCCCTTACAGATATACCAACAAATCCTGCAGAAGTTTGCAACATATTTTCCCTAATTCTCTTCTGTTTATGTGCAATAATAAGCATAAAAATAAAAATTTTTAAAAGAAGAAGAAAATATTTTCATGGAACAATATTTAATATTTATGAAATTATTTAGAGATACCCAGAGATCCAGTAACGTTTTAGCTATTTTTAAGCCTAGGTGACATTGCTATTCATATTTACTTGTTATTTCCGCCCAGTATAGTAACAGTTTAGACTCGGTAAAGATTTTTAGCTAACAAGCCAAAGAAAATATTTTCCATGTCTTGTTCAGAATTATGAGCCCTTGTGAAGTTTCACAGGCTCTTAATGATTCCATGAGTGATGCTGTCTGTGGATTTAGGCAGAAAGCTGCTGTTTAGTTGTTGAGTCACGAGCATATACTCTAGGTGACAGTTTTCATTAGGCAGCATACTGAGGGCAATAGTCAGTCCATGAAATAATTGAGGTTGCTAGTTGCAACCTAATTACCTCTTCAAGTGTCTAAGTCAGAAATCGATAGCCTAAAAATTCTCATCAGCTTTGCTTTTAGCTTCTGCAAGAAACAGGTCAGGCCCAGAACAACCTCAGGACCACAGCATGGCTTCTTTCAGCCTGACTTGCGGAAGTCCAAAGCATTTCTGACTTCATCAGTCTGTCTTGCTCTTCCAGTAGAAGTCATGGCCTCAGGTCAGGGTATCAGAGTGGGGTCTGTGTTTTCTTCTCTGCTGCCACAGTTCATGGTCCAGTTGTTGAAGCTGGTTCGTTCCTTCAGAGCCTGGATGCAAAGCCTCAGCTGTGGGTACAGCATGGACAAAGATCATCTTTACCTACTACCAATTTTATAACTGCTTTATTAGCTGCCTATGAATTTGTTAGACTTGGCCACCCTAAGCTAAAGACCATGAGTTCAAACAGAGCCATTTCCTGACATTAATGTTGTTTCTCAGAAAGGAGAACAGAGGAGCAAATGTGCATATGGTATGTAGCAACTCTCTAAATCTTATTACACGCTGCTAAAACCTGGTCTCCTTCTCACATGACATCACTCTATCACATTAATACAATAATAAAAACAATTGCACGTTGGGTAATAGAGATCAAATCACGTTGTCCTGCATCATACTGTTAGGGATGAATAGGAAGCTGTACCTTGGAGGGGGCATGGAGAAAATTACATATATTGTCAGTCCAATTCCTTGATTAGGGAAAATTCCTTTCTTTTGTCAGAGAATAAAGAGCAGAGCAGTCTCAGCAAACACTGCATCCTGGATCAGTCTCAGACCATAAGAGCACAGGGCCTAAGGGAGGATCAGGTCTTTTTGTACAGTTCATTTTTGCTGTTGCTCTTAAGAGAAAGGACTGTGTTCTGCTGCTGCCACAAACTGAGGGACACAGTTTGTGCCCTAGCAAGGGAAATGTGGGAAAGTTTTGTCCCAACTGTTACACCCTGGAGCCATGGGCATGAGTTCCCAAGTATCTCTTAGCCTGGAGATGAGACACCTGTGGTACTTCTTCCCTTTCCCCACCTGCATGGCACAAGTCAAGATTTAGAGTTTGAACAATGTGTTTCCTTTTAAAAGCCACGCTAATGCTCTCTTTAATACATTCGTAGCTGCTGCTTCTATCACTGCCTTTGATAGCCTGTCCCACACAGTAATTGTCTTACACATAAATACATCTCTCCTAACCTCCTGTAATCTTGCCCTTTTCTTCAGTCTGTGCTCTCTTTTTTTAAAAAAAAAAAACCTCTGGAAATGTTTTGTTATTTTTGTTCCTCACAGTTTGAACCTTATCACCCCTGTCTGTCTTTAATCTCTTTTCCTTCCTAATGAGTACAAAACCTGATCTCCCCAATCTCTCCTCACATCTGTACCCCCATGTGAGCTTCTTTCTTTGTGTTTATTGCCTTTCCACAAAGCCTTGCCATGATGTGATGTTCATGTAGCTAACTTCTGTTGTGATTTCATCAGTCTTTTTTTATCCTGTAACAGTATTCTGGGATGGTTGTTGCATTTGCTGGTTGTTTACTAAACCAGGTTTATATGGCACTAACGGTCTATATCACTGCTAATTCTTATCCAGACGGTTATGGGATTTTTTTCTCAGAGCAGACTAACATCACTTGATTGTGGTTTGCAATGGATATTAGTTCAGGTTTCCAGGAGGAACATCTAATTTATCCCTGGATCCTCTTTTCAGTGTAGAATTCCAGATGATCTCTTTTCAATCACTACTCTGAGAATGAGTAGGACAGCCTAAAACACATATCCACTGTTGAGCAGAAGTAAATTTGCTTTTTACCAAGATTTTCATATGTTTTCTTAAAGGGATATTTCAAGGACAAGAATCAGTTTCCTGCCAAGTCATGGATTAGAACTCATTAAGAAGCTAAGAGCAAGGTCTACATACAATTTAAAAAAGCTTCCTGATTTAAGCAAATTTAGGTCTTTGATTGAGGCAAATTTCACCTATCCTAGCCATTGCTGTGCATTTACAAACTGGAAAAGACAAAAGTAAGTGATTTCATTTGTTTATATTTTTGGTGCTTCTCAGCAGTTGATAGTGAATTAAATAAACATCCACAAAATCTGGATAGAAAAGGTCTCTTCAGTGCAGGTAAGTAAATGGATAGAAATAAATAAATGTACAATACATGCAGGTTTATGCATGTTACGCAGCAGACTGCCTCTCCATTTCAGGGGAGTAATAGCTGTGTTAGCATCAGCCAGCTGTGGCTCTAGCCCCGAGCTGTCATAGGTCCATCTTTTGCTGAGACCTGCCATCCTGGATCACCTGGAGCCACGCTGAAGACATTCAACAGGGAAAGTTTTTCAGTGGGTAGCTGGAGGGAAAGCTGTATTTGTAAAGAAGTTGGTCAATACTTGACCATCAATTCGGAAAGGGTAACAGGACTGCTGCATTATCTTAAACTCCTCTCTCAGAAAGCCACTGATAGTGGAACACTGTCCAACCAAGCACCACAGATACATTATCTGTCAAGTCTACATACACAATATTTTTGGACATAATTTCTGAAATGGTTAACCTACAGCAGACCCCTTTTACCCAAATTAATGGGGGGGGGGGGGGGTGCGTGTATTTTTAGACTCCCAAAATAATTTTCCATGCTTGTTTTAATTTTCCGTTAGCAAGCTGCAGTGAGACTTCAGGTGTCAATGATTCTCATTGAGTATTTTCAGCTGCTCAGATAGACTTTAAATTTATACCTCCTGAATTTGTGCCACTGGAAAACATGAGGAACTGGTACCTGCGGAAACCCCTGTTATTGTTTGAATTTATTCCTTTACTAGATGTCCTCAAAGACTTGAAATTTGCCATGGCAGGAAAAAAAATGTGGATTATTGTTATCATTCAAGACACTTCCTCAGAAGTTGCCTAAAACTTCAAAGAAAAGCAAAACCATGCAGAGAAAACATAAACTACATATGTTTGCAAAACTATCTGTGTAAAGAATGCAAGTCTGATGTTGGAGACTGCAGTGATAAGGGAAGTATGTGACAGAATCCATCCCTCATTGCCCATTTTTGATCCAAAACTAGCCAAACTTTTCACTAGGGTAGTTTATCAGCAGGAGATGTTTCCACATACCTCTGCAGGCTTATGTGGGCACAGTGCTTCATAGCTGGCTAAGTAGAAATGGATCCAGTCCTTCCAGCACTGGTCAATGAGTCCAATGGAAGCATGTTTAGTCCTGAATCTCCAAAAGGACCTTGATATCACTATGATTCATATTTTTGAAGGTACTTGGCTTCTGGGCTTCTTCAGCCAAATCAGGACACAAATCCCAGAATCTACACCTTAGGTAACTGGACTTTTCAAAAACAAAGTAAGAGTTACTATTGAAGGAAAACTACAGGAGCAAATGGCCCCGACCTTGTGGTAAGCTCTCAGTATCTAGCCCCCTCACTTGGCCTTTAAATAACTCCCATGTCACACTCGCCCCAGGGAACTGAAGCCTACAGCGCTCACTTTCCCCTTAGTACAGCACCACTTTTGGAAGCCTCTGCCCTGGCAGCTAAGAAGCCAAGGAGGACATAGACAGCCCTTCCCACAGCCTGGACAAGTGTAATTTGGCAAAGAAATGCCAATGAACTGTGCAGAGCTCACATAACCCAAACTGATGGCCAGCAAGCTGCACTGGAGCACCATGTGATGGTGGGGCTGCTTCTGGAGTGAGTCTGGTCACAACTTCAAGTCCCCTGTAGTATCAGGTGCGATACAACGCTAAGAAATAATATGCAAGTTGCAGGTGCTCTTCTTTATGATATATGATTACATAAATGAATGTGCATGTGAACTGTATCATCCTGGTCAACAGAACAAAGTTAAATATATTAATATATGTCTTTAATAGTTACCAGTTTTACCTTTTGCAAAATACTAAGCATAAATGTGAAATTATTAGAACAAGTTATGTAGATCCACCTTCCTGTTAACTGCTTTAAAAAAAAATTAAAAATGGTAATTTCTTTCATACAGTCATGTGTCTTGTACTGAAATGGGTGGGAGACTGATATCCTCTCTCCAACTTAAAGAAAGAAAATGGATGCATTTTAGTTCAGTTTGAATACCGAAGGTATTGCCATACACTTCAGCAGATTAGTCACATGTACAGTAGCTACACCTTTTTCATTTCAAAGTTTTCTTGACAGCTGGCACAAGCTACCTGTGCATTGAAGACTGCTCAGATTGTTTAACAGTTATTAATAGTTTGCAGCGCTTGATCATGCAACGTGTATTATTTCTTTGGCAAGAGGTGCGCTTGGTTCAGTGCAGTGGGCATTACTTGTGGTGGTGAGAACCGTGATGTGACCTGGCTTGTCATGCACCTTCACAGGAGACAGTCATTCTCCCACGGCCGTTTGGGTCTCAGAATACTTCCAGGTAGTCCAGGGAGGATAAAAAGGTTGCCTCATCACCCCTCGAAGTGCATTTCTAAGGATCACGGCAGCAGTTGGTGTTCACACGGGAAATCTGGGAAAAAATTAAGACAGGGATGTGTGACCCATTTATGCTAGATTTCCCCTCTTTGAGACTTTTGCAGCACTCAAGAACCTTAGATAAAATAAGTTGCCATAGCAGATCACGCTTGATCACCTCTCCCAAATCACTGGCAAACAGGCGCTATCGTTATAATGGAAAGCTTAAGCCTGTTACAGCAGCAGTGCTTTCTAAATTTTGGAGGATGTCACATCAAGCACAGCTCCAACAGACTGAGACACAAATTAAAGCATAGACAATGTTTATTATGCTTTTGTTTTTCCTATTCCAATGATAAATACCAATTTGTAGATTCACCACACAGGAATATTGTGATGCTGGCCTAACAGAAGGTAAACTGCTTTCTTAGGACAAGCCCAGTGCCGTATGTTGAACTCCACTCAGGTTTTTCTGCGATTGGAAAATAATATCCTTGAAGTACAGACAGGGCAGAGGCTGGATGTTAAAACCCTCAACTTGACATAGACCATTATGAACTTCAGCAAGCTTTTGGCTTTCTTGGACATAAAGATCAGCTTCTGCCTGAAAGAATGACATTGATATGACTCTGTCCTTACACTTGATCACTACTTTTTGGAGAAGCTGTCACTTGAAATCCTACTTTTTTAAAAAATGTGGCAGCATCAGGAGTCGTGTTTGGGCCTCATCTCAAGAGAACATAATATCAGTTGCTCACAACTCACTTGATGTCACTTTTCAGTGAGGATGATTGGTTTGAGATAGGGCTTAATACAGAACCCAGGTCAGGACTATTTATTCTGCTGAGCATGTTTCTCAGCACCCAATATCCTGCTATCACCAGATGAAGCGTGTAAAATAACCACTGGTACAAAGGTAGTAATTTTTGTTCATTTCTGTCAGAGCACTCTGCCGATTTTAATGTTATTCTTTAAGTTGTCCCTTTTCCAGTTTGTTTTTCAGAAGGTTTACTTGTGCAAAGCAACATTAAACAGTAACAGGTTACCAAAAGACTGAATAAATGAACTGTGTTACAATACCTACCATCTCAAAAGGAAGCAAGGACCCATCCCTTGCCAAAACATGTTTTAACTTGTTGCTCAGAATGCACTGCACAGCCCAAAGGGCAAACATCCCAGGGCAAAGAATCGGTATCAGTCAGTACCAGAGAATGGCTCTTCTTTCCCTTAGGAGTTTATAACTGCCCATCTTGTTCGCTCACGGTACCAGTAACCAGCTGGGAGGCTCCTTGCCACCCATCCTCGGGGCAAACAGAGCAGCTAACTCTGTGGGACCCTGGTTTTATTTGGGACCACTGGCTGTATAATAATTCAAGAATTAACAAATTGTAATAATCAGAAATGTTTAATTTGCCTTAAATAGCAGTCTTATCAGGGGATAGATTTAGCTCCAGGCAGTGCCTCCATAATTCGGGAGAAGGTTTATTTTTAACTCATGGATGAGTAATAATTGGATAACAACATTTCCCTGAGTTCATTTATGAAGAACCACCAACTGCAGTAGCTTTCGGTGCCCTCAAGTGCTTGTTGCACTCAAAACAGAGAGACTTTCTATCCTGTTATTGCTCTTTGGAAGCTCTCCCTTTCAGCTAGAGAACTCTTGATATATTGATCAATACACTGGACCCCTCACTCATCCTTATGCGAGCAGAACATAGGGGAGCAAAATGTAAGACCTTGTTATTGCTATTGTGACCTTCACAGTGCATATTTGACCTCACAGAAAATCAGTTTTCTGCCTCTGTTGACAGGCAAGATAAAAAAATGTTGATAATAGTAAAGGATGTTCAGAACCTCACAGGAAATGTCCCTCACCTTCTGGTGCTGGGCCTTCATTAGTTTTCCTTTCTTGCAGACCTTTTAAACTCAATTTTTGGAAGAAGTAGTGAGTGCACAAAGTCAAGGGGTAAAACTAGGTTACAAAAAAGAATTCTCCCTTTTAAGTTGTTACCAATTGTTTAAAAATTTCAACCTAAAATTTCAACCTTTCAAAGTTGCCTAGAAAGCTCTTCTCTCACCTGTACTGCAGGTCAGGGTGGAAGATAAGCTGAGGTCCTGTCCTAGAAATTATGCGCCTAAATTGATGTCTGGGCTCTAGATGAAAGAAGGCAGAGCTGAACTGACTTGGCTTTGCAAAACATTGTCAGCTATTTTATTCCCTAACTCAGATTAGGTCTGGATCCATTTTATGCAAAGCTATGGATGCAAGTTCCTGGGACAGCAAACTTCAAAGTTGGCCTAGGAAAAGCAGTTGTTAAAGTCTGACCCTTTATTTCCTGTTGATATGCCTTAATATTTCTTACCTTGATGGAGCTGATCATCCTTCTGCCATCTCAGCCAAAATATTTGTTTCTTCTGTTGATCTAGGTATGGAGAAGGACATAGAGTTGTTATTCTGGAAAATAAAGCCAAACACAAAACTATGAAAAAATACTAGTTTTACCTTCAAAGGCATTTTTTTCTTGAAACTCTTTTTCTTTATTTACCTTCGCTCCTGAAAATGCTCAAAAAGTTTAAAAAAGACCATCTGTCAGAAAGAAAAACAACTACTGTTTCCATAGAAATCTTGGTTTGATTTGGTGTGTGGTTTGGTTTGGTTTGGTGTGGCTTGGCTTGACTTAAGTTATTTTCTAATCCATTTTCTTTGAAAAGCAGCTTTTAGGCAAAATGTTCTACCGTGTCTTGTGTTTGTATCTGTGTTGGCATCTGGCTTCTAGAGATTATCTGGAAGCCTGCATGAACTTATTTATGCTATTTGTTTGTGTTACTGGCCAGTTACCAATATGATATGAGATACTTAAAATGAATAGCACAAACTGGAGATGTTCTGGGCCCTGATGGAGTTACAAGATTGAATACAGCACACTGACTGTTGCAAACTTTAGGAAAAAAGGGAATCTGAGAGGGATACTAAAGGATAGTAACATTATTGTGATTATACAGACTCCTTATGGGCACAGTTGAATTGACCCATTCTTCAAAGTTCAGTCTCACCTCGCAATTCATCATCATGTATTTCCCCCATGCAAGAATCAACTTATCAATGACAGGTTATGTGAGAAATTCAGTTGAAACAAGAGAGGTTTCTTACAGAATGCATTTTCCAGGCAGATAATTGTATTGTGAGTATTAGTAAGGCAAACATTAGGCTTTCTTTTCCCTTACATTTTATGATGTTTCCAAATAATTTACAATTTCATGTAACATTTTATAAATAGGGACCAGACAAACTATTAATTTCAAGCTCCAGGGTATCCTGTATAATCAGCTAACCAGAAAAACTGAGCTGTTAACGGTAATTGGATGATTTTGTGTTTGTTGTTCTGCCTTGTGTGGTGTTTCTTAGTTTCCAACTTTTTACAATTTCAGCACGGAATTACATCCAATATGTAGCATATCTCAGGCCAAGCAAGACCTTGATGAACAGCCTGGTGATAAGATGCACAGACGATCTGCAGCTGAAGATTATATTTCCAACTACGGCATAGGATTTGACCCAGCAGAAAATGAATTTGACTATGGTTTGTGCAATGAAGTAGTTAATGTAGCTTGCTCACCTAAACCTGATGCTTTCAATCCATGTGAAGATATCATGGGATACAACATTCTAAGAGTCCTGATATGGTTTATTGGCATTTTAGCTATCACTGGGAATGTTGTTGTCCTCATTATTTTAATAACCAGTCAATACAAACTCACCGTACCTCGCTTTCTAATGTGCAATCTTGCATTTGCAGATCTCTGCATAGGTATCTATCTGTTATTTATTGCATCTGTAGATATCCAGACCAAAAGCCAGTATTACAACTATGCTATAGACTGGCAAACTGGGGCAGGATGCAATGCTGCAGGATTTTTTACAGTGTTTGCAAGTGAACTCTCAGTCTACACATTGACTGTGATAACTCTGGAAAGGTGGCACACGATCACCTACGCCATGCAACTGGACCGCAAGGTTCGATTTCGTCATGCTGTGATTCTGATGATTTTTGGCTGGATGTTTGCTTTCGCAGTGGCACTTCTTCCCATATTTGGAGTCAGCAGCTACATGAAGGTCAGCATCTGTTTGCCCATGGATATAGAAACACCATTTTCTCAGGCTTATGTTATATTTCTTCTAGTGTTGAACGTACTCGCATTTGTGATTATATGTGCCTGCTACATCTGCATCTACTTTACTGTGAGAAATCCAAATGTTATCTCTTCAAACAGTGACACCAAGATTGCCAAGCGCATGGCCATACTCATCTTCACAGACTTCCTCTGCATGGCACCAATATCTTTTTTTGCAATATCAGCCTCACTCAAGCTTCCTCTCATCACAGTGTCCAAATCCAAGATCCTTCTGGTTTTGTTTTACCCCATCAATTCCTGTGCTAACCCTTTCCTCTATGCCATTTTCACAAAGACTTTCCGCAGGGATTTCTTCATTCTGTTGAGCAAGTTCGGTTGTTGTGAAATGCAAGCCCAGATTTACAGAACAGAGACCTCCTCATCTGCTCATAATTTCCACACAAGAAATGGCCATTGCCTTCCTGCATCAAAAAACAGTGATGGGACTATTTATTCATCGGTTCCTTTGAATCACTTAAACTGAAGTGTTTGCAGGAATTTGTGTCTGAGGCAGTGTGATAATCACTTTCAACTGTGGACTTGAATAATAACTTCAGCATAGCATGTAAACTTATTTTTTATGAGAAAAAAATCTTATTTCCACTTTGCTATTTTTATTCAATGAACAGCCATCAGAGATGACACATCATTGTCACTAGTTCTTGAAGAACAAAGAACAAAACTTCAGAATGTGCCAAAGTGTTCTTGTAGAGTTGTCTCAGGAAATAAATGAGATTATAAACTGGTGTCTTCCACCATACAGGCAGACATTCCCTTCATTCTAGGAAGATGTTAGCTGCTTATTGATAATTATGTATTGGTTATACATGGTTGAAAGAAAACAAATACGTAGAATTATTTTTTTTGCCTGTGAAGCATGTTATAACAATGATAGATAATTAGCTCTCTTCATTAGTCATGTCTCCCGGGGTTACAGGAGACAGAAGGCCAACTTAAAGGCCTCCTTCAGCACAGGTTTACTAGGAATGATAATCTTATGTTGTTTCCATTTCTGTTGATCACAGCAGAGGGTCAGGAAGCACCTCCAGCTATGCTGTTTGCTGTTCCAAATTGCATGGACCTGCCTTACTCTGCACAGAAGTGTTGCTTTGGATAGGAATTGTGTTGATCTAGATTGGCAGACTCAGAGAACCAGATTTCATCTGAGTTTGGAAAAAGCAGTTTAGTTTGGTTTAGGGTTTGTTTTCAAGGTGAGAAAGAGCAAGAACAAGAGCAGAATAAACCCTTTATAATAAGGGGGGGGGGGTGTTTTCTCAAGCTGGTCTCACAAATTTGGGTTGAAATCACTTTTGTGTGTCTGGGCCCCTTGGGTATGGCAAGATGGGCCAACGGGCTGCTCTAACATGATATCTGAGGCAGGTTTGCCATACAGCAGTATCAATGCATTACATTATCTGGGCTATATAAAGGACAACAGATCCAGAATTGATTCAGGCTTTTGAAAACCTGAACAAAAGTTTTTGTGAAATCTGGAGTTTTCATGGTTAAATGTGATGTGTTTTGAATATTTCCCACCTACAACTCCCAAAATTTTAGTAGCAATTCTTGGTGCTTCTATCCATAATTTCCCCTGTCATCAGCTTCACATTTCATCATCTGAAACTGATATGAATAACTACAGGAGACAATTATTCATTCAGTCCTAGGCAGGGAAGGAAGTAACAGCTCCCTAGAGCATAAAACAGGGGAGATAAAAGATAGTGTGTTGTGGGGGTGAATTTCATTACTCAACACGAGTAACACTCCCTCCAAGATCCAGGATAAGGAAGAATGAAAGAGCAAAACAGGAAAGACAGTTCATCTCTGGGAAGCTCTTCTGACTACCCAGAGGAATCATTTCTTCACGACTGCCTTATGTCATATACAGTGTACTGGTGTGCAGCCATTAAAACCCATCCCAGTGGAAGTGTGTGAATGATGATTTTTCAAAATGACAAATATTCCAGTTGCATTAAAAAAAAGGCTCCTGAATCTATTCTTGGGCCCAAAATGAGGTGTGTTCTTTGGCAAATATTAGCCCATTTTTGTCAATAAATAGGGCAAACTCCTGTAGTGCATCACACTTTTTTGCCTGGATCTCGACCATTTGCAAAGGCAATAGGATGAAATCTGGCAGTTCAGGAAAACACAGGCATAGTCTAGAAGTCAGTCTTGTAAATCCTCTCACAGTCATATCAGGCACATGAGCTTGGTACAGCTCATCTGCTTCATGCAAAACCATTGCCCAGACTTTCACAGAATCACGACCCAGTTAAATATGCTTTACAAATAAACATCCCTGAAAAGAGACCTCATATGGTTGTGTTTTGTAGCCAGACTCAGACCAAGGCCCAAAGAATTAAACCATCTAGCCGACAGCTCTTCCTCCACAGGAGACAAAGAGTGATACTTGAAGAGCAAGTAGAGCCTGCATAACTGGACACCTTGCCTCGTCCCTAGCAGGAGGACAGCACAGAAATGCTTGAGGCACATTTCACCCTGCCCACACATGCTGCGCAGGAGGTTCGGTAGCAGCTCAGGTTGTGGCAGCAGCTCCAAATCTGGGAGGCTGACCACGTGGTTGCCAAGATAAAAACCTCCTTCTTGTAGTCCTCAGATCTCCTTGGCTTTCACTATTCTTTGGATTTGAATTTTAAGCATCTTCCAAATTGTGAGGGGCATTGTAGGACCTGTATATTTCCCTATGTGGGACATTGGTTTGTTTATAACAATTTTTTAAAGCAGTATTTTTTCTTTGAAGAAAGCAGTATAAGAAAAAAATGGAAGATTTTATTCATTTTATTCATGCTTGTAATGTAAAAACCTGCTAGTGTCTGGTGTGGATTTTCTTAGCACTGAACAACATGTTTATGTGTCTAATCTTTAAACTGTTTTACATTTCCCTTTCTGAAATCTATTTTAATAAAACCAATCTCAAAATAAAGTGCCTTGAGAACAAGTGTACGGCCAGAGATATGCTGACAAAGTATGCAATAAATGTTACTGCTTATCTGGAAAGCTCCATTTATGCGGCACAGCCTCCACAGTCAGGTCACTGTGACCTACAGATGAAACTCAGCTGATGAGAGAGTCTGCAAAGAAAACCCTCCTGTAGCCTCCTGGAGAGTTGACAAAGCACAGAAAGGTAAGTCTGAAACCTCTTAAAAAGATAACTTAGTAGCACTGAACTGTCTGCTTTAACCAATCTCTTTTATTAATTCACATTTCTTATGAAACAAGATATAAACCATTGACAGAACTTTGACAGGGTTTTTTCTCCTTTTTAATACAGATAAATGGCTTTTCTTATGTAACGCACTCTGATTTTCTTTCCTTCTTTTTCATAGCCAGGGCTTGAAGCTCTGTTTCGTTGAGTCTTCTGCTCAGACAAATAAGTGTGGGTCTGTGTGTGCGCATGGGTGTAGGAGAGATGGGCCACAGGTAACAAAGACACCAAGTCAAAGCCTAGGTCTGACTCCCAGGAAAAAGCTTGGAGCTGTTCTAACTTGGAGCCCATTGCTAGCTTGCTCCAAAGACCATCTGACAGTCAACAATATCGTAATACCTTCTGATTTTACGCCCTAACTTTACATGGCCCTTGCATTTCAGTCTCCACCAAGCCCCAGAAAATGCCCAGTTAAAGACTTATGACTGTCTTTGCCCTTATGGTGCCATCATCAGAGTGACATAAAGAGACTGTGCTGGCAGTGAGGACATGATAAACAACTTCTTCATCTGCTTGATAGAAGCATCGTTCCTTCAGACATGTACCTTATGGGGAACCTCCCTGACAAACACATATCTGCTGTTGTGATGGGAAGCAAGAAATGGGGCTACTTCAATTTGGTGAACTAAGGGCCACATCACAAAAATTGCCACCTCAGGTAAAAGTAATGTGAGCAGCTGCTCAAAAGCATCAATAAATGCAAAAACCTGACTGAGTAGAGAAAATGAACCATGAGCTATTTTCTTTACAACATTGCTCTGGGGCTTGCACAAATATGCCAAGCAGGGTTTGCTCATTAGAAGGCAGGTCTGTTTGAGCTTGTTAAAAATGCAAGATGAGGCTTTGCATCCCATTTAGCAAATCTTCAAATCATTTGACCACATTTCTTCCCTGTAGATTCCCTCCTAATCATTCTACTGAGGACACAGCAGATAATTTTACATTTAATTTATGCAGTGTTGTTGTTAAGAAGAGTTGATAACACAAAATTATTTATCCTTGAGGAATAATTTAACCCCTCCCCCTCCTTGAACAAAAGAACAGAAAAGAAAGGTGGGTCTGGTTCAAACAGTCAAGTAAGTGAGTACAAACCTCCTCACAGATTTGCATCTGTGATATGGCATGTGTAATCTCCCATTGTGTATGCAACTGTAAATTGCACATACACACTCTCCTTCACAGTGAGTTTTTGATCTAAGTACCTGGTTGCAAGCACATATTTGAAAATCTAGGCCTTATTGCTTTAAAATATTCAAGCACAGGAGTAGGATTTTATAGCTGTCATCTGGATAATTAAACTCTTCATTAACAGTTGTTTTCGAACCAGTAGGTGACCTTTAATTAGGAATGAAAGTACTCAGAAATGGATTCCAAGTATTAAGAAACTACAGAGGAACCTTTGCTCTCGACCCCCCCAAGTCCATTGAAAAACTTTTCTAAAGCATTGGTTTTCTAAGAGAAATGACACTGAGTGAGACAAAAAAATGTTTCCAGGTCCAACATATCAGATGAATGCCTCACTTAACCTTGGTGTAACTAAAGTTCTGTATTTTTTTTTTTCTGTCTCATGAAGACTTTGCCATATGTTACCTGGATCTTTGTACGCCAACATGGACACCTGCACCAAGTTGTACCCACACCAAAAAAAAGAACAGGAAAACTTATCAAGATCACAATGAGAGCAGTGCACAGATAGGAACGTGATGTATTTATGAGTGGGTGGAAGATTGCAGGGCAGGATTGAGCAATATGGGGTTTTCTGTTGAGTCATCTGAATATCCAGTGCTAAAATTCTGTTTTAAAGGCACTGTTTCGACTGAAGTATAGTTTCCAGGGAACAAGCAATAGAAATTTGCATGGGAAAATCCTATGGAGAGATAAATTTAAAAGGAAGTTCAAGTCACAAGGTTTTATTTCATTGCTAAAGAACTGTATTAAAGAAAAAAAACAAAATGTTGCTATAAACAGCATGTATATGCTGTCTCCAGAAAAAGGGATAGCAGCTCCTTTAGTGGCCATCCAGGCTCCACACTGCACCATCACCAATAACCTTTGCATTGCAATTCTGTGTGTTGCTTGTGAGCTACAAATGCCCAATCAACTTTAAATGTTCCCAGTTTCTTCTTCTTTTTTTCTTCTTTTCTTGCCTATGCTGTACGGACTGGCACGCAGCCGTTGGACATCTTTACTTTTGTATCTTCATTGCCTCAGCTTTACCTGATCTTAGTCCTTTCCATGATGATGGTTGATGCTGCCTGTACTTAGAAGTGCTCTACTTTTACCTGCATTCATGTATGAATAGAACCTGTGTCCCTTAGAAATATTTCTTCAGGAATCAGCAGTTGGAAGACCAGAAGTCTCCCTATTGCTCTCTGTGTACTGGGGTGCATGTGTCTTCTTATGCTGCCTTCCAGTTTCTATCGCTCATTTTGGTTATTTGTTTGAGTAACTGTTGTGAGGATAACTGGCCCTTTCCCAAGCTCAAAACATTCTGCTTTGAAACAGTCACTGTTAGAGCCAGCTGACTTCAATAAATCAGGGTGAAATGCAAAGATCCCTCAGCCTGCCTCTGCACATTCCCTGGACTTCCTTGGGGAAAAAAATCTTGTTTTTACATAGGTGATTCAGAGTTTTCCTTCCCCACATTGCCAGCTACATCTTTACCTTGTCCCACAGATGTCATGGTGGCGTAAGGCATCCCTAAGCACCTTGGGGGAAGGCTGGGGAAGGAGGAGGGAGGAAACACAGTCTGGATAAAGTGGGTCCATCAAAAGTTAGAAAAGCACAGCCAAATTAGGGCAACTTTTAAATGATCCCCACATGCCCCAAGGACTGCCTGAACCCATATCAAGGAAAAGCCCAAAGCCTTTCTCTTTTTTTTCATTCCTGCAACAAGGTCTGCACTAAGACAGGATTCACTCTACCATGGGATCTCTGCATATGACTATATGGCATGAGACCATGCCAAAATATCAAGTTAGCAAGGGCACCAGAAACAGTGGTTTTGCTCGGTGCTATACCAGCGCTAATATACTCTGTTTCTCAGCATAGCTGACTTGCCTAGACTGGGTGAAAACTGAGTCAAACTAGGCTTTTGTCTAGAGATGGCATACCCATGGCAGTGCATTTTTGACTATGTTAAATTAACCAAGGTTTGGGGGTTTTTCCAGCAACTTCAGCTTCTCCGGCTGCCCAACATCACCTTTCTCCTGGACTACTTGTTCTCTTTCCCTTCAACAACCACCACTTCCCACACCACTGCTTTTAGTATCAGTTTTCCTTCCTCCCGAGGATGGTGGCATCTTTTCACGTGGTTCTGCCAGAGTCACAACTGAAACACTCATTAGTCACTGGAAAAGCTTTCAAGGTATTGGTATTCTATTTTTTCACATGAAGGTGTTGTTTACCTCATGGTATCACTCTGCCTACAAGATATTTTTCAGCACATTTAACACCATCATAACGATCGCTCAGCTCTAGCACCTGTCCTACAGTATACCGTTAATAAAGGCACCAGCTCAGCCTTTGGTCTTGGTTTTGATGTCTCTCATGTGCCTGTGTTAACCAGGGAAATGTTATCATTCTCAGATCCTCAAAAGAGACCTCCCATTTTGACTGCCCTGATCGCAGGTGCTAGTCCTGTTTTGATGTCCATCAGTGTCAGCTGAAGAGATCTGCTTTTGTCCATGAGGAGCGCCACCTGTGAAGCCATGTGAAATTGGGAAGTCACAACATACGTAGTTATACCTTGCTACTTTAGGTAAACCTCCTTGTATCACATAGCATTGCAGGGCAGCATCACCATTGCTAAGCTGTGTCCCAGAACTCATGGTGTCGGAGCTGCAGTCTGTAAAGCACAGTTGGACCTCTCCTGTGAAACATGCATGCATTCATTTGTCACCACAAGTTAAAAAAGATCACAAACAGTTAACTAGTTAGGTAATCAGGCATCTAATTATGCAACTAATTAGGTCTGGCCTAATTTTTGGAACATAACCATCCAGGAATCCTTTAGTTTGTTTCCTTTTAAGGAATAATTCATTAACAAATATAGTTATTTTCTTTCTGCAAAAGGTCCCATGTGAGTCATAGCCCAAGTAGCTTCTGGTTGCTTCTTTCATAATTAAAGATCCTGTGTCATTTTTTTATAAGGTGAGAGGCAACACCAGCACTCTGTCTGGCATCCTCTTGCCTAGCAGACACAGATGGCGATGCCTAAGGCTGTGAGTGAGCTGAGGCTGTTTGCATAATGCACGCTTCCTTTGCTCATCGAGGTACTGCAATCTCCACACTCTCCTCACTCTTGCAAAGCTCCGGTTAACAGTTGCCTGTAGAAAATAGCAAAGAATGTTAGGCACAGATCTTCATAGGGACCTAAGGAATTGGGTAGCCAGGGTTCATGGACATTCACGAGGACATCTCCTTTGAAGACTTGAGTTTTTAGCATCACTTTGGTCTTGGAAAACTATATGGGGGAAGTGGTTACGGTTTTTCACAAGGCAAGATGATCATCTGCGCTATTTTAATTAACACTTACTTCTGCAAAGGCTAGTCCATAGCAGTGCCCTTCTTATCCTCATGGTTTTCTCCCCCTCCCAAAAGATGACAAGAATAAAAAGGCATTTGAGGGGTAAGCCTGGAGAAGCATTTGCTGCTAGCAGAATAAGAAGAATCACAAATAAGAGAGGGAGGCATGGATAGCATCCAGGAAAACACAATGCACTTAACAGGAGCTTTTGCCGTATGTCAGAAGCAGAACGATTTTCTTAAGGCTGCACCCAGAAACCAGACGGTACTGGGGCAAAATCTTCCATGTCCTGTGCTCTTCTGCCAGCAAAGAGAAGTTGGCTGTCTGAGGAGAAAGTCCTAGTGAGGCTTTCAAAGGCTTTACCCCTTTTTAATGCTGGAAAACTCTGAAGCAAGTGTTGAGGAAGGAGGTAGAGCAGGGAGAATGAAATTTTTCTTACTTAAAATAAGACTGTACAAATAATTCTTGTAAGGGGAGTTGAAAAGTTTTGCGCTGAGGAGGATCATAAAAAAAAACAATGTTTAATTTTTCTAAGCTGGGCCTCCTGTAAGCGAGGCTCTGCACCAAGACTGATATTCATCCCTGTTCAGAGAACCAGTACAAGGACTATTTCCACAATAAATGGTCTTTAAAGTGGGGCTGACATGACATGTAAGCTTTGTGCTGGCCCTCTGCACTGCAGTGAATTGCATATTGAGAAGGGAACACTTGTCTTTTGTCTATGAAAAATTGCCTATGACTGCCTCTTTGCCCCAGCCACTCCTATACATATTTGTTTATGTGCCCTTTTGGATCCAAGGCTCTGCATCACAAAATAGCACCAGAGCGACATGCTATTTTAAAAGAAAAAGTGTGCTATAATTCTTCCGCAAAAGATAGGCCACTCCTGCCTGTTACCTGCGATCAGGACAGTCTTTTTTGAATTGAAAGTCCCGGAAAGGAGGCAAACAAGCTACAGGAGCACCTGAGCTTGGAAAAAAACAGAGGGAAGAAAGCCTGGGCAAAGGGAAGGTATATTGGAGTTGGGTGTCTCAGCTCCCAGACTCTCCAAGCAAACACCCTCCCCTCTGCAGAAGGTGATTGAAGGGCTGGAAAGCAACAAGAGGGCAGGAGAAAGCCCACAAAATCTTCTGTCCTCTCAACAGCTAAGCAGCTGGGATGGCCATTGCTACTGGCAGGGATTTATATGTATTCTGATGTAGAAGCAAACCAAATGATCTCCTCTGCTGAGTTACAGCCAAATTTACACACATACACAAAAAAAACCCTTCTTTCATCACCAAGCACCAGTTACCACTGCTGAATGCAAGTCTCTCACTGCCTCATCACCTCCAGGCTTTATCTCCATCTTTTCCGTCAGTTTTCATGAAACCAATCCATTTCTAACAAAGTCCTTCCTACCACCAGAAAGCTTGTCTGCAGTGAGCATCCTGTTTGCCACTCACACTCTCCCCTTGCCTGCATGGGGTATTAATGTCTCCACTAGCAATAGAGTAAACACTCTTCCCACCTTGTACCTGTGCAGTGACAGGCATGCTGGGACCCCATCCATTGCTGGTCCCTGGGCAATCATGTCAAAATCAACAATCACAGCAGTGTCTGCAGACTAACTCGAGCCTCTTCTTCACTCCTCGGAGGTCATCAGAGCTGCATAGCCTGACAAACTTACACATGTGTCATTAGCAGAAATTTTTTCACTGAAAGTGTTGTCAGACATTGAAATAGGCTGCCCAGGGAGGTGGTGGAGTCACCATTCCTTAATGTGCTTAAAGATCATTTAGATGTGGTGCTTGGCAATATGGTTTAGGGGTGTACTTGGTAGAGTAGGGTTGATGGTTGGACTCGATGATCTCAAAGGTCTTCTCCAACCTGAATGATTCTATGATTGGTTCTATGATTCTATGATTCTATGATTCTATGATTCTATGATTCTATGTATATGCAAGGCGTGCTTTCCCCAGGCAGCATGTTAGGTGCTGCAAAAGAAGAGCAAGCCCTGAGTGCCTTAGCAGAATTGCTTTTGATCACACGCCCCATCAGAGTAACTTGCAGAGAAATGCAAGGGAAATAATTAGGCATATATTGTCCCACATACTGTGCAGGCATTAAAGCAAGACAGATAGTGGGGGCTGAATGGAGGAAAGTAGACAGCAGGCTAGGGAGTCCCTGCCCTCCCCTCCATTTCATACAGATCCTTTGTTCTAGTGCAAAAATTTTTATGCAAGTGTGTATGATAAGCAAGTGAGCAAGAACGGAGGGGAAATAAGCATGTTGTACTTTGCTACCGCATTGTTCTTACTATTTGTTAAGAGCCAGGACACAAAAATAAGATGGTGCTTGAACACCATTAACTACTCAACAGTGTGATCTGCGGGCTCTGCAGGAGCAAGTTGAGCATGACAGCTACTCAAGGGTTGGCCTTGGCTTTCTGGGGAGTGGGAGAGCTAGACCCTCATCTTTCCCCCCAAGCCTACATTTTGTCTACCTGTAGCATTTTAAAATGTAAAGCATCCACTTGTTCAGAGGGAGAAAGCACCCAGTCCAACTGGTTACGAGGATCAGGCAGCACTTGCAGTGCCTACAGCTCTGCCATCATTACAACTCCTTCTTGTCATGCCTCCTTCCTTATTCACCAAGCTGCACCACATTTCTCTTCTGTAATCCACTTCCACGTTTTTCCTCCATCATCTCTCAAGACATGTGTGTTCCCTTTCTCTCCTATTGCTTAAGTTCTTTTTCTGTTTCTGCCCTTTCCCTCAGTGTTAAGTATCTTTGAGCCAAGCTAGATATTTAACTTCTGGTGGGAATATCCTGCACTCCTCAAGCACACAAACAGCTTAGAGGGGAAATTCGAGGGGCTAAATACAGGAAGCCTGAGCTTGGCCAAGCCGCTGACAAGTGGGAAAATTTTTTGAGAGATTTAGAAGAAATAGAAGGAGAAGCCTTGGCCCAGCCCAAAGGATCCCTGAAGGCATTTTTGTCCTGATTTGGGGGTGGACTTTTGCAACCCAAGACTAAACCCTTCAGAAGAGCTAAGTTTAGATAGATTGAGATGGGGGGGTAGAGAGGCTAGCAATTATGAGAAGTGATTGTCACGGTATTTACAGGACATTGGCTGGCATTTAACAACTAATAAGAGTAATGGCAGAGCAAAGAAAGCTGCTGTGTTTTGAAAGCCCTGTCAGAAAAAAAAAAAAAAAAAAAAAAGCACTGCCGAGTAGCCTCTGGCCACAAAATCAGGCTGGCTGGATGCATGCACCCCATGCTCTGCGGAAGGCCTGGCCAAGCTCCTAGCACTGAGCTGCACTCCAGAAAGCAGAAATGCTAAATGCTGGGCAATCGTGAACATGCATTTTTTCCCCTCTTCATGTTCCCTAGCTCTTTGCACATTTTCTCTCTGCCTGGTAAGCCCTGCAGGCAGAGACAAAGACCGAAGCATCTGCAGATGGGGATCTGGTGGCGGTCTGTCCCCGCTGCTCTGGCTCTTGCCAGCTGGGCTTGATGTGGCCAGAGGACAGGGCAAGCTTGTGCAATGCACTCGCGCTTTCCAAGCACCAGGGCTTTGTGACCACCTGCTATTTTTGTACTTGTGATGCTTCATAATGGCTTCCTAGCCATTTCCTTTAATGGGATTAACTCGCAGTTGCATAAAATATCCAGTATCAACGCATCCATATTAATAATTCAAAAACCTCCCTTTCCTCTTAAAGTATAAAGCAGATGTTCTGGATTTCTACCGCATCCACTGCTTAGCATATGAATGGGACAGCATTAGCTGCCACTGCTTCTCAATAGCTGTTTCTGTCATACCTTTCAGCATTATTTATAAACTCATTGCTCAGCTTTCTAGACTCAAACCGTGCATCTGCCAGGAACGGACTCCAGGCTTTCTTCTCAGAGTAGTGAGTATTGCTTTCTTCTTTCTCACACCTGCAGCCTCACCAGGTTTTTCTGGACAGCTTGGTTAACCCTTTCTCTTGCCATGACTGAGGGTGAAGAAACCACTATCCTCTTCCTCCAAATTTCTTCCCTTAGACCAAAATTATTCCTCCCATAGCTTTTTCTGGTTTATCTAGCAGAAGAGTGTGAGATTTCAGTGTAGCATAACAAAAATATGCACATGGTACTAGAAAAATTACCAACCAGGACTGACTTGTGGCTTTCAGTTTAGAGAGCAATAGTCTTCATATTGCACCATATGCTCTGTAAGTTCAGTCAAGATTCTCTTGACCTCTGAGCTGCTTTGGACAAACAAATGAATTTTCCTGCAGAGGCTTAAGGTCCTGACACGTTAGAGATTGTTGTGAAGTAAAATCTAATGGGTTATGCAGCTACTCAGGCCAGAGATGGTTTTTGATCTCTGATTTATTTTTCCTTCTTGGAAAGTAAGGTACCATGAACCTGCAGGGAGTTTTTTGTTTACTAACCAGTTCAACTGGAAAAAATAATATGGATTAGCAAATCCCATGCTTTCACACCTCAGGAAAATGTGTTCATTATGCCAGAGAACTTCCAACCTTGCAAAGGTTTTAGGTACAGCATTGTAAAAAAAAAAAAAAAAAAAAAAATGACACAATCCCTTCTCCATAGTAACGCCCATGTGCTGGCTGCTGTCAGGACACTGCTGGATGTCTCTTGTTCTCCTCTACACCGGTGGGTGCCTCTTGTTCTCCTCCACATTGGTCCTCAGGGATGTCAGCATTCCTGGCACATGTGCACCAGCCGGAAAAACTTGCTCACCGCTCTGCTTCCTTAATATCTTTTATCAGGTTCAGGCCATCGCATCCCATAGGAATTTATTGTGATGGGCTTTCACAGAAGTCGCTTTGTGCTAGAGAAATAATAAAAATACTAATAAATTCTGGTCTTGCTTTGTGGCAATACAATAGGCTTTTGTGCTGGAGGCTCAGGCTTGGAGAAGGACATGAAAACCAAGGCTGAGCAGCGGGAGCTGACAGAAGCTTCTGAGTGACTGAAAACTTTTGAATGGTCTCAAAATCAGATGTTTTGCTTGTGGGAATACAGTAAAGATTGCAGCCAGGATAGCTGACATACAAATGATGGGCATGCCTCATAGCAACGTCAGACTCTTGGGGCAATCCGTGCATAAAGAGCAGAGGTGCACAGTCTCAAAAAGGTGGGTTAGCAGCATCCCAAAAGGCATGTCCAAGGTGCTGGGAAACATCAGGGTGCACAGGCAACTCACTCGTGCCCTGGTCTATGGAAAATGTGCCACTGTTGCTAATGAGAATGTTTCAAGCTGCTGAACATCAAGAGAAATTTTGCCTTATACGTGACACCTGTTGCCCAGAGAGATGCTGATGTTTCCTGCCCATGTCTTGTGCACCTCAGACTTGCAAGGTGGTAGAAAGGGGCACCCTCCATCATCATGCAACCCACTTCATTATTGGAAAATGTCCGAAATGCCCCACAGAGGGCAAAAACTGCAAGGTACAGCAGCTCCCTCCTCCTGCAGTTTCTGGCTCAGGAGAGAGTAGGGGAGCCAAAGGTGAGAGCAAGGAGCCGTGTGAAACAGGGCCATCGCCGGGAGCCAGGACGAGAATGTTCGGCTCTACCTCAGTTCACAGTACGCTTTGAGGGGAGGTTTTGGCTGAATCGGCCGTCACTCCCAGATGGCAAACAGTGGGCAAAGCAGCTCCAGCACAGCATTGTCTCTTGGCTGCTTCCCCCATCCAAGGTCAGTCCTGTGCCAGAGAGTCTCCTCAGCACTGCTGCACCTGAAAAATGAGATACTCCAAGACTGACATTGCAACATGCTCCCACACACAGCTGCAGAATGAGTTATTTAACTGCGCAGATATTATTGAAGTACAGACTGTAATGCCTGTTTTCTTTCCGAAGTGAAAAAAAGAAGCATTACATCATGCCTATACTGAGAAATACTCCTTCCTGAAGGACAACAGCAGAAAGCTTAAGAAAGGATGATGGCAGGTGGGGACAGGAGAGGCTGGCTCCTTCCACCCCAGTGCCTGTGACTTTGTCCATGTTGTTCCTCTGCTCCCTACCCATGGGACATAACTCATTAGCGAGAGGATGGGGTGTGTGAGGGAAGTTTTGTGGTGCCTCCACCTCCTCTGCTGCCAGTGCAGCAATCACACCTTGTACCACAGAAATTTGCAGACTGGAGCACGATGGAGACCTTCTGTCCAGCCTGCATAAAAGCACCGTGGTGCCCAGCATCTCCTAGTGGTTTGAGGAAAGCAAAGGACTATGAGGGTCCCCACAGTGCACATGCAAGTTTGCCAGGGAAGGGTAAGAGGGGACCTCAGGGAGAGCTCACATGGCTGGCCCTGACCCATGGCCAGCCTTGCTATCCCATCAGATGGACCTCAGCACAGGCAGGTGATGCTGCGTTTATCCCATCTGCAAGCACAGCGATCAGCGTTTGCTGCTTTCTGCATGTCAATGGCATCTGAAAGGTGCATAGCAAAAAAAAAAAAAAAGCAAAACTATAACCGGGCTGAGTCAGATCACTGACCAAGACTGGGGCTGTAGTTTCTCCTATGCTATGTAAAAGATCCTCAGATTTCATTTCTACTGTCCATGCCGTTGAAGCTGAAGGAATTAGCATGCTTTTAATACCAGGTGAGAAGTTGGAGACAGCGCTGCGCACGAGTGAACCGTTATAGGAGTCTGACAGAAGAGATTCGCTCACAGCGAAAAGGCAGACATTTGTCTTGATATAACTTCTGTCACCTACTGCTGCAAATATGTCATTTTGTTGCTCTTTCTCCTCCCTTTCAAATAAGCATTTCACCTAGAAGGAAACTGAGAAAAACAAATTAGTTTATATCCAGGCCTATAATAGATGTAGATTCACTTCTCTTTCTGCGCATCGGTAACGATTTAAGGTATGCTTTCAGGGTTTTTTTTTATGCATTCCCTGATTTTTCCATTTATGAGACAAAAAAGAATAATTATATCAATAAAAATACAATGATGTGCTTTGGAAAGTCAAGTCTGTTATACTGGGGCAATGACTCCTGTATAGGGGCCAGCTCTCTGAGTTTCTCTTACAAAATGCTCCACAGCTTAACTTCCTCCTCAGGAGGAAGATCTGAGAGTTGCATTGGAAAGACCATGGAAATAAATATTTTCCACATGTCCTTGGGCAAAGGTTGCTGCCCAGGTTACAAGTTTTGCATACAGAGAGTTTAAAAGGACAACAGTGCTGGTGCTCACTGAAGATTTACCCTTGACTGATTTAATGATACCAGATACCTTATGGTGATTACACTGAAAAATTGGTATTAAATCTTCTTTAATAAGAAAACAAGCTTACAGTTCAAAAAAGTAATAATCAAAGGAAGAGTATTTCTGAATTGCTAGCTGTACCACTGTTACCTAGTAAAATACCAAGAATTTAAGTGTCATATATTGGCCTAGCATGTTCACACTTTATTTATGAATGATAATGATATAGAGAGATGCTTTCTTTGAAAGAATTGAGAAAAGTCTGAAAATTAAGCCAGCAGAAACACATACCCCAACCCTCACCCCCCCACCCCACCAAAATGAAACTTTAAACACCACCATGTTCCTGGAGCTATTCTTGGAAAGGTTGTCATATTTGTGTGAAATCTCAGGGAGGGAATGTATACAAGCATTCTGCTCAGCATGAACCCCAAACACCCACCACACTGCTAGATTAAATGTAATAATATGTTCAAAATGGGAGATACACTGCAAAGCAAATTACACAACCCATCAGTGCGTTTTGACACCCAGAAAGGAAAGGTGCCAGGGGAATGGGGTTTTTCCACCAAACACACCAGATCCACAACAATGAACCTCAAGATGCCAAGAAAAACATGCAGCCAGGTTGCCAGCAGCAGCAAAATATGACCACAGAAGGGAGAAGTCAGTCTCTGAGGAAGACGGGTTGCTCCCGTCAGAGCTGTAGCTATTGTCTCCAGGACTGTGAGCAGAGGCTCTGCCCTGTGAAATATTTATTTCTTCTTATAAGCAATGTTACCGAGCATATATGTTTGTTGAGGAATGAACTTATTTGTTTGTGTAATAGAAAAATCTGGATGCAAAATGGAATTACTGCAGTTTGCTGCCTTTCCTACAGTAGACTGGAGAGACATTCCAATGGGAGTGCCTGAATTTCATTACATAATGAGAAAAGAAATATCTGCAACATAAAGTGTGCTTTGGTCATGTGCTTTTAGCATATGTGATTTTATTTCTTAATATTTCCTTCCTGTCATTGATCTTGTAAGAGTAATGGAGTCTCGAAAATAAAGGACATCCTACCTCACATCCTCTCTTGTTGAAGATTTTGTGATATATATGATTTATCACACAAACACACAGAGTATCATACCAGCAATATGATCAGAATAAGGGGTTAATCTTAACCCCGCAAAGGAACAAAACTATGTGACTCATTGCCTAAATCACAGTTTAAATTGGGACAAAACAATCCAGTTCTCCATTAGGTATGCATATGGTACTTTCCAGGTTGCTAGAAGGCTATATTGTTCTCGGGGCTACCTCAAGGCTCCTCAGTTGTTTTGTTGTCTCAAGGATGAGGGCAAAAATAACTAATGCAGGCACAAAGCAGTATTGCAGTGAAAGCTGTCCAGCTCCACATAGCACTGTTCTCCCTGGGTAAACCAAGCCTGACTAATTTTGGAATAAACATTCTTTATCATCTGCTTGATTGGAGGGTCACAGGAAAAATTAGCCTTTTTTGGAAATATTGCTACACATTACATTATTGTTTTTTCTTCAAGAATCTGAAGTGACTGGCCTGTCTTTATTGGAAGAGATGCTCTATGGCATCGAATCTTGCATTAGTTAATTGTCTCACTGCAATTAATCAGTGTGTCCATTCCTGTAGGCAGGTTGGGGAGCTGTGGTCTCCAGACCTGGGCAGCCTCCTGCATTCAACTCACTGGGGGTCTAAAAACCATAGGGAAATAAAGAATCTGGTACATAATAAATATCTAACAGGGACTGACACCAAGACTATTTCTACCAACTCCTGCATGTGAGCTCAGACAAATGAAGTCCCAGAATACTTGCCATGTGGCTTTTATTAACGATCTTGAAACAAATCAATGACATTTTGACACCAGAAGTTTGTGTTGCTCTGGAGGCAGATAAATTATTCCATTTGCAATTTCTGCTGAAGATTTGCAGTCTCTAACAGATCTCAGAAAAATCCTCCTTAAGCTGGTCAGGAACCAGAAACCAGTTGAGTTTCATATGACTTTTGAGTTTGATGGAGAGTCTTTCTCACTGGTGGGTAGAAAGGAGTTACTGGATTTAATTATTTCAAGCTGCAATCATAAAAAGAACAAAATTTCAGATATATTTGCTTCACAACACAGGGAGAAAGAAAAGAAGCAAGCAAGATGCTTAATTTGGAACTATTGTCAAACTGTGCTAAAAGGGTTCATTAATGTTGTTAACTGAGTTTAAGTCAGTGTAAAGAGGAATACTTGAAATGTGTGAATACATTCAGCACATCTGCATATGACACCCGGTTATTTACGGTGACTGTCCTGTAAGGACATATACTCACCTGAGCCAGGGTTGCATTATGCTGCAAACCCTTCTTTCCCAGAGCATGCATGCCTCATCGTCTCAAGCAGAGATGCTCTGCCAGCTCAGAGGCAAAGGCAGACACATTAATGATGTATTAGTGCACCAAAGACTGTTGTTCTAGGATTCAAAGCCACACTCCAGTGATGTAGTGTAACCACAGGGGGCTTGCGCTGAATGTTGAGGTTATGCGACAATTTTTCTTTTAAAAGTAATCTCACTCCCAGTTTATTGTGCTTGTTTTCAGTGTTTTGTTGGATAGTTTAGGGAATAATGGATTTTTTTTTTTCCTTTTCAATTTCATGATTCATCTGAAAACTCATAAGAAATTTGTTTCAAGTCAGATCAGAATATTTACACTTTTACCTGAAAAATGAGAAAAAAAAATCTAGAAAACATATATTCTGAATGAAGTAAAAAAATATCATGTTTTACCTAAAAATGAATTTCTTTGGATATATTTTTCTGTTATATAATCAAGTCTTATATTTTAAAACAGAATTTGTATTAATTTTAAATGAAAAATAACGTCTTGTGGAAATTTTAAAAAGTAATGTAAAATACTAAAACAAAACCATTCACTTCGCAAATAGTTAAATGAAAACCAAAGATTTAACTGGTTTTAGTTCTTCAAAACCATGGGTTTTCCAATAAATTCATTGTCATCTTCTTGGTTTTTTCCTTCCTTTGCTCAGCTGGGTACTAATTAACAGCAACAGGAAATTTCTGGTGCCATAAAAAGGAAGAGGTTATAAAAATTGTTGCTTTCACCGTTGTAAGCACACAGCACAAGTCACCAATAATTTTAGCAATCTCAAGAAAAAAACACGTTAGTCCTGTCTTACAGACAGCAAACATGGGGCACAGATCCTTGAAATCACTTGCTGTGGTCATGCAGGACATTTAAAGCTTATTGGGTAGGCCAGCCCAGGAGGAGCAGAGCTGTAGGGAGTCGTATCTGAAGACCAGAGGTCCATGATATTTTTCTGCGTTTCACAACACCCACATGGACAGTCCTTGCTATTTATTTATTTCTAGTCCGGTCCCATAGAGCTCAACCCACATTCACAGACAGAGCATCAGGTGCATGTCTCTAGTTTGCTCTGAAAAGGCCGTGTGGTCCAAGACTACTCCACCAAAAGTAGAGTGAGAAGGAATAGTCAGGAAATTAATTTCAAACCACCCTCCGGTTCTGCTTGAAAATGCTAATGCAGGTACTGCATTGCGTGTACTAAGAAACCTCAGGTCTCTGAAATGCTGATCTTGGCCCCATTTATATCATATTCTCACTTCTAACTTGAAAGAGGACTACTGCAAGATGGTCTGAGTGTTTCAGCAGTACTAGCCAAAAAATGTAAGTTCCAGTAGCAGTCGCAGTCACAGTCAGTCAACAGTTACTACCCATTGCCAGAAGATGTGGGCTGTCCCAATTCCATTTTTCAAATGACCAGTTTTCTTGGTGACATCACCATTATCTATTTATAAATGGATTTGAAACTACATACCAAGAAAAGAATAACTGCTCAAGTTAAGAATAATACTGATGAAAAATCAAGTAGATACAAGTGAATCAAGAACAAATTTAGCCTGGAAATTGGAAAACTGATTCTGATTAAACAAAAATGAAACTGTGAAGCAGTCTACATACAAGACATTGGGAGCTTGGACTTCCCATTGTTTTAAAACAAGGATGATAAATTTATGGAAGGGATTGTATAAAGAAGGGATTAAAACAGGATTGCTGCATCAGTCCTGAGACCTCAAATTTCTCAGTATCTTCAGCACAGGGAGCTGTTCGGATATTGCTTGCTAATAGTGCTTGTTCACATTTTATTTATTGTGCATTTAGGCATGCCTCAAATCTCTGAGAGTACTAGGACAGGGGATGTGGGGGGTTCTTTTGCTTTTTTAGTCCTGCTTATACACATGTAACATGGCTTCTGAAATGCTATGCTTTTTTCACCTTCGGAAGCACAAGATCTTGTCCACAGGAGACAGTATAGTGTGTGCTCAGTGATATTAAAACCCCCAGGTGCCCAGCTGGTGTGTTTCCCTCATCTGTTCAGGGTTAAACTAATCATCTGGTTTGGAGTCAAAACCATTTTTCTGCAGCTCAGTTTGCGCCCGGCTGACTGGTTCTAGTTTCTTTGCTTTCCTTCTTTTTCTGTTGCTTGGTACGGCCTACTTCATGACAGTTTGGCAGTTTTCTCCAACTAAAACCTCACTTTTGCAAGTCTTGGGACTCTGGAAATGTCTTCAGCTGTCCTGTGGCATGCTGTATTTGGACATTGTCTTTTACCATATTTCTTCAGTTTTGTAGCTGATGAAGAAAGGAACAGTGCATGCAAGAGGTGTTCAGTGGTTCGTTATGATAAAGTGCCTAAAACATGGTTGTTTCCTTGCAGTACCCCTTTCCTGTATGGCAGCATTGACTCACTACATGTTATTTCGGGCTAAGTAAGCAATAAATATAAGTAAGTGCCGAAGGAGATGGAAGAGTAGAAAGTGAAGCTAGGACAACCACTCATAGTTTCAACCTTGACTTTATGTCTGTAGTGAGTGGAGATGAAACCCAACATCCAAACAGTACTGAACTCTGGCCAATACCAGAGTTTGACAGCAGATTTGTGATAAACTGCAGGTTTGTAAATTTCTAGTTACACCTATAGTTTGTTCTTCATGCATCACTGCATGACATGTTTCTCCTGAAAGATACTTGTAGAATTTGAAGCAAAGCCAATGAGGAGTACTGGCTATGACTAACATTATGGGGTTACGCTACTCGAGCGGAAGTGACCTTCTCTTCTTCACATTCCTCACAGATTCTGCCAGTGGCAAATAATTTCAAAGTATTACTGAGCACTTTGTGGCCACGCTTTATTCAAGACATGCACTTTTTTGTAATAACTTTCACATGGAGGAAGCAGGGACCAGTAAGATGTAATATATAAACAATATGCAGAGAAATTATCAGTGCATACACAGTGATATTAGGCAATAAAGGTGCTACCAAAGTTGATGGATATGCCTTAATAATGCCTTTCCACTTTCCTAAGGGAGGAAGAACAAAATGGAACTGAGACTTTCCTGTGTTGGAGATGATATTTTTAAGTTGGTATTTCTTTTCAATAACGTTCTAGGAAAGGATTTTGCACCGAGAGTGTAGTCTTCTCTCAAAGAACTCTCCCAGCGTGCTTCCCTTTATGAACTGACATTAAGTGTTATTAAAATACATATTTATTTACAAGGAATTGAAAACACTCTTGTTTCATTTGGCTTCTACATGTATATGGTAATAGTAAATGTATCGGGTCACTGCACACTTTGCATGATATTATTTTCTTTTAGATTCTGCTTGCAAACATAGAAGTAGATTAGAGCAAAATATATTTTAATACATAGCAAAATGCAAAGTATTTCAAAATAAAACAATTCTTTTCCAACCATTTTTTTTTTATGAGTTTTGCCTAAGGGTTTGATTTCATAAAACCTAGATGGGTGTTCTGCAGTTTTTGCCATCCAGAGAATTTTATTGCGGGGATGAAGATTGTAAAGGTTGTCTGAGATTTCCAAGCTGAGCACTTCTGTTCACAAGAACAAACCACTTTCCCATAATGGCAAAGTTAAATCTGTAGAGGATCATTAAAATTCCGGAGGAGGAAAAAACAACTAATATGATTCTGTCAGTGCAAACAGCAGTACAAATGAACTGCTTTGTCAGAAGAGCCCAACCCTTCACTGTACAGACACTCTCAACTGCCCTTAAATGTAAGCCTTCCAAAAGATTCCCACTATTTTGCTGGCTGAGCTTACCCCTTCAGGCTGAAACCCCTGCTCATTTAAACCAAGGAGACATTCCTCACTTCTAAGATTTTAAGGCCAGGAAGGCAATTCTGACAGTGGTGTCTGCATGACACAGACAACATCACCCAGCATCATCTGCAGCAAACTTACAGCTTTGTCGGACTTTGCTTAGTCCCCTGGAAAGGTAAATGAGCATGGTTAGATGTGTAAGTGGCTTAGTGACCCCAATATAAGATGCCTGCATGGTTGATTATTTCTCTGTGTTTTTTTTTCAAAAAAAAGAAACAAAGAAAGAAAAGCATGCGTTTATGTATTTATGTCTACCCTGCATATCTCTCCCATCTCTGTTCTTACTCTTTTTTCCTGCTGCATTATGGAGCTGGTTTCATCAGCATCTTCTCCTCCAGGTAAACATATACAATGAACGGCTTGTCTCTTTACCTTGGATAAACTGGACACACCTTAGTAAAAAACATAACTTCAAACTCCCTTTTTTAAAAAAAAAATTTAATGGCAGTAGAAGCTGTCTGCACAGTGAATGATTGGTATCTTCTGATTAGAAGTGCACTTGCACTGCAGGTTTAATATCTTCAGGGCATGTTTTCAGATTTGCACCTAACCTAGGCACTCTTTTCTGAAGCATCTCTGATTTCTCAGTGCTTCACAACCAGGATTCCAGGACAGGTCGCAGCGCAGTGTTAACCACATCGCTGCTGCTCCACAGAGAGCCTCTGCCACACCCCTGTCCGCTCTTGACAGCCTCTCCCCTGTACACCTGAGAACTGCATCCACCTGCTCTGCTGCAACAGCCCAGCTGGCGCATATGTTCAATGCACCTTCCACTACAAACCCTGAGCAGATCTTGGAGTTATTGCATTGGAAGATACAATGACGTTAATGAGATGCCCACCATTCTTCCTCCCTAGACACATCATCTGGCATGCCTGCTGGTCTTCCCTCCAATGTTATTGACTGCTCCACCAGTTTCACCACTATTGCAAGCTCTACAGATGATGATTATTCCAAATTATTCATAAAATTCCTAAATAATAAATAATAATTGCTGAATAGTACTAGATAGGTAGTTACTGAAGTGTTAAACTGATTCTGGAATAAGTTCTTGTGGAGAGCCAAAAGACATACCCTCCTTTGGATAACTATTTTCTATTCACAGTTACATTTTGCAATTTAGCAGATTAATTGATATATGATCCACCAAGTAAGGGCCCACCATGGTATTTGCGGACTGTCAATATTTTCATCAAGGTGGCAGATTTCAATTGTTTTGCAGAAATCAAAATATATTGTGTTGACATCATTAAGCTGAGCAAACTGATGTTTCATAAACCTACAGCAATACTTCTGCTATTATTTTTAATTCATTATTTAGGGATCCTCTTCTGGTTTTGCATGATGTCTCCTCCAGAGAGTTGCTAGATTAATTGGTCTATAATTTGCTGGGTCATTCAATTTACCCTTTTTAAATTGTGGCATAATATTAGCTCTGGCATCCCTCAGCCCTCATACTCCAAGAATAGCTAGAAACCAGTGCAAGCAGTTCATAAATCTCCTCAGGCAATCCTTTCAATGCTTCTGGATACAAGCACTATAGTCCTGAGATTTCAAAATGTTTAACATCAATAGTTGCTGTTTAACATCCTCCCTAATTAAAAACAGAAGAGAAAGTGTTTGTTATCATGCTGAGACACAAAACCATCATTCTGCTTCTTTCTGACCACAAAACAAACAATTATTGAATAATTCTGAGGCAAAGCTTTTGGAGAGAGGTAATATCTTTATTAGGCTAATGGCTAATTTTGATCATTCTGATAGCAAGTCTGATAAAAGATTTTAGCACTTCCTGCAAAATTTGCTTTACCTAAATCTTTAAACTACCACAGCTCCAGCAGCACCATTATGAGAAAAAATCTAGGTTTTTTAGTATCAAGACTGATAATTTTATCATACTTGTCCATGTCTCTCCATGTATCAATGCTAAGGTTTCATCTGTTCCTCATACGTTTAAGGAATCCCTTTAAAGTAAAGAGGTTTAGGCTGTTCAGCACAGTCTTTAACCTCTTCTATCAATTTTCTGAATTTTCTGTTAAATTTAAGAGCCTCATCTTCCAATTTGCTATATCAGAATGTGCATGAACGTGTATAGATGTATTTGGTTTCACATACAATAACTGCTTTTCCTTCTAATCTGCGGCAGGTTGTAACCTGTTTTTTCCCCTATTGCTGAATTGCAGGGGCTTGAAATGTAATAAACCTTTCTTGAAGAGTTTTCTATTATAGTTTGTATCTGGTGTTTCAATTTTTCTCATTATGATTTTGTCTTTTGAGAATTATCCCTTTTTAGAGCAGAGAAGAAGTGAGGGAGAGAGATTGCTGGATATATCTGTCTTCCAGTTAGGATCAGCAAATGCAATTGGGTTTGATCACTCACATTTCAACAATGCTTTTTACTTTCTTCTGAAGTAACCAAGTCACCTTATCCAGCAGAATAATACCTAATACAGGTTTTTCCTAATGATATGTAAAATGGAGTTTTCTTTTGTTCTTAGAATACTACCTGCCATTTTTAGAAACTCTAAGGTTATGGTGTGAGTGGAAGAATGTACATGTGCTCCAAAATTTTACCTCCTCTGCTTATTCCTTCTGCTTACCTCACTTAGATTATAAGGGGATGCTCTTGGTGACCTACAAAGGTCTTTTGCCTTCACTCTTCCTCCTCCATTCAACCACCACCTCCCAGCCTTTCTGGGAGCCCTGTGACCATCAACATATAAGAGCTCTTAGCCTTTTAGAAAATAAATCACTCTGGGGTACAAATGGCATCTTTGATACAGAGAGCTCCACCCAGCCTACCACAAGCACTCAAAATATCCACACACCCCTGCTGCCCAATTTAATATTCCCGCAGAAGCTATGGCCAGTATTTGGGCACTCCAGGTATTTTGGTCTTCCAACCAGTTCTCACTACTCCTGACGATATCCAATTTCTTTTCACAAATGGGAATGTGTAATTTCTCTTGTTTATTGCCCTAGCTTCTTGTGTTGGTAGAAAGGCTGTTAAAGAACTGCTTTTCTTTAAACACCTCAGTTCTTTGGTTCTTCGCATTGCTGTAACTTTGAATTCAAGTAATATGACTAGAGCAAATGTGTGTGTCTGAATTCACTTTCATTTTTACACTAGTTTAAAATCTTTGAGGTCACTTTAGTCAGGCAGCTCTCCAGAAGATAGGCAGCTGTCTTAGACTCAAACAATGCCCATACCTTCCAGCCCTCCCTCTGGGTGCACTCCCCTGTCACTCCCTCCAGTGTGCTGTCACTCACAGCTCTACAGTGCCAACACACGCAGGTATAAAATGCTCCCCTTCTCACTTAAGATGCACTTAAAAGTAATGATGTGGAGAATCATGCCCAAAACCCTTCTTAAATGTGCTTCGTCCTGTATCTTCATGTCTCCAGTCTACATTCTATGATGCTTAAGCCCAGACATCCCCTCCTCCTCCCAAGCACAGTCGCTGCAGAAAGCTCTTCTGTATACCCGTATAGAATGGTGACATATACCTACTACGCTGAAATTATTAATCATTCTGGTTTTGCTAACTACTATCTGTGCAATTCATTGCTGTAGCACATAAGTGCCTCCAGTCCCATTAATCACTTCATTTCACCAGGATGTTAGACATTATGACCACCAGGATGCAACCTGCTGCTCCTCTAATACCTGCAGGTTGCGGGCATACAACCTTATCACGATGCAACCTTGTAGCTAAAACAGAGGCCTGAAATGCTAAATATTCATTCTCTAACATATGAACCCACACAGAGAGCTCTATCCTCCCCCAAGCACTGTTCCTTCAGGTCTTGCTGCTGTTACAAATAAACTGCATGCTGGCAGTTTTGTTTTCACAAACTGGTATTCCTCAGGCAGATCTGCACAGCCTTGGGATGAACCGTAGAGATTAGCTCTGGGTGTGCAGCCCTCAGAGATGTGTTGTCAACTTTTCTAATTTTTTTCTGCAAGGGAGAGGAAATTTGACAAGTGCATCTAGTCCTGATAACAAAGCCATTGTGGGAAATCGAGAGCAGTGCCAGTTGCTGTGTTGTGTCTCCCTCTGTTCCCTTGGCATTTATGAGTTCAAACACTTTCTTGTGCCCATAGACCAAGTGTGGGACATGTCATACTTGCACAAATCATCCTCCTTGTCTTCAAATGGTAAAATATGAGCAAGTCACAGCAGAATATTAGCTGGGCTAGAAATTCCGGCTCTCTGACTGAGGGGAATGGCATCTTGCATGTTTTAGCAGAGCCACCTAGGAAAAGTACTTGTCTTTTAAGGCAGCAGCAGGATAAATCTTCCCCTGGCTCTCTACGGTAAGCAAACATTATCTTCAGCAGGACAGATTTGCCGATAATCAGTTCAGTGTGAGTCCTTAGTACAGCATTGTGGCCCTGGACAAATGTAGTCATTCGGTGCGTAATTAAAGAGCATAGAAGTAGGGAGCTTAGATTTTCTCTGCATATGAGACTTACCCATCTGTGATTGAAATTCTGCATCTGTCAAAAAAACTCTGAAAATAGAAAAGATTCCAAGAAATTTCTTGAGAATGATTGGGGATTTGAAAGCACATTTAAGAATAATCAAATTCAGGGGCTCAAGCTATTTATCCCACAGGTCTGAGGGGTTCCTTGGACAGGTTCTAAAAATTCCTACCTGGAGAAAAAATATTTCAGCAGATCTCATTCTGTTACCTAGCAGTCAAATGCATCAAAGATTAAATGGCTGGAACCTGAAGCTAGAAAAAAATGAGACTCGAAACCCAGTGCAGTTTTTAAACAATGTTTGTAATTAATCACTGGACCAATTTACCAAGGGTAAATTGAATTCTCCATCACAGGGAAACGTTGCATTAAAAGGGGAGGGTTTGGTTTGGTTTCACTAATAATTCAAATAAGAATTAACACAGTGCAGTCTTGTGGACTTGATGGTTTCTTTTAGCTTTTCAGCCTGTTGCTTTTCTGTTCCTGACACACAGCAGAGGTGAAGAGTTGCCCTGCCTCCTGTCACTCAGGCCTCCTGCCATGGCCAGTGCAGGTCCCGCCACGGGAAAACTCAGCAGGCACAGAAAGGGGCTGCAGCCACAGCATCTCCTTCTCCTGCCACTGCAGGCAGTGAAGCCACTCAAGATCACATACAAGTCTATTCACACCCTCATTCCCTTTTATTTCATTTCCTTTGATACACAATGCTCAGTCGCTTCTGAACTTATATCCCTATGGCATTCAGTTCCTTCTACACCTACCTCATGCTGGCATATTTTTTATTGAAGTAAGTAATACAGACCTTTGTCACTCAGCATCCCTGCCTATAGCAACAGTCTCAAGCTTATGGCTTCAGTAAGAAAACTAGGCAATGTAAGGAGGCGAACAGCAGAAGTGCCTTTTAATTCCCACGTGATTCTTCCTGGGGTAACCCTAGGTGTCAGGAACACTCAGCTATCCTCCTTCTCCTGTTTGCCTCAGTAGGGCAGAACTGTGTTTACACACGGTCATACTCAGGAAGGTCAAGGCAAACCTGCTGCAGGCGGGCGGAAATGCACATTATTCAAAGCACATTCAGTTTGCGAGAAGATGCTAAGATGGCTTCAGGGTCCTAACACATAGGCTCTGCAAGATTTAGCTGGCATGACAGAGGACACTGCATTTTCCACCTACCTGTCCTCCCCACTTATTCCTACCACCAAAGCAAGAGTGCAGGAGACAGGGAAGGTCTAATTCCTGGTGCCACAGTTCACTGACTCAAGTTAATCTAAACTGCAATTGATTGTGCAAGCAATTAATAAGACAGAGTGATAACTGCAGCACTGCAGAGAGGCTGAAGGCAGGCCAAGTTATGACCCTGCCAGAAGAAGTCTTCAGTTAGAGGAGGGAACAGACTGCTAATCGGTTAAATCTTCCCAACATGAATCACTGGAGTCTGTGCAGCAGAGTCTTTAATTCACTATAATTTAATTCTCAGAGGCATAAACTACAGAGATCTACAGCCACTTAAAACTCCTGAGTGAGAGCATCCAGGCATGCTATGAATTTTCCTCTGTCTTCACACCTTTAGTTCAATTTCTACTTCTCATGCAGACGTGGACCTAGAGCCATATAACTGCTTTTCAGGCTCAGTCTTGTGCAGACTCCCAAGGAGAGATCTGACTGCACAATGTCTCAATGCTTTGACTAGAAATGGAGTTTTTGAAAAGCTGTGTATGTGGCTCCTGCCCTGCTTTGCTGATTACATCTTTTACCAGTCCTGTTGTGAGAGGGGCATTTTCCACTAAGCACAGCTTTGTGGTTAGGTATGAAGTGCTTACTGGTCTCATTTGGACTTGATATTGTCTTCTGCAGAGGTTTTTTTGCTTGTTGTAGGTATATAGCGGAATTCCAGCTAACATAAAAACTCCAGCCCCTTGCATCTGAGAAATGCATAAGTTTTGGATGCATCAGGTCTTAAAAATTGAGTGTCCTTAATAAGGTATGGGTCATAAACACCGCTGGTATTTCTCCATATAACTAAAAACTACTGTGAAGATTAAGGCAGTGAGCTTCAGAAATATATTTTAATCATTATGGGTAGTTTATGTAAGAATTGTTATATTAGATCCATGCTGCAGAACACATACCTAAACCTAGCTGAGTTTTAAGAAAAGCCTGTCTTTTGATTTGTCTTTCATCCAAAGCCAATTAATATTTATATTTTTATAGAAAGGTGAAAATAGGCTTTAAGATCAGTGAAATCTTTTCTATTTAAACCTGCTAAAATTACCCTTATCTTGTCCCAGGATGTCGCTTCTTTTAAACCGGAAGGACAGCACTTCCCTGTTCGCTCGTTTATAGAGACATGGTAAGGAAATGTTTAACTCCCATAGAATTTCACCAAGCTTATGAACATTGCTATGCTTTTATATTTACTTCAGAGATTTGGGTTGGGTATTGGGCTGTTTGTTTTTAAGAAAATAATTTTTTTCATATGTCACCAGTATACCAATCTGAGTTTGTAGAAATTACCACAGCTCAAAAGTGGCTGATCTGTACTGGTGAGGAATATACAATCATATATGTAAACCAGCTCCTGCATTAATGCAATGAACAATTCTCTCTGTTCTTATCTGATCCTTTACAGAAGAGGAAATGTTGAAAGTGAACCAGAAATATCACTTTAGAAATGTAAGATGCAAATGGAAGGCAGTCAGCAGGCCAGGTTAATCAACTCTTTCCAAATTCCTTCAGCTGACACCTTTTCCGCAAAAATTTAGTAGTGGCTCCAAGAAAAGGAAAGACAATTTGGCCCATAATCCCCACAACAGCTGATGAGCCTAGATGCTCCAACACTTTGTAGGAGCTTTGTTGGCCCGTCAGCTTCCACCTCCATGCCAAACCTGCAACAGAGCTGTCCAAGCTGCTGCTAGAGAGCTGGAGAAAGGATCTGTACCACATCAGCACTTCTGCAGCATCCACCCCTATGCACACTTTTTGCCACTTGCCTCTCTATAGCTGAGGACCCACTACATCACATTTTCTACAGGGTGGGAGGATGGGTGCAGCAGTAACTAAGTACAAGCTAGAGCAGAATAGGCTTGCCCTTCCTCTCCTTGCATTTATCTTGTCCTGCTGTTAATAAGCCTTCGTAGCTCCAGAAACAAACATCTTTGGAAACAAAGACTTAGACTTTGTCCTGATTTCACTCCAGCTCCCTGGTGACAGTTACTGTGAACAAGCTCTTACAACTTGTCTCACTTTTCTGATTAAAAGCATTATCTTTATGTGAGGCTAGAATTTAAGGCATCAGATTGGACTCCAGCCGTAGCTAAGTGACAGTGTTTGCTAGATAAGTATCCTGAAAGCTTTGTAGAGGGTTTGCTTTTCTGAAACAAACTGTAATGATACCGTAAATAAAGAGTGGCACACAGGAGGGCTCAAATTGGATTTCAGCCTTAGTCGAGGGCCTTTTATTCAGCCTTATAAAAGGGCAGCACCTTTTAACTAGGATATGAAAAACCTTTCTGCAAGGGTTCCTCCAGAAATTAAATCAAATAAACACACACAATTAAAAGAGAGAGAGGAAAGCAAAGGACCATGCAAGGACAGTCAGTTTTCTCAGGTAAAGTGGAGACAATAAGAGAATATGCAAAGTACCCAGTCATAAGAAAACACGTATGAGTACATCGATCACTTTAAACCATAATCCTCAAGTAAATACTAGTCTTTTTCTTACCTCTAAAAATAGAACTGGATCTTTAACCATGGCAGAGGAGTAGATAATAACTGTCAGGAACCCACAGAGACTTGACTACCAGCATGAAGATTTTCCACTGTATGAGAAACAGCACAATTTTAGCTTTGCAAACATAAATGGGAAATTGCTTAGGGAAAATCATAGTCTGCTGAGGAGAATATTTTTTCTGGGTGGGATAATAACAGTTTTTTCAACCTATGTCACACACATAATTGGTTCTCTTTTTTCTTTAATGAATTTCTGTCTCTGGCTTTACACTGAACTAGATCTCATGAACAAAGGTGACCTAACAAAAAACAATATACTTTACGTTAGTAAAATCATCCGTTTGAACAGATGTGTGGAAGAAGAGAAGCAGACCTGTGGAAGAAAGAGCTCCTTTTCCATACATCCATATAAATGAACGATTTTACTAATGTAAAGAGAGGTCTACCACCGTTAAGCCTTGTCAATGAGATCAGAAACATGGCACTGCTGTCTGCTCCTTAAAGTATATTTTTTTTTGTTAGATCACCTTTGTTCATAACACGACCATTGAAAATTTAATGTCCTTACATATATCACTGTCAGACTTTATTGCACATTCACGAAGGAAAGTAATTTCATCAAGTGATAGATTATGAAGTATACTAAATATAGATTTATTGGAAATTCCTGTGGAAGGTAAGTGAATCCTTTCTGCCAGCTGCAATAGAGAGCTACAGTCAAGCTATTTTCTCATCTGTCTATCATTCTCAGTGTAGAGAAAATGATGACTGCTGAGTTCTAAAATCAGATTATCACTGCAGTGCCTATAAGCTTACTTTTCAGTACCCAGTGTTTGTCTTACCTCTGGAAGGAAAGCAGTTTTAGTCTCTAGACTCAACATTTGGCCAGAATATACTGATTAAAACAAATCATTGGGAAAAAAAATCCCCTTTGCAATGGAGTCCAGTTCCTACATCAGCACATAGTTCACAAGCCCAAAGTCAAGTGTTGGTAATCAGCAAGGTGATGGAGGGCATGTGAAGACGACCATAGCTCTGCACAATCAGAGGACAGGAAAGAAAAACTCTCTGCCAGTGAAGGCACTTTAAAATGCAGTCTGGGCAGCTGTGGGAGAAATTGGATGGCCCATGGACCCATGGTGCCATTCCTTGAAAGGAAGACATGCACCGACTGACCAGAATAAAGCTATCAATGAAGCAGCTGGGGTGTCACCAGTTGCTTTTGTCTCTGTTTCTGACTACAAACTAGAAAGACCAGAGTGGAGCACATGAAGTCTGCAGCAGGCAGCGGCCAGCCAAAGCAGACCTGCTAGAGGGAGCCAACGGTCAGAGGAAGGGGTGCTGTCGCAGCCTGCTCAGCACATTACTCCTGGTGACTGAGTTTTTGGCAAAAAGGGATGGCTCTATAGTGATATCCTTCTAGGGGATCAAGGTGCCTGCTGCTGGCTGTGTGGTTGTCTCTCTTGCAGCTAGTTCAGCACTTACTGAAGGTTGCTTTGGGCAGCGTTTAAAAAGCAGCTGAGATGGACTTTAGTAGGTTAGAACCAAAATTTGGTAAATTTAATATTTTCCTTCTAATATATTAATATATAAATATATTAAAGTCACGAGCTTCATTTAAAATAATCACCAGCATATTTTTCTTCCTAATTTTTCTGCTGCTGTTTTCTCGTTACGTGCATTGGTCCGTCAGCTGATGACATACAGCCTCAGCATGTTTGCATCCATGACCTGCAGGTCTGTGGTCCATGGGCAACTCCTGTAACAAGACACAGTTATGTATGCTGCACTGTAGCCAATGACGCATCTGTGACTCCCAGGGCCAGGAGAATAAGACATGAATAAAGAAGTCAAGTGTTTCATAGTGCTCTGACAAAGAGTTAAGTAACCCAAAAGCACAACACCACATGCACCTTCCTCTATATCTGATCACAGAGCTGAACACAGTGTTGTTGTCACCTGCCTGTCGCTGCTAGTGCTAGGGCTGATCAGCCCTGGGCAGAGCAACTTAGCACAGCCGAGCCCAGGACTAGGAATGCTGAAGAGGAAAGTCTCTCTTGCAAGTGATCAGCAAGCAGAGGGAGATTGAGTTTAGGTGTTTGGAGTCAAATTAGAGGATTGTACTACTCATTTTGCTTTTTCCTTTTCTATTATTTCTTTGCAGGTGGGCAGAATTGTCTCTCCAGTCCGAAATGAGCTGCAAGACTCAGCCATTCACATGAAACTTTTCCTGTATATTTGTGGCTGGAAATGCTTGTGCAAATCCCCAGGAGGTCAGAATTTGACCCTTTCTGCAGCTGAGGAAGAAGCGATGTGATTCACCAAAAGCTTGAGACCACTCCAGTGGAGAGGGTGCCCCTGTCTGAGCACTCTTGATAGCACAACTCTGTTGCCCACTCGCAGGCAGCCCTGAGGCTGGCCTTGCTAGGGCTGACCAAAGGGCCATTCAGCTCATTACCTCTGACAGTGGCCAAGAGCAGATGCTTACAGGAGAATGTAGAAATAGAGAGAAGAAGACAGCACTGCTTTCCAGTCTCCAAAGATGTCCTGAGGAAAGCTTTCTGAGCTGGCTTCCTCCTGCTCACTCTGCCTGCCCATCTCCATCCCACCAGAATAGCTGGTTGACTGACCAGCAATCAAAAGAAGATCCCATGCTCCTTTGTGTGCCCCTATTTCTTCTAACATGTTTCCTGGAGATCCTCATATAGAGGGAGATGGTGGCTGATGTCCATTACTGTACTGCGGACAAAAAGGAGAAGGTGGAAAATCACAAGGGAACATATGTGCAGTGGAATGGACTAGGTGACCTGGAAGTGAGCTACAGATGACAAAGGTAGTGAAATGGTATATATGATAACCAAAGAAGAACTGTAAATCAAGAAAAAGGAGAAAAGCAAAGAAAATAATAAAGAACAAGAAATGAGGCATGAGGGAAAAGAGGGTAAAGAGAAGGAAAATTGTATGGATGCGAAAGAATAGGATAAAATAATAAAAACTTGAGCCACAGGTGGAGAGACAAGGCCTTGAAAGAGGAAGAACTGGGAACAGCTTTATTTTAGCTAACAAAATTGCTGTTCTTAAACCATCTGATAAAGTGATACTCCCAAACAGTTCCACTCAGTGCACACTCATTGGGTGCTGGCTTTAATTTCAGTGTTTTCAAATAAAATAATGGGGAGCAGCAGGCATCCAGCTTTTCCCATGCTCACCCACACCCAGCCCTGAAAGTTGGGCTCTGCCCTGGAACACAACTGGTTTCCTCCCACTTGAGTTCAGAGGTAGCCAAAAGTGCTTCACTTCCTTAAAACTAGGCAATGTAACAACATGGTGACATTGCTTAATCTGGAGCTGAAGAATGCCTTGCTGTCAGCAGTATCACACTCACAGATTTTGGTCTCAAAGTTGTGTTCAATCATCCACCCTTTTATTAATGATTACTCAGGTCAAGATCATGAAACTGAGGTTATAAACTGATTTGTATAAATAAGGAATTCATTTTACAGCATTTTAATTTTGCTCAGGAATATGATTCTTTGTCTCCTCTATCTTGCACCTCAGTTATGCACGGCCCTTGCACACTAATAGGTTTGATAAATGTCCTGGTTTTGGCTGGGATAGAGTTAGTGTTCCTCCTCGTAGCAGGTACAGTGCTATGCTTTAGATTTAGGATGAGAAAAATACTGATAGCACACTGATGTTTTAGTTGGTGCCGAGCAGTGCTTACACCAAGTTAAGGACTTTTCAGCTTCTCATGTTGCCCTGGCAGAGAGGAGGCTGGGGGTGCACAAGAAGCTGGGAGGGGACACAGGACAGCTCACCCAAATTGGCCAAAGGAATATTCCATACCGTATGACATCAGGCTCAATATATAAACTAGGGGGAAATCTGGCTGGGGGGGCGCTGCTCGGGAACAGGCTGGGCATCATTTTGTTGCTTTTTCATCTGTATCCCCTATTTTTCTTGGGGTTTATTTCTCTCTTTGTTATTTTTCTTTTCATTACAGATTATAATTGCTATTGTTTATTTTATTTTATTTTATTACTTTAATTATTCAACTGTTCTTATCTCAACCCACAAGTTTTCTTACTTTTACCCTTCCCATTCTCTCCCCCATCCCACCAGGGGGGAAAAGCAAGCTAGTGGCTGTGTGGTGCTTTGTTGCCAGCTGGTCTGGTTTAAGACAATAAAGGAACTTGCTATTTTTGATATGCAGAGAAGGAGGTTTTGGCCTACTATTTTGGATTTTGTTGATGACATTCCTTATCAGGTCCACTGTCCCATAGCTCTTATTGTCTGCTATTATACAGCTTGAAAATGTTATAAAGTAGGATTTATTTTGGTTAACTTCTAACAGCTAAAACAGTTAAGTTTTTTATTTCATTTTGTTTTCATCAACAGTCAGGTATATTGTCTGAGTGCATCTACCTCAGATTTTAACACTTGAGTTAACTGGCTTAATTTGAACTAACTTAACACATTGGTAAAGGCCTGGGCATAGCCTCTAAATATTCATTCCAGACCAGTAAAGCTAGTGGTTTTTCCTAGGGTTCCGCCTTGGCAACAGATGTCCCCAACCAACCACTACATTTAAAGAATGAACTCTAACACCATTGCTGTTGGCTCCAGATACCCTTTGATGGGTTAGTGCTACCTGCCCATTTCACTCCACCAATTTTAGCTTTATCACGAGCTGTTGTCTTTCCATGGGGATGGTAAACCCATCCCAAAGTCAGCACCTTTACTTGAACCACAGCCACTGCAGTGAAAGGAACACAAGTGAAAGTGAAGCTCACATGTCAACACAGCTCACTAAGCCTAACTGGTATCACTACAGTCAAACACCAGTTACAAGAGATAGGCAAGATACATTAACCAAGTTAAGGGGGACAACATCTTCTGTTTAAAAGTCAATATTCAGCGTGCTCAGGTGCTGATTTAGTTTACCTGGGGCCTGTACAAGGAAAGGTTTGAGCTCCACCTGGAGATGTTAGAGCACAGCTGAAAAGAGTGACATGTTGATAGACCATCACATTGTCCTGCTAATACCGACCAGAGTCTCAAACAGGTTGTCATAACGTCCAAAGTGTTCTGATTGCTCAGTGATATAGAGCCATTCTCTTAAGCAGGACTAAGAATAATATTTAAGCATGCAAGAACAGATAGATACAGTTATAGATGCAGATGGTTTAGATATCATACAGCTTTCACAGGTAGAATAGGATGAGAATATATATCAATTTAGCATATAGTAACATAGCAGACAGACTGTGTCAGTGTAGCATTAGACAAGCGAATTGGAGTTTGGATGCCCAGGAAATGCTGGACAATCCAAGCAGAGATGAGCCAGGGGGTTTAGGTCAGCAAATGAGAAAAAGACTGACTGTCTTTTGACAGAACGACAGAAAAAAGACAGAAATCATTTTTGCCTTATTTAGAATTATTTAAAATGGTAAGATTGTATTTGATTACTTTAAGATTAAGATACCTTTATAGTAGTAATCAAGAAACATAAGGAAGAGCCAGGGAAAAGCCCTTGGGCAACTATTTATCCAGAGGTTTGTATGTAAAGATGCCCAAATTCTCTTCCAGACATAATTGCTGGATTTTTAAGATTTATGCCCTAATAGGTGAATATTACTGTTCTTCAGGATAATCTTTCCTGTGGATTTTACATATGTATCCCACATCCCTTTACATTTATTTTCCTTCTCATTTAGCATTCCCAGCATCACTCGCTGAAGATGCTCCTCATCACAGCAGCACAGCACAGAGCTGTGTTGTGCAGTACAGCACCACTCATTACTTACCTGGTGCACTGCATGATTAGGTGGTCAGACACCATCCTTTCCCTCTGTTACCACAACAGCCCAGTTGTCCCAGGGAGGCTTCCTTGAACACTCGCGCTTCCCACACAATGGTGTCAAATAACAATTACTTCATTTAATGACATTTACCATACACCTGGAGACACCACCATTCCCAACAGCATCGAGTGAAGAGTTAAGCTCTGTGGAGAGATAAAGATAGCGCCTAATGCTCATAGACCAAACAAATTGCATAGTGCATGTGTAGGCCAAGTAGCTGAAAGGCTGTCTAGCCTGCCAGATTTCACATCCACTGAGTAGCTTGGAGGGACATGCAGAAGCCACCAAATCTGACCTACACCCAGTCAGTGTCAGCTCAGATCGGAGAGCTGGCAGGAGCCTGAAAAAGAAAAACGAATGTTGCTGCTGCCTGACTCTGTCAAAAGGGGTTTTATTATAGAATTTTTATCCTGGGGAGATGTGATCTGAGAAGAACAGAAGATGCTTAGAAGTATTTTCAAAGAGAAAGTGACAGACTCATGCAAATACTTTCAGGGAGGGATTAGGGAAGGGGATATGGGATGGGGACAGGGAGGAAATGGGATGTGTGAGAGGTAGAAAAGATCAGAGGACTCACGTAAAGGACTGAGATGAAGATAAGTGTAATAAGAGATTAAAAATAATGTGAGGGTCGGTAGCCAAGCAAGGTAGGAATAATAATGGCATCACAACTTTCATGCTCTATTTTCGTTTAACAGATGAGCTAAAGGATTGGGTTTTCTTATGTGACCTGGGATCTCAGTGTCCTTGAATCCCAGGACATTTCTGCTTCCTTTTGTGAGCTGGACTTGGAAAAGCACAGCCATCTGACATTGCCTTTTCCTATGTCCTATATCTGTGCTGGATATGGTGTGCCTCCTCCCTTGGAAGGTCCCTGAGCCCCATCCTTGCAGCCCCACAAAATTAGATCTGGAAAAGACTTTCCCATGTGTGCAGGAGTCGAGTTGCACTCTGAATCCTCCACCAAACCCAGCAGCCAGAAATGAGGCAAATGTTAGAGACATCCAAATGCCACAGCTGTCACAGCCCCAGGCAGTGGTTAGAGAGGCAGAAGGAGGCTGTGAGAGGGGCTCAGAGATCCGCTGAGATGAATAGGGGGCGGATGTCAAACTGTAGCCTGCAGAACCAGGTAACATTACTGCTTGCAGCAGTTGCAGCAGTTGACATGGGCTCTTCTCACTCAGCTCACTACATCACATGGAGTTAAATATGTCACATCACGTACCTCCAAAAAACCCTTTCTGTTTAAAGGCCAGATGCTGTACACCACAAGGGGCAGAGTTTATCCAACACCACATCTGTTAAAAGCAGAAATGTCCAGTGTACAGCCCCTACCCACACTCCTCCAGGGAAGAATACTTCTTATTTTCTTCCTACACACATGATCAACTGAACCACATTTCTAATTTGATCCTTAATCACCCAGCATTTACCCTAGCTATTGTACATCCCTGTTAGGAAGAAAAAGGGAGCGTTGCTCTCAGTGCCAACTGAACTCTAGCCAGGGACGAGTCATCGCTCAGGGTCAAGGCAAGGGGTGCAGGAAGGGGCTGCAAGAGGCAGGCAGGGAGTGAGCTGCATCAAGTACTCAAAGGGTTACCATTACCTCCTTATATTAAAACAGGCAGGACTTTCCAACACTGCACTGGAGAAACTGGTCTGTAGGGGATTGTGGCACCCATTTCACTACAAGTACAGTATAAACAAGAGCGGGCGGAAAACACATGGAAATTACATGGATCTCTCATTCATGCCATAACGTGAACTGAAAATATGGATGGCAATTACAGCTCCCTCTATAATCCTAACTCTTACAAACAAAGTTTTCATTCCTGCCAGAGAGAAGGAGGGATTGAATTGCAAAGTGAAGAGCTAAGGTTGGTTGATGGAAATTTCCAATCCAGGAAAAGCCGCGTCTTGAAAATCAGAAATTGGTAAATGAATGTAAATCCACATAAAACCTTAATCCCACTCTGTCTGAATGATGCCTCTGCATTCCCTTATAACTTTACTGCGACACTGCTTTTGAACTGAACCGATCAGGAGCCAACAGCTCCAGTCCTGTAGGCTACCACTTAACTTTCTGCACAGCCAGAGAAGCACAGCTGCTAAACTGTATAGCCCTCCACCCCTCTTACAGCCCTGCAGTCTTTTGCATGCAAGGCCACTTGCTGCTGCACTTTCCCCTGCTGTAATTACACCAGCAGTGTGTGATCACCTCCCACCAAGCTGCCTGCAGTCCCTCGGCCAGAAAAGTGCTGTGGCCTTCTATTGACACAACCCACATGGTGCAGTGGTGAAATCAGCAAAGGCACACCGGTTCTATCCGGGTACACGCCTACATCATATTCACACAGGGGTCAGGCAGAGGGCCGTGGCTTTCCTGGATCATTTCAAATGAGGCTACTCCAAAGTATCTACTCACTACACAATGCAACTGCCTCTGATGCTGTGAATGCAGCTGGTGTGCTTGCCCCTGCCAGGTTCAGTGGGGCCAACTCACATTTGCATGTCTATGTGCCTTACACTTTGCTACTGCGCTTACAGAAATGTGGTATTTGCTGGAATGAACCTTCTGGGAAGACCCAAACTAGCTGAGACTTTGGGCAGTGTCAGTGAAGTTTCTTATTGTTTGATCTAATTTGAAACCTGTTGTAAAACAGCACAATGAAAAGTTTTATTCACACATTAAGCTTCGTGAGTTTATAGTCTGTGTAGGACCTAATACATGGGGGAGAAAGGAGCAGAGAAGAGAAGAGAAAGATAAATTATAATGAGGTCTGAAATGCAGTTAGGTATTTCATACGCAAAGAAGGCAATTGTGCCAAACCAACTTTCTAGGCACAGTCTTTTCCTGACACAGCACATGCAGTTCTGATCACCTGGGGAGAAGGTTGAGATTTATATTACATCCAAATTAAAATAGGAAGAAGAGTTTAAGTGCAATTTACATTTGTACTGCAGAAGAAAGGGCTGGAGGCTTGTTTCTGTTTGAAAGCCTTATGAACTGGGGTTGAGAATCACTGCTCTTGCGAAGTGCTTGGTGTGTGTAATGCACCAGGAGCTGTCACCCAGGCAGAGGGTGGCAAGGAATTTGGTCATTGCATGTCCCACTGTCCCAAGCATCATCCATGGTCAAGGATGGTAGGGGTGCACATCATTAGAAGCACATCAACAATTTCCTGAGGGTACTGAGGGGAATCAGAGCCAAATACCTCAATCCTGAAATTTTGTGAATAAAGACTCCTCTTTTCCTATAAAACCTTTAAAAAGTATTTCTATCCTCAGGATCATCTCTTTCTCTCTTCAGATGCACTGTGTGATGTTTTGTGTTGTGATGCAGAACGTTGGCTACTGTCTGTCAGGTCATGTTAAGCTAAAGGAGTGGCCTGCAGCAGAGACTCAGTGCAATTCCCAATAAATTGTCAGCAGAGTGGAAAGCAATAGTTGCCCATAATTTGAATTTCATGCCAGCTCATCATGGAAATCTTATGTGACAGTTTGATGTGCCTGAGAGCTTGCTCAAATAGATGCCTACATCCTTAAAAAGTCTATCCACTGGCCTGTGTTGCCCACACAGCTTGCTGGACATTCGTCACACCGCATAATATTGTTCCACCAGCATCATGAATGCTTAAAACGAAAGCTTCATCAGTATTTTAGAGGGCCCAAGTCCTAATTGCAACAGCTGTGTGGAAACCGAAAGCTGGAAACCACTGAAATTGAGTTTAACTTTGCAAGAGAAAAAAAAAAAAGAATTTAGACACTTCTGTCCAGGTACAAACAAGGTGCACATGTGCCATCCCTCTGGGCTTCTATTCTATCTTGGGCTCTCACGCTGTCCAGGAGAGGTTCCTCTGGCCTCTCCATGAGCCAAATACTTCTGCAGGAAATAATGCAGTGTCTCCTCAAGGTCTGCAGGAGGTCTGCCCAGCCCCAGCAATATCGAAATTCCACCATTCACACAGGAAAAGAAGGCCATAAAAAACTGATCCACCCGATGGGAGAAAACGCCAAGGTGTTTTCAGTCATTGCAAGGAGCAGCAGTCTTTACACCCAGTGGTCTGTTATCAAGGGGCTTCTTGTGGGTATCACAGCCTAGGAGACATTTTAAAAGGGAATTGAAGGAAGACAATGAGGGGTTTTATGAATTTTTACAGGAAGTTTATTCAAGGATGAAAGGCAGCATGGGAGAAGACAGGGAAGTGTTTGCAGTGTTAATAAGGCAAAGGTATCGGAGGCTGCTGGTTTGGGCAGGAAAGAAGCAGGAGCAACATCTTAATGAGAGATAATGCATAAGGGTAAGATACGTCTTTCATGAAAGTGAGGATGAATAACAAGTGTATTTGCTGCTTGACAGAAAAGGAAGAGCTGTAAACAAGTACAAAATGAGACACACAGTCCAAGAGATTAGTTAGGAAAATTCTCTCTGCAACAGCATTCAGGACTGATACCTGCAAGCAAGGGTAGTGCTTGCCCATCTCACATACTTTGTGTGGATGTGAATGAAACTGAGGAGCTTTCACTCAGAAAAATCCCTGATGAATTCTGTCCTTCTCACAGCATTTCACAGGACAGACAGAAAATCTCTAGGACACTGGTTTATTCTCCAGATCTTTAGAGCAGTATCTGCTGAAGCTTTTAATACCAGCATTAGCAAATTCTATAGGTTTCCTGCAGGAGCATTTAGTACAAAGGAGGTACTAATGCCTCATTCCAGCCAACATTTGTAGCATTAAGATCCTGAACTCCTCCTTCAACCACCAGTTGATCAAATATTTGAGGGAGAAAGGAAATCTCCATAACATCAAGAACCTGTGCTCAAAACACTCACAGGTTCTTCAAACTTTGTATGACCACCATAAATTTAATTCACAAAGCAACGTAAATAATAAGGAACCACTTAACCTCATTTGAGGGAGAAAGGAAATCTCCATAACATCAAGAACCTGTGCTCAAAACACTCACAGGTTCTTCAAACTTTGTATGACCACCATAAATTTAATTCACAAAGCAACGTAAATAATAAGGAACCACTTAACCTCAGCTGGCACCTTTCCTGAAGTTTTATTTACAGAAAAATCCAGCAGTCTCATGAAAGATCTGAGACTGGGCTTCCAGGCACAAATACAGCACTGCTGTTACTGTTGTGATGATTGTTTCTACTACTAATTGTTCATAAAAAATGAGACATCATATGCATCTAAAGGTGAGAGTGCATCTGAAATAAACAGCAATCTCCAATTGCTGCTGCTGATACAAGATAGAAAGCACATGCCAGCTCTTTGCTTATGATAATAAGCAGAGGGAAAGTGCCATCTCCACATTTTGCCAGGGAATACAGAAGGTGTTTTTCTCTCACATTGCCAACAAACAGGTTGAATCTGTTTATAATGCCTGGTAGAAGGCAGGTGGTATCTGCTCAGCATGCCAAGGAACAGGTAAGTGGCATCTGCTCATCATGCCACCCAATTGTGAGTCAATTAACATTAGGGTTGATATTTAAAATGTTTTAAAACAATGAAATCAGAAGTTAATTATTAAAAAAAAAAAAAAAAAAAAAGCTACATTTTAATCCCAAATTGTTTACCTCTAACAGTTTGCTCTGATTCTACTCAACTTATCACAGCTAACTGTCTAAACCAAACTCCTTTAGGGTCACATCCTGCAAAGTTTTGTTTTCACGATTGCACTGATGTGCCCAAGAAATGGAACAATGGAGCAGTATCTGTAGAAGCAAAATACTGCAGGACTTGCACAGGGTAAGACAGCACTGTAAGAAGAAAAGTCAGTGTGGTCTGGCCCCTCTCTCCCATCTCTACATCCCCCTTTTATTCCTAGTTCTGACATATGAGAACCCCAAATGCTAATTGCATGTTGTGCTTTTCATCTTTTTGTAGTAAAAGGCTGTAGTCCATAAAGAGAGAACTCAGTACTTTCCTAGCTACATCTCCTCACATTAAATGTCTTTCTTACAAGCTTATACCCTTGGACAGAGCCTAGTTTTCTCACTTACCCTCCTCCAAGAGCAGAAACAGTGTGAGAAAACTTCAGATAAAATTATACTGAGTAACAAATTGTGAAAACTATATTGAATATTTTGCTTTGTAGCCAAAGCTGCAGGTCTGGGTTATTTAATTCTTTTCTAGCTGGACCATTCCCTTCACCAGCTTCCCAGGCTGTTTTCAAGAGGTTGTACACACTTATTCAGCCTCTCTCCTGGAAAGTGATAGCTGTTACAAACACTTTGCAATGCCCACCAGATCTTCTCTCCAAGTGTTTCAACTCTGGCCAGGGCTCACCTAAACACTTCCCAGGACACATTTAGGAAGCAGCTCCTTGTCACAGTCCTGATACCAACTGGCTCATAATAGGAGAAGACTTTTCAGCAGATAGGGTGTTTAAATACAGGCAAAAAAGGAGTTGCACAAATAGCATGTCCGTGATTCAGGTTGTCAGACACTGTCTCTTCACAGAGCAATAGCCCCTTTGGAGGGGGCAGGAGGCTTCAGCTAATGTTGACAGATACTGTTGGAGGAATGAAGATTAAGCCCAGTCATAAACCCATCGCTCTTAAAAGCTCACTCAAACTCAGTGCTGAGACCCCATAGGAGCCCACTCAATTTCTGAGCCCCTAGAACAACCACCCAGGAAAAACACTTATTACAGTGAAAATAAACTCCCATGGACTTTCTTGTTACTTCATCAATGTGATTAAAAACTAGAAGCAGTCTCTCAATTTGAGGGCTATATAAACCCTCCACATTTTAATTAAATGTTTTAGGTGTTAGCAAAACCACAGTTATTGCAGGAGGTGGTTGAAGCCCTGGGTTGTAACATTAGCTCAGGCCACCATCTTTTTAGGTCTATAAGTACAGGCAAAAAGGGTAGACTGCTTAAATTTGATAAAACCTAAAAATAAGTTAATGTAACCTAAACCTTCACATTCTGAGGTAGCTTCCTGCCTGACCTGTTCTCACAGCTCTGCCTCAAGCCAAACTAGATTTACATTTAATAAGACATGTTAAATTATACTAGTTCAGGCCACTATGATATAAACATTCAATATAAGGCTGAATATAGCTAATAAAATCAAGCAGAAGTAACATTAGCACATCCTTTTCAGTATGCACAAGTTATGGGAGTCTGATTTACAGTGAAGCTGAACATTACCTGTATTTGACAAACATGCATTCAAGTCCAATGATTTTCATGGATTTCAATGCCTTGAGACGAACAACTCCACTTATTCTTTTACTCTTTGAATATACATGTTCTCATAAAGTGAACTACACCAAGTGTTCTTGAGTATATTGTTTCCTCATGATCGTATAGCAATAATTATTGCTATGGAGTGGAAACATTTCTGAAAGATGTTTTGATGTTTTAAGGTGCCGATTATAATTATGTGTTCCCAGCAGTTTAGCAGAAAACAAGTACTGTGGCCTGCCATCGTCTCCCTTTGCCTCCTGCTCCCAGCCCCAATTCTCTAAACACACACAGACACACTCGAATAAGCAGGAAACAAATCTTATTACGCTAGCAGGAGCTTCTGATTTTTAGAGCTCTAAGATGCTATCTAGGGACTGAAGCGACATGTGAAGGGAATTGCAAGCCGGAGTAGTAGTAAAAACTACTAGTCATTTAAAGTCCCTTTTACGAGATAGGCCCTTAGAGCAAGGGCAGCACATTTCTTCCTGTTTCGAGGTTTACTTGTTTGTTTCACTGTAAGGTACGTGGCCCATTTCGGCGAGGTAGAGTGCAACCTGAGCTCTCTCCCAGAGCTGTTCAGAGTCATCATTGTCTTCCTTCAGTGAGGCTGCTGGTAGCACTGCAAGGATCACAGGGTACAAGAAAGTCCTTGGCCTCCCTGCCCCTTTCATAAAACATCATTCTTGCTTCCTGCCTTTTTCAGGGGCAAGTGGAGAGAACAGGATACCAGAGGTTGTATCACTGTCCAAGCTCTGTGGCAGAAATCATAGCATGAGTCAAGCTCTCCCACCACTCCCAGAATTACATCCCTGTTTGTAAAGATACGGCCAATAATATGCTTCCACATCTCCCACATATCAGAAAAACAAACTTGAGGAATCCAGAGCTAAATAGAAATAAAATGCAGGCTTTGTGCACATAGTGAATTATTTATTAAAAAATCATTCTTTGAGGATTGCTGCTGCATTCAGCCTGAAATTCAGATAACCCAAGAATTTTTAAGCATACTCATTTATATTCTTAACAGCTATGCATTGCAGCCATGTTGATTTCCCATGATGTTTAATATTGGCTATAACAAAGTTTTGTCTTTGCAGACTTGTGCAAAAGGATTGTTCTTCATGCAAGCATCCATTTATCTCCACAAGAAAAAAATTCAGCCAGCAAACAAGAGTATATGTGATAAATTATTTAGCAAATGCTACCTCCCAGTCTCCCATTTAAGAATTTTAAATTACCCAACCAGAAGCCAGACACAACACCATTTAAGGTAGGTAGCTATTCTGTTACACAAAGGTAAGAGGAAAGAGTGAGGCTGAACTGTCTGGAATCAATACAAAATCTACAGACAGTTAACACAGACTGGCAAATATATATAATTGAAGAATACATTCTCAGAAAAATCCTCCCTTTTCAGCAGTGTCATGGCTGCAAAAATCTGGGGATGCTAACGCCATATAATTTGTTCCAACAATATGAGCACAACACACTTTTCAGTAAGTCTTGACAACAGAACAAGATTGTTACCCAGACATTTCTCTACCTATCTCTACCAAAGGAACCATATCCTGTGTTTTTACATTCTTACCCCCTGGCACTGACCATAGCTTGAAATGCACATGGAGCCACTTGAAAAGCCCATCTGGAGCAGAAAACACTTATTTACCCACCACACAGGTAGGCTGGAACAACATAAGAAGAACCATGTCTCTGCTCCCATCTCCGTGAGCTGCCAGCTAGGTGTATTTCCAGACACTGACTGCACTCATCACACTGGGAGGCCAGGTTGTTTTAACAGTGTGTACTAACGTCCATACTACAGGATGAAACCACTTTACCACATCCTGCAGAAGGTGGATCTTGCTACCCCAAGGCTGAAACTCAACGAGATTTTTCTTGGTGATGGGCTAGCCCTCAAATGCATCATAGAATGAACCACCCAGCAGAGCTGATCCTCATTAGTACTCTTCCCTTTTCCTTAATCTAATCAGTCTTTCTGGATTGTAACCTGCTAAATAAGCCATTAAATATTAAAATCCTCCACAGTGAATCCATATCATTTCTGTGTAACTGTGAGTAAGTGCCCTGTTATTACCTTTGTGTTAGTAACCACCTCTAACCCTAAAAATGAAAGAGAATAATTAGGTGTAGAACCCTTATATAGTCACAGGCAAAAAGCTGACAGTCTCGGGGTGTCAAAAAATGAGTTTTTACATTTATTATTTCTGTTTTAGCAATAATTGCCTTTTGTTAGAAATACTAGTCGGTTGTCACCCCAGTGTCTATCTCCCCTACCCTTTTAACTTATCACATAATGATATGTCCTTTTAGAAGCTGTCCCTGTTCACAAGTTCAGTCCAAATTCTTGCTGATAACTATAAAAATTAAATGTTTCTTGGGAGACCATCCATGCTTTACAGAGACTTTCCCAGAAGGCAACTTACCAACCGCTTGACTAATTTCTTTGTCACTAATAGAAATATCTGTTCTTTTCACTGGTTAGCATGAAAACTTAGCAAAACCCATTCTTGGGCGGGGGGGAAAGTGCTTACCTCTTGAGTAGATGGTATCTGAGACAGAAGTTCTCGTAATATCTTCAGAGCCACCAGTCAATTTCCTAAGTCACCTTAATCCCTCATCCATCTTATTCCTTTGGAGAAGGGATGGTCACAGAATTTTCTGGGGTTTTTAAATCCCCTTAGCAAGCAGTCTTGACACCCTGTGCAAAATATTGCTGTCAAAGTAGTTCCCCCCCTTCTTCTAAGATGAGAAAATTACCTCGTTGCATAGGAGTGAGAGGTACTTTTAGCTACTGTCTGAGACCCATCAGCCATGGTAAAACTGATCTGCTCTTCTGGTTCAATTCAGAATGCTGGAGCACTCCTTAGACATTTGAGTATTATTTCTGCAGGTCTCAGAATAATTCAGCCTTTTGCCTTTCCTCCTCTAAGGTATATTTAATATATCCTCTACATAAGTCATTCAAAGCCTCCCAAAAATTACTCTGGAGCCTCTGAGTGGGAAGCTTGCTGGGCTGAAGAAAGTGGCCTAAGGCTATCCCACCTGGTGCTGTGATTCTGCCTGATTTCACAGTCTGAAACCCACATTGGGTTGGTGACTGGTGGGAATATGTATCAGTGTATATGCACAACAGTTGTTGAGGAAACTCCTGTAAGCAGCAGAATCTAGGAAAAAATGCATCTCTAATATGAACCCTATTTGCCTCACTTTGATTCTATAATACAATATTCAAAGCCTTCTCTAGGCTCTTGTGCAAATTTGTGTGAAACTTGCAAAACTGGATCTTAATCTTTATGAATTTTATTATACCAAGTCTTGATCAGCAAGTCTGATGGGGGAGGTCTCTTCCAGAATGGTATTAATCCTGGGATGATCCAGTCTCTGGATTTTCTGCAGCCCATGGTCCTGTAATAATCATGTTAACCTGCAGCTTTCTTTACAATTTCAGGAGTGTTCAGGCTGTTTATTTGGGAAAGGTTTTTGCAGTGGTTTTGAGGGAGCTAGCCATCAGGATGCTCACTGAGGGTAGAACACAGTGTGACAAGAAGACACTCAGCAAGAGGCCCTCTTGTCCTTCCAACACGCTGCTTCAAGAGAGCCAATCTATCAGCAAGACATGCCTAATTATAGAAATTATTTGCACAGTCTCCAAGGTGACATGAAGGTACCTTTATTCATGGCATGCCAAATGCAGGCACTTCATGGACCCAGTACATTAATTTCAAATCCTGTCAAATATTCTTAGAGTATCCCGGCCTTATCTGGAGCTGGGCTCCAAAGCTAAGATGAAAATCGAGCAGCTACACAGTAATGCAACGTCAAGGCACAAAAGCAACAAGGGTCCCCGCAGACAGTAAATCCCTCATTGTCCTGCAGAAGAGACAGTGATTCATGAAGCTTGAGATGATCTCCACTTATGTATTTCAGCTATGGCTGCATGGGGATGCATGGCATTTACACCTGCATCCCTCATCTTAGCGAACCCTGAGAGACACAGACAAAGGAATCTCCCCATGCTCGTAGCACCGTTGTACAGACACAACAGGATTGCTGGCACTGACTGCTGTCACAGCCCAGTCCCTCAGAAGTGTTCAAAGCAATTTTGAACTCATATCCTACTTCGAGAAATGTATTCAAAGCTACAAATCACATCCTACCATCCAAACAGCTGAGATATCAAATTATTAATTAACAGCTCTTTTTATACCCAGAGGGCACAACTTTGCTGCTTCTATGCATCTGTGAGTCTTCAGGAAAATCACAACTAGTTGTATAGATTAATTGAGATAATCTGAAGTGCTGCAAGGCAGTGGGCTGACTGTGTGCTATGGCAAGCAATGCTATCCCATGGAAAAAAAAAAAAAAAAAAGTTGGGCTACCTTTGGACTGTGCCAGAAATTGTGACTCATGGCAGAAGTTATGGCTGGATGATACAAGCTCAAGGCAGCTCAACACCCAATTTTCAGATTCAGCAGTGCTAGAGACTCCCTGCCCTTGAAAAGCTGTATTCCTCCGCCCACCTCTGCCAAACCAGACTTCAGTGGGGCTGGCAATGTGGGCACCGTTGGATGCCTAGCAAGGCACAGGAGTCATGCTGGCAGAAGTCTGGAGCTTGTGCAGCTCCAGCTAAGAGCAATGTGCTAGATAGTCCTTGGTGTGCTGAAAATCAACTCCCTATGCCTCTATCTGGGTATGCAGATGGGGATATTTTTTAACCTCTATCCCTGTGTTATAGTTCCTGACCAGTAAAATGGAGTCAAAATATGTCCAGGTCAATGGCATAAAAACAAGTGAATTAATATTTGTTAAGCATTCAGGTACTGTAGAAATGAACATCAAAGGAAATCCCAGGAGGAAATTAACAATTGTTTTCCCAGTAAGGTTTGAATGGTGTAGGCAAATAATTCAAGTGGCTGCACAGGGAACAATAAGGAAAATAAGACTACCGAATGTCTGCCCATTCTTTGAGCACCCCTCTTTTCTGCACTGAAGATGTGGAGAACCTGGTGGAAAAATAGTATGCAGGCATGTACATCTTGCACAGAAAGGCAATTCACTAGATTTGGACACACAACCTAATTCTCTAACTTTTCCTTTTGCAGGAAGGGGACTTAAAAATAGTAAGATAAACTTGATTCCATCACACCTAGTTTGTGCCATTCAAACTACAAATATAGCTTTGCAGCATGTTGGATTTGCTTAAATATTTTAATATCAAGCATTTAACATACACTGCAAAAGGAAATCCAAACTAGATATCAGTGCACGAGGCAGACCTGAAGGAACAGGTGCTCATGGACTGTTCTAATTCATTAAAATCAGTGGAAGTACTGGGATCGATTTCAACAGGAGCAGGCATGCACGGTCATAGAGGAGGGATGGCTTTATGTAAAAGGAAGTGATAGGCTTGTTCTTTATTTTTAATCCTGACACAAAGTCTCATTGCAATCCTGATTTAAATTACTTAATCTGTGGATTAATTGATACTAATCTTGTACTTTATAAGATCATCTGGCTCCTGCAAAAATTGCTGTGAGTGCTTTTACAAGACTTAAAATGTTTCTGGCTTTCAGTGATCACACTCAAATCCACAGGCCAGGAAAAAAAACACATTGTAAAAGCTCAAATTCCATCTGGCACAAGGGAAAAAGCATGTTGCAGGAAGAAACACCTGTCAAGAGATGCACTCAACTTTCCTTCTTTTGGACCATTCTTCCTCTAAACTTTGCCACCTTCCTCGTGCAACACATCCTTTCCCATGGAGTTCCTGTTGGCCCAGGTCAGACACAGCACTCTCCAAGCCTGATCTCACCCACTATACTTTTATAGAGCAAGGCAATAGCACAGACCCAGAAGCATGATGTGAGAAAAAGCACTGTCTGTGTGTGCATGACAGCCTGAAAGGTCCAGACTTAGAGCAGTTTCACTGTCCAGAAAGTTAGTATTGATACCAATGAGAGGAACACATAATACTGAAGATCTCATTCAACATGCAAAGCCGCAGAACCTCCCCATTTTTATTTTTTTCCTGCTTGTTTTTGTTAAATAGCACTTGATTTTACTGCATTTATTCACGGTTCCTCTTGCATGCAAGGTCCTAGCCATGTAACACTAACTCATATGTGACTCAACCCACCACAAGTCAAAGCATTTCCATAAAAGTCAGTGCTGAAAAATTATCCTACCTTTTAGTCGTTAGCATCAGAAGCTGTGGAGTTATACTAGCATGAAACTTGATTTATATTTTGCTTTACAGATATAACATGAAATTACTCCTTCCAAGATGCACCAAATTCTCCCGTATTCCTGTACTCTCCTACCTTCCAGCTCTGAATCACTTAAATACAACTTTATTAGGATGTAAACCAGTTTGCTGGTTGCTACCCATTACACAGCACACAACTCTTGGATTTTACTGGCAGGTTCTCAGGCATAGAACAGAGCACTGGAACAGACTGCCCAGAGAGGTTGTGGAGTCTCCTCCTCTGGAGACATTCAAAACCCGCCTGGATGCATTCCTGGATGACCTACTGTAGGTGGTCCTGCTCTGGCGGGGGTGTTGGACTAGATGATCTTTCGAGATCCCTTCCAATCCCTAACATTCTGTGATTCTGTGGTGCTCTCAGACACACTTCTCTGCTGAAGTCGATGAGGCTCATCCAATTTCCACCAAAAGAGATGGTTCCTAAACTGTGTTTACTTGTTGTTGTGATTATGAATAGTATGAATTTAAATATTTTGCTAGCTAGGCAAGAGATATAAAATCTATTATTTTGTGTGCAGTAAAATTAAAAAGACCTTATTTTAAACTTATAATGATGGTGGTTGTGCTAAAGTGAAGTAGATTATTAAATGAAGGCAACAATAAATCTGTCAGAATAAACTGTAGAAACCATGGCCATAGGGCAGTAAAATGGCTGTACATCGACTGTTGTTTTACTATAACAGCTACCATTAAATTGTAGTTTTATCATCACCATCATTGATTTATTTTGCTGAACTCCCAGAATACAACCCTGTTAAAATCTTAATCCAAAGTGTATTTTTTTTTCACTAGCACTGAAAGAAGAATATTAGGACTTTCCCCTTAGATCAGAGGCAACTGTGTCAATTATGTTGGACTGAGAAGAGCCCACCAACATACTGTTTGAGCTTTCACCTGGGCAGGAATTACTCTCTCAGTCAACACAGAAAATGAGAGGAATGTGTGTGGGTTGAGCAGGACTTGGTTTGCATGGGTGGATTTGGCAGTAAGCAGGGACTAGGCTGTGACTCCAAAGGAGCTCAGTCACCGCAGATGACCTGGCTGAGGAGCCCAGCCTGGACACCTCCTGGCCAGAGTGACCCAAAACCTTGTAACACCAGCTGGAACGATCCCTATCCAGGACACCTGGGCATGTATAAAAAGGTGCAGTGAGAAATACCCAGTCACCCTTCCAGCAAAGCCTTCTAACAGACTTGACACCTTGAGGAGGGTTCTTGGAGGTTTTCTAGGTTTAGCTAGTCAGAAATGGATGTTGAGTTCCTAAGGTCAACAGATGCTTAACTTCTGCAGAAACTCAGAACTTCAGAAGAAAGGTTAATTTTGTCTCTGGATTCCTAAGACTTATAAGGCCTAAGCCTTGCACGGCTATAGACCAAGCCATCAAATCAAAGCAAGGAAAACAGAAAATTACCCAAATCTATCATAAACCCTACTTTTATACAAACACTGAGGGGAATGGGAGGAGTCTTGCTCTATTCATTCATGAGCATCTTACAAAAATCTGTCTCATTTAAACCACCCTAAATTTTCTCTTAATAGTGTCAAAGCAAACAATTTACCTACACAGAAAAATTAAAGAGAAAAAAAACCCCTAGCAGCAGGGTCATCAGATGATTGATCTCTGTTACTGCTGTAAAAGCAAAAAAGGTAGCTAGCTAGGTAGGACAGAAGACTGCTTTGCCTTTGCTACTCTTTACATTGCAGTGCCCTTTATATATGCAGGCTGAGTGGAATGCATCATAAAAGGTGACATTTTATAACAGCAGTTTGTAAATTTTACAGAGCTTACTGCCTGTAAATCACACAGCTTATTCCCTCACTGACTTTATTACTGCAAACCCAACCATGGATAAACTCCATGCCAGTTTACTTGAAATTTATTTTTTATTCAGATCGAACTGAGGTCTTTTAATATTACTTTTCTTCTAATGATAAAGCCATCCTGATAATTTTATTTCCTTTACAGACATTTTGAAGGACTCTAATGTATCTTGAAAAAGCAATTGCTGGTTTTGGTAGTTCTTATCTTAACATGTACATCAAAAGATGTGCTTTTCCCTTTTATTTCAATTATACGTATTTATTTTTGTTCCAAATCCTCCTCAGGCACCTAACCCTTTTTAGATCTAAACTACCTTCCTTTGACTTGCCTTGCTACGCTTTGACTTGCTTCACAGCCAGACATCACAGACTGTTTTTTACAGGATCTGTGCACAAACCTGTTCTTTATTTGGTAACATCCACATTTATTTCATAGCAGAGCTACACAATTTATTCTCCCATCTGTGCAGAGGATATTTTCATGGTTAGTCTTCACAACCATTAATGGAAAACAATGGTACAAATTCCTCACGCATCAGTGAAAGTTTTGTGATCAAGGTGGTTAGTGAACTAAGTTATTTTTCCAAAGAGCTTCCTGGAGCAGAGTGCCCAGCTAATGAGTTTCCCTCTGTTTTCAGCAGTTCTTATTCTCTGCTTATGGCCCTGCTCATACTGCATATTCAACCCTATAGAAAGCAAGCCTAGATTCTGCTCGAAACCTTGTTTCAAGGGTAAAGAAGACTCAAGTGTTTGTAAAGCAATGTGGAAAGCTATTTCTTCAGAGTGGTTCTTAATGCAATTGTTGGAAAATTCAGCCTTATTTTCCTTGGCAAGCCAAGCAGGATTTATAGTCAGATTAGACTTAGTTCAAAGTGCTCGTATCTGGAGCTCAAGTGTTAGCTGTGCAAAGGTGTTGATTGCAGTAGAAATCTGCCAACATGGAGCAGGATAAGACACAGCCCTTCTTCAAACTCAGCTGCTGGCTTCGTGCCTGTTTGGAGTTCAGAGTGGTGTGAAGTTTCACCGATATACCCTGATTTACATTGACAGCTTGGCACCAGAAGTTGGCCAGTGTCCAAAATCCCTCAAGACTCTAAAGACCAGTTCATAGCCCAGGCCACTTTTGGGCTCATGAAATACTTTACTCCCTAGTTACAGAACATCTACAGTGCTGGGGAAGATGTTTTACTTCACGGATGAAACAATCTCCCCTTGCAGCTGCTCTAGCCAGCAACATCAGATTAAAAATTAAATTCTGTCGTGTCTGATTTTTTCTCACCTGTTTCCCATGAATTGGGAGATAACATGACTGAAATAAACATTGAGTCACGTATTCTCCCAGAGAACAAGCAGCTTCAGCATGTTGTGCTTTGTAGTTCCATGGATGAGTAGAAATGGGGCTGCGAGATTGCCCAGACAAGACCAATAATTTGCTCAGATCCTTGAGAGATCTGCTACAACACTGGAGTGTAATGGGTTAAAGATATCTTAATGCGAGATTTAGGTACTTTTAAAGGACCTTTCAGTCCTACAGATGGAGGGAAATGCTTACTGGGATATTGTAAAATCCTAGGAGTCAGGTTTTTCATATGTTAATATGTTGGGACATGCAGATGGTTTGCTAGGTTAGCGTGGGACCTTTCACTCTATCTTCACATCCATTGATCAATAACCTCAGTATCTGGAGAACATGTCTAGCAAATACAACAGGCTCCATTTATTTAGTCCTTATCCACAGGGATGAACAGTCTATACGAACACACTACGGAGGACTTTGTAGACATACACACAGGTGTCCCTGCTGCAGCCTTAAGCTGCCATGGCAATCATGAAGGTGTTCAGCTAATATTTACTGCTGATGCTGAAATGGAGATTTCATTTCCCAGAAGACTTCCTCAAAGTATCTACAAGCAAAATCCATTTACTTCATCTTTGGTCCTCAGAGACACATCAACATATAAAAGCATTTAGTTGCCTCATTTTAAATGCTCTGCTCAGAGACTAAATATTGCACAGAAAAATAGATTCAATAAAATAGAGCACAAATCATTACAATTCCAAAACATACATCTCTCTGTTACTTTGCATTACTGTTGCTCTTGCTGCTGCTGCTGTTAATTGTTGGCATGTTTTATCGAAACTCTTTTTTGTCTGTTTTTCTTTTAAAGTATGTTTGTGAAAAGAGGTTAGAGAACGCAGGTGGAGGGTGAGGGTATTTTTTCAGCTGGCCACAGTGAGATGAGAAAATATGTTTGCTTTATAAAACCAGATTTTTGCAGGGTCCCAGTTCCATATGGGAAATAGTAGGGGTTGGATCATTTGGAAAGGAGTTCCTAAAGATATTCCAAAAGAATCAGCTTTTGAGATTATCCATTCCATGTGCCCAGGACATCTTTTTTTATATGAAATTTAATCAGCATTGTGTAATGACATTACATTTTATATTGCAAATTACATATTGTAATTACCTAATTACACATTGTAAATATATGGTTACATGAATTTGCACCAAAATTCATAATTACACTTAATTACACTAATTGTATCAATCTAAACTAATCAACGACAAAACGCAAAGAGAAGTCATACAAAAAAAAAACCTACAGAAAAGATTTTTTGGGAGTGAGCCTGCGTTCCCAGAGTGCTCAGAGACACAAAACTGCCTTATACCTGGAAAACAATTCGTAAGTACAGCTGTGTGAGAAACAATTTCGCTGACCTGAAGGTGCTTTTATGCTCTCAAAAATCTGCTTCTGCTCTGCAGGGCAGCAAACACATCTCCACACCTTATAAAGTTTTTGGAAGGCTGTGGAGGTTATTTCCTTTCTGCATAACAATACAGGAGGCTTCTCATTCACTGTAGCATACTGGTTAGTTGTACACCACTGCATGACAGGAAAGAGACAAAGAAGGAAACAAACCTCAGATCAGCCCTGCAGGTCAAACGCTCCCCTGAGACACCGAGACACCAAAATTTTGGTCCAAACTACAGCAGAGCAGCCACTTGAAGCAGAGATGATTATTTGTCACAGTGAGTCTGCATGCTGACTACATCTCCCACCAAGTGAAGGTCCTACATCTGCTCCCCAGAAAGGATTTCACTTCAGTGAATCGCCAGTTTCCACCAGAAAAGCAGATACATTGGATGGCAGCTTCACTGGGAACAGCAGGTGCTTCACATTTCTTAAAGCCTAGCCCTAAATCTCCCACTTCAGCAATAGGGTGGGATTTACCTCTGCTCTGCAGAGGACAATGGTCTGAGGAGCTGATTTAGCTCTGGAGCACAGCCTTGGTCATTTGAGGTTCGTCTTGCAGCCCTAGTCCTTAAGCACTCTTTCTTGCAAAATGAATACCAGCACTTGCTAGTTCCATTAGAGTGGATATTGTCACGCATGATTATAATTTACTTTCTTTACTAATTAGTGGCCTATTTTTCTGTTGGCTGCTTATCATGACTCCAGGAAAAGTTTCAACCATGGAAACACATAGTGCTTTTGGTGCACTTTCAGTAATTAAATCTCATCTTACATATTTATATATGTTTCCTTCCTTTAGGGAGCAATTCTAAGGAAACTGATGGAAGTCTTGCTGATCAGAGAGACAGACAGGCAATTATGGAGTACCACTTTCTTTCCTTCCCTTTTATCACTGCTGTATCGGTAATTAAAACTGTTGTACTCTAAATAAAGCTTTACAGATCTCAAATGAAAGGGAGCTTTTGCCAATAAAGCACACAGTGTGCACAGACAGCGTCATCATGAAGGAAACAGAGAGATGCAGTGCATTTCCCCATGGGTGCACTCTTGTAAGTCCCATTAATACTCATAATTTAATGACGGAGCGGGTGACAGCAGGCTATTCCAACTCAACCAGGGTGTAGCAGATGTACTTTAAGATGTTGCATCCCTTCTCCAGCACTCTGTTTCCCAGGAAAATCATCTCTCTGGCAGTTTTTCTTATTTGCCTCATAGACGTAAAAAAGAAGAGGCTTTCCTCTGCAAGCAGCCAGAAGCAAACATGTCATGAGTGCCCTTTTTTGAAATGTCCCCTTCTTCTGAACCAAGACGGTGTTTGCCAGTAGATGTGTTGTGACCCTGGGACTGTCCAAGCTGGAAAGTGGGGGACTGGGAGGTGTTGGAAAACAGCCCCTCAGTCTAAAGCAAAGAAAACCTCGTGTTTCCATACTCACTATGTACTGCTATATTTAAAGGCCGTTGTAAGACTCTTAAAACCCAGCAAGTTGTACAGTGTTATCCTTAGTGATATAATCATACTCTCAGGTTTAATGAAAACATGAGGGAATGGCAAGATGTTTGCTCTTCTAACCAGAAGATCCTACCCCAAAAAGACTCGGCTCATACAAAGTCATTACAATAAATATTGCTTATGTTCAAAACCAGCAACATTTGTTTATCTGCTGCCTTCTAAAATTGCATCAATCACACAAAATATTTTCAACATAGCTAAAATTTGTGTTAATGTTTCTATTCAAGTATATCAAAGCTAGGCAGTCCTGCAGTTCAATTTATCCATTTAATCTCAGTTCTCACTGTGTGTAACATAGTCTTTAAGCACCCAGTTATGCACTATATTTTCCACTGGATTAATCTCCTTGGAGACCTTCAGCAGGGCATCACTGCTTGCATCTTAGGTCTAGATGGGCAAAAGGGCCTGATCTCACAGAGCACAAAACCATGATGTCTTCAAAATCCCCTCACTGATTCCACCTCGCTTAGATGTCTCAGGTTCCCAGGACTTAATTATTTCATGTCTGTCAGTAAATATCCTTAAGGATTTGAGGCATCCTCTGAGGGATATGTGTCATGATAACGATGAGCAGCTTTGCATCTTGTTCATTCCCAGATCCCACTGGAATGAGCAAACTCATGCTCTCTTGCCTGCTTTCCCTGAAGATAGCTAGAGCACAATTATGGGGTCAATCTCCTCACAAAAGAGAAGCAGAAGTGGAGAATATTTCCCCATTTATGCAAGAGCTCAGGACTCAGAGGTCTCATCCAAGGTGCACAAGATCCACATGCAGCTCTCCTCTTTGCCCAAAAACATTTGACCCTCTCTCTCCCCTCATACAAATGTTCAAAACAGATGATGGAGAGAATGAACCACAGCTGGGTTTGCCTAGTCTGCTTTATTGAAGCTCTTCCACTGTTATGTACAGTCTAATCCAACATGCATTGAAGAAGACACAAAACAACACCAACTCAGCCTGTCTTGCAGTGACACCTCCAAATGGGAGCAGAAGCACCAGACACTGTAGCTTGCAAGCCCTTCCCCGGCTCTAGCTCTCACATTTCCAGTTAGCTGAATTTTCTCAGCACTCTAATAGGGTGAAATGACGTTATTTCACCTTGCCAAGGTGGGCAGCGATTTGTGGAGATGAAATTATCCAAAGTGTTAATCAAATTCAGGCACCTGGTTTGCTCCTCTAAGTGTTGCCCCATTAAGTCCAACCTGGGTTAATTATTTTAGGTTTCTCAAACCAGCACAAGCTAGAATTATCCGAAGTTACCAGAGGAAAAGAAGCAAGCATTTCTAAAGGTGATTTACCCCACTTACCCTGGCATGCTCTTTGCTTGTTCCACACTAAACGCACCACAGTGGACTTTCAAATATGGCTGGCAGTGGCTTTGCACAGAAGTGAAAACGTGATCTTTGCCTCCCCTTCACCTGACTCTTTGTACAGTGTTAGCTTAAAGGCCTCCTAAGTTCTGCCCCATAGATCAAAATATTTTGTGAGGTCAGGAGCGAAACTGGTGATTATATTGCTGAAGAAGTGGTTTCTGCAGTATTCTGCTCTCATAGCATCACATTTAAAGCTGGGTAAATACAAATCAATTTTTATTTTAATGTCTGTTCCTGAAGGAAACATCTTTATATACTCAATCAAACAAAATCTCTCATTGTGATTTTAAGCTAGCATAAACATTTTTAACACAAAATTAAAGTATTTTTTCTAAACCAATAGCTTTTTATATATTGAGAAATGGATAACCTTCCGCCATTTTCTCAGGCTGCTTTAAAAAAAAATTAACAAAATGTAAAACTATTCCTCAAAAAAAAAAAAAAAATTCCACACAGAAATGTCCTTAACCACACTGCTAATTGCGGTGAACCTTCAGACAGCTTTACAGCACCTGTCACCTTCAGATCTGGGAGTGATGGTCTTGGATGCTTTTGCTCATTCTCTTTGTGCTCCAGCCAGTCAACGTGCTTTAGTCTTCCTGACAAAATCACTGACAGGAAACTAAGCGCTCAGAAAAACGCAGCAGCCATTTCTCTGCACAGTGCTGTACAGTGCTGATAAAATTGTCATGAGATAGATGAAGTTATGTATGTAGAGAAAGTTATGTACATAGAGAAAAAAACTTCAGGGATGCATGTAAAATGACAAGATATTACTTAATTCTACTTAGGCCTGTTCTGCATTGTTCCCTGAAAACATCAGCTCAGTTGTCAGCAGGAATCAAAAAGGCAGGTATAATTTTTTAAAAGAAAATTAAAGGAAAAAAACCCTAGCATTATGCTAAATCGTATTGCTTCATACCATGCCTGTGTCTTGGATACCACGCAGTTCTGATATCCTCTTTTCTCCCAAAAGGAGGAAGCATTGGCAACATAAAAGCTCATGGCTGTACCCAAGTAGTGAATGGACCCACAAAGGAGATATGAAATCGGTCAGGCATCTGCCTGGAAAAAGGATGACAGAGGGAGCATGTATGGGAGGTTAAGCCTGGCAATCATGTTTGGCCATAGGAAAGTCAATCTGGAAAGACAAACAAGTTTTGCTCATAAACCACGAACTAGAAAACATCTATAAAATTATTAGACAATGGGTTTAAAACACAGAGAAGGAAGTATTGTCTTGACTTCTTTAATCTGAGGGCAACAGAGCACTGGAAAAGGTTGCCCAGGAAGGCTATGAAGTCTCCTTCTCTGGAGACATGCAAAACCTGCCTGAACGCAGTCCTGTGCAACCTGCTGTAAGTGAACCTACTTTGGCAGAGGAGTTGGACTAGATGATCTCCAGAGGTCCCTTCCAACCCCTACCATTCTGTGATTCTGTCTTCACACAACATATAGTTAAAGCACAGACCTCATTACCACAGAATGTTGAAAAATCTGAAGTTGTAAATGGGTCTGACCATACAAATCCACGGTAGAAATTTTATCTGAGAGTATTAAATCTGTGGATTGAGAAGCAGCCTATATCTCTGGCTTGCTGACTGATGAAATTTGGGTAGGTATAAATTTATATTTTTTCTCAAAATGTTTTCTTAAGTATCTGCTGTTGTCACTGGCAGAGGAAGGGCGCTGGAATGAACTGGTCTGAACACGTCCAAAAGGGAACATGTGGACTGAGAGGCAGTGATAGAGATAGGGTTGCATCCAGCACAGCAAGGGTCATGTTAGTGGAGATGTTATGTCTCCACTAATGTCAAGGGCATACCATAGCACTGTTGAACTACTGCATGGTTAAAGATAGTCTGAGAGCCCTTTCACTCCATGAGAAGGCAGCCTGCTTTCACACATTCACAACGCACTGTACATGTGCCCAGAGCTGATCTTTCCAACCTCAGGGAGCTTTTATTCCTACAGCGAAACTTACTGTCATTTTCTTTGTCACAACAAAGGCAGACGGCTTAATTTGCATCCAGGTGTAATAAACAATCTGCCTTTCGGGAGAGCCAGGAGAGGAAGCACCTTAATTCTTCCCAGCGAGTGCTGAAAACCCTGGCACCAAGGATGAAAGCCGCAGGAACCAAAAAGCGCTCTCAGAACTTCATCCGATTAAACAGAGACATCCATGCACACTGCTCTCCATAACAAGCAGCAAAAAATGATTACCCTACCAGTTAATGGGAGTGCACATTGCTCACTTCTCTGGCTCAGCCACAAAGGAGGCAACAGCAATTGCTGTGTTTGAATAGTTTCCTTACAATCACAGCTGGGCAATTAGACTCCTGCCTTCATTTGATGGCTATGTTAGGAAACAGGGGAAGGAGGCAAAAAGATTATTTTGGGGCAGGGGGACCATTTACTACAGTGTATTTGTGCTAAGCCGATGTTTGCTTTATTATTTTTAAATTGCATCAAGTCACGTTTCTGAATGAAATACCTAAACAAATGTTCAAAATTTTTTTCTATTGATTTTTTTTTTAACAAAATGCCCCCTGCTATTTCCTTTGCCCAGCCTATTTCACAAATTCACCATATAGTTTCAGTCACCCTAAAACTATGGGTTTGGATGAATAAATATCTTCCAAATTTTTCCATCTGAATTTTCTCTAAACCCCTTCATTCTCTTTTTTTTCAGCATAACTGTGTTGGGAATAGTGTGTCCATGCTCTCATCACTTAGATTTTTTTAAAAACAAAGTAAAAAACTGAAATTTAGTATATTCTTTTTAACCTACTGAAAAATCATGCCTTTGCACAGTGGCTTTGATCGAAAGCTGAGAGAAACAATGGGAATCTTTCCCTTGACTTCAATGGGTTGGTGACTTGGCCCTTATGCTTTCACTGAAGAATAAGCAAAACCTATTATTTTGGCAGTGTGAGATAATTGTTTCTTCATTCTGTCGCAGTGCCCCAGCACACCAAGCCAACAAAGTTGAGCACACATCTTCTCTGCTCAGCCTGAGATGCATTTCAGAGAGGCCTTTGTCAGGGCTTTCTCCAATCAGAGAGACACATGTGAGACAAATGTCATTATTATGCCCAGCAATACCAAACTCCATGTTACTAATAAGTATTCAAGGCTGAAAAAAAAAATCAAGGTGCTTGTAAGTCAGTGTCGGTTTGAATATACAATGCGGTGCAGAAATCATGAAGCAGCCACCAGCCACACAATAGAAGCAGAAATGCTTTTTGGGACTGCTGGGGAGCGAGCAGTGCAAGGGAGCACAGCAGGTTCATCGTGGCTCAGGACCAGAAGGATGATGCCATAGAAGCCAGACACTAGCAATGTGTGGGAATGCAATAAAAATTTGCGTTGGAGCAGACAGCAGGTGCTGATACAGCGGCTGGCACTCACAAGGCAGACATGGTCTCCATTTTACAACCTCAATTTGTTTTACTTACTCATGCAGGTCATTTTTTTAAAGAGGCTGTTTGAGCAAGGCAGGGAGACTTAGGTCCGTACTTGTACCAAAGGATTCCCATAGGAGGGGTAAGGGAAATAATAACGGGTCAGTGAAACAGTTACTTCCTGGGGAAAAAAACATGATCAGGAATTAAATCCTCATTTTACAAAAAAATAAAAAAACACAAACAAATTTTGTATGAGGCAACATACAGTTGTGTGATTGTGTTTTTCTGCTGCTTGCTGCTCACATCTGAGTCTAGGATGGTTTGATCTCTGCTGTTGAAAAACATTGGTTGTAGGTACCATACAGAAACCAGGGGGTGTAAAACTGGAGTAAAATGTCAGTGAATCATACCCCTCCGTAAGTCTCCCACTAGACTGGGGCATAGTATTATTTGACAAAAGAAACTCTTTAAATCAGTATAAAAGTTACCTTTAGAGAAATTAATTTAAAGGAAACTTGGAAATGGGATGGTGAAAAGTAAATATGAAAGGTCTGATCTGGCTCCAGTGATGATTTCACTTCTGCCCAGGAAATTACCAGGAATTGTCAATGTGCATCAGAGGAAAGGTAGGGAAACTGGGCATCCAGGACATGGCCTTTATTAAAGGGATCGAACAGAAATTAAACCCTGTTTAGACTTTTCAGCTCAGCTTTTTATGAGTTCTTTGACTCAAAAATTCTCCACAGACAGGTTTCTCAGTGTTGGTCATAGTACAGCTGGTTAGCTAGGAAACTGAAGAAACCAGCCCTCTAAGAAATCGGTGTTTTGGTACATTAGAGGCCCTTCCTCATAATTTTTAATATGAGAGAAAAGATAAAAATCTCCATGTATGTACACAAAAAGTATATATAAGCACATTTTCTTCAATAATAAACATGTCCATGTGCTTGTTATACGGCCTTAAATATTCTGAGATTTTCCATCAGACCTCGTGATCTAGAGGACTTGTTGAGGTCACAAGCACCACCTTTCCAGAAGATTTCCACATCTCTTGGGATCAACCTTAAGCAGGGTATTTTTCAGTTTCAGAAGGTCCTGTTCCCCTTCCCACTTCCTCCTTCAGACAGATCCTGCCTTGAGGTAAAATAGTTGCAACAGCCTGGGGTCATGGATTAGGAAGAAATTGCTAACCTGAAGATTTTATGCACACAGACAGATTTTGTGCATCGTCTTCTGAACCATCAGCATCTAAAACACTATTTTGGACTAAAACCAGGTGATGACATCATGCTTTCTCATTCATTAAGTGGGAGATAAGGATAACCAGTAATTCCAGGAAGGTTCTCTCCCTCTTCGTTTAAAACAAGGAAAACCCAAAACAACACATTTTCCCAGTGTGGCCCATTTCCTCTTGCAGCGAGGTTCAAAGCCCCTCACTGGGATGACAGATGTGCCAGACCTGGGGCAACTTGCAAAGTGCGAAGGCTGAGACTGCAGAAGAAAACATGAGATAGAGGCTGCCAAGTGTCCACAGGGCAGGTGAAGTGACATCTACACTTCTACACTGATCCTCAAAGACAGAAAAAAGACAAGAGCACAAAGAAGGAAAACAAAGAAGAGCCCCTGTTAGGGCTCCTACAACAAGTATTAATGTTTGATATTTCTGTAATACCATCTATTCAGGCTTCAATACTACGCAAGTCTCAAACTCCCATTGGAGTTCTTTGAAGGGGACAACAAGCACATGGACACAGGTGATTCTCTTATATAATCTGCTTTCCTAAGCTGGAGCTAGACTAGGGTCTGTGCTGTCCAACACATTCAGAAGAGCTCTGGGAAACGGGTGGAAGAAAGAGAGATGGTGTGGGGGTAGAGGGCAAAAAAAAGGCAATGGACTGGTAAAATTTTCTGAAGAAACTCAGTGATAAGTCATGAAAGAACTAAAGTATTCAGGGTAGTAAAGATGAATCATCTATGAAGAGTCTTTTCTGAAGACCTTACCAGACTAACTGACCAAGCAATACAATGACAGATGAAATGCAGTGTAGGTACATGTGAAGTGAAATATATGGCTAAAAAAATCCCACAGTCATAGCTTCACTTATAAAATTATGGTCTCTGAGCTAAGCTTACCTCCCATTACTATAGGGAGTAAGACTTTGGGTTCTTGGTAGATCATAGAATCACAGAATCATAGAATAGTTTGGGTTGGAAGGGACCACTAAACGTCATCTAGTCCAATCGCCCTGCAGTGAGCAGGGACATCTTCAGCTAGATCATGTTGCTCAAAGCCCCGTCCAACCTGACTCTGAATGTTTCCATGGATGGGGCTTCTACCACCTCTCTGGGCAGCCTGTTCCGGTGTTTCACCATGCTAACTGTAAAAAATTTCTTCCTTATATCTAGTCTGAATCTGCCTTCCTTTATTTTAAAACCATTACCCCTTGTCCTATTGCTACAGGCCCTACTAAAACATCTGTCCACATCTTTCTTACAGGCCCCCTTTAAGTACTGAAAGGCTGCCATAATGTGTCCCCAGAGCCTTCTCTTCTCCAGGTTGAACAACCCCAATTCTCCCAGCCTTTCCTCATAGGAGAGGTGTTCCAGCCCTCTCACCATTTTTGTGGCCCTCCTCTAGAACTGCTCCAACAGCTCCATCTCTTTCCTGTGCTGACTCCAGAGCTGGACACAGTACTCCATGGGGGGTCCGATCAGAGCAGAGGGGCGGAATCCCCTCCCTCGACCCGCTGGCCACGCTTCTTTTGATGCAGCCCAGGATACAGTTGGCCTTCTGGGCTGCAAGTGCACATTGCTGGCTCATGTGCAGCTTTTCTCCAGATGTATCCACAAGTTCTTCTCAGGGCTGGTCTCAACCCCTTCGTCCTCCAGCCTGTATTGATACCGGGGATTGCCTCAACCGAGGTGCAGGACCTTGCAACTTGGCCTTGTTGAACTTCACGAGGTTCACACGGGCCCATTTCTCAAGCTTGTCCAGGTCCCTCTGGATGGCATCCCATCCCTCAGGTGTGTCAACCACACCACTCAATTTGGTGTCATCTACAAATTTGCTGAGGGTGCGCTTGTAGACAACTGATGAAAATATAGTTCAGTGTTCATTAGAGGTAGCTAAATAACTCAGAATACATAAATCTTTAGGAAACAATAGATTCAAAAACATCATTATGCCATTTTATATATATTTTGTCCCCCTATATCTTGAACGCTACATGCATTTCTAGGCCATCTGTTATGAAAAGTCCATAGCAAACCCTCAGAGAAGGGCAGCAAGGCTGACCAGCACAGACCAAGAGCATTCCAGTAGCGCTTTTAGTTTGGAGAAGAGGAGACTCAGAAGGGATATGCCAGGAGTTAATGAAATCATAACTGGCACAGAGATAGTAGAGGGGGAATGAGTGCCAAAGGGCCATCAGTCTGACCTAGCACAACCTTCCTACATGCTCCATCTTGAAGGGTCAAATGAGCCATTACTGGCTTTTGCTTGTCCTGTGAAGAAAGGAACCAGAAGGACAGCAGAAAAGGAAGACTTCTGGTGAGGCAACTGAAAATGAATACTGTGTTAACACCAAAATGCTTCTATAACATATTCCATCCACGTCTCAATCCGCTTAGCCTGAGGTGCCTCCATGACAGGTATTGTACTCGCCACTTTACAGAAGGAGAAACTGATACACAGAGATTTAGTAATTGGCCCAAGGTTATGCAGGAAGTCTGAGGCAGAAACAGGTCTGCGCTCAGATCTTCAACTTCTATCTACAAAACCCAATGTGAAATGCTGAGACAAGGAAAATATTCCCAGAGTGGTACAAATTAGTGGATGGTATATACAGTGTGCCTCGTTGTAAGCCTGTAAATGAATGTTAAACATGGATTTCAAATGCAATTATTCTGCCCTTGTCACAGAATATATTCGAAAAATCTAACTGTCCCGTGTCAGCTTTCATCACTGAGGGCCTCTGTAACCAGCTCAAAAATCCAGAGCTCCACTTAGGTGCTTAAAACTGACCCGGGGAAAAAGAAATGAAGGAAAAAAAGAAAGGAAAAAAAATAAAAAACAGGAAGGAAAGGAAGGGAGAGAAGGGAGGGAGAGAAGGGAGGGAGGCAGGCAGGAAGGAAGGAAAGGAAACTTTAAAACTCCACTTTTGGTGTTTCATAAGGCTCACCCTTAAACAGAGCACTTTCACAATTTGAGGAACGTGGGCCAGAAAGAATAAGCAGGAAAAGATTGCAGGACAAATCCTGCACGGTCACACACAAGACGGACTGCATTGAAATGGATAGGGTTGTACTGGTGAAGCCACAGGGAAAAAAAACAATATGACATCTCTACAAAATAGTCTTTTTCTTGCAAAATGCCAAGAGATCCATGTAGCTTAGGGATGAGGAATAAACAGACAAGCAAAACATTGCAATCAGTGTTTTACTGTTATCCCACAAGTGCTTAATCTATCCCTAGTATTCAGTGTCTTATCGTGTTGCAGTTTCAAAGTGGGAAGTGGGTACTCAAGTTGAAAAAAAAAGAATACAGGGATCATCATCGTTCCTTTCAATTAGGCTGAAAGATCAGCTGTAATGTCTGCAAAAAGGCTGCTGTGGAATATCCTGATCCTTAACTCCATCCAGCAAAAGCCCTGCAGAGATTGCCCTGAAGTGCTTCCTATGGAGATTGTGAGGTTTTGCAGAGGATAAACACAGTTTGGCAAATAGATTTGAAATGACTGATTTACTCAGATTTCCATGTTTACTGGTTTGCCACTGCTATAATTTGTACTCATTGTCATATATCAACTGGCCACATTCTGCACATTTTGTAAAAGTGGGTCTGGGAGGATTCATCTTTTGTAACTTTAGCACCACCACATGGTTTGCTGTGTTTAAAACTCCTGTTAATAAAACGTGATTTTTTTTTCCTTTTCTCTCTTCCCTCCCCACCCCCCCACCCCCCCATTTTTTTTTCTTTTCAGTATTTTTCAGACATTAAATAAATACTTGAAACATTTTCCTGCTTGAAGCAGGTGCAAGATTGCTCACTCCTGAGCAATCAAAATATGAATTCTCTCTTAGGGTTGCAGGATTCCCATTATTCATTTCAAAGTCCCTAAAAGCAAATGCCATTCTGTGCTTAAATGTACTGGCCAAAAACATTTGTAATCAGACAGCAGGAACACTCAGTTCCCTACTACTTTGCATATTTCTCTGAGAGTGTTTTCAAAAAAAACCGGTCTAATATTGTAATAAATAACAACTCTTCTAAAGAAAAGGAGAAATAAGGTGCCCATGCTGATGGCAGCAGTGGATGCCAAGGGGAAGAGATATAGAGTTCATGTCTCTAAACATGCTGAAGAATCACCTTCCCTCTCATCCCCCTTGCCAGGTATGTATGTACGTACGTGATGAGACACTGAACACCCAGTTTTTCCCAACATGAACAAATATGACGGAGTTTTTACAGTCTTCATGTTGATGAGGTTATTTAGCTGCTACATTATTTTTCTAGATACATGTCAGTAGCACTGGAAAATGTGTATGTTCCTCTCCTTGTTCATTACATGAATAGACTGATCAGTCTGCTCTGAGTTAGCTGATGAGAAAACATCTCAATGTAGGTGAATTCTGTTGCATCTCAAACATCTAACAAAAATTTCCAAAGAAAGAAAACAAAAAAAAGATGTAAAAATCAGAGAAGCTATACCAGGGAAATATTGGTATAGCAGTCACAGGAAAATTTACAGAGTGGATTTGCTTCAGGGAAGAAACAAAGATAGATGCGACTTACGTTCTCCCTCTTTTGAATAATTAAAAGTCATCTCAAGCTGCAGAGTAAATGCAAATGGCAAAGTCAATGTACCATTTATCTCCAAAGTTTATTCCTTACTGGAGTTATCATTCCCAAGGACTTTTTATCAGTCTTTAAAGGTGAAATGGGCAATTGTGCTACAGAATCAACCCTACACTGTAAGCAGCATTTATGGGTGCTAAGTGCCATGGGATGCTCTAAATCTGGCCGAGTTGCCAGCCTCTATAGACAAAAAATGAGGTGCCCTCAAGGGTCAAGTGAAGCTACACCCTCAAAAGAAAAGATGCTGACTGGAGTCTCCAGTCTGAAGAAGTTTAATTTACCATCCTGTTGTATTTATTTCTGTTACATGATCCAAAAATAAAGTGTCAGTGTCTGCAATCACACGAGAAAGACCAGAAAGACTGAGACCAAAGACTATACAAAGGAGAGTGAAATACGAAAAAAAAAAATAATTTGAGGTTATGTGGCGCTTTTTACCAAAATGTATGAAAAGCTGCTATGCCAGTGTGTAGTAGGAATCTAAACCCCCAGCTGGACTAGTGCATCCAGAAGTACAAAGTGTTATTGAAATCAAAGGGGTTGAGGCTGACAGAAAGGTCTGCCCAGAGGGATTCAAATTAAAGATCAAGACCTTGTATTTTAAGCCGACATCTCTCAGGAGAAAATTCCTTTTACTGAGGACCATAATGACTAACCATGGTGTTTAGACCACATTCGAAAGTATCAGGTTAGCATAGGAGGTCACATCCACTGTTTCAGAACTTGCATTTCTTTTACTGGAGTATTTTTCCCTCTATTGCTGGCAGAGCAGAGATAAGAGGCAATTTACATTTTATTCCACACTGTAATATTACAAGACTTAGCCAAAATCCTGTTGTCTTTACTCTTCTGCCAGCCCAATTTGGACAAGTAAGGCAGCTTTGATTGACCCCCTACTTGTCGCACAACATTCCTTCAGGTTTCATTTTCTTTCTTTCTCCTCCACTTTTAATTTAGCACAGATCCATCCAGCTCTGCCGAGTCAGCTGTAGAGAGGCACTGTTGTCCAGCAGATGCAGGACTGGCTTCCATGAGAACCTCTATCCCCAGCTGAGACAAGAGGAGAAGAAGAAGAAGAGCAGAAGAGCCAGCGCCCACAACACAACAAATTGCTCGTAGCTTGGAGTCCCTGTTTCTAGTCTTTCTGATTTCGGACTCTTCAAAACACTACAGACCCAGCTTTCTCACCCAGGGTAGCCACTTTAGTGTTTCCACATCCAGTTCACGACGTGATGCTGCATCAGTTTACGAAAAGACAACAACAAAGACATTATCCTAAGCATTTACTGTGCTGGAGCAGGGGGCATACCCAATATCTGTCTTCTAGTCCATACTGAATCAATGCCATGCTGGAATAAAAAATCCTTTCCTTCTCATTTTTTAACTTGAACCAAAAAAAAAAAAAAAAAGTCCATATTAAATGTGCCATAATTTTCTGCTAGTAGAGATGAGAGCATCTAGACAATTACATCCAATATTTATTCCAAGGATTTTGCTAATATATAATGAAGAGTGCAAGGTTGAGTGCATGTTTCAAGGAGGAAGATGTTATCCCTAAGAAAATGAGCGTGCCTACAAGTCCAGCATTTCTTTGGCTTAGATATTCAGAGGTTACTAAGAACCTTTCACATTTGATTTCTTGAATGCTCAGTTGGAAATGTTTTAAAGGGCTTTGCTCCTAAGAGACTGGGTGATAAAACAGATGTCAAAAATACTGCTTCTCTAACAAGTCTCTTCATCTGCACTCCAAAAATCAGCTCCTGCCCTTCCAACACCTTGGGCTCTGTGTCTCATACAATAACCATAAATTCCCAGTTACACCACCATTGCATCTCTGCCTTTAGGTCTGAACAGTGGTGTTGATGTTTATGCCTACACACAAATGCTGGGTGCTTTGGTACACTGCAGAAGGGAGCCCTGTGGTTCCCTGCTCCCAGCACGCTCACAGAGGAGCTGCCCATCCCAGCCTGCATCTCCTAACCCATCCTGGAGCCCAACCGAGCTTGTTAGAAACACTTTTTCTAACTTCCCTGCAATTTTCCACAAAGCCTCCCAGAAGCTGTGATTCACCCTATAAACCCACTATAACATAAGAGCTGTCTACAGCTATAGGCAACAGGTTGAGGCACATAAATACCATCCCTACCGCACACTTAGTAAATGAGTCCATCAGGAAACAGGCTGTGGAAAGTCAGAGGCTATCAATCACCCATGCAAAACCAGAGACAACAGCAGCAAACTGAGGGACCATCTACAAAAAGGAAGGAAAGAATAACTTCCCAGCACTTCAGAAAGTGCTTTCGTTTATTTCAAGGAGAGAAATCTGAAAAAAAAAAAAAAAAAAGAAAGAAAAAAAGATAGGAAAAAAAATCCACCCCCAAAGAAACCTAACGGGTTTACCCCTTTCCACTAAACAGTATAGCGATTTAAATAAAACTCTGTAACCCATTACTGAAACTATTATTTCTCTGCAAAGCTGCATCGTGAGATGGGCCTAAAAGCCATCTGCTTGATTTTCCTTTCAGATCATTTATCAAAAGACATTTTTAATGTTTTAGCCTAACTAGTAAAGACTTTTGAGTTTCAGCCAATCATCAAACCCAGACGAGTAATAAGGTGTCAGTGCCATGCATAATCCTTCCTCATGCAAAAAACCAGCTTTTAAAGTTAATAGCAGCTGAAAATAGAGCAAGGAAATGAAAGTTTGGGAATTAAACCCTCAGGGCAACCCAGCAGTAGCACAGCTGATCCAGACGTACCTCTTTACCTGTATAGGAGACATTGGCTGGATAATGATCATCTTATTGCCGTCAACATATGTACACTGAGGTCCGTCCTTGGCAGGCTATGCAAATAAGGCAAAACTGATTCTTTCCATTTAAGACTTCCACAGAAGTATACAAGCACACTTTATACGCCTTCTGTTCAAATCAGAGAAGAAATAATCAAATTCAAGTAGCACACAGAATATCTAGCAAATATTTTCTTGTTATGTATTACTGCAGAAAAGCTAGCTGAGGGAAAGCTTTAGGGAACTGCAAAACTGTATTTTGCAGCCCACAGAGACCAAGACTGCTGGACATTAGAGTTGTGTGCTGTTTGGCCATCTAACAAGCACTGCCATTGTCTTTCAATTAAATGCAACAGGCTTTGAGCCCTCAAATGATTAATCTAATCATACCAAGGCACAATACTGTGAATCAACAGTAGGATTAACATGTAGCTCTTCTGTACTGCTTTCCATACAAGCCTCTCAAAGCATATACATAAACATTTAATTAAGCCTCACAGTGCCCACACAAAGTAAACAGATACAACTAAACTAATGCAAAGCTTCATACTTAAACCCAGACACAAAGGGCACTGCTAAAGCTTTCCTCCTGCATATTGAATAGGGAGCACCAAAGATGCTGCCACTCCTCCCAGCTCCCACTCCTCAGCTGACAAGCATCCTTGCTTGTCCAGCTGGCATTGTGAGCACAAGGGGTGATGCCTCTCACCACTCATGCTGTCTGGAGACCATGCCTTGCTGCGTCCGTGTTCAGTATAAAACAACAACCAGATGGTCAATAGCAGAAAAAGGGAATAATTTTATATCTGCATCAAAAGTCCCACTGGTTGCTTTTCTCGGACCACAAGTGAAATGCTTGTGACCAGGCTAACGCTGCACATCTATCAACTAAATTGAAAGAAATGTGCATCAGCCAGATAAAAAGTCACTTCAGTGTAACTAATCACATTTTACGCTCAAATGGGGCCTTAAATCCCAAGCAGTTTTGAAGAATTTAGCAAACCTCACAAATTGTGCAGCAGGCCAAAGTGCCAGCTTTTGAAACTTGGCGAAGCAAGAGTGAAACCAGCAGACCCAGAACGGTTTATACCAAGTATACATACAGTTATGTATGTATAAGTGCATGCACAAATATGGACTTCATTCAGCTGCTCTTTAGCAAGACACTGCAACATACACCCAGAGTCTAAGGCAAAAAGAGTAGAACAAACCCACACAAAATCCCCATCCCCACCCAGGGACTTAGGGACAGAACTCAAGAAGGGATCTGGCCACGATGCCTGGCTCTCTTTTTCTCAGAGCAGACACACTCAAAACCTCAGCTTCTTCCGTCACCAGTGCTCTTGAAAGATCAGTTGCATGCAACTATTCAGTTCCCACCTTGGAAAAAGCTTTTCAGCTGAAATATTTTCCTATAAAACACACTTTCTTCAGTGCCTGGGAATTACTAGCAAAAATGCCCCTTTTTTTTTTTTTTTTTTTTTTTTTTTTTTAACATGGGATTATCAGGTTTCTCACTGAGTGGGGGCTGGCTAAGGTCTTAAACCTCTGAGACACCAGTCATCCAAGCACTTTGGCACCATGATTTTTTTTCAGTCTGGCTGATTACCACTTAACATAAATGCTGGAGACTGTGGAGACTGTCATGTTTAGTCAAAAAAGAGATAGTTGGTTGTTTGAAGCTGTAATTTCAGCCTTCAAGGATGCCCTTTTCCAATCTTGCAGGATTGCAGGGATCGTAGTGTCCAAGCAAGATACTCCACTCCCTCTGACCTGACAGTTAATTAATCTTTGAAGAAATTTACCCCCTCACACACTGAGGAAGAGCCAAGAGTTGATGAGAGGAGAGCTTTGAAGACAGAGGCCTCCTGGTGGGTGAGGAAATGCAAATTATTCCTAGGGTATAGAAACAAGGCACAGTTTTTATATGGTGCTTTAGTCAAGATAACACATTTTGTTACTGGGCAAAACACAAACCATTTGTCTCATTCAACATTTACCTTTACAACAGGGAAGATTTGAGCCTGTTCAATTTAAAAAAAAAAACAACAAAACACACAAAACCTCATAGTTTGATAAGAGTATGTGCAGCCCTGCCACACTGAGTCTTGCAGTCATTTTGTACATCGAATAAAATATCAGCCTTTTATTAAGTCTATTACATTTCCCAATTTGTTTTAGACTGTGTTCACTTCCTTGTTATTGTTTTAAATTCACAAGGGATAATTTTAAACTAATCTTCTCATCTTTTGCAGCAAACCCTCATCAATAAGCACTGAAGGGATGATTAAAATATCACTCCATGTAGAACAAACTAAGTCAAAATTACTGTGGGGAGTAAATTACCCTAACAGAGATGTAATGTCAATGCCTTAATTTTAGGAAAGATTTATCATTGAAAAAAAAAGAAAAGAAAATGTACTCCTAGTGCTGTAAGCAGGTCTTTGTCAAAATAGCTTTCTTAAACAGATAAATTACATGCTTCGGTCTAACACTTCTTCATCCACAGTGAAGGAATTGATCACTGGAGAAGAATGTTAATGTCCTTATCATTATACTAGGGGTATATGTCCAAGTGTCCATAACACCTGTATTTGTCTCTCCTGGCCAACTGTTTGCTCTCCAGGCATCCACAGGGCCTGAAGGACCTTCTGCTTGCTGGTCACCTTTGACTTTCACCTTTAGATATGAAGCTGCAGTGCTGCTTATGAAGGAAAAAGTTCTGGTGGCCAAGACACGGGTGGCCCTGTCACACGAGCAGCAGTTGGGTGCAGGTATGCACAAAGCAACCTGAGCACTTGGTGAGGCTGAAGGTCATTTTCTCAGTGGGATAAGCCAGAAGAGCACTACTAGGACCAGACAAGCATTTCACCCCAATTGCAGCTGCCTCGTGTGGCCCTGCAGCCAGAGCTGCTGCCCATATGAGCTGCAGAAGCAGGCTACTGGTCCAAAGCTTCACGTGGGGTTTGGGTTTGCCTGTATTTGGAAGGCACATTTCAAATGGACAGAGCTTAACATGCCTGATTGAATCAGAGTTGCAGGCTACAAACACACATAGCTGCCCCTCTCTGTACTTATTTACATCCTAGTAAGCAAGATAAAACTTTACACTAAATTGACAAGTGCTTTAATTACAACATAGACTTTTTTAAGTTGAATTTCCCTAGGTCTTTCGCTCTTTGTCGTGGGGTTTGGGGGGGGTGAGATGGATTGTAAGCACTGGAATGGCAGTAGCCAAGTTAAATGCAAAGCAAATAACAAACTGCAAGAGGCAGCTGCCTTTTGTCTCAGGTTCATTTCTATCCAAAGTTGGATTAGACAGTGCCATTAGTAACTACACAAGAGTAAAATGCAAAAATTAGGCTAAAAACAGCACTGGCATTTAGAATTGCCTGCCTTAGGAAGGCATGAATCTTTTAACGCGGCAGTAGAAGGTGATCAAACCAGACTTCTATTTAGGTACTCAAATCCAACCTGCAGTGATGTGGTGCTACTGGCTACTTTCATCCTTTTGTCTTGCATCAAGTGCTTCGTCATGTCTGGAGCTGATGTCTCTGTCCAGAAGCATCCCTGTCCCTCCCCTGGGGGGCTCAAACTCACCCCATCTAATGGGAGCCACAGCATCTCAGGTGCATTACACTTGGCATGCCTTGCTTCCCCAGCTTGAGCCAGAACTGCTCCCCGTTCAGCTACTGTGAGATAGGGTGGGCTTGTAAGTCAAATGTCTCACATTATTTTAATACAGGTTAAAAAAAGAGGGGGTAATGTGGTCCTAAAGTATTCCAACAGCAAGCTTTAAAGCTGAATGGCTCCCAGACTTGTCTTCCATTAACATCCTTGTACTGTGTTTTCCCTCCAGCTACAAGCAGGAGGCTGTAAGGCTAAGAGCTTTCTTTTTCTGTTTGGTTTTTATTCTTCTTTTTTGTATTTCTTTTCATTCCCTCCCAACAAATGTTCATTTATTCTCTTGAAACACTTCCAGGATTGCCCGCCTAGTTATTTACCTTTGATTTATATGGAATCAGAGATACTCAGTTTGCACGCTTGTCAAATTAATTTTTAGCACTTCCTATATTAAACTATCAGCTTTAGGGATATTTTTAATTCTTTACTCTAGATATGAATATATTTGAATTCTACAGCTATTACATCATATTGTTTTTAGCTAAATTCTTTAAAGTTGCCTCATGTTTTCACATTTCTTCCTGGTACTAACTAGGCAGCAAAGAGGAGGACTACATTCAGCAGTCCTTGACTGATACAAAATAGCATACCTTGAAGTTTAGCATTACAGTCTCTTTGAATTAATTTTTTTTACCCATTCAAATTTGATGCATCTCTCTTTATCCTGCTGCGCTTAACATTTACCCATAACAAGAGAAAGCCAAATGACCAATATATTTATGATTCCTGCCAGCCGTTGTGTTCAAAAACTGACCAAGTGCTAATTTAGCCCAATAAAGCAAGCCTCAGCAGACCTTTCTTTAGCTATTACACAATCAAACAGATTCCTGTGATGGACAGGTGGTAGATATCTAGGCCTGGACTGATTCAAACACTGCCAAATATCTATTGTAGCAAATTACGCTACAGGATAAAAGCAAAAGTCATGACTGCCAAAAATTTTTTTTTCCCTAAATTTCCTGCCCTTTCAGTTATTCTTGAAGCGCAAGAACGACAGTTATCCAGCAGTTTCTTGGTGGTGAACAGTGACTGCAGTCCTGCAGAAGCAGAACAGGTTCTCAGGCATGTTCTGCCTCCCACCAAACCACTGGGCAGAAAGGACAAGCCTTGTCCCAGGAGACCACCACCACCCTGGCTAAAGTACAAAGAGATAAACAGACCAGTTATGTGTCACAGAACAAATCCCCAGGAGAACCAGAAAGGGAGCCACGACATCCGGCACTCGTGCCTCAGTGGTGGGCTTACTCCTGTTCTTCCCCACCTTGCTCCACATGGATGGCCTTCACCCTGGCCGAGCAACATTCTTGTTCCTGATATATTGAATTTCTCCCATTCTCCTCTGTGAAAACATAATTCATTTATTTATTCAATAATGTCTTCTGCTTCTGTTACAAAATTACCCTTTCCATTTCGCAGAATCCCTGTTGCCTCATTCTCTTCTTATTCTTTATCCACTTGAAATCGCTCTTATTTATTTTTACCTCTTGTCCAATTTTCATTGTACCTTCTATCTTTGCTACTCGTATGACTCCTTTAACATTTTCCAGTTTATTCTGTAATCTTTTCAGATCCCCTTTGAGTTTGATCTTTCATAATTCACGTGTCCTTTGCTGCCCCTCTTCCCACTTAAAAGTCCCTGTTAGCTACATCTGCCTTATTTTACTTTTACAGCAAAGTCCTGCTCTCATCCCAGTACAATGGCAAAACTCCTGTTGATTTCAATGGAAATGGTGCTCCTGGAGTATTTATGGGTTTGCACAATACACAGAAGCCCTGGGTGGGGGGAGACAATGTAATTAAGCAATACGGCATGACAGACTGTCGTACTGCTGATTAATGGGTGCACAGTGTGTGTAATAAACCTGAGCCTCTAGCACACCTGAGGTGCACATTAATCAGCCCTATTGTACAACCTGAAAACTCTGATCATTATGAAACAGGTATTTAAAACATTAAAATGCCCTTTTTTTAGTGAAAGCAATCATTAATCAGAGCAGAGATCTGTTCTTGTGTCCATGACTCCATCAGGCTGCAGTGACTTTCCATCGCTGTTCCTCTTTATGTTGCAGAAATAATAACAGGATCCAGTATTTAGTTTAAAAGGAAAATCTGCCTCTTTACCTCTATGACTTTGTCACCGGAGGAGTGGGGTGGGTAACATGTCACCATAGGAATCAGGTAACATGCGCACCGATGGGGCACATCGCTGTGCCATCATCCTCTTTGGTGATGAGTATCACAAGTGAGGGAAGACATCCAGAGGCATTCACAGCCAGTTCATGATGGCGCTACAAGTTTGGGGAAACACCACGCAAAGACAGCTCCCACAACAGCTGCTTGCAGGCCACCTTCCACCTCCCTGGAAATGTAACAGGATCCTGCTCTTATGGCAGTGTAGTCAACCCCACCACTCATGGGGGTCTGTATGGTGTGGCATCCTGGGTGGCTTTTGTCAGAAGACAGCAACCTTCCCATTGGTTGCAATATTGAGCAAATAAGACCCGTTTGCTCTCATTTTGCTTCTCCTGACAGCCTTGGTCATAGCTCTTCCACCTCCAGTGGCCACAAGAAACAGATAATGCACAAGCTGCCTGCCCATCTGAGCTGAGAAGGGGTGGCCTGATTCATCCAGTTAGCATCCCCCTGAGAGGTAAAAGAGCTCCTGCCTTGTACTACCATTCAAAGCAAGCATGGTCATGTCCTACCTATATGTGCTCTCATCACAGTAGGGTACATTGAGGAAGGTGCACTGAGTGTGACCACGCTGCAACTCAGACACTGCCTGCACTGTTATTTGCACAGGAGAGAATTAAGTTACTTTCAGTCAGTCACCGTGGGTCTTAAATCCTTTAAGCTGGAAATCACAACCCTGCTGAAACAGTATCGAATGTGTTTTGCACAAAGGATGGTATGGGGTACTTCACTCCACTTGCAAACCGCAGCACTGCATGCTTCTGCTGACACCCTACTCTTTCTCCACATAGCTCTGTGCTCATGCATAGCCTCTGGCACTTACCTGTAAAGATGCCTTCAGATTCACAATTTAATATCATTTTCCTGTAGCCTTAGCCTCACAGATGCCTTTTGATGGCCAGACCTCCTACTGCCTGACTGCTCTCCTACAGCAGTCTGCAGAGGGGGTGAGGAGGAGGGAATCCAATAACAGGTAATGATGAGACTGCAGGTGTGGCACCTGCCATGACAGTCCCCGACTCATGGCTGCACTCTGTAATACTTTATGACAAACTCTTTCCCACCTTCTTCCATCTCCCACCAGACAGGCTGCACTCAGATGGTGAGAGAGGCTGAAACCCTCGCTCCCACATGGGGGGCTGCATTGCACTCACTGATGTCCCAGATAATTCTGCCTGAAGTTACCAGACCTCCTCCTGTGACTCAGCTTTTGAGTACTGAACAAGATAAATAAGAAAGAAGTGATAAAGGTAATGTCAGAAGCAAGACGAGAAGCAGATATCACTCAACCGAAACTGAAGTTTTCTGTTGCCTTGTGCTTTTTCCCCAACAGAAAGCATGATGCAAAAGACCAGCCCTCAAAATTCCCCACTTTACTAAATAGTTTCTTTCTCTCCATTCGCATTGAGAAGGGCAGCTCAATGCTATGTTTGTTTTCCAATTTAGAGCCCACGCCAACATGTTCCAAAAGTGTTGGCATTTTCATTTTGTTCAATTTAATGGAGGGTGACTCAAACCGTAAGCTGTTTGGTTTTGGAAAGCAAATCAAATATATGGTGCACCAGAGGGTGAGACATGCTGCAGCACTATATCAGATATATATTTAAAAGCAAATTTCTATGTTTCCTTTCCAGAACAACCCGATCCCTGTTCAGTTTTGTTGTATCTGCCCATTTCCTTTCTGAAGAGACCTGCTGCAAATTCCAGACATCCAATAGCTTCACATGCCTTCTATTTCTTTCTTTTTTTCTTTTTTTGATCACTGCTACTTTCTTCAAAGCCAAACTGGCATGAGCCTCTATATACTTTCTATAACTGCAGCGTAAGCGTAGTCAGAATGGCCCCAGAGCACAATGACAGGTCTAAGGCTCTCACACACCCAGAAGTGTTCCTCCTCAGTGCTGCAAAAGGAGCACAAAACCTCACTTGGGCACCAAGACCTTTTGCATATGCAGCAGGTTTTCTGCAAGTTAGGCGCTGATGTATCCCACTCCGTCAGTCCCTTAGCTGTCACACCATAGGGTGTAGGCGCACAGGTAAGTAGCAGGTGGTGGTGATTTTTCTTTTTTGTATTAATTGGCGCTGCAAATCTGTAGCACATTTAACCATGCTGGATCCCAGCAAAGATTTTTGGGTTTCTTTTTTCCCCATGAGCACACCGCAATATTCTAGGGAAGCAGTGGAACATCAGGGACAGGCACCAGACATTTTGTAGCTACATCAAAGCTCTCCTCTTTCATCAGGAGGAAGAATATTCTAGAAGAAGAGTATGCGTGGCAATCAGAAGCAGGAATCTTGGCATTTGCTTGTTAGAGCTGAATTTAGCAGTATAGAAGAAAATAAAATAGTGTATTTCATACAACCTGAAATAGCAGGTTTCCAGGACTCAGCAGAACTTTATAATTTCTGAATCATGTAACCAGCTGGTAGCTCTGTAGCTGTGCAGTGCAAAAGGGGCAAAATTTACCACAATGCATATGGGCAGCATGACATTGAAACCTTCTTTGGAGACTCTGCTCTAGGCACAGAGAGCTGCACACCCTAGGCACAGCCATGGGTGCTAGTGTAAATCAGAGCTGACTTTAATGAAATCACTACCACAGAAAGAATATGAATCATCAGAGGTCCATAATTTAAACGGCAGCACAGGAACAAATAAAGGCTGAGGCAAGTGGCTTCAGATAGAATTAGATCTATGGTTTTAAAGGAGAAGCCCCGCTGAAGATGACAATTTCCAAGTGTCTCTTTGTTCAGCCTTTACCAATCTAATCTGAAATACTCAAATCTTTTTCAAAGTATTCAATTTTGGTTTTATTTTTTTAAAACATAAGAGAATCACTTTTGGCTGTGACTCTCTGCTTTCCAGCTAGTAAGAAAATTTCAGAAGTTTTTGTAGTAAATAGCTTCCAGCAGAGAATGATTAGCATGAAGATTGATTGTGCGATTTGCCATAGTATATGGTAAATGTTTTCTGCAACTAAATAAGAGCATGATCTTACTCTGTGGGAGGCCTGGTTTAAATGCTCAGAACATCCCAGGGAAAAAAAAAAAAAAAAAAAAAAGATGCTGTTAAGAAACTATAAAAGAAGTACTAAATAGCATTTTCTCTTTCCACCGCAAAAGGTCAGAATGACCCAGCACTGTCACAGCAACATTTTTGACTTAGACAACGATAATTACAGGTACAATACATTTCCACCTTTAATACCGACAGAAAATACCACACTTGATATTAAGCACACCTTCAGTACCAAAGAGTTACACACAGCCATTGGTGCCCTTCAGCCATCCATGGGACCAGCTGATGGGGCAAAGTGTCTCCACCTGATCTGAGGCAGCCGTTTAGACAGTTCTTTTCCTGAGCTCTCGGCCCTGTAGAGCTGGGTTGTGGTTCCACGTTCATCGGAGCTACAAGAGGTTTATCTTGTAAGAATGTAGATATCCTCAAATGCACAATAAACTGTTAATCACATTCCAGACTGTACTCCTCACACGCCTATTCTTTCACCAAAATGATAAAAAGCCTGCCTTCTGCTTACCAAATACACAACTAGAAACTCCCATCATATGTCTGCTTGACCTGTTCTCTTTAATAAAAAGAAGACATTTTAGAGGAATGGCTCCCATATTGTCATTCAGAACAAACACACAAAATTAACAGCATATTTCAAGATCTTTGCAGACATGATCCCATTTTCTGTAATGGTAAGAACTTATTTCAGAGAAAAGCAAGCAGGGCACTTGTCTGGGACCCCAGGGGATTGTGCAAACTCTCCAGACTCTCACTGAGAAAAGAAAGAGGACCCATCTGTCTCAGGTCTCCAGTTCTCACAGTGCACAAATAACATGATTTCAACCACTCCTGCAAGCAGCCTTGAATGATCTAGGCTGCTTTTCTCTCCCACCAATACTGCAGCATTTCTGAGCAGAGAAGTGATGCAAGGCAGAGCCCTCTGTAACTGAGCACCTTCAGAGCAGAGAAAAAAGTTGGGACAAAGTGCCCTTGAATTTCTCCATCTGCCTCCCATGAAAAATGGAAGGGAAGGGGGCTCCTCAGACCTGAGAGAGGAGATGGGATGTGGGCAGATACTGTTGTTTTGTGGCAGGCAGCTTTTCATAAAATACTCCATGATTCAGTCTCATCTGGGGCTTTGCAAGCAGAGCTCCAGCCAGCAATGAGCTGGTGATACCGTAATTTCCTTGCACGTGGTGCAGGCACCGAGGCAGGCGAGAGAAGGGTTAAAGGGCCAGTATGCAGATTGAGAAAATACAGCGCGTGTACAGGAATCCCCATACATGAGAGGAAGGGGAAGAAGTCAATCTCATAACACATTTTCTTTTAAAGATGGGACAGATGGTGGCTTTAGGGAGACTGTATAGCAGCCTTCCAGTACTTAAAGGGGGCCTACAGCAAAGATGGGGAGGGACATTTAACAAGATCATGTAGTGATAGGACTAGAGGTAACAGTTTCAAACTGAAAGAGGGTAGATTTAGATTAGCTATTAGGAAGAAGTTCTTCACTGTGAGGGTGGTGAGGCCCTGGCACAGGTTGCCCAGAGAAGCTGTGGCTGCCCCCTCCCTGGAAGTGTCCAAGGCCAGGTTGGATGGGGCTTGGAGCAACCCGGTCTGGTGGAAGGTGTCCCTGCCCGTGGCAGGGGGGTTGGAACTACGTGGTCTTTAAGGTCCTTTCCAACCCAAACCATTCTGTGATTCTATGTTTCTGTGATCTCAGTAGCACATCTTTTTGGTTAGCCATGCAAACTGCAGCCCATTTTGGTATGTTGCAACACATGCAGTAGGAACAAGATTTTTGGCAAGCAGGTGAGAAGTCAGCAGTGCTTGCTGACAAAACTCCAGCACACACACAAATCATTGCATCCAACTACATATGCTTTTAAACATATTACTACATTGCCCTCACAGAGGGCTAACTTTGCAGTAAGCTCAACATACTTTACTGCAATGGGTATTTGCTCAGAATGGGGTTATCTGAGCCTTATTCTGTCTTAGGGTCCATACACAAAAACGGGGTACCATACTGCATAGGCAATCATTTACCTGGAAAGGTCACAAGAAGCTCTGATTTAATTAGCAAAAGCCAAACTGGAAAGATCAGACTTAAAAGCACTTCAATCATTACTTCTGTCCCACTGACTTTCAGACAGTTTTTACACATATGCTCAAAAAAAAAATAACCAAAAAAATCATATCAGTGCTGCAGAGACCCTATGGGAAATCCTGGGTGTGATTTCCCAGCCTAGTTTTTCATTTCACTTACCCTTCTATAACTGATGATGTCTCTGCACTAACATTATTCTCCTTTCTGCTTTAATTTGGGCTCAGAACCATCTTAAACTGATTTTATGCTTACTTAGGAAACTGTGTTACTTCCAGCAAGAGATGGCTTTTACCGAGAGCATTTCCTCCAATGACTTTTTAATCTTCCTACCCTTGACCTTTCAGTTCAAAATATTAAACAAATCACAAGCTATTACTTGTATTTATTAGACCATTAAAAGCCAAACCCACCTTATATAGGAAAAGAGGAGCCCAAAGCGAGAAGGACTTGATAATTACGGTACAAAAGACCGAATGTAAGTGAATTATTCTTGTGACATTTTCCATTCTTGTTACCATTTTCATAATGAAAATGAGGTGTCAGAAGCTTCATTCCTCATACCCAAACTTCATGTGATTTCAGTTACGTGCTACATTACTTTGAGGTTTTTCAATAGTTGGAATTTGGGCCAGTGAGCCATTCCCCTAAATTTCCGATTACAGACCTAACAACCCATGGGGGAGGAATAGAAAGCCCAGTTAATCAATGCGTATTTCTTAAGCAGAGCTGATACAATACCTGGCTGCTGAGGAATGCATTTTGAGATCCAAATCTGAGTCCTCAGCCTTTATAAATGCATAGGTATGGAAAATCTCACACCATAGCTCTTCTGTGCACCATGCCCATTAAAGGCAGCGCACAGAGAAATGCAATGGGTCAAAGATCTAGAAAGAATTTTTACTGAAACAGAAATTCTCAGTAAAAAAAAAAAAAAAAAACCACAACCAAAAAAACACACAAACTTCCAGGAGCAAGAGGTTTAAGAACAGCAGCACAACTGCAAGATTTGGCAGTGTTGGTGGTATTTTAGATGAAGAAGCTATTAGGAGAACAGAACAGTTTATGGCAATAGGTGTCACAGTGGTTTCCTTCCGTTTCTTCCAGTGACTATGTTTCAGACAAAAAGACATTAATTTTCCTTGCCACCATCTGGTTTTAAGTTCAAGTGGGGTGCACAGAATTTGAAAGGGCCTTGTATATCAGTGTACTATCAGAAATACTTCCACGTTCAACACTGCTGAATAGCAGCATTTATTCACGTTCTTCTGCTCAATCCCATTCCTATATGAGGAGCTGCAGAATATTAACTTGAAAGGCTAAGTTGTGAGCTGTTTTCTGAAAGGGCAAAAAGCACGTATCAGTGAGGAAGAGGAAGATGTTGTTCAGGTGCAAGCCAAATACATTTAAGTGTATGACTTACAAGTATAGAGTCAAAAGAAGGTGATAATAAAAAGTATACTTGAGAAAGGTCTTCACTAGTTGTTTTTCTTTATAGTGGAAGAACCACAAACTTTCTTGGAGCTCCTGCAACAGCCCTAGGTGACAAAGAGCAGATGCACAGGGAGTGGCTGGGTTTGTCACCCTTCCCTGGCAGAGGAAGGTCAGCCAGTGTCCTGATATGGCTTATGTTACAGGAAAGGGAAAACTCTTCTTTTGGCATAGTTCTCAGTCCAAAGAAAGTTTTATGAGTTTGCTGCTATCGCTAGAGTTATTGCTGCCGGTATCTGGGCAAAGACATTAAAAGACGACAAAAGGGCTCACGCTCACAGGCAGTGAGCTTCCAAGCAACACTTTCACCCAACCCTTGACTGTGTGCAACCCATTTTTCTTAGGAGACCTACTGGCATTTTGAGGCTACCAAGTTCTACAGCCAACCCCCTGTAATAAGACCAGGATGATGACCATTTTGCTTCTAAACCAGCAAACTCAATATTAATTTCATACCATTCTGTTAAGCACACACTACAGCGCTGTCTTGATCTCTGTTAACAATCATCAAGAGATAGGAGACATTTCCTAAGAATCAGGTTACAAAAATGTAGCTGAGAGACATGCAAGGACATAAAAATTCCAATGAGATAAAAGCATCCCTGTTTACATAGCACTTCTGCTTCATTAGACTCAATGTTGTTTCATTATATTCAATGCCATTTAGTTTTGATGTTCATTTCAAGGCTGCTTATTTATACTGAGGCAGAGCTGGGGAAACAGTAAAAACTCTGTGTTGAATGCAATGTTGACATGGGTTTTAATATGCAATAAAATGTATATATCGTGTTCTAGTTAAAAAAGGGTCATTGTTTGCTTACATATGTTACTATACAAACTATATCCTAAAATCAAATTGGCCTTCAGACATCAAGCACTAAACCCTGCAAGCAGGGAGACTCTCAGTTGAGTTTGCTCAGAGACTATTCAGAATAGAGAGACTTTTTTTCCCCCTCTATTTACGCATACTTTCTGCTAGGTGAGATTCACTCCTATTTGGGGCTTTAAAGAAGGCACTTTTTTCCCCTCAGGGATTAATTTCACTTACTAGTATTAATGCATACATCCATCTGGAGTCTTTTGCCAATGGCAAAAATCCAGGGGACACTGAGGCAGAACAGACTACTTGCTACACTGTAAAATTGCCTACTTTCTTGAAAACCTTTTTATCAAACTTCTTACATGCAGCAGCTCAAATCCACTAAGGGTTTGATTTTTCATTTTATTGTATGCTATTTTGCACATCTTGCTATAGGGTTTCCCTGAAAATGCATAAACTTATTTTAATTGTTCCCAGTGCTGACACCCATTTAATTAAATGGTAGTACTATAGCAAGATTTATTATACAGAAACAGAGACTTTTTAAACCCATAATGGAACATATAATAGATGTGTCACTCTTTAAAAGCCTAATTAAATCTATTGTTTCTCTAGGTCCTCAGCATGTCTCTCTCAAGTGTAAGATATAATTTTAAATGGCTGAGATGTTTATTTCAATGATCATGAGAGCTGGATCCACATTTAGGATGGTTGCTTCTGGCAAAATGAAAGAAGCATTTGACAAGAGTATGTGTGGTACGGGGCACTGAATACAACTCTGATAGGTAAAAGAAGTGAAAACAAGAGAATGTGTTTTGCTCTTTGTGGTTCTCGTCTAATGTCCTTGGACAGGAAAGGGAGTTGAGTCACACTTAGGGAGGCAGGTGGAAATCCAGTTCCTTTCCCTCCCAACAGATACAGCTTTTCGGACTTTTTTCCACTCAAACTGAGCCTGACCCCTTCAGAGACGAACGGGGGGGAGTTGGAGGACCAGGGAGCCTTCTCACCTCACCAAAGGGCCTTTACAAGACAGCAAAACACATCACTAGGACGGTGCAGGGACCAAGCTCCACCTGTCTCCAAGCAGAGAGCAGGGGAGGCTCTTAAATCAGCAAGGAGGACAGCAACAGGTGCAACCAACAACACCAGCATTAGCAGGGGAGCAAGAGCAGGCACACGAACGTTTTCCTTCAGGGATGCCTCCTAGGACAAGCTGTTCTACACTGCCCCTTCCTCTGGGATGTGCCTCATAAATAAAAGCCATTTATCTGGAGCTGTCTGGGATAGCAGCTCTGGGTGAGCTTCCCTCCAAGCTCAGAGTTTTGGTGTTTTGGTTTTTTAACCACCTCACTTGCTAGCTTTCCGATGGCAAGAGGAAAAAATTTACAGTGATTATTAGGACAGAACCAGGTAGGCTTTTCCAAAGTGCCCAGCATTAAGCAGACTCTGCTCCCAAAATGGAAGCTCCCAGCACTTGCAGGGGTAATTAGACTACAGCCTGCCATTCTTAGAGAAATTCCCCTTTGTCTGTAATCTCAAAACAGAAGAGACATTTCAGAGACAAGCTGAACTCCAGCTGAGAGAAAGTATTTCGGCCCATGAGGCCAAACTCCTTTTCCCCAGTGGAGTTTCAGCAGTGCAGCAGACCACAGGGCTTAACTCACTCAGAGTTGTTACAGCCGTGACCAGAATTATTGCACTTCATCCCTTCTGCACAGTTAATACAATCACAGCTGATTTTAAGGGCAATCAAATACTGCAAGTCCCTAAAAATGAGAATAGTAAGAGGCACCAAGGGAGGCAAATTCCCTTAGACATCATCGAAGATTATCTTGAAGAAAATTCAGTACAAGCTAGATATCAAATATAATAACTCATGAAAAATATCCTTTTATGGAGAATCAGAAGCATAGTGGTTATGTGGTCTTTGGCATCTATAACCTTTTATAGTGAAGAATACATTGTAATTATTTAGTCTTAAATAACTAATCACTTTTTTCCTGCTTTAATATTCTGAAAATAATTATATTACTTAAGGTTCATTAACTGTTTCCAGCAGAATAACCAGCTTTATTTAATTAGCTAGATGAAGCTTTTTAGTTACTTTCTTTCTTTCCATCACTGATTAAACATTAGTTTCAGAAGATTAGCAGCTATTTTCTTCCAGTCAATATGCTTTCTAGTTTATAATACCAAAAAAAAGGTCAAACTGAAATACTATGCTTACTTAGAAAAGACATCAATGAGAAATAGGGTTCGCTGAACTCTTTCATCCACCCTCCTGCCCTTAGCAGCAGAAATGGTAGAATGCTCAAAAGTAAAGTGAATGCCAGGTTCTCTTGCCACACCCTTCATTACTGAGCAAGAGCTGTGCTCTGGATATCTTCAAAGGGACACTGACATGAAATAAAGCATAAACCTGATGTAATACATCAACTGTGTGTTCCACTCATCTAGCTTTGCTGCCAAAGCACATCACTTTACAGTTTGAAATATGAACTGTTACTCTCCTAATCCAATTCCAGCATGTGGAAATGACCATCACATTATAGGTATTGAATATTCAGGATTTATTCTTTTTCTTAAATCTGACTTCAGGCAATTCCTCCAACAGTGAATTCTACATGTTTTCTGTACAAGTGATAAGTAAACCTTGCCCCTGCATGCTTCAGTTGCTCAAAAAGGACACAATATGTAAGGCCTGTACACCTGAGACCATTTTTGCAAAGCATAGCTCCATGTACGCTACCTTGGAAGAAGAGAGTCGTGACTGGGAAGGAAATTGTGAAAGTAAGGCAGAAAGCAGCTTGGAAACGGGTTCTCTCTGTGTCTTCACCAAAACCTCCATCCAGGAAGAAAACAGCCCTGCCACCCTCCATCCTCCCAAGTAGAGGGGAGGAGGGTTATGGGCTGCAGTCCTTGGGCAGGAGCTGGGGCACTGTGAAGCAAGCATAGGCAAGCACCTTGCATGTCTGGCAGATAAGGACTATTTTTATCAACAATATACAGTCCTATCTGACCCGTCACTGCAGTCATTAGCCACCTTCCCTCGCTGAAAACCATCTAACCTCCACAATGCCAAAGATCTGGACTACCAAAAGCAAACGGCCATGGGATGATAACGTAACTTTTACTGCATTAAGAAAATCAACAGCTTTGTAGAAACAAGAGCCAACCATATCAGCTCTCAACTTATCTTTCTTGAATTTTAACAAGCAAAACCTCCACCTCTACAAAGCATGCAAACACAAGCATGAAATTTTACATTCCTCCTTTCAGTAGGGAAAGAAATAGTGTTTCAGCCTGCTTTGCCAGTTAATTTTTGTGCCCTTCACAAATTGTATTTGCCTGCAGCAGTAAAACCAGAACTTTCTCATCTGTCCCCGCAGCAGATTCCCTTGGAAGCAAGCACAGCCAAGCAAATGGACGCGCCTGCTGCAGACTTCAAAATGATGCACTGTTGTGATGTGCCATGGGTGTCAGGTACTGGGTGTTATCAGGGGGTTCATATGGATCTTCAGTGAGGGCATAAATCTATCTATTTCATTATGAATAATAAATATCTGAAATGAAAATCCAATTGATTTAAACTGAAAGTTACAAATTTCTATAGATTGCAATTTTTAATTATTATTCATTGTTACCTATTCTGTGCTCAAGGTCTTTTTTTGCACATATCATACAAACACAGATCTAAACTGTCAGTTACGTCAAAGATCTCTTTACATTTGGCAAATGTAAAACAACTTTACTGTGAACTACAACTACGCTTCTTAGGCAGTCTTTCATGAAGTTTCAAGGTAGACCTCTGCCTGTCCCCATTTTGATGAAAACACCCCCGACTTGCAAGAAAGCTGCAGATGTACCAAACAGCCAAAAGCAAACGAGGAAGTAAAATTCTAGTAACTAACATTTCTGCTTCCAAGTTGTTGCCATGCTATATTTCACTTGTTTTCTGAGCACAGGCATGCTACCAGCTAATGTAAAGGCCACCTCTGATTCTGCTCTGGTGCACAGATGGATGAGAGCAAGCCCTGTTCGTAGCATCCAAGTAAAGCAGAATCCTATACTCCTCTACTCTCCTAACACAGAATCAGTTATATATCTTCATATAAATAAGGAAAATAAATGCAATAGGAATTTCTAGTCTGAATTCCTGCATGCAATGGATGTCCACATAATGGCCCCTGCAGCAGAGGGAACTGTGCAGTATAGGCGATTGACAGGCAGGTTTTGGAAAAAGCCTTCTGTTTTTTTGCACAAAGCTGATACCCAACTAGCTGACAGGCAGAATTCAGGCACCATTTAACACAGCTGTCTGTATAGTTGTTTACATGATCTCTTTGAGCATTATATACATTTTCACAGTGGGTAAAATCCATCCAGAACTCAACAAAACATGTCTCTCTATTGTCTGGGTATTGTAAGAAGATGGATGAGAGACACCAAAGAGTTTTTTCTTTATTTTTAGGCAAGTGATGGGGTCACAAAACAAGAAAAATTTCAGCCTCTTATTTCCTCCCTGTGTAAGCAGTTGCTAAGTTAGAGACAAACCTTTACAAAGGAAGGACTCAATGTGGGCTCATATAAAGGATGAGGGAAAACTGATAGCAGGTAGCACTTCAATTCCTATATTCCCAGAGCAAAATCAAAGCTGGAAGGTAACTGTTAAATTCTGCCTATGAAGCAAAGTTTCTCTTTTAAACATAATAGAGCCAGGCAAGTTATTGCAGTTCCCTGCAAGAAAAACACTATTGCGGTGGCTTCAGTGCTTAATAGGCAAAATAGTAAAACCACAAATTTCTCCAGGACTAAAACAAAGAGATACTAATTTTTTTAACCTGATTATGTTTAGCATGTTGTTCCATTTCCCCGTCCGTCAAAATTTGGCTTGCAAGAAAACCAGAGGATGAAGCCAACAGCTCTGAGTCAGATATGACACTGATTTTAGACACCACCTTCATTGACTCCAGCAAGTTAGTTCTGGCTACCACAACAAACTTGCACCAAGAGCAAGTTCACTGTTGCAGTTTAGCCAGTCTGTAAGAAGAGGTCCTCATTAAACAAAGCGACTCCTAATTAAGGAGCACAACTAAGATCTTGAGCCAGTATTAACTGGCAAAGCTTTAATGACTGTAAATCTCTCCAGACTTTCAAAAATTTCTTTCAAAAACTTGTGGGTTTGACAGCCATTTCACAGATGCTCCTTCCCTCCAGCTCTGAGACTCTCAGCTGGCTCTGCCCTGCTTTTCTGTAATTTGTTGGCATATCAGAGCTCTGAAAACTATCACTTGCTCTAAATTTCCTAGTCCATGCTCATTGCCAGCAACTTTTGTTGTTGTTCCTTTTCAATTTAGTGTTGTCATCTTGATTGACTAAATGACAAATCTTTCAACAGCTCATGTGTTTCTCAACTCACCGTTTACAAAATAAGCCTCTAGTCCTCATGGTCACGGAAAGGAGTTGGGAGAGCAGGGAGAAAGCAAACCCTAGAAGATAAAGAATAGAAAACAAATTTTAAAATCCTGACATTTACTCCTTTTCATGGTGGAGTGATTTGCAGGAAAGCTTCACATGATTTTTAACTGCTTGGGACTATCAGAACACATGATCCTCAATCTGCAGATCTGTGCCAGGTTTTGGAAACACAAAATGTTGTTACAGTTAGTCCCCATTCACTGTCCACCCAAACGTAACCACATCGGCTTCCTAAGATGGCCTGCTGGGGACAGGTAGTCTGGGAAACTTTTTAAAATAGCTCGTCACCTAGCACAGTTTTCATCTACCCTTTATCAATTAAAATTTTTTTCCAAGACATTTGTATGGCACCCTGCAACACCATTTCATTGCAATAATTTCTTGATAATTTGGGATTTTCTTTCCCTGCTGTTTGTAGTTATGGACTCTTATTTAATCTGTTCCATCTGTGAAGCGCAATGAATTTCTGTTATACTTTATAGTGACTGTCCTCCCAGTTTAAATCTTCCCAGAGAACCTGTTTACCTGTGCTTACTATCCAGGCTGTGGTGTAATAAATCACTTAAATGGACTTACAATTTGCTTGAAAAACATCAAGAGATGCTGACCAAGAATACTATTACATTATAAGCAGGAAACTCTCATGTTATAAACATTGTTCTCTTGCATTAAACACAGTGTAAGGTTAGATTTTTCATGCAGTAACAGAGGCAATAGTGAGAGTCCTTTCTAATAACATTATCAGTATATAGAGTTATTCTGAATATGACAATATCTTGAACCTGGCAGCGGGATTGATTCTGCCCTGAATTAAATTGATTTCATTACAGTTCCTCTTGATTTTTACCGGAACAAGTAAAACCTGAATACCCCTTGGGAACTAAACACACATGTGTACATGTGGGTTATATATCGTGATAGCATTTGGACAATAGTACGAATATGATAACCTTCCACAGAGCAGGCTTGCCACACATGGTACCCTTCCAGAGCTCACAGGTGTCTGCCAGCACACACACCCCCCCCCCCACACCCACACACCCACACCAGGCCACCCCATACACACACACACACACGCACCTAGAATATCCAAGAAGAGGCCAGGGCATCATCATGGTAGCTGCTTCAAAAAACATGACATAAAAATCCTGAAACAGATGACACAAAGAGATATTACCATCATTTGACAAGAGGAATGATGCAGATGACAGATTCAAAGATGACCACACCAAAGCATCTGGCAGAGCCATGCAACATGCCCACACAATCTGGGTCATCTGCCTTCACACCAGGATGCACCTCCTTCTCCTTATTCAGCTACAGTCACTCTTCATTTACACAAAAAAAAACACAGCAAAAAGAAACATCAGTTCCTGAAACATCCCATGAGTGCATTCACATTATCTGGAAAGATAGCACTGTCACCTCTAAAGCATGATATACAGAGCAAGAAGCATATCTATATGATACAGAAGGGACCAGAGAGCCTGCTACGTTACAGAGATGACAGAGCTGCATAACATTTCTGTTGAGTCTAGAAAACCCATGTTTACGCTATTTATCTACTGGCAGCCATAGATCCTAGTGAATTACGGGGAAATATGGGTGCTATCCTATAGGGAAGGGCTCCCCAGATGTCAGAAGGAGTGGCAGCACACTGCAGTATTGTGCAAGAAGTGGTGCTCAGAGTTTAGTTAAATTTAGTCTTTTTCTTGTGGTTATCAAGAGACTTCACCAGCCATAACAGAGATAGCATTATAACCCACAGGCATTGCAAAACTTTGTGTTAAGGAGTCAAATGAGAGAATCAGGTCAAAATGATCTGAACCAAAATCTAGTAATATGAAGGGGGAAGAGGAAAAAAGAAAAACATCCACACCACACACATCTTCAGACAGCAGGAAGGCAGGAGGCATGGAGGCATGAGACCCAGCCACCAAAGCACTAAGTAGATACAATGCAGAGACGTAATGGTACATCAAGCAAGTAGCTTAGCAGCAGAGAAATAGATGGAGAGTACAAAACTGCTCTGTCCGCAACACCACATGCTTGTTACTTTCTGCTGCACATTTTCACCTCACCTTCTGAAGGAAAAAAAAATAAATTATATGAACATTGTTTTTTCTTTGGTCGAGTAGGTAAAGCTTACTACAGATTTTACAGTGAAGTGGATGAGGAAAGTTCACATGATCTTTTACATTGTCTGATAAGTATGAGCTGTAGACTCCAGCACATTGGGACAACAGTCAGCTGGCCAAAGCCAGCATCTTCATCAGACCCAGAAGAGGACATTTATCTTCCCCCAAAGTTGTCTTTCTTGTTTATAAGCCCTGTAGACCCTCCATCCTGACAAGCAGTCTGAGAAAACTCACCCTGAAAAGCAACTCCTACTTACAAGGCTTCAGACAACACAATCCCAGGCCTCTTCTTGACAGATAAAAAGTTGGTTTGATTTATACTTCTTTTCTTAATTCATAGACAAAACATAAAAGTGTGCCAATGTGGAGTCAAATGATGATTTTCTGGGTCAAATTCTGCTCACAGCTGTATGAAAACAAATTGTACATTCATTTAATTGGTATTTACATTAGTGTAACCAAGTGAAGAAATTGTCTGGTCAACTCTGATCTGACTCTCACACAATGAAAATTCAAAGCACAAAAAAAAGCAGCCCTGTTTAAATAGGCTATTTTATGCAATAAACAGCACTGTAAAGTAAGAACCTAAACATCAGGTTTACAGCCAGAATTTTACCTTTTTTACATGCCATGAAACCTATTTATTTAGAGACAAAAATCAGATTTACAGGTTGAGGTCAAACTCGGACACCCAGAAACCTAAGGGCCACATTCTTTTTTCCAACTTTGCCCCCCTTAGCCCATGCCCACTGACATGGGCCAGCCTGCTGAACTGGGACAGGAGGGTACTCGTGGCCCAGGGCATTCCCAGATTGCGCTAGGACACATAGCTGTGCCCCACTGTCCCCAGCACCACCCAGCACAATGTGCTGGCTGAGCCCAGAACACCGCCACAGAGCTGCAGTGACTCCAAACTTCAAAGAAATCCCAAGAAAACCCAAAAAAATCTTACAATACAGGTGATCACTTAGTTGTCCTCAGTTACTCTAGAGACTGACTGAGCCACCAGACAATGGGATAAGAACAGGTACTTTATTAAAGTGCCACTCTATTCTATCAAACTCTAACTGCTTGTCTTTGCTTCCTATGCTGAGGCTGTTTATCTACTATCTCTTTCAGGTTACCGACTGCCAATCTCTGCGTCCTTACAAGTCAGTGATATCACCTCTTAGCGCCACAACTACATCATTTTTAAACACATACTCCCATGTTTTTTCCAATAGAGACCTTATCTTAATGGGGGAGTTTCCTATACCTCTCCAAAAGCCACTACATAGTTCCCCTTACAACCCCATCCCAAAACTTTGCTGCAAGACTTGCAAAAGTAAACACAAAAAAGTTGCAGCTATGGTTAAGCTGCTCATGAACCAAGGTCCTTGCTGTCCATGCACACAGGCACTGACCCACAAACAGTGTCCTCTGCCCAGTGCTTCTACCAGTCAGTTCCCATCCACACTTCCACAAGCTCACCAAGATCTGTTTGTACAGCACTTGGGTACGTCAGGTCCGTGGCCCATACTGACTGTTCCCAAGCACAAGTGTAACACAGATCACAAAGAAATCATTAGCAAATCAAAGGGAAGTTAAAAAGAAGCAGCTTTCCACCCGCTTTCAGCAGACAAGAGGGAACTTGTGCTTTCCCCACACTTCTTACCTTCCACTTGTACGATTAACACTCCTCAATTTCATTTTATCATTATAGGGTATTTTCCTATTTGAAATTGTTTATTAACCTGAACCGATTTTTTTACTATGTATTTACATTTAATCACCTAGCAAGCCTGATTATCTTGAATACTAATAATAATCAACACATTACTAACATCACTTTAGTTTTAAGCTGTATGACTAAACATTGTAAATTAATTCTAAGCTAATCAGTTTCATTAGCTATGCAAATATTTCTTTGGCTTAAAGCATTAAATCAGATTTAATTTGCTAAGACAATATTAATCGGGAGTTTATGCAATCCATTCTTGCTTTCCATTAATTAAGGCACGTTATACTGTGGGGTCTCTGTGCAAAAACAAAAAATCTAAGACAAAACCATTAAACTTGTGCCTTCTTTTGCAACTTTTATATTACAACAAGATCTCAAGGCAAAAGAAAAAAATCAAGTAAGTCAAGGAGATATAAGAAATCACAGCTTCCCCCTTAGCAGCATTTAGAACGGATTTAGACATATTTAAATTTAGATGCATCATAAATGTAGTCTCATAAGATCACTGTGTTGAGTTTTTCTTACTTCAAGAGTAGTAACACTACCTCATAGTGTATAAGTGTGATCTCGCTTATGGATTAACTCTGAAGTTTTTCCATTGAAAGTGTGAAGCAAACTCACTTAAGAGAACCAAGGATGCTAAGATGCAGAATTATTCCTTACAGACATCTGCAGTTGTACAGACAGAAGACAGTTTGCAAGAAATTACTACTGTAGACAAATATTCAGAGTTGGCCACTCCTTTAAATTTATTTGGGCACATGCTTCCTTCGCTCCAGCAGATGTTTTGCCTGTGCAAAACCACAAATGTCAGTGTCATTGAGTAAGGATTTAAGCATCTGGCCTACTGGGCATGAAACTATTAGAGATTATCTAAACACCCAGTCAAACTGGGAAGCTGTGTACGTGAGAACCAGATGAATCAGTGGTCTGCTCTGAAGACTTGAATGGACTGCAGCAGATTCAGCTGTTGATGTGCTTCTTGTCGCATCATCTCTGGGCCTGTAGGTGGACAGGTGAGCACCCAAAGTGCCAGCTCATGCAGAAATCAGTGTTTACCCCTAAAAGAAGGAAGGACCAGTGATTAAATCATCATAATTTGAACTCCCTGTGTGTCATTGATGAATGACTTGGCTTCTAGATGCCTCAGCTCTTCATCTTCCATAACACTGTCCTACAAAGAGGGATGCTTTAAGGACTGGAAAGTACCAGAAGTGTTAAATGTAAAAGCACTATGCAAAAGTTTGCTATTGTTTTCCAATCTATTTAGGCATTGGTGATGTTGGCTTTATTCCAATAGCATTGTGGAAACAGTAGATCCACATTTGGAAGATCTGTTTTCAGGAACACTTTGCTGTTCTAGCTATGGAAATGGGGAAAGCTATGGAAACGGGTTCTAGCTACGGAAACTTACTGTCAGTCCTGTAACTGCTGATTTGAATAACCACAGGATCACAAATATAGTTCAGAGACAGTGAATGGTGCAAGCCATTAGAAGTTAGTTATTTGAATTTTACGTCTTGTCTTCATATTTCTGCCCTGTGCATTTCTCATTCTTTGAAAAGCTAAACATGTCTAAAGACTGGTCCCAAGCCACAGAGCTAGTACATTATTGTACAGCATTAGTATTGATGAGCAAAGAAAGGGCAGGGGAAATTAGGTAATTAGGTAATTTTCATTTGATATACTATAACTGTCGTGGGACTTCAAAAAATTCTTCCATTTCAGATAAGCCTATATCTTGGCCTATCAAGTGCTGTTGATTTCAGTGAGAATGAACTATGCTCGGCATTTTTTCAGGTGCCTCTCAACACTCACATCAGACCACGACTGGATGTACAAGGGTTTACATCTTCCAGTCAACCCACAGATTTGACCATGCTGCCATCTGTAATGACTTGTCATCTACACTACCGATGCTCTCCCATGAAATAGTCCTTTGGGAAACGGATTGGGTTAGGTCTACATTATCTGAATTTGAGAGGTAACAGATGGGTCTTACCTTTGCACCTTTGGTACATGGTACAAGTGAAATAATACCACTGTGCTCAGGTGCAGCTCTCCCATGACATGCCAAAGCATTAGGCCGAGTGGGTGGGAGAGCCTCCAACCCATCTTCCATTCCCAAAGCAGCTTGCACTTCTCTTCTGGAACACAGTTTCTGAATCAAGACTGAGCCTTTCCAAACCGGTGAAAACATCCTGCTGTTCTTTTCCATGCCTGCAACCCGTTTCTCACAAGCCATCTGCCTTGACTTTGGCATGAGGACAATCTGGTTGGACGTGGGTTGGCACCAAGCCTGTTGATTAAACCAGTACTCTGAAAAAGTGACTGCTCAAAAGGAAGTTTCCTTGACCACCCACAATTCAAACAGGTTTCTTTCGCACATCTAAATTTTTATACGGAAGTAAAATCACATGTAAAGAGTTATGTATAACTACATCCTAGGACAAGTTCCACCATGCCACAGCTACATGAACTTGGAGTAACTGAATTTAGACAAATGGACTGGGTTATAAAGGCTGGATCTGACTGCTTCATCTGGGGAGGTGGAAGGTGAGAGATACAACCGTCTCATGAAGCAGCTTCAGCAGTATTTTCTTCTTTAGCAGATCTCTGCAAGACGGGAGCTATTACTCCATGCATCCACAGACACACAAGTAGCTGTGCTTAGACCATTCATCCCCTTAAACTCAGTAGGATTAATACATACAATTAACTTCAGTCCTATGAGCGCACTCAACTTGTTTTTCGTGAGATTGCTCACATCCATGCAAATTCAGTAACTGAAAGACGTCCTGGACAGCAGGGATAAATAAAAAAGGCAATAACTTCTTGTTGTTACAGTACTTCTCAGCAAATACTCATAAATTTAAATAGCTTAGAATTGAAATCACTCCTTTCCTTTAGTCTTTATTCATCACAAGTTAAAATATTTGCATTTATTTTCATTCTGAGCCCCTTGCTCAGTTTAGAAGAATACAAATCTGTACAAAGGGCTCATGGATACATAAGAAGTATCAAATGTGTTCCCCTTCTTGTAGTATTTAGCCATTTATTTATTTATTTATGAAAGATCAAAGCAACGTAGCTTTTTTTTAAGAGACCATTCACTTTTTTTTTTTAGTTTCTCAGTTACTCATCTAAACAACATGCAACTCAGAAATAATGAGGAAAGGTGTGAAAAGGGACTATCTTGACCTCTACATTCTTCACAAACAAGAGATGTGTGGAACTAATTACATCTGTGGGGCTGCAGCAATTACATATGAACTCACAAGCACTGTATCCCATCCCTGTTTATTTTAACCCAAAGCAGCCAAAGTATAGGCTTAAAGTAACCAGCATCCCACCTTGATATCACCTGACCCCATATTCAGCAGCCACACCAAGAAGTGCCCTCATGACAGCAAAGAAAGGTTAGGATCCCATGGCCAGCCTGTCATTGGGAAGGGACATAACACACCCTAGAAAGTGAGGAGAAAAAGGAAAGTAGGGGAAGCTCCACGAAATGTCTTTCTGATATTGCTCTTATCCACACTCTTCTGCTTCATCTTTTGACTGGAAAAAGCTCTCCTCTCTGGCAGCCACATGCACAGTCCAACACTTACTCTGAGCCAAGAGGAACGAGGTGGAGACAGGAGAGTTGAGCCAAAGGGCACTTGCTGTGTGATCTGGGCGTGCAACAACTGCTGGCTGGTTAAGCCAGAGCTCTTTCCAGTTCCCCTTCACATCCACACATGCTTTTCATCTGTGCAAGGGTGAGACAGCAAGAGGCACGGCAGGACTGCATCAGACCTACAGCTGGCACTGCCTTTGGCTTCTTGGGCTTGCATGTGGAGATAGAGGAAAGTAGGTGGGCAAGGGTAGAGGAAACTGACACTGAAAAGAGTAAGAAAGAAGGTTATGCAGAGGCTGGAAACAGTGAGAAAAAACACACCTATGGATGCCAGGGACATGGGGTAGCAGTGCCTGCTTGCAGTTGGCCAGGCAGTGACCGTACAGGGAGAGGCCCACTGGCTTCCAAGATCTGCTCTTCTAGGCATCTTGGGCTGGCAGAGCCAGGAGATGAGCAATGGGACTGACCGAGCTGAAGCGTGCCAAGGCAAGCTTTGCTGGCACAAATGCAAGGATTGCCTTTGTGGGCAAACAGTAACTTCTTACAACTCAGAGAAGGCCAAGGGACAGGATTTGAGGCACATCAGAGAAGGTAAACCTGAGAGATTGTACATGGGAGAAGAGAGATCAAGAAGGGCAGTGGGATATCTCAAATTAATATATGGAAGTAGACAATGAGTCTCAAGCCAAACAAATAAATCAGAAATGCTGCTCCATCATCTGTGGCCTTCTCCACTTCATTGGGCTTTGGTGATAGAAGCCATTACCCAAGGACTCACTTTTATCCTCTTTTGGCTGGTATTCAAAGAAGATTCTGGCCCTGACTAGCCTGAAAAAAAACTTCCTTTCATCCACAGCAGGCTAAGCTTAGTGGAAGAACAAGTAAGAGTGTAGCCTGATGAGAAAATAAGTAAAGTGCCTTGTGACCGTGTGGCATCTGCTGTGCCTAGGAGGGGGGTGGTGACTCCCACGGCCAGAGCACCCTCTAGCGGCACCCACCACCCTTCCAGCCCAGCACTTGACACCACCAAGCAGTTTGCCCTGATTTTCTAACAGATATCTACTAAGCACAAATATTTTGTGAATAGTACCAATGCCAGTAAAGAGCTAATTAAAGAGCTGTTACTGTCTTGCTCTACAGCTATAGCAAGCTTGTGCCAGGAAAGTTTTCCCGTTGCCTTTCACAGAGTTGAGAGTCAAAACCCTTTGGATGTGCACACAGCACCTACCCGGCACACCACCTCCCTGCCAATTAAGGGAGACAATTACGTAAGGGTCATTCACAGAACATAGCCCTGGAGCAAGTGATCAGGCTCTCATGTGGTGCTAACCCAGAGGAAGGAAAGGAGGTCCATACCAGAAGTCCTGAATTCCAGGTGCACAAACTGAGAAATTAAATGGTGAAGTCAGCTAGAGAAGAGAGTGCAGTGATTTAAGCGGAAACTTTTTTCATTCTTAAAAAAAACAAACACCTGGAATTCCCCTTTCAGCCACACAAAAAAAAACTTGCAGAGAAGTGTTCCAGAGATAACTCGTCGAATACACATCTTAGAAGGACCTTAGCAATAATAGATACAAGGAATGGCAACAACGACAACCAGCAGACTCTGCAGCTAATCTGTATCAGAAATTATAAAGAAAAATAAGAGCAAACAAAAGTTACGGCAACCTAAACCACAGAAGAAAAATTACCTCTTACCTTCCTTTCTGCAAGGCAGCAGCTTACATGTGCTTAAACCCCAAGCAAGAGCTGGAACACTCATCTGGAAGGTGGGAGGTACAAATCCAAAATCCCCTTAGAGCAGGAAAGGGACCAAACCCAGGCTCACTTCCCCTTATAGGCAGCACCATTTCTTCCCCCTGTGGAAACTCTTTAGGACAAGAATGAGTTTGCAAGGGTTTCTTCCTCCCAAATGACAGATCTGGGCTTTGTAACTGTGGATCCTGAATGGATGCAGCTGTTTGCCTCCAGGAACCCCGCTCTGGTGTAAGCTGCATTTCATATTCATGTCTCTGCCCAGAGCTCCCTGGATGGCTCTTTATACAGTCTGCACAATTTGGGATTGCTTTTTTTGAGATGTCTAATTCCTTCCATGAGTTTTACAGGAATCTTACAGACCAAACTTTGGAGATGGATGCTATGGCAGTGGTCGGATAGGTAAAAGCTAGGCAGAGAAGCTCGGTATCGGCTCCGGCTCTTCAACCTCAGGTGATACTACTGGCTTTTGCAAAAACACATCTCAGCTGAGCCCAGGTAAGACATGGAAGAACTGGGGTCAATCACCTCCTGGGGCTGTTCCCAAGTACTACACTAACTCCTTATCCACACCAGTGAAGCACTACTGGGGGGGAAAAAAGAAAAGAGTAAAAGAGTATGAGGTTAATCACAATTAAACTGAAAGTGCCTGTCACTTAGAACTTAATTCTGATCTCACTTCATGTTGGTGTAAATTAAAATGTCTTTAATTTTTCTTGTATTTCTGCCAGTAATCATTAAAAGGTATTACAAAAATATCTTTCTTTAAGGCTCCTAGGCACTGTATATGCAGAGACAGTCTGGTTGTCAAGATAGTTGAAAACATTCATCTTTCTGGATTTTGGCCTCACAATGCGAAACACATACACATCTCCTCCAAAAACATAATGTCTGCTCTAGCTCATTACCTAAACAGCTGACAAACTCCATTAATTTGACGTTGAGTTGGGAAAAAAAAAAGCTGTATACTTTGTAAGTCGTATAAGGACAAGCAGAAAACATTCCTACATGTTTTATCAGTATTAACGCATTTTCTGACTGATGGCCAATTACACAAAGTCCTGCACCCTTGGAGAGAATCACCCTTGGAAACATCGACCTCGAAATATCGTAACTCTACTGGATGTCAGTGGAAGAGGTAAGGAAGTGAACAAGCTGAGGATGGCTAACACTATTCCTTTTTGAAATGAAGACTAAGGTTTGGAATTACATTCCCTTAAAAGTCTACATATATTTGTCTAATTCACGAACTTCCACTTTAATGAACTCCCAGAAAAAAAATGTTATTAACTGCTTTTCAATCCACTTCATAATGTTTGCAAAAAAACCCACTACTTTTTTAATCAATATAATATGGGCAGTTCTGATCTTTTTATCAACAAATTGTGAGCTATCATTTTTATATAAAGAACTTGTATTAAATATTAAACAAATATTTAATTATTGAAACTACTGCAGTCTTTTTAGACTCTCTCCTATCCATCTCTGCATTTTCAGAATCACACAAGCTGGCCTGCATTATGTAGCAAGTGAAACTTGATGTAATTGCAGCCCTTTTGAACCTGAAAGTCCATGAAATACTTGAACCAAAATCTCAGGATCTAGGCAGCATGCCATTATTTTTTCACACAGTATTCAAATATCATGGGAATGGCAAAGTGTAGAAACCCCAGTGGAATTTTACCCATCTGGCCATATCTAGCATTAAAATAAAAAATACCCATTCTGACTAGGACCATTAAAAAGAGCTCAGATGCATCATAGATTTTTTTTTCCAGGGTGACATGCCAAAGCACAGAGTTGGTAAGAGCATACACACAGATAAAATTAACAAGGTCGGGTGCAAAACTGCTTCTTACCCTATGAACTTCTGAAGTCACATTTTGATCTCATTTGCAGTGATGTTAATCCAGAGTTCAATCAAATTCAAATTTATGCTGCTACAGACGAGAGCAGAATTTGGCTCTTAAATTACAGAAGCTAAGCACAACAGATTTTGTTTCTCTTGGAGTGTTTTTAAGCTCCTGATAAAGAGACAGCTTTTATGTCTTTAATAATCCCTTCTTCCTGAATTCAATGAGGTAAGCATCAAACACACACCCAGAAGTGCAGGGCTTCCTTCACTTCTCATGAAGGCTGTAACGTGTTTTAAAACAGTTTTTAAATCAGTGCATAATACATCCTAAAAATGACAGAGGAATCAGGCTCAGACCTGATTGCGAATGGCTGTACCACCCTCTTTTGACATTTTGAGACAACAGACACAAGATAAATAAGAATATGAAAGAAAGTCTTCAGAAGAGGGACTGAAAAACTACGCTGTACTTAACCATTGGATTTATGATGCAACTGACATGCAGATTACTGGATCAAAGACCACAGGTTTTGCCATCTCATGAATAAAGCTTACAACTCATCCTACTTCAAACCTGATCCAGCCCTTAGGCTTTTGCTGTATAACGTGTACATGTGCAAATTCACAGCCTGCCTTTTCAGCTCAGTGCCCCTTCCAGGCACTCAGACGTTCTTGCGAACAAGGAGCCCCACTAGCCTCACTTAACAGCTGCATGCTCACGTACGGTTATAAATGAGACTTAACTGATGCATCAGTCAGAGAACTAATACTATGGCCCAAGTGACAAAAATCCCCACTCCCTCAACTCCTGTTATTTACTTTTACACTCCACAGCCGCTCTGGTCCCACCACTGAGACCCCAGGGTTAACTTCCCACCGCACTCACAGCCTCCATGTCGGGGCACGTAACACTGACAAGATGGTCACAGTCCTCTAATTCACAGAGGTGCATGCGCTAACCATATGACATCACATTCGTGATGAACTGACAGCTCCAGCACTACATTGAAAGCATGGACAGTAAAGTGCTGGGGCAGGGTTACACTCATACAAACACCTGACCAGAGCCAGACTCTTTTCCAACTGCTCATGGAGGAGCCACAAGCTTCTTTCTATCTCAGCATCTTTCCTCCAGGCTTTACTGGGGGTAAATCACAGGTTTATATGCCCTGGCCAAAGCCCTTCCCAAAAAATTTTATAATTTTTTTTTCTTAGGATCTGCCAAATAAACTGAGAAAAGAGAATCAATAATTAAGTAATTGGCTAAATAAGAGAGACCTGCTTTCTACAAACAAACTCTTCTATTAATCAGTACTTAGGAGGATGGATGTGGTCCAAAGGTAGTTATTGCTTTGCAAATACAGTGACATATTTTTTAATAATGTCTTTACAAAGGTTTTTCTTTTTGGAGTTCTGGGCCTGGTTAACGCAAAAGACAGTGAAATCTTAAAAATGTGATAAAAAATAAAGTAATGGAAAGGAGCAGAAAGTTCTTATTAAATTTGAAGAAGTATTTGACTAAACTGGCTCAGTCATTGTCAGCTCCAATTCAACTGTAATTACCATAGTTCAGCACGTTAAGCAGTACATTAGCACGGCTACAATGACTATTCTGGGATGTTTTGGACAAGGAGAAGTTAACCTATAGGATAGAAAATAATGAGCCATTTTAGGTTTAGTTCACTAAAGAGTACACAGAAGAGCACTTCAGCTTTCCAATACCACAGTGAAAATACAAAAAATAAAATAAAAAGAAATTCAGAAAGAAGCAATTCATCTGTTTTCCATGGTAATTCAGTGAACAATGAGAAGCACCTCAGAGCTGAGCACAAACTCATGTGATGCCATACTGCCTATTACCTCTACACTGTTCTTGATACAATCTCTTCCCTTAGGATGAAGTGTGCACTCAGGAACGATGGGATATGAATTACCACTGCATCACTGTAAGTCTGTCTGCATGAAGGAGTCTGAAACCAAGAAAGCATAATTCATTATGACAGATGTATGCAGCATCAGACATTTCTAACAGAGTTTGGGTGGAAGAAATACTGGAGCATCTGCGAGCTGCTCTTCTCTTCAGGCAGAAAGCACAATCCACGGCAGCATGCATGCCCACTGTTATCTTCTGGAAACTAGAAAAGCATATGTTCTAGCAGATGCTGCACTATGATTTCCCCCCTTGGACTCTGTTAAGGGCATTCAGCTAATTGTAATGCCATAATTAGCTGTGTTCTGTATCTCAAAAGCATTTTTTTCTACACCTGAGTATTCCACTGGCACTACTCCTCCAAGGAACTGTAAAAAGGCAGGTTAAGATTAACAAATGGAGAAAGAGAGGGAAAGATAGTAAATTAGAATAACTGGCCTAAACTGCGTCTACAATGATTGCAAGCCCTGGGTTGCTCCCAAGCAAAGTGGGCCAACAGGTTGCAGCCCTGCTGTTAGATGTCAGAGTGAGAAACTTCGTACCAGCTCCTCCGAGCCAGATCTCTCAGTCCTTGCTCCATCAACCCCACGTTTCAGATCAGTGGCAGATCCGATGCAGTAAGGACTGTGGGGTTTTCCTGTTTACATTTTTCTCCTGTGCATAACAAACCTACAACCTACAGCTGCAGCCCCGGGGACTGTTATCACTCCTGCAACTTCTGTGGGCAGGAGGGCTCACGTACACTTCTGCACAGCGGCCTTGAGGCAAGGATTCAGGAAAACACTCCAACATGAGTAAAGCAATCCCTCCGTATGCCAGCACTTGAGCAGAAGAATAATATCAGGGATATCTTTAATTCCCTGCAACTGCAGTGAAACTTCAACCCATCAAAGTTAAGCTCCCGCTTAAGCACTGCCAGAATAAAGATGGTTCCCTAAACTGTAGAATATATGTAGTGACATTCATTATGATTATATAGCCATGTATGAATGTAAGTGTAAAACTATTTGTATATGTAGTTACAGAGCCGTATAAGGCTTCTCCATACATGAACTGCTGTTACTCCTGCATCTGTGAATCTAGCTTAACACCATGTGCATATATGCCTATATTTACGCATAATTACTGCTTCATTTTGGATAGATAGTAACTCAAAATCAGATGTGCAAGTCTTCCAGATGACCATGTCTTTCTATCAGAAATAAGGGGTTTCGCTTAAAAATATAGTTTAGGTATGTTAAAAATAAGAGGGCATCAAAACCTTTCTATATATATGGCTAACATCTCTCAATTATAGCTTCTGAGGAGGGAGTTTCAGGGATAGGTAACTTTTGGCGAGGTAAATTTTCTTCTCCCTACAATGCATACAAGATTCCTTATGACAGCTTAGGTGAATTAGTTGACTGAATGCAGATCGATGGGCTGAATGTAATTAAGGACATATGATTGTTACAGATTTTTAAATGGTTTCTGCAGTTGATTGCAAGATACATACTCTGCACACACACGAGCATAGAGACACGTAAATAACAGACTGATTTTTAATTACATGGCTAATTGCGATGCTCTCCTGTCCTCTGACAAACTTGCTGAAAGGGGGAAGGGAAGGCTCAGAGATCTGATACGTCTTGTTATTAGCACAAATCCAGCCCTTGGTGAGTCTTAAGTCGCAAAACACCTCGTGGCCACTGGCACTTTACTTGGAGGTCAAAATACTGAAGGCAAAAGCCAAGCAGGTAAGGAAAAAGGAATGCCCCTGCAGCCTGTGGTATGTTGGTGTTACTGCCAAAGATGTTACTGCAGCTTATACCCAAATTAGCTTGAGCTAGCTGGCTCCAGTGCAACTACAGCGCACATCTCAGGGCAGGCTGCACACAGTCCCGCAACCACCACCGCCTAGAAAACCACCTTTACCCAAAATGGCTAGATCTAAGCCAGTTCCATGCAATTCGCCGTCACAACCCGCCTGGAGCGCAGCAAGCCCAGAAGGCCACGGGGGCCACTCGCAGTGCTGCATCCCCCAAGGTGTGACCAGATGCCTGTGTGTGACAAAGGCAGATCAGGGCCACCACTCCTGCGCTCCTAGCAGGTACTGCACTGAGAAGAGTAGTCATGTCTTCAAACACCACACACTGCTCTAACACCCTCACTAATAATACCCTCAAAGGCATCTGAGCATCAGCAAAATCCTGCGAACCACCAAATGTTGCCGATAAGGGAGGCAACCCACAGCACCTGCCAGGCAAGGAGCGACAGGAGGTGTCACTTGGCAGTGCTGCTCCTCATGCTCTTCCAAAATGGCCTGTCAAACATATTTTCTTTTCTTTTTTTTTTTTTTTTAAGAAGTACTGTTTTGCCTGACTTTGGGAATATAGGCAGCTTTGTGGACAGACAAGCTATCTGGCAGCAGGAACTTTGCTTCCTGATGTAAAATGTGCATGCATACCAGGAACCAAATTGCTCCTCGGGAACCAGTGGCTTAGCAGGAAGTCTCCAGAAGGGACTTTCTTGCTTGCCCTCTGACTGTCTCCTTCCCAAATCAATGTATATGAACACACGTAAATGACACAATAATGTAAACAGATTTTTCTGATTGCTCCTCCTATAGGAAACCAAGCTGCAGGACCCCAGAAACCTGCTCTTGACTGTGGCAGCTGAGTGTCAGGAAAGGGTCAGTAGTACCATATGGACAGACCTCAAGGAAACTGCACTTCACATGAGCAGGTCCTCCCAAGGGCACAAAGTTACTCTAGGTTTGTCAGCTGGCACGTTTCAGTTGGTCCCTCGCTTTCATAACCCCACCACTTTCCTTGATTCCAAAGGTGATGGGGAGGTGGGGAGAAGGAGGGCAGATCATGATAAAGGCACATGCTAGCTCCAATTAAGTAGACCATCCATCAGAATAACCCTGTGGCAGTGGTGGAGAAAAAGAGTATGCCAAGCATAGCAAAGTGATGGAGTGCACCTCCCAACCATCACAAGGTCAGAATAAAAGCTAACATCACTATCGGTTAAAGTGGAGCGGATGATGCCAAAGGAAGAAGGTTGAGTGGATGGTAGGGTCAACAAAGCAGAACTTTGCCACCCTGCCCTCCTGCACAGGATTTGGTTCCAGTTCCTGATCCAGATGGACACAGGTCATGTTGTTCAGGCCAGTCCAGGGGAGTTGCTTAGCACTTGATAACCATCTCCACCTCCCAGACCCCAGTGAGAATATAGGGATTCTGCTCGACTGTGCACCTCTCACACACCTCATTTTTGTCTCATATTTTAGTTCTAAACACCAAAACCTATAAAAGGCTTTATTATTTGATGCCATGACTTTAAAGCAAATACTGGAAAAATCACCTCAGTCAAAAACCATGTTGTCCTGGGTCATTCCTTCCTTTGCTCTTTGACTTTTTCCTGGATATACTTGAAGACACAGGTAGTTTTTGATGAAGTGCCCATACCCTTATACTTATTTTGCAAATCCTAGTTTGGGGAGCAATTGTCTTTTTTGATGGTTTGCTCTGTCACTCACCATAAATAGGGTCCTGATTTCTAACTGTAGCTTCTGGAAGGTATAGTTGTAGTAATAAATAGTAATAACAACAACAGCAATAATGAGTTAGGTGGAAAACAGTGCTTTACAAAATGGATGGACCTTCGTGAAGATAAGTAGTCCTGACAACACGATTACTTCTTCCACACAAAGGGTATAATTGATCATAAAGTAACAAGTCACTCACCCTGAAATGCCTCTTTGATCACTCAGGAGGCAAATTACAACCCTTCATCAGCAATACAGCAACTGTGCGTGGAGCCATAGGAGAGCGTTTGACGGGGCCATTTGTATCCCAACCATTCCCGTCCACTAACGAGGCTGCTGCATCTGCACAATAAGCATTTACCCCGTTAAGGGAACTGCGACATATTTTCCCCGACATAAACTCCCAAAGCAGTCAAGGGGCAGACAAATGGGCATTTCCAGGGCCCACACCTCCACCACCTCAGCTTTCACACATCGCAGCCTGATGAAGAGCCGGGCATGTGCTTTGCACCGACACCGCTGGCCCAGCAACACCTCTGGGGACGGAGAGCATCACTGGTATTCCCAGTCCCCCTAAAAGGGGACTGCGGGGACCGCGGAGCTCACGAAAACCAAAGGAAAGCCTCTGCTTGCCACCTGTAGGCTTTGCAGCCGACTTGACCAGCAACAGCACGCCGAGGAAGGAAAGCCCAGGGGGCCGGGGTGCGGGCGAGGCTCCCCCGCGGCGGAGGGCGGCGAGCCCGCCCCGGGGCGGGGGCGGGAGGAGCCGGGGGCGCCGGCCGCGTCCCGCGGTCTGCGGGCGGGCAGAGGCGAGGAGAGGCGGGAGGCGAGAGGCGAGGCGCCGCCGACCATGGTGCCCGCGCTGCTGCCCCTCCTGCTGCTGCCGCCGCTCCTGCCCGCCGCGGCGGGCGGCCGCTGCCCGCACCGCTGCGCCTGCAGCCAGAGCGCCCTGCGCTGCCCGCCGTCGCCGCAGGGGGCGCTGCCCGCGCCCGCCCGCGCGTAAGTACCGCGTGGGGGGGGGGGGGGGCGTGGGGTGGATCCGCTCCGCGGGCCGGGGGGGCCGCGGATTACGGGCAGCGGGGCAGAGCGGTGCCTTCCCCTCGCCGCCGCGCGTTGGGGAGCGCCGGCCGTGCGCGGTGGCGGCGGGGCGGTGGTGACCGGGCATCGCTGGTCCCGCGGAGGTGGGAGGGCTGGGTGAGGGGCGCTGGGGGTGAAGTTTCACCGGGAGCTTGGGGGCTGCCCGGGAGCCGAAAGCCTGGCAGGAGCCTGGCAGGAGCCCGGCGGTTTCCTCTCGGGCGAGAGGTGCGCGTCCCCTCCGGACGTCTTCTGGGTCGCGCCGCACGCCACCAGCCGCAGTGACAGAGGGAAGTGCTACAGGTGGCCGAACTCGCTGCGTGCTCTCGCCGTGGCAGGAGGCGAAAGCTGCCTCTCCTGTTCCAAAAGCAGCGCCTTGTAGCGGCGTAGTTAACTTTAAAGAAAAAGGTTGGTATTTGGGCTTAAACCTTCTGTCAGTTCTGCGGTTTGTTTGGGGTTTCTTTCACAAATCTTGACTTCTCACAACTCCTTCTCCCAAAGCTTGGCCAATTTAAAGACCCCTATATTAGAGCGTCAAAATCCTCCTGGCACTGTTCGTTGCCTCTTTTTGAGGTCCAACTCATTGACAAGTTGGTGGCTAAACTTGATTCCTTCTCCAGTAGTAAAAGAGCTGCTGTGAGTTTTGACAGCTGTTTGGATCTCTATAGGATGATCCATTATATCTTTCTGCCTAATACTCCCCTGGGAATTAGGATTAAATTAATAACAACAAGAAATCACAGGCATTCCCTTACCCCACCCCCACATCATACTCCAAGCTCATGATCTAGTAGACCAGACCAAGTACTCGGTATACGTAGGTATTCAAGTGTTGTTGTGTTGTTTGTGGGCTCAATTACAGCGCTGATCTAAACAGTCATGGCGTCAAAATATGGGATTAGACGACCGATAGATAGCATAGTTGCTGTTTCTGGGATCCCTTGGTTATCTGTGCGTGAATTGAGCTGGGGTTTTCTTATTATGCCCCTTTTGGTAACAAAGCCTGTGTTTTCCATTTTCATCTGATTTGTTTGTAAATTTAACATGCTCTTGAAATTCCCCAGGGATGATACTGTCCCTGATCTCTTCTTTCCTTTCTCCCTAGCTCAACAACTGATAGGAGCAAGAAATACTAATTTGTGTTAATCTAGAGCCATGTGAGTCATTCCTCCAAAGTCAGGTTTTAGAAAAATCAGAAAAGTCCTGAATTTCTTTCCTCCCTATTTCCCTGTGTTACCGTAGTGTCAGAGAAAGCTGAGCCTGTGGATGCTGGAGACTCTCCATAGTTATTGCAACAAGCACGTTTCTTCCCTGGTGTTTATACCACACGCGGAGCAGGGAGTGCATTGGTTACATCAAGGATCCCTGCAGCAGCAGAAACAAATGGGGAGGTTAGTTTTTGCAGGGATTTAGCATGTGTATTAGGACAGCGCACATGACAGCACAGAGAGGTTATCAAAAGCTCTGAACTTATGTGATTTTTTTCTTCCTTTTTGTTTCACGCTTTTATTTTGCCTTTTTCCATCTATTACCCCAAGAAGAAACCGCATCCCAACCTCAGTGATTAGGTTAAGACAGGTAATGGGCTTATGGCTGCTGCCAGTCATGCTTCACTCAGATCAACAGGGCTAGATGATGGGCAAAAGTAAGAGAAGAATTTTTCCCCTCAACCCTTAATATAACATTTAATCTTTATGATTGCACACAAAGTCCAGCTATTAGGCTGGCTGTAGAAACCAACTATATGGTCAGAAAAGAGTTCAACCAATATTCTGCTCAATACTACTACAGAGAAAATATTTACACTTAAGTGTCAAAAAGGTCTTTGTCTTTCAGTCTGCATTTGCAGACATGTCCAGCTCCTTCTACTTCCAGGCCACATCCAGCCTGATTTATATTGAACCTGGAACTATACTATTAAATTTCCATTTCTTTGTATTTTTGTTTTTTTGTTGGGTTTTTTTTTTTTTTAATAGAAAGCTTACATTCATCATACAATTACAAAGCTGTACTGATGAATGTAGTCAGCAACCCTGCAGGTATACATGTATTCTTGCCCTTTTTTTTGGTTCTTACTCAACCTCTTTTACTTTCCTTTCACCTCTTTGATTCCCATACTAGTGTCTTCTTATCCGCTTAGCTATCGTCTTCCCCTCTCGTTTACTCTTTCCCCTCTCTCTTACTCATATGGCTTTTCCAGCTTTGTTGGTACTGACTCCCTCTCTTTCCATACTTTACCAGTCTTTTCAGCTGTCTTCTCCCCCTGCACAGCTCAGTGTATGAGAGACAAAGTAAGAGTAAGTTACTTTTGTCCCATCATGGCCACATCTGTACCTGTACACTAGAGGAATTGCAGTGTAGTGCTTGCAACTGCACTAGTAATTTGGGGGGAAAAAGTGCTGCTCCAGGTTGTTCCAACACAGTTCCTGGGGTGCCTGCGTCCTTTCATTGGTGCCACTGTAACACAGAAACCAGACCTCAGAAAAGTCCTTCTTGCTAGTACGGTCAGTCAAGAAAATAAACCCCAATATGTAACTCCAGCTATACCTGAGTAACTCAAGCCCTGATGCTGTAATAAGCTATGCTTCCAAATGTACTTTTGATAATTTGTTATATCCCAAGTAGATATCCTGTAGGGAAATTTCAGCCATTTTTCTTTACCCGAGTTATTCTTGCCATGTCATATTATTGCTGGAAGAGTTTTCAAAGTTATTAGACTTCCAACAGGTTGCAGAATGATGTGTTTTATACAGTCCTGAATTGACCATATTTTTTTCAGGCTCCTGTTTTTAATTTGGACATTACACAATCACTGGAGAAACTCCATTATCCAGACACCTTTCTATGCCATTTTGGCTATAGCAGCTGTGCATCTTAGTCTCAGCAGAAAAATAATCTTTAATACACTATTGTCTTTTGAAATAAAACATGATTTCCCTTCTTTTGCAGTCTTGTATGTAGTTTGGGGTTTTTTTAGCAAACTGTAAATGGACAGCCACCTAACTCCAGCTGTACAGTAATGGACATTGGATACCTAATACCTTTCTGCCCCTTCAAAAACCTCATTTCATAGTGAAGTTCACTTTGCTGTGCCCAAGTCTGTGCCTCCATATGCAGGGCTTCTGCAGTAGGTTGAGTGGCTGGTGATTAGGCACCAAATCCAAAGCTTTGTGGCAAAAACCTGAAGAGGTAGACAGTTCTACCATGTCTTCATTGGGGCCATATTTGGCTCTTTGGAATTGACGGAAGAAATCAGTTTCAGGGCCAAAGTGGCTTTCATAGGAGATAATGTATTGCCCATCATCACCTAGTGGAAAGTACTTTTTGGCTGCTTGTGTGATATAGCCAGCATCATAGTTTGTGTTTCAGGTAGATAATGCCTGATATATAGGGCTTTAAAAATCAATGTCAACACTTTACATTGCCCCCAGAAGCTGATAAAAATCCTAAGAAAATGCTGGGCATTCAGTCTTAGTTTCAATCAATATTCCCAGTCCTTCTGAGTTAAGTCCGAGAACACCACAGAATAAAATGTTTGCCACTCCCAGCAAGAGTCTGCCTTATGCATTGACCTTTGGGGCATTAAAGATATGAGTAATCCTATAAAATAGAGACACTAAAATATTACAGTCAACCCAGCTACAATAACACATTCACACCTATTGCTATTGGGCCTGTGTTCTTTTTTTGTCAGTTCAACTAATCACTTTTTGCAAAAGGCGAATTCTGTAATACAGAGATGATCTCCAGCAGTGTGAGTGGGCTTGGGCTTTGATTACTTATCAACAGGACTGCAGGTGGTCCTGAGATCTTTGGACATCTAGACCTCCCAAAAGCTTCGCTTCGAGCTTGAGTCTACGTGATAGCGCAGGAGCAAAGTTTATCTTTTAGCATTTGTTGTCAAGTTGAATCAAGTTGCCTCTGCTATATCCCAGAAGCAAAAGAAAGACAATAGTGGGTTTATGCCATTATATCCTTGGGATAGACCGCCCCCAGGAATATTTTCTGAAGAGCTGTTACTGCTTCATCTATACATTCACAGCAGGGGAAGCAGAATGTGGTTTGTGCTCGTGGTACCTACTCGCCCCGGTATTCCTAGTAAGAGGAAGATAAACAGCCCTGTGAAAAATCCACTCTAAATTTATTATTTCCAAACAAAAATGCTAGTGGAAGAGAGAACAACAGTATTTTAGCTACCAGGTAAGGAAAGAATGTGGTCAATCTAGGTGCTGTTCCTGTCTCTCCCAACGTTCATGGGTAGTCTTACACGTTTTCAGCCTTACCACCTAGAATGATGTACCTTGAAACCCAGCCTTGATGTATAGAAACGCTAAGGGCTGGTGAATGCCAAGAAGGATGGCTGGCTCCCCACTCCTTTCTGTCTGTCCTTTCTCCAAGGATGAAAAGTCCAGCAATTATCTGGAGCCGTGGTATTGTCAGCTGCTGAACAGCAGGAGTGAGTACAAGCATACAAGTTGTGATGCTTTAAATATGAAAGGAACATTACAGGTTTTCTTAGAAGTGCAAAAGCTCACCCTTTAACTAACAACACTCTTTCAAACTGGTGTTGATAACTTGTATTAAAGATGGATACATCCCTCCTTTCATGAGCTATAGAAGTCAGGCTAGTGGTGTGGGCAAGGTAGATGTATAAAAGCTTTGTAGCTTTGTGAAATGCAGTTTGTTCTTTCCTCTTTTTTTGTCAAAAGCTTCCTCAACTCTGAGAGAGCAATAACTGGTCACACCTGAGTGCTATCAGAAAGAAATCAATATTTAATATTTAAATCCTGCCAGTACCTACTTAAGTTTCATTGTATGCTATCAAAGACATCAGTCATGTTCAATAGCAGAGATTTCAACACATGAGATAAGGCCTCGCTTTATTCGGCACTTTGGAAACAATTAAGCCTGCAACAAGCAGTTCAAAACTCTATTAACCTAAATGCTTATACATATACACAGGCTGGATTGTGCTTCGCAAGCTAAGGGATCTTCAAAACGTTGTGAGTATAGAAAGATACGTTGAAATGAACGTTTCCCTTAACACAGGCAGGGTTTGAGATACAAACCACAAAGGTAAAGCGGACAAGACTGGGGATGGGAACATTCATCTTTTTGGTGAATTTAAGATGTCTTTATTGATGTGGACCTGTCTTATGTGTGCTACACCGTTATTTCAAGGATGAAGAGAGAAGCCTGATTATGAATTGCCTTTTTCCTTTGTTCTTGCTATTTTGTGAGATGCTTAATGGGACGAGGTAATGTCAATGCAGAGGAGTTCACAGTTCCAGCTATCAAGGTGGACTCAGGGGAGATGAAAAACAAAAACCAATGAAGTTGAAATACAGAATGGATTAAGTGCCGTCATGCAGTTTAACTACAGTACCTATTAAAAGTGCTGGGTCACCCCACTTAAATTTAATTGCATAGCTGAGGTGGCTAAGCTCAGAGCACTGTTGCCAAAGGTATTCTGCAGGCAAGGGGAGCAGGTCACTCCAAGCCACATATTATGGGAATTTACAACCACCACGCTGCTCACCAGCATGTCTCGGGGAGTTAGGAGGTTCTTTGGCTGAAGATTTTGGTGTAATTAAAAGCCAAGACCTGGTTTTAGGTTTTGCACTTTCAGGCACATTTCTATTTCTATGTAAACGATAATATTTTTTGCAAACAGCTTCACAAAAGGTATGTTTTCTTTTGCAAGCAGCCCCAGCTGATGGTGTAGTTGTGAGGAGTTTCCTGCTGCCAGGGTTATGGAGCAGGAGTTTCTCAGCTTCTACTTTTTACTTCTTCCTGAAGTTGTTTCCCTTTTAGCTCAGAGTATTGAGCCCTGTTACAGGATTATCTCTATCCTTCTGTCCCCTTAGGGGCAAATACATTTTTCAAGACACATGACTTAGTTTCATCTCTGGTTTAACCAAACGTCACATGCAACACAACATGCCAGCATCCATCTGCAGACAGGTATGGCCCAATCACAGTGGCATGTAAATCCTTACAACATCCCTATTAGGTAGGGAAGCATTGTTATTCCCAGTTTACTGACAGGGAGACAAGGCGCAAAAAAACCTAAATGATTTGCCCAAAGTCATACAGACTATTTGGAACATAGGTAGGAAGTGACTGCCAGGCTCCTTAGTACATCTGGATTTGTAAACCCAAGACACACTTATGTGTGACAGCCTGCCATTATATTGTGTGGGCATGGCATGTGTGTGTGTGTGTGTGCGTATATATATATATATATATATATATATACATAAACAGTTGATAAACATTTTTAATTTTCTTCATATAAATGGTTATGACAACAAAGAAAAAAACCACAGGTGTTATGCATAGCATGGAAACATTTCAGTCAAAAAACCTTGAGAAAGGGGTTTAAGGATGGGAAACTAATGTCTCTGACTAGATATTTGTAATTAAAAAGCAAAATAGAGCAATTATCTGTTTGCACAGAGATAATGTCTTGAAATATCTTAAATATTTTCCTATTGCCATTGTCAGAGAGAGCGTGGTCATGGCTAGATAAATTGGCTGGTAAAAGTACTGTTACTCAGATGTGGAATGGAGTGCTATGATGCAGATCTATCTCCCACATCATTATTAACTTCTCAGTCAGAGTAATTAAAAAATTAAAAAGGAAAATATACGTTTGCTTTTAATCATCTAACTACACTGATGCACTTTATTATTTAAAAAACCCCAAAAATCCACCACCTCAGGCCTGATTTGGATCCTTTCTACACTTGTGCACAGCCAGAGCACTGCCAGTGAATTCAGGGTGCCACACTGCGACATTATATAGATACTGCTGAGAGAAGAACATGGTCTAGAGGATGCAAAGATACTGGTTTATAGAGAAGAAGATTTACATTAAAGCCACTTCTTCTGAGGAACTGACTTTAAATAGCCTGTAGCTTCCTTCAACTGTGAATGTAGCAGACCACTTCCATCAGGCTATTAATTTATTTAATAGGTTATGATTATTATTGATTTGACAGTGATTAGTCTCGAATTTATGCTGTTGAGGAACTGACCCAATATCCTTTGAGTTCTATTTAACTGAGATCAACAGTAAATGGATCAGGCCCCAGAGGTACAGAGAACTGCAGGCGAAATACAGCGGCATTATGCTTTTTTTGTTTTTCTGCCCACCGCAATGGTACAACCTGTAAACAAGGCAACCCCATGCCTTACAGTCCTTTCCTCCCTCTCTTCTTTCAGATCGTTTACTCATCTCCCTGTAAAAGTAATCCCATCACACGCGTTTGAAGGACTTAAGGATGCCTTCATCATGTAAGTTGACATTGTTTTCCATAGGCTGTTCCTTAATTTCTTACTAGATATTCAATCGTAAACCTCCATCGCAAATAACATCTTTTTACAATAATGTGGAAATGTGTTGCTAAAACATACTATTGGTGAAAAAAAACCCACTGAGGAAGGATAAACATAGCATGTCCTATAAAAGACTCTGAAAAGGTATGATTTTCCACAGTTGTTTAACAGATCACATAATGAAATATTAATCTTGTTGGAGAGAACTGGATACAGCTTAATAACTGATGATAGGTGCTTTTGATTGGCAGAGGTAGATTTGTATGAGAAAACATTATCACCCCCATGATAGCTGTGGCATTCGGTAATCGTACATTTATGTAGTACGCAAATAAGATATTTCTTTGGCAGTTTGCACCAAGTAATAAGCTTGGCAGAGGGATCAGTAGGACTGAACCGTTCCTTGGCTCTTTTGATTTACAGGTGTTGTAATTTTGCACACTTGGGTTTGTGTTGCTTCCCCTCCCTTGGCTTTGTATCTATTTTGTATCAAGGTCTTAGACCATAATGCTCATCTGACCACTTTTGCCCTTATTTCCCAGCTGAAAGATGGCAGGGTTGTGTCTCCATTATTTATTCCTTTTTTTATTTTATCTGCATTGGGTGGTCTCTAAAGGACAAAGTTAATGACACACCGGTGCAATGCAGAACAGGGGAATGACCTCCCCCAGAACCTAAGCAGCAGCACAAATGATGCTGCTTTCTTTTCAAGGCACACTCCTTATATTTCTCTTCTATATGAAGGCATGACCTATGAAAAGCACATAGTGCATCAGATATACTTATATACATAGTAGCTGTTACATAATTTATTTTGAAGGAAACAGGCAAAGACTTGAAGGCAAAGGCATTCTTGAAGGCAAAGACTTGAAGGATGAGGGTAATGCAAATGCCTGAATAGACTCACCTGGACTAGTTTAGCTTTTAGTGCTCATTGGTTAAACAGTTTTGGCCAAATTATAAACTTACGTGTTCCTGTAGCTCTAGCAAGTAGGAAATAAGCTAAACTCTGCTGCATGTTTTCCACTGCAGCAAAGTATTACAGTACAATCCAATGGTGCTGTATTCTTGCATTCACTTGCATCTGAATGATTAATGAGAACATACCGTTTTCATGTGGGAGACCCACTTAAATCTAGAAAGTTTCTCCCAACTGTATGACTTGAGGCTGAACTTTCCCAAACTATGCATATCCTATTCTTCACAGAGAATATTTTGTTCATTGACATTTCCCCTTCCATAAAGAGAATTTAATTGATTTCTTTGTGTCCTTTTAATGTATCTCTCCAAATTAACAGCATAGAATTGATTTATTTGTCTGAAGTAAATCTATAGAACACTTCATAATTTTATCGAGATTTAGCGTTACTTTGAAAAATGCGGGGGTTTAAATTATAAATCTCTAAATCATCTGTTTGGCAACTCATCACCATCTGCAAATCGGATGATAAATTATTCTCACTGCCCTAGGTCATTCCAATATATGTAAATGGTAAGCCAGAGGCAGACAGGAGAGATCCCATGGAAGGACCATTTTTCAGACCCTAGACCTGAAAGAGCCTTCAAGTTCTGCGAGCAGGCACTGATCCCTCCCAGCCCGTGAGTCTCTGAGGATCAGGCGCCCAGCAGGCTAGTCATTCTACATCCATCTTTCATAAATGAGTAACTAGTACAATACCAAAAATAACAGTCTCACTCAATTCTGATTATGGAAAAAATCATTAATATTTCTGTAGTAAATACATACATGTTTAATATATGATTTCTAGTGTGCATGCCCCTTTGCCACTACAAATGAAAAAAAAATTCAATCTGCTCTAAGAGTTTTACATCAACATCAAAAGGAATTGTTTTCTCATAATTATAATTGAAATAAGAGAACTCTCAGGACTGTGACAGTACTGACTCTGATTTTATAGATGTGTTCCAGGTGTTTAGAAAATATTTTTCTTCTTGACAGCGTATAATCTTAGGTTTAGTTTGTGTGCCCTTCCACAATTCTGTTGAGAGAAAACACTGTTCTGAAGACCTTTCCCATATACACGCAATTACCTACCAGTCACTATGAATGACGTCTCGCACTGCTACTTCTCTCGGGTACTTAATACCTTTTTCCATGGTGGTCCATTTACTTTCAGGAGTCAATTTTGTGTAGCCCCATAAATCTTAATCAGCAGGCATTTAGCAAGCATCAAATAAATGGAATTTTTTTTCTCTCTGTTCAGAATTGGTTATTCTTCAGTACATGTGCAGAATAGGAGCATTAGTACATCAACATCCAGCAGTGCCTACAACAACAGCCATGTTGGTTGGTGTAATGATGAAAAGAGCCACTTCCTTTCAGTTTGTATGCATGTCATGAAAATGGCACTTAAATCCAAAAATTATTCATAAAGTGCACTGGATGCCTATTTGTGTATTTCTACATCTGAGGATGACATGACCATCATCCTGACTTAATAATAGTGTATGAAGCACTGTCAACATTATCTACATCCTTGCCCATGCAAATAAATTCACTAAGCAGGACCAATGATGGAGGCAAAAGGCTCACAGTTTTGGGCTCAGTCTGTTTACATTAGTTCTGGCCCTTAGTCGCTACCTTACCTACAATTTACTGAGAAAATGGAGATTGGCTGTTACGGAGATACTTATTCCAAAGGGTTGGCATTTCCTTTTGCCAAGACAGCAAAAGGCTAGTCTCTCTCAAACCCTACTGGCACGGGCTGTCAAGATGTTTGAGGTGAGTGAGGCATGGACACTGCTGCCACAAGAACTGGTAGGGGACGGTTGAACAGCTGTGTATAAAAGAAGGAAATACGAAGTGGAAAGCTGATTTCTGGTATCTTTTCTGTTGATGTATTGCTTTGTGTCTGCCTTTTTCGTTATAGTGAAATCTCTCAGAGCGACTCCCTGGAGCGAATAGAAGTGAGCGCATTTGACAGCCTTCCCACTTTGTCTGAAATGTAAGCATCAGTTAAAAAAAGGTATCCATGTTGTGATTTAGGATCATCAAGGACTTAACAGTCTGCAGAGAAGTATTCTTGGACCAAATCTTTCTCTATTAATTCGGTTGGCTTTGGATTAGATCTATGGTGAGAAACATTTCTCTGCAAAGTACCATATAAAATAGTGAGGCCTCTATAAGGTCTAGCCTTGGGGATCTAAATCATGCAAAGACATCCACACGTAGAAAGTCCCACTGCTTTCAGTGAGCTCAACGGCAGGAGCGGAGCTCTCTGTCTACTTCTGCCAGCACTGTCGAGCTTTCTAAGCAGGGAAATAATTCAAGATGACAACAGATGAGAAAAATCTTCCTTTTTGAAGATGCGGTTTTCAAAGCCCTACAGTATTTAAATACAGCTGCTTAGTATGCATAGCCCTTCTTTTGAGTACTAAAATATTACTCAAACAGAACATGTACTGATTTTAAACTTGACCTGCATAGCACCGGCATCTGAGAGAGAGAGTTAAAAGCAATGACTAGGAGAATGCTCTGAAATATTTAGTGAAATGGGAAACTATAAATCTGGTTCAATATCTCATTACTGCCTTTTTCACATAGCATGAGCAGTGAGTGGCTTAAAAATGGTGCAACTGAGTGAGAACAAATCCATCTTTTTTTTTTTTCCTTATATGTGAACTCTGTTGAAGCCAGTTACTCACATAAGCAAGAGATACAGATTTGTGCACCTCTGATTTGGTCCAACTTCCACTATAATCAATGGTGGGTTTAGGGGAGGAATAAAAGATTTGACCCCACACATTCACCTACAGTTTATGGATAGCTTGTCACTTGCCTGTCTTCCAAAACCAAAAAGCTAAGCAAGACCATTAAAGAGCTATAGGAGGCTAGCAAGAAAACCTGTTTGAACCTTGAATGCTCTACATGCCTCGCATTATAAGAGCTTGATGTCCCAAGCTGCACTCAAGATGACATTCAATGGATGATCAAGGTAGGTGGTTTCAATAGCATTCTTGAATTTGAACTCTTGTTGCAATTTCATATGCTAAAACCTTTGAATTTTGTAAGTCATGCATAGGGAGCTGGGCTACAGCTGTTGGGCTTTTATACAAACATATAGGTTTTCCAGAGAGTATAGCTGCAGAAAGTGGTCCTTGATTGAGAGGGTCTGCCCATTTTTTGAGTGACCACTAGCAAGCGGTATTTCTCACACACTTACCTCCATCTCCCAGTTTCTGCAGATCTAAGCAGGCATCTGGTGCTACTAGCCACTGCTCTAAGGAAGTCCGTGGTGCTCTAAGAGGTTAAACCATCTGAGGAAGTGCCTTTCCTGGCTAGGCAGAGCATCAGAAATATAGTGGAAACAAGGGATGATGCAAAGGGATCTGACTGCGGGGCAAGGACCAGGCACGCACACACATGCACAGCGCTCAGGCTCCTTGGTCAGCCCCATCTCCAGGAACAGCTGTTGGAGGCACAGTCACGACAGCAGCATGCTCGTGCCTCTAAGCCTCTGTGGTAAAGCAGAAGCGCACTGTTTTAGGCACACCACGAGCCCCGAATCTGTATTCCAAAGGACCAGCAGATGATGGCAAAATGCTAACTTCCACCAGTGACCAGGATATCCAAACCAGACCGTCGTAGCCAAGTGAACCGTGAGGATTCAGGAGCTGTTATCTTTTGTCAGCTACCTAACAATTACAGGCCATTTTCTTACCAAGAGTGTTTTGAAATGTACTCATGGTATATTTGTAGAAAATTTGTTCAGAGCAGGAAAGCCTTCTGCCATATTCTGCACTTGACTTTTCTGACAAGGCCAATCTCAAGCAAATTCAGGATCCTACCAAATGTATAACAATTATAATACTGAAATATTTTTTCCCTCATTACAGATTAATCCTGAACATGAAAAATCTGCTGCACATTGAGGATGGAGCATTCAGAAACCTTACAAGGCTAAAATACTTGTAAGAAAGTTCTGTTTCTTTTGTTTGCTTTTTTTTTCTTCTTCTTTAAAGGAGTAGGCAAATTACAGACAGAAGTATAAGGAAAAAATAAGTTTTTCATGCATACACTAGAAGTACGTACATAATTTACAATAGCTTTAACGTGAAGTTAACCAATAGTGAGATCTTTCAATAGGCAAGAAAATAAAGTATTCCAGGGCAGGGCAGTAATAGACAGAACAGTAGTAAAGTCTGCAAATTAGTTCTGCAAAGTGCCTATTTCTAGAATAAAGCTTTCAGATTGACAAGGCAGTATGCAAAAGGGACAACTAAAATCTCTTACTTGTGCTTAATGGGGAGAGAACGTATGCTGCTTCTCTAGGACACCGCTTGAGGATGCTACAAAATTTAATTTTTACAAGTCTTACAAACACAGTTGGAACCTAATTAAAAATTATTATATACGTCACTCTCTTTTTAATGCATTGTTAAACTCATACCTACTGAGTTAGCTTCTTGTTGCATCTGCTCTGGTAACCTTTTCTCCTGTAAATAGGAATTATGCTTTTCTCTAGGAGCATTTGTAACACTGGAATAAGACAATTTCCAGACCTGACACAGATCTTCTCCTTAGAAGCCCATTTTATTTTGTAAGTAGAGACCCAACCAAACCCAGCTGTGAGTCTTTTTCCATCTTGTTCCTGGATCACTGACAAAAATACCTTTTCCTTTTTTTTTTCCCTCCCAAAGGGAGCTCTGTGATAACTTGCGTATGACAACAATACCACAAAATGCTTTCCAGGGGATGAACAATGAGTCACTGACACTGTGAGTAAAATAATCCTTACTTCAGTTCCTTCTGCGAGGATCACACTTCTGCTTGAGGAAAGCAGGTTGACTTTAAAAGAAATCTTGAAATTAAAGCCCATACAATATATTTCTATATTGTGAGTTAAATTTTAAATGCTTAGGAAATAGAGGGGTGTTCTTCAAGCTGAAGAGCAGGGTTTTATCCAAAAGCTAACTTGACTTAGGAAAGAAAATAGGAGGAGGAATCCAAATCCTCATCTTTCATGCAATGTTGTTTTTATAAATGCTATCAACGGGACATAAACTCCAAAAGCTACGCTGGAGGCCAAAGTCTCTCTTCTTTCCTCAAGGATCCAGTTTTCTGAAACAGTGCTTTCAGGGACTGACCATGCTGATACTACTGATCTACCGCTGCTGAGCTTCAGCTGCACAGGCTCTCTCTGAAAAGGAGGAAGGAAGAGAAGTATTTGGTACGAAGAACCAATGCTTGTTCCTACCCTGATTTCTTTTGACTCAGCTTACACTGATTCCCGTAAGCCTCCACACCCAAGGCTTTCCTTTCAGCAAACTGTGGATTCATTGCTACCACCACCTGTGGGACAGGCGGGTTTGGTGCTAAGTGAGATGCCCCACCCGAGGAACGCAAAAAGCAGCAGAAAGCCAACATGAGGTGCCATCTGCCAGCACAGAAAAAAACATGTATGGATTTCACAGCACCACAAAAATTTCCACAAAGAAGCACCGAAATAGGAAAAAGCACAGACTGAGCCTCTCTGCAGTATGTGGCCGAAATTCGGGTCTCCCGAGGAAGGACCAGCTGAGCAATAGAGGGCAGCAGCAGGCCACCTACTTTGTGTTGTAGCCACGAACACCAATTTGGAGGCCGGTAAAGCCAACCTTTGCAGACCAGAGCGATTTTTTAAAAGGCAGTACACCTCCAAATGGGGAGCCTTGCCTTGAGACAAGCATGTACCAAAACCCTTGCACAAATCTCCATCAATGTTTGCACCCGCAAATGAGCCATGCACACGAGCAGGAGCTGTCATTGACTGGACTGGGTCACTCATCAGGCTAATGTGCCAGCATGACAGTAATTTCAACACGGATTTTACATATTGACCAATCCCTTCTGAAACTGTTAGGGGAACTGAGCGTAAACGTGACTGAAGATGACTACTACATGATTTTAAAGAGGAGGAATTGCTTAGATTAGGGCATCATTTCATCTTACAACCCCTTTCCTACCAACAAGTTCTGAAAATAACTTCAGCAAAATTATGATATTGTTAATGGTGCAAGAAAACGAACATACAAAAGATGGAGAAAGGTGCTTAAAATTTTTACCATAACCCTAAAATGTATTAAATGGGAAGAAGTCTTAGTCAGGAAACAGCCAACGATCATTTCTCTCCCGTCCTTTTGTGATAGGGAGCTCACCACAAAAAGAAAATAATTATCTTAGCAGCAGCTCCCTAATTGTAGAGCTACACGTTAACTCCACTCCATGCAGTTAACTGTAATTAGCTGAAGTAATGCCTGTTGTTGCAGCACTGTCTGGTGAAACACAAGTAATCTATGAAGGTGTAAAGTCAGCCTGCAGTAATACTTTGCACTACAAATAGCTAATTTCATCTTTCCAACAGTTACCGTTTCATGTGGATGAGGAAATAGATCCTACATATTGTTGCGTTTTTTAAGTAAATCACTCATTTCAGCATTGTACTGAGATAGACCCCTTCTCCTGTCAAATGTAGCCAGGTGCTCCCCCCACTTTAGCTTTTCCTGGGAGCAGGTTCCATAGCCCAGTTTCTGCTCTGCCAAAAACAAGTGCAAGAGCAACAACAGAAATTTTGTTTAATGTATAAATAGTGCTAAGTTTTGTATTAGGGCTTAATATTAAAGAAAAAAAATACTATATACGAATGATTATATTGGAATTATATTGGAAACATGAACTTCTCACAAATGGATTTCTCTCAATGAAATCAGACCCATAGGTTAGATCTCCTAATGAAGGAAGGGCTGGACTTCAGGTGCAGCAGAGCCCAGCCTTTAGGTATCTGGCCACAGGGTAGAGAATCGAGAACCCAGTGGGGTACCAAGTGTCCCTCTGCAGTGCAGGGGACAGCAAGCTTCCCACAGCAGAGATCAAGCCTGGCAGCAGTACTTTGGAGGAGCTGGTAGCTCACTGACCAGTGGATGGTGCACAACTGACCCCTGCCTTTCTGCAAAGCTGTCTCTTGGGCTGCTGGAAGATTTGTCTTTCCCACAGAGGATCTGCAATCCAGCAGCATTCTCCAGGGTTTAGAGTTGCCTTCCATCCGACACTTCTCTAGCCCTTGCAGTCTTCCGTTTACATGTGCTGACACCACAAAAAATCCAGGTCTTCTGCCTCCAGGTTGTGGTCTGTGTGCCAGGAGCTTACCTGGACTAATGTTTTCTTTCTGGATCTCAGCCCAAGGTAGGCACAGGTGAGCCCCTCAAAGGCAGGGCAAGATCTGTATGTAAGAATAGTTCTATTCAACAGCTAAACAGCCAGGTGCTTAGGGAATTTAGGCTGCAATTTTGTCTTAATTTTAGACTTAACCTAAGTCATGCAATAATTACCTTTGTTCTTTATAAGCAGACACTCTAATCATTAAAATGAATGCAGCATTAAGATTTGAAACCTATAGTACATAACGTAATATCATCTTTTCCAAATCTTTTTCCCTTACACATTTTTTTTAATCCCCAGCAAATTGTATAAAAATGGATTTGAAGATATCCACAGCTATGCCTTCAATGGAACAAAGCTGAATCAATTGTGAGTATGTTTCCCATACTCAGTACTTTCAGTAAATAATAGTTCAAATACAGCCAAAGGCTCTTCCTTCAGCTTAACTGGCTGTCTTGCATTTCCTGATACCCATTAGATAACTGTATGTTTCAGTGTCTTTGTGACTCAGTTGTTAATAATCCTGCAGCACTTACTGCTTTTCCTGAAACATAATCCCTTAGAACTCTGCAGTTTTTACAGGAAAAATCTCATAATTTTTAATAAAAATTTAATAAATTCTTAAACTTAGCAGCAATAGTGAAAAGCTTGAAACTGTAGCCCAAATGGAGGAACTACATTTTACGTCTGGAAACATCAGTACTTTTTAAGTCACTCTCATGTGCTTTGGGACAAGCCTCTTGGTTTGGACAAAACTTTTTGTATGCCGCTACTGCAGCGAAGGAAACAAGACTGGTTGCTCCTGGTTTAAGCCAGAAGAAATTGGAAGTGAACAGAATCAAGTGTAGGTGATAACGGTCTGATGGCATCAGAGGGAGGGAAAGGTCGCATGAGAAATACAAGCACTCACAGGCCAGATACTGCAACAACAGCAGCTGCCATGGGAGAAAGGATTAAAACAGACGGGGAAAAGAAACCAAAAAAGGGTTATTTTAAAATACAGATGTAAATAGAGTTAATGTTTGATTCCACAGAATCCTGAAGGGCAATAAGAACCTCAGGCGGATACACAATGATGCCTTGAGAGGGGCCACAGGGCCAGATGTTCTGTAAGTATCCACCACTGTTACCTGGGTTTATAGGTGTCCTGCGCTGTGCTATGTGGGCTGCGTCATCTCAGCAAACACAGCTTTTGAGCCGGGAGGGAGACTTGATCTCTTACCCTCTGCTTGTAAATTGGAAACAAGTCAATGAGATGCCATGATATTACAGGGCAGAAGGCTCAGTTTGCACCCTGACAAATGGACATCAGCCAGTTCTAGGTTGGCAGTGACCTCTGCCTCTTATATATTTTGGTCTTTGCTTTGTGTCTGATCCTCCTGATTCTATTCCTGTGCCTTATATTCTGACATTGCAAACTAACTTGTCTTTTGGTAGGATGAGTATGTTTTTACAATATATTATTTTAGAATTTGGTTATAATAGTGAACTAGCTGATTGCATGCTATAAGCCTGTGCTGAATAAAACACATTATTATCATTGTCATGCTTTATTAATCAAGTACTTATGGGAGGGCTGCACTGGCTGTAACTCCATGCAATAAAACACAATGGGTGGTTCTGTAAATAGCACTCTCTGCCGCACATGCCCTTTTATTCCTTTTTATTGGTGCTTTACAGTACGTGACATTACTAATATCACTTTCACAATCGTAGCCTCTTTTCCCTTATTTAATGGCCTGACTCTGAAAATCCAGTCATGTCAGTGGCCTTTCCTCACACAAACAGCCCCCCTGAAGTTCCTCTAAGCCAAACTGCTTAAGTTTGTCTTGGTAAGAATGATGGATTCTTTTATGTCTTTCAATTAATAACCATTTAATTAAAACACCTAGAACAGCCCTTCAGAGACAAGAAGAGAGCCAGGAGGGTGTCCTACCTGTTAGCTGGCTGGAGAGTCACATTTGCCCACTTTCTCTCTGTTTTTCTGGCCTAAAGAGCCGTCCCTCACTCCATGCACAGTGGCTTTCAAACAGAGAGGTCAGGGCACAGCCCCCAGAGCAGTGGGTTTTCGTTTTGCTAGGACAAAGTGAGCTCCTTGCCTCTCTGGAGTTCCTGGGCTGCAGGGATGCTCTTACCCTGCTGCTCTGTAGTTTCACAGACCATGGTTCCAAGTTGGGTATCAGGTACTGAAGTGGCTTTGCAGATTTAGACCCTTGTGAAAAACCAATTCATTGTTACCTACAGTCATGCTTTGGTGGTATTTTTATATGTATGAAAAGAGAATGCTCGCTTTATTTCACAGGGATATTTCTTCAACGGCATTGGAGTCCCTGCCTAGTTATGGGCTGGAGGCCATTCAAGTCTTAAATGCAACATCATCTTACTCGTTAAAGAGACTGCCACCGCTGGATAAATTCAGCAGTCTTCTGGAAGCTGTTCTAACATATCCCAGCCACTGCTGTGCTTTTCGAAATCTAAGGACAGAAAAGTAAGTCTGAATAGCACATTATTGTATTGCAGTACTTCAGAAGCTCCAAAATGGCAATTCTGCTTTGTTCAGCTCACAAGGTTTGATTACCCTTATTCCAGTTACAAGGAAGCTGTGGTATACAGCAAGGCCTTGCACAAAACAACAGATCTCTGCTAAAGCCAGGAAAATTATCTCCATTTATTTTAGAACAGAAACGAATCCTATCCTGTGCCCAGGATCTGGCAGCAGGAACATTATTCTGTTTGCTTAAGGCTTATATTTAAGGCTTATATTTTTCTGGGTATGTCAATTAAAAATCCCTGCTGGCATATGAAAGAGATATCTCCATGTTGCCCTTAAAAAAAAAAAAAACAACCCACAACCCCCCCCCCAAAAAAAAAAAACAACCCCACCCTGTAGCTTTTAGCTGTATAGCTTATTTAATGCAGCTGATATGATGACCTAGTAGAAAAGGCAGGCTTTCAGTTGCCCACCGAAATTGGGACCTGACACAAGCCTACAGAAAGAGGTTACAAGGTTTAGTTCCAGTCATTTCTGATAACAACAGTTATTGTTCTCCCCACAATTGGAAACTGTGGCGCAGAGAACTTTGTATCTGCTAATTTGGGGCAGTCAAGCTGAGACAGAACTAATTTTTCAGCATCTTTGTTTCAAAGAAAACCCTCAGTTGGCTTTAGGCAGCCAAAGCAACTCCAGATGAGTTTAGTTGAAGCTATAAGGATGCCTCACTTCTCATCTGTATCAAGTGAAGGCTACAAAAAAGATGTACTGAGCAGTCATTTGTGACAGGCCTGATCTGTGTGACTTGCATGCCATCGCATCAGGACTGCATTGCAAAGGCAGGAGTAGAATCCAATTCTTTAGGGTAAAATTAGGGGCGATACTACGCTTTTTCTGCCTACCTCATTTTACTAAGTGGTTCCTGCATCTGCAAGAATAGAGCAAAGTTTCCAAAGTCAAGGGTTTCCATTGCTGCTCAACTCAGATTCAGTCCTAGATCAAGCCTCTGAGTGTATTAAATGCAGGAGCAGCTCTGGGATTAAAAAAAAAAAATAATAAAATAAAATAAAAAATATTCATTCTGATGAAGATAACTGTTTCTTATATTATACTAGTTTTCAGGTGCTTGACTTTGCAATGTGATCATGCTTTATAAAAACAGGGACACTTTAGAAAGTCACTTTCTTATATTTAGTGACTGTTTTCCTAGTAATCTGGGAAAAAACAAACCTGCAAATCAGGAAACTAGACTGCCCTCCTAACTGGAGCATCAGCAGGGTTCAGAGCAGTGCTGAGGCGTTACCTGTCTGCATAGCCCTGCTGGCCACTGGAAAAACTTGTACAAGCAACAAAGGAATGAGAGGCAGATCTCTTGACGGTTTTCCTGGTCATCCACTGATGACAGCAGAAGACCATGGAGACTGAGACCTCCCAAGACTTTCTCAGGTTACACAGTGAAGAGTTTTTGTGTGATTATGTATTCTCATGGTCATGCAGCTGCAGCCTGTTTCTGTCTCTTCCTACCCCCTTCCGTTGCCCTGTACCCTACATACAGTCATCCCACCCAATTTTCACTACCCCTGTCCCATATCCCATTCTTTAGCAACTCTAGACTGCACTCACGGATCAGTGACAAGGTCTTATGTACACCTGACCAGGCAAGGAGGTTCACTTAAGTCAGCATCACGGACATTGGGGAAATAGTCCTCAGACCAAATATTGTTGAGATTTCTGGGGTACAGTTGTGGTGTGCTCATTCCCTGAGCCATGTAAGAAAAGCGGAAGGTAGCATTCAGTTCCCTACACTTTCTTCCACTGGCCTGAATATGGGGAGGGGGCGGGGCGCGGGGGAAGAAAAGCAGGTTCTAGCACATATTTAAAAAAATACAAGAAAAAACAACTTCTGTTGCCATCCATCCTATTATCTATAAGCATCACACAGGGGCTTAGATTGGTATCTTATTTCTCTCATTATACGTAAAACTTTCTATAAGCTTCCAGGTTTCTGATTCTCTTAAGAGTACACAAAAGAGCTTAGCGGTTCTGCTGGGTCTTTCTACTGTCACAGCAATAAGGTCAAGGCCATTTCCATTCACGCTGGTAGAGTACCTGGCCTATACTTTCAAAGCCTCAAAACCAGAGATTTTGCCATATATGTCATCTTTCAATTTGTACTTTTCAAATTGCTTTACTTCCAGCATGTAAGGTCACCAGATCCCAAACAGTTTTTAAAACAGAGCATCAGGCCAGCTTCTCAGTATTTGTTAACGTGCACTTCTCTAAAAGCCAGCCTAACTGCTACCATTCACAGTGGTGGAGAATCTGGCTCACTTCAATACAATATTTCATAAGGCAAAACATACCTTTTAATGCCAGCTCAAGCTATTTCACTATAAAAAGTATCTCAAACTATAAGTGAGCTGAAAGACCATCCTTATATCCCCCTAAGCTGCTGCCTGCTGTCGCAGTATTTGAAGCCTTCTCCTCCCCACTTCCAGAGGTCTACGTGAATGTTCACACTGCCATGAGGCCAACTCTCACTTACCTTACGTGAGTGTGAAGATCACTTGCAGAGAAAACCAGAATTTGGCCAAAATCCAGGGTGAAACTTAACTTTCTTTTCATCCTTCTTTCAGACAAAATTCCTTGTTTTCCATTTTTGACAACTTCTCCAAAGAGTGTGAAAGCACCATGAGGAAACCAACTAATGAAATATTGTAAGTACCTCTCTGCATACAGATGCTGGAAGTAGCAAATACAGACCTCCCCCTCCTGCTGTTAGTGTGTAATTTCTAGAACAGCGTGTCTTTTGCTGCCAATTCAGTCACACTTACAAGTTGCACAGTGGTAATTTTACTACCATTAAAACAAGATTTGTGATTTTGATGTTCAAAAGGAAAGAAAAAAAGACAACATTATTTCATGAGCTTTACTCACTCCAGCTTCTCTTACTGAATTCTTGAAAGACTTTCAAGACAGTTATTAAATATTTAAGAAAGTTAATGGCCTACATGGAGAATTTTCATGCCCTGAGATAATTGCAGTTGTTGATTCAAAGGCGGCTGCTACTGTTAACTTTTTTTTGCCTATAGAAAGGATAATTAGAAGTCTGTATGTCTGTAGTTTTCCATCGTAGAAATAAGAGTCCTTGAGTTAGAAGTGTGTCACCCCATGCAGTTGATTTTCCTCTTCTAAATGTGTCTTTCCATATCATCACAGTTCTGTTTGACAGCTTTCAGTGGGACAATGAGAAAGGCTAACATCAAAACTGTTGCGTTGGCCGTGCTGGAGGACATGGGCTCTAAACCAGTATTTAATGGAGAAGTTTAAGGATTTGCTACTATTCATCCCTCTACAGCTAAAATGGGAGACCTTGGGGGACTTCTTATCAGCCCTGATATGGGGTCAGAGCATTGTAAAGTCCAGAAAAAAACAAGGTTATGGTCACAAAATTCCAACAGCTAAATACAACTGAAATATGATTGATTCATTGGGACACTGACTCACAATAATCACAATAATCTTTCATTAATAGAGTCAAACATATTCCCTGCTCTTCTGGTTTAAACCAGGCAAGTAAAAGCAAGACATATGGCAATTTTTCTATGTAAGGAGAAAATAGTTAGGCTAACAAGATTGGGAAGTTATTTGCCCAACAGGCACAGCTGAAAAGCAGCTCAGTCCTGACCCTGCTCCAGAAATAGTTTAATGTACATGCTTCAGTAGATGTGGAAGGTTAAGCGTGTATTTAAGTTATCCCAAAACTACCAGTTTTCTGAAGAGTTATCCTCAGTAGAGATGCTTTCCAGGTCTCACACTGCAGATTGACTGGTTTTCCACCAAATGCTCATGGTCAGGATGATTGGGTCATTGTAAAATAGGTACCTGTTCTGGCAGGGAATGAGAAAATACAGTGTTTACCTTTAAAATATTTCTTCTTTGGTAAGCTTATCCCCACACTATTGATGACCTAGATATTAGAGAGGTCTATTTTGAGCACCTAAAAAATTTATAATTAGGCAGTGAGTCCAGTCTAAGCTGAATATATTCGTAGCCATCAACATTAGCTAGTGCTACTGCTCACTTTATAATACACCGAACATCAAATTCCTCAGTGACTTCAAGTCATATGTAGTCTCAGGACTTGCTTAAGGGAGGTAAGGGTGCACAGTTAATTAAAATCCTTAGGTTATTTTAGCTTGGCTTCTATAACTGTTCGATAAACCTATATGCATCAAACCTATAATCCATCAATTTGAGTGTTACTGTAGTTTGAACTGCAGTCTACTGGCAATATGAGAATGATGGCTTGCTTACAAAGCAATCAAGATAAAGTACTTACAAATAAGGAAGTTGTATAAGAAAGCATTCCCGTGGATGTGACTATGACCTCTGCTGCTCTCCAAAGCTGCCACCAAAACAAAAGGCATCCTTACAAGGCTTCATTATATGTAAACACCCTGTAGAAACACACGTAGGAAGTAAGTGTTTTAAAACAGCTGTTATCTGTTGTATTTTACAAAAGAACGTGAGCAGTATGTAACAAAGAGTTCACTTGTATTTGTGGGGGGTTGTTTTTTTTAATAGTTACAGAGATGACTCTTACAACACATCGCTGTGGTCAGTAGAAAAGAACATGTACCCATTCGCAACAGAGGAAGAAACCTCTCCTTACAGCTACTCAGCCATTTTCGATGACAGTGAAATGACTGGCTTCGACTTTGAGTATGACTTTTGTCAGCCTAAAATACTCACATGCACTCCAGAACCAGATGCATTTAATCCCTGCGAAGACATCCTGGGATACAGCTTTCTCAGAGTCCTGATCTGGTTTATAAACATCCTTGCCATTGCTGGCAATTTCATTGTACTCCTCGTTCTCATCACTAGCCACTACAAGCTCACTGTTCCTCGCTTCCTCATGTGCAACCTCTCCTTTGCTGATTTTTGCATGGGACTTTATCTGCTGCTCATTGCTTCTGTTGATGCCCAGACAAGCGGTCAGTACTACAACCACGCAATAGACTGGCAGACAGGCAGCGGCTGCAGTACTGCCGGCTTCTTCACCGTGTTTGCGAGCGAGCTCTCAGTGTACACGCTAACGGTGATCACTGTAGAAAGGTGGCATACGATCACCTACGCCATGCAGCTGGATCGAAAGCTGCGGCTGAGGCATGCCGTGCCCATCATGCTCGGTGGCTGGATGTTCTCCATTTTAATAGCAGTGCTGCCTCTCTTAGGGGTCAGCAGTTACATGAAGGTCAGCATTTGTTTACCCATGGATATTGAAACGGGTCTTTCCCAAGCCTACATACTGCTGATCTTGGTGCTAAATGTTGTCGCCTTCATAGTCATTTGCGCTTGCTACATTAAGATTTACATAGCTGTTCAGAATCCAGAGCTGGTAGCTGCCAATAAAGATACCAAGATTGCCAAGAGAATGGCAATACTGATCTTCACAGATTTTACCTGCATGGCCCCCATCTCCTTTTTTGCCATATCCGCTGCCTTTAAAGTACCTCTCATCACAGTGACAAACTCCAAGATCTTGCTGGTTTTATTTTACCCTGTCAATTCCTGTGCAAACCCATTTCTCTACGCAATTTTCACCAAAGCATTTCGAAGGGATTTCTTTCTGCTGATGAGCAAGCTGGGTTGCTGTAAGAGCCGAGCAGAGCTTTACAAGATGAACTATTTCTCTGCTTATACCTCCAACTGCAAGAACGGCAGCTCAGCCACAGCCCCCAGCAAAGCCTCACAAGCGCTGCTGCTCTTGTCGGCGTTAGAGAAGCCATATCCTGCAGTACGAGACAAGACATCTTACAACGAAAGTTAAACGAGAGTGCCAATAGATGTGGCACTTTGCAAGTGCAGTTGAAGTTATTCTAGTGACTAGGGATTATTTTATAGTATCTTGAACATTTCACAATAAATAAAAATGCCAATCGATAATTCTTATGCAACGTAACGGTTCTGAAGTTCAAAGTGATATTTTCCTTTTTCTTCTTTTGTAACAATAGGTGTTGGATGTGACTGTTAGGCAAAACTCTTCTTTGCAGGCAACAGAGGAGCCCAGGACTAGTCAAGGTGCTCTTGAAGTTAACAGGTACTGCAGTGATTGTAGTCTGGCTCCTTTTTCTCCAGATCTGCTTCCCTGGAGTATTTAAAGCCTGTCTGCTACCTTTCATGCCTTCCTTTTCCATTCCCATCAGCTGTGCTGGCATTGTTGGCTTACAAAAAAGGGGCACTAAAACTAGATGCCTCCCTTCATTTCATCAACCGAAACTTCCAATTACACAGCCACCTACACCCAGTTAACGTGTTCCAGTGGTAGATTGTAAAAATGTCACAAGGAGAAAAGTTGACCCACTGAACCTTTGTTACTAGCAATTTTGCAGTTTACATTAGATCTCAGTCTGAGCTGGTAAGTAATTTACTTAAAGAAATTAACCCATACACAGCTATGCATGATCACAAGAGATGCAATAGCTGTAAAACCCCACCTGCTACACAGAGGACTGTTTGGCATACCATACGTGCACATGCACAAATCATGGAAGCTGTAAAGGCTCCTTCTCAGCAGCAGGATAGCTGCTTCCTGCACAGGCAGATCAGTGCTGCCTTGTTTTCTCTCCAGGGACAGTCTCATGAATTATTTTCATCTGCCCACTCTCTGGCATCACCCGTGCCAGTGGCATTCGGGAGGCACTGGGGACTCTCAGCACTCACAGTCCAACTCTATTCCCAGCTGATGAAGCAGAGTTATTACTTTTTAGTGACTGTGTTTTCCCATAAAAATCTTTTTCTTTCACTGTGCATTCCCTGATGCTAAGGAGATCCAGATTTGTGGCTGCGTTCCTGATTTAAGTGAGAACTGAGCATTCCTTTGTTATTGCAGCATATTTACTCAGTCCGCAGCAAATAAGCTGTCACCCTTACACCATTCTCTTGCCATACGCCAATGCCACACCGTACTGGAGATTCAGAGCGTAAGCTCTTACCTGCATTGTATAGGCCAAACAATCTGTACTGGGTGACAAGCTGCAGACTGCATTGAATGCCAGGCAGGATCCCTGCGGGAGCCTGCTCCAGGCACATCCGAAGGAGGCTACATTCTGCACTGCCCAGTCTTCTGAAAACACGGCATTGAATTATTGGAAAGTTCACAGTCCCGTGGGCAACAACAGATGCAAAAGCCACAGACTGCAAATCAAGCCTCTTCTTAGGTGTGTTACGTTGCCTCTGATGGGAGGAACATGCGAGTGCATACATTTCATCAAACCAATATGGCAGCACGAGACCTACACATGGCAGTTCATGGTTCACAGAAGGTAAAGCAAGTGTGTTTTATTTGGGCTTGTAGTCAAAGTTTTAGCATCTTAGATCACATTCTGTAGATGATACCCATGGTATCTGAAGACAGATCCTCAGGTGGTATAATACACACATCCCCTGCATTCGGCGGAGCAGCACAGCTCTGTAAGATCTGTGCTTACTCCAGAGCAGGCACAGCCTAACAGTTCTTGATGGCCATCAAAAGTGCAGACTCTGATACATCAGAAAACGGTATTATTGCAATTGCTTTAAACATCTTACATCCTCCTTCTCAACTGACTCCTTTGCTTTCAAGTATGTGACAGCAGTGGAGTAAAAATCTGCATCCCAAAGCACACCTCTTGTTGCCAAAACACTGCACTGCAAATTAAATTTGCTTCATATTAATAAAAGTGATTCTTTGTACTAGTGATGGGTTTATCATTAGCTTATAATTGTGTTAATTAGAAATAACATCTCTGACCTTGTCTTACCTTCAGCTTACTGCCATGATTTCAATCAGTATAAAAGCTCTGTCTCTGAGCATAGCTGTACTCATAAGCAGTTCACACATGTGGGGAACGAAGCAGGATTGAGAACAGAGGAGACTCTACACTTTAGCAACCGGTAAAAATTCTGTATGATGCACCGCTTTATACAGCCAACTCCTGAGCTTAGCAGAGGAGCAAACTGGACTACTATAGGATATTTAAGTCTAATAGAAACTAAAGACACTGGTGAAAAAAACTACCTGTCCTAAGGCTTCTCTGTCAGCTATCTCAAAAATTATTTTCGATACTTGTTTCTTTGGATGGCACATGGAGGAGTCCTGCACACAATTTAGGGCATGGCAAAACAATGTCTCGAATGGGCATTAACTGATTTACTTACATTATGTTTCAACAGGACCAGAGCTTGCAAGCAGACTCTTTCTGTCCACCTGTCATAATGTTATGACATTATCAGGACACTACATGCAAGAGAAATGAGTTAGAAATAGCAACAACTAAGTACCTGCCTTACAATGCTGCTGAGGTAGCAGCAAAGAAGTATGAGAGCTCTGGGCACTTTCCTTTTTGTACCTGCTAGAAGCTGAGTGAAAGCTACCATTTAGGAAATAATTGCTGTTTTTTAAAAAAAAAAAAAACAACAAAAAAAAACACACACACCACCAAAAAAAATCCCCCCCACAAAAACCCCAAAAACCACAGACACAAAACCCCACACAAACAACAAAAGTAATTTGCATACTTCCATTTTTTTCTGCACACAAAAGTGTGCAAATAAGTAAAAGCAACAGTTCAATAAAGATTTAGATTCATGCTAAAGCTTCTCATACAAGTTGCACTTGTTATTCTATCTCATTATTTTTGGTAAACTTACCTTCTTTCTGGTGTAAGGTGTTAGACAGCCATTTACTGAAGCATCTTTGACGGCCATAACAGGTATTACATACCTCTTCCACCACATCTGCAGCAATGTGTTTGCTAAATTGTAAGTAGCAGCAATCAAAAGCATTAATACGTAAACTATTCAGATCAAAAGCACTCTGATCTGATCACTGCTGAAGTCATAGGCTACAGTAATTAGCTAACTGAGCTTACATTTTAATAAGAAACATTTTCTTCCAGTACAAGAATTCCTGACTTCAGATATATTTAGTTGTAAATGTCTTATTCAAAGCTGTAAGTCTTTGCCAGTGTTCATTCAAGAACACTGGAAACAAAATGTAGGGCAATTCTGATATGCTTAGAGGAAAATGAAAGTCACTCCTGCTGCAGGAGTCCAAACAGACAACCCATAGCTCTGGACTGGGAAAACCACAGCAAGCAGTCGCAAGGAACATCTGCAGTGTAGCTGGAGGGACCCAGAAGATCTGCAGTATTACAAATTCAGTAGCCAGTTTCTCAAATATGGGAAGCGTTGAGATAGCGAGAGCAAAACACTACTCTGATCCTTAAAGCTTCTATATTTGATAGCTCAGGAAGGCACTGGATGGAGCCCATGTTAAGGTTCCTTCATACCATAGGTGCTGGGTTAGAAAACGCAACTAAATGAAAACCCAGGGGATGCCTGATGGCATAGCTAAGACATCTTGGGCAGCCCCTTTGACGCAGCTTTGACCAGGAGTAACAGCCAGCTTCGCATACTGTCAGCAAAGCTTCAGGAGGAAAGATGGCAAACAGCCCTTTGAGATTTTAATTGCCGATAGTACACATGATTTGTGAAAAAGCAAAAGCAGGTGAAATATATCACCAATGCCCAACCTGTAAAACTTACAAGAAGTTTGGGAAGTAAGAACCAGTATTAAAAAATACTTCCAATCCCAGATGTGCAGTGTATATAATCAATATCATACTTGGACTGCACAGAGGTTGCAGCAAGCTGTCATAAAAAATAACTTGCAAAACTTCAAAGCATAATAAGGGTTTCAAGAATGGAATAAAGAGGCAGATGAGGCTAACAGTAGAAGGTATGTATTAAGTGTGAATTGGTAAAGCTTAGAAGAGATGGAGGGGTGTGAAATCTAATACTTTTATCCCACACATTTCTGCACCCGTTCACAGAGGAACAAGGTCCGAAAAGGGACAGGGAGAGGAGATGGACAGTTACAAAGAGATGGGCAGTTACAAGGATGCTCAGAGCTCTGACTCCTCACCTTCATGCAGAGGCAGTCTTTAACACCACAAGCAGAAAGATTCAGCAAAGAGGAAAAAGCTGCCCATGTTAAAACTAGCTAAAAATTAGGTACTCTTCAGCCACTTCATTTTATAGTGACTAGAAAAAACAAGTCCCATTCTTAGAAGCAACAGAGGCTGCATGGTGCTTAGTGAATGGTGCATATCCAGTCATATCCCAGGGATTCCTGTCCTGCACCACCTCTGCTTGCAGTCTTTGCTGAAGCATCGCTATGCTGCCCAAGTTGAAGATGGTCCCACAGTTCATAATTTACACATTTATGGAGCGTGAACACCTGGGAGCCTGTGAGAGGGTACTGAAATCTAAAAGCATCTATCATGTGCCAAGAGCTGCATTTTCTGTCCATTTATGGGTCTGAAGTGTAGCACCAGTGCAGCTGCAAGTCAGCTGAATGGGGAAAAAGAAATTGTACACTGTAAAATTTTAACTGTCTCCAAATACACAATTCTTCACATCCCAGCAGCAGTATCTACAAAAGACAAAAGAAATTAATTGGGTCAGGCCTTCTAGTTCAGTGTCCTGTCTTTGATAGTGGACACCAGCAGGCATGGCAAAAAAAAAAAAGCATGCAAGAAACTGAATCTTTTTAAAAACCTTCTCCTGAGAGAAGCATCTCTATTGTTTATGCCATCAGCACAAGGGTTTGTACCATTATGAACAAGGGTTGGCTCCCCACCCCATTTCTTCTATATATTCCTTCTCTCCAACTCTCCCCTTTCTTTTTCTTCTCTTCTAAAGGCCTCTGCATCCTCCCAGGGAGCAGAGATAACCAAAATGTTTTGTGATGCCTTCTTTTAGCAGATGTAAAAGCATCAGCCACAAGGAACAGGTGGCATACGCTTGCATGTAGCACTGCCCTTCTAGCAGGATTATCCTGTTCTGAGTTGGCCTAGCTGAGGCTTTACCATTTAGTTTCCAGGATTGCCCTTCAAGGAACAGGAGCTAGCCAAGGGAAAGCTGCAGCTCTCAAGGTCTAGGGCCCAGGCCTATAGGCACAGAACTTCTTTCTGACCTCTACTTCTAGAGACACAAACAAAAAGCTAACATTGAGGACTGCTGGGAACGCAGTTCTCACAGCAGGGTGAGCTACTGTCACATACATGGCTTGTACACATTTCTCTAAGCAAAGTTTATATTTAGGGAACACAGAAACAACTCTGCTAGAAACGTACATGAGATGACATTTTATTACGATGCACAATTTGTATCATTCACAGCTTACTGGTCTGTACTCCTAGAATGTAGTGGATATGTACAGAAGCAAAACTTAAAGACTTTGCCTTGACAGTGAAAATAAATCACATTTTAATGTTAAATCACACTGTTCATTGCATCTCAGTAGAAATAGAGGGTATAGAATAAACAATAATAATTCTCATACATTGAGAGCTCAAGTGTGTTTCACCCATTTCTTGACTTACATCTAAAGTGTCTGCCTTTAAGTTGAAGTCAAAAACCCACAAAGCAACAAGAAAAAAAGCAAGGGAAGGAAGGAAAGAGCAGAAAGAAATACACAACTGAAACAGCCACAGGTTTCAGACTTGCACAGATGTTGCTCTTTTTTTTTTCCTTTTTAAACTCGGCAGCCTTTGAAAAGAAACACATAGCATCACCAACAACTGTGTAGTTTTGTATTTCAAGTCATACTTTAGCTCTTATTTTAAAAAGTGGAAGGAAAACCAACGGAACTGAAATTTACTTAAATCTAGTCACTTAGTATTCCATTACTTTCTTGAATTATTAACAGATTCAACATTTCAGTCTTTATGCATGCCAATGATGTTTCTTGGGTAGAAAAGCCATGAAATAACCAGAAAAGAACAGCAAAGACAGCTGAGTAGCTAACAACACAGGGTTTTAGTTTGCATGTATTATCAACACTGATTTTGCATATTTATATCACAGCTTTGTTGTTTTGTTGATTTGTGGGGTTTTCTTATGGCAAAACAATAGAAAGTCTAGTTTCACAGCAGGTTCGTAAGGGAATAAAGCCACAGTCTTAAAGAAAGTACATACTTCAGTGAGGTTTCACCACTCTGCATCTCCAATGGCTTTTGCAAAAACATGGTCTTTACCCTTAAAGGACATCACTCCATCTTTTAAGTAGAACTTCCATTTGTTCTTACTTCGATGAATCTGATGGGAATAAAAAAAATATCAATGCCTACCCCAAACATATTAGACCATCCATTAAAAAAAAAAAAAAAAAAAGGTTTTTTATTTTTTTAAGCATAACTTGATTTACAAACCTTTTCTTTTAAAATCCTGACAGCCCAAAACATGTGAAATACTGCCACTGAACACACCACAAATATTCAATAGAGGCAGTAGATTTCAGTTGTTCATAATGAACTCCCTGCCCTCTCAAGGGAACAGCCTCCTGAATCCTAGCACACACCCACACCCCACCAAAAAAACTAAAAGCAAAGGTAGCTGTGTGACAGCTCAACATCAGCAGGAAAACAAGACAATAATGAAGCAGTTTCATGAGTGTATCAGTCCAAAAATACGCTGCACCTTGCAAACAACTATGGCTTAACCGAAAAGCAGTGGTTTCCTGCTCCCATACACACTGCAAAGCAATATTGCCTGCACAGAGACATTCAGAAAAGGCTAAAAGCAGGAAAACTTTGCTTACAAGCAAATACTGCCATACAAACCAATACGAAAGAATTTGCATATTCTGTTTCTTTTTAAAAGGCCTGCAAAATGATCTATACTGCAGAAAGTTTTTGTTTAATACTAGAAGAAGGAATTTTAAACATCTCTAGAAGATTCCTTGGATTTTAAGCATCAGTCTATTCAAGTCCAGAAAGAAAAAGGAGGGGAAAAAAACAAAAGAAACGGGACAATAATTTTGCTGACAACATTCTTTTATAGGTAAGAAGGTAATTTAACAGGTAACTTTCCATCTACTTTCTACTAGGCCTACACCCGACCTTAAATTTCCTACAAGACATGTCCAATGCTGACCTTCCTAAGAGTTTTTAAAACTTTTCAACCAATTTTTCAGGTTATTACAGACAAAACTTGCTGTAGATAACAATATCCACTAAACTGAGTTACAGAGCTTCAAAACTTCGTGTATCTTTTCAATACAATACAGACAGCGTGGCTTAATTTCAGATGCATTTTCTACACACATGGCTATAAATACAACTTCCAAAATAACTAGTTTCAGAAACAATCTGTTACACTTTACTGAAGACAATTTTCTTAGCAGCTCACTGTTTCCTAAAACACAGACACTGTCAAGGCAGGCCTATTTGAACACAAACAAAAAAATTATCATTAGACACTTCTGAAAGAATAAAAGCCAAGGTACATTCCTAAGCAAACTAAAGACATTAGTTTTCCACATTTATTTCAAAATAAAATATGCACTTTGTTTCGTCAACTTTTAAACTACTGACATAAGTGTCCAAAACCATAGAAGTGTTAGAAGTACTTAATTTGATCTTTGAGAGTTCATTTTAATGTTTAAAATTCAACATCATTTTGAAGGAGGACAAAGTGGCCCTTAACAACTGTTTTGTTTTTCAGGCATAACAGAATTCTGGGATGAAAATCTCTCATGAAGCACTTCAAAGACAAAAAAAATGTAAAAGAAAGCGCACACACTCCTCTTTCTGTTACCCATTTCGAAAGTCTTAATTCATGGCTGAAAATGCATACATACATCCATGGAGCTGTTGATGTTACTTAAAAGTTAAGGAAACACACAAGCTTTTGCAGCTTCACAAATCTTAATTTTGCGATTCAGTCCCCTTTCCTTTCCCTTTAATGGGCCATTATGAACCTGTTCTTTACCCTCATTTCAGCAGGTAAGCCATCAGACTATTGTCAGCTAAATAAGTAATTTAAACAATTATTACAGCATTAGATTTTCTTTAAAAGGCACTGACAGTAGACCAGACAGAGATTTGCTGAAGATACTATTTAGAATGATTGAGGAACAAAGATAAAACTATATACTGTACCTTGTCATACTGACAAACTATCACATTGTCGGTGTCAAACAAGTCTGGAATGTCCTGTTCACTGACATCATCACCAGAATTTAAGGGGTCCTAGAGATGATAATTGTATTTTACACATTCTTTCAGAACAACATTGAATATACATGACATTAAACACACCTAGAACAATAAAGGTTACCATTGCAGAAATCGAGACCTAGAGGCTATGAAGACCATGTTGCACAGAGCTCATTTATAAGCACTTTTACATGCTTATGTTCTCAAAAACAAAACCACCCTAAACAAAAACAGAGGTCAAAAAGCAAGACTTCTGACTGACAAAGCTGACCCAGTAACTGGAATACTAAATCAACTGTTATTTATTTGAAGACCAGATGCTACCAGTTGATTATCATGTGAATCTCTAGGATACAAAGTTGCACATCTTTAAGAAAAGCCTTCTAAGAAACATACATACTTGTATCCCACTGTTCCCTTCTCTGTATAATCCCCTGAGGTCCTTCAGAAGGAAGAGAAACCTAGATTTGTACCCCAATCTTACGTAATAAAAAGCAGAACTCCATTCCACTGAGGCCAGGGTTTTACCATGGAGCTTTAATTCTGGTAATCAACCATTTTAATTCATCCAATAAACAAATGACTTCTCAACATCTCTCATTTGTCCATGCTTCTCCCAATGAGCTCTTAAGTCATTTCTGAGCAGTACCTCCCATCTCAAGAGGCAGGTAACTTAACTATGCATTCTCTGCATTAAGCTTAGTGGGAATTGTTCTGCATTCAATAGTTCAACAGTCAAGACAGACCCCTATTTCAATGTACTTCACAACACTTAAAGAAAATTACCTCCTCAACTGTATCTATTTGGGGCTCTTCATTATCACCACCACTGCTGCTAGCCTCCGTGTTTGAAATACTGTCACAGTCTTCATCCTTGTCTTCCTCATCCTCCAGAACTTTTAGATCCTCTGATTCAATAATGCCAATGAATTCATTCTCTTCCCTATCTTTTATATGTGGTATTTCTTCCTTGGGAGAAACGTCACCAGTACCATCTAGCTGAATTATGCCTTCAATGTCACTGCAGATATCCTTCTCTGATCGTAAATTGGATTCCATCTGCTCAGTAAGTTCCATCTGACAGGAATAAGAGAGACCAGTCACAGCTTGTGAATTAACACCACATAGCTTTCATTGTTCAGTACAAAGCCTGAGATTTTTGTTTAATAAAGCAACAAGACTGGGGCACTAAAATGAGAGTTTCAAGTCCTGGTCTGCTTCTAAACCCTAAGTACATTTGCAAATCTTATTCTTACACCTAATCTTAAATAGAATCCATGCCAACTATTTCTCTGCAATATAGAAAGACATTTTCTTAGACTCTTCTTTAAACACTGTTGTACTCAAACAACTTTAAGAAAAAGACAGTTGAGCAGGTCTTTAAAATTTCTGTTGCAAATAAAACTCCAAAAATGAAACAGACAAAAAAAAAAAAAGAAAAAAGGAAACAAGCTACTCCCCTACCCCAAAAAATAGCATTTTTCATTTTTGAAATAAAAGTCAAGATTAATTCATCCCTCTCCCTCAACTCAAAATGCTTTATTTAAATAAGATATAAAAAGCTGAGAGACAGTAAATATCTCAGTACTCTGACTTGCTGTTCATAAAATGCTAGAATTCCTAAAAAGAGCATTCACAGGAGCATGAGGGCTTTAAGCTTTCAGCCATGTTTGGCTTATCATTAAATCTTTCCTGTAGCACTTAATTCACATCCACATACACTTTCTAGTTCAAGAAAACAACACTTTGTTTTGACCTTCCATTCTCACCATGGACACTCTTCATCATCCTGCCATCAAAGTTCAGATGAGCAACATAACGTGCTTTCTATTTACAGTCATTTCTCATTATTTCATTACATGTGCATGTAATAAGTTTGCCTCAATCACATATAAGCGCTACAACTCAAAGTCAGCAAGCCAGCCTGAACTTAAAACATCTGCAAACAATTTCTGGAAAAAATATTAGGTGAGATCAGGAAAGTGGCCTGTTAATTAAAATCATTCAAGTTTTCCACACAGCTCTAGCTGAATTCTAGTTTGTTCAGATTTTTTCCCAAAGAAATACGTTTCCTTCCAGCAGATTTTCACTTATAAAAATCTGACTTTTCCTACTCAATATGCATTCTCAATGCAAGTTAAATGCTCTTCACACATTACAAGTCAAAACTAATCTCAGCTGACACTGCAAAAGCAATTTGCCCACAACTGGCCAGTACCCATATGCAGATTCAGTGTCAAAATGGAAGTTCTCAAAGGGTCATTCATGTCTGCTCAGTCGCAAAAAGAGGAAAACTATTATCCCCAAAAACAGTCAAGAAGTCTAAGAATACACTATATCTATCCATTACAATTTTAGCAATTTTTAGATTGACATTCTTTTCAATCCCAGTATTTCAGCCATATTTGTGACAAATTCTTAATGTAAAAATAAGCGATCAGCTACTGCTATTCAAAAGAAGCTCAAGAATGAACTTTAAAATTATAATAATTTTTATTAGTATAATTTAGAGGTGCTACTTGTCATTTACAGATGAGTTTGCTCACATCTCATATGATACTTCAAACGACCCAGAAGTATTTTCACCAGCTGTGAAATAAAAGGTCTTACCTTGTCAGAGGAAGCAACGCTGTCTTGATCTTTCAGAACAGTGTTATCATCCAAACCTTTGTCCATGATAATCAGCTCAATGATATCATCAGGCACCTGCTGTTGCTCCAACTCCTGAGGCTCAATGTCTAACTGCCCCTCCATATCCAGCAGTACACTGCTCGAGTTGTTTGCCAAGGATTCAGGAGGAGAAAACCGTTCAGAGGATTCTGGAGTAAGCACAGCTGTGTGAAGATCGCCATGCTGGGATTTTTCTGTTGAGTCTGCACACTGATTCAACACTGCATTAGTTGCAAGTTGCTGCTGACTCACAGAAGGCTGCTGGACCAATGTAGTATCGGCAGAGTTCTCCAGATGGCTTTTTTCCATAACATTTGGTTGAAATTCCATGGTCTGTTGGACAGCAGTCTCCTGGGGCTGCAATGTTTCAGCAGCTGCCTGCGCAGAAGATGCATTCACCTGTGCAACACTGGAAACATTGGCTTGCAGAATTGAAGGTTCCCCAAGGGGCTGAAATATCTGCTGAACAGGATGATGTAGAATACTTGGATCTCCTGAGGCCTGTGTAACCAGAACGGGCACATTTACCTTATAAAGGTGCCCTACAAAGAGAAGAGTTAAAAACTTCTTCAGCAGGTTAAACTACAGGTTCATCCAGGCCACTGTCTTGTTACCACTAATACAAATGCTCCGGCAAACTATGCAAAGCAGGATGTTTACAAAACAGTACTTTCCCCAAGCACAATTTCAGCCTTTGAAAATTAAGTGTTCAGAGGCTTCTTCAGTTGAGTCAGACCATGTTTAATAACCCTTTTTGGTTTTGGCCTCCACAATACCCTGTGGCAGTAAGTTCAATCATTACATACTGAAATTTTTTTTTTTTTTAAAAAAAAAGGACAATCCTGTTTTTAATTTGTTTCCATGTCATTTCAGAAACTAAGGAACACAAGATGAAACAGTAAGCTATTCTATATCTACAGGGACAGTTCACTCCTTTAAGAACCTTTAGGAATCTCCTCTGAAAAAACCTCCAGTTTAAAAAAAATAAATCCTAGTTTATCTATCCTCTCATTGTATGAGAACAACTCCAAATACTGAATCCTTAAAGTTATTATCATCAATGTTAGACTCAAGATGCCAGAGCTAAGTTCCCAACTTCATTTAATTATTCTTTTCCCCACACACATGCTTACACACACAGAGTCACTGATACCAGCCTACAGCTCTCAAAACCTTAGGAATTATATCTGAAATAGATATCTAGGATATTAGTTCTCATCAAAGAACAGCTTTTTGAGGAAAGAGTCAATCTATGACTGAAATAAGACTTCCACTCATCACACTCTAAGCAGTACAAGCACATTTTTGTACAAGTGTTTTATCAGCAGGAGTGTGAGCAAAAAGGTTAATGGATGGTTGGATTTTATTTGAATAAAAAAAAAATCAGTTTGATTCTAAAGCACCAAAATGTCTTTACCTTTTTAAAACATGGAAGATTGTCCCTCATATAGGAGGAGGAGATACCTATGTATGGACTAACAAGGGAACACATTTGTGAATAGTTGTAAAACAAAAAAGGCATCACCTGCCAGCCAATGTTAACTGAACTTACAAGTGTACACAACTGACACACTAACTAATCAATGTAATTACTTCCACCATGCAGCAATTACAAACACAAACTGCAAACGAAGAAGACAACTGGCTCTACCCACCTATACTTTAGCTTCATGTTTGTTTTATCTACTGTACTCAGCACCATCTTTCAGTACTCACATACAGTCAACACACTGAAACATTTTACATCTCCTCTTCAGTCTTACCAGATGCTGTCTGTAGTGTCACTCCAGCTGGTACATGTATAGGATAAGCAATACCCGAAGGGAGAGTGAGAGTCGCACCCACTTGTGAAGCGCCCTAGATACACAAGAGCTTTATTAAGAAATAGTGCATACTTTATTTCCTAGGGCCTTAAATGTCCCATGTAACATATCCAGATGAAAGATGAATGAGGGCCTTTTTGTGATCATCTTTACTGAAGAGTTGCTTCAGACTTTTGAGATTTAGACAGATAAGGAGTATTCTGTATTGACAGGATAATGACTTGCCTTGAGTGCTTCGTATTTTCCAGTTATCACATTCCTTTTTTGTTAACAGAACACTTTCCTGTACCCCCTCCATGTACACAGCATCCAGAAAGGTATTTTTCCCACTCAGAGCCACTTTAACCTAAGATTATGCATTACTCCACACAACAGAGACTACTTGCCTAGGCCTATGAAATCACTTCACATTCTCTTTTTCTCCTGGAAAGCAAAGAGTTGACTATACAGCTCCCTTTCAAACTAGTTGTTCTGGGGAAATCCAAATTTTAAATCAGGAAACTTGCACATTACACACACATCTTCCCAATATTATATATATTTCAGCTTGGCAAGCTAGTTAGCCAGAGGCTCAGGAGGCACACACTGAGTTCATCAAGCTCTGGCAATTAATAGCCTCTCCCCAAACAAATTTTGCCATGCTGAGTTCAGAACCTGTCAACTCTAAAAACACTCATTTTCTTCTGGATGATTTCTATGCCTCACAGATAATGCTGCTGCCAGCTTCAGTAGTGCTAGCATTTCCCAACCATGCATTATTTTAATACCCTGTAATAAAAAAAAAATGGATCTGATGGATCTGTAAACGTGCATTTCCACTACTCTTCCATTCTATGGGCTAAATGCAGCCATTTCTTCCAACACACTTCTGGCTGCACTGCTTGCAAAACCAACTGGTAGATCCCCATCCTTTTTCACTGCTCAAACAGAAGCAGCAGAGTTACAGCTCTCCCTCTGCTGCAGACTCTTAATTTTCACACGGGTTTCATAAAAAAAAAAAAAAAAGGGGGTGGGGGGCTAGAAGTAACATCACTGAGTTTCTTCAGCTGTTGTTTCTCTCAGCAGGACTCCTGCTCCCTTGCCTACTACACCATATCAGACAAATTAAACTGTCACAAGAAATGTTACTTTTTCAGTCTCTAAATGCATAGAAAATATTTAATACTTGCCTCCCCTTAAGCCTATTAACAACACACAAACTTAATCATTTAGGATATTTAAAATTGAGATGAAGTGTCACTACAGCAACATACCAGGTCTGCTGCCGCCGTGAAATGCTGAAAACCCCTGCCAGCTGGGATGACTAAAGATGCTATACAAAAAAAAAAAAAAAAGTTTAATAAACGTGGATTTCTCAAGCACAGTTGATCTTTCAGTAATTTACAGCAAACACTGCTGAAACTAAAGCATTAGACCAACAAACAAGTGAGCACATCTAGATAAGGTTCTTCATTATACTTCCCTTCGTTGCTTCAAGCTTATGCTGTACTCAGGGGGGAAAGGTTATATTCTAAATTTATAAAACTTAGATTTTTCTAAAAGCTGGTCTTGGAGATTGTTTGTTTTAAGCATTTCTATTAAAATATTTTATCTGTTTTAAGTTGCACTGTAAAAATTAAGCATGCCATTTCTATTTATTACATCAACTAGAATAACAGATGTGCAATGCTACCATTTTAACATGACCAAGAATATACAGATAAAACGTATTGCCTTGTCAACACAAGGAACATGTGCAAGTATTTTTCTGTACCAGAGCATATCCAGTGGTGCTAATAGTAGGAACAGTAGGGTGGGATTTTCAAAAGTACTCCATATTAACTTCAGTGGGAGAAGATAAATCAAAGGAAAAACTTTCCCAGGCGACAGGCAGCAAGCAATTTAGCTAGCCCCAACTACTTTGAAAATCTCTAGCCATAGGACAATTCAAATCCCATTAACAAAAAAAAAGTTCACTGGCTTCAACACATTGTTCCAAAACTTAGGAGTAATAAGGTCCAGCTCATTAAATATAAAACCTCCAATAGAAATAAACCCAAAAGCATATTCCCTTTAACCACATGGAATAAATAAAACATATCTCCAAAACCAGTCCACTCAACTGTGAAGGTTGTAAAAAAAAACAGATGAAGAGTGCCTGCCCAACCCTGAAGTGCACTATGACACAGATTTTCATTAAATCATCTCCTATGTTTTTTGTCCTTTATGGGAAAAGCTCCTAAAGGCCTCTCGCACTGGGAGAAGCCTCAGCTGAGCACTACACATTACCATGACATTACCACAGTGGTCAGCTGGACTTGATTGAGAAGGATACCTCCTGATGTCAGAGGCTGTGTGAAAGTCAAGTACTCTGCAACATGAACACTGCTTTTAGGAAAACTAACTGAAAGACAAACTAAAACACTCCCCAAAATATCCCACTCTTCTGTTGGAGCAAAGGATTACATTTTAACAAGTGCAGAACCAGATTAAACTCCAACATGACAGCAGAGCTGCATGGCACAAACATGCCATATAACCTCTGCACACATCATGCCTCATATTAAAAGAGGAAGCGAAAGCTTAACGCTACTGGTAAATTTGCAATTGAAGGGCTACATTTCTGGACTGCAGACAAGAAGGCTAAAATTCTCTTTGCGTTTTGCTACTGGAAATAAGCAGCGGATCAAGAGCTTGTAGACATAATTGCATTAGCTTATCAAAGTTTAATTCATCCTTTATTAGTCAAATCCCACTTTCAAATAATTACTGTTCCACATCATGACAGAGATACACATAAGCATCACAAAACCAAGATTATTGCAGCACCTGCAAGTCTTCCAAAAAGGCTCTTGAATCACTGAGCTATTCTTAAATTGTATATGTTGTGTTCCACAACATCTGACCTGCTGAAGCCTGCAGAACGCGGTGAAAATTGTGCGGCAACTGTAGGGTAAACTGTGGAGAATGGTGGCTGTGTCTGAAGAAGCCTTCTGTTGCTTTAGACTGCATCACCTTGGTTTCCCAAAGCTGCAGAAAGATTATAACGAAGGTCAACAGATATCAGCTTTAAAAACAAACCACATCTAAAATGATAATTAGGTATTCCTAGTTTTTCCCAAGAGTAAATTGACAGATTCTATCCAATAAACATGGTAACAATCATTACTGAACTTTGAATTCTAGCAGCCCAACACATCACTCACAGGATGGCAAAAGGCAAAAGTTTGCATGTTTTGGAGGGCAAAGAAACAGGCAGGTACATCACTTCAAAAGAAAAAAAAAAAAAGCACACACAACTTCTATTAATGCAGGGGAGCCCAACAAACCTGCTTCAAGTCTTTCAGAACCTGTTCCTCTAAACCCTCCTCTGCAAAGAGTTCCCGCACACCTTCAATCACATCTTCGATAATCGACATGTAGAGTCTAGCCTACATAAAAAAAAAAATTCCAAAAATATTTTCAAGTTAAGATGAACATTCAGTCATTTGAAATGATAAAACAGTCTAATCTCATTGCATAAACTACTGTTACAAACTGAACAGCCTGAACAGATTAGTTAACTAACTGAATACTCTGTCAAGTGCAAAGGTCTGCAAGTCCACGCATTCCTTTAAATCTAACATCCCTGGGAACACACATCCCCAGAAAAATACTGGATTCAAGATTCAAATTATTGGTTTCTGTGGGCTACAGAAATGCTTAAGAAAACTCTAGAAACATTACAGAAAACAATTGCTGTGCTGTATTTTCAAACCAGCATGTCTAAAATGTCAGTTTAAAATTGACATTTACCACTTAATATCATTCTAGTGTCATTGCCCCTAACTTAAAGGCCAACCAACAATACAAGCAACTAAAAATGAGATGTGATGACTATCAGAAGCATAATACAAGTAATCTGCAAGAAATAATACTTGGGTTTTTTCCCTTCGTGGTAGTAGTCTGAAGCTGTATAGTGGTTTAGCTATGAAAATTTTAATACTACAGTTATCAGTACATATTATTCATCTTGTATTACAAGAAGACCCCAAACAACATTTTATTCCTTCTTCTGCCCATATCAGGGATTAAATCCCCATCCTCCAGTCAGAGCTGGACAACAGGAACACATTATCATCAAGATTCATCCACTCAGATGCAAATGTAAGATAAGCTTTTAGCAATTTCAATCTTACTAATCTTTACTACCATTACCACCAGAATAGCCTACACAAGGTGAAAGATAAAGCTGAGATTTTTAGAAAACCTTAGAAGTTAAGATTTTGGGATATTTACATTTTTCTAATTTAACACCAAATTAATATTTTAGCTCTCTAAAGTTGTTCTAAACTGCAGAAAAGAAACAATTTAGGTTTTTAAAAAAAAGCCCTAAAAAGTTATTGGGAAGTAACAAGTTACACTTTTTGCAAAAAGCTATCAGCACAAGATAGCATTACTCAAAAATAACCGTACTCATGCATTATTTCTTATGGGAAATTGGAGATCTCCAAGAATTTCCCCAGCGCATTTCAGGATAGTAGGGAGACAAGGAGAAAAAAAAAAAAAAAAACAAAAAAAACCCCACACATATTCTTGTACCACTACACTAAAATATGTTAACTAGCCCGTACGTCAAATGCTTTGCTTTCACTGTTAATCCAGAAGAGAAACTGAATTTAAATCTTTCAACAGGGCTATTCCTCTCCCCAGGACTGCCAAGCTACAATAAGTACAAATATTTATTATGCTATATAAAAACTGTAGACAGGAACTGTAAAATTCAAACACTACATGCTTCCAAATTAGAGAAGAGCAGTTACAGTGCAGACATCACTGTCGTCCAGTTTTATCCCTTTACACACAGGCACTCCTTTGCCAGAACCTGTCCATGCATACCGGCAACTGCCAGCGCCAGGAACCAAGAAACCCCGCTTTTCTTTGTACACAGTGGGCTGGCAGATGAACTTATCGACACCCCATTCCAGCAAAGCCAAAAGCAAGTCTTAAAGCGAAGCCTCCAGGGATTCCCTGGGATTACTGTCCTCCTAAGGGTCACCTGAAGTCCCACGTAAGGAGGGGGAGCAGCAGACGAAACCCGGAGGGGAGGAAAAGCCGCCACCTTTCTCCCTGGCGGCACTAAGCTGGCACAGCGTTCCTCCGCACCCTCGGGCTACCCAGTGCCTCACACCCGTCCCTGAGACGAGGCTTTTGCCCACAAAACGCTGTTTTAACACACAAACACCACCCCCCGCCACCCCCCCCCAAAAAAAAAAAAAAAAAAAAAAAAAAAAAAGGCTTTCGAAGTCGGCCCTGGGCTTCCCGCGCCAGGGAAATGCCGGCGCCTCCGGGGGCGGCGACACCACCTCCCGTCGGGCCCGGGGAGGCGATTTCCCAAGCCCTCGCCCGGCCCCGGCCCTATCCCCTCGCTCCGTCGCGGAGGGGCAGCCAGACCCCGCCGAGCCGTTTGCGGTCCCCAAGCCCGGCTACGCGCCGCGGGGTCAGGACCTGACCCGGCCTCGCCGCTTCCCTCACCACAGGGTTAGCGTAAGCCATGGCAGCCTCCGCCATCATCCCGCCCTCCCGCCTTAAGGCGCCGTTGCCATGGGGACGCGGCCTGCCCGGCGCCGGCCCCGCCCGGGCCCTGCCGGGCTTTCCTCTGGCGGGCTGCCCGTTTTTCTCCCTAGCCCCGAACACCCCTCGCAGTACCACACGCCGGGGCGTAACCGAGCGCTGAGTACCAAACCCGGGGCTCTTCTTACAGCTCCTGACCCCAAAAAGAGGGGTCCGCCGCCGCACAAAGCGCATGGCCGCCGAGGGACCCGGTGTGCAGCTCGGGCCCTGAGCTCAGGCCTGGAGCTTCGGCTGGTGAGCACAGGGGAAAGGAGGCTTTGTCTGGAGGACGCCGTCGTGTGAAAATATACCTCGGAAACTGGCTACAAAAGCATGTTATTTTGCTCTAATAAACTCTGAAGTCATTATTGCCTCATAAACAGGGAGATAGCTGAAGCTACCAGTTAAGCAGCAGCAATCTGGTACAACTACTCAAATTACTGCTTACGTTTGCACCAATCTGTTCATATGTTAATACAGAGATTTACCAATTTAGCAGTTACTCATCTGGAAAAATGTTCATTAATCTCATATATGTAAGAGAATATATTCTTTGGTCTTTATACGCTTTCTGTCTATACATGGATCAGTGTTGCCCTGGTGGTTCTAAGAACCTAGAAACATCATCTTCTCTTTTTCCTTTCTTTTTCCACCTTTAGTGGTTATGTAGTTACAGTGCTATTTGTCTTGTGAAGAGGAGGTTCACCCGTTAAGCTTTAATTTTTAAGGCTGACTTACACATCCTGAAAAATGAAAAGATTTTAATGAAAATACTGACAGACCCTTAATTATATAGCTAGACTAACACCTACAACAACAAAAAACCGCGACATCCATAATAATATTGTAAGTTGCATTTTCATGAGTGAGACAAATGCAATTTGCTATTGAAGTAATTTTGCTCTGCAACAAAAAAATTTTAATGACACTGTCTGGGTCTTGAATTAGACAGCAGTTGCATATTCAGCTGTTCTGTATGCCCTGCATCGTCACAAGGAAAAGGTGAGCCATGTTGCTTTGCTTATAGAATAATTCAAATAATAAACCACTTTTTTAAAAGCATAGTGCTCATTTGAAATTGTTGGGGGTAGTGCATGCCAAAAGCATCATTATTCTTTTTCTGTCTGTTTAGTCCTGCCGTGTTAGCAGTGATAGCAGGAAGAAGTTGCAGCCTTTAGGATCAAACTGGGCCCTGAAGTTTGCAGATGGTGATCCTGCAGCTGGCTGCGACTTACTCATCAGACAGATAAACCTGACACAGAGCACACCTGTGCAGCAGTTTTAGAAAGGTGGAAGTGCATAAAGTAGGTATATAAATGAGTTCCCTGCTTTCTACCACCCTTTGTTTATCTAGGGGTTACAAAGGGACTTGGAATTGGAAAAATTCGTGTGCCTAACTTCAGAAAGAAAGAGAGGTTGGGGAGCTTGATACCAAAGGACTTCTCAGCTGTCTCAGATAGCAGTCAGGTTACTTCGGCTAAGTCCACATGAAAATTTGCAGACCAAAGCAAACGAGCTTCACCTGGGATTCAGGTTGACAGCGTGTCTCTGTATTTGCATATACCTAGCACGTCCCACCAGCACAAGGCGCTGTTGTATTGCCAGGGAATACCAAAGCTCCTGTCACCCAGGGCAACGTGTCAGCTCCCTTCCTGCAAGGGACAGCAGACTAAGCCTACTTGATAGTGCACAGCTGTCTCTGGGGAGAAGGTAAAAACTGGGAATGGGAATACGACTTTCCAAGCTGCATAGGAAGGTTGCAGAGGGCACTTCCTGCTAACCACTAGAGCCTACACTTTCGTCTGAGGACGAGCAACACACTTTATATAATTTCTTTTACAGATTCCTAGAAAAGATGTCTTTTCATCCAAGCACTATGAGCTGTGTCATCTGAAGAACATGAGAAAGCCTGGCACACACTGAAAAAAATTCCATCTTTGAGCAAGAAAAAAAAAATCAAAATACCTGTGAACAGCATTACTCATACTGGCTAGCTTTAATATTGGTCATTTTAACCTAGTATGTGTCCTGCAGTACAAAGCACAACCCTGTAGTGATTTTCATGCTTATGGATTTTGTTAACATTCAACCCCATTTTTAAGAGAAGAAACTGAGGAACAGACACACCAAATAACTTGCCTGAGCTCACGAATGGCAGTAGGGAGCAGCATCCAGGTTTCATCAGACTTGGATCACCTTCCATTCCAGCTCTTTCCGTTGTGGTCTCTTTAACAGCTCACAAGAGTTTTAGAAGTCAGGCTATCGAGAAGTTTAGCATGCTGTTCAAATCCTCCTGAGTTTTCAGGGGTTTTGTCAGCATTTGGGGTAGTGCTGCTTAAGGGCAGCTCAAACGTTTGTTTACTGGACAGGTTTTAATTTGTAATTATTTATACTCCTCTTGGTACATGATGTCTAGAGAAGATTTATTTTTGGATGATGAACCTTTATTAATCATGAAAAAAATTCCGTTTTCAAATGCTTACTCTGTAGAAACAGAGCCCTCAGCAAACTCGGATGCTTGGTAATGAATGCCCTCTTCTGTTCAAATGTAGCATTGCTGCTGTAGGGGGACAGCTTCTCAGCCTCAGAACTGCAGAATTCTTCCTCAAGGCTTATTTTACAAATACCATCTTGCCCTTCTTTCCAAGTAAAAGTAATCGTTCTTAGGAGGAACCGGTTGCAGAATCCAGGCAGTCCTCATGGAGATGCCTTGACGTGGGCAGAACTGTAATTTCATTTTAAAGATATTCTCTAACGTGCTCCCTTTGTTTTCAGCTGTTGACTAATATACACAGCACTCTAGTCTCATAACTTATTTTATTAACAGCGTGAATTTGTTATAAGCCTCATCATTTCCATTGGAGTTTGAGACAAATAACACTGGGACCTGTGATTTGTTCTTCTTTCATTTGTCATGTGTGACTCCTGTTCTTCAAGGGCCTCTCCTTTTCTACCTGATTTAAACCACTTTATCAGAGAAACAGTAGGAAGAGCTTTCCCTTAATTCAACCTAATGACAAATTTTCAGGGCACTGGGTGGCATAAGAGCAGCTCTGACCTATACAAACTGCTATATAAAAATGGCAGTCCTGATGGATTGAATATACTGAGTGGTACTGTATATCTCAGCCCCTTGATAAGCCCAGAGACTTGTGTAGTAGGAGTAAGCCTAATTAAGGATGAAATAAGCCTTGCCTCTCCTAAATACTCACCCTGATACATATGCCTTATGTGGAGAGACAGCCTCAAAGGGAGACAGCAGCCACCAGCCACTTCACTGTCCTTATTCTTGTCCCTGCTTTCTACAACACTCCTGCTGGTGCTAAGCTCAGTGCTCATCCCCTGTTCCCTCACCGCCTTTGCTGTCTGCCTTGTTTCCCTGGGTATGAAGTACAGAACTTTTTCCCCAGAGACATCCCAACCTCCGGCCCTGTGTCCCCAAGAAAAGCCCCAGTCCAGCTCCCTCCTCTTTTGTCTACTGTCTTTGCCTTCATCGCTCTCTAAGTCCCTTCCCTGCTATCTTGTTTTACACCCCTTCATCAATGGTTGAAATCCCGCTCCCTCCTTGCATGTCTGTAATTGCCACTTACCTGCTCATGGGCTCCCCGGCTCCAGCAGAGAGGGACTAGCTACAGGGGCGTGCAGAACAACACAGGGGCAGGGTGCAGCGGGAGAGTAAATGCCAGTAACATCATTTCTCCTTATTTGAAGTAGCTGCTGGAAGTCCATAGTCAAGCAGAAGATCACAGAAGTCCAGCAGTTTTAGTGTGAAGCTAAATAAGAGCAAAGCAGCATGTTTTGGTCAATGCCAATTTGCTCTAACTTTGCATTTGGTAATTTGGAGAGGAATAAAGCTGAGCAACCACAGTAGCCCCTTTCACCAGCAGTGGGTTTTGCAGCACAAACCATACCACTAAAATCATCCAGCAAGTGACTTTGAGAGACAGGTTGAAGCACAACTTAGCAATCAGGTTCTCCTTTTTACTGCCTAGTTGATACCAGTTTAACTCTGCTAAAAGAATAACTTAGATATATGGAGACTAACCTGCACTGCCATATTGGGTTTTGGAAGCATTTATGTGAGGACCCCAGTATTTGCTCAAGGTCATCCTCCTGAGCTTCCCTTTCTAAGCAAACATGGTTGGGCACCCACTCTCGTAATATTTGACTGTACACATTTTCACCATTCTTTTTTTTTCCCCCTCAACTCTACTTTTGTGTAGATCTACCTGAAGCAGACCTTCTGCATACCCCTTTTGACATTTTAACCATGCAATTAGCAGCAAAGATATTCAGTAATGGCTTTCCATGAAGGGGGCTCTGAAAAACAGCCTTTCACCTTTTCTCACCAAGCAGTGGATGGTTCCCTCCGTTTCAGATGAACTGTCACCTAAATCCTGGTGTCTGTACTTACATTTAGACAGTAGAATCTACTCAACGTTACAGATGACTTGACATATGAAGGTCCTTCTCTAGGGAGCAGTCCAACAAATTTACAGCGGTAGCTTACCGCTGGGTATCACCAAGCTAATGCCCAAGTTCTTGCTTTAAATCCTCCACTGCTGGGTTTTAGTTATTTTCATTGCATCTCCTATAGCATGACTGTGTCATTGGTCCCTTGCATGAGCAAGAACCTCCTGACCAGGAAGACAAGTTGCCGTTACCAACAGCTGTACAGATGTGATGTGGAGATGCTCAAGACAGATTGAGCAAGTTCTTCTGCCTGGCACGTAATGGCAGCAGGTACTTTATGAAAGCGGGGCCAGCTGCACAGCATGGTGCTGCCCTGAGCTGTGGCACGCCACAAGCAGGCACTAGCCTGGCTTGTTTGGGTAGGGCACCTCTCATTGTGCCCCATCACTCTTAGAGCCACCTTGCTGTGTCTCCGGTGGCTCTGTCCATGTCCCCCCTTCTTCAGCTGCTCATGACGACTCCTACTCCATGCCCCAGGAGAGCATTCAGTTCATTTTCCCTCCCACAGCTACTCGCAACTTTGTTCTCAATACCTTCCCTTGAAGGCACTTCTCTGCATGGGTTCCTCACCACTTTCCTATTTCAGTCCCTTTTATAGGTAAACTTTTCACCTTGCCTTAGAGAGGCAGCAGTTCTCCTTAGCCCTTGCAAACAAGCTCTGTCTGCTGCCCTTCTGCCAACTCGCTGCTCACTCCCTGCCTCCTCCCTCTTACCTCCACTGCCGGTCACTCATCCCAGGTATCTTTGGCCCCCAGCACATCCCCACTTCTGATTTTTTGCCCTCGGATTTTTGTTGTTGCATATGGAAATGGAAGTGAAAGTTATTCTATATTATACTGAAAAGGCCATCACACTGCAATGTAATCCTAGACTATACCTACCCACAATCGGAAATAACTAATCACGCTGGGCTTTGTGGGATGGCAAAGCAGAATTTGAGCCAATGTTTTTTCTTTTTTTTTTCTATTAGTAAGGCTTCAACAGGGAGCATGAACATCACTTACAACATGTTATGACTGATATTGTAAAAAATTACAGGTGTTTTTTACTAAGGAAAGAACAGGGCTGTAAAATAGCACATACTAGGCATTAGCACATACTAGGAAACTGTCCCAAAAATAAATTATTTCACATTTTTACTTGTATTCTAGCAATTTACCATCTCACTTTTTCATGTACTTGAATCATATTGTTCACTGATACTTTTAAACATTGCAAACTGTTTAAAAACCTCTGGAAGGGGACTATACTTCTGCTAGACACATGCTTTCCATTTGCAGGTGCTCACTGAAGCATAGAACACCAATGAAGTGAAAATGGATGTTAACTGTATTTCCCAGAACAGCTGACTGGTTTGCTACAGAGACAGCAGCATAGGACAAGTGGCATGGTTATTTTATACTTTAAGCCCATTCTTTGAATGCTGCCCCACAAACCTCTGCCTTATTCCCATATTTGCCCACAGAGGTTTCATTATTTCCCTCATAACAGCTCATTTCATGAACAGACTCTGAAATTTGTGGAAGTCTTAAACAGCTGTCGCTGGATTATATTCAGATATCCCAGAGAGATCAGAGGAAGTACTCAACAGGAAAAAACACAGTATTTTTTTTGCTTGCTATTGTTACACAAATGAGCAGGAAAAGGGCCTGCCATAAATGATCATTAATGGAATATGGTGCATTGTTCAGCTTTCTGCAACTAGCTTTATCTAAGATGAGGAGTAATGTCCCCCACTCACACACACAGTAGAACTTCTCTTTCTAAAAACTACAATACCTGATAATAGGAGATCAACTAGTTAATTATAGTAAATGTAAAACAAGCTTGATAAATTTCTAGTGAGGGGACAAGAGACTGCTAGTTTGAAATACAACTTTATTTTTTTAATCAATAAGCAATCTACAAAATGTTATTACAAGATTATCAGCATGATCTGTTTATACTTATACTGACAAAAGACCCAAATAAAATTATATTTTCCATTAAGAGTAATAGCACTGCTTTGGAGTTATCAAAATTATAGCTAAGAACTACTAACTGCAGCAGTTAGTTACTGGGTTTAGGGATCAAAAGGACAAATAAATGTAAAATAGAGATGTGGACACCAATATTGCCGCTAAGAAGTCCGTCAAGTAAAATAAATGCAACTAAACATGTGAAAACATGTTTTCAGATGTAAAATACTTTTGGACAATTAATACAGAATCTGAAGGAATAAAAAGCAAGGAGCATAAGGATGACAGCAGCTTGGCATCGTGTTCAATGGAGTGCACCATCATCCTCATTTCTCCAGAGCTGCTACAGAGGGGGCAGCCAGGCTATCGTTCCCAATCACTGCAAAGCTTCAGCTTTGACACCCAATAACACCTCTTTTCCACTCTTTTGTGCTCTTTTCTGGTTGGAATAAGCAAGCATTGCAGGTTGCATACTTATTACCATCAAGAATCTTCTACAGTGGCTTTTTTCTGCCCATTACCACTATGCCTTTCTTCTTCTCTTTTTGCCTCTCCTTTATTCTTAGAGGCTTTGATGCAGATCCCATTTTGTCAGTTAAAAGACTTCCATTGACTTCAATGGGTGTTTGAATCCAAAATTACATCAAGTACCATTTACCTACAGTAATACAATTGGTATGAGAAAGATGAATGCAAAGATAAAGTTTGTTGGTTTCAGCAAACAGGACACTTTGTAAATAAGGCGAACACACTTTAAAAATAGCTGTTCTCGTTGATTTCTGTTTAAAATACAAAATATCCCAAACCCTGCTGCTCCTTTGTGAAGGAAACACAGATAATATCTAAATACAGCCCTCTATGTTAGCGAATGTTAGCGAAGATTATCAGCATGTTAGTGAATTGTCAGCATCTTAAGTGACCCAAGCAGTTGGAAGCATTTCAGTGACTGCAGGCGCTAGCTGTGGGAAGCAGAGATCAGATATGTGTGAAACCTGGTTCCTCGCACGATGCCAATGTACCTCACGGGTTATTTAAAGCCCCAATCCTTCTGCTAGCTGGACACTGAGCATCACAACAGCTTATAGCAACTGTTCCTCCTCTCTATTCCTCTCCCAAAATTACAGTTAGACTACTTATAGCCCAGATTTCTAAAGAAACAAAGCCAGTATATTTACTCACTGTTACCTGCTGTAGCATTCACAGAAAACATTAGCAAATGAGTCTTAAATATTGAGAATATTTGTTCAGTAGGCTATACTCAAGGACATCAGACAAAGCAGAAGAAAGGGGAAGCCAGGGTGTTTCTGCTTTGGCATGTTGCAATAGAATAGGAAGTTAGAATTTGATGGGAAGAAAAAAAAAACAAGTCAGACAACCCAAACTTTCCTTCATTAAACTGCAGCCTATTTTTAAGTATTCTGACAGTAAGGCATACAAACATCAGTTTGAGATTGAACAGGGCAACTACTCAGCCGTAGGCTGAACTAATTGTCAGGTTTAAAATGAAAGCCATGCACTAAACAGAGTAACGTTCTTTCAGTATAGCAATATTTCTATGGAATTCATTCTCTGTGATCCTGATCCAATTCCGATTAAAGTTAATGGCGGGTCTTGCAGGCCTCAGATGGAAATCCAATAGGCTGCAACATAGATAAAGGTGTAGCTTGACCTTATTATGTTAACAAGTTCAATAAGGCTGAATGATTATTGGCACCATACCAGATATAATCCAGACTCACTAGCAGGAAAGATGACTTGTAATGTGGGTGTTCATCACTTAGGCCATTCAAAACAATAGCTTGTATCTTGAGGGGTCAATGCCACATGGGCTTCTTAAACACATCCCGGGAGACAGCAGACACCTGCCAGAAGCAAAGCAGCTGTTGCTTCTGCAGGACCTGTAACACCACCAGGAGATGAGTGCTGTGAATGGGGATCCTAAGGTGAAAGAGTCCTAGAACACCCTGTCCCTCCTTCCTAAGAACAGAAAAATAGGGGCCAGCTGGGCAAGACAGGCTTTGGACAATAACCACTGCTAACAGATCCACTGAATTAGCGGTATTAATGCTAATCAAACCAAGTCAGCCTCAGACAAAGTTTAGTGCAGGTATCTGCAACACATATTTTGCTTCCTCTACCTTACCGAGCAAAGAAGTTAATAGACATTGGCACTCTAGTATAACTATGGACTTCAGCAAACTGCAGAGCTCTGCTGTGATGCTAAGTATAAATACTGCCCTAGCACACACTGTGTCCCTTAGTTCAGCTGAGAAGTATATAAACCAAAATTAGATATGAGTAAAACAAACCAAACATGACTTGAAGGTGCTAATGGCTTCTCAAGTCAAAACATGAATGGAGGATGCAACAGCTGAGGCATATTTGGATCACTACCACACTCAAATGCTTGCTTAGATTTATAATAATATAATCTGCTAATAAAAAGGGATATATAGAGAAGCCAAAAGACCATAATAGTCTATTTGGGGCTTTGGCAATGCAATACCCATAAAAAACCTGCCCTCAGGACTTACTATAGAATATATTACCCATTTCATTCTCAGCTTCTAAATGGGGGGGAAAGTTTATTGTGATGAATTAGGTTCATATTATGGCCTTCTGCTTCCTCAGACTGGTAATTTTCTTAGTGCATATCACACATATTTCTACTTTCAGGGAATAACATTTATCTGTATTTTTACACAGTGTTCACATAAACAGTTACAAGCTGTGACAAAATATAAAGTGAGGCTTAGTGCATTACTATACTTTTGTTCTCCACTAATTTCAGTTTGAAGGATAATTTTAGTAAAACTACAGGGGAAAAAAAAAAAAGTATCAGGACCATTTTTTTAATTTATCAGGTTTTTTCAGTCCTGGAATTACAGCCTGCAGAAATTGACAAAGGGGATAACGGCTGAGGGGAAGCATCAAAACCTTTCCCTAAATGCCGATAGTTTGCTGAAAACACAGTTAACACATTGATACGGGATTAGTAACTCAAGTTGCCTGCTGAAGCGTCACAGCTTCACTTCCCTTGTGATAGTCCATTCCTCCATTGTTTCCCCACAGAAAATGCCTTTAGAGCCAGTAGCATGAAAACATCTCCCTTCCCATGCATGGAAAAACTGTCTTGAAAGTTACTCAAAGCAACAGCTCCTGCAGTTTCCAAACCAACATCTGGAACTTGCATTCTAAAGGAGACCCAGAGCAAATGGCAGCAACCAGCCATTTCTTCACTTCGTGGGGAAAACCCTCCTCTGGTGTAAATTCTCAAAGCTTCATCAAATGAAATGGGCCTGTGGACTGATTTACACTTGCTGAGAATCCGCCCCTTGTCTCACTTGCTGCAGGAGTGAAAAAGATTTGTCTAATGCTGGCACAGAAATTTCAGTCACATTTGCCATATGTTTTTTTGCCCTGGAGATTACTTTGAGCAAACTTATAAAGTGCTGGGGAAGAATCACTTGCAGCCACAGAAAAATGAAGAATATTATTGCGGAGGAACTTTTCCGATTTTAACAAGGAAATCACCCAGTTTCCAACTCATTAATTGAGGCTCTTGTCAAGAGTAATACTATAACTTGTTCTGTTCACATATATTGAGGGGAGCAGAAACATGGGGGATTTCAGTTTTCAAACACCACTAAAAAATGTAATTGGTCCTGCTGGACCTTACACAGATGCTGGTCTGCACATAAGCACTCTGGCTGGTTTTATTGCTGAATATCATATGTCCAAGTGACATGAACTCTTTGAGTCGTACCATTAGGTTTCAGTATGGAGTATGAGATCATTCCCAAGTCATAGATACACAACAGGAAAATAATATATTACAATCAGTCAATTAAGTGCTCACATCCTGCAACTCTTTACAAGAAGACCTTACTCATACCAGTATTCCCATGACAGGAAGTTTACTTGAACGCAGGCCAGTCAAACGAGTGCTGATTTGCAGACTCAAACCCAAAAGAACTAAAAAAAAAAAAAAGAAAAATTCAATGACCATGTTCATCCTAAACTAGGTCACTGCGTTTCTTCTAACAATAGAATTTCCTATGTAAATTGATTCCTACTAATATCCTATGACGGTGCCTCCTGTCCTCTTTTACTGCATTAGGCAATTGCCAGCCTTATCTGGATCTTCTCCATCAAGTCTAATCCACTTCTTTTCAATTTCAACCTGCAGTTAAACAAAAAAACCCAAGTAGAATTAGCAAATAGTGGGGCACATAAAGTGTGAACTGCAGCAACGGCACAAATAAAAGCTTTGACACAGAATCAAAACATTTCCAGACCCAACAGATTTCAAAACCAGTACTCCCAAAAATAGCTCAGCTGAGGAAAAACAACACTGCATTTGCAGTTCTGTTTTTCAGCGTCATCTTTGATCAGACAAGGAATTATTTTTTAATGATTCTTTTGCTCAGTCATTATCATAAGTACATGCAAGATATGTTTAGAATACAAAGCACACTCACTTTGCAAATAGTATATGGGGGAGTGGGGAGGAAGAAGAGGAGGAAAACAGTGAAAACATAGCCCTGAAAATACCTGGCAATTGTAAAAAGCTTTCTGAACCACATGTTTCTGGGGCTGCATATCACTCTCTATGCCAAATGACTTGACTTCTGTTCCTGAGGCACAGGTGTCATGAACGATGAACTGGACAGTAGCAAATGGATACCAGTCAGATGGTATTTCCTGGTCTGATCCAAGTTCCAGTTTGTAAGACAGGCTGTGTGGATGATCTGAACCTTGGAAAAGAAAAAGAACAAACACAAAACAAACACACCATCAGTTAATTATCTTTTCTTTGTTTACAGTGCAAGGTTAATCTGCTAGCAAGAGAGCACAGCTCTATCTTTTATTAATGCAGAGCTGTTGTTATGATACAAGATTATTCTATCTATAATCTTTTGCTACTTGGGCATAAGGTGGCCCCTTACTCATTTTTTGTCTGCTTCAGCACACTTTTCACAATTGTTGCAGTTTTACAAATTAATTTACACAAGATTTACCAGATCCTTCCAGCTTCTGATTGAGAGAAGAGTATTACAAACTTAGGGACTGGTTGCTAAATTCAACTAATAGGGAAGAACGTCAGTTTTCCCTTAAAAATACGTTTCTTACTCTCGTAGAAAAATAAAAACTGGAAGGCCCCAGCTTAGCCAAGGCCGAGATGCTGCCCTGTGTCCAACAACCACCCTTTCCAGACCTCTCTGCTGTAGGAAATTTACTGGAGTGTTTATTTCAAGTACTACAGCTATCTTGTGCAACATTATTTATTACAGTATGTCTATGGCAGGAAGATAAAGGTGCAGCTCAGAGTGCTGCTCAAACAAGATATATCCCAGTTGCCAGGATGAGGGCTACCTGGACTCCCTTTCCATCTTGGGTTGTTATGGGAAAAGAACATACCCCATTTCTTCCAAAGAAAAGTATTACTGAAGTAACTGTCATGTTATAAAGCAGAGTCATGAAGGACTGCCCATGTAGTGCAGCATATTCTAAACTACTTTTATCGAGACTTAGATCCTAGAGATCTCTTGCTTTAGCATTTCTTATATGTGGCAATGGTAAGGGAAAGCATTTCTCCTCCTGGCACACAGGAACATCAGGGTGAAAAGCCTACTTTCCAAAGAAACTGAGGTCAGCAGGCTCAATATGTGCATGAAAGCATACAATATTATATTATATTCTAACATAACATAACAAAAAGAATCCTTTATATCACAGCTGCCTCTCCAAATTCTTCAGGGCAAAAAGTAGTAATTCTGTGTTTCTCCTCTCCAGGACTTTAAGCATCAGCATACACAACTAACTACTATTTGGCTGCAGGCAGGAAAAAAAAGCAGACAGGACTGGCTGTATTTTGTCAAAGGCAAGCCTGGTAGCGTATATTTGGTTTTGACACATTGCACTGAATGGCATCTCAAAGTTTAGGCAAAAATGTCCTATTCTTTATGCACTGGCTTTCTCTGGTGGCAGGAATCCATTTCATATCAGAATGAAGGAAATACTGAAGATGGAATTAACATACACTGAGCTTTATCTATCCTGTGGGAAAAATTGCTGTAACACTCCACATCCACAGGCTGATGGGCATTTCATAAAGCAAAAATAAATAAAAAACCCCCCATCTCTGTTGCTCCTGGGAGCTTTGAGCTGAGTGCATCCTCTGGTCTGTGCTGCAGGTTTTCCCTGCAACCTGCCTCACAGCCTGTCCAAGCCAGTTCTGATTTTAGAAGATAATTTCTGTTTGAGCAGTTTGATGGGCAGAGGTCTGTCACTTGTTTCTGCCTTCATCAGAACAAAGTCTAATTCAACAAACCATCTTCCAGATTTCATTACAAGTCCAGAATAAAGTCAACTGGTCCCCAAAAACCAAGGCTTAAAGAGCATGAAATTCATGCTTGTCTTAATCATACTCACTAAAATATTTAACATTTTGTTTTCCTTTTGACTAATTATATAATTAGTAGAACTAATAATTCCCTCCCTCTTCCTAGCTATTACACTCAACAACACAGTTAAAACTTGGCTGCCTGGAAGAAAAGGTGAGGGAAGGGGAGAAAGGAACAGAAGTGTCCTTTGGATTATCAGCCCCTAAACTTCAGATGAGGAGGTCTCCAACTCTTTTTCTCCCCCCTTCTTTCTTCCATGTTTAATAACAACAACAATAATCAGTAGCTTAAAAAGCAACTGCAAATGTTCCTCTCTCTGTTCAGTTGACCCCAAAGGCATGCACAGAGAAATAGCATTTACAGCCACCACATTGGACAAGGGGCACGTCACTGGCTGATTTACAAGCATCCCCCGAAGGCTTGCTGCCAACAGTACATCACATTCGATCCTTGCCCTAAATGCTGCCTCTTTACGTAATTACTTGTAATGTTCAGACAAAACCTGAAATGGATTTCAGAAAATAACGCTATATACACACCAGCTAGAATCCTGCACCATGGAAGAATATCAAACACTGACCATGATGTCTCCCAGGCGTCTTTAAAGAAACATGTGTCACAATGGAGAGCCAACAACTGCTCCCCACATGGGACTAGCTGATTCCTTCTACCAAAGCATGGCTCTAATACATACTCGTACGGAACTGGTTACAGAAATTGTAGGAAGAGGCAATACAACTTGCACTCATAAATGCAAGGGCAGATCCATAAAAGGGACAGCTAGGGATCACTGCAACAAAAAACTTGTAGGTCCTGAGTTTTGCGAATGAAGGCCCCCTAAATATGGCCAGTACAACAGCACCTTTGAGGTGAGTGGGGAGAAGCAGGTGCCTAGCAATGGCCATCACCAAAGCCAGCACAGAGGGAGGGAAAGGAAACCGAGCAGGACAGGCTGGAGAGATCGGACAGAAAAACTTCACCCCTCCTTGCAGACTTTGCAACCCACCTGCCACACCAGTCAAGGCACAATGCTTTACAACCCACACACGCTTAAAAAAATGACAACCACCACCCAAACCATGGCCCATGACCAAGAGCAGCAGCACTGTCACCTCCACTTAGTTCACTTGCGCATGCATTGGGCTCAGAGCCACTCACGCAGCTATACAGCAAGGCTGGTATGGGGGTGGAGTAGGAGGTACTGACTGCAATTTGTATTAAATCTGTGCTCCTAGCATGTGCGAGACATTACTCAGATCTCTGAGCACACTACAGGACAGGGTCCTTCAAGGCACTAAAGCACAAAGATACCCACTTTGCAAGCCCATAAATGAGCGTAATGCCAGGGGCACACAGCATGTGGTTAAAGTTTCAGGACAATAATACACAGAGTCAGGTAAAACTATAACATTAGGGACTTTATTACTGAAATAGAGGAGGGAACAAAGTCAGAAACAAGTGTTACAGCCACCTGCCAACCCCTTGAGAAGGAAGTTAGAGGAGGACTAAACAAGCATGGGGAAGAGATGGCACTTCATCACTCATGTACAGACGACAGGCAGATCAGTATACCTCTGTGATGTGGGCCTAGTCCACGATTGCTATTAGTCATCTCTTGCTGTGTCCAAGCCCATTTCTCCTGCACTAACAATCTCTTGGTCCACAGTCCCTCTTCCAGACTGCCCAGACATAGTGGAACGAGTCCCTGTTGAGGTGGTCCTCTCCATCCTTGAATCTGCCATCATCCCACCAACAGCTGCAGTGACAGCCGCACCAGTGGCAAAGGAGGCCATAAGAAGTACCTCATTCCGGAGCCAGACTGTCAGAGGTTATCCTATCTATGACACCTCAACCCACCTGAGCTGTGCTCTTGGCTCCCAGGACTCCTGTGGTGGTGCCAGGATGAAGTCTGGCAACATACTTAGTTGACTTGGTCTTTGTGCTGTTTGCTGGGTTGGGATGCGCAGGTTGCACAACGTCAGCCACAAGTGAAGTGTCCTGGAGAAAACAGCAGGGATTGCAACACTAAGATGGCACGTCAAGCTTTTGCCAGGAAAGCAGCGTGCTCTGCCTCCGGGGCTATGGTTGACCAAGTATCTGAGGAGAAAGGGTTTTGTTGAAGAGCAGTAGCATCTTATTTGGATTCCATTTGTGGCAGAAGGAAAACAGTGTAGATCTAAGGGCTTTTGGAGATGAAATTCAGCATTTTGCTGTTGTGGGAGGGAGACCTATAGAGAAACAAGTAGCAATGAGAATTGCCTGGAAAATTATTTTGTCTTCTGAGAAAGCGAATCCAGAAATAACCACTGCTTGGAATTTTTCTGGGCAGGTATCTGATGGTGAATATTGGATGATAGATGTCCACTTCAGCCCAGCCATAAATGGGATGTTCCTTTTGGTCTGCTGCTAAAGGCTGCTCTGTTAGACATGGCACAGTTGTGATTCAGTACCATATAGCCCTTAAAAAAATCTCTGGGCTTACATTCCAGCTAAGCCACATCCATGAGATGGTCTTGATGTTAGGATCCGATGAGTTCTGGGGTCCTTCCTTTCCCCTAGGTGGTCACCTGCAAAGGCAGAGATGATAGTTTTGGGATGTGGCTAAGGCTACTGCCCTATGTCCTCTGGAGCAGCCTCCACTGGACCTTTTTGCCTACTTGCCAAAACACAGGGTTTTGCCCAGCCCATCCATCTCCTCTAACAACATCATGTCAGGAGGTACTCACCACTTCACTTGCAAAGAAGTTCTTCTGCCCACCACTGGGCTGCACTAGGAGCATGGAGGAACTTCTTCCCATTGGCTGTCAGACAACAAAGGAACGGACCAACACTTTGGCAGACTGTGAGCATTGCCTTAGTTTTCACCTAAAACTGGCCAGTCCTTGTCATGTCTGCTCCATGAAACTATTGCTTCCCAGGTTTTGTATTACACTGGAGCTAGAAGAAGAGAGAGACTGCATGTACAAGATCCTTTCGCAAAAGAAACTGTAATGCTGAAAAAGCAAGGTGTTGGCCCGAAACAGAGAAAAGGTAGCGGTGTGGAAAAACAAGTGGGCTGGAGCAGGCACAGTGTTAAGTCTGTACACCAAGCTAAGATGACACCAGCAATCCAAAATGTGACCCATCAGACATCATGGAGACATGACCACCTGGACTGATGAAATCAATCACTCATAAAAGGCAACCAGATAATTTCAGGAGATAACTGAGCTTTTACTAGCTTAGGAGACAGTAACCCTGCGGTTTAGGTGTCTAGGCAACTTGTTAAGACTTAGGTGAATTGAGAGACCTAAGTCCTCATCTGAAAATCTGGCTCTTATTTCTAAAAATGTTCCAAATTCTTGCTCGCTTCCTCTGAACAAGAAAGCCAAACCAACCAAACAAACAAAAGATAGTAAAACTATGAAACTAGGTTCAAATTGTCATGTAGCATTCATATAGGACTTCACAAACAATTAATAATCTAACTTTGCAGCATCTACTCACACTATTTATTTCTTATTCACCTGTATGAGTAGCATTCAAGCAACCTTGATCTGAGAAAGGCCTATGAAGCCAACCAATTTAGGCCAAAAAAATGTGCTGGTTATTTTAGTTAAGTATTAACTCTATTTTTGCCAAAATAGTTGCAGTTCTAAAAGACTTATTTTGATCATGAAAATATGAACAATTACTAAGAACAGGTTTACACTGGGATTGTTAGAAGTTAACAACTCCTGCAGCTATGTCTAAATGGCTGCATTTATCCAACCTCCTGGGAGAAATGCATAGGAAACAGGGGAGTAGGAAGGCACCACCACCAAGGAGCAGTTTGCAATGGCACTGGTGCCAGAAGGAGGTGGCTGGGCAGGGATGGAGCCCACCTGACAAAGTCATAGCTTGGAGTTTCCACCTAGGCAGATTAGAAAATAAGAAAAGTGGCAGCAGGTTGCTGGGAACCACATAATTTCCCACACTGGAGTTCATGCTCAGACACTAAAAGGCAATAGCAGGGCTGCCAGATGCCACAAGCTCCCCTGGCTCCATTTGTCTGTGTTGCTTAATCACTGCTTCCTCAGTGTGGCTCATGATGCAGAAGAAAAGGAGAAATAATCAGCTGAAGAATTCTTGCTCTACACAATGGCCCAACGATGGAGGTGTCCTAGCAGGAAGCACCACAGGGTACAAATTTACACAGCAAGAGATTAAAACACAGTGTTTTGAAGTGTTGTCTCTCCTCAGCTCCCTGGGCAACACAGGTGCATACAGCTTCTCCAGTGCAAAGATTGGTCCCAGCACTGTGCTGAAATAATAACATCTTCTACATTTCCTTATACAATGCCCCGATTTCACAAATGTAGACTCAAGTTGTAGAAATTTCATGGGATCAACCCTTCAATGTCTATGGCTTTTTTATTTTATTTTTTTTTTTAATAATGCTAACACTCTGGCTCCAAACTCTCCATTTATAGATTTGAATAAGCATAGGCAGCTTTAAAAAATCTGGGGTATCTCGCAGCTCACATTGACTTTGCTTGGCCAGCACTTTTCCAAGGAAGCAGTTCAGTAGAATCCAGTGGATACTAACATATTTTGATGTCTATAAATGGAGTCACAATATAACTGTAGGCAACCTTTCCTTTTCCCTTCCCTTCCCTTTTTTTTTTTTTTTAAGAAGTCTCGGACAAAGGCTTTTTGAAAGCAAAAGCCTCGGCATATTTTTCTCTCTGCAGTAAACGTATTATGAAAGTTTACATATTTCTATTAGCTTGACTGCCTCCAGATTTTTGGCACGCCTTGGGACAACTCTATTTTTAAACTCTTAACTGCATACAGAAAACTTGATAGAGAGATTTAAAATTTGACTGGGCAGTATTACTACCAAAATGTTTTTTCAAACATTTCAAGGATACAAATGATTTTGCAGATCTCAGCCAGAGGAATTATTCAAATGTCAAAAGTTTAAGCTACTGGTAGAAAATAATGTAAAGCTGTAGAATGCCACAAAAAATGGTTCTTACTTTCAAATAATATAAATCTGAAGTTAATTGTGCACATCAAATCTTAAGGTGAATGGACTGCAGGGAATTAAAGACTTTGGAAGACTTATAATCTTCTTTAAAATTGCCTGACTAAATTGCTGACTTGATTTTGCAGAAGTAAACCTACATTAAATAGCAAAGAATATTAAAAGCTACCCAAACAGTCAGTCCTGTAAGCTTTGGGAAAACACAGAGGTCACAGCAGCACTGTGCAAATCCTTGAAGCCTGGAGTGCAAGACACTTATATCTACAGATTTTGAAGACCTGAAGAATCTCCTTCTGCCTACTATTTCTCCTACATCTCTCCAACAACTCCTCTGTCCTCCCCGTCCATTTTCCAGTCTCCCCAACCCCCCTTTACTGCTTCCTCTTATCTTCCCTCTTTCTGTCATTTCTCTCCCCCCACCAGTAATTCTGGCTTGGCTCCCCTGCCTTGTGTTAGCCTGTCTGCTGGTGCTGCGTCTCCTCTGCTCTCAAGGTGCCCGTTGCTTGGCAGCCACCAGCATCCTCTCTGAGCAGACACCCAGGTAACAAGCAGCATCTAAAAGGGATGGGAGGAACTATATGGCATTAGCCACAGGTCCAAGCCAACCACTGCTTCTTCCAAAGCAAAAGAAGGGGAAAAACAGGTTCAGAAACACAACGTCGTTTCTGAATCTGACCACAGTGGCATTTGTGCTGTTCCTCCCACAGCGTGCATCAATGGAAATTGAAAGGCACAAACGCTCGAGGTTTGAGAGACCTCATCACCTAAGCAAGACCCAGTCTGCACGCAAAAGGGACCAGTATTTTTACTAATGCAGCAGCATTAGTAAAAATATTGGCTCTTGTCTGTCAGTAGCCATGCAATAATTCACACTCTCACAACTGCCACATTAGCAAGTTGATGTAGGCTGCTTTCAAATGCTGTTTTAAGACCAAAAGCAATCTAGTTCATATACAGGCTCAGGGTAATATTTCCCTTTTCATTTGCTCCTGCCCCAGTTTTTCTGTTGATCTGTTACTTCTGTCACTGAAATATCAATCAGAATTCAAATATCAAATATCAAACTGTAAAAAAAATAAAATAAAATAAAGTCACAATTACCTAACACAACGGGTGAGATTACATATAACCTACAATTAGTTAAAAATGAGGGGGAATACTCAGGAGGTTTTTGGCCTTTACTCTTTTTTTTTTTTTTTTTTTAATAGTTTTGAATGTTAAGTCTCACCTGCACACACATCTAGCTGTAAGAACCTGGGAGTGGATACATCAGCTTAGTACTAGCATACCTGAAACCAGGACTTGAGAAGATTAAAACTTTTCTGGGCATTTTAAAGAGGTAGGTAGTCCAGACAGTTAGAATACTACAAGACTAGGCCAACTCATTTGTTAATAACCCCATACTTAGGCTGTTCTTAAAAGTACAGATTTTACAGATATTTTAGGCAAAATGCTTTAATAGGTTCCCTTGTCTTACTCAGATTCCCAAAGCCTCAAACACACATAATACATATCCAAGCAAAGTATCAAGTGCCTTCACTCTACAGAACTTGAAGCAGAATACTGTATTCCTCAATAATTTTTATGCCTTTAGGAAAAAACTATATAGGGCTATTAATCTGGTAACATGACTAAAAACTGGAATTTTAAAACCATATATTTATATTTTCCTTCTCCAAAAAGTCATAATTTCTCCATTAAATTAAAGTAAATTAACTATTTTACTTAGTGGGAAATTAACAACTTCCACGTGTACGACTATAAACTTAGCTGGTTTTATTGCTGCAAGTTTTCAAGTGAGGTACCACCACCAGAGAGAAATGGGAATAAAGCAGGAGGCACTTTTGTCAGTGCGGTTATTGCCACAAATGTACAATCTCAATGTACAAATCCATAAAAGAGGTAATAGATATTAGCCTTTGCAAAAGCACAGTCATCTTCCTACAGCAAGTTTGACCACCATACCTTCTAGTTACGTACCTGTTCTGTTAACTGTGTGATATTGGGTGGGCAAATCATTTTACATACCAGTGTTTGCTTCCCATCCCACCATTGCCCAGCTGATATATGTGAAGCATAAACCCTTTGCTCTTTCTTACTTCAGACTTGAGGTTTACTCAGAATTATGAGATCCACTTCCATGATCCTGTATGTTTATAATTACTGACAATAATACATCTGCCTCCATTGAATAAATTAGGAAAATGGCCTTTAAAAAAAAATAATTAAGGCTATATTCTCTTTTTCCTAAAAGGTTACTCCAGCCTCTACCAATATCACTGCACAGATAAAAAACCCAAACTACAGAAGCTGATGGAGGTACACAAGCATAAAACCAGTGAAGACATGCACCCAAGCCCATCATTTTATAGCACAAACTATTTACTTGAGTTTTTATCTGGAAGCCTGTCTATCTTCCACACAACAGCCCTGTAGGCACTCTCGTATTTTGCTGTTCCAATCGAGACTTGTATTACAGGATCAGACTCAACCTCATGTAAAGCGCCAAGGCATGCTCTCCTATTCATTTTTGCTTTTAGGGACTTCTGCCTTTGGAGGTTCATGGTCCAAAGTGCTTTGACCCACTGCGTGGGAACGGGAAAGCGTATCATAATGTTTTCACAGTATTTCACAGAGGATAAACGCGTTGGGATCGGAGCAGATGAAGACATGTTTATAAAAGCCTGAAGTTCCACATATGCCCCCTGAACCACTACTGCAGCCTTCACAGAAAAGGGAAGGTCTTGCCCATTATACTGTGTCCTGAATCGCATCAGTTCCAGCCTACAGGCATCTGGGGGCGTAAATTTGATAACTCGTGATTGCTCAAATTCCTGCACTTTGACACAGTTATGGAAATGGCAATCAAGAATATCGATCCATTTCTTCTCCTCCTCCTTCTCGAAGTAAAGTGCATCCCTCTTCTGGAGCTCCAGGTCATTCAGGGTTAGAAAGCAGTCAGCACTTCCATTCACAAAACACAAGCAGTAAATGTGTGTGACGACGGCACTTTCTATGAGTTTTCCTTCTGCCTTAGTGACTTTGCCCCAGAAGTCATCCACTATTTCCAGAGTCATTTCTTGCTCTTCATAATTCCTCTTTTGTCTAGAAACAGTAGGAAGTTTCATAAGCTCTTCCTCCACCGTTACGAGGAAATCGGTGAAGTCGTTATAGTCTGTGGTGCCCAGCTTTAACATCTGCTCGACCTCTGGCTCATGGATCACTTCTACTTTGGGATGATACCTCCTTTTCTCTGTGTAAGACACACACTCGATCTTCACGGTATGGATTTTTCCTGAGACGTTATAGCTCTCTAATTTGGGTTCAGACAGCTTACAGTGTGGCTGCAGCTGGATTTCCTTGAAAGGTTTCTCCAGGCCCTTTTCATAATACATCTGCAATACACCTCCAGCTAGGACGCTAAGGTAAATAGGGCCCCATTGCCGAGATGACATCATGTTCTTCTTTTCAGGAATCCTCAGCATGAACGGCCACCCATCCGCTTTCCGGCTCCTGAAGAGGCTGCGTGGGACGGCAGGGGAGAGCTTGTGCCATGCGTGAGCGCTGGAGGCAGGCGGGCTTCCCGTGGCATCGCAGCTATCAGCTTGCAGGTGTTCAAGCCTCTCGCAGATGTAGCTGAAGGAGCCCTGGTTAAGGCTTTTCTGATCCTGGCAAGTTTCTTTGTCTTTAGGATGACAGATATCAAATGCTTTGTCCTTCCTGTGCATGCTAACATTAGCTGGTGATGTGCTAACCAAGCATCCTTCCTTCCAAAAAGGACTGGAAAAAGCACAGTCGCTCTGGAAGTACGGAAAGCACCCCGGTGCTGACGACAACTCTCCTAATTCCTCACAGCTTCCTGACGCATTAGGGCTTCCTTCATCTGTTGATTTGGAGACTGAAGTCTTAACTGGATAATCATTAGGCGAGGTGTTCAAAGGAAGGCTGCTTGGCTTATGCGAGGTTAGGGATGAGCAAATCCCAGGTGATGGAAGAAGGTTAACGTTTGATGGCCATTCAGGGATGGGATACAGGATGTGAATCCCAGGCTTTGGGATGCATGGACTTCCTGGGTAGTCTCTGGTAGGCGTAGTAAGTGGAGAGTTGCTGGGGGGGCCAGGACTCAGGTAGAAGTCAACTACAGGAGACGAGAGTGGAGTGCTGCCTGTAGAAGATGACCTACTTGAAGACTCATGCACACTAGACAGATTGAGTTTAAGGCCGTTTGCTTTACAACTACTCTGATTATCAACCGATTTCTGAGGTGACTGGAAGAGCGGCTCATCATCGAAGGTGACCCAATTTGCTGGATTTGTGGAACACATCTTGTAGGAGAAACTTGATGCCCTTGTACACGTATCACCCGGAAACCACCTACGAAGAAACAACAGACAGAAATAAATTCTCTCGAAGACAAAGAAAACCCAACCCTTATAAAATTCAAACCACACAAAGCTCAAAATTTGCATGAGTTCACAAATCCAGTGTACTTTGTGTTTTACACCTGTAATCTGAGATAGCCGTGTAGAAGCAGATAAACTGCCCAGAATCCCTGCTGCTTTTCCGGGTTGGGGATCGAAGGGAAATCTAAGCTTTATGGGCTGTTCAGAGCATCTGATGTATGCAGCCTCTAGATCAGAGAAAGCAGAAAGCCCCATAGTGATACAGGACCACTTGCATAACACTTTCTACTGTACAGCTTCTGTAGCTTGGAATATGGACAGAGATTTTGCATACTAGGCATTTGCTCCAGGTGAGGTTTCCCCTCCTTCTCCCCATTAAACAAACCAGCATTTTACTAAGAATGGTGCAGCTGTTTCCATAAACAAAGTCAGGAGGGTGAGAGGGGATTTTTTTTTTTTTTTTTTAAAGCTGTAGCAAGTCAGTGCTGACAGCAAAGGTACACATATTATAGCCATCAGGGCAAAACCAGCCCACTAAGATAACATATGCAATGAGCAGCCAGTTTCTGAGGTCTCTCCAAGGCAGAATTTCTCCTCCTGTGATGGACACAGGCAACAGGGCAGTTGCATAAGCATCCTCAGGTGAGAGGCAGCAGGGAGCATGTTGTGGCCACAAGAACTGGCCTGCAACTCATCACCCGCTCCATGCTGCTATCTGAGGTGCCTCCTGCCAGGAGCAGCATCCATAGACTGGTCCCAAACACTTTCCAGATCTGGACAGGAATCGCTTCAAGTCAGTTCCTTCAACCCTGACTTACGCTCTTGGAGACTGGACACGTTAGCCGGGGGTGGAAAAGCATTAGACTTATAAAGAAGAAACTTAGCCCTAAGGGTGAGCGACACATCCCTGTTGAGGGGTAGACTACAAGCATCCACCAGAGATAAAACACTGGTGAAACACAATTCAAGGCCAAGTAACGACATATGCATCTGCCACGCACTGAACTGGCTGGCAGCCTGGAAAAAGTACAGGTCTTTAAATCAACTAATAAACTGCACTTCATCAAGCAAAGTATCTTTGGTAAAGGGCTCAGCTAGATGTCCTCGGAGCAGGACTGCAACCAGTAAATAATTAATCTTGCCTTCGTGGTTTTAAATCATGCACTGAAATGTAAATGCTCACTGTATCCTTATGCAGGGTATGTCGTCCCCAAAGTTTTTCCTCCCCACTGCTCCTGACAGATGAAGAAGTGACCAATAAATTGCTAATGACTGAGGAGGAATCAAGTACAATGAAGCACCACAGGGCACATACAAACATAGTTCATTTGATAAAAAGTTATTCTTATTATGTCAGAACATATTCACTTTTGCCTGAAAGCACAAGGAAGGCAGAGTTCATATAGACAAAACCACCTGCACATACGTTACTCCATTAATTAAGGCTAGATAACAATGACTTAAAGCTATTCCCCTTCATGTGCAGACAGCCATGCTTAGGCCATTTATTAATTGCACAGCACTACAGCATATAATCATGTAACCACAAAAACTATTTTTATCTGTAGCATTTAGAGAACAATTCATTTCCAGAGATGCCAAAGTTCAGCCAAGTGAAATCTTAGGCTACAAGTCGTTATTTTTACCATTTCCCTGTTATTTCTGGCCAGTTTATAGCCGTTAAGAAAGTACCATAAACCATGGCACAGCCTGCTCACTCTGCAGCCGAGCAAACAAGAGCTTGCAATGGAGAAGGACTCTGGTCCAGAGAAGAACTCTGGTCCTTCATTATTTTTTGAACTCTCGACCTTTTTGTCCAGTAAAAATATTTGCACTATGCTAGTTATTTTATAAGCACTCTCCTCCCCACTTACAGAGAGAGAGAGAGAGAGAAAAGGAGCAAACAAGTTACAAATGACTATCATAGCTCAGGCACACACAAGTACCAGTGTGTCCTTCACCCACACAATCACTTCATCAACATAAAGTGTAGCAATGGAAAGAAAAATCACATCTATTTGGTCTCTGACTTGGTCATCATTTTTTCCTCCCGTTCCACACCCTTCTCCTCCTTTCCCTCTAGTTGCCGGCACTGCTCCTTCAGCAGTATTCATTGATTATTTCTAGATCGAGAAGTTTCAAAGTTTTCAGACCTTGCTTCATCTTAACAAGCCTCGTTTGTTAACGACAGCTTACGTGATGCTAACTCAGAGCATGGCTTTTTTCTGTAACAGCCAGGACTGTGGGGCACTCTGGTAAATAGAGAGCATTAAGAAGCAGCCTCAAAGGCTGCCATTAAAAACTTCTCCAGCATTTGCAAGAGAGAAGCAACCGCCAGCGAGAGAAAAAACTACGCTGAGCGAGGGCAGCGAAAGCCTTTCTCTCCAGAGGGGCTCCAGGGATGAGGCAGGGGTACGGCGTGAAGCTCAGCGGAAATGACGGCGAGTTCAGCAGCCTGATGAGGCACAGCTATTCAGTACGACCGCAGCCACGCCGAAGGGGCAAATCACAAACCACTGAGAGGACCGAGTGAAAAAGAAAACATAAAATGAGAATATAAGTAAATGCAAATGTTGTTTACAGTAAAGAACACATTTTGCAGCCTGTTTCCCTTTCTCATTAGAAATGAAGTTTTTCAGAGTTCTTTATTGTTTCCAGATGTTGATTTTTTTTTCCCCAACGTCTGTTACTATTCACTTTTTAAAATGGGATGTTACAGATTATTCAGCAGGTTTTTTTCCTGTTACAAAACAAAAAGATGTTTGAAATTCACCCCCCCAAATATTTAACTTCAGTCAATAAATGTCTATGAAGAAAACCACTTTCACAGATGGAGCACTCATTTGCAGTTACAATACCCTGTGTACCTGTCAGAGGCTATAGCTTTCACCTTTTATTACAGCTCCAGATATGTGGGTTTTTTTTAAAAAAAAAGATACTGATGTTAACAAAAACACAAATGCAAGAAGTAAGTGCTGAAATAGAGAGTAGTTCCTCTGCTATTACTCACTGATCCCCAAAACTAACTACTAGGAATGGAGGAAAAAATCCAAATAGATCTTTAAAAGCTGTTTGCATAACATCATTCTAAGAAAAGGAAATGCACCCTCTGGTGTGTTATGGGCAGCACCATTCATCTAGTATTTAAAAAAAAAAAATTAGTCTTATGCTACTGTATGTAGCTTGTTCTCTGATGCTTCTCCATCTGCACAACACAATAAAGTAATCCTTTCAAGTTCTTTTTTGTTCTAAAAATTGCTCCAAATTCCTTCTTAAGAACTGGGACAATTTTCCTCAAAATTGCAATAAACTTAGGCTTCAGGATAGATGTGTTTTGCTTCCAAAAGGCTCCCATGGGACCCACATAAACATAACTCAAATGTTTTGGGTAAAAGAGGAAAACGATACAAGATGCCATTGATCTCCATTACCACATATGTTATGTGGCCCATAACATTTAAATTACAAGCACGTGTGGCATCTCATTCAGATATGTGACAGGAAATAGCATTTTTAGAATATTGAAACCGCAAACAAAAAAGCTACCTGAAATAACAGTTGATCCTAAATGCATCAATTCCAGCAAACCCAAAAGCTGCGACTCATCTCAATTCATCCTCTTCTGCCTGAAAACAATCTGCCCGTTTATCAGATTAACTCAGTCCCTCAGCATTTAACGAACAGTGATTGCAGCTTAATTTCTTCATTTTAATACCTTGAGGATATAAGGAAGAGAAATCCTATCCTATTATTGAGAGATTTTACGGGCTGTAGCTATTACTGGGTCCTTTGTCACTTTGAAAATCCCAGATCAAATCTGCAGCAAAAATACTGCTCAACTTTTGTGCCTCGCTGGGGGATACTGTTATCTCTTCCTACAGTGAAAACAGTAAAATAATAACTTCCTACTCGCCCCAAGGTGCAATTCAAGGTATTGACTTTGGTATTTTTAATCCAGATATGGCTTGGTCCTCAGCCAGCTGAGGATGATGACTTGTCATCCAGCAACGTCCCTCACCACCCTGATGGAGAGGCCTCGCGTCGCCTCGACCACGGCAGGGAAGCAGCAGCGTCTGAACCAGCATCTCGCTCCAGGGGTCTTCTCTAACATTTGGCACCAGTTAAAACCCCAAGCACATCCCTCCAGATTTAAACACAAAAGTCCTTTTTTTAAAATACTGGAGGACCCTGGGGTCAGCTAATGGGGAATGGCAGGAAAACACCTCCCTTATGCAAAGCATAAAGCAAGTAAAAGCAATGTTTAATAGACAGTACTCACATTCCAAAACACACAGAAAAGCGTAATTTTATAAACACATTTGTTATTACCTCTCTAGCTCCTGATGCCATCGTGACTTCAAAACCGTTAAGCTACACATCCTCTAAATAAATTCTCTTTGTAACATCTGAGCACGTATCTTACTCATGCCACTTGCATGGTGGGGTCTTACTGGGCAAATATCAACCTCATGAATTGTTTCAAGCTCAAAGAAACCCAGATTTACCTACACACAGTGTGACAAAACAGTTAAATAATCCCTTCAAAATAAACCGAGCTCTTCACGCAAGCTACTCCTTTTGTGGGCAACGCCTGGTCATTATATTTTTACCCTTCCAGAACGACTATGGACCCCATACTCTACTACAGGCCAACTATATTTCCAGAAACAACATCATCCATTGCACACAGGCTATATAGAAATTTAATGCAAAACTCCATACTGTGCACGCCGCAGTGAAGCTGTTCCACAACGATACCATATGAGTTGTTACCGTTTCTTATACAAACATGTAGACAATTCTTCAAGCAGTTTGCCATAAAGTGTGATAGTCTCGCAGGAAAGTACAAATTCTCTGCAGTTTAAGCAATAACGCACATATGGTATATAAAATACCCTAAATGTTTGTAAGCCCTTGTGATATCCAAGTAAAATATGGCATATTTATCTCTGTATTTTACAGCCATAATCTTTGCATCACTGTTTTGTTTATTACTTAACTATGCAAAAAATCTTGAAGCATACCTTCTACATAAAATACTGCTTGATTTATGATGATTTGCCTCAAATCTTATTTTGAGACTACACATGGCTGCACTTTTACTTAACTCTGCTGTACCTCCCCTAGACATACACAAAAAAATTCTCCAACCTATACCTCTGAAATAAACATACGCAAAAGGCACAACTGACGGGAAACAGGAATTTCTTGGCTTTCACTGGTATTTGGGATGTATACATGGATTAAGTCTCCCACTGCATTACTCATTTCATTACTTTTAGAAAATAAGGAACTGGTGTAACAGTCAAAAATATACGCTGACTTCAAAGTGTAATGTGAACTTATATTTACATTGCTCACTCTCTGGGGCATAGGCACAGCTGGGAGAAGTTCGAAGCTCGCAGCTAATCTGTTTAATTTGGAATTCCTTACTCTTGGCCCTGAGAGCTGGAGGAATTAAAGCTTTCAGCTTTTGACAGCGCGCACGTCCCCAGAGCAAAGGCAGGCGTAACTCATGCAAACGTCTCTCGCTATTACTTGTTTCTGCCTTGAGTCAAAGGGAAGTTTACAAATAAGGTGGTTGGTACTTGCATGTGCAAGCATGAAGAAATTAACATTTTTAGGGCATCAACACAACACATGACAGTACGTTCCCAGTCAGAGACAACGCTCACGTTCCTCGCTGGGGGAAAGGGTACGGCAGAGGCTGAAACAGCCTCTAGTGGGGACGGTATCACACAGTTTGGGATGTGCAGGGCTCTCCCCCACAAGGGCAAGTACCAACAGCTACAGCACTGACATTCTCTGCACACCGGGAGAGCATCCAGCGCTTGGGAGGGGTGCTACACAGAGGCACTGGCCAAAGGAGGCCTGAAGAAATGCTGGCTCCCCTGCCTCTCAGAGCCACTTCTCATGCTTTAAAGGCTGTAAGGAGATAAGAGAGTCACATGGGAGGGAAAACCTACAGGAAGCTCTCAAGTGAAAAATGAAAGAAAAGCAGCAGTGCTGCCAGATGCACATCTCTGCTAACCATTCTAGCCTGCTCAGTTGTGGTCGAAGTGGGTCTTCCCCAAAGAAGTAGCTCTTCTTCTTGCTTACAACAGAAGGAGGCTAGACAGTGAGGACCTTCCAGTTCATACGAAAATATAGCATAGCTATTCAAAACAATTGCAATCTTTGCCGTGAAATAATCACCCAGTGCTATGCACTGTAAATAAACTCCTTTTCATGTCTAGACCCATCCTGGGAGACCTTCCCTAACACTCAGATGTGAAGTCATTTCAGAGCTGCCTCAAAAAGACAACAGAACAGCATGCATGACCGGTCTTGTGTGTAACACGATCGGCTTCAACCGATCTCCTCATATACTGTAAGCCGCGATTCTCACACTCCCTCACCCCGCTCCAGCAGTCACACCACCACGGGTGAGTCAGACCAGCTTTCTCCTTCAGTATTTTCCTAGTTGGGAATAGAAATCAAGGCAGGAAAGTCTAGAGACAGCATTTTACTGAAAGTGCCCATAGGATTTTATGGGGACATGCCAAAGATGCTTTCTACAGGAACTGAGAGATTTTCATAAATCACTGCAACAGTCACCTGGGATCTGCGCCACCATTCCTCTCAAGGGTTTTTTGCAGTGTTTATTATCATAAATGTAACTTGCAGAATGGGATAAAATAAACTAAATAGAATAAACTGAAAATAAACAAACTACATAAAATAAGCTAAAATAGAAAGCTAATTTAAGTGTCATTGGGAAAGATACCAGAAAGGAGACCTGAAGCCAGCCTTGGAACTCACTTAAGTTTCTCCATCAGTGTACGCAGTCAAGCACTGAGCTGCAAAACCCAATAGTAGTCCTCTCACCCTAAAGGCCACCTCACTCACCTGAAGAGATCTACAAAGTTACTTGCAGCAATTCCTACACTGCTTGCTGTGACTTAGCCAGTACGCAGACACATTACAAAACACATGAATCAATGAATGCAACAGCATGGAGAAGTCAATCAAAAGCCGATCTCCAGCTACAAAATATCAAGGATCACTGTGTTTGCAACGAGCACTTTATAACATCCAAAAAAGAAAAAAAAAAAAATTCCTAATCTACAGCTACATCTAACTATTTTGTTTTGAGAAAATGCAATCACATCTTGCATCACACCACCAACCCTGGATAATTCTCGTACATAAGAAAAAGCCAGAAACAGGTACACTTTATAACCTGTTCTTTTTTTTAAAAATGTAACAAAAGTGACAAAAAAGGCGCTTATCTCTGGTATATCATCAGGTCTAACCAGAAGAATGGCAAACACCACCACTCAACACAAGTCTAAGCGTCCTTCTTGGGTTCATCAATTCTAACTTCTCAGTCGGTTCCTCCAGAAGAGACTCAGAAAAAAGTCCCATCTCGGATTTCCAGCATTTTCCTGTTCACGGGGTAGATTCCTATCTCGGAAGGTGACAGACTGCCAGGTCTAAGTAACGTATGCCTGGTAGCACGTGTTTCTGCGCATCTTTGGACTCCAGGTTGGCAACTGAGAAGGCAGGATGGGGTGTACCCGTGCTCATGCCCCATTTGCTGGCAAACGGGATGGTCCGGAAAATCCTCACGAGAACAAAATTTGCTGTCAAAGGTGGTAGGAGCGTTTCTATGGATTTGAATTAAACCAAAAATGTTACAGTGAACATCTTTAACAGAAGAAAACTCTCTTTTCCTAGAAGAAACAATAAAAAGCATGATGAAATCAATATTAACTACTCAGTGTTTTTATTCTCTTCCTTTCTGGATATCATAGTGCCTTCTAAAACACATCACTTGTGTGCAAGATGTGATTACATCTTCACAAAACAAAATAGTTACACGTAGCTGTGGATTGGGAAAACTTGGGGGTTTTATGTTAGAAAGCGCTCATGGCAAGCCTGAGTAAATGGTTTGTAGGTGCAGATTTGCCTTTGATTGACTTCTCCATGCTGTTGCACTTGATTTCTTCCTATTATCTGGTTAGACAAGATATGTAAATCGTTTTTAATTCACTTCACCATGCATACACGTTTCGCGTATACAACAGACCTCTCCACAGCGCCTTTCCTCCTCCTGCAAATAACCCCCCATTTAGAAGATGGACAGGGGGGGAAGAGGCAGAGGTTGCTGGGCTGTCGAGCTGCGGGGAGCAGCGTGGGTGCATCCCTGAAAGGTGCTTGTGTTCCCACTCCCATTCAGTTTACTCAGCCAGTCCTGCTTTATCCTCTGTGAATCGCGCTGCTCTTAAGCATCACCATAGTGACTGCATAACTTACACTCCGCAGGCAGATTTCAGAGAGCCAATGGACAGCTGCAGAAAAGTCTCATGTAAACTCTTTATTGACACTAGCTGATATTTTACAGTACAGACAGTTTGTATTTTTTTTAAACTAAAAAAAAATAGCCAACAAACCCTCAGCATAGTACTCGAGCCTGGGAGGGACAGGAAAATAAATCTATTTACAGTACTTCTGCAGGTCACTAAGTTAATGGAATGTTACTGGATTTACTGATGCAATTTTTAACCATGTTTAGGAAATGTGTTATTATTAGGAACATACAAACATCCCACAAAAGTACTCCGGTCACGGCAGCGCTGCAGAGGGCTCTGGCAAGTAGTTTAACATCCCAAACCCCTCCTTCTCCCCTCCTCCTGAGCAAAGGCAGAGATTTCTAATATGCTACCAAGCAGCAGAAATGCAGTTATGGGTGGCTGTCCAGCTTCTGTAAAATCAAAAAATCAACAGCCTTTTTGGGTTTTTTTTAGGATTAAGCAGCCTCTGGATGAAAAAAAAAAAAAAAAAAAAAAAAAAAAGACAAAAAAAGGCCTGAATGCTTTGGTACATGGATCACATAAAAATATTAAACTGGTCATGGTCAGAACCAAATTTAAACCTGGTCCTCTGCTAGTACTTGCAGTGTCCAAGGGAAGCAATAGATGAAACGCCACAAAGAATACACAACGCAAAATTACACTTCAAAAACTCTTGCCACTAATCTCAGCAGTGAATAATAAAAAGTAGGGAAGCTAACAGAAATACTATATTTAGCATATTCACTGAACAACGTAACATATTCTCCTGGGGTTTTTTTATCCACATTTAAAACTACCTCATGCTGTAGTGCCCAACAAACAAGTGCTAGTACCTTCCCAGAGACTGGCACGCAACGTAAGATTTATGGAGCTCTTCTAACCTGAAAATTACTGCCTGACAGCTATTAGTAACATTTTCTAACAGACCAACTCTCTCCTAAACTGCAGGATACTCCCCTTCTCCCTGCCTTAAAGCCTTAGAAGAACACCAGCACTAATGAGAAGGAGGGTCATGGTTAAATTCTTCTTTGTTTAGTTGGACAGAGATATTTTTAATAGCTACTGATGACAGTCACGTCAGAAAGTATAATTCATAACACAGTCACCCAAAGAAGCCTCATTTGGCTTCCTCTCCAAAAGCTTTTTAAGATAGACATGTGGGTAGCCTGGCCTTCTGAAGCAAAAGACTTCAGCTCATATTTATACCAATGAAATACACAGGAAAAGGAGTGGTGAACTAGAGGAATCTTGTTTACCAAAACATGAAAACTGTTACCAAAACATAAAACACTGTCCATGATAGTGCATCCCTATTCAGGTAACTAGGTGCACTTCATGTTGGAGTTAACACTGACATACAGAAAAAAGTTTACATTAATTTGCTATTTCAAGATCTAGATTTGGGCAGCAATATCGAAAAGCTGGGCCAGTAACCTTACAAATCCCACTAATATTTAAAGTGATAGAAAACTACACTCTTTATCTGTGCAGAAGAAGATGAGGAGAAGGAGAATCATCAAATCTGAGCATGAAACAAGGACCTCATACCTGCCTTCAGGCAGAATTTCCCAGTGCTGCGATTTACAACTCCAGCCATGCTCTCTATCGTACAAACTACTTCTGGGCTCGACAACAACTAGTTCCAGAGTGCAGAGCTAAGCTCTCCTCTCCACGTGGCTGCCCATACATACAGTCAAGAAAGCAGCTAATCTTTTTTCATAACATTTTCCCGCGGTAGGTGTGCTTTCAGTGCACTAAACCAGGCAACTCAAGGTTTCATCTTCTGCTACCTCTTTTATTTCTTCTCCTCTTACAGACGTAGCAGAGTCTCAGCCTCTGGGAAAAGTGAGTTGACAACAAATGAACAGTTCATATTTAAAAGCCTCAGGCTCCAAAACTTCTGTTCCCTCCTCCCAAGATAGTCATTAGCACTCTCCCAAAAAAAGGCAAGTCCTGTTTGCAGAGAAATCAGCCGAGGTTTCAAGTGCGCTCCACCTCAGAGAAAAAACATTGGGGAAGGCAAGTGTAGACTTCTGTAACTTTTTGCTGGACTCCCATAAAATACCTTAGTCAGCATCTTTCTGAGGACATTTCAGAAGGGCTCTTATTTGCCACAAGTATCAGAACACCTACATCTTTAAAAAAAAAAAGCAAAGCTTGCTAAGAAGTCCCCCTCCAGTAAGTACTTATTTAAAGGCAGAAAGTGAAAACTTCCTATATCCTTTCTCATCTACATTATGCTTGAAATACGATCTCTAGAGTTTGCACTAAGGGTACGTATGGTAAGTGCAGTCTAATCATTTCAGCATTGTGCAGCACATCCTTCTGCATCCACTCCGATTGTTTTCCCAAAGCCCTGCGCCCTGCTCTATGTACGGGACAGACTTCAGCAGCAACGACTTCAAACACACTGAGCCCACATGCATAGTTTAACATCATCAGCTGAACCACGAGAAAATATGACAAAGAGCCCAGGAATTCATTTCACTTCAAGTCTGAAAGAAAAAAAAAACTTCTCGATCACCCCAGTCTCCTCCCTAACAAGGCAAAACTCATGGGAACTTGATCCTGCGGGATGCCCGTTCCCCAAACCCCACCGATTTCTGCAGCAGTTCAAAGATCCAGGTACCCCACGTAAAACCATCCCCTTTTCACCACTTCTACTTTAAAAAAAAAAAAAAAAAAGGAAAAGGAAAGGAAAAAAAGGAAAATTTAAAAAAGGAAAAGAAAAAAAGAAGTGGAAAAGAGGAAAAGGAAAAGAAGGAAAAAAGGAAAAAGAAAAAAAGGAAAAAAGGAAAAAGGAAAAAACGAAAAGAGGAAAAGGAAAAGAGAAAAAAGAAATAAAGAAAAAAGAAACAAGGGAAAATAAGAAAATCTAGAGAAAAGAAAAAAGACAGAATAAGAAAAAAGGATAAAAGGGGAAAAGGAAAGAAAAAGAAAAAAAAAAAGAAAAAGGAAAAAAGATAAAAAGAAACAAGGAAAAAATGAAAAAGAAGGAAAAAGAGGAAAAAAAAAAAAGAAAAGGGAAAAAGAAAAAGAAAAAAGAAAAGAAAAAAGAAAAAAAAAAACCCACATTAAAAAAAAAAAAAGAAAAGAAAAAAATAAGGCAAGAAAATGAAAAAAAGAGCCAAACATATTTTCTCTTTTTAACGCTGCCCTTAAACCGACACAAAGCCGCCCCGTCCACCGGCCCGTTCCAAGCCCGGACTTCTGCGCTGCGCCTCAACTCCCGCGAAAATCCCCTTTTCGACGCGCCCTGGGGACCCTCCCCGCCGCCCCCCTCCCCGGGAACAGCCTCCCCAGCCCGGGGCAGAGCCGGCCGAGCGCCCCCAGCCCCACCGGGCCCTCTCCTTACCCGCAGTCACCGCCTCGCCGCCGCCATGGGGGACCGCCGGGAGAGGCAGCAGCGGGCACCGGCCGGGCAGGGGGCGGCGGCGGGGCGGGGCGGCGGGGCGGGGCGGCGCCCCGCCCCGCCGCCCCGCCCCGCCGCCGCCCCCTGCCCGGCCGCCTCCCCGGGGAGCAATTCCTTCGCCGTTCCCGGGGGTTTCCTTCTCATCAGCGTCAATCATGCTGTCCAAGGGCCAATGCTGTCCAAAAACCTACCAAAAAAACCCCCAAGGGCGAAGGATTTCTTGGTGTCCAAATTGTTCGTGCCCCGGGAAAGAGACACCTAAAAGACCCCAAGGCAGGCTAAGAGGTTCAGGGGTGGAGGTTCAAGGGTGAATGACTTTTGTCAACTCTGAAGTTCCACAAGGCCAAGTGCGAGGTCCTGCACCTGGGTTGGGGCAATCCCAAGCGCAGACACAGGCTGGGCGACGAGTGGATCGAGAGCAGCCCTGGGAAGAAGGACTTGGAAGTGCTGGTGGGTGAAAAGCTGAGCATAAGCCAGCGATGTGCCCTCGCAGCCCAGAAAGCCAATGGCACCCTGGGCTGCATCAAAAGCAACGTGGCCAGCAGGTCGAGGGAGGTGATTCTCCCCCTCTACTCTGCTCTGGTGAGACCCCACCTGCAGCGCTGCGTTTGGCTCTGGAGTCCTCAGCGTAAGAAAGACCTGGACCTGCTCAAGTGAGTCCACAGTTGGGCCATGAAGATAATCAGGGGGCTGGAGCACCTCCCCTACGAGGACAGGCTGAGAGAGTTGGGGTGGTTCAGCCTCTAGAAGGCTCCGGGGAGACCTTATAGCGGCTTAAAGGGGGCCTGCAGGAAAGGTGGGGAGGGACTCTTTACCAGGGAGGGCCGTGATAGGACAAGGGGTAACAGTTTCAAACTGAAAGAGGGGAGATTTAGATTAGATATTAAGAAGAAATTCTTCACTGTGAGGGTGGTGAGGCACTGGCACAGGTTGCCCAGAGAAGCTGTGGCTGCCCCCTCCCTGGCCGTGTTCACGGCCAGGTTGGATGGGGCTTGGAGCAACCTGGTCTGGTGGGAGGTGTCCCTGCTCATGGCAGGGGGGTTGGAACTAGATGGTCTTTAAGGTCCCTTCCAACCTATTCTGTGATTTTATGACATGACAGCATTTCCAACAACACCCTGCAGATCTCAGTAAAGCATCACTGCTTTTTCTTCAAGGTAGGCCATCGATATTGTCAAGCCTTCCCAAAAACCAGCAGAGCTATGGGGAAGACCAAGTTCCAGTGTGGGAATACCAAGTCCAGGCCAGGTCTCAGCCTCTGCAGAGCCCTCTCAGAGCAAATGCCTCCAGCTCCAAGAGAGGACAGGTTACCTCATGCTTCAAATTCCCTCTGGAGATAGGAGTTCCTCCAAAGACATACAGCATGAGACCCGGCAAATGGCTTAATTACCAACTGGATAATACGGTCATCTTAAGCAACAGAAATTCCTTCCTATTCATTACACTGGGCATCTCTAGTGTGCGCCTCTACCAGAGGGGACAAGGTACCACGGGGGAAGTCTGCTTCTAAAAGCACAGAACACGGAGACAAAATGGGTAGTATGAAGAGGAAGAGTAATAGGGGGAAACCACCTATAAACCCCTCTAGAGTGATCCCAAGGGTATGGAGCAGAGCTGCCAGGGACTGCAGATACTTTCCTTGTATTTTAAAGGGAATAAGGAGGGATATCCTTTTGTAAATTGCTTTCATTTGTCCTACTTATCTTCTCTGAAAAGTTTTCTTGTGTTTTCTCTGAAAATTAAGTAGTCATACTTCTTTGCTGTATGCACAGGAAATATTATTCAGGCTCCGGCATTTGCAATAGAAGTGTTCGATACAGTTTTCCCTACAAAAAAACTCTTCAGTAAGCTTAATGCCATTACAAAAATTGACTAGAAAAAACATTGGCAATTCTTGGTTTAAAAAATTCCATTTTTATTATCATAATTAAAAAAAAAATAAAATCCAGTGCCCCGTATATTTAGCCAGGTCCTTGTTCATGAGCGTTTATGATTTCAAACCAGGTAAAACACTGGTTGTTAAAGTTATGCTCCCAATGAATTTTACATTGCTAATACGTAATTTCACCTGAGGGCTTGCTACCTACCAGCCTCTGACAGAGTCTTGCTGCCGTTCATGTTTCCCTCTCAACAGCGCGGAAGAGGCAGCAGCGGTGCACAGAGGAAGGATTTGAGGATCTCCTACTTAGACAGGAGAGGGGAAAGAAAGGGTAGAGGTCTTTTCTTCTGATAGCCTGGCATTTTTTCACCACAATTTAACCTGTAACTTGCAAGGCAGCGAATCGTTATACTTTTCTCTCTTTATGTTTCTTCAGTCCTGCCAGCCCGAGGCCTCCAGGCTCAGGCCGCCAAGCCACAGCCCTGGCAAGCATAGGGTTAGTAGCTCCACACACCACCCTCATCCCAGCATGTAGCCCTGGAGGTGCCAGAACCTGATCCCAACCTCTCCCCTCTGGAATTCCATCCCAGGGAGTCTTCTGCCTTCTCCCAGGGCACACCCAAACCTCATGGTAGAGGCAACCAGAGGATCAATATCTCTCCTGTTTTGCCAAAATGCCAGGAAATTAGAAATAGTTTCTAATTTCTACTTTCTATGTACTCCAAAATGAGTCCTTCAGACACTCACGTACAACACTCAATGAATCTTTTTGCCTGTTAGCTTCCACATTAGCCCTTTCTCATGGTTTTCAAGTGGGAAGGGTATTCATTTCTCACATCTCCTTATCAAGGTCAGCATTCATCTAAAAATAGATCAGATTTTTTCTTTGCTGAGACAAGTGTATGTATTTTCAAGACAAGACTGTTCTCCAGTAAATTCTGCTATCATTACCTCTTCCTCCAAAATAATCCAGTGCAATATAAACTCAAGCAGCAGAGAAAGAAAAAAAAAATCTGACTGATATTGAGATTTAAAAGTCCTTAATATAGTTTGACTTTCATGAATAGCATACGCAGAACAAACTAGAACTATTAAAATTATTTCTACTGTAAATACAGCTTGAAGAGTATTTCACATAAAGATGCAGTATTACATACTGCTACAGGCAGTTATTAAACTCATTCAGCATTTTACAATGCTAACAAAGCCAGTTTATATTTATGTTGATCTTAACATGGTTTGCAGTAAACTACCTGTTTTATAAAATGTTTACTGTTTATGAATATTTTGTCAAAAGGGAAACCTGTCAGTTCATATCTTGCTAGAACCAAATATTCTTAATGGGAGACAGAAAAGCACTCATTCCTAGACTGAATTTAACTCTTTGCTCTACTACTTTGCCTTTTATTTTAGGAACAAATTTCTGCAAAAGTCCATCTTCACTGAGAATTCAAAATGCAAGAGTAAGAGTCAAATTCTTCCCTCCCTCCCTCTCATTTAATAAATTCCTTTTTCACTTAGTACTATTGCTATTAAAAAAATCTGACAAGTAGTGTATTCACTATTTAAGAAGTGCATATTCACTACATATAAACTGGTTATAGAAATTCAGTGTACTCGTGTCCTTTTTTGTAAGGGCCTGAGTGCTGCTTGGCTTCAAATGCTCTCATCCTCCTGGGCCAGATGGATAATCCAAGAGAAACGTGTTCTCGTCTACTTGTTTGGGCTGAAAATAAACCAGACTTTGCAGATGTCAAAAGAAACTTTGGATAAAATTGACACACCACCCCCCCACCCCCCCAGGTGAATAGTTGTGGTGTCCAAAATTGCATATGCTGTATGCAATCTGAAAGTCACTAGGCAGAAGTGGTAAGTAAGGGGCACAGCACCAATTCCAGCAGTTCCTTGTGCCAAAGGCTCGTTACTGAAACTGCACTGAAGGTCTCAGTTCAAACTTTCTCAAGCTCATAACTTTGTTAAAATAATTTCTTGAATAGTGTTCTGCATTTACTATTAAAGCGCAAATTGAAGGAAACTGGAAGCTTTAGCGGGAAGGCAGACAAGGATGAAGACTTTTCGTAGTAGAAAGAGGGGTATGCGGAGTTTGAAGGTCCCCCGTACCCATATCAGAAGCAATGAACTTTATATGAAGGAAGTTTGCGAGAAGCTACATGCCATCACAGACTTCCAAGTCAATTAACGAAAGAATCCACAGTGCTTAAAGCGATCAGAAATTACTCGGATTCTTTAATTTTGTGGTTTTAACTCTTCTCAGGACCCACCTGTGTGGTTTTTGGAAGACCATAAATACAACTTTGACACGAGGCTGGGATTTCAAAGGCTAATTCATTAGTTAAGACCTCATCAGTTTATAAAGTTCTGGACTTGCAGGGTGAATTAGAGTGAAAACGGGTACAGATATTGTACAATTTCTACTGTTATCTCTGCAACATCACTATATAAAAAGTTTAAAACTAAAATTCTACAGGGCTGTTATCATGGTAGCTTGCCATGCAAATTAAGCCCAACGAGAATCATACACTTCTTATTCTGCAGCTCAGCTGCATGACCTCAGTATTGCAGATATGCAAGTATTTGCACTTCAAGCTTCTGTAAGAAGCCGAACGATTCTGAATTAGCATTGATGTGTCTAAAGCTGCCTACACACAGCAGAGGCAGACAATGAGAACTGCCCCCAGGCAAGTTTCCATGTGGTGGATTTCATAGCCCCAGCCCGGCCTTGGTTTATAAAGGTCCCCAAAAGCTCTTTGTCCCCAGCTGTAGCCAAGCTAGCAGTTCTGCAGACACTATTGTAGTTAAAGCAAGTTTCTAACTCTCTGATTAAAAGAAATATTCAGGAATTAGGGGAAACATGGCCTCTTCTAAACAAACAGAGTTTTAATTCACTGCTGAGTAATACCGGAAGTAGTAACAGAAGCAGAAAGTGCGGAATAAGACAGAACAAGCATTCTTAATAGAACAGCATCTAGCTTTTGTGAGAGGAAGTAATCAGACCTCTGGTAGCAATTACAATTTTTTTACTGCACTAAGCTTTATTGTTATTATGACCCTGCAGTTGCTACGACAGTGCTCTCAAATTACCTTACACGCATTCTGTCCTAAAGCCCCACAGGTTTGCCCAGTTCACAGGGCCAGATGGTCCTCCAAGTTTAATATATTGTTGGATTTACGTTGTTGTTTTTTGGGGGGGGGGTTGTTCTTTTTTTTTAAAAAAAAAAAAAAACAACAACAAGCATTCACATTGCTCAACCAAGCCAGTAAATAACTTCTCTAGTATCATGATATCATTGGGATAAAAAGTTTATTTCTTTTCCTGTTTGCAACTGATGCCTTGGATATCTGAGCAAACCTGTTCTTTGGAGGTGTGGTGAGCATTGTGGAACTGTGATGGTCCCCTGCTGTGCCCAAAGTCAGCATCAAGGAAACATGCTGGGACAAAGACCTTTTCCCACCAAAAATTCATCTCATCTCATCTGTCAGTGAGGGAAGGTAGAGTAGAAGGAGCCGCAGGATTACAAATACAAACCAGAAACAAAGGAAGAATTTCTGAAGATCCAGTTATTAAAACAGTTATTAGGAAGTAGTGCTGCTATCTGAATTGTTCACTTATTCATGAGTATGAGAGACTATTCATAAGGTGTCCAACATTATGGAGGAGTGGATTAAGCACTCTGAACATGCTTTAAAAACTTGTGTTACAACAAACTGTCCATTAAAAAAAATAACTAGCATTAGGATTTTTCTCTAACCCTAGGTTTTACACTGTATTGTTCCAAAGATTTTCCTACTTTTACAAGTGTTTGTTATCAGTTCCCTGATTAATCAACTAGGAAGTCAAGTATTCACACATTTTTGAACATTAATTCCAGTATTAGTACAATTTCTTTTGCCCAAATTTTGTGCATTCCATAACAATCTGCACAGACCATTTCATATAGACAAAGTAGTTCAAATCCATATGTGTGGAAAACTTTGTCCCAAAGGTGAATTCTTCACTGCAATGTTGAAGACAGCCTTCAGCTTTTTCGTAGCATAGCATTGTCCAGTAACAATTCTGATATTCAAGAGCATTTGAGATATTCACAAACCAATTCAGAACCACCTGGTTAGCTGATAAGCACAATCTAGTTGGGCATTTCCACTTGTTCCAGTTTCTAACACCACTGAATTAAATGTACTATACTGTGCTCCTTCACAGCATTACTACAACAGTACCCAAAGTAACTTTTTAATCCCTGCCCCCCCAATTCTATTTTTGTGCATTGATAGTTTATGGTTGATGAACTTACTTGAAAACATCTCCTTGAAAACCTGAAGAGAGTTTGAGTGATCAAAACTGTCTCTTCCTGAGAGTGTTCACTGCTGATTGGTGAGGGGGGACACCCAAATGCATTACCAAATAGATACTGCAAGGGGAAAATGCTAAAAACTGCACGTCAGAATTGTACCTAAGTGCCTATACATTCTATATTAATTCCAGTTTTGATGTTGGCAGTATCTCTGTTGGAGACAGTTTGAGGTAACAAGATACATTTAACTTTAATGCACCTTTTTAAACACTCAATCTTCAAAGCACATTTTTACTTAGGCCTGCCAAAAATGGCATAAACAAAACCTTTTTCTGAATGCAGCCACCTGTGAGAAGCAGCATCAGTAACAAGCTCAACAATTTGATTCAGAGAATTAAAATAACCGAACTGGTACCTTCACTGCCAGATTAAGGTCCTCAGAAAAAGGCAGCTGCAAAAGAACTGGAAGAAAGCAATTAGCTTCCAACCCTAACTGAAACAGCTGAAGCTGTATCTACTTCAATAAAATAGTTAGAAAGTAAACACTTCTCAACCTTCATTAGTCCATCTAATTCAACATGATGCTAGTGAGAAACCACGCAGGCTGTCCCCATCCCCTCTCCCTCCTCTACAGTCTCACAACCCCATCCGTTTTGTCATTAACATGACAAGCTGTAACCCAACAGTTCCACAGCTGCAATAGATACAGATCGGACACTTGTCCGCCTTTGAGCGGGCAGAAGGTGAGAACTGCTAACGTGGACTCGGGGTACCAGGCACGCCGCAGCGTTCGGTACAGAAGTGCAGCCTGGCTCAAAGAAGCGCTATGAAGAGTAACTAGACTGGTCCAATTCCTTTAGCTCACCTCACTGGGAACAGCTGTTAGCATCTCACCACAATACCACACTGTGCTACCTGGGTATAACCAGAAGTAAAAAAAAGTCAAGCTGGTTTCGTGTAGTTGATTTTATTATTACATACTAATAATACATATCGACACACCTGATATTAGAGTAAACCCTTATGGACAAATAAGTGCCATAATGCAAATTATGGAACAGAAGATCAGTGTAAAGTGTGGAGCAGCACAGCATCCGATAAAAAAATTAAAAAAAAAATCAATGCTGTGAAAGCCCGTGGTATTAAACTTCACTTTAAAAAAAAAAAATCTTAGGAGAGGCCTAAAGTTCACAAACTTCCCAAAACACAGGAAAAGCCAGGTGCATCCTCCCAGTGACTCCATCAGCACTTAATTCCATGAAGACTTTTTGCAAACTCGGTGTTTAAATCCTCTACGTATTTCATATTCTTCTTTACTGTAAGGGAGCACAGTAAGCTGATATACTCTACACACATATTGGTTCACTCTTCTGGGGCAAATTACGATCACAATTTCCTCTAGCTTTAAACAGCTATTTCAACCAATATATATACATAAATGTGTAAACAAAACACCTAAGGGCTTAAAGCAATTTCACAGAAGTATCCCGATTCAGCTCTTTGTGCTCTTTACTTCAAAATCCAAAGTGCCAAATACAAGCAGCAAAAGTTTTCACTATTGCAGTCTAAAACAAAATAATGATCCCATTTACTTGTGTGAATTTATAGGAATCATTTAAAGCCACAATTCCAATTAATTCAAAAGGGTTGAGAACAAGAATACATTTACAGTAACCACACAGCTTGCATGGCAAAAAAAAAGTCTCAAAACCAATTTTTAACCCGTTATTAACAAAAAGGAATGTACATATGTTGACAATTTAATGTATAACTCAAAAATAGACAACCACTGCACTGATCCAGATTTGTTAATGCATAATCATATTTGAAAATATACAAAATCTGAAGTTATCACGTGAAATCAAAACCTGGTTTTAAAAAGTGCACAGTAAAAACTGAAGGTAATTACTATATAAATTATCCACAGAGTGTGTATTTCCCTGTTTAGAGCCAACATTAAGTTCTGTTTTATCTGTAACAAGTTCTAAATATTTTAAAGCCATTTACAGCACCAAATCAGTTTTTACTAGACCCAATACCACTCTCTGCTTCCTGGAACAAACAGGAATTGGACAGTGAATGTTCACAATCTGCATCCTGTGCAGCAGCAGCTTCTGAAGACAGCTGATTAGCTGTAAGCTATCGATTTTTGTTCTTTTTAGAATTTCCCTGCAAGAAGAAGTGAACAGAACATGTAATTCATGTAAGAAAATCTACACAGATAACATACACAGCCTGATGTCTGGTAATTCATGCCTACAGCAAACAAAGCAGTACAGTCAAGCTGAAAATAAGCAGTCCATAGGCTTTTAATAATGGAAGGTTGTAACTGCTTGCTCTGAAAATCCTTCTGTCTTTACAGGCATAACAGAGGAAAGTACCAGGTGTTTCAAATAAGCACAACAGTACCTTACTGCAAGTGAAACCTGTGGAAAAAAAGACATCCAAGCTATGTCCCGAGACACTCAATTGTATTAACCCCACTAACATTGTAAGGGCAGTGAATGCAGGCCAAATCACAATTCACCCTTAAGTGATATTTCAAATATAAACCTTACAGGACAATTGCCTCATTAAAATCAATCCCCTACCCTATCATTTTGTTCCAAGACAAATTTAACTTTAACTTGGCCTATACAGACTATTTCTTTGGAATTCTTTAGAAAAGAATTTGTTCTACAGCTGATCAACTCACATTTGACTTGCAACAATTCCACAAAACAAGAGTGTAGCTTAAACTGTCATGCAATAGTTACTTGCTGGCAATTCCCTATCTTCCTATTTCCTTAAGATGAGATTTTAGTCTAACCAACAACTCTCTCCAAGTGATAACGGCTTTAACTGCATTGTTTTGATTTCAACTGAATTGCCTTCCACATTTGGTAACATTTGAAAATCTGTGTCTACCATTGTGAGATTCTGAACTACCTCCTTACAGAAAGAGCACCACTCCAAGTCTTAAAAGTACGACAAGTGAAAAATTCCAGAAGCATTTTATGAAAACATGAAGTGCTATAGTCAGTATGCAGCCAAGAGCTTTCCCTCTAAAAACACAACAGCTCATATACCAAAAAGTAATTGTAAAGATAACAACGCCAAGTCAAAACACTCAGACATGTGAAGAAAAACAGTTCTATACATGGGGCAAGAGTTTACTCAAAAAATAAGGATCACCATCACGGGACCTTTAATCCAAACATGGATTATTTTACCTTTTTTTTTAACCCTTCAATGTAACCTGCTTCCACGGATTCCATAATTAGTTTCACAGCCAGAGAAGTGAAGGGTAAAGGCCTTCACATTTGTTCCTCTCTAGAAATGTCAGCAAAGATATACCATGGTTTCATCACTGACTGCTCGAAACAGCAGACTTCTCTTAACGTTAATGACAAAACCCAGAAAAGTCAAAAACTTGTTTCTGATAAGTGGGTGGACTCCTTGCTTGGAAAAGAATTTAAGTGTGCATTTTAAATTCACAGAACAGAAGTGGCAACTTTTTAATTCCTGCGTATGAAACACAGACAGGCTAGAATATGGAAATAAAACAAAGAAGAAGAATAGCTGCCAAGAACAGAGTATGCTGCAACCAAGAAAGGAGTGCAGAAAGGACACTCCTACCAATACATCAATCATGAACACCCAGCATCACTAGCTGGATTTGCAAATACTTCCATTTTCACCACATATAAATGAAAAAGGTGCTGATCTTCCACCAGAGGCTACACCTCGAAAGCCTACTTTGAAGCAGTGACACCAAGTGTTTGTTCTTTCCCACATGTATGTTTTGCAAGAATTTTTTTTTCACTGAAACGTGCAGGTTTGGCATTTTCAGTTGGCCAAGAATAAGAATTGTAACTCATGAATTTGTTTGTTAAAGGGCAGTACTGCAGGAATGCCAAATCCAACCCACAGACTCCAAACCACAGCCAACATCAACACCTGCCAGCTTACCTTACTAGTCATCTTCAGCGTATCAATTTCTTCCCTTTGTTTAGTTAAGGTTTCATTCATACTGCAGAGATGGTCACTCATCATACTTAACTGATCCTCATAACTTCTCTTTGTCGTCATCAATTCATCCTAGGGGAAAAAAATAACCAGAAGCCTTTGCTCAATATTAGTGGCAACCGGCAAAGCAGCCAATTTCTGTCTCCACTTAGTAAGCTATGCTTGATGCTGAATGTGTGCAATTAAGCTAAATCACCAGAAAAAAACCCAATCACCTTTCTTTCATAAAGTCAATAGCTTTTTTTTTTTTACCTGAAATCTCATGCATGGTTTGTTCCTCTTATTTTTGCTCTGTTTGCTTTATAACTTTTTCCCCCCACACTTTGTGGCTTACATGAAGACCAACAGCTGAGTTTTCCAACATTGCTTCCAGCCAAGAAACAAGTGAAGTTTACAGGGTTCGAGCACAGACTGTGCATGAGCATACATGGCATACAAAGCTGATGGGAATCTGCAATCCACATGCAGATGCAGAGCTGTGATCTCTCTAGGATTAGAGAGACATGGTGGGATAGTGTGCATGACTAGAATGCAGCAATGAAGGGATACGGACACTTTAGGAAGGACAGGATAGAAGCGGAAAAGACGTGCTTTACGTGAGGAAGTGGTTTGAAGACAATTAAGGTCTCATCGGTAGGGATCAGAGGAGTACAACAAAGGTGATATGGTGGGCTTCTGCTACAAGCAGATAAAAATCTCTCGACCCCAGACCCCCATCCTCATGAGGGATTTTAACTACTCTGACATCTCCTGCAAGGGCAACAAGGTGGAATGCAAGCAATTCAGGACTTCTCTTGAGCGTGGTAAAGAACTTCTTGATACCAGTGATCAGTAGGCCTAAGAGATGCTCTCTGCTGGACCTGTTACTCACAAATAAGGAAAAGCTGGTCAGGGATGTGAAAGCCAATGGTAGCCTTGGCTGCAGCAACCATGAGTTAGTGGTATTTAAGATCCTAAGGGAAGCAAGATGAATAGTAGAATTACAGCAACCCTAGATTTAAGAAAAGTAGATTTTGGTTTTTTCAAGGTCTGCTTGGCAAGATCCCAGGTACAACTGCCCTGGAAGTTAAAGGGGCCCAGAAAGACTGAATGATCAAGGACAGAGCAAAGAACAGTCCAATGCTTAGGAAACGGAGCAATTGTGGCAGAAGGCCAGCATGGCTGTACAGGAAACTCTCAATTCAAGAGCTTGATCTGAACTCTCTCTGCTCTGACCAAAGGAAGAGACGAGATTACCTTCAGAGGGCCCTTCCAGCCTAAACAATTCTGATTCAGTATTAGGCAGCCTCCTAAACATACAAATAGTGTGCCTGCTAGCTTTTCCTGGGAAGTTTAATACGTTATTGGAGATGAAAATCTCGTGCCGAGTTGGATATTGATTGTGGAATTTGTCAAAGGAAAAAAAAACAACCACAAAAAAAACCCCCAGCACTTTGTTTATGAACAAATAATTATATTCACTGCCTGTATAAAGCATGTTAGGTACTCAACATCTCATACAGGTGAGTGATAAAAGATATGAGCTAAATATAAAGAAAATACAAAAGCATTTATAACTGAGTATTTATATATACTTTGTTTTACTATTGGCTCCTTTCTCAGATGTGTGGAGGGGAAGGACAAAGGGACAGGACATTCACAGGACATCTGGTGCAAGAGTTTATTATCTTATTGTTAACAACGGCATCTTAAAGATTACCCCAAAGTTATTTTTGCTTAATATTAAGCTATTCAGCTCATAAAAAACCCCACCCTGGCATTTCAAAGATTTTCACTCCCAGGTGCTAGAAAGGATTAAGAATTTGGTGTATCCTCTGAAATCAGTCACATAAGCACACCTTTTGACGTAAAAAAGCCCCATTTTCATAAAAAGCCTTGACATCAAGTGTGCTGAAACACAGGCTTGGCTGCTAAAACTTTTTCCTTGCAAGCATCTTCCACTTCAACTTTATACCTGGCATTTGAAGCGTAATAAAGTCTCTTCTCTACGAACTATTACAGTTTGTACATCATACAGCTAAGGACCTAGTAAAAGCATGAGCATGCTCAATGGTTGTAATTTTTTCTCCTCCAACTTCCCCTTACTCACAATTATGAAACGCATCTATTAAATTATATGACATTTTACTTGCCTGCAATCTACTGATGCTTTGACTAGCTAGTTTCAACTCTTCCATGAGCGATTCCTTGGACTTCTCTGCCAAAGACAGTCTTTTGGCAAGTGCTCGACACTGTCAATCAGAACAGGACAGGGAGGGTAGAAGGGAGGAAAGTTAGTTCGAGAGTATTGCCTTGTGCCACCTTTAATTGATGGCTTTGGATGTTTCCATGTTTCTGTAATCCTTAGATTTCAAGGAACTTAGTCAGAGATTGTGCACATTTTTAAATGCAAAGGTAATGTAACAAGGTTAACATTAAGTTTTTGTTTTATTTCACAGAATTACCACATTGCCAACTCTCTAATTTCTTCATATAACTACCAGGAAATATTTCATAAGTAAAAGCCAACACAAACAACTCACGTCATACATTGCTCAAATACCAAAGAAAGATGGTTCCTCCATACTATGTCACCCACCATTAAAAAAATACTTAAGAGGACTTGCACTGACAACCTGGAGCCACTAGTTTCAACAAAAATTACCTCATGGTATGAAGTGGAAAACAGGAAACCTTAGATACAATGAACTGTTCTGTTCATTCTTGAAGTATAACTTATGCCTAAGAACCAACTTCAGAGGACAGCTGTTTTCATCACTTCATGATACACTCAAATACTTTTGAATGACATCAGCATCACTTTAAGTCAAAACTAGCTTGGTAACTAAAGCTGCTTCAGCTTATATGAACAAACTTATACATGATACATATTATACTTCTTAATACACCCAAGACAAGGCTACCAAAGGATTTATTTAAAAAAAAAGTCTTTCTACAGTATCCATTTTTATGCACACTAGACCATAGCCAAAAAACATATCCCAGGAACAGATTTTTATGCAACATTATGTTCCATATATTTAAAACTCCCTGTCTTAACACTTGCCTGGGGAAAGTTCAAAAATGGATTTACTGTTTTCAGTATAGACACTGCCTGCACGCTCACCTCAGCATGAAAGTGTACTGATTTACTGTCAGCAAGCTGCAGATGAGATGTAAGTTCTGCTATCCTTGCCATATAGTGGTTTTTTATCAGGTCTTCACGAGACTCAACATCTGGAGCCTGGCAAAGCAAAAGTTTAAGCAGACAGATATTTATGTTTAGTAGACTCAATACTTGCATCACAACACTATCCTCTATATTGACTCCTCTTCTTCCCTCCTGAGGCCTGGCTGCTCTACCAAAAGCATTAAACTCCCCAAATGCAATAAACAAATTACAGCAGGTCACACTGCAATTTGTCACTCTGATGATGACTCAATGTAACGTCAGACTTCCTTAAAGGACAAAGAGCTGACTGAAGATGAAAGAAGTTAGCTTGATTTAACATATCAAGCATCTGATGATGAAAATCCAGTGGATTGATTTCACCTACATAAAAACTTACTGGCTTTTCCCAAGAAGCAAGAACTCCTTCACTTAAACTAAGTTTCAGAAGCTCACAACTATTAGTTGACTAGAAATAGTCAGAATTATTTCTAACGCTGCATGTTCCAGAACTTTCCTCAGACATTTGAACTTTTTTAAAAAAAACCCAAACTGGTGAGTTATGGTTTTGTTAAGTTACAGAGTAACCCACTAGAGCCAGCTTTTGCATGCCTTGTCATTCCCTTCAAGTTCAGCACTATGCAGTAGCTTTTAAGAACTTGTATCAGTTATTATCTGGCCCCCACCCCTTTTTAATCCTACCTTCAGAAGAAAAAAAGGAGTAAACTAAAATATATATCAGTTTCCTGCAGTAACAGAAAACGGAAAGCACTGACTCTTACTATGCTAAGCTCCTGCTGGGGCAAGTGTTACACCACAGCAGTGCTAAATAAAGAGTTAACATTCAGTCTGACAGCTGGTTCAAAGTTTCTTTCGGTGTGACCTCTGGTTTGGGATAGCCTGTAGTTACATGTTAAACACCAGGCACTACAGTCAGTGACTTTTTTCAGCTTGAGCCCTTCCTCAAGAGCTAAGAATTGAGGCTTGGAATGCCGTTAGGGTTACTGAAGTACAAACATACTAATGCTTTCCTCAAATTACAGGAAACAGACCTGGACCACAGCTCACACCACTCCAAACTGCTTACACAAATAAAAGATAACAGTTCACCAAACAGAAGAAAATTAAGAAATACATGGATTTCAGAAACGTGAATGTATAGTATACGGGCTACATAGGTGACTCATGACATTATACTACAGTATTCTTGGTAATTAGACCTTTGGAATAAGTTTAACAGAATCAGAATTGAAGTACTTAGCAGATGTACTTTGATAATGTTTAAAACAGATTACCTTTTCATTATCAGTAGTTATAGTCAACATTCCAATCTAGAAGGAAGAAAATGCACTTAAGTGAGAACTGCAAAAATAGATACCATAGCTGTAAGTCATTTCAGCTTCAGTCACAGAAGGACTTAAAAAAAACCCAACCTCTTGCAACAGTTAAAACTAAAACCAAATTAAAGCACTTCCACCTGTAACAAACAGGGGTAATAATATACATGAATGCCTTGAACAGTATTAAAGCTGACACCAACCCTCCAAATATATCCTCTGACTTATGGGAAAAGGCAATACAAACAACAAGACGCAGATAGCTTGTATGGGTATGCAACTGCTTGATTACATGAAACTAATTCAGAGGTATGTTAGTACATTGACACGTTACTTTTCATGTTTAAGAGCAAGGAAAGGCAACTTGGATTTCTTTAGTACCTTCTGAATTCCTTCCTTTCCACTTTGACTAGAAAATCACATTGACAGTTCAGTGTGAAGCACTGACAGAACTGTAGCAGAGGGGTGTATGCCAATAACTAATTCCATGGAAGAACACCTTCATAGAGGGTCAGAGGGGTTTTCCCCCCAGATTTCAACAGGACTAGAGATTTAGGTTTATGGAAAATATTTACACAATATGTTGACCTGTGAGTTACATTAAGCATTGTGGCTAGAAAAAGCCATTCTCCCCAAACTCCTAACAGATCAAATACAGGATCAAAAACTTAAGGTGCCAGTTTACTTTAAAACTGGGTATTTCAAAACAATTCACTGGTCATTTTTATCCTGGAGCAGGAAAGTGGTGAGAAAAAAAAATAATGAAGAATTCCAGTGAGTGCTGAGCTGAGTAGATTGATTATTCCTTGCAGATGACACTGCAAGTTAATATCATTTCTGAAGTGGTAATTTAGAGGAAAGGCCAGCCCCTTCTAAATACTAGTAATAGACAGGAAAAAGCCATTTACCAACATAGAAGAGCAAGGACAGAATGCATGCCATATCCAAAAGCAATTGTTGAACCCAACCAAGCTGTATGCACCTATGAAGGTTATGTAAAAATTAGCACTCCAAAGAACACTGAAAGCTTGAATAGCTTCAAGTTAAAATTATGCTACAGTAAGCTGACCTGTAGTAAGTCTTAGAACCCATTTAAAAACATTAATTACTTACTTCCCTTTGCTTTAACATACCTAGAGATGAAAAAAGTATTGGAAACTCAGAGCTGACCTGATATACACACTACTTGCAAGGCTTCCTAACTAGAGCCAGATAAACCTACAAGCTAAGCACCTATTATTTCCCTCTCAGTCATGCAAGTACAAAACTACAAAAATATCTCCACGACACTAAAGACAGTGAACAAAGTCTCAAAATCCAAGAAGTTCCAAACTCTGCTGAACATATTGGCAAGCAGCTTTGCAAACAGGAGCCCAAGCGTGAATGCATTTCAGCACAGTCAAAGAGCTTTCATTATTAGTGTTCCACTGATCAAACACTACTACTACTAAAGAAAGGGGTTTTCTCTATTGAAGAGGTCACTTACCAGACTAGTACTCTTAATAGGTTCCCTCAGACTCTTTTCTGTGGTTTCCTTCTTTTGTTCAGCTACATTTGGCAAAACAGAACGCTCTTGTATAGTTTCAGCTAAATGTCCGGTAAGAGAGTTCTTCAGTTTTTCGTTTTCTTTCTCTAGCTTTATCTTAGCTAGCTGGGCCTCCAACATCCAGTGTTCTTTTTCTTGTTCAAGTTTTGCAATTTTCTCCAAACTCTGCTGGACCTTTAAGTGGGAAAGTTTACATTCTACGTTACTGAACACAAGGGGGAAAGCGCCACACACAGGAAATGTTTGAAGACAATATTATTTTAAACCACTACATAAGTGAGCTAATGAATAATGCAGTAGGTAAGTAACTATGCTTAACTGTGGTCATGTGTCAAAAATGACCACGTTATTAAAACAGTCTGAAGCATGCATCACCGCACTCACAGAACTGACAACATCATAATTGGTGAAAAATCAAAGCAGGGAAGAATTTTACAAAAACTTGAAAGATGTGTGCCTGGCACTAGCATGGTCTTGTTCTATGCTAGAAAGATGAACAATCTCTCCCCTCCCAGCTAACTCACCCCACACGGACAGAACAAGCCACTTGCGCAGGTAATAAATCAACTACAAAACAGTACCTGCCATATCACTCTACACATTTCTGTTGAAATTAATTTCACTCCTACCAATACACTTTGAATACTGGCCACTGCAGAAAAAAAGACTTTTTCTTCTGTAAAAGTTCAATGACTGTGGCTCAAGCACAGTCTGAGCATTCAAGCTAGTAAAGAAGTTTTAGTACTAATCAGTTTCATTCACAGGAGGAAATGGGCAAATTGGGTAAGCCCTTGAATACCATTTAACCTCCCTCTGCCTCACCTTCCAGGAAAAAAAAAGAAATGCACACTGCAAGAATGAAACACTGCAATCTATTAATAGAGTAACTGAAAAAATCATTGTTCTTAACCAGGGCTAATAAATCCTACATAGTCCAAAAAGGCACGCAAAACCATACATAACATTAGAAATTAATACTTCCGTATGCCTTTTTCTTGTCTTTATTTTGCATTTATTTGAATTATTAAAGACTGCCTGGCTTCCTGTATTTACAAATTAAGACGTGAGTGGCATAATCTTGATTCTTGTAACTACATGTACATTCTGCAGGTACAGCAGAACAAGTCCTGGATAACCCAGCCTGACAAGGGTAAGTTTTACTTTCAAAACTCTGCAAGACATCTAAAATCTAATTTTAAGCTTCAGTATACACATATATAACTACAAACAACCACACACATCAATATGAGGAGACTATCTGATACTACTTTACCTTTGTAAGACACATTGTCATATATGTTAGTAAAATTTATACCAGAATACCTGCTGTGCAAGACCTTCTCGACTTTCTGTGGAACTCAGGAGAACTCTGCGATTGGCTAAAGCCTCTTCATAAGGCACTGAATCTGCACAAGGCTGCAGAAGGACAAAAGAAACCTCAAAACATGTTTCACAGTAGATCAGAATATGTATTCTACATTTATTTTCTTATCACCCTCCTTACTTTAGTAAAGGGAAGAAAAACATCTTCAAAGTATTAACCAGTCAACAGTAAGAGTGGCTTGAGCTCACAAAAAATACTGCCCCAAAATGCAAACCTGATTTAAAAAAAGTGCTCAGAAAACTCCAGGTGATAATTAATGACCAAATACATCTTAAGGTCCACTTTACAGACATGGCACTAAAGTGATTTAATAACAACTGTTAAGCACTCCATCACTGAATTGTTAATTTTAATGGAGACAACAGGGAGATCTGGCAGTGTTCAATCCTCTAGTTCAGCACATTTTTTCCTGCGCACCTCCTTTCCAGCTGCCTTCCCCCCGCCTCGCCCGTTGCTCTCCACTGTCTTCCAGTGAATGCAAGTGTACATACATGATGTCATTCGCTCCATATTCCTGGAGGAAATTTAACTAAGCAGCTACTCTTCTCCTTGGAGTCTTGGCACAGAAATAATTAGTGGAAATGGGTAAGAGCAGAACTGGCACATACCCTCAGTTGTAAGAGCAACTGCTCTCTAAGTTTTTCAATAGCATTATTGCTCTAAGGGTTCCATTTCCTCAGCCAAAGATTCTCATTCAGAGAATCTCATCCATTCCAAATACTGAAAATACTTAGCTTGTATTCTCTTTGGCATAACTATCAACAGAATTGTGCTTTCTCTCGGCAAGCATGCTAGCTGAACAGACCTTCTTCAAAGACTTCATGTAAGCAACCGCCTTCATCTTGTACTGCAGCATACACTCAGCTGAAAGAGGGCTGATGAACTCCATTCCTCCTTTAGGGCCATAGCTCATTGAAGTAGTGAAGTGATCCAAGTTGTTGCTAAAGAACGAGGCAATCTAGACACATCAAGAAAAGTCTTTTTTTTAATTGAGCTGACCAGAAAGATTCCAAGCAATTACTCTTTCAAGAGAAAGACAAGTATTTAGTGAAACTGGACTTCATAACAATAATTTCAAACAAGCTACAGGCTCTTCCACATAACTTAAGACCTTACTAACACAAAGCATCCTCTTTACAGTATCTACTTTTATCACCCATTCAGTTGTTTTTAACTTGTAGCCTGAAAATACCTTAGTTACTATACATTAATATCAGAGGCACATGTAGATTTTCCAAATTGTTCAACTATGATTTTTTTTTTTTTTAAACCTGCACAAATTAGGGCACTATATTGACACAAAAATATTCATTACCTTGCCCACCCCATTTGTTAAAGCCACAACGGAGGATAAAATACAGTCATTTGTAGTTACGAGTTTCTGTGTGGCAGTTGGAACATCTTGCTCTAAAGTAGCTTTCTGACTGTAGTGCTTGGAAATATCTAGAAAAAGAAAACATACATTTATGTCAAATTATGATTTTTGTTTATTTCAGCAACCATTTTCAAATTCAGCTTACAACCTTGGGCTTTGAATGCTTCTCTCCTCTAAGTTGTATAAAAGTTTAGTCCAGATACTTAGTTCCTCAGTATACTGCCTTAGACAACTGTTTGTGCTCTTAAGAGACAGCCATTACACCTGTTACATAAGGCAGAATATCAGTGTATATTTAAGTGCACTCTGCATCCCAAAAATCACAGCTGTATAGGGGATCCAAGCTCACATTGAACTAGCACTTCATTTCACAAGTATACTTTCCATTTCCATATGTTTGAATCAAGACACTTAAGAGTAGAATTTTTAGTCATGTTCACCATCTGAGTGTTAAGCTTACATGACTTATAAGGGAAGAGTATTTTAATTTTGTCAGAGCAAACCTAAGAGAGTACCAGAAGTTTAGAATGCTACTTCCTATATTCTACAATTCTTTCAGGCAAAATTAACTGAACAGTCTTCAGAGAGGAAAAAAACCAACACAAACCAAAACCACAAACCTTTCTGAAAATCATTCACAAAAACATTTTAGCTTAAATAGACTAATCAATTTCAACAGCACCAAAGTTTAAAAAGACTCAAGTATTTACCATGTAAGAACAAACATCCTCAACTTGGCCTAATTAAAAATAAGTAGCTATTTGACAAGTGAGCATTTTGCACCTATTTTACAATAAAGTACTGTTGCTACAGAACAGACAAATCCCAGGTCACCACGACCACGTAAAGTTATAATCTGACACAACCTTAAGGAGTTGGAAATTAGTTTGGGTTAGGAAGAGAGGTGACAAATCAAGCATTCTCGAGTATGGGAGTGAGAGATGTTAAGCACAACATTTCTGTTGCTTGCTAGCAAACTCCACTGACAGTTTTCTTCAGTACTTCTACTTTCTTTATTTCCTTTGTTAAAGTATAAATTGAGTTGATTTTACATCACAGTAACTAAGAGGTAGAAGGTATTTATCAACAAACTTAGCTATGCTACAAAACTCTTGGTTTAGTGTCATTTTGTGTGAGGTACTAATAATTTCTTTTTTTTAAAACAGGCACTCTGCAAAATGTGGCTGTGCTACTGATCTTATTACTAAGAGAAACAAAACCCCCAATTTTGCTTAAAATTACAAAAGCTAACGTTTAAACAGCTGACTAGTATTAAAACAATTCACCTATATGGATTATCTTGTCCCTGGGAACAGCTATATGGTACAGAAATTCTAGGATATACAGAAACAATGTTTTAAAACTCCCTGAGTTTTAACTGAACATCACTTCACTGAAAAGGCAACATATCCATGTTCTTCTGAAAAAAGCAAGGTAAGCCATTTTCAAGGAAGTTTAGTTTCAAAAAGACCACAGACTTCTTTGTAAGCTTTGGTTATATATTTACGTTAAAAATATTAGTCAATGTGAAAATGGTAAGGAAAAGTTTCACTTTGAAGGCAGGTACTAAGTCAACAGTATGTAAGCAGGGGAAAATACATACACTTACTGGCATTCCATTCTGTATGCTAGTTCCACGACAGCAATGAAGTTCAGAAAGTAAAGTGATACTGCTCAGGAAGATCTAGAGCGCCTCAACTAAACATTCCAGCAACTTAAAAGAACAAAGCTAACAGAATGGAGGCGTGAAAAACATGTATGCATGTCCAAAACAAGTTAGTAGGTTTAGTTTCTTATCTTGGTTTTTAAAGCCAAAACAAGTCAGACTTCTCATACACTACACATTCAACATGGTTACAGAGAGAGTGCACATGTGCAATGTTAAACAGAAAGAAGCAGACCTGAAACATAACAATATTCCTGCACTCTCACCTTTTAAAATGTCATGAAATCCATGAAGACTTGCAGCAATGTTTGTAAACACCACATTGTAATTTGTCCTAAGGAGTCCTTCTGGTTTTGTACCTAAGAGTACCACATAGAAAAGAAAATAACACAACACCAAGATTTCACCATGAATGAAAATAGTTACCTTTGAAAATAATCCAATTTCCACTTACTAGAAACTCCATTTGCATGGATTCATTTAATTAAGTTTCCCCTTCAATACCAAATGTAAATATATCAAGTCTTGCCAGAGTAGGCAGGTGAAAGACTTCCAAGTTGCATAAGTTTCATTCAGAGTTTACAAATATCAACTGTTTTGGTCTCAAAAAACAATTACACACACACAAAGATTAGCATGCTCACTGCTGTAGGAAGGACCATCTGGGTCCTTCTTAAGAGTGAAGACTGAAATAACCCAAAGCTATACAACATACAACAACTGTTTCCTCTCATTAGTTGCAGTATGCATTTGGAGATAGTTTCCCCACACGCATACACACAAAAGGTTTCACCCGATTTTATTCAGTCAGTCCCATGAGACTCGTACTTTAATAATCTTATGAACAAGCTGGAACAGCTGGAAGCAATGATTAGTAATAGAATGTAGTTTATTAACAATTTCATGATGAAGCGATGACAAAAGACATACTGTCAATCATCTATAAAAACTTACAGTCATTTCTTCTCTACTGCTAACTATGACGATCTAAAATGTGGTACACATGAATGCATGGTTATCTCCAGGCCTGCATCATGCCCCTGTCTATCCAGAAGGAAGAGTGTGGAGTATTGAAGAAACACTCCACAGCACACGCAGTCTCCCAGCCTGGATAAAAGGGGGTCCAGTATGACAGAGCATACTGCAGAACTCACTTGCCCCATAGTTTAGACTGTACCTAAAGAGCAGCATTAATCTTGTTTTCCTCTACCACAGAAGTGGCATTTTGTGTGTTTGTGTATGGTTAAAAAAAAAAAAACAAAACAAAATAACCACAAAACAAACCCTCCCCCAACACTGGTCCAAGATGAAAACTAGTACCTTCCACTCACAACATAACCAGCTGAGCCAAAACTGGGACTTACTTGGTAACGCAAGAAGACTAACGTATGTATGTAGCTTCTCAAAGACTGCAGTCAACATTTTCATGTCTCTGTGTAGCTCCATATTTCTAGCTCTTAAAGCAGCTGTGCAAAGAGAAGACTCACACTCTTCTTCCAAACTAGGAATATACGAATTTTTTTTTTTTAAAAGTAAGCAATTATCTTATAAAACAAGTTCATAACTTTTGGAGTAGATAACTACTGTTCCCTACATCCCCAGTCCAAAGCAACAATAGACTAGGAATTTATTTTAGAAAGGTTAACATATCAGAGCAATGTAGCAATACATGAAAGTTACTGTGTGCATGTAAGCACTCTTAAGGGCTTCAGACACAAGCCAGGACAGTTTACACTCACAGGAAGGAACTGATTGCATTTTAAAATTAAAAGTTTAAAGACTTCTTCCTCTGCTACATATAATTTACCTTTTGCATCCTATGGAGCAGAAGTAGTACAAAGAAGGCTTAAACCAAGTTTTTTCTTCTCCCTTAACCCAAAACCTCTTTTTAAGCAGTCCCTTGCACTAATAATTCACCTCCCTTCAACCCACTCAAGAACAGATTTTCACTGCAGAAGGGATGTGCATCTGGCCAAGTTTTACTACATTGCTATATTTACTGCATGATAAATAATCTTCAGACAGGCTCAAGAAATTAACAGTTTCAGTGTATCATACCTGAATAGTATCAATGCTACTGAATAACATTAAGAAACATTAAAAATCTGAGGAGCTTTCATTAAAGTCTCATCTGTGAGAGGGGAAAAAGGCTTTAAAATACATGTTTTGAGCTCAAATGCCCAGCTGAAAATACATGCATAACTTAAACGCTCAAAAACCAGCAGGTGGAAAAAAAAGAGTTCTGCCTTTTAAGCCACAGTGCTTTAAGGGTTGACTTAATATTCGAGTTGTAGATGTTGACAATGCTGCATGCCTGACACTTAGTGCCCCTTTAATTTGATCTATCAAATCAAAAGTACCTTTTTAACTGATAAGGAAGAATCTTCCTTAAAAAGCCTAAGTAGGAAGCTAAATGTTCTGAGAAAGTCTTCAATTTCACAGCTGTTTCCTAGAAGGAAAAACAACATGTAAGTATTCTTACTCTGTAAAAATCTTTTTTGATACTAAAAATAAGAAAGCTTACCAGGACTGTCACAGTATCTTCTGTAATACTCTCAAACAAGTGAAGCATTCCTTCCTCCAGAGGGCGAACATACGAAGCATTTTCATGAAGATACTGTGAGAACTGAGTACAGAAAAATTTAAATGGTGCTTACTGAAGGCTCTTGCAAACTGTTTCAAGTTAACAATTGAACGGTCCACATTAGCAAAGCCCACGTCATCTTAAATGATCCCCAGGACGTCAATAATAAGATATAACAGTCAAGTGATGTATAGCAACCTCTTTACAGGACACACAAACACACACCTTGAGGGAAAGTGAGAAATAGTGAAGACTACAATGGAAGTCCACACAAAGCCCCATCTACGGCTTTGCCACAGCACCCTATCTCATTTTAACTGCCATGCACAGCACAACAAACCCTGCTTTTTAAAGTTTAAACATTCTTGCATTCCTTGCTCAACTCCATCAAATTTAGGCTAGACCCATGCACCATTAAGCCACCAGAATAAACTATCCCACCTTCCTCCCAGCTGTTTGCCTCTCAGCCCTTGTCCTGTGCATCAGCACAAACACCAAAGAATTAACCCCAGTTAAAACAGAGCAAGAGTACATTTTAATCTTTATCTGCATCCAGTCCAGTTTTCAACATGGGTCAAAGCATGCTTATGCCAATGCAGAGGATGGAGCAGTAACTAATCAAACGGAGAATTCTTACTTTCAAGAACTGTGACAGGTTTGGGCAATTATGAAACTCTGGCCTCGCAGAACTGCCTGACTTTGCTAAAAACTGCTTAAGTAAATTCTATAGCTAATTTTGCATTCCAAAAAAGATTACCTGAGAACAAAGGTGTTTACTCTTACACACAAAACGTAACGGTACCATCAGCTTTCAATTTTGATACCACAGTATTACAAAAAGCTTCTTCCAGATTGACACAGGTAGTCAAAAGTGATCTATTGTTTTGGGGGTTTTTTTACGCCACAGAAAGATACCTTCACCTTTGATTATTTATACCACAACATTAGCTAAAGATCCCAGGCAAATAGGGTATGAGAAATTTTAATTATTTCTTGTATTATTACAGTGCAGTAACACAGTGTTAACAAGAAAAGAGAGATGCCAAGCTCTCATTCATGCATGCACAAATTTGGATGGAATTATGGAAAATTCCTAAATCTAAGGAGGAAGAAATAACACATGCAGAATGCTCCTGACTTGTGGTGTAAGAGAAAGGACTGGAGTTATCTGGCACAATGCTGAAGACCCAGCAGAACCCAGCAATCCAATACTTAAAGAGAAAAGGAATACTTGAACCTGGAAGGGAATTGTCCACATCTACTTTGAGTGTTTGGTGGGGAAAATAGCTTGAAAGCGCCAGACAAGACCTGGAGTTGGGGAAAAATAAATCAGTGCAAGTGTGCCAAGCCTCTACCTGACACTTGTCTCATTTTCTCTACCACATTAAGGGGAGGTTTTTGAACCACTCAGTGGAGGAGCTAAGACCACACTGAGAACACTTGCCGAGCAAATAGGCAAGCTAATCAAAAGTACAGGAGCAACAGCAGCTTCAGTAAGCGATAAAAGATGCTTCGCTGCTGGAAAGTCACTGCAAAAGCCCTGAGAGGTAGCATGCACTGAGGTATTAGGTCATGAATACACAACGGGGCAGACTACAAGAGACATAATCATGAAAACAAAGCCTGAATTACTGAATCAGTCAATTATCAGAAAAGGAGAATCAAATTACAGTTGCATGTTTCAGCAGTGTGAAAGCACTTCTCTGCCAAAAAACAACAAAAGTTTTAACTAGGACATTAAGAAAAAAATGCCCGAGAAGTGATGTCTAAAACCTGATTTTACTCCCTTAGTGTAAACTGCAGTAGCATCTGGAGAATCCAACCCACCACACTGGGCCACATAAACAAGGAAACACAGTTCCTGTCCCAAAGAATTTGGAAGATGACAAAGCCACATAGTTTTCACAAGCAGGATATGTGATTTTGAGTACATTTGGTGGCACGACCAAGAAAATGTTTTTCTTTTTCTCTTAAATTCTCTTAAAATTAAGACCTATGCTGAATCTCTGCAAAAGTGTATTCTTGGTTCAAACAGTTGAAACAACTGAGTCAGTAAATAGAGTGGGATTTCTCTAGTGGACAAATGCCTTCGCAAGCGTATTTGTTGCCTGAAAAAGAGATTAAAGGAGGTACTCCCAAGAACAGGAAAGTTTTGTGATAGCTAACATTGCCACTACATGCGTCGCAGCCATTTGATGGATGCAAATCACATCCCTCTCAGTAGCTTACGTCTAAGCCCTTCAGACTACTAAACTGAAATTATAGTCAGAATCAGAAAATACTGTCATCCAGCAACTTAAATGCACATAGGCCCACTTGCACTACCAGGTCAACCACTATGACGTTAAAGTAATTTTATTACAAAGCATACATATACGCATCCCCACACAAATCCCTGTGCACAAAGTTCTTTTCTGTGCTTCATGGCATAGAAAGAGGATGTCAAAAGATGCAGCTTAACGGCTCTGAAAGAAAAAAATCTTCCCATGGAGTTGCACAGAGAGAGACAGGTCAGGTTTCTTGTAATGATTTCAATATGCTTTACAGACTTGAAACTTCAGAACATTTACAGGAAAGGTCTTTGCAAAAATACCCCAAAATCAGATTATAAAGTTGGTTTTTGACAAGGGAACAGAGTCCAAGTTCTCTCCTTCATAAGCCTACCTTACATCCATTTTATATCACATACAGTTAAACACTTTAAAACACAACACCTTCTGCCTCAACATCTCCCATGCCCCAATGCATTAGCCAAGACAAACATCTACTTAGCAGTGCAATATTTGTGTATTTTAAAATAAGTCAGCTGTACTTTTGACAAATGCACTTTAGTTCAGCACTTAAAAAGCAAAGCCTAGATTTGACTACCATATTACTCTTGTAGCAGAGGCATGGGGGAAAAGCTACAGCTATGGCTGCAGCTACACCGTCACCCACATTCAGAGAACTGGCCCAACAGAAATGACTTCTCATGGAGAGGCTGTTTCTCAGGAACACATTTATAGCAATCCAGTAAAGCTAGAAGTTCGCATGACTAAGATTATTCACTCATGAAAGTCTACATAATTGAATATACTTGCACCTGAAATCTGTAAGCTTTACCTTCTGATTTAATGGTGATATAGTGTCTGTTGCAGAATCAATGGGAAAGATCTGTACCTTCTGCTCAGTGTATGTATGGAAGTTCAAAAGAGCTGTTACAAGTTCTTGAACAAAAGCCAGCGCCTGGCCAGCAAGGTCTCGCAACTTCAGCTGTAAAGACAGTTATAAAACGATTATATTTGACATTGTACCTATTTAAATATGAAAAAAAGTATATGGTTGGATACGAAAAATGGCTATCAATGATTTCTTTGTTAATCGTTCAGTCTAAAACACATAGCAGCAACCACCTTTAACTTATTTTTTTAAAGTTTATGAATAAACTACAATACCACACAGAATGGCATGTTTTTCTGTGAAGACAAAGTATGTTTTATTTCACACAACAGGCGACGCTTTGCCTCTGTTGCATTTCTCAAACTATAGGCCACAAGAACACTTAGAGGTCAGCACAATTATAGAAACCATCTTTGAAATCAAGATTTCTAAAGACCAATGGACTAATTGCTGACAACAGCTCAGTTCTTCCAGGGTGGTGACAGTGAGAAATTTGTAACACCTGGTTGTAAGGAAACCTAACTAATAATGTGGTTTTCTCCCAGAATAAAAGGTGTCTGCTTCTCTAGCCAGTATTGCTCAATTCTTACTCTCCCACCTGGACAAAACTGAGCTGCTCTCATGAATAAGGCTGTTCTGTGGCTTTAGTGCAGTAAGAAGGTATCCAAGAAATTAATCCAACATGGAACATTCCAAAAAAGCTAAGGCAACAGAAAAGAAAACCACGCTGTTGTGATTTATGGAGCAGGGAATAAGGTGAAAGTGGCATTTCAGCCAAGAATGACTTATCCTTCAGAGATGTATTCCTAATGCTTCCATGGAGTGTTAAATCAAGTAAATCTTGATCATGGATCAGGGATAGTGGTGAGTATTTAATGCAGTCATTATACTCAGTTTGTGTATGTTAATTAGCTATGCAAGGAAGAAAACAGAATATATTACTGTTTTGCTGTCCTTTACGCTGCAGCCTGTGCTAATACACCAGCATTTTGCCTCCACTGGCAAAGCCAGTCATAAAAGAATCTGTCCTGGAACATTTTCAAGACTGCAGATCTTGAAGCATGAGGCTGGCCAACACTGTGCTAGCAGAAAATAGCAAAGTGAGAAACTCTCCACACAGGTTTTCCTTAGAACTCAGCAACAGGTTGATTTCAAGGCTACTTCCATCATGAAACTGGACAGCAGGTCACCTGTCCTCACAGCAGACATACTAGGAACTAAGTCTCTTTATGGGCACTTCTGAAGAAGGAGAAAGCAGCTATTTGACATCTTTCTACAGTAGCATCTGAATGCACTAACTGGAAGGTTTGAGACATATACAAGCAAAAAGAAAAAACACTGAGTGCTGTAGAGCTTATTCTCAGTGTCAGCAAAACAGGAAAAATTTTACTATATCAAGGTATCTGATTTACTACTGTAAAAAGCCTTAATATATTTAGCTATTCCCAGAAAACTAACACTCATTCTTGAATACCGAGTTAACCACATTCCCAGGTAAACTGATGAAGTTAGAGTAATAAACAGAAACAGTTTATTTTTTAAAAAATATTATTTAAATTAATAAGGGTGATTTGACTGCAAGTAAGAGGCATTTTGGCAAGAAGTATTCCATAAAGTGTACATGAACCATGCAGAGTTCTCAAAGATACATAATTTATTCCTTAAAAGGATCACAGCTAGTGACAAGTAATATTAACTAACATGGTATCGTAGCATACAGACCAATATAATGTTTGCATTTGTAAACTGTACTTGGGACTCAACTGATGTGACCAAACAAGCTCACTTTGAAGAAATAGGAATTTAAGATACCAAACCAACCTTTTTTTTTTTTTTTTTTCTTTTTCTCAACAAAATTGAGTACCTCAAATGCTGTGTTCAGTTTTGGGCCCCTCACTACAAGACAGACACTGAGGTGCTGGAGTGTGTCTGAAAAAAGGCAACGAAGCTGGTGAGGGGCCTGGAGAGAGCAGGTCTTATGAGGAGCGGCTGAGGGAACTGGGTTTTTCAGTCTGGAGAAGAGGAGGCTGAGGGGAGACCTTATCGCTCTCTACAACTACCTGAAGGGAGGTTGTAGTGAGGTGGGGGTCAGTCTCTTCTCCCAAGTAACTAGCCTTAGGACAAGAGGAAATGGCCTCAAGTTGCGCTAGGGGAGGTTTAGATTGGACATTAGGAAAAATTTCTTTACTGAGAGTGGCCAAACATTGGAACAGGCTGCCCAGGGAAGTGTTGCAGTCACCATCCTTGGATGTGTTCAAAAAACATGTAGATGTGGCACTTCAGGACATGGTTTAGTGGGCATGGTAGTGCTGAGTTGGACTTAATGATCTTAGAGGTCTTTTCCAACCTGATGATTCTATGATTAAAAAGCTTAAGGCCTCTAAACTAATGGTGTTTCAACCAACTTTAAAAACAAAATGTTCAAGATCTAACTTACTGCACGTTGGCAAAGTAGAATATCTCATATAACTTTTATTAAAGACAAATACTAAACCTTTTTGCCATTCTTTTTAGAAAGGCACAATTGAGTTACTACCTACAGTGATCATCAGCCAGTAGTCAATAGATTAGCTCTAGTGAAGTGAGCAGACAACTTGACTCCTTGACATAACAACAGTTCAGACCACCTTTGGAAAAGCACAGATGCTCGGTGGACAGAAATAACCTTGGAATATCACGATAGAAGTAAGATAGGCTATTTTCTGCCATTTTGTGTGACTAAAATGACTTTTATTCAGTATCTGTGTAGTAAGTTGCATCTTTACATATGAAGCCACAAAAAGTGCTTACCTGATATCTTCTGTTATGTAACGGTACATTCAGAGCATTGTATTGATTAGATCCTACAGGATAAAAATCGAGTTATACGCACTTATTAAATCATGGGGTTTTTTAAATCATGGGGTTTTTAAGAGACACTTATTGGTAAATGGTGATTGCGTTTTTAAACATAACATTTGACTGCAGTAGTATTACAGTTCAAGTAATATTAACTAAAAAAAATACAAACAATTGGCTTCAATAAAGTAGGCCTAAACATCCTCACTTAAGAACTGTTACTGACTAGGTGGAGAGAAAGCACTTCCATGCTTGCCTCCGACTAAGTTAAATTTAACATCTGAACACCTTGAATTTGATTGGTAAGAGCAGAATCCTCTTGCCCAAAAGATCAGTATTCATGACTAACAAGAGTGAAATTTTTTTTAAAACCATTAAAAAATTCAAGATCTTCAAATTTCAATTACATTCCAGGGATTGTCAAATAAGATGAAGTTGCTTTTTTTTTTTTAAACAGCTTGAATATCTAAAAAAAAGCTCCTGTTTGTATTTGATTCGTTGATAATTTAGAATAAGACGTACTCCCCAAATATTTCAGCATTCTGTTAGAGCAACCAGAATGATTATTCAATTACAAGTGGGCACAATTTTTAAAGAGGCAGATGGATATTTGTACCTACAGCCAGCTTACAAAGTCATAGATTTAAAAGGGATCACATCCATCCTCATTAAATGGAATAATAACCACTTTAGTTTAAAATCTGCACAGAAAGGATATTTACAATTTCTTATTCCTTTTGTACCATTCACATTTGGCAATTAATACATGGGAAGAGGTAGTTGTGCTCAGAACAAAGAACTTTGTCCAAAATTACCAAATCCCACTCATAAGTAAATGCTTTGGCAAACATCATTCTACTCTCAAAAATCGTACTTAGCAGTCAACAAGTCATTTGATTGTCACTGAAACTGAAGGTAGCTGCCAGTTACACTTAAAATCAACTACAGAGCCTATAGCAAGACAGCAGAAAACCATTTCCTGACTTTCTCTCATTCTTCTGTCACTGAATATCTGTCCGCTATTTGCGGTGTTTCCTACACAAGGAAAAATATTATGCTATGGCAGCTGAGTGAGCAGATAAACAAATTACAATGATAACCACCTGTAAAAAAAATCAGCTAAAGAAGCAGAGAAGTACAAATGGGCAGCAGATGCTAGGCAAAGTGATCTTTGTGAGAGGAAAGAAGTGAGAAGAGTATCTCAACTTAAGGCACCAACACCTAAGCACAACACACTGTACAAGAGTCAACATTTCCTAAAGAGATGATCTGCTGTTTCTAAGCCAAGACTCACTGGATTGCCAACCAGTAGAGAACTTAGAAGCCTCACCCCTGCAGCACCTGCCAGATCAGCTTTTAGAAAACCTAAGGCTATTCAAAAAACATTGCCATCAAGTTTTAAATAGACCGAAAAATGCAAAAGCTACCAATAAAACCTACCGGAAATTCAACAGCCTGTTTTCACTTCCCTGCTCCTTCTCCACTACTTTCAGCTTTTTCACTATTCCATGTCCTCCTAGTCTTACTGCCTGAAGAGTACAGACTGCTGCCTGCCCAAGTACAACCTCATATTCAAGCTATTTACAAAACGCACCCAGTACACAGCACTGATCTGGCACATACTAACCAATTCTCGTACCAAAGCAATGCAAAGGCTGAGCTCTCCTAATTTCATGGTATTCTCTGCACTTCAGTTTATCTCCTAGCAGTGGGAAAGGAGCAGAAAAACAGGGTGCTTCAGGTAAAAGTCCCCAAATTCAAAGGCTGGGGGTTTTTCTCCCCTGAAAAGGTGAATGAGTCTGAGACAAACACAGATAAGAATTAGTCTGGGTGTTCTCTGATCAGACGTGAGACACGCCTGACAGACTTCCTACTAAGTGCAGACCATTATTGTTGCAATGCCTTATTAAGTCAACATCCCTGCAGTCACTAGTTTATCCCCATCTTAACTTACTGTAACTCTTGAATATACTCTGCCAAACATAATACTCCTTGAGATGAGTAACTAAAGAAATCTTTGTGGAGAAACCAGTAAACTGGCAGTGCTCCTTCGTCTTTCACAATATTTGTCAACACTAACCAAGACAAGTGGCAAATCACTCAAAAGCCTTCAAAAGATTTAATTTTCATTACATACGTATATATGAAAACTTGGTATTTTAAGATCACTAAACAAGATTAGGATAAGTATTAGGAATACTTATTACAATTACCTCCAAGTGTCTGTTCAGGTGTCCAACATTTCCTACCACTAACAAACTTTAATTCATAAGGAGTACTTCTTCCAGATGGATACCCAAAATTAAAGAAGAAACCCAGACCAAGGCAATACGTACTTGTGTCATTAAAAGGTACTTTTTCATTGATAATGCATAGAGATTCTTCCAGTCTACTGCCCAAAGCTGCTTGAAGATTCTTTAACTGTTGCTGGCTAAATAACAAGAACAAACAAACAAGAAACCACACACACATACATTGTAAACCTTTAAAACTTAATCTGTATCACCAACACCACACCTCACCAGAAGCATCCCTTGAGTGTACAGGTATCTGTCTCATTCTAGAAGTTAGATAGAAATAAGATAGTAGGAATAATTTTCACTCCTTTATGTCATGTTTAATATGTATTTTAATCCCCAACAAATGCAGTTAAAGGTGCAATACACGGTTGTAAATGGTGAGTTCCATTCTTGAGAAGTTCAACTTCAGAGTTAATCCTGACATTATTTTCCAGTTCTGCAGTTGTGGTATAAGCTATACAACTGTATTCTTCTCTACTGGAATTCGAATGGGAATGCAAAAGGGCCTCTAAATTAGTTACTATGTATCCAATACGCATTCCAATATTGTTGGAGTTCCAATATATTCCAATAAGTTGTGAGCTGTTGACAATTCAGTGAACTATGTCACATCACTATTAGAAATAGCTCAGAAGCTTTTTGAAGCCCCATATCTAAACACTGCTATGATACGGCCCATTCCCGCAAGACTTGGCAATTATGTTTCTGGTGCAATCTCAAGTGATTTTTCTCTAATCAGCTTCACTTGCATTTGATTGTGTATATTGATGTGAACCTAAGTTATTAATATTACTAATAGAATTAGCATAGATTCTCAATATGAACAGCAACCTATTCCAGCATCAAATACATATGTCAACAAAGACCACCGCATATTGATTCAGACCAAATTCCCCACCTTACCCAACTCAGGCCCCCAAATTCTTCACTGTTTTGCTTCCCATTTGACACATAGAACTCCTGCACATATAGTGGAGGGTGGGGGGGAAGGTGTCAAAGTGACAGTTTTTTTCCTCTTTTACAAAAAGATTTGATACATGGAAATTTATCAGGACTAACAAAGAAAAAGAATCCAAACTAGACAAGCAAGATATGAAGAAACTGGACAAGAAGTAGCTCATGCACATTAACAAACATTTTTGTTGAAGAGTAGCTCCAAAATTGCATAGAAACTGTACAGCATGAACTGCAGCAGCATTGGGCATGACAGAAAATAAACTCAAAGACAAACTGCAAACATACAGATGTTCCCTTTCTTTACGATAAAGGAATGGCAAGCTACTAGTTTGATATGGTTTGTTTTACATTCTGCTCTTATAATTTTCAAGGCATACAGGCTGTCAACTCTTATCCCCTGGCTTTCATGAATAAAGCATGAGAGTCAGAGGCAAATAGATCCCTTCCCCTGAAAAAGTGGGGCAAACAGAAGAGCAGTACTCTCAAAGACATCTTCTGTCACATGTTCATTATATACTAATTTCAGTGTTTAAAAATAAGTGTCAGGCTTCATTATTTTTAAAAAGACTCCCTTCTTAAGTGGTAGGGACAATTTCTTACAATGACATTAACTATCTAGTCATGACAGACAAGCTCTGAACTGAATAGTAGCAGATTAAGACTACACTATTTTTCAAACACCACCAAAAAACAAGCAGCAGCAAAACACAGCTTTCATCCTTGTTTATAAGCCATTCTTAGTGCAACCCTGACCTGTATTAGAGGAGAGTTATTGGGATTCAATATCTTTGTGTCTATCAAAATAACTAAAATACATACTTCAAGGTTACAACTTGAAAGAAGGAATTTTATCCCTTACATTAAAGATCTATACTGCACATATACCTTCAAAAAATGCACTTTAATAATGAACTTCAGAGAAGTTCATCCTCATTTGATTTGGCTCACAGTCTCTCAACTTCTTCCCATTTTCTACAACTTTTCTTCAAGACAATGAAAGTATTCCAAAAATTATAGAATGGTTTGGGTTGGAAGGGACCTTAAAGACCACCTAGTTTCAACCCTCCTGCCATGGGCAGGGACACCTCCCACCAGACCAGGTTGCTCAAAGCCCCATCCAACCTGGCCCTGAACACGGCCAGGGAGGGGGCAGCCACAGCTTCTCCGGGCAGCCTGTGCCAGTGCCTCACCACCCTCATAGTAAAGAACTTCTTCCTAATATTTAATCTAAATCTCTCCTCTTTCAGTTTGAAACTGTTACCCCTTGTCCTATCACTACGCACCCCGATAAAAAGTCCCTCCTCACTTTTCCTGTAAGCTCCCTTTAAGTACTGGAAGGCCACTATAAGGTCTCCCTGGAGCCTTCTCTTCTCCAGGCTGAACCACCCCAACTCTCTCAGCCTGTCCTCATGGGGGAGGTGCTCCAGCCTCCAATCATCTTCATGGCCCTCCCCTGGACCTGCTTGAGCAGGTCCACGTCCGTCTTGTGCTGGGGGCCCCTGAACTAGACAGAGTACTGCAGGTGGGGTCTCATGAGACAAGAGGGGAAGAATCCCCTACCTCGACCTGCTGGCCATGCTTCTTGTGATGCAGCCCAGGATGCAACTGGATTTCTGGGCCGCGAGCGCACATCGCTGGCTCATATTCAGTTTTTCACCCACCAGCACCCCCAAGTCCTTCTCCCCAGGGCTGATCTCAATCCACTCATCACCCAGTCTGTATCTGTGCTTGGGATTGCCCCAACCCAGGTGCAGGACCTCACACTTGGCCTTGTTAAAACTACTTACAATCCTTCAACAAAAACTTTCAAATATTCTAGCTGAGTGTGTTATACCTGAAGCAAAAGCTATCGTTCAGGACACTTTTGGGGTGGAGCGAGATTTTTGAAACTCTTTTCAGTCGGCTGTCTCAGCATACCTTACCCAAGCTTTGTTTTTAGAAGCAGTTTTTAGAAACTCACATATCTTTGTTCCATACGAGTGTAGTACTTTCTTTACCTTTTATAGCATTCCATTACAAATAAATTCAAGCTTTCATCAACTTCAGCTACTTAAAATAACTTGGTGACAAAACTGCCCTTACTGAAAGCTGAATCTGTGGAACTGATGGTCTAGTTACATACTCAGCAGAAGGAAAAAAGGGTCTGACCTGCACAGTCTTGATGCTACTGTGCTGTTGCCCAGCATTTTGAATTTTATCTTTTTTTTTCCTTAAGTTATTATTCTTTAAAAATAATCCAGTTAATGTTTTACAGCAGTTATTTCTTTAAATCAATTTTTCATTATATTAAATAAAAACACTTACCATTCTTCGGTTCGAAGCCTACAGTCCTTAGCTTCTCTTTCTAGTGTCTGAGACTTGATCTTTATGCAAGAAGATAATCTCACAATGTAAGTACTGACACAGCAAGACATTTAATTTCAAAACTTTTCAAACTTGCAAGTAAGAGGAAAAACTCCTTACTTCTAATTTGGCTTTATCATTCTGCAGCTTTTCTATGGTATCCGTGTATTTCCGTGTTAAACTGTCCACCACAGCCTGATGCTGGGCAGCATCAGTTTCCAAAACCTCGAGTCTAGTTCTCAGCTCTGCTTCTAAACGTTTGTGCTGCTCATCTGCTTCAAAGAACTGAAAGAAGAAAAGCAGAGCTCATAAAAGCTTCATTTTATTATGGAATCTAGTTCTATGAGTTACACCAATTTCTTTAGCCAGTCCAGGTTAATAGCAAGTACTAGTTCTCAGACAAGCAGAAATTTTATGATGGTATTGACAGAGAAAAGACTCAGGAAAAGGGAAAAAACCTCAAAACCACCAGATTCCTGAAAAGATTCAGGAACAGAGTACTTCGTGTTTATTAAAGCTTTGTAGTACCAAGCATTCTTTAAATATATTGCTGACTAATAGTAGACACCTGAAAAACTAAATGTGAGCCATAAGGTTTTTCTCAAGTTTTCTAAACCAAAGTGAAGGGCACTCCATTTTGGTAAAGTAATTCCTGACTTAATTATGGCAATTCGCAGAAAATATTTTAAGCTTTACAGCAATTCTGAAACAGTTAGTGAACTAAAAAGAAGTTTCCACTCAGTATACCAACTACATGGTTATTTTCAGTAGAGTAGCGAAGTGTCACCAGAACTTAAAAACCTAACTGCAAAAGCACATATTGTGCGAGTTATTTCACATATTGTCTTAAGAATCTGAAGTCAAAATACTTTCTCATTTGCCTACTGAACATCTTTATAAACAAGCTATCTGATCTAATCTACTGTTTTGCATACAACTAAGCTTCTAAACCCACTAGTTTTCAGATGGCATTTATTTTCTTCGTTCATGTGACCAGTTTTCTGAACTAAAAAGTTTCACTCACGAGTATATGTAGTCGTTCATTCTCTTCTATCTTCTTCTGAAGATCTTCGTTGAAGACACTTTTCTGCTCTTGACTTAACTGAGATGAGGATTCTGCACTTTTCTAAAAGAAAGAAAATGCGTTCATTATTTCCAAGTCTCTAGGAGTATCCCAAAGCCCATCCCCAAGTATATGAAAACGCTTCCCATCGCTAGCTCCCAATAAAGGCACCCGAGTATATATAATCTTACTCACATTGACTAATACATCAAGAGTTACGCATATTGCACACAGCATGAGCCTAAAAGCAGCGCTTTCTCCTTCAAACCATTGTTACTGCATAGTGGTAGAATGCCACCGCAATAAGGAATCGGCAAAGCCTCTACTCAGGTGTCACGTTCACACACACAGGAAATGGCCTGTACGGGCAGGTGCCCATTCGACATCACCTGAATCTTGCACGGTTCCACGCAGTCGGTAACATGGAACCCCAGGCGCACAGCGTTATTTGGTTTGGCAGCTGTGTGTAAGGCACATCTGCCTCCCCGACAGTGTCCAGCGTAGGCTGGTCTGGTCTCAGCAGGGACCAGGCATAATCAGTGAAAGCGCACTATCCCAAAGCAGGCTGTAGCACAAGGTGGCACTGGAAAACACAAGGTCTTCACTGTCCACCAACCACCCTGAGAATAACAGACATCCCTTTGCCAACCGTTTCCTCATTTTTCACCCGTTTTGTCCAAAAGACTCAGAGACCGCCAGTGGACCCCACACTGTTTCTCTGCTCTACAGCACTACTGAACAAAGGCAGTACCATCACCAAACAAAAGGGAGACTGTTTACATTTAAACTTAACATCAAACTTTGAGGGCTTGAGACAGCTAGGACAGCAAAGCCACCTCTGCATTTGATGCCAGCCTATGAACTACAACACCTGAGATACGGGCATATGTTCTCCTCCTCCTAAAAGAATTGCAGTCTGACACAGACCATCTATCTGAATCTTAATCTAAGTTTTAGACGAGATTTACATGGTTTCCCAAGGTTTGCATCTTTCCATGGTTTGCAAAGCTACTCAAGCTAGGCTGAGGTCCTTCAAAATCTGGAAACATGTCTAGTGAAGCAGTAAGTTACATAACATGAAACAAAACAAGGGTCAGACTGCATCTTGAAGAACAATCTACTATGGTGCATGAATAATATAAGTCAGAGGTACTATGCTTGTCAAGGAACTGGAGAGCAAAGAAATGCACAAGAGTTTAGGGAAAAAGTAAGGAAGATTATCATATTACTGATCAGTTGAATGATTTCTTTAATGTCAGTCGTGATAGCTACAGCATTTTGGGAGCTACTTAAAAAGAAAAGATACCAGTAGTTAAGAGGGTTTTCCTCGTAAGAGGAAGGTAGCACAGGGTGCTTGAGAATTATTTAAGTCCAGACACACCACCCCTGCAATGCTGATGTTACCTACAGAAGATATCTGAAGGTAGGCTGATCTTAGACATACCATGGTATAAGCAGGTTTAATCAGGAAGCATTCTAGCAAAGAAAGACGGCAGTACTGAAATTATTCAGTCACCTGAAATAACATAAGGAATACCAGCAAAAAAATTTAGATTTCAAAGCATTTGAAAGATTCACGTAAGAGCCAACTAGAAAAGCTACAATCATACGCTGAAGAGTTAACCATCAACATCAAAATAACAGAGCAAGGAGACGGGGATAGGAAATGAGGGGTGATCAGTTTTCTCCATAGCAGTAGACTAATCAGAGTCCCAAGATCTTTCCCAGCTGTTCGAACACTTAACAAGTGTTAGGCAGCAATTCAGTATCAGTCAGCTGAAGCACCAGAAAGAAGAGTACAGAACTACTTAGCATACATTGTATGTACTGATACCTCTCTTCTGGGTATTTTCACTAACATCAGTTAACAAGTTCTGACAAAAACATTCAGCTCAAACCTTGATACAAAGCAACTAGTGCTAGAAATCAGGTGAGGAGCAGCCATCTGCTAAGCAAGTTTTTTGCCTTTAGCACATACCTTGTTCTTCTTGCCCCTAGCTTCACTCAATGCAAGTTCATCTTGAAGTAACTCCACCCGCTTGGCAAGTTGCTGATTTCGAAAGGTCAAGCTGTCCATTTCTTGCTGCAGTTTTCTCAGTGATTGATCCTTCATCTTCAGTTGCTCCTGAACAACCAAAAAGTTTAATTTTAAAACTTTCACTTACTTTCACACATGCTTTTATTAAGAAATACCACATCAAAAAAAAGAATACATTAAAAAAATTATTTCTTCAATTTGAACACTGAAGAGGCAAAAAGTATTGCTTTTAATTCACTTCCTTGAGCTGCCCACAGATGACACTCAAGTCGGTATTTCATTCTGTAAGTTAATCGTCAAAAAGCAACCTTCCACTTTTACAAAGTCAGCACCTACAGAAAACAATGAAGACTAGCTGCAGAACAGAAATTCTTTTACTAAATCAAGTTCCTTCTTCATTGTTTTAATCACAATACTTTGTGTAAAAAGTATTCCTATTTACTTATTTTGTCACAGCTTAATACATCTGACACGAGCAGTTTTTAACTATTACCTTCAGGGAAGCAGAGTTTGCTTGCTCATCTACAACCCCTTTTTTCAGTACTTGGTTCTGAGCTCGAAGCTGAAAAATAAGAGAAGCCAATAAATATGCAAGACAAAGGAATAAATAAGAGGCATTCATTAGAATGCGCATAAAACATCGTAGCCTCTCATAAGAGCACCAGATGTCTGTGCTTTCTAAAGTATTCTGTTCAGGTAGATAGTAGTGGTATCAGGTTGAAAAAAGATCCAAGTCGTATCCTGAATTGCCATAAAACAAGAAGTTATTTTACCATTGGAACATTTTGGCCAAATAGAACCTAACTCTTAATAAATGTCTTGGAAGATTAGTTACTTAATATACTTAAGGTTTGAAGAACAGTGAATAAATACGGAAAAGGTGCAACTTCTTCCTTGACTAATCAAGTTCTTGCTCATATTCAGCGCTCTTTCTGTCTCACCCTTCTCCCCAAAACTGTTCATGACTGGTTCTGGAACATAAGCAGAGCTCACAATAACGTCAAAATCTGTATCAGTTCAAGGAGATCCTTAGTCTATATATATCTCTCTCTCCAATATCCAGAGCTATACTCCAATGCAAAGATACTCATTATGGGTCACAGCAGATGATCCAGACAGAATAGCTTGAAAACGCATAAAAAGCATAGAAGAAAAAGCCCTCTAATACTTACTTATACAGTTCACAAATCTGAGCTAAAATCACTATAGTGAAAAGCGATACTCAAGAAATCTATTTCCCAGTCACTTCATAGAGTACCTCTACCCTGCAGCAATGAGGACACCGACAGTTCCATCTTCCTGTTCCTTGATAATTGCTTGAATCCTGGTTTCTTCAATGGTAGTTTGTATTCATTTGACATGTTTGAGTCCAGCTGTTGCAGATATAAATCAAAAGGGTTTGTATAGTGTTTGGGAAAACCTCTGGCAGATGCATAAAAGGCAAGACTCAACATTAAACAGCAACAGCTAATCTCTCCAGTCTGATGATTGCACATACTTGAAAGGTCAAAAGTCAATTGACATTGCTAAGCGCAGGCTTTTGCCCTGCAGTATTCCCACTGTGCTGCTCACAAAGGAAAGAGAAGAAACTTCCAAGTACACCACAGAAAGACTTCCAAGCATGGGGTGTCCCTAGCAAGAAAAAGCAGAGCAGTAGTTTTCCACGCCTTTTTTCTGCCACAGCCACTAGTGCAGGAACACATCAGGTGCAGTGAACGGACTAGCTCCATTGTGCTGCAAGATACCCAAACTGAAGCATGATCCACCACAGGCTGTCAAAAGCTGGAAGGGCCTTTTGACTGCTACCTCCATCACAGTTGCACGAGAGAGACAGAAGCTGTAACTCGAGGTGAAGAAAAGACTCTGAAAACACACATCCTTCTCCTGGACTGCTCTGTGAATTCAGCAGGAAAGCAATCCTTTGGCAGATACTTCCCTTGGCACTTGTTGAGTCTATCAAGCTCTTGTCTACCTCTCTCCTTGGCTTCCGCAACATGATTAAGTGAACAGGCAAATAGCTTCCCAGGGCTACTCTCCGTTTCCACCTGCACACAGTAAACAGTCAACTGAACATCTGATCATTTGCACAAAAAGAAGAGTTATCCACAAAGGGGATCCCACAGGACCCTGGAGTCGTTACACAAGAGGTGGGATGAGACCAAAAAATAGTTCCCACAAAGAACCAATGAAATATCACAGGCTGAAAGTTGCAAGGTGAAGTTCAAAGAAAGCTTTTGGTCACCATGATACTAAAAGAAAGAGGATCCAGCAGCTGGAACTTTCAGAAGCTATAGTTAAAAGTCCACATTTCAAAGTTTCATTCAGCCATCAAGCAGCAAAGTCCCTCCATTACCTTATCCTGAGCCATTTTTACTCGCCAAGCTACAGCAGAGCCACTGTAGAAAGCAACAAGAAATATGAACTCTGTGACTTACAAAGTGCCAAAGTGAATTCAGTTTTCTTAAAATGATTTTGTGGAAGCATTAAAAAAATAAATGTCTGTAAACAATTTAGATTCTGTACAGGTTTCTTTTAAGGTTTCTTTTATAGCAGTTCCAAGAAGAACAGTATTTAAAGATGCATCATTCTGTGATCTCGGGAAAGGTGTCAAATAAAGTCAAGTGCCTTGTGCCAAATACTCTGATGCTGGGCTACACAAAAACTAAGCGCTGGCTTTCTTTCCCAAGGCCACTGAAGAACTCTGCCATTCAAGACCGACAGTCTCCTCTTGCTTTTAGTGAAGGATCAAGAATGAAGAGCTCTGTTTTAAGTAAGGCTCCACCATTTAAGAAATCATCTCAAGCACCTTGGAAAGGAAAGGCACTCTCTGCCATGAGCCGGAAGTCTTAGCAAATACTCCATTAAGCAGCACCAGAAATGGGAAGCAAAGCCACCTAGGGCAGCTGCAGAATGGGAACGGACATTGAGGCAAGCATGGAATTAGGTGTCCTCACTTCCAAGACACTGCAACACCACTGCAGGCACTACTAACACCAATGAACTCCCACATCCACCAGGCAAAGCAAAAGAGTCTATGGGTAAGATACAAGACGCAGACCTCCACAGATCTTCACACCCAAGAACATAACCAAGCCTCATGCCTGACGGGTAACTAGAGGAGCACGGGAAAAGGCACCGCTAGTTTCACTTCCCTGGCGTAGCTGAACCCGTTATCTGTCCTCCCGGACGCCTTGCGGCCACGGCCACTTCGCTCCTCACGCCGGCTTGCCCAGCCAGTACTCAGCAACACTGCACTCCCTCCGCACCTGCGGGCTCGCACCTCCCCTGCCTACCCAATTTCGCCTTCACCTCGGCCTCAAGAAGGGGAACCTCTGGGCCCCACACGCTTCAAGCTGTCTCAAAAATCAGCGTTTCAGCCCTGACCAGCCCCCGGCTCCGGCTGGAGCACAGCGATGAGGGCAGCCCAGCCGGGCGGGAGAGCGCAGGGCCCCGCCGCCCCGCAGCGGCACCGGGGCGGAGCAGCCGGCTGCCCCCAGCAGGGGGGTGCAGGCCCGGGGAAGGCCCGAGCAGCCCCGCGGGACGAGCGGTGAAGGCCCCCTCCCGTCCGAGGGGCGGCCGGCAGCGGAGTGGCTGGAGGGCGGTGGCACCGGCAGGGGCGCGCCGGGGCCGGCCTCTGGCTCTGGCGCCTGATACCTTGGAGTACTCCTGAGCCAGCTTCTGGTACTTCCCCTGCAGCTCCGCGGCGGCCGCCATCGCCCCGCCGCCGGCTCGGCTCGGCTACGCGCTAACGCAGCCGCCGGCCCCGCACGCCCGCGAAAGGAAGACGCACTTCCGGGTTCAGGCGGCGGGAACGCGATTACGTCACCACGCCACCCCTCAGGCCGAGGGGAGGAAGGGCGGAGCTTAAAGTCGCCGGCGCCACCATCTTGACGCAACTTCCAAGATGGCGGCAGGGAGGAGGGCGGAGCCGCAAGGGGGGGTGGGGGGGGCGGGGCCACGTTACGCCATGAGGCGCTTACCGCCGCCTCCGTTGCCACAGTTACCACCGCGCGGCCTCAGGGCTACGGGGCCCCTCCCCGCCCAAAAACCATCGGCCGCGCTCGGAGGCAGCGTCCGCCCGCGGCGGGGGGCGCGGGGGGCCGCGAGCGTCATGTCGGCGGGTCGCGATGCGGCCGGTGTCCCGGCGCCGTCCCCCCCGCCTGGGCAGAGTGCCCGGGCCGGTCCCGCGGCCCCCGCCCGAGGCAGGGCTGTCGCTAGGGGGAGCCCCGGGCCCGGGCCTGCGGCAGCGGGGCGCACAGCGGCGGCGGAGGGGCGGTCACGCCGGGACGCGGAGGGCCGGCCGGTTCCGCCGCCGATGGCGGTTCCTTGGGGGCTGCTGCTCAGGCGGCGTCCGAGCTTGGGGTGCGTTGCCGGGGGAGAGAGCCAGGCGCGGCCACCTGCCTGCCAGGGCGGGAGGCCCGGAGCACCCACCGTCGTGCCTTACCCCCTCAGAGGCCACCGGTGCTGCCGTCTAACCATACACGTAACACCCGCAGGAACTGAGGCGAACACATTTTTTGCAGATCGATAGGTGAAGAAATGAAACAAAAGGCAGTTGAGCCATTTCTCGTGGTTCGCAACAAGTGAGTGGCAGGGATGGGGTCGGTGCCAGCACTTGGCTCTTCCTACTGCGTTCAACCTCCGGTGCCGTTATATCCTAATGGTGGGGAGCACGGGCAGACCTTGTGTTCATGCAGTGCCTGTCAGTTTGCTTTCAAGCTGCAGATACTCGAATTCCACAGTCTTGGGGGTCATTTTGAGTATCTGCACCCTGTGGTTCCCGGGTGGGGGGGCCCTTCTCTGCCGCCTTCAGCCTGTGGGTCCCTTTGTTTCAGAGCCTTCTTTCAGCTTCTCCACCATTCAGCCATCCTCCTTTAGAGATTGCTTAGGCTGTGCTAATTATCTCCTATTTTCTTCTTCTTTATCCTCGGATTTGCCAAACATTTAAATGTGTATATACCATCAGCACTCTTTAAGCAGAATCTGAAGACATCGTAATTGGTGTATTTGGTCCTGCCAGATATCCAGCCAATGCAGGATTTTGTTTCTCAAAATGACTGGAAACAGATGTGTAAGGAAAAGAATAATAAGGCAAAAATGTGATGATACTTCACCAGTATATGCTGAGCATCTGGTGATTTGCAGGTTAAGGGCTTCCTGGTCTAGGATAGAGATGTAACAGCAAATTATTATTTTTGTTCAGTTTCCATGGTATCATTTTTTTCCACTTGATTTCACTATGTGTCTGCATAACCTTTCCTAAATAGTGGGTAGCGCTAGAGATGCTAAATCATCATTTTCTTACCTCCTTTTCTCTTTCTTTCCCTTAAGTAGGAGTAGATAGTTGGTGCCTGAAATCGAAGCTAATCCTTTTCCTTAGTTTTAAGGCTTTGATGATGTGTGCTATTCTTTTGCTTATCATAGTAGTGTTGGCAAGCACTAAATATGATATGGTGGCCAGATTAGTAAATATGTTTGTATCTCCACAGGAAGTCTTAATGTTGGAGGACATGTCGTTGATCTCCAAGAACAGAGACTGCGCATTTTTAGGAAGTCTAAAAGGGGAAAAAAGCAAAACACATATTGTCACTATTCGTCCAAATGATCTTGCTGCTGTTCTGCGTGACCAGAAGAGCTTAAATAGCAATACTGGAATAAGAAATAAGGAAGCTCCAGTTTTTAAAATTAAAGCCATGATAGTCCTTCCAGTCCATTTTGTATTCCCTACAGAAGTTCTTAACAAAATAAATGCAGTTTGCATTCAGCACACCAGGGTTAGCAGCAGCACACCTTGCATGGTATGTCCTCGCATGTCAGTGCAGTAAATTTTATACTGGAAAATTATTAAAAACCTTTACAATTGATTCTAAGCCTGTGTTTTTAGGTTTGCATTTTCTAGAATGTCTTCCATGAAACGTTAGATTGAAACGCTCTGAACGTACGTTGCGAAACACAGTATTCCTGGTTTGTGCTGTGTTCAAAGATGCTTTTGTGATAAAATTTTCTCCTTGTATCTGCTGCAGTGAATGCTGGCAGAGGGGTTTCACAGCTGAAAGCTGGGAAAGGGAGCTGAGGGAATTACAGTGCCTAGTTGTAGCAGAATGAATTGCTTTTCCACTGACAACAACGGTGTTTCTGACTGGGCAGCTAGCATTCAGGGTGGAGGAACACAGAATTTATTTGCCTGCATCCATCCAGAATGGCACGATCCAAATGTACATTATATAGGGCATTTATCATAGGAGGTAATGCCAGTTTCTTAAGACACAAGAGAACAGAGTGAATCAAAAGATGGGTGCTTTTACTGCTTAAAGGCTGCAAAGCTGAGAGCTGACTGCAGGATTTTTAGGCTCATCAGAACAGCTCTACTTCAGTGTATTTTAAGCGTCAGGCCAGGCTCTTGTATTTTAAAGTGCTCCTGTCTCTTACCCAGTTTTTCATGAGTCTTGGAGTCCCTATAAAGTTATGAGCATACAGTGTTGTAATTTGTCACTGTTCCGTGGTGGTAATTGGTGAACAGCTTGAGTCGAAGTTCCCCAAATATACAGGTAACAACAGTTATGTGGCTTCGTTTTTTGTTTGGGTTTGTTTTCTTTTTAACTTTCTCATAGGAAATTCTCGGATTCATCTTTTTGATTTGTCATTGCAACTGCAGTGCTACTTCCCCTAGTTTCAGCTGTGAAAAAATGTCTTTATTGTGCTGTTTCCTCATAAGCACTTTCTTAATACTCATCTCTCCCTAGAGAGCAAGGTTGTCCAACCACTGCACCGGAGGGGTGCACAATCCATGTTGCTGCAGCGTGGTGTCGTAATGCTTCCTGATCAGTGACTCAGTTTGTAATTGCAAAGGACTGATCCCATCATCAGAAGTTCAGAGTGGGAGAGGTCAAGTGAGTGGAATGCCAAGCAGCGTGGGGTGGTTGCCACAGGACCTTCTGCAAATCCACCCGTATGAATATAAGTACACGTTACAGCAGCAGCTCTTAATGCAAGCTAAAACATGATGTGTTGATCAAAGAAATCCCTTACAAGGGTCATAGCATTTTTGCTTGTCTTGTTGGCTTTTGTGGGGGAGAAGCAAAGGATACACAGTAGAACAGAGGCTGTCCTTTTCTTATGTCTGCGCTCAGCAGCTAGCATAATGGGTGTTGAATTTTAGATGCTGTCTCAAGACAAATAATTTATTTAAGAATTACAGTGATTGTTTCGATATGTTCTATTTTCAAGCTCACTTATCCTCCCTTCCCTGCTCAAACAGTGCCTTCCCCTCTCTCTGATTAGTCAGAACTTGTACTCACATACCCTGTGAATAGGTGCATGTAGAGAAATAAACAAAGAATATATTTTGAATCATCCAGGATGTTTACTGTGCTTTGGGAAAATAAACTTCATTGTCATCACTTACATGCTTACAAGTATTCACAACAAAAGGGTTTCTAAGAAAAAAAGTCAAAAAAGATTGGAAGGGAGCCATCTTCAGTCATCAGACTATCACGAGCAATGCATAAACCACATCCTCAGAAGCTGCAAACACCCTAAACTGGTGTTTTGTTTCTGTTATCTTAGCAACGGCAAGTATGAACAGCAGGATACATGCTCGTTATTTCTCATGGTGACTGTAACAAACCATTTGTTATATATAACCTTTCACCCCTTTCAAAATCTGATTGTTCTGATAAAATAAAAAAAAGCCAAGTACTCAAAAAAAAAAAAAAAAGAGTATATGCATGTACAGATATGCATTTCATGGGACACTTTCTTTTAATTATTTGTAGTCTTCATTGTCATAATTTCAGTGTTTCTGTAGCATTTAAAAATAGAAATGAAAACAAATCTCTGTCTGTTGCATCTCTTCCTAGTCCGTAGGATAAATAGCTTGAGTCATCTATAGGGTGTGTGCATGGCCGGGGGAGTGGTGCCTTTGTGTAAAAAGAAAATGCTGAGAACAAGAAGATGGAAAAACTGAGCAGGCAGCCACCTGTGATAATTCAGAGTTGACTTTGCAGCTCACATTCCACTTGGGTACAACATATACCGGCCGTTGGTGTAAGAGCAGCAACTTCTGTATCTTCACAGCAAGTCCTTACTGATACTCGCTGCACAAACCAGCAGAACTTAGTAACAGCTGAAAAAGTTTATGTTTCCTCCATTTTTTTTGAATGGGGAATTCCCCCTCTTCCAGGAAAATGAAACCTCTTGCCTAGCTCTGCCATCTTTTGATGAAGGTCTACACATCATCTACAGCCTCATTTCCTGAATCTCTTCACGCTTGCAGGGGCCGCAGCTGAGAAACGCTGGCCCAGCTACGACTGCCTGCACTCAGATTCTACAGTCTTGTACGTTTGCTGGAGGCAGAAAAAGAAAAGCAATGTACATTAAATCCCGAGAGACAAATTATCTGATTTCGTAGATAAAGACAGAAGACTGAATTGAGAAGCAACATTATGAAGACTGTACAGTGAGAAATGGATGCTCTTTCACATACACAAGTTGTGGACACAGACCTGCAAGTCTTTGAAGGAAGTCCTGACTTGCCCATGCAAGTAACGTCAACAAACCAGGAGCTGTTACCTGCAGCAAAGGTGGCATGGGTTTGTCTTAGTTTTCTCAAATCTCCAGAGACAGACAGATGAGCACAGAAAGGAGAGAGATCTGGCAGATTTACCGCTAGTTTAGGAAACATTTTAATCAGAACCATTCCTGTCCATGAACATTTTTATTTTTAAAATTATTGTGGCACCTCCAGAAATAATTTGGACTTTTGGAATGAGCTAAAGCCAGGTCTTTGGTGTGTAAACACTGTCGTGGAAAAAGAAGAGGGATGGAGGAGACGTGGGGCAGGGTTCTTTCCCTGACAGAGCACGGGGAAAAGGCACAACATGCCATGCAGAAGGAGAAAGCGATAAACAGTTATTGGTACATCATAAGACCAGCAATGGGAAATGTGCACTTGAAGCAGTGGAAGGGCGGACGCCCCAGGAGGGTCGAAAAGCAGCAGGGGAATATTTACCATCAAATTGACTGCTGGAAAAAGTGCCTTGGCAGAGACAGGTTTGTCTTTGGAGACTAGAAAGGAGAAACAGCATGAGGAGCAACGCAGTGTTGGTTTTGAATCCTAACAATGGGAGAAGGAACAGTCTTAGGTGGGATTACGAGGCTGAGATGAACTGTATTAGCATTTTTAAAAATACAAATCATCTAAGTTTTTCCTTTGTATTTTACTACATTTTAGGGGGGGGTTTGTGCAGTTCTCAGTGGCGGGTTTTTCCTTTTTTTTTTTTTTTTTTTAAATTGTGTGTGTGTGTGTGTGTGTGTGGTTATGATACTGACCAGTAAAGCAGCATTATTTCAACTGAGTGAAGTATCACATACCTTTAAGAAGCTAGCAGTGAACTTGAGTGCTCTTACAGGGGCATGTGTAGTAATTAATCAAGGAATGACACTATCAGTCAGAAACATTTTCCTTTTTTTTTTTTTTTTTTAAATATGGAAGTAGGCTTCCAGGCCTCTACACTTTAGAAAAAAAATAAAATGTAGAAAACTATTTAAAAAAAAATAGTCTGTAGAATTTCATCATGATCTGTAAATATTCGATGTAACGACTTAAGAGTTAAAGTTTTCCAGTATTAAGAAAACCCCTAAATTTCAACATGACAGCAGTTTTTTGGAATGGTTTTAGATAAGAAGACAAGCTTCTTAACCTAGGTGAAATTCAGCTAGACATAAAAGGACACATAATATTACTAAAAATGGAAGGGTAATTGTTATTGCCAGCTACCTATCCATAAGCGTTCGTTCAGTTGAAAACCAGCATTCCTTAGAAAGAAAGTAGATGCAAGCCACTTGCCGAGCCAGCAAAGGAAGGAAGATTCACAGAATGACAATGCACTGGTTTCCACCTCTAATTGCATCCCGTATTCCTGTGTATAGATCAGCACTAAAATGAAATCTGATATCAAGATCTACCCATGGTGCTTAACGCGTCTCCTCGTTAGGAGCCACTATATATGACAAATAAAACAGCAACGCTGGTTGGGACCAGGGTATTTGTGAAGCTGGACACCAACAAGTAGAGATTAACAACCACATCGGAAATAATGAACCTTGACAGATCTAGGGTTAAATACTTTAAATTTAGATCCTGCTGAAAGCTGAATCTTGTTGCTTAGCAACAGCTGCATGGGATGCTGCAGTCACTCAGCGGATGTTTCTCTGGGGAGTTAACATTATGTTCACAGAAAATGGGTTATGATTGGGTCAAGGTGACATCATGCAGCACGGCAGCATCATTTTTTTTAAGGTAGCCTACAACATGATCGCACTTGAGTTAATACCCAGATTTGTGTAGCCACTTGGAGATTTAAGGAAACGTCTTTTCTTCTGAAATGGCTCAGCTCTGCCTACACTGTACCTGCCCTGCAGAAAGGCTCGCAGAGTCTGTGTGAAACAGCAGGTCATTTCAGCCAGCACACCATAGTCAAACCCAACAGGTGGATTTTTAATCTTTTCAAATACTGAAGGCCAAAAGAAAAGCAAAATGCCTGTAATTTGTGGAGGTCTGACTGCATATTCAGAGCATGGAAACCTCCACCAGCAGTTTGGAAAACGCGCACAAAGCTTAAGAGAGAGATTTAGAGGTGCCCTTACTGAAAATAACCAAAAATTTAGTTTGCTGAGCCAATTTTAGCATTTAAAACAACTGGGAACCTACTGGATCTTAGTAAAAAACCAAGATACCAAGTTAATTAAATAAATTAAAAAAAAAAAAAAAAAAAGCCTTTGAAGCATGAAATCTGTTTTTAAAAGTGATGCTGTGTAAAGGTAGATATAGGCACCTACAGAGATTTTTCTGAATGCCGGCCTGCCAACTGCAAAGCACATAAGTGCATCAGCAGGCGGTTGGTCTGACAGGGACAAACCTGCATTTCTAGGCATGAAAATACTCAAGTGCTTAACTGCTACCAGTGTCTTTGGAATGGATACAGAAATTAGGTATTCAGTCCAATCTAGTATGCTGCCCATTAGGGCTTGCAAAGTCAAGATACTACAGAAATGGTGATTATGGCAACCAGCATAAAAGCACCACTCAAGTAGACATACCTAGTTTTAAGAAACTGGATGTCCTTCCCTGAACATTGAAAGAGCACAGACAGGTACTTGGCTGAGGATAGTCATTCCAATGACTCAAATGAAATGCGTCACCTTTGATGTGTCCCCAGTGTTTTAAACAAAAAAAACCAACCCTGTAGATAACTGCAAAATGAGCTGAATGGCCACCAGTGTTGATGAAACACATATCATGGCTGATGAATTTGTCCTTCTTCCTTTATTTGGTCACGCTGTGCCAAAACGGAGTTCCTGGTGAGCCAGAGGGTTACCAGGAGAGATCACAAAGGGTCAGGATCAGGACAGGTCTGATTAAATCAAGTTCCAGGTCATGAACTACCAACTTTTTCTGCCAGCTGGGGCCTCACTGTATGGCAGCAATGGAGGAGAACAAAGACAGGGACATATTAGCTGGTTACAGGATTAGTTGACTGTATGTGACAGGGTAAAGGCCGTGACAAGCCTAGGACATACAAGGCAAGAGTGGTGCTGCAAAGTCAGGGCAATACTAAGGCCAGGTTACAAAAAGCATCAGCTGAGCATCCATAGCTTTTCTCATGCACGTGCCAGCAGGCTGAATTCAAACTGGGACTGATATACAGAAAAGTGGTTAAGAGGAATGAAGATCATGTCTTCCAAGCAGAAACCAAATAATCTTGGTTTGTTTAGTAAGTCGAGAGCCTAAGGAGGGAACCGATTGCTTTTGTACTGATGCAATAGGAAAATAAACACTCTGATGTTTAACAAAGAGCTGTTTAAACTAACACTGGCAGAGGGTAGTTAATAATATTATGTTAGCTGTAAGTAGTTTATAACTGTAAGAGCAGGTAGCTTTCAGGAGAGCCTTCTGAAAGAACAGGGAGAACAAGACACTCAACTGATCTGAAGACTGAAAATTCGAGCAGAGGCAATATTGCTCAGGTGCAAGAACAACTCTTGTTGGTAAAAACAGGGAAGAGAGCTTCCAAATATGCTAGGAAAGTTGACAATAACATTGCTGGACTAATACTCATAGGTGACTACCTCAAAGCACACCAGATGGTCACAGCAACATGTATTTACTTGGACTACTCAAACTAAGAATGCTTACAGGTATCTGGAAACTCGAGATCTGTGAAAGTGTAACTGTATTTGGTGTCAAAATTTAACAGTCCTTTTTTCAAAATAAGTCTATGAGTATTTCCTCAACAAATGTCCTTAAAATACAGCTGCTGTAAGTGGGTAATTGCTTCAGTTAATACTTTGTTTTGAGAGTTGTGGCTCCATACAGAGGGTAATTTCCAGCAAAGTTGTAACAGAGGAAAACACCCTTGGGAAATTTAACAATGAAATGAAGGCTGTCTTAACATAATATAGTGACTAACAATTAGAAAGATATTAACATATGATACATAGCTGTGATTTTGTCCAAACTAATTAGAGCTGTTGTTCTCTTATCAGTATATTAAGATGAACACTAAATCAAAGATATTACTAGCATATGTATATATATATTTTCTGTAATTTGTGATTTAACTTTTATTTGATATGGTGATGAAGGCAAGTTTTTGTTCAAATCTACCGTATCACTTCAAGTATTGCAAAAGCAACTGTTGTATTTCCATCAGATCCTACAGAGGAAACTTAACTCAGTGATACTAGTAGGTTAAAAATAAAAACAGAAGAGATGGACCAATGCCTACTTTTAAGAGAGAGAAGCATCACGTCACATCTTGTTTCCCTTCTCTGATACTTCTGCCTCTCAGGCACTGGAAGGGTGCACGTGTGTGCGCTCAGTGGAGGGGAAAGCTGTCCCGGGAGCAGCAAGCTGAGGCAAGTAGAAAGTGGGAATGGGAGTATTTCATTCCTGCTAGTGAAGAGGGGGGTGTTCCCACCTGTGTGCTTTCCATAAAGCCTTATGTATAAAGACCTAACAGGTACCACAAATCATATCTAAAGAAAGTAAACACTGAAAAAACACCAAACATGACCTACACAGCTTTATCCAGGGACACATTTTTTAAATTACCTGTCCTGTATTATGCTGTTGACCTTTGAGTACATACAAGCAACTGGGCTGCAGCGACAGAGATACAGAACTGCAAGTAATCACAGATGTTTCATCAGAAAAAGATTCAAGTTATTTCTGTTTAAACACATACTTTGCACAGAAGGGCAAAAGGTATGCAGTAGTATTTCAGCAATTTCCAAGATGTCAAAACATTCCTCAAGTTCCAGGTTAAAAGGTGAAATCTTGGCCTTAATAAGAGGCTCTTCAAATATTATGGGCCAGCTGTGGATGAACCTGACTGTAAGCAAATTCTGCTATAGGTCGATAGGGTATTTCACAGCTGACTTCCACATACATGCAACTGTCTTAACCAACCTACTATGAATTACACATTTGGCTTTTTACACTAGTCCAGTCTCATGGAAGAGGTTTAAATGGGAAGCTGGGGCACTTGGAGCACCACCTGAGACCAGGACCAGGGTCTGTAGATAAAGAGAGAACACAGCGCTTTCTGTTTGCAATGCTGTTTATTTTAGAAAAGCCCCTTTGATCATCTGAATGAAAAATGTGGGCAGAAAAGTCACAAATGTTATAAAACAAAGTTTATTCTGCAATATTTTGTCATAATGAATTGCATCTCTTTGGTAAAAATAAACTTTATAAACATTTTAATTAACAGAGATTAGCATACAAAAAACTAAACTTCTGTAAATCGTCTTTAAAACGGGTAAAGGACTAAACTGGAGGAAAAAGGGTTAGAATTGTTCACCTACTGGCAAAATTATTCTAAACAAACCCAAGGACATTGCTTATGCTACATTAGAAACAAGCTAATGGGAACGGTTTAAAAACAACTCTGGTTCATTTGCTCAGAAAGCATTCTTACAATTCACTTTTAAATAAATAATAGTTACAATGAATTGGCAATTATAAAATGTTTTATATCACTATATGGCAGTAACATAATACTTTTAATTATGCACTTTTTAGTTTGAAGTAATGTACATTTATAAAACAGACTTGATAATGGCACTGGCAGTTAGGTGTGAAGAATGTGCTTTAAGATATAATGGCAGGTGCAATATTTAAAATATTCTACCTTTTCTTTTCAATAAATATTTTGACTACATCATTATTAACATGTATGAGTGTACTTTGCTTTAACCAAAGCTTGTACTTACTTTTCAGGCTGATGAAAAGTTGCAAACCATACAACTCCCGTTTTACAGTCAGATTTTAAAATGTTTGATCTGACTTTTGCAAAAGCACTAATTTAGTATTGGAATCTGAAAGGCCAATACAAGTTCATATAGTATTCACATCAGATTCATCCTGAACAGAGCAGCCTCCCATGTACACGAGTCTCATACACTTCTTCACTGTATTTAAAGAATTGAATGTGGTTCGATAATACTTTTCTTGCCAAAATATATCAGAGTCAACCATTGGCATGAACATTTTACATATGTCACTAAAAAAAAAAAAAACCAACCCCAAACCCAACAATCAAAATAACTTTTAATTATACTCCATTTATACTATATACACCAGGGTCTCTAACTGAGGTGGCAAACCAACCCAAACCCAATACTAGATACGTAAGTGAAAGGAAGGGCAGCTATTCTCCCACTACCAAGAGGGGTGCTCCGCTACTTGGGCTGGTGGCCTTTGCCTGCCAAAATGTGCAGGCAGAGGCATGGGACAACGTGGTGGAAAAGGCAGGGGCACAGACTGGCTGCCTTCTCCTTCAGGAGAGAGGGAAGACAGCAAAGCATGAAGAGCATGACCCTGCCATCCCAGGGAAAGGCTTCTCCCCTTCCATAATTCCAGTTTTCCCAGGCTGAAAAGCTGTAAGGTATGGATGCAGCTTTCACCGCTAACTTCTGATTAGTATGGTTTTATTGCTCGTTGCATATGGTAATTAAACGCATTGTTAGCATCCCAACCCCATCCTTTCAGAAATGCCAAAGTCATTATCACCAACTTCAGGGTTAACAGCAGCACAGCCACACTCCTAGTAAGTATTAACCTTCTCAAATTTTATCTGAGGCAAAAAAATAATTCAGAACCCAACTAAACCACGGAGCCAACTATGACTGCAGTTTCCAGAATACTTGGACCTTGGTCCTGCTTTCACTGGAAGCCACAGAAAAGCTGCGACCACCTTCAGCGGGAGCCAGGCAGCACCCCTCTTCAACAGTGTGCAACTGAAATCATGGCACCGAGCAAAATCCCAGACTGCTAACAATATTTCTGTGTAGCTGAATCCTCGTTTTCACATTGACACAAACTCTGCCCTTTGCAGTTTTCCATCACGGTACAAAAGCAACCCGTGAACAAAAGCAGTTCTACCAAGCATTCACATCTCCACATCCCAAAATCCTAAGAACCATTGTGTTGGTACTTAATTTTCCTTTAAATAGCAAGTTTTACCCCTACTATCCATCAGTAACACATCCAATATCAGATCTAATTGGCTAGTGCACCACTTGTGATATCCAGAAGACACACACATCTGCACACATTACCCTGTTATGGGCCGTAGGCTAACGGGTGTTCACACAAAGCAGGAACGCAGCAGGGTATTTTTCTTCCCTTTCAAGAAATAAAACAAATCATTCTTAAACCTGAAGTAATTGGAAAAAAAGAAAAAAACAACAAAAACAACACCACTTCTTTTCCTACTGTTTGTGCTTTAGAAAAAAAAATCGTTGGCTTTCAATTGCAAAACATGAAGAACCTCAAATATTTCAGGCTTGATCCAACAGCCATTGAGTCAGCGGGAGCACCACCGTTGTCTTCAAGAGGCACTGGAACAGGCCCTCAGAGCAACAGACCTTCAGCAGCATGGCTGTGTTCATATTTGAAGTAGACAGTTTATGGCAGTATTCATGAAGAGACTGACAAATAACAAAAAAAAAAAAACCACCAAAAAACTCACACTGTTCTAAGAAAGGCCTCCAAATAGCCCAAAAAATACCCCATTAGGGAAAGGTTAACTTTTGGCTGAATCCATCACTGTTTTCAACAACCAAAACAGTGGACATTGGTTTCCTAGGTGGCTCTGCTCCTAATTTTCAACCAGCTTGCCCAACACCTGCTTTATGGCACATCGTTCTACCTTTTGAGAAACAGGAAAGATGACCTTTGATAGTTGTATACAATTCTGCAACATACTTAAGGCATCCATACATACAGTACTGTCAAAACCCACTCCAACAGAACTGCTTACCCATTTTTGAACAGAAAATTAAAAAAAAAAAAAGCCATCCTCTACAGGAAGGTGTAAGCAATTACCAATGATTTTAAAAGAAAAAAAAAAAAGGAGGAAAAATGTTCACTATACCACTAAAACATTTTTGGCTGAAGGATGTCTGGGAACCAGAAAAAGATTCTCTTATTGCAAAAATGAATTGTGAAGGAATTTCTTCCCGAGAGGGAGGTGCTCCTTCCTGAGCTATGATGTACATCCAAGGCTAAAGCCTAGCCTTGCCTGTTAGATGCCCCATATGTGGCAGGAGGCTGATAGGGTTCACACAGCGCAAGGCACAGTGATCTGAGAAACAAAAGGTACGGACAGCCCATGCTCAAAAACAACAAGCATTAGAGGGAAGGGGCAAAAACCCCCAAAGCAATTCAGGGTTCACTGATCCAAAAGGAAGCTACTCCATTTTGTCTCAGATTAGGGGGTAAGACATTCCCTTTTTACCACCTAGCCACCTAAAGCCTCCACCTCATGTATGTTGTCACTGTCATCAACTGTTGGGTTCTTTCCCCCCTCCTCAAATTGGTATAAGGGACCAGAAGGTTAGATGTTGCAGGACTACGCAGCTACTATGTGTTCAACAGTGGTGGTAACACAAGGACAACACCCAACTTGGCAAGTGGCAGCTTTCACTGTTGGCTACATCAAGGTGCGTGTATGTATGCATGCATCTGCATGAAAAGGACACACACACCCCCCAAAAGAAGATAATTTGTCTTAAGGTGAAAAAAAACCCCAACCAACCAACCTGTTTTCCTTCAGGAATCTGACCTGCACACAGCAGATTTGGGGGAAGGAAGAAAAAAAAAGAAAACTGTGGGTGATATACCCACCTCAGCTACCTCTTATCCTCACTCTTCCAGGGTGTACTTAGCATCTTGCTGAAAACAGCTCCTGGAGCACTACAGGTTTTCAGCCACTGTGTCAGATGAGCTGGAAACTGCAGCCACTCGGAGTTGCTTCACTAGCATTTCCACCGGGACCTGACTCAGAAGAGTGAAGAGAGGACGGGTGAGAAGAGGCAACTGAGGCCAGGACCTTTTATCCCCCTTTCTTTTTTTTCCTCCTTTTTAATCCTTTACATGGAAGTCAAAGCCCTTAGACAGGGCAAAATTCACCTCTGCAGATGTAGCCAGCAGAGATGTAAATATGATCCACAATGTGCATCTGAACAAACATATCTCAGGGGAAAAAAAAAATCATCAACTATTAAAAAGAAAAAAAAAATTAAAAAGTGATCATTAAGAAGTACGCTTTCAGGTTTTCACAAGTCATGCATCTCTAATTTGAGAAGATTAAATATTTTTTTTTTCTTTTTAGGCAGTGATTTAAAAATAAATGGCTAAATTATAGTTAGCGCCAAAAATAAAAAAGCAATGAGTCCTCTTATGGCTTTGATCTCCCTTGTGAAGGGTAAAAGTAGAAGAGTATTGCCACAATTAAAAAAAATATATGTATATATTCAACACCGACAAACATACTATTTTTTCCTTTGCTTGTGACAGTGGGTCTTTGCAGTACTTATTAAGGAACTCAAGCACGTTTGGATGCCAGCAAGATGGAGCAGAGACCCCGCTGCTTCTTTCAACTCCTCATCAATTTCTTGACACAACTCCTCAAATGCTTTGTCGCTTGGCTGACTTTCTGCAGAGGTATCTACACAAGGTTGCGATGCATAGCCACTGTCTCCAAGAGGATCATCTTCATAGTCAACGTCTGTATCCACTTCACTGTGAAATCCTTCACTGCCATCGCTTCCATCATGGCTGGTCTTGGAGATAAATTCATACACCTCATCAAGGGAGGACAAGGAAGACACGCTGGACCTAGATGCACACCGCTGAGAACCCATGCTGCTGGCACTGTAGTTGTGATCCTCCTTTGGATCAATATTGGTGGCCACAGAATCATTTTCCTGCAAATTTATGGAACTGGGAGGATTGAACGCACTGCCGTAACTCCTCTTCTTAGGTGTCTTCAGAGGCTGAGGTTTCTCACCTATCAAAACCAAGATTCGTCAGTAAGCAAAACTCCAATGAGATCACCTGCAAAACCAGCACACTCCCGTTGGCTGACTGCAAAGTAAGCTAAATGTGAGCATTTAAGAGTCATAATATCTTGTCCTAGGTTACAGTGTAAGATGTGCCCAAAGAAAAAAAAAAAAGTATTCTATTGCCATCTTCAGGAGCTGTTGAGACCAGGTGGGGCGGTGCTCCCTGCCTCCCCCCCCTGGACTATCTCCTGTCAATGGGCACAACAATGCCTTATCGCCTGACCCATTGATAACTCGCTCCTGGACTATCTCCTGTTAATGGCCCATCAAGGAACTGCCTCACGACTCCCCATCCCATTGTGAGATGCTCCGCCCGGGGGGAAGGAGCCAAGCAGTCCATGCCAAATAAAAACTGAGCTCTCCAACACCCTAGCAGCCTTCTTCCACTGGACTCCCAGAGGAGTTTTTTCCCCCACTGGAGTTCCAGAGGACAAGAGCTACCTACCTACCACTGGACCTTCCGAGGAAGACCAGACCCTTTTACAAGATCGCTGCTTCCACAGAACTACATCCATCACTTCAGGAGGACTGCAGCCACCATCTTATCGGACTGCTACTGCCACCCTAACAGGGTGTCAGGTTGTATTCCTGACTCTGTCAGTGTAAACCAGTGGGTTAGGTTTTTTTTTCTGCCTTGTGTTGTACATATATATACATATATATAAAGAACTGTTATTCCTATTCCCCATATATTTGCCTGAAGGCCCCTTAATTTCAAAATTATAATAATTTGGAGGGAAGGGGATTGCATTTTCCATTTCAAGGGAGGCTCCTGCCTTCCTTTCAAATCAAGACACTTGTGCACGTTTACTGTCGTCCACAGAGGACAACAGTCTTCAGCTAACCACAACTAAGAGCTGAAGAAACAGAGAAGTAGCTAAGAAACTCTTCTTACCAGCTAGCACAGAGAGGGCAGGAGAAGAACTTTCTAGAAAAAAAACAAAATTAACCGGGAAAAAAAGAAGGTGGTTCTATAAAAGTCTGTAAAGAAGAATAATCAAACCAGAATTGCTTCTTGACTGCTGTTACTATTTGGAAACTAGACCATACTTGTTTCCTGAAACTTTACAGAGAAAACATTTAGCTACTGGGTAGAGAAGTAAAACAGAATAAGATGACTTATACTTACAGTCCAACATCCCTTGTTGAATGGAAGTATTTAACAGCATCATTGCAGTAGCAGCATCAATATCAGATTCTGTGAAGGAGAAGCAGTAAAATGTTAGATCTCAGGTAAGCCTGACAAAATGAGGTCCCTGGAACATACGAAGAATATGTATCTGCATATATTGGCCTACAATAAAGAGCGGGGGAGGGGGAAATGTAACTAATTCAGACAGAGCATGACTCTTACACAGTGCAATACAGTTACAGAACAGTCTCGTATCTTAACTCCAATATTCAAAAGCTGAATTCTCACACTGCACTTACCAAAGCTGAAGCCACGAATCAGCAACATTAATCAGATATTCATATGACAATGCTGTTGCTATACTTATCAACAAATGGCTTTTGTTTGTACTGGTTGAGAGAGAAAGATTATGCATATAGCACAGAGCAAAGCATCTCAGCAGCTTCATACCCTGGTTATGTGAATATGCAAAGCTGAGAACGAACGTGCCCCTTAACGCAGCACTAATTCAGCACGCCTCTCTCCTCAGCAGCGTTTTTCACACTAACAAGTCAAACGGAAGAAATCGAGAAGATGAGGCGGGAAAGGGCACTGAACTGCTCAATCTAGAAAGCACGGGGATCTAAATAATAAATAGGCACTTAAAAAGGTTTACGTGAACTGTGGCACTTTTAGCTACAGTGACAAGCGCTGCTGTAAAACACCATCCTTTGCTGCCTGGAGTGGACTGCTTACATCTCAAAAAGGGCACCTTGAGGACATTATGGCAAAGAGTGACATTCTTAACCAGAATCGGGTGAAAAAGAAACGAAACAAGCACACCTTTCCCACCCATTTCAGGACACGCTCATACACTTTAAAAAAAAAAAAAAAAAAAAAAAAGAGGAAATCCAAGGTCTTCCTTCACTTACTTCAGCTATAGATGATAAATACTCCTTATACAGGAGAGACATGTATAAGAAATATATATGGTGGACTAATCAGGCAAAAGAAGAGCAAAGAGACAGAGAGCTCTCACAAGAGCCTTGGTGTCTCAGAGCAAGAGACTGCATCCGAGTGTATGTATGTACATATGAGTCGTGAGTGGAGAAGCTGGGCTGGAAGACAACATTCTGGAAGGTACCGGCAGTGAGCAGAACATGCTCTCAGTGCTGCTGAACTGAAACTGGGGTGGGAACTGTTGAAGTGAAACATCAGTAATGACATTTTTGATGGCATTTGTTTTCTCCCCCCCCCCATTATATGCATTAACTATACTATAGAATTTGAGGGGAGGGTTAGCATTGGGAGGGGGACTGCAGAATTGTCAGTTTGGCTTCCTTATCTGATATAATTGTCCCTAACTTCATCTCTGGTCAGGGAGGAATTTAAAGAACATGACACCTTGGGCAACATGGGAAGGGGACTGAGCTGCTGTTTCCAACACAGGTTATAAAACGTACACCCCCTTGTTTTTGCACTCTCTCATTTTAAAACCAGCATACTTTAAGGTCTATCCCATTGCGCTCATGAGATTTTTTTTTTATTATTCTGTTTTGCCTCTTTGGCAGCAATACAGCCCCTGAATTTACAAGTCATATGTATCCAACTGACAAAAAGAAATTTAAAAAAAGCATGAAGAGTTACTTTCCTCCACTACCATAATCAGAAAGTGAAATATTCCCATTCCTTATGTGCTATCACAGACATTTTATTTTAACATCTGATGTTGGTATGTAAGCACCACCTTGTTAAAATGACAAGCAATCGAAGGCATTAATGCAACACAGAATCACTACCTGCAAAGAGCATTTCTGCATCTTAGTACCCCCAAAGAAAGAAGAGAGACACTTCTTCAGAAACGTCTTAGCAGTACTGTGTCACCGTTAATATGCTTTGGCTTCATTTGTGATTGCTCTCCTCGATAGAGCAGTATTTCCCAAATTTGTGTTTCCCCAGCAGAATGGCTGAAGAAGCACCTTATTACAAGGAGTTCTTTTATCTGCACAACAGCTGCCCTACGTGACCCCGAGAACATTAATGGCTTCCCTCTAATGCCAGGGAGATGCTGAACAGTTTCACAGAGATGCAGAAATTAAATGAGAGCAGACATACATCATTATTTTGGCACCTCCGGTGTAGCAAATTGGAATAGTTAGCATCACACTGGCAACCTCCAAACCTGTCACAGGATACACCAGCAAAACCATTAAGAGTAGGGGGATTTCTTGTATTCTCTAACAAGCCCTGAGAATCCCAGATCTAGTAGCCCTGCAGCAGCCAGCCAGCCAAGGATGCTTCCTTGCCACCCGGGTACCACCATAAAACCTCTATGTGGATGCATGGTCATTATCATCTGTGGACTAGGCAGCTGCTTGGTCTCTTAAAAAACCTTGGTTGGCCTTGCTGCCTAACCAATGTTTCTGGTTTGTGGCCGAAAACTAAAAGCAACCTTCTCACCTCAAAGCCTACTGCCCTAGCAAAACCAGAGAGCTGGATGTCTGCTATGCTGCTCAAGTCCTACTTTGTTGGTGGCCTTTCATTATCCTTTTGAAAGAGCTTTAACAACACTCCTCTACAACAAATTAACACATACTCACTTTTTCTTGGAATCAGCCCTTTAAGAATTGAGCACAATTCACTTTTCAGCACTTCAAAAAATATTTATTAGTATTTTTGACAAAGACAAGCCTTCAATGTATTAAGCTTTAGTAGTGACCTGCAAGACCTGTGCTCAACAGGCTTCTTCAAAAGAAATGCTGCGATACCGAGCATGCTGTCTAGCTCCCTCCTGGTATCAAGGCCCACTAAAATATTTTAAAATGAGGAAAACTTTTTTAAAAGTACATCTGGGAAAATGAAGTAACCATCTTCTGTTCAACAGCTGTTGCTACTTCTATTTGCACTTGACTGTCAATGAAAAACAGATTTCCATCTTAAACCCACTTTTTTTTCTTTTTCTTTTTCTTTTTTTTTTTTTTTAAATCTGAATCTGGCTGGCTGTTTTTCCTTGTGGAAAACAAAAGCAGAAATCCCTAGCACAGAACTACAGCCAAGTCCTTATTATTCTAATGCTTGTTAAAACCTGTAAGAGTAGGTAGATCCCAGTGGGCTGAGGAAGGGGACACCATAAAGACAAGCAATGCTGCACTCTTCAGCAGAGATTCCTTGAAAATAAACAGCAGCCTCTTCTGCAAAAAAAACCTGTGCTCTTTCTCTAGCCATACCACTTCGGCTTTGTCTGTGCTACGAAAGCGCAAGTGTAGCTGTGCTGACATCCCCTGCTCAGCTGGCACGCTGCTGCCGGTGCCTAGCCTGCCCCTCAGGCAGGTCTGCAAGTGCTGAACAACTGCCCTAACAGCAGTGCCAGCCACTGCAGGGACAACCAGGAGGGACGAGCACCTTCTGAAACATCCTCTACAGACAGCTATATTTAACTGGCTAGATGGGGAAATGTGTTGTGCTTCTGAGTTCCTGCCAAGGCTAGAAGAGATCACTCATCCACAGCAATATCCTGAGCATAACTTGGTCTGATCCAGTCTTTCTCCACCAAGTTAACATAACATTTATATAGCATAGAAGCTTTTGGTCGTGGACGTGACTTGTTTTCTCCTGCACCTACTTCATTACTAGTGCAGGAAACACAGAGGGATAAAAACTTGGTTGAGGAGAAGCACTGCAGCCTACAGTATCAAGACCTGTATTTGGAGTCCATATATTAAATCCATCCTATTCCCCTCTCCTGAGAGTCAAAATGAACATTTGCAATTTTTAAGGTGATACCTTAAACTGAACAGACATCATGAGTCTATTTGGTTAACGGGGTTAATATCCACAGCTTAGGTTTTCCTGCATAACTACACTGACAATAATACAAGCTTCTGCCCAAGTTTTTGGCAAGTGAGTGAAAAGCACCACACAGCTGTGAAATACTCATCTGAAGTATACTCGTTGTTCCATACTGCCCTGCAAATCCTGTCGTGCTCTCCCACCCACCTGTATCAAACTTTAAGGGACCTCTGTGGCCACATCCCACACAAATTAATGTAATTTATATATTAACATTTGCTGCCTTTTGTTCTCAGATCTTAGTAACAAAAAAAACTAGTACAGAGCTTTCAGATTTGTTTTCTACTGAACTATTCATTCTTTAAGTAGGTCATATTTGGGAGTGGTATGTCTGCTAAATACCTTCTGCTGGCAGAACAAGATGGCCCCTATTACATCTTGAAATTCATCTTATGGATTTAAACTTAATACAGAAGTGGCTAATATAATAAGCATGCATTCTACTACATCAGGTTTTTTCATAATCTAGCAGACCCTTTACAGCAAGTCCATACACAGTATCAGCTGAGCTTCAGTACATGCTTATGACTAAAACCATGGAAGCAGAGCAAAAGAAAATTAAATGTTTACCTTTGAGAGATCGGCCATGATTCTGCTGAAGGACTGAAGTTAGGTAGTGAGGGGATGCTGACCTACTGAAAAGAAATGCAACAGGTCAAAGCCAAGCCCTAATTAGCTAAATGATTTGTACAAAATATAGTAGACACGACACTATGATCATAGAACGGTAAAAACAAAACCAACCCAATCACCACAGTTTGGTGGGCAAGCAACTTCTATTGCCCTCAGTAGATGGCTCGACACATTGGTTGATGGTTTACGTAGCACTATAAGCCATCATCAGCATTTGGAAAACACCTTCAAATGCACACACTAAGCAAAAATCTTGTTGGCAAGAAATACTATCTTCTACAAATTCTATGTACCTGCCTAAAGGCTACATTTTAAATGAAGATCAGTATTTTTTAGTAAGTGAAACCTACATGTGAACAAAACATTAGCTTATACAGGGATGCTTAGAGCTCAGGAGCAATAGAATAGGTAAGGACCAGTTGTGGCCACCTACTGTTCAAAACAGTGGTGGGAGATTAACAAAAATGAAAGGTAGTGTTGTGCAAAAAGCTGGGGAAGAACAAAAAAACCACAAACCAAGATATCTGCTGATTTCAAAGTTATCTGAAGCTGGGCTGTTTCAGTGATGCTGTCTTGCTTTTTTTGCATTATCAGACCAGCTTTGCACCTGGCAAAGTACCACTTAACAACTTATAGAAAAAAGGGCAAATTAAAGCTTTCATACGGCTTCCTGCTACACATCCAGTCCTAATTACTCAGCTCATCATAAATATACTAGCCAACAGTTAGAAATAAATACAACAGAAATAGTATACAACTATTAAAATTGCATGAAACATAGAAATGTGAATCTTTTATAGTATCCCTGGAAGAATTCGAAGGGTGGTGAGCAGAATTTTCAAGCCCAACTTGTAACAGCAACCTCATGGGATTAATGGAGTGATTTCTATCAGTAAGGTGTGTCTACCTTTTACATTTATCATATTTAGGCAGCTCTATTTTCCAGAATAAGGCACAGCCACAAATCCCCCCAAAATCACAAAGCTGCTAAGTGCTTAACATTTTTTTTTAATTACTTGTCTAGATCATTAATTAGAAACCAAACAATTACTTCAGTTTTTAAAATACCTTTTTAAAACGAAAACCTTCGTTCTTTAAGTTGAATTTTGAAAAAAATTTTTTTTTTGTTCCTTTTTAAGTAGGTGTTATAATTTGGGTAAGCGGTCCATAAGTCGGAGGTCTCGACCACTCCTCGAATTGACCATGTATGGTTAAGGAACATGTCCTTGGCTTGTAGGCTCTTGGCTCGTACCTACTTTGGTCACGATTCAAAGATTATACACAATGAGTACCATAATAAAGCCTATCTAGCAGACATTTTGGACAATAACACATTATCCTTGTTTCTAACCACTAACAGATGGTTAATAAACACCTTAGGTCTGGGACTTTACAAGGGTATCCTAGCAGCATCAGCCATACAAATTTTATTTTACATTTGATCATTTATTCCATTTGAGACTTATCTTCCCAAAATAATCATTAGTCTCTCCAACTAGTATCCACTAATTAGAATTCTTGATATTTGAATCAAGATGGGAAGAGTAAGGGGATTTCCAAGCAGCATCACACATACACACCGCCACACACACACCCACACCCACACTTCTAACATCTCAAATCTGGTGATTTCTGCAACAGGGGGATCGAAGCAAGGTGGCTTGAAATGCATCACCCGAGCTATGTAAGGAGCTCTTGCAGCACTGCAGCCTGCCTGGTGCTGGTACCCTGTAAAGGAGAGCAATATTTAAACATCTCCCAGTGTGGTAACTGAAGGGAAAAGGATCCAGCACAGCTGAACACGAACATGTGCAAAACTCATGTTCACTGTCTGGTATGTTTTCTTATAGGGGTGATGGAGTGAAAAGGGGGGGGGGGGAATCTAAAAATAATTTTAAAAATGGCCACAAGGAAAGCAACAGACCCACCCCAACATGGCTGGCTCTGCAGTCTCCAGGTAAATTGTACAAAGAAATGCTAAACTCCTTCATCCTTTTGTCTCAGCTCAGATCCTTCAAGAGTCATACCCACACAGAGCTTTCCTACAGCAAATTAATGTTTAGTATTGATTAAGACAAGCTATGCATATGCATAAGGTATTTGCAAGATGAAGACCCTGGCTGTCCCCAGAGCCCAGGGATACGATACATGTAGTAGTAGAAACAGAATGCAGCTAGGGGCCTTGCATCGACTTGTTGAACAAGCTGTGCAGAAATAAAATGCACCAGTGATGCCAATCATCTATGATAATACATATTTCAGTGTAAGTAGACACAGATTACAGTTTTGGAAAGCTTCTGCTCAAAGTAACAGCTTAAATTTTATTTTGAAATCCTGCTGAATGATAGCTATATTCCCCATGAACACACTGTAAAATAATTATGAACACTAGCTCTCCCACAGAAAAATTCAGAGACTCTCGCAGTTGAATTCTAGCATCACTCTGTAGATAAATTTGGATAGTCCTTCCAGCCTCTCTGCAGCTGTACCTGTGGGCTTTCTCTTTCTCACCACACACAAGGTAGCCCCTTGAGGGCCCTTCCTCAAAATTAGGCTGGAATTTAAATTTAATCCAAGAATTTTTAAATGTGGAAGGGAAAAAAATAAATCTGTTTTTCTGTGTATGACTAAAAGTCATTAAAATGGTTTTTATTATTAAAGGAAAATAAATCAGCTTTCATTACAGAGAAGTTTAGTATCTTAAAATGTTGGGTTTATTTTGTTGTCCTTATAAACACAAGCCTTGCAAAATCCTTCATGTATTGAAGGCAGTGAGAATTTTGCCATGCGTCTTCATTAGGACCAGGATTTCCTTGTAATTGTGATTGTTGGCAAGCGTGACTAGTCTTTCCGTGAAAGAAAAAAGTTATTGAACACAACAGCTTCAAATTAAAGTCCTGATCTTGCAAGTACTTTAGTATTCAAAAAAATCTTTCCTTCCCTATACCTAATTTCAGTACATTGTATTTATACAGGGTAGGTAAATAACACTTCAGTGCTTGTACTGTTGGACTACTCTTGAAGACCTTGGAGATATTAAAAGCTTAACTGGTCAAGGCTCTGAAAAACCTGCCCTAGGCTGAGTCTGTCTCAATCCTCTGCTTCTCTGGCTTCACCGACAACATCCAGAGGTCCCTTCCCATCTGTATTATTCTCTAAATCTTAAAGTTTGACCGTGTTAACATAGACACAGTGTTAACAAAGCTTTTAAGGAGCAAACCTTCACTCGAGTTGTACCGAAAAACAGAAGTCCATACCCTTATGCAGAAGCATAGTTTCAATAATCTTTGTTCCCATAAAACAAAGCCTGACAATACCACCAGCCATCTCATACTTTCCAATTTGACTATTTCTTAATACTTACAACACTCAGGGTTATTTTACTAATGCTCCCGTTCCAGCAGAAAGCTTCTGCCTGGCTCGTTCAAACCCAAAATGACCCTTCACAGGTCAAGACAGCTAGAAGGTCAGAGACCACTGTTACATCTTGTAGGTTACAAGCCCAACTGGCAAAGCCCAGACCATGCAAATCCTTGGCTGCTGCCAGACAGCTAAGGCTTGCACAGGGGTGCCAGCTGCCAGGGTCAATGTCCCGTTGGACCTTAGAAATGTCTGCTCAATGTTATCGGTTTTACCTCCTGCTCCAGTAATCCCGGTTCCTCCTGTTTGTTAAGGAAACTCTTTGCACTAAGGTTAAAGCGTAGGGCAATGTACAGAGACCTTAATTATCTCTTATCTCACCCAAATGCTTTGTTGAACTAGATAAACTGGACACGTGGAACTGAGCTCACCAACAGCAACACATTCCTCTCTGCTTTCTGTCCTCCTCCCTGTCCTGCCTCTATATGCTGACCTAGCTGCTGTTCCTCTTCCTCTACTGCAAATGCATGACATTGACTTCAAATTCTCCAAAATCTATTGCCTAATCTTAAAATGTGTCAGATGAGGAAGCCCTGATTTCAGAAGTCTTGCACGCTCCACCTCAGGGTACGTTTATGGTAACGGCTGTTCTTCCCATCCCTGCTGCAAAATGCTTTTAACAGCCTTGGAGAAAAACACCCGTCTCTTAGACCAGCCTCTCTAAGCACTTCAGATTGTAGAAAAGTTGATTGGTTTTGACAACAGCATAGAATATACACATTTTATATCCAGATGAGTGACTTACAGAAGACACACGCCTCCTTCCAAGCTAGCAGCACCAGGCATCCTAGATCAGTCCCAGAGACCTGTGCTTGAAGGAGGATTTTGCTCCAGTTCCTGGGACTGCCTGCCCTCCAGTGAAATTTGGCTCACCAGCAAGCACCCAGCACAGCCCCAACCTTCTTTTAAACTCTCCCACAGTTACAAAGATGACTCGGACACAAACCCCAGATCTGTTATCTGGGAAGCCTGAGCTCATGACACCTCCCTGCCTCGTCTAGCTAGTCTCACCTAAGCCCCACTCAAATTCTTCTCTCGCGTGGCAGCCGATAACAACACATCAACATCTGCTTGGGCATTTCCTCTGCTAGGTCAAGTAAAGTAACCACGTGCCCTACTTGGATGAGAAAATTCACCTACCTTGGTGGTGATGCCGGTGGAGTATAAAATGCAAGTGCTGAGGGAAACGGTTGCTTTTTCAGTGCTTGGACAAGATTAGGTTTATATTCTGGGTCAACACACCATAACGAACCTTTGCCATTCACCTGCAAGAAAAGTGCTGCACATTAGAAAATCCAGGTGCCAGACTGTTACAGTCATTTCTAATTTAATGATCCCAAGACACAGCACAGTGCAATGACGTGGGCATTCACCACTGTACAGCTGATATACATCATCCTCAGGCAGCTCCATTGCCTGCACAAAAAGCAGACAGTCCCAAACTGAGCGTATGGTCCTGAGACCCTTGTTGTACAGCATGGAAGCACCCATCTTGCAGGTTACGATAGCACCTCCAAAGCCCCTACTTTAACACTTGGTAAATACAGCTGTGAGTTTAAGGATCTGTCCAGACATCAATGAATTGATCAGCAGTCTTTTGATTAACATGTTTCTAAGTAAGAAACCAAAGCACCTTTCCCTTTGCTTAGATATGGCCACATTCTCATTCAACTTTACACTATCCTGTAAAAACATCTTGCCAGATTCGCAGCTACAAAATGGATTATTCCCACTTCTTCAAAATCTGAAAACCTGATTAATGTATTTTTGATGCACCTAACAATGTAACCACCACTGTGCTAGTCATTCTTGATATTAAATTTTATATGCCAAAAGTTAGGCAAGATAAAGCACCTCCTGCTTCTCTCAAGGGTTTCTTCATATATTTACTACAAAAAGAAAAAAACCTTGTTTTTTAAGCCTGCTAGTTCTTGCAACATAGAGAGGAAAATTAAATAGGAAAAGTTAAAACAAGTCTATAATGACTGACCTGACAGATCAGCTAACAAACAACTCTACAGGTAGCGGTGACAGGTTTTTTTGGGGAAAACTGATGTTACAAGAGTGGTCATGCACGTGGCAGAAGGATGAGGCACATCCACACCTGAATGGGAAGACCTTTCTAGAGGATTTTTGGGAGGAAAGTCTCAGAGCAGAAACAGAAGCTTCTTGGAGTACCTCCTGTAAGCCCAGAGGCCAGTCCCATTATCAAGGGAGTATTAACACCATTTTATGGCAGATACTGCATGACTTAAGACTGAAAAGGACCCACAAAGCATGTAAGTCTGTAGACCTATTTAAGTCACGGGTCTTTTCCTTAAAAGAGGAAATACTTTGCTATCGAGAGTGAAAAATCAAATCAGGGGGTCTCCAGCTGAGAGACAGAGATGCTACTCTGTAATTTTAGCTGAAGCCACTGCCTTTCATAAAGATCTCTTGAGCTGCAGCATCTCTCAGCGTTATTTATTTTCTTTACCTGAATCTTTCTTACATTTATCTTTTCATGCTAAAACCGGGCACAGCCTGTAAGGTGCCTATCAAGAAGCTTACCTGTAATTAAACAGCCATGGTAGCTGGCAGGATGATTTAGCCAGCTAAGTGCTAACAGGGGGGATCCTCCCAACTTGCTCCATCCATTATCTCAATGACAGACTAACACCCTGATTGCTTTCCTGAGCCTCTCCCAGACCTGGACCCTTTCCCCAGCATCCCAGCCCTGCCCAACTCCTGCTTTTTATTTTTTTTCCTCCCTTTGGTAGCTTTCAGGCTGTTGCCCTCAGGAGCCCCTGACCATCAAACCGCTACTCTACACTGTTATCTGCTACTTCAGGGGAGCCCTTCCACTTGACACCTAATTCAGTTCAGCTGGGCCCTGCAGCCAGAACAGGGTTAGTTTCCCTCTTTCATCTTCTTAGCCACATATTCCCACCAGCTTGCTTCGCTGACAACATAACACAAGGATTTTGGGTGGGCATTGCAACAGCAAGTGAACTGGGGCACACCCTGAAGCCATAGAGACACTCAATCCAATGCAAGAGACAATAAAACAGGGTGACTTCTTCTTTGGGTAGTTAGATTGGGTTAGATATAACGTGAAACCACACTTCCACCCACCATTATTTGTAGTAAAAGCAGACATTGAGCAAAAGAGATAATGCCCAGGGGGCTGCTCGTGTGCACCCTTTCACTCCCATCTGCTGCTTAGCAAAAACGCACAGTGGAAATCCAGTGCAGGTCTGAAGTTAGTGTCATGCTTTAAGGGAAAGCCATGCACAACTGGAGCTGGAAATTCCATAGAACACAGATACATCCAGCTTTAAAACAAACCAGCAGCCTAACCACAGCAAAAAAAAAAGACTGTGCCATTTCTTCTAGAAAAGACCAAGCCTAAGACAATCTAAAATGCTAAACTGCCTTTGGAGGTTGCTGTTTCACACCAACAGTAGGGCAACGGTTGATGTGCTAGCTGAAATGTAGGTGTAACTTTTACTTAACATCTAGAGAAACATCCCTCCAGAGTCAGCACAGAGCAGCCACCAGGACGTTTTGACTCTCCATCTCAAAATAAGCAGGGCAGTTATATTGTTCTGATGAAGTGAAGTTTTCTACTTTTGTAAGAATTTTGGTTTTGCTAACATTTGAATTAGGGGTTGTGAAACTATGTGAAACTTTGGGGCATGAAATTCTGCATAGCCTGTTTGCTGATGGGTTAGGAGGAATGTACAGAAACTGCAGGAATCCAGGAATAGCAGGAGCTCCCTCAAATCTATACATACCAGACAGACATTAAGGAGACATCAAGGAGACAAAGCTATCTATACACACCAGATGTTAAGGAGATGCCTAGCAAACATCTACATGACTGATTGTTACAAGAGGTTGCACCAGAAAAGGGGCCCTGGCTCGTGCTCAAGAAGGAGGATTCAACTAGAGGACATCGTGAGGAGAACTATGGACAACTATTAGAGACCCTTGGAAGACCACCGACCCATTTAGTTCTGCTTGATAGAGCATGTGCAAGTGGGAAGGAACCTACGTAAAACATTTCTGGGAAATCATTAGAATAACATTGCTTTTTTTGAGGAAAGATGATGAATGTATAATGAGAAAGGTCTATAAAGGCTGTAACCACACAACCAAAAAGTGCGCTGACCTTTGCAAGATGATTTGCCTGTGGGCCCAGCGCTGTAATAAAAGAATGCCTTGCTTTCCAATACCTACAAATTGGTCTTAAGAGAGTTATTGATCTGACATTTCACTAACATTTTGGAGCCTGAACAGGGACCCTCTGCCGTGTTTCCCATGGATCTGGGGAGTCTCTGGGACCTTCACGCCAGCGTCACGAACTTCTCCTGAGGAGGAACCACAGATCCCTGGACCAACTCAGGACACCAGTAAGGCCCCTGATTTTTTTATTATTTAAAAAGCCATTCTTAAAATTTGTTTGCCTATCCACATTAGTCACAGGAGATGACCTGTGCAATGGATAGAGGTTTGGTTGGTTGGTTGTCCAGACATAGTATCTGAATGGAGGTCAGGATCATGGGTACCACTGCCTCTAAGGGGGGAATCTTGAAAATGTCCCCATTGGGTTGCATTTTGCAACACTGGAAAATAAATTGGGTTGCATTGTGCCACATCGGAAAGTAATTGGTGGACCCCCGAGTGGCTCGGTTACTTGGGAGACTTTGATAAAATACAATGGTGGCCTCTGTATAAGTTGGAATCCAGAGAGAAATGGCCACTTAATGGTACATTGAATTATAACACCTTGTTACAATTAACGTTATTTTTAAGATGAGAGGGAAAATGGAATGAAGTAAACATCCTGAGTGGCAAAAGGATTGTGGATTTAATATTTCTCCAAAAGACCCTCTCATATTATCTTTAGATCTTCAAAAGCCACTCAAACATTGTTATTCTTCGTGTAGCATATGACAACTATGTGCTAAACACTTGGAACATCCAGAATAAGATTTGGACTTAATGGGAGCCCCCAGGAGGAGAGGAACTGTGGATGAAGGAGCTGAGAGTGATGGGAACTCAGATACAAAGGTGTCCGAGGGAGGTGCTAGCTTTGTGGTGAAATACCCCTAGCACCCAGGCCCAAATAAAGCAGTATCTCCTCTCTAAACTGCAATAGTTTCAAGAGTCCTTATTTCAGGTAACAGTTTTGGCAACCCAGATGGCACACCAATACTTTGACTTTGGCTGTTTCTTCTCGCTGCTGGGACTCATGATGGGAACTCCAGTGCACACTGGTTAATTTTCTGGGGACTTCCCAGCATGTTTTCCTAGTGGGCAGTGAGTAATCTGCTGAAGCTGCAAGTAGAGATATTGCTCAAGATATTGAAATAATTGGAAGGATTGGTTGTAATGTTACTTCTTCCATGGAACGGGGATAACAAAGGCTTCCCCCTTGGGATGTATATTGGCACATTGGAATAAGTTTGGGGGAAATCTGTTAACTAAAAAGAAACTAATTGAATATTGTAATCAGTGGTGGCCAGCGTATGTTTTGGAAGATGAGGAAAAGTGGCCGAAGAATGGGACCATGAATTATAATACTATTTTGCAATTGATGTTATTCTGTAGGCAGGAAAGAAAATAGGATGAAATACCATATGTTGATTTGGTTTTGCTTTGAGAAATGATTATAAGGCATGAAGGGATTGTGGACTGGTAACTAAAGATGCTAACGTGTTGTCATTAGAAAAGAAGGATGCGGGAGACGTTTAAAGCGATGCTGTTCTGCATGTAGTATTTGAAAATTGTATAGTAAGAGTAAGTATAAGGAAGGAGATGTTGAATTTTTGGTTGCTCCCCACAGACCAGAGGAAAGACCTGGTAATGCTGATGAAAGGCAGGATTTAGAGAATGAACCTTACAGTCTGGCTGTGGGAAGGACAAGGCGGGGGGGGGCTGCACTGCAGGCTCCTCTTAGACAAGCTGTAGGACTGGTGGGGGAGCCAGTATGGGTTAAAGTTCCTTTTTCTGTGGCTGATTTGCAAGCTTGGAAATAAACGTCTGGGAGCTGTAGAGAGGACCCAGAGAAAGCTGCGCAAACTTTGGAAACGCCCTACTCCTCTCAAGAGGGATCAATGTGTAATGTGTAAACAAAAGGGACACTGGAAATGAGAATGTCCACAAAATCGTTTTAGAGACCTCTTCCGAGGAGGCAGGAAAAAACCTAGGGTTACTAAATTACTTACTTTGGGACAAGATTCAGATTGAAGGGGACCAGGGGAGGACTCGAAAGCATCCCACCAACAGAACCCCTGGTCACCCTGACGTTAGGGAATGAAAGTGTGGAATTTTTAGTAGACACAGGAGCAACTTGTTCAGTTTTAAATACATGCAAGGACAAGTTAAGTGATCAGAAGTTATCAGTTACTGGTGCCACTGGAGGAAGGGAAACTTGGCCCTTCTTCCATCCTATTAAATGTGGATTCGGCTCTCAAACTTTTATGCATAAATTTTTATATGTACCAGACTGTCCTATGCCACTATTGGGAAGGGATTTATTAAGCAGATAAATGACCAGAGGAAAAAGTGCTGGAGGCACAAGTTTGTCTGTTACAGCAGGGAGCCAGAGCAGAGGACTCCGAGATTCCTGAAGAGGTGTTGCAGGCTGTTAACCCCCTCGTGTGAGTGTCTGGAGTGCCTGGGAGGTCAAAAGCCATAGAACCGGTGAACATTGAACTGAAACCTGGATCAAAACTTCTAAGACAAAAACAATACCCTATAAAATTGGAGGCAAGAAAAGTGTTGGAACCTCTAATACTCACATTCTCCCTGTAAAGAAACCACATGCAAATGAATATCACCTGATACAAGATCTGAGGGCTACTAACCAAATAACTGGGGACGCACACCCTACTGCTGCAAACCTGAATATGCTGTTAATGACTGTTAGAGATACTGGTCAGTGGTTCACAGTACTGGACTTAAAAGATGCCTTCTTTTGCATTCCTCTGGAAAAAGAGAGTCAGGAATTACTTGCTTTTGAATGAGGAAACCCCACAATGGGAAGAAAGACTCAATTACACTGGACTGTAGTCCCCCAGGGTTTTAAAAATAGCCCAACTATTTTTGGAAATGAGCTTGTGAAAGAACTAGAGGGGTGGGAAGAAAACAACGCATCTGTGACTTTACTGAAACACGCTTTTGGTGTAGTCCATGCTCACAGAGCAATATGGAAGAAAGTGGTTTACTAACAGCCCAAGGCAAATACGGGCAATTGACTGGAAGACTATCAGAGGCTGTACAGTTACTGAAGCAAGTGGCTATAACGCGTTGTAAAGCCCACCAATTTGGAAAATAGGTGGCAGAAGAGGAAGTGCTGAGTTTGTGGCCGGAAAAAGATAAGAAATTAGACCAGGCCCCGAAATATTCTAAAAAGGATGATCAGCTGGCAAAGATGACACAAGCTGGAAAGAATGAGGAAGTGTGGTGGATAACTCTTGACCAAAGAATAATACTTCCATAAGCAGTAAGGAGAGAATTATTGGAGAAACTCCATGCAGAAACACATTGGGGAACAGAAGCATTGACAAAACTTTTGCTATTGATGTGGGAATGACTGCCATTGCAAAAAGCATAGTAAATAAATGTCAGACATGTCAAAAGAATAATCCCCAGAATAGACCAAAAAAGAAAAAAAAATAAAAAGGGGAAATACTCCAGCAGATTACTGGCAAACTGACTTTTCAGAACTTCCCAGGCAGGATGGATACCAGTACCTTTTGGTATTGGTCAATACTTTTTCACGTCGGCCAGAAGCCTTCCCCTGCCGCACCAATCCAGCCAGAGAGGTAGTGAGGATTTTATTAAAAGAAATAATACCTTGATTTGGAATACCAATGGGAATGCCGGCAGACAGGGGTCCTCATTTTGTGGCTAATGTAATACAATCATTAGCTAATGCAATGGGGATTAAGAAAGCATGGATCAAACTATAAAAAGGGAAATGAGTAAAATTTGTCAAGAAACACAACTCAAATGGCCAGATGCCCTTTGGCTCTGGTAAGAATAACTGTGAGATCTGGGGATAAGATTAGCCCCTTTGAAATACTGTATAGAAGGCCTTACCAAACTCTGCAATCTCAAGGAATGGGGAGTGAACAGATTTTTGGGAGACATGCTGTAAAAGAATACACGATGTCTTTGAGAAAGTTCTTTTCTCCCTTAACAGGTACCTTCATCAGCACAGTTCTTTTTGGTCTATCACCTTTTCTGCATCTTTCTAATGTTTCTAATTTGACTTGCACGCCTTTATCTAGGCAAATAAAAGAAGGAAAATAATTCCTACCTTTTGAAGCACTGGGGCTATTTTGTAAAGACAGGAAGCTTCCAGCCCCCAGCATTTTGGGACTTGATTATAGCAACATGGGTTAGAAACAAGGTGCCCTCCATGGTGCAGCCTTGTCCTTTACCACCACCCTGCCACAGTCCCTCCCCTGCTAGCAGTGAAGTACCACCAGTGAGTATGGCCAGTCCAGCAAGGAAAGCCCAAGGAGCGATCAAAGCAGAGCACTCAGCCAGCAGCAGGGGCTTGGGCTCACTGCAGAGGCAGACACTCATCCCTGTGCTGCACAAAGCCCTCCATGAGCTTCAGCCCTGGACAGTGGCCCCAGCTCCATCAGGTATGGGCAGTTCTCACCAGCTGCTTCCACTTGAGCCAGATGAACCACAGGAAAATATTGCACATGTGCATGGAGGTGTATAATATATTAACCAAGAGGTTTATCAGATAATAGACATCCCTCTCCTTTCTCCACAGGCTTATAGATGGGACCTGCTCCTTGCCTGACTATTTGAACAGCCACACAGATTGTTTACCACCATCTCTTGTCAAAAAAACCCAAACAAACCCAAAACCCTACAAGAAGGAAAAAAACCCCATAAAACACATATCTACCAAGAAGAAGAAAGTGAGATCTGTTAAAGATATTCAAGCCCTGTCCCCACCAGCTTCCAGAAGAAACAGTGGCAGGGCCACATCCATGCAAGCAACAGAATGCCAATTTGATGCTCGATGTGGATGCCGCTCCTGCCTCCTCAGACCTTTTCTCCTCAGCAATATTGACTAATAAAAAAAAAAAAAAAAATAATCATCAAACCCACAATTGTAAAACCAAGTCTAGCAAAGAACAGGGATACTCTTCAGGGCTTCCAACTCCAAACCGCTTTTCACCTCAGGTCCTGTGCTATATATCACACACACACACTGCTCCCTCAAAAAAAAGCAATTTTCCACTGTAGACCTCTCTCCTCCCAAGCCCAAGGCTGCATGACAGTGCTTAAGATGCAAACAGCATTAGCTATATCTTCTGAGGATTGCTGGCCCGCAATCACACCTCCACATCTTCGGGGTGGTACACAGCAGGTACACTGGAAGGCAATCAGGTGTCCGAGGGACTGGTTCCAGCATCATCCCCTTGCTGTTTATCAGCTCCACCTCCCAACCACCATTACCAGAGAGCCACTGGAAATCTCATCTGTCTGGATGACTGCAGACATCAGCTCAACTGCAACTCTAATAAGAAAGGCTATTTCAACTTGTCTTATCACCTGGGGTAAACCTTGCCAAGCCACTTACATACAGCAGCTTCACAGTATGTGCATACAGAAAGGGTAATGTATATTTTAGCAGAGATGTGACGTACATACACCCTGTTTCCATGGCATAAGAAGCTCCTCCTCTCAGCTGCCGTGCTGGCTCATAAGGCATCTCAAGGCAGCTACTTTCCCTTCAGCATCCTTCAACTCATTAAAAGAAAACCATCACATACAATATTTTTCAGCGATCCAAGCAAGGACAGCCTTCCCCCAATCTCTGCAGAATGCTGTCCTAGACTCCTGAACGCCCACAGCCTGCTGAGACAGGCAAGGTAAAGGTATTTAGCTGACCGATACAAATATACATGCACACAGAATGATCATCCACAGCTACATCTGCAACATGATGTGGCGCAGCTTGGTGGAAACAGCTCTGCGGAGTGAGAAAGTTGGTGCTGAGGGGTCACCCACACATGCCTTGGATGTTTTACTCAGATCTGCTCCAGTGGGGTCTTGTGAACAACATCCAGGAGCAATCACGGCACAGCAAGCACACTCCTGCAGCACCTCTTCCAGGTTACCATCAGACAAAATGACTCCAGTTCACATGTCCTGAAACCGGCCTGCAGTATCAGCTCATGCAGGGTAGGTGAGGAAAAATCAGGACATTCTCTTCGAAGTGCACTCCTAGTTCAACCCAAAATATCAGCATTATGGCAAACATGAGGACGGACTCTTCCTACTTTTGCTGCCAGACCTCCAACAGATGATTTCGTAGCTGATGGCTGGCAGAAATAGCCAGGGAGGTGTCAGAAAGCAGCCTGCCCCAGGATGTGGGTGCAATGACCCTCCTCTCCTGTCAGATGTTTACACTCTTCCAATATGAGAGCCTACAGTCACTTGAAAGGCCTTAAAACCCTTCTTACCCTGATGTTATGAAATAAAGCATGCTCCTCTGATGCAACGTGCCATGGGCATCTCTGCTTCCACAGGTCCTTGGGATAGAAGAAAGCTGACTACACACTCCCTTCAAGTCACAATTAAGATGCCATTAACAAAGAAAAAATGGAAGAAAATTCAAAATTATCTTGCCCTCTCACAGAAGCACCCAGAGGCATGGCTAGCACATGGTTACAGGCAACACAGTCAGCAACACAAGCTTGTAAGCTACCACTGCTTGCTCCAAGACGTGATACTTGAGGAGCTCATCTGAAAGGGTCTGCAGCATTCCTGTCATCTGCCAGATCAACTCCCATGGTGGAGTCTGTGCATGCCACTGTGCACCATGGACTTATTTTGCAGGAAGAATTTGGAGCAGTACTATCATCTAGTCCTTTTGTAAGCAGAGCAGAGGGTAAAGATTTAGCTGCTCTTTGTTAGAAACGAGGAAGCTTCAGCAAAGTTTCAGGAGGGGCTTTTTCGTGTTTTTGGTTTTGTTTTGGGTTTTTTTTGTGGCAAATGCAGTTCCAGTTCTTAAGAATCAGGGAGCTGTGCAGTCTCTGGAGCCCTTTGAAAATGCTGAGAAAGCACATCAGCATCACCTTACTGGTAGTGGTGGTAGCTATTCTGCATTTTGGTTTTCCTACTAGAGATGTCACATCTAACAGCAAGCCATCCTCTGAGCCCAGCAATACTGGTGGAGTTGCCAGGGTAAGCAGAGGACCAGGCAGTCACAAGCTCCTGCCACCTAAATGCCAAAATGGGAGGTTTGACTGGTAACTCCTAAACCGTGAGGGTTTCCAGGCTGAGAATAGCTGAGCTTTACAGGGCAGATCCACAGACAGCAGGAACTCGTACAACAATTTAGGAGATTTCTTTTCCCTTCCCTGCCCTACTTCTGAAACTCTTGTCTGCCTTCCCGGACAGAGCCACTCAGTCCTTTAAGGGCACTTTTGCCACCTGCAGTAAGATATGGTCACTGCTTAGATCCACATCCTTCAGACAGGCACAGCTTCCAACATCTCAGTTACTCCATTACAGCACCTGGAGCCACATTAAAAGCCCGTGCTAACACGTGGCAGGACTCAGCTATGGGGGAGTTACTGGACTTGCCACACAGCAGCAGAAAGTACTTTTTTTTTTTTTTTTTTCAGGGCAAAGCTGCTGCTTGGGAAAACAACACCCTAACAATTTAATGTAAAAGCAGGGATGTTGAGAAGCAGTGCTGTTCAGTCCTACCAGCACGAGGCAGTCCTTCCTGATGCCCACTCAGCTCCAGGACCTCTATCTACAGCGAGAAGCTGTCGAGCACACCAGTCATTGCATGCATTTCTGATAACAAACCTGCTACCACTTAGGCTGACCTCCAAGCACACCGGTCTGGGATTTGTTTGTCGACTTTTGGTGTGTGGTTTGTTGGTTTATTTAAGTCAGAGCTGGGTCTTTTGAGGAATGAGATTGGAAATGACAGAGGGAGGAAAGAAGTCACTAGTAAAATCATACAGGTCAGAAGAGGAAAGAATTTGTACAGAAAAAGAGTATCCTTGACTTTAAGAAGTGAAGCTTATGTCTGCACCATGCAGAGACACACACTGTTACGTTATGACAGAGGTTCAAGAAATACAGGACATTAAATGCAGGAATTAAGATGACTATTGGAAAGCTAGAGCTATGCTAAGTGTAAAAGAAGATCACAAGTGAAAGAGTCAGTTTAATACTTAAGACAGCTGTTAGACTGAGAAACACTCAGCCACATACATACAGCATGCCTGCAAGCAAGGGTGCCTTGCAGAAGACCACATCTGCACCCAAATGGACAACACCCGTGCTAGCCAAGCAGGGAAGCTGCTTGGCATCCTGCGATCTCTGCTGCTTCCCAGTGTGACTGTAGCTGTGGCCATGCTGGAAAAGCAGGGAAGTGCCCCAAAATTTCAGCACTGGAAAACAGAGAGAGCACCAGTTTAAGAAGCTTTAGTAAAAAGACATCCCAAGACAGATGTCTGAAATTTCAGGCTGGGTATTGCAGGCTAACAAAATCATAAGTGGAAACAGGGTCCTTTGCAATAGCACGTTAGCCAGCTTTAAAAATGACGCACCACAGCCAGCTCTACCCAGGTCAGCACTAAATGACAAAACCAAGTGACTTCTGTCATCCTGTGATTTGTCAGAAGTGGCATTTCCAAATCATCTCCAGCTGCAAATAAAGTGTTAGAGGACATGGAGGGGAAAAAAAAAACCAACAAAGTGTCATTGAGAACAACAGAGTCTTCTTTATTTCCCCTGAATTTCAAACTTGATCCACCTCCCTCCCACCAGGTCTCACCTTGCCATGGCTTCTCTCCACCTTTCGGAAACACTTGTTCAAGGAGAGGTTGTGTCGGACCGAGTTCTTCCAGCCGGTGGGTGCTGTGGCAAAGTAGGGGAAGCGCTCCAGGATCCAGCTGTAGATTTCTTTGACTGGCAAGCTCTTGTTGGGGGAATGCTCGATCGCCATGTAAATGAGAAGGCTGAAAGAGTAAGGGGGTTTGGAAGTGGAAGATTTTTTTTCAGGGTTCTGGTAGCAGGATGGCGAGAAGGATGGCACACTGTCGCCCTCAATGTCATATAAGGGGCTAACGATCGGAAGACCCTCACTTCCGAGGCTGAAGTTTGTTAGAAGGTTAGTACTTTCATGCAGCCAGTTCAAGTTTGTGAGCTCATCGTCTGCTGAATCTCTGTCCACCACGGTGGCTTTTGGCCTGCCGGCATCGCCTGCATCAGGCAAGCTTCCCATCCCATGACACTGCCGTAGTCCTGCAGCTTTTTCTGCTCCTGGCGTTTCAGCTTTCTTATCCGGAGTCATTCCAGTGACTGGACCCATTTAGCTTTATTGGTCTGCAACAAAGGAGATGGGTCAGAAATCAATACAAACCTTCAAAATCAAGTTCAGTGGCAGACCACCGAACCCAAACACAGGGCTGCACCATCCCCACGCTGTGCAAGAATACCACAGTCCCTGATGAGAGCCAGGGTTGAACACAAGCCCCCCAGTAATCTCATGAGCATGTGTTAACTCCTCTCAGTTTATAACGGGAACTTATGGTAAGCACTTGGAAACTGCTGCATCTATCCTGAAATGCCAATTTGGACACAGAAATAACAAGCCATTTTGATGTCAACATCTGAAATCTGAAAAAGACCTTAACAGGTAGGATCTAATCCATTCAGCTCTCACGTTAACTCTTTAGTTACACTCATTATATTGTAAATTGACCCTATTTAGAAGTGTTTGCCTTTGGTACCCAAAGACTAAAAAATAAGTTGCAAAATTTAAATCAGCATAAAGTGAATTTCTGGTCTCAGCACAAATTAAGTCTTTGCAACCCCCTATAAGTCACAGACATTCCCAAGTAGTGCCTCCTGTTTCTACCAGGGAAAGATCTGGCCAGCCTATCAGTTCATCAGCTAGGTCCTGCAGAGCTGCCTATATCCGAAAGACCTTCTTCTTCCTCTCCTGCAAGGGCTTGCTGCTCTAACCCGGGCTCCTCTGCAGAGTAGAGAGTGGTAGGACCAGCTCTCAACAGGAAGGGACCATTCACTGGGGTGGCTGCTCAGACCTGTTGCAGAAATATCAGCTGATTACTTGCTTTCAATTTTTCCCTAGATGAAAAAAACAAAACAAAACAAAAACCCAACCAACTGTAAAAGTATTATCTATAAAAAACTGCCACCCAGAATGCATGATCTAACAGGCTACCCATGCTTTAGAGGCACTACACTAACAAAAAACATCTTCTTGCTTGTAGAGTTTTAAAAGGGGTCATCTAGCAAACGATGTTACGTCAACAGCTGTTTTTTCCTGCTGATGTGACCATGTTAGAGCTTCACTGCACCTACAGCTTTGGCCAACATAGCTGTACCAGAAATACAGACCGACAAAACCACTCTACAGATGTGGTGTGTATATGTACATATATATGTATATACACACACACACATATATACAGGGGCTATACCACCCTGCTATAAATGTAAGACACTCCAACTATGGATGCAGTTTACCAGCAAAGCTAAGGTTCATATTAACTGTAAAAAACCAAACCAAAACAAAACAAATAAAAAACCCCACCAAACCAAAAAAACACACACACAATAAAAACCAAAAAACCACCCAAAAAACCCCCAAACAAAACCCAACCAACCAAAAAACAACCCACACCAAAACCAACTTAGTCCAGTTCCCTGTCCCAGTACATGCTACCATTCCGGTTTCATGCTCCAGCTCCTATTGCAAGAGCTCAATTGCAAGACTAGGACTGTCTCACCAGACAGCTCTATGCAGTTACTGGATGTTTTCTTACAACAGTTTTTAGTAAACACATGGCTTCGCGCACTTGCATCTTCTCCTACAAAGTGGAAGCAAGGCGCTGGCCAGCTCGCATACACAATCTGCCCGTCCCGCCTACAAAACCCCACCACCAGCTGGCTCCAACCTGAGAGCCTCACCGCATCCATGCAATTACACTACCCAACCTGCCTGGAGATGTATTTGCCCAGCCTCCTTATTTTGGAGGAGGGGAGTGACATGTGCAATGGAGGCATGACGTGGTGACATAGAAAGGCAATAGGATACATCCATTTTATGCTCCCCTATGAGAGCCAGAGCACTGCCAGCCCCTGTCTGTTGCCAGGCAGGTGTGGGGTGCAGAATTTTCCTTCCACAGAAAACATACCAGGTTTCCCACCAGCAATTTCTTCCCCTCTTTTCATCTGCTCATACGCTTTTGCACCAGCTACTGCAAAGCTGTTTTGAGAGTAACACCTGCACCTATGCTTACTGGTACTAGCACTGAAAACCATCCCCAAAATTTCTATTTAAGTGCAGGGATGGGCATGATTAACTACCAGCTCAGTCATTAAAACAAAACAAAACCTAACAAATGAAAAAGCAAAGCAAACTGCTCAAATAGCTGGTCAAAAATAGCTTTGCTCTCCCTACAACCTACTTCTCCCCCCAGCCATCAAGGCAGATTTATACTGGCAGTCAGTGACTGCTGGCTTCAAACACAACAATATATACATATGCTTATGTCACTTTTTCAATCCTTTCTTAAATTAAAAAACAAACAAAGAGCTAGTGATAAAATTCATACAGTGAGACAAACCCCAATTCTGCTGCAACGTTTTCCTTATAACAAGCAACTTATCCCCTTGTTCAGCGCCTCCTTAGCCAGCCACATACTAGCTTACACCTCTGAGCCATGTACAAGTAATTTTAGCACTCGGTTCATGTTGCATGAAATATCCCTTTGCAAATCTTCAGCCAGCACAGCAGATCAAGAACATGCACATGCAGGCTTTGGGTCACTATATTTATTCCTTTGGTGAAACTGGGCAATAAAATCTGTTTTACAACATAAATATGGCCTGTGCATGCTCACAGTCTTCGCAAAAATATATAGGGAAGAAAAACATATTAACATTCAACTGGCACTTAAAATCAGGTAGGCTTTGTGGTGTCAATGAGCCATTTGTTTGTATGCTATTATGTGTTAGCAGAGAGTCATTAGAAAAATTAATATGCTACTTAAAAAAAAATCTCCAAGCAATATACTTACAGTAAATAACAGAGGCTAGTGCCATGTTTCTCTTAGCAGACGCATTACAAAAATCCACATCTCGTATTACCTGCTTAGTGCCTAGTTCACCACCTCAGAGATCTTCTACATGAACACATCAGCAGAAATTAATTTTTTTTTCCAGAAAGCTATAAAGGCCATTATTAGACTATTATCATCTAACAGCAAGAAAAAGAAATAATCACCATTCCATACCTACTGCAGTTTTCAAAGGATGTTCTCCATTGGTCTAAACTGAATGCTGCATCAAGGATAATTTAAATATAGAAACATCAGAGTATGCAACCAGAAAAGTTATTTTAATGAAGTAATACTTGACTCCATTGCGATGGCTGTAATGAGACTGGTACCACTGAGGACCATCAACTCATAATTTTGGCACTGCCTATCCAGGGATAGCCACTGTTCTTAGACAGCATTCTTCTTCAGCCCCAGTGACGTAACATGCTTTATATCATGCTAACCTATCCTTGCTTCACTTGATGTCAGAATGTTGCAGCCTCTAATTCTGTACAGTTTACTCTGGCCTGCTGCTGCATCAGTCTGAAGAAGAAACCAGCATTGGCAGCGTTCCTACTGCAACGGACTGCAAAGTCATCAAAAGCTCACCCTTCCCCTAGACAAAGATCAACCACGGCAGCTCCAAGGGGTATCCCACAGACGGTTCCACTGACAGATGAGCTAATGTCTGTCTCACCACTCAAGCACCCAAGTGCCATGTGGCCCATAGGACCATCTCTATTCATGAGCCAGCACTGCTTTCTGCCTGTAGCAGCCTGGTGAGGAGGGACAACAGTGCCACTGGAGTGTATCTGAAGGCATATGTTGTGGCTTGAACTCAGCCAGCAGCCAAACACCATGCAGCCATCCATTCACTCACCCTCCCCTGTGCCCCAGGGATGGGGGAGAGAATTGGAGGGGTAAAAGCAAGGAGATTCGGAGGTTGAGATAAAAACAATTTAATAACTGAAATAAAATGAAATAAAAATAATCACGATAATAACAGTAATAATAGAATATAAAAACGAGTGATGCACAATGCAATTGCTCACTACCTGCTGACCAATGCCCAGCCTGTTGCCAGCTAGTGATCCCGGAGGAGAGAAAGTGCCAAAACCCCAATCCTGGAAGAGCGCGAGCTTCCTGGCCAACCCTCATCTATATACTGAGCATGATGTTGTATGATATGGAATATTCCATTGGCCAATTCAGGTCCACTGCTCTGGCTACGCTCCCTCCCAGCTCCTTGTGCACCTGCACACTAGCAAGACATGGGAACTTGAAAAGTCCTTGATTTCTTAGCAACAACTAAAAACATCAGTATATTATCAACATTCTTCTCATACCAATTCCCATACTGAATCCAAAACACAGCGCTATTCTAGCAACTAAGAAGAAAAATTAGCTCTATGCCAGCTGAAACCAGGACAGCACACAAGTGGTCGGCTTAACTCACACGCGCTTTCCAGAGCCCCTCTTCATTCATGCAGACCCTTAGTAACATCTAAAATTCAATATTTCTTTTTCTGCATGTGTGCTTTGCTCAGCCACAAGCAGACAGGACTGTGAGGACACACCTTTTAAGCTATTGTTTTCAAGATTATCACTTCCAATATTTGGGGTTTAATTTTTTACATATGGGTCATGTGATTCACCAAAGCCATCTCTGCTATAAGCTAGCAGGGGCTTGTGGACAGGGATGACTCAGCTGGAGATCCACAGTAGAAGCAAGGGGAGCAGACTGTGAGAAGACGAGAGCATGGAAGCAGCTCTCCAACGCAGACATCATGATAAAAACGTGTACGCCTGGACTCTCAGATTTCTTCCTAACATCTCTCACTGTTACAGCTAGAAAGGTTGATGCAAATAAGCACTAGGACTTGCTCTCCCCAGTGCCCCCACCCAAGCTGAATTAGCCGCACCAATGTGAAACAGGGTGGGAGGGGAGAGGGAAACATAGCAGAAAGGCAAGGTTAAGAGTGCACACAAGCATTGCAAGGCCACTTAGTGGAATTTATCTTCCACTCCTTTATTCCCTTACCGCCACATTCTCTGCCTCTTCAGCTACTCCAGGGGCAGCAAACACCCTGCAAGAAAACCATCTCATAAATGACACGTACCTGCTCAGCTGCTGAGGCATGCTCCCTGTCCCTCTCCTCCCACTCTCCTGGAGCCACTTCTTACCGAAGGAGGATGGCAGATGGCAACCATTTGACCGACCTCTCCAACTGGTGCATTGGATGCCCAGAGACTTGCTGCAATTCATGCCCAGAGACTTGCTGCAATTCCCACAGGGACAGCCCCAGCCCTGCAAGCAGAGCCAGAAGGCAACCTCCAGCCATGCAAATACAGAAATAACGTGCTTTAAGCACACCTCTGAAAAATATGCAACAGTTTAGGCTCTGTCCCATGTGCTTTGCCCTACCAATAAGTACATGGTTAACACAGCACGCTACTCTTAATTAGTATTAACACTTGCAACTGGAAGTGGAGCATCAGGCATCCAAACCCTAAGGAACTCAAGCATCTATCTCCTGTAATCACCTTCAAAAGAAAAGCCAGCCAAAACACCTACTCCTCAAATACAGAGTATTGCAGTGGAGGAGCACATTATTTTCCATGGTGATTATAGGCAGAGGACTATGATTGTAGAGTAAGGAGATGAAAAGGTTGCAAAGTCAACTGAGGCTGCTCAAACAAAAGCTAGGGCGCATCAGAAAAGAGGCGAGAGAGACAACGTTCTTTCCAGCAGTCTTGCGATTTTTGGCATCACTCAAGATCACACATAAAAGCCAGGAGAGGACCTCCTTGCTAATAAATGCCAGTCCAGCACCCGAAGCCTAGTGAAGTCCTGCTTTCCCAGGCCACTTGCAACCCGAACAGCACAGCTCAGGTCTGAAGGGGCCAATTAAGGCTGCAGGTGTATTCATGCAGCAGTCAGGTTCAGAGATGCCCTAACAGATTGGAAGAGATCTAGCATGGCAAGACAAGGTAATATTTGTTTCAATCTTCTCTCAGACTCACTGAAGAGCTAAGTTTGGGAAAGGCTATTGGGGCTGGAAGGTCCTCAGCCCAGCAGAGCACATCTGGGATTAACCCAGGTTTGCATACCCCCATATACATCCCCAGCTACGACTTCATTTTGGTGGCAGACCTTGAGCACCACTATGTTCTGCTACAGAAGCAAATGCTTTGATGCCTGAGCATTTTATGAAGACAAAGCTGCTTTGTAGGCCAACTGTTTAACAAAACTAGAAGTCCACTTGGACATATCCTCAGGCAAGCAGGGAAGAACGCTTTTTTTGCAACAGCCCTTCTCGAAGAAGGCTTGGCTTTAACAGAGTCCAGGTCCAAGGGACAAAGCCGTAGCAGATATCTCCGTCCCGCAAAAGTGACCTTCTCCAAAACCAGCAGCATTGCAGGTAAAAGTGCGCAGACGTCGTTTTAGTACTATGGCCATCAGGCCAGGACTCACTGACCTGGCAAGAAAGAACTCAGCCTTTCCATTAGAAGATGCCACAGCCTCATCCGTGCCAAGCTAGCGTGTGAGTGGAGATGCTGCTGCCTGACCCTTGTTTACTCTCCAATGGCAACAGATGAAAGATGCCATTTGGCATCCACACAACACCAATGTCCCAGGTTAGGACAACCACCACAACTAAATGTACCTAGTTGTTTCTGTAGCACCAGCCAAGCAACTAGGTCACCTCTGTTAGTAGTGGGAACGCCTGCAACCTGCTAGCAGTGCAGGTTCCCTCCAGATTTTAAAAATAAAATTAAAATATTAATATTAATAATAATAACAACAACAACAATAACAATAATAATAGAAATCTTACTATGCATTGTCTAAGTCTGAAGAGTAGAACACAATTTTAACCCAGGGGAAGAGATTTTTAGCCATACCACACTTACATTAATGAGAGCAGCTCTGCAACCATCCTCTCTGCAACAAGCTCACGGCATGCAGCCTCGGTTACAGAGCAGGGGTATTTGCATATTCCATACACAACTTTTGTACTAACATAAACAGGCTCTGTGAGAGTATTTAAAAAGATGGGAATGTGCTTCTGCATGCAAGCAGCTACGCCAATAGCAAACTCTTCTATTGATTTTTCATATTCCCTCACAGGAAGCATATCGACACCAGGGATTGTCCTGACTTAAATACATCAATGTATGCATTGAGTTGTTAAAACAGCCCAAGAATTACACAAATAAATGACTGTCACTGCTCACATACACAAGTCTGGGATAAACTTCCAAGCCAGCATGCACACAGCACAGCACCAGCTACAAGTTTTTGCACGTTAGAGGGAAGAGCAACAAAAAAAAAAAATCTTGGCACAACTAGTGAAAACCCATTAAGAAAAAGCACCACATCCGCTTGACCGGGAGCACTGAAAGCATGCCACCAGACCATTTTCCCCCCCGTTAATTTAACCTTCCTGCCGCCCCCTCCAGGTCCTTTGTCTCAGGCTGCCCTGCTCCATCCCCTGCCCACCTCACACGAGCGGTTCAGCAGGCCGGAGGTCAGACGAAAATCTCCCCCCGCCCTGGCCCTGTGAAAGGCCTATATTTGATTACAACACTATATGATGTCACGTATCCAAGACAACTAAAGGCATTATGGTCTCCTGAGGACAAAACCGCTTCTCGGCCATAGATTTCGGAGAGCGGGGCCCCGTTGTCTACAGAGGAGAAGAGCGGGCAGCTGCACCCCTGGCAACAAAAGGCACCCAGAGATACTGCCCTGGGGCAGCACCCACAGCAGGCCGGGCCCTTCCCACTCCTCTTGGCTTGCAAAGGTGGGGGAAATAAAAAAAAAAAATTTAAAAACCCATTAAAAAGGTGGTTATCATCTTCTCAAAGCCATTCTGAAAAAAACCCCAACAATCTAACCAAAGGACCAGACAAGCTATAAGCTCGGGGGGTTCTTTTTAACCTTGGCATCAGTGGGCTCAAAGGAGAAGAGAGGTTTTCTAGGTATTTGCTGAAATACTTCCAAGCCTCTCTTGTTTTAATGCCCCTTTAATGTCAATATTCTCCCACACCCTGTGATAGCATTAAAGGTGGTGGTGGTGGTGGGAAATCACAAACCCAAAACTGATAATGAAAACCAATGAAAAGGTCCAACACTAGGTAAAGTTAAGAAATGTTGCAAAATTTAAAAAGGGAAGGGATTAAACCCTTATCTTTATCATGGCCTGGGGAAGGGCAGGGAGTCAGACAAGAGATTTCATCTGAGAACTAACCTGTTGTGGCGGGTTAGGGCTGGTCTGGCCAGGGAAGGAAGTGCAGGGGCTCCCTGTTAACCCCTCTTCCCTCCACATGGGAAAGGAAGAAGGAACAAGGGGGAGAGGCTGACGGGCTGGGGAAAAACACTAAACCAGCCTTAATGGAACAGTAACGTTAAAAAGAAAAGAGAATAATATTAATAAGAAAATAATGAAATATATACAAGTATATAAAAAACCAGTATCGAACTCCCCGGATGATGATTATGTCACCACTGATGCTGCAGGGCTGGCACTGGGGAAGCCCCAGGCTGGACTCTGTGGCAGACAGGAGCTGAATGCAGGAGCTGGATTTGGGAACTGGATCCAGGAATGCACAGATCGGGATCGAAGGCAGCAGAATGGACAGAGTCCTCCTCAGATGTCGGCCATCGAAGAAGAGGGCTTGACCCTTGTGATCCCTCAGCTTTATACTGAATATGATGTGTATGGGATACTTAGTTGGCCAGTTTTGGGTCACCTGTCCTGTCCGCTCCTCCCTGCAAGTGTGACCTTTTTACTTACTGACGACCCTTTTACTTACATCACTTCAATGTGGGGCCCAAGATTCAGCAGTGACCTTGGTTTCTATAGGAGCAAGTACAAGCAAGAGCCTTTCTGCATACCATTCCTTGGTAGGAACTATAAACATCAAGCGCTATCACTTCTAGAAGCAGACACTGTCTGAAAAAATATGCCATTAACTTCAGAGAGTGCAGTCGCTCTAGAAGAGACTTAACTGAAAAGTAAAATCACTGAACAGAGAACTGGCTCTGTTCCAGCTCAAACCAGGACACTTACATGAAAAAAGTTTTCATCTTTTTCTTAAGTACTCACATACACACACACAAGTGGGTTTGTGATTGAAATAAATATCTGACACGAAAGTGATACACAAACTCAGACATGCCCAGACCCCAATCCAGACCCTCTGCATGGCCCAGAGCCTCTGGGACATTTATTCCAGCGCTGCCTGCAAAGACTTTGCAATCGTGAAGCCTTTCCAAAGGCCTCTGCAGTCACGGCTGGACCTGGTTCCCTGTGATCTATCTAAAGCACCTCAGATTTAAAACATGCACTTGAAAACAGTCTGAGAAACTTGGAAGTAAAAAACAACAACAACAAAACCAGCAGCAAAATCTAAATTATTAAGAAAAAAATCCTTGCTGTCACAGAAAGGAGGGGGGAAGAAGGGAGAAATGCTTTTTAGACAAACGCTTTACTGCCAAATAGTAGCTTTTCAAAAGATGCCTTTGGGTCATGTTCCTTAAATTCAGTACATTGCTTGCTAAATGGACTAAAATGCAAAAAAAGTACGCCATTGAGATGTTCACAAGTAAGCCATTAAAGCAAATGCCTTGCAAAATAATGCTGATGCTAATTTCCTTTCCAGGGTATCCCTTCCACGTGTTTCTCTATCATCCTCTTGAACTAGAAGTGAATATAGCTGGTGTCAGTACCAATTTACCAACACTAGGAAACACAATGCTATCTTTTCCATCCAGCTTTTCTGTCTTCTTCAGCCTTAAAGCACCAGAACTCTTGATTTTCAACTGAAAACCAACAACTTGAAGCTTCACCCCAAGAGACCCTTCTGCAAGGTTTAATTTAAAAGCACCATCGGAGCCGTAACAGAAAGCCACCACCGCATTACCAGTACAACTTCTCAATCGCGAAGCTTTCACCAATTGCTGTTTCCCAGCTCCTGCTCCCAAAGCGCAAATTTTCCTCTAGAGCCCTGGGCATAGCAAAGTGATCCTCTTCACTGTGCTCACCTCCTTGGCCAGCTTGCTGTTAGCTTTACTCTGCAATTGTTTAACTTGGCTTTCTGTTTCAAAATTACTTTGTATCAGAATAATCCCTCTGCTCATAATGGTTGTGGCATAAAATTATCTTTTCTTCTATATGACAACCCCACACTGGAACAACTGGACCAAGCAGGTTCCTTGCATTAAAAAATAGCCCAGTTCAATCACAGAGTCTGTATGTTGAGGTGCATCTTCAGATGGAAGGCTACAGAAGATAGAAGTTTCTCTAAACACAGAAGAAAGGCAACCGTGCTAGCAAAACTAGACCATCAAAGGACCAGATGTCACCTGACACTCATACGGCATGGTCAGAAATCCAAAAGCATACCTGCTCATACTTTAGACTACTCGACATCCCCAAACCAAACCAAACTGCCTGATAACTGGTCTGGGGATGGTCCTCACAGACCAGAGGACGAGGGATAAGTGATTGCTTCTGCTGCTTAGCGGTGAGCTTCCCAGCTCCCACTCTCTCAGCTCTCCTTTGTGCAAGTTTTCCAGTTGCTGAGCTCTCTCCACACCCAGTAATTAGCTTTTAGGTGACCATATACTTGCCCCAAATCTAAGCACAATGCAATCCAGTGAGAGTGTTAAAAAGGAAGCAAGCAGGGGACCACACATGAACCAGGAAACTAAAAGTAGCTACAAACTGCAAGATAGGAATGCACTGAAAATAATCTGAGAGAAGAAACAAAACCTGAGCATGGTATCAAGATAAACTGCTCCAGGAGATGAGGAGGGCTTTGGGAATACATCCAGTCACATATCACGAAGTCCACAATAAAAACACGATGGCAATTTGCACAATGCACATGGGTGGGACACCCAAGATGCATAAGCAAAGTAATACAAGGATCAAGCAGCATCACCCATGTACCACCCGGCCAGCACTTAATAGATTGAAAACTTGGTCACGCTGATAAAGTTGAAGGTACCCAACAATGCCATTCAAAGGCACATCAAGGCATGCGGGTCTGTGGCTGTAACGCAGAGACCAAGTTTGCCACTGGCCGGAGGGGAAGGCCAGCACACAGCCGTAAGTGCTGCAGCTGCAGGCTTCAGACCTGATCTCAGCCTCAGCCCTGCATTTCAAACCTGCCCCATTAGCAAGTTCAGAGAAGTCGTGTCAGCCACTTTAGACCACAACAGCCATCCTGCAAGGCAGCTAACGTACATGGCTACCGCTGACCCCAGTAATTCGTATTTGGATTTTCTGCCAGCGGGAACCAGGTGAAAACATGCCCAACTTACACTCTAATCCTTACAGAGGGGGCAGAAGAGCAGGGCTGAGGGGTGATTTCTGCAGCAGCAGTAGCCAATTTAATGGACTGTCTAACATACCCTAACCTTTGAGGAAAAAGTAGGGAGCTCTAAGTCTAGTTCGAACACAACAGAAAAAAATTTGAATGCACTGGAAAGAAAAAGAAAGGAAAAAAAGTAAAAATCCACATCACTGATTTTTGGTATAAATCTTCTTATCTGCACAAATCCCAGGCTTCTCTTAAAATGGTCCTGGTACGTGAGCAACTGTTTGGTAACATGGGTATTTGTATTGCAGACAACAGCTAGTCTTCCTGGTTGCTGACCCCACAAACCTCCGGGCACTTGGCACTGAAGAGCACCCAGCAGCGCTCTCCAAAAGCAAATGCGACCCAATCCTCGTGCTTCCGCAGCTGTAACATTTTACAGGGAGGAAGCAGAGTACCAGGGGTCATAAAGACGCTGGCTGGCATCAGACAGCACTATTTCTGTACCACCTAATTTATTACCAAAGCATGGGCAAGCTGTCTCGCACTTGCTGACTGAAATTGTATTTTGCAAGTACCTCAGAGCACCGCTGTGTGCTTTTACCTAGCATGGGGAGGATGGGATGGAGAGTTTGTCATCACACAGCATGCACTAAGTGAGAAGGCACGTGTAATATGACAGGGAACGAATAAACACGTATCACAGATAAAGGTCCAGACAGAAAAAAAGCAAAGCAGCATCTCAGGGTTTTCCTGTTTTACTTGTGGGTAAAGGAAGCCAAGGAAGCTGCTGGATCTGGGAAGAAACACACCACGTGCACCCAAACCGACCCTCTCTGTTCTTGCTGCACTGGGATGTGGACGGGGTTTGCAGTTTGCAAGCGTGCACTTGTCGAGAGACGAAGCCGCGTGCTGACGTGAGTCACCGAGTGCTGCTGACAGCAGCATCTCAGCGCAGGAAGTTGCCCAACACCATTTCAGTTGTCGAGCGGCGAGGCACACATGCTAGGATGGGGCACTCGCTGCCTCCATCTACTTCCCTCAAAAAAGTTACAATCAAGGCAGTGACATCCTATACACAATACACCTCATTAACGGGAGGCAACAGCCATAAAAAGAGAACACAAAGAGCCAAATGGAGTAAAATGGACAGATTATACACCTGTGCTAAAAGCTAGTGAGCACGTATCCGTACCGCTGACAGCCTTTACTTACAGGGACTAAAGGCTGCTTTTCAGTGAGTTACAGCCAGGAAGAGAAACATGTATTTCACACAGCTCGTTTTGCACCCTAGCGGTTCAGTAAGACTACCCCATTGAAAGAACAGTGTAAGAGATGCACAGCAGCAGTGGCTGTGGGCACACCGTCACTGCTCCCAACACCCCCAACACCCCTACTTTCTGTCACCCTGACAGCTATAATCCCACTGTCCAGCTCATTCTGATAAGGTAACGTGAACCTGCATTTGGAAGAAGTCTTCTGAGTGCCTGCGGTATTGCCTCTCATAAATACCGGCTCCTTTTAAGCCCAACAAGTAGCCAAGGAGCAACAATGGGGGAGGACGGTGGAATTACAACACCAGTGAAGCCAGCATAAAAACTTCTGCTGTTCTTATAGGAACCAACATTTCCACACAAGAACTGTATCGCTTTCTCACCAGTTTAAACTAAACCCAGACACAGCATCTTCAGGTGCCAAACTATCTTGTTCACTGAAAGAGTTTCCCTTTGCTCAGCATGTCAGGTTTTCAGGTCTACCGCATTGAGCAGGCAGAGCCTGTAGTTAATAAAGATGGTAAAAATCAGCTTGACATGCCCCTACATCTCTGTCCTCTTTCCCAGGCACTATACTCGCTCACCAGGCAGTCCTTTTTCTCATTCGATGGGACCGTTACGCATCCCTATATCTGCTCCATTACTTACTGAACTGGCACATCCTGACACTGAGATAGCTGCTGGCAATGCTGGTGCCCTCCATCCCAAGCTCCCCAGAGGACACGGGAAGGCTTCTCAAGCAGAAAACCCGTGGTGGTTGGAGCTGTTGAGGCAGCACGCTCCTTGGTTGGTGACCCTTTTGAATAAAATAAAAATCTTATTTCTGGGCTGAGCAATCCCTGTGGAGCTCCTTCAGCACAGCCTCAGCAGCAGCACTCAGAGAAGGTCACAACTTCATCCTCTGGTCAAGACACTGCCAACAAAGACATCAACCGAGTTTTATCCCAGCAAGTTTCCCCAAGAGCATTCAGGGCCGAACGCCCAAAGTGATATGGGGTCGGTGCCTCCAGCTCCCTCCAACCCCCTGCTCCCCAGAGCAGCACCACAGCTACAGCCAACACGGCATCTCCATCACACTCTGCAGGTGTAAACACCACGTATGGAGCCACTGCTCAGTTTATGGGCACATTTAAAAAAAAAAAAAAAAAAAAAGACTAAGAGCACAGAAAAGTCCTATACATATTTTGGGCAACTCAAACATACAAAGTGAGAATGACCATCTCCTCCCTGTTTCTACAAAACAATTCACACAGCTGGACACAAGTGAGCCCCCAGCAGAAGCCGAACCACTGCGGCAGCATGTGGCCAAGCTCAGAAATAACATAACCTGGCACTCGGCTAAGTTCATTAGCCCAAGCTCTGTGCTGTGTTAATAGCCACCATATAGCTTTCAGTTCAGAGTTGATGTGTCTGACTACCTTCTGCAGAGTTTGGGAAATATGAGTTGGCACCTGCCAAGAAAATAAAACCAAAACAAAACCAACTGCAAACTAGTCCCGAGTTTTCTGATGCATGATAACTCCAGATTAATTTTTCTTGCATAGATGTAGCATCACACCAGACTTCTAGGAGGGAAAAGAAGACTCCAAATCAAGAAATACAACAGAAGTTAAACAATTCACTTGTCAATATATTACAATCCAACTGTTACCAAAGTCCATCTAAATGCAAGTCCACTCGTAACAAGATTTGCAGCGTGTGTGTATATACATACGCAGTATATTATATATAAAATTACCTTTATTTCACAGGTTAGCCACAAACCTAATCAAGTTACCTTCACAGCATTTTTAACTTTATGTTTTCCACATAAAGTCCATCCCTAGGCAGGCACCAAGGCAGGGAGGTGAGTTTACTGGTTACTCCTTATTTTCTGGTTTTACTCTTTATCCTCTTTACTCTTTGTTTGGGCCTTGTCAGAATCCAAATTCTTACGAACAAAAGCAGTTTCTGCTCCCCCATGAACTGGGAGAGCAGGAGTATTCAAGTGCCTGAGCAGGAGTAGGCCAGGCCGGCAACTGGATGCTGCTTCTCAGCCGCCATTGCGCTTCACCGCCCAACTCCACGAAAACCCCCCAAAAAGGCCAGAAAACTCTGAAGGGCCTCGTGCAGGTCCCAGCTTCGCCACGAGCACCTCACGAGCCGTTTCCAGTGTTCCACCCCAAAATGCGGGACCCCCCTGTAACGCACCTCCCGCTCCCCCCCTCACCTCTGCGAACCACAGACCCTTTGCACACTCGTGGGGGCGTCCTACCGATTTTGGGGACAACGCACCAGGATAACGCCCAAAAGGGGGTTATTTGGTTAAATAAAGCCTTTCAGGGTTTTACTGCGGTGAACCGGTGGCTAGGAGCACGGCGGGGCCGCGCTGCTGGGTCCCTGCCCCGGGCGGACCCTGTCCCCCCTCGGCCGAGGTAAGAAGCGCGGGCCTGCGCTGCCGCGGGAGGTCATCCGCGCAAAACCCGCGGGCGGAAGCTCCGCGGAGCCGCGCCGGGAGGAGGAGCTGCGAGGAGGCGGGGGGCGGGGGGTTGCGGGGTGGCGGGTGGCCCCACTCCCAGCACACACACACCCCCACCCCCCCGTGGGGGGTGTCCCCACGCCCCCTGCGCACCCCCCTCCCCACGCGTCGTCATCGAGAGCGGTTGAAAAGGAAGCGCCGCCGCCGCGCGTTGTCCCCACGCTAGGGCCGGGGGGGGTGGGGTGTCGCTTCACCCCCTCCACGCGTGGGGCGCAGCATCCCCGAGGAGGGCACCAGCCACCCCCACTACACCAGAGGGACTCGCCGCCCCGCTCCCCGCGCTCTCCCATTCCTCCATGAAACCCTCCCAAGAGCGTTAAAAACAAAAAAAACCCAACCCCCAAACCTGCAAAAAAACCAAAAACTAAACCAAAAAAAAGGGTAAAAGCAACAAAACCAGGCGTGGGGACGGGGAGGGAGGGAAGCGGGAGCGCCAGCCCCACTCACCGCGGTCATGAAGCCGTGCGGCCGGCAGCGCGGACACAATATGGCAGCGGGGGGATGTGTCAGGGAGCAGCTGCTCCCTGCGCAGCGGCGGCGGCACCGCCCTCCCCGCCTCCCCATGGCAACCGGGAATAACCCACCCACCCCACCCCCCCGTCGCCGGTACCGCCTCCCCGCACCGCCCCGTCGGCCCCGGGGTGGCGGGCCGACACCCCGGGGCCGACACCCCGGGGCCGACGGGGTGCTGCGGACTGCCAGCAGCTTTCAGGCTCCTTCTCATGCATCCTCACCGGCTGGGAAAAGTTTCCATTTCCCCCAAAACACGCCCCCCCCCCCTCCAAAAAAAAAAACCAACAAATTTTAAACGTAAACCCTCCTTTTAGTTTCGCTTCCCTTTCCTCTCCCCTCGCACATCAACAACCGCCCGTACGCTGGTCTGTTTTGCTTAATCATTTTCCCAACAAATTTTTCTTTTTTTTTCCATTTCTCCCATGACATTAAACCTTTTTTTTTTTTTTTTCCCCTTCTTCACAAAGATGAAACCGCCGCCGTGTTTGCTCTGCCTTGTAGCACATTGTCCTCCACTCGTGCCTTTGGCTTTAAGCTTTTCAGGGCGAGAACTTCGCTGTTTGCTTAGCAGGGTTTTACAGTCCTGCATACACTTGCAGTTTTACAACATAATAAAGACCTCGGGAAGCTGTTTGCAGGGAGAAATTGTGTTTTGCAGACGATCTGCTGCTGCAAAAAAGTTTATTCAACCTTCCAAGGTTTCCTTGCTTTTCGAAGGACGTTCGGCTTTTGCTTGCCTCAGGATGCAGTAATTTTATTTATAAGGGAGGATGGGAATAATTTCAAGGAAATTCCCCTGCTCCACGTTATCAGGAACCAGTTGTTGGGTTTTTTTTTTAATTTGAAATAATTTCAGAGAACAACCTCTTGGGTTTTTTAAGAGCGAGGATGAATCAGGCCCAGTGTTACAGCAGGCAGAATATTCTCCCACGGGCAGAGGATTGAATCCAGCGGCAGGGAGGCTCAGCCCAGCAGGTACAGGCTTCTTCAGCTGCTCCATGAAGCACAACCGGCTTTGGAAACGGAGTCCAACTGCACGGTTTTGACTAGAATAAATTGTTCTCAGCAACTTTTATTTTGCTCCTACCTAATTTCCGCTGACTGAATCCATTACAATTCATTCAACCTTTTCTTTTTCTCTTTACAGCTTCAGAAGTTAGCCGGGGCCTTCCTACCCTCTCTGCAGACAATGGAAGTGCACTTATATTAATTATGTATTACTAAAGCCATGTAATGCCGAAAGCACCCTCCATTCCTCAAGCATTAAAAATAGACCTAGCACTCTGGTAACAGCAATGCTTTGCTTGTAAAAGGGTCTTCTGCCTAAATTCTCATCCCGCTGCACCCCAGAAAGCGTGTGCTGCAGCTTGCCTTGGCAGCTACCACACCTCAGCTGCTTCAGAGGGAGAGAGGAAGGAGCGGGAGCTGGGCGTTGTTTGCCTGTTGGAATCAGGGTGTGTTGGTTTGCCTTTTGCCCAGCTGGGCGGCAACCTGAAAGAGAGACATTTGAATCTGGGATCCCTTCGCCTTCAACCTATTACATGAAAGGTTCAGTGCGGGCTGCAGAGGGTGGCATCCATTCTCACCCCTTGATTGCAGTTACACCCTGGCCTTTAACGCAGAGCTGTTCAAGGATTTTCCTTTTTACCCTTTAAAAATGCAAACTGAGTCCAGCAGGAACATATGCCCTCTCACCCTTTGTATTTTAGTGGAAGGAAACAAAACCCAAACCAAATAAAACCTGAAAAGGTAAAAGGTGAAAGTGCCCTGAAGTCGCTGCTCCCTCATGGAAACTAAAATTAAAAGCTGACCTTTGAATGCACATTTTATTTAAACTAGGGTGCTGCAAATGACATAAAATGTTTCTACGCCTCCTGAAAAATGTTGTCGCCTTTACCTTCCTCAGTCTTCTCTACTCTTCAAGATGCTCATGGGAGGGTTTTTTTTTGGCTTTAAACCATACTATGTTGTTGAATATCCAGCAACTCTATCAGTAAAGACAGTAACCAAGATTTGAAGCTTTCTGGGATGCCCTCTGCATCAGGCCCTTACCTCCAACACCAGAGTTGCCTTCACTCTGCTGCTGCCTGTGAAATAACCGGTGGCTGCAGCAGTGGATTTGGGGAGGGGGGCAAGGGAGGCCAAAGAAAGCCCAGCACAATCCCTAGAAAGGCTTCAGCTTCCTGCCTCATGTCATACTCATCTCGATAACGCACCATAGGCAGAACTACGTCTTCTAGAGGTGCATATACAGTTGCAATTCTGCAGCAGCTCATCTGTGCAGTGTTGGAGGACATGGAGCTGACCCAGCTCAGCTGAGGCACAGAGCATTTTGAGTGGGCATTGGCAGGTCACGTACCAGGTGCAGGACAGGCACATGCCACAAATATGTGATTCAGCATCCCCAGCATTACAGCGACAGTGGGGGGGCACTGCTCAACGGTGTTTGCTTTCCCACCAGCCAGAGCCCCCAGAAACAGCCTTACAAAAAACAGTGTGTTCCTGCTGGAGCAGTGTTTGCATCCCAGGGTGATGCTTCGTTTCCACCCTGTCTTCAGCAGTGGCCTGGATCCGTGCCTGCAGCTCATGCAGGAGCTGAGGCACGCCAGGGCGCCAGGGTGTCCTCATCCCCACCAAACACACAGCTGGAGAGAAGGATGTGCATCCTCCATGAACCATCAGGGACAGTCCTTCACTGCAGGCCTTTTTGGGTCATGGTGGGGGCACTCACACCTCTCCTGATGTTTGCTTGCTCTGCCTGTACTGACTAGCAACCTCAGCCGGCATCAGGATGCCTCCACTTAGTGCCCAGGCAGCTGCCAGATGATGGAGGAAACTGTGTTTGTCGCTGTTCAGTGACCACGCTGAGTTTGATCCCTGCTTCCTTACCATGATCCAATTTGCCTGCTAAATCCTGGATGTAGTTTTTGAGAGGAAGAGGGAGCAGGTCCTGGAGGGCTGGGAGCAACAGTGTCAGATGGAGCCAAGACCACCAGTGTTGTTGCAGAAATTACCAGATTTAGGATGTTAGAAGTGTGTGTGCGTGTGTTTTGAGACTCATAACCATAGTAACCTCACCAGGTGGTTACAGTTTAAAAACCAGAGAAACTTGAAACCTGCTATGCATCAGTGATGCTGCTTGGAAATCCCCTTACTCTTCCCATCTTGATTCAAATATCAAGAATTCTGATTAGCGGGTATTAGTAGGAGAGACTAATGATTATTTTGGGAAGGTAAGTCTCAAATGGAATAAATGATCAAATGTAAAATAAAATTTGTATTGCCAATGCTGCTAGGATATCCTTGTAAAGTCCCAGACCTAAGGTGTTTATTAACCAATAATCTATTAGTGGTTAGAAAAAAGGATAATGTGTTATTGTCCAAAATGTCTGCTAGATAGGCTTTATTATGGTACTCATTGTGTATAATCTTTGAATCGTAACCAAAGTAGGTACGAGCCAAGAGCCTACGAGCCAAGGACATGTTCTTTGACCAAACATGGTCAATTTGAGGAGTGGTCGAGACCTCAGACTCATGGACTACTTACCCAAATTGTACCACCTACTTAAAAGGGAATAATAGAAGATTACAACAGAGGCTGTATGCTAATTTGCATCAGAAGCGAGAAAAGAACCAATCATCGAGAGAATGATAATGAATATGCATTTTATAGACTGAATATGTATGAATTTAATATATAAATATTTGTTGATTGCAACATGCAGGCGGACATCTTTGGGAAGGATCCCATGTCCCTGGTGCACGTCATTAATAAAGGACATCTCTACTTATCTAACTTTGTGTAGATAAGTTTTTCTTGCCACTGTGGATTTGCAATAGTGTCATCTTGCTGCGCTTTTGCTCACCCCTGAGAAGCTGGAGAGCCACAGCATGGGGGATGCCCTGCCAGGCTGCTTTGTGCAAAACCCCTGAAAGTTGCTTGTTCTTGGATTTCAGATTGAAGGCATTAAACCATTCTTTCCTGCAATTTACCCTGTCCCACAATGGAGGCCTGTGGCTGCTGGCAGTGCAAGCCCACACACCACCTCGGGCTCCCTCTCCTTCCACCTCAGTTTCTACTGCACACAGGACAAGCACCAGAACCACTGAAGGAAACCTACAGCAAAGCAGCAAGCAAGCAAAGAACTCATCCAATACATATGACAAGGACATGGTGCTATTTCCCAACACACACCTTTAAAACAGGTGGGACAGACATTAGTCATGGTGCTGTGCTGTGGGTCTCCACACAGCTCCCCAAGATGTCCATGCAGCACTTCCTGCAGCTCCCCAAGGCAGGGGGCATGGGGGAGACAGGCTGCAGAGGCGGAGATGGCTGCTGAGGAGGTGGCAGGAGGTGCCCTCCACCTTACCCTTGTCACCTCCTGCTGCCAGTGCCTCCTGGCCCAGCTCCGGGGCTGTCCTTGAAGGTACTGCCCACTCAAGGACACACCATGCCTGCTATGCCAGGGCCACTGTCATCCCTGCAGTTCATCTTCCCAGCTCCCGCATGGTTTCTGCCAGAGGCTGGCTGTCCTCTTCTCTTCAGGGCACAGTCACAGCTCTGCTTGTCTGCTTGTGCTCACCACAGGTGGTGAAATGCAAACAAAACAAAACAGAACAAAATAAAACAGAACAAGTGTTGTTTGGGTTTTTTTTTCTGCTCTGGGCAGAAAATAGGCCTTTCCACCTCTCCCATATCAGGATCAAAATACTCAGGCCTTCTCTCTCATTTTGATCTGAGTGTTGATGGTAGATGACATTTATACGTGCATCATGGGATAAGGCTTTCCCCAGGCAGAGAGAATGGTCATCCACATGTGTTACGTGGAGGAGAAACCCACTGAGAAGACAAAATCTGCCTCCCAGCAGCTGCAGTCTGCCTGTCCTGAGAGGAGAGGGCACAGCAGAGACTGTATGAGCCAGAGCTGGCCTCTGCCACCCAGCGCCATGAAAGCACCTCCTCATCCAAGCCAGTCACCCACCCTGTCATCTAATGTACAATGCACGGTCAGTGCTCTTAGGTGCATCCTAAGAGCATGGAGAGCAGGGAAGGGCAAGGAAGGAACTGCTGAAAAGCAGAAGGGCAAGTGCTGGGGTACAGTGGCAGGGACATGTGATACGAGATCCGGCAAGTCCCAGTTACTGTGCCAGGATTTCTGCCACATGTGCGAAAGGTCAGACAGGCTTCGTAGTGCCTCAGCACTTTGCATCATGACCTACAGGCGGTGTATCACCCTGTGGAAAGCCAGCATAAGAGTTTGCCAGGTTAAATCACCCAGGAACGGTGTCGTCTCCTCCAGAGGAGCAAAACACGGTGCTGTTTGCAGGTTTTCGTTAACCTTTGTTTCTGCCCAGGGATGCTGTGAGAGAAATGCTTGTCCAGCAATGGTGGACACTTGCTTCTCCTAGGACTTCTTGGTGCAAGCATAATCTCTGATTTGCATTGGCAGCTTGTTTGAAGCAAACTTCAAAGGCACTTCCTATTTCTCCAGGTTGGCGTGTCTGCCTACTCAGCTCCCACACCGTAACTTTCTGCTTGTGGTTTCTGTCTGGGAATGTCTCCTGCTTTGCTCTCTCCTACCACCAGTCTAGTCTGGCATTGGATCTCTTCCCTCACCCTAGGCAAAGCCACGAGGCATACTGCGCAGCGTGTGATTCACAGCATTTCTTCTCCCGCCATGCCACCACCTGCCGCATTTGCTCTCTCATGCTACGTCCTAAATGGGACTCGGTGCTGAAGTTCTTGTTCTTGTTGTAGCTATACACAGACAGGTCTGAAGTCCCTCATTTTAGTGACTGAATATGCTTGCTGCTTTTTTCTTCATCCCTTAACAGCTCCTCCTAAGATTGAGGGTCTGTTAGCATCTCCTGAGACACACTCTTCTCCACTGGATATCTCTGCAGTGTAGATCCAGAGCTCAGACAAACAGGTAACTATAGAGGAAGTCTTAGGGGCAATATTATCTGGCAAATTGATAATTAGGTTCTTTCTCAACCATACAACCACAGACTGGAAAGGTGTTCAATGCTGGTTGCAGTATTCGTCCCGCACCACATGTTTCATGTCCAAGAACTAAAATACAGGCATTGAATCACCACCAAAACTTTAAGACTCTACAATATTGGATACCCGAAAACTGTCTGCAGATCTAAGAAGTTGTTTTTATTAGAAAGAGTTTGAGATTATTGCTACTCTGGGAAACACGTTGTGTGGGAATATCAATCACGCTTGCATCTGGTTGTTTGGTAAAGCTTACACTAGCTCAGTAAATGATGTTAGCCCAAACCTGCGTGAGATGCTTCTGCCAAAACAGGATAATGAGCATTTTTCCACTTTAGCTATGTCACTTGAGAGTGACGCTTTTTTTTCAGCCTTTGAAATGATACATCTGGAAAATAATCTCAAAGAGACCAGGCCGATGCAGCTTGGTTTGAAAGCTCGTGCAGAAGTACCTACTCGAGAATGGATAAATCAACCATGGAATAAACCAAATGCAATCTTCCTTAGCAATGCATTTGGATTATTATTTAGCACCATCATCTATTTACTCTTAAGCAGGAGGAAGTTTATCTGTAGACTTGCTATCCTCAACAATGGATAAGGAATAAACCCAGCATTTTTACTATTGGAAAGAATCTTGCATTTTTAAGAGATAACTTACCCCCCTCTCCTCATGGGTAATACAAATACCTTAACAGAAAATAGTAGCAATTTCCTAAATAAGTCCAAGTCAATTGTTTCTGTTGTGCACAAACAAAAAGATTCATGCCTTTTAGTAGATAGCCCACTATGTAATCTGCCAGGCTGAATTACCCAGAGATACTTTGTTTTGAAAGGAGTGCAGAAATCCTGCAGGTTTAATTGCCAATAAATCAGCATGACCTCCACTCCCTGACACTTTTTTTTTACAATGATCTTTTCAAGCAGAAAATGAAGAGACTGATTTTTACAGTGTGTGCATACTGCCTTTGGAGAGATAAGAGCAATGGCACACATGCAGGTTCCTCCATTAAAAGCTATCCTAGATAATGAAGGACTCAATCAATGGTGTGTTCTGTTTGCTTTCTGGTTATTTTCACCTTGTGTTATGGCTCTCTCTTTTTGTTATGATTAGGAGAGTACTTGCTTGTTTAACAATTGGCTTTCAACTTGTTGTGTCCATGTATTCTGCAGTACTCAAAATTAATTTATTTGTGGTTTATTTCTATACTGATGCTTAAAATTTTAAGGCAAATGGCAGCAGTTCAAGTTCTGATCTGGGGTTAAACATTTGACTAAGGACTTGGCAGTTTAATGAGAGCTTGAGCATTTTTAAAATAAACTATTTTGATTTCAATGCAAAATGGTCATTACGGTGCCTCTCAGTAACAAAGGTTTTATGGTTTTACATTGTTATTCAAAAGAAAAGGTATGATTTAAAGCCCAGTGAAAAATCTGAAATCTAGCCCCCCATCTTACTACACATTATAAGTTTTACTTCTCATATCAGCTTTTATTTAGCCTATCTTTAATCCAAATGTCTTCAAGCATTTGCAAGTGCTTAGCTTCAAAACATCATCTGAGGCAGATGGTTATTATAATCTCCTCTAATAGATAGGTGGGTTGATACAGGGAGGGACTGAGCGGTGAACAGCGTTTCATCAATGCACAGTGGTGGGCTGGGGTTCAGCAACTCTGAAATAATCCCTGAAGAGATTTGCTTTCATCCTGCCATCATGTTTTTGGCTGAATTAGGACAGTGCAGAAGAGCTGTGGCTCTGCTGTCAGATGTTTTTGGACTCACTTTACCCAGGCCCGTGAGCCTGAGGTGATGCCATCCTAATGTTCAGCCCAGCAGCAAGAGGAATGCTGGGACTACAGCTTTAGGAGATGCTCTCTGAACGTCCCCTTTTGCACAGGACATTTACAAACCAAAAAGTGCCTAGCACAAGGCAAAGGGTGACAAAGATCAGCCTACCAACTCCTTTAGTCTACCTGCGTACTGCAAAGGCAAGTAAACAGATGCTGCCCAGATCTGGGGGAAGAAAGGACCACCAGTCTCCATATGCAGCTTTTGGCATTGGATGAGTTGTTTTTTGGATGAGAGACAGAGGCAATATGAATGGCAGTGATGGAGACTCTGATGGCAGTAAGGGCATAGCTCAGACATGCATGCAGAGCTCCCTGGCTCTCCTGCCTCTCCTCCTTCATTGCCCGTAACCAAGGGATTCCAGACAGAAAGTTTGATTGCACTTCATTCTTATGAAGTTCAAAGCGTTTGCAAAAATATATAAAGGAGAAAGAAAAGAAAGCAAGACAAGAAGTGGCATTACAGATAGGGCAAGGAGGAGTGCATATTTCTTACATGTATTATACATGAGGCTCTTTGTGCAATGCTTTCATGTTAAGAGATTGCCATAAAGTTATGCCATCGCTGGTATCAGAGCATTGACCCAGGCAGTCCAAATTATCAATTCGAGTGACTTCATGATATGGTAAGAGCCTATAAGGAGAGCGGTGTTGAGTTCCTGATCCTCTCTGTCTAGGGCCCACATGGTTTGAGACTTCAGGTGCATTGATAGTCATGGTTTTGCAGCCTGGTTCTGCACGTAGGTTACCCTTTGTCTGAATCTCCCTCTGCTCCTGAACAAAGTTGCTTGATAATCTCTCCATACAAGAGAAACTCAAGATAGGTGATCCTTGTATAAGGCAAATAGCAATGGCTGGTTTGGTACTTGCAAACCAATTTTTGAATTTTTCAAGCAAGCTAAGTCACTCTCGCACGGATGATACTCCACCACCAAGCCAGAAAGCTCACAACCTGTTCTAGTCAAGGATTTCAAAGAGGCTCACTGGCTGGAAATATTAGAAAGATAATGGTCAAAGACCTCATGTCTGGTTGCTGCACTGTCTCCAACCGCCAAAACCACATTTTCACTAAACATCCTTTTGCAGCTAATGAACACTGAAATCCTTATCACCATGTGTCTGGGGGCTGGCATGGCTCCCACTGGCTGTTTCTGAGTGACTGATGTGTAGAAATGAAATGAAGGCATATCAAGTAGATAAGAGTATCAACTTGTGACCTTGCCATCACTCAGAGTATAAAAGGCATGGGAGACAAGGGTGATTGAAATGGTCTTCTTTATTCCATACACAGAAAATACTCTTTCACCCTTTCATTGCCTGGCCAGGATGTGCTGGGCTGAAGGATCAACTGTTGAAACTTACGGCTATGGAATAAAATTTGTTGTCTTCAGTGGACTGACACTGGGTATAATCTCATGAGTCAGAGCAGGAGATGGATGAGGCCTTCGAAAATAAGCTGGACTCAGATGTCCTGTTGATTACGGTCTTATTTGGAGAGAAGAAAGCCTATTCAACACCAGCTGGTGCATTTCTCTGTGTCATTCAGGAAGGTGCCTTCCAGTTGATTAAGGGCAGCATAATGATTATGAAGCATTTGTTTTGGTTGATATATTCATGTACTCATTGCGGCCAGCAAACTGTTTGCCACTAATGATTCTAGTTGAGTACAGAAAGCCTTTTCTCTTGAAGCCAGTCCTTTCAGGCACAATCTAATACCTATCACTCATGGATTATCAGGATTTGAATCCACTTCGCTATCAAAGCACCAACAGCTGGCTTGCCAGCATTAAACCTGTTGATCACGGATCTGCTGGGTATCTGAAGTAGTCGTGCTAATAATGATGTCCTTTGGGACCGGTGGTGTAGACGTCTACACAGTCTAATATATCCTGCTGGGGAATGGCCCTGGTGATGCTCAAGTGGCATCTCCAGCTCTTCAGCTGGGTAGTTTTGGCACATGACACAGCTCAAGCAGGGCTGGTGGGTCCCTATGCAGCACAGCAGTGTGCAGCATAGCACCTCTTAGACACATAGCTCCATGGCATTCAAGTGTGAGCGGCAGAGAGAATCTCAGCAGGGATGTTTCCAGATGTGAATGAGAATTTACAAACTGTTAAAAAGCAGCTAAAATAGTGGATGGGCTGAATGTGGGAAGGAGAAAGCACTTCCATGCAGGGTCACAAGTGTCTGTGCATGTATGTCTAGAAAATATCCTGATCCCCATCTAAGGCTCGTTTTAGTCAGGAAGCAAAGAAAAGGCGCAAAATAATGTTACTGAATTTCACTCTGCAAATTTATTTCAGCCTGAAACTCTGATAACAAAAGAGAGACTTCAAAGTTTGAACCACATCAAAGTCATACTTGGAAAGAGAAGTTCTTTGGACCTCTGAATGTCAAAGCCAGGCTTGGCTTTGGCTCCAGCTGTGCCACGCGTTACTGTTGTGCATCTCACTCCTCATCCTCCCCCCTGTTGGTCCACCCTTCTCCATCTGTCCCTGCTGCTTCTGCGCTCCAGCCTCCATCCATCTTCCCTCCTGCAGCTGCTTCTTCGGTGTTATTCCCCATTCAGCCACATGGGGAAAATTTCACGTAGTCCTCCTCCCTTTCCTTCCCCAGGTTATTATTGTTGGCTTTCTCTTTGGGCAGACAAAAAGATGGTGAGCAGTCAAAGATATTCCTTAAATGCCTTGTTTCGTTTAATGAGCACAGTCTGTGTTGAACGTGCAATGGAGAAACCCAGCAGAAAATATTGTGTGAGATTCAGTTGTGGACTGAATTAGACATCGTTACTGCAAGTACATCTGATAACTGGGATATGCCCAAGGCCAAACCCCGTGTGGGAGAGGCGACAGAGTGGGAGGATACATAGACTCTCCTCCAGTGCATAATATATAGGCAAAGCCAGTTTTAAGAGACTGGTTTGCATAGAGCTCGTGCCGAGGAGGAAGACCCAACACTGTGCCCCAGTAAGCTTGCCCTCTGAGCTGCACAGATCTGCCCATTCTCAGAAGGCATTTCTTCCCATCTTACCTCCAATGTCTTCAGAAAAAATAGTTTCACGACAAATGTTGCATCTACATCTGTGGGAAAAAGTTGGTGTTTATGTCCAGGATTTCACTTGCTTTTTCCAGTGTAAGATTAGAGTTCAGCCAATGAAGCTGCCCACCGAGTTTTGGAGAGCTGGTGGTGGGTCCTCCATGCCGGCATCTGCTGGTGGGCTGGTTCTGCGCTCTGGTTATCACAGGCTTTAATAGCCTTGATATCTTGATCTTTCTTTCACCACTAAACCCCTAAATAATTCAGAATTGTCTAAAACTTAAAGCTATCCAGCAGAGAAAGGGTTTCTCTCTCCCACCAGACCCAAGGTTTGAGATGATCCAAGGTGGAACTAACATTCTTTCGATCTTGCTGCTGCCATATACCAGACTTCCCTAAAACGACTGTAATCAAAGCACTTATCAGTGAACATTACACTTAACAACCAATTTCCACATTGCATGTAGCTTTGGTTATTGCTCAGCAGCAGTTTACAACTCTTTAATCATTGCAAGAAATATTCTCTATATGCCACTCAAAATATCGAAGCTGATGTTCCTGAGATGGACCTTCCTACATATTCATGGATATCCTCATATAAGTCTTTCAGAAACACTATGAGTTATTGATTGTATTCCACCTTTAAATTGTTTTCATCTTTTGAAGTTTAGATTATTGTATGTGTGTATATATATATTTATTTATGTACACACATATATAATTATAAGTTAATATTTATGTATATTCTGTATATATATAATTTAACTGTAAGTTTATATCTAAATACTGAATACAAATCTATTTTGTTATAGGTGTGCATGGAGTCCAGCAAAAGGGGGGCTATGTTCAGGTTAGAGTATCTGAAGGTACAACAAGGTGAAGAAGAGTAGTGAGAAATGGCTGGGCATAATCACAGTAACCCTCCTTTGAGTAAACTTTCCAGGATTTTGCTGGGCATCTTGCTCAGTTTAGGGTGACAGAATTTGCCCCCAAGTAATTTCTTTCCTTTCAGGAGTCTGTGAGAATGTCTCTGGTTGGATGCACAAAGTCAAAAGCACATTCTGCCTCCTAATCTCCCTGTGCGACAGGGACAGCCTCTGCCAGCATGACATGGGGGGCTTTCTCTGCCCCTTCCAAGGAGGCAGAAGGGACCAGAGGGGAGTTCAGGCTCCAGCACCTTTTCTTCCAGTCAGCCTGAGACTGGGCTCCCAGGATGGTTACTGGAGAACCTTTTAGAGGTCTTTCTCCCCTGGCACAGGAACAGTTGCTATAAAACCCATCGTAACTCATCTGCGGAGAAGTGACCACCATGGTGACCCCACTTTGCAGAGCACCTGCATTTTACTAGCAATTCTGCTGGCAAACTCGGGTGTTCTGCCTGTTCAGTGTTTCTTCCCACATCCTTTCTCTGTTGTGGCTCTCTTAGTCTTTCCAAAGTCACTTCAGATTTACAGCAGTGTGACTTAGATCAAAATCAAGCTCTGAGGCATGCACCAGCTATTCACTTCCATACATCATTACACTTATCACCAGAAATCTTTTAGACTTATATTATTTGGAGAGTTAGTTAGAAATCAACAGAGTTTGGTACTACAGCCCACCGGAGGTGCTGTGCCCTGGGCAGAAAGGAGGACTTTCTTAGATGGTGGTTGTTGAGTTTCCCAAACTATAAAAGCTTCCAACAGGCACATCTGTGCAACATTTGGTGGGGATCATTGCCTGGATCTGGTTCCAGCTGTTCAGAGGACTCATACTTTCTGGCATCTGCATGGGGACAGCCTCTTCCATAGCTGAGATCTGTCTATTTCTATTTAATACACACATAAAAGATTAACAAAATTGCACTATTCGCCTTCCTCCAGAAAGCCCGAGGCCTCCAGCCATTGCAGCTGCTTTGGCCAAAACCTGGGGGTGGAGGTAAGCCTCCATCCCGCATGGAGAGCACACACTCATCCTGAGAGAGGCAGCGGGGAGATGGGAACCTGATGAGAAACATGATAAGAAACAAAATAAAATGCAAATCATCGTTAACATTTCATGTTACATTGGTATACTTGACACCAGTTCTGGCTCTGACCCCCTTGGTGCCCCAGAGAGAAAAGCCTCAGACAACCTCAGCTGACCAAGAGAAAGACAAGTTTTAATTAAAGAAGAACCACAATGAACAAAACCCGCATTTGATTCTCTCTGAACTGATGTCTTGCTCGAGTCAGATTTGATCTGGAATCATGGAATGAGATCATCAAGTGGACCAAATGAAAGTTATTCCATTGGCACCTCTGAGGTGGTGTGAAACCATGCTGTTGTTTTTCTTCTCTTCACCGCAACTTGGATTTTGGAGTTCCAGTGGATCAGGATGAAGCATAGAAACTGCTACCCCTTACTTAAGGGTTCATTTGATTATTCTGGGAACCCAAGAAAGCTAAGTTAAACAAATCAAGTTTATTTTGGATAACTTCTAAGCTAAAGAAACACTGCACATGAGTAAAATTACAATGAAAGATTAGGCTTTTGTGTAGATCTCTATTCATAGACCTCTAAGTACACCCACCAACAATAAGTGATTTTGCTCTGTTAACTTTGAAAGATCACTTCTAATTAATTAAGATGTTGAATTTACTTAATGTTTAAGCAAAAAGTCAGTCAAATAAAGTTAAAAAATATTTTTGCTATTATTCACTGTCCCTATATCCAAAGGTTTGAGCCACCAGTAAGGCAATCCATCCACATTAATCACCCACAAACCGCCAGAGGCTTTGTCTTGCTCCTGAAAGTCACCGATGAGGTGACAAGGTGGCCATGCTCAGTACAACCAAGGATCTCTCTGGCCCATCATTCTGTACCCAGCTGTGGCCATAAGTGGACAGAGAGGGGAGGGCAGGAGCAGCACAGGAGTATGTGGTCCTTCTGCCCCCTACTATTCTCCCAAACTCAGCTTGTGTTCAGCTTGGGGGCTTCCTGAGCCTGGTGCACCTTGTCTTTTGATAACCAAAGGGTCTCTCCTCCAAGTACTTTTCCATCTTCCCTTTGAACTCATAAAAACTTCTTGCATCCAAACATCACCCTTTAGGAAAGGCTTCTTCTTTCATGGAGCATCACCTTCTTTTGTCCTGAACCTGGTTTACCTGTTTACCTCCATATAATTTGGTAGTGTTTGAGTAAAGGTCACCCTGCTCATTGCACAAAATTCCAACATCTTTCTTTGTAAAGACCGTACCTATGTGACAAGTGCTAGCCAGTTCCCCAGTTATACTGAAAATAAAGTACTCTGAATGATCTGAATCAAACTTTTGTTTTTTAACAAAGGGAAGCTAGGACGAATTGCCCAAGAGATGAAGGTGGGTAGCCATGCCAGGAAGCAGGAAGGTGATGGGAGAGGTGGCCCCACATCATAGGTCCATGACCAGATGGGGACATCCGGCCAGTGAGGAGAAGCCAGGGATGGGAATGGGGCACATGTGGGACCCTGGAGCAAGGCAACGGGTGCACCCAGTGCCTTGGCAGCCAACAGCAAAGGCCAGCCACGCTGCTTAGGGGGTTTTGGCTAATTTTCCAGTTCCAGGAGGAAGGAGGCTGGGGCAGGAAAGTAGGAATTAATCTTCTGGCTTGATCTCAAAGTCCAGTCTGTTCAGCAATTCTGATGCAGACTAGTATTGGATGCTTCCCAGCGCGTAGAAAAATCTACATTTCTCATCCCGACACCAGGAGTTAAACACTGGCTTCCAGGAGGCCATTCAAGAGCTTTTTCAACTTTATTCTCATTTGGTTTAGCAATAACAATAGTAATGCTGGATAGTCTTGATCGTGCCTGCTTCCTTTTGAAAACCAGTGGCAATAGGAAAGCGGAACTGGAAATGATTCATGTGGCTAAAATCTGCAGAACAGAGGTGAACTGTTGGCTGAGCCAACAAGGGCTTGTACAGATAACTTAGTGTTTTGTGGGTAGGAAAAACTCTTCATCTGAGAAAGCCCTCCCCAAAGGCATTGCCAAACCTTTTTTAACTTCCCAATCACATAGCTGTGTTTACACCACTCGCGTTATTTATTGGCCATGTTCTTGACAAGTGGCTACCATGAGGAATACTAATTCAAAGTGGCAGTAAATTTCAGGAAGAGAAGTACATTTTTCAATTCATATTGTTTACAGCCTTACCTAGACATGGTGGCCTGCTTATATGGAGATTTGTACAGTAAATAATTTACTTTGTCTATACATTTGTTTGATTGTTTCAAATATATAAATACTTCTCTTTCATTTTTGACTAAATCCGAATGGTATTTTCATAAGCTAACCAATAACATCACACCTTTATATGCTTGCTTGCTTTCTGGTTTCTGTGTCAGCTCTATATGAGGTGGGAAGGGAATAATATCACTTGCTTCAACCCTGCAGCCAGCTTCCAAAGAAACATATAGATACCGCTTGGTGAGAATAAAGCCAATTAGCTATTAAGCTGGCCTTTACTGTTCTGCCAGGAATTTTTTTATTACCATACCAAATCTTTCTGACTCTCAAGTCAGTTGTAGCTGTCTTCAGTGTTTTTCACAGCTTCCCAAAAGCAAATGCCACAGCAGTCAGGGCTGGAAGCTGCTGGGAGCCAGCAACTGCTTAAGGATGGCTCTGATTTGGGGAAGCAGGAGATAAATTTGCCAGTCAAATGGCCAGTGTTACAGAGATTTCAGAAGCATGGATCAAAGCCCTGTCTGCCCTGCATCACCACCTCAAACTGAGGTCGTCATGGAATAGATTGATAAGGGCACAGAAAAATCAATCCACAATGCCATAAAAACCTATTGGCATGTGTGAGGACACGTGTGATATGGTTTTTCACAAAATTGCAGCTATGCACAGCAGCAAAATCCTCTGCCTTATGTAATCATTGTATTATCATTCGCTGCAGCCTACTTGCAAAAGCATACTTTGAGTTCTCAAAGCATGGCTAAACTAGCAGGCATTATGTGACTCAACATTGAACTGCAAAATTGCATGTGAGTGATGTTCTATCACACATGAATATTGTCACTATGCAATGACATGGAAAAACTTTTCAAGGTTTAAGTTAAATATACATTAATTAAAATTAATTATGGCAATGATCTCAAACTGGGTGCAATCACAGCTGATGACTTAATTATAAAATGAGGTGAAAGTTCAAAGAACAGCCCCGAGTTTTTAACCACTGGAGTTGTCCTTTTGCTTGTTTTTACAATCAGATTTTCAGATTCACAGGAAGTCCCTAAAGCTATGTTGCTGTTGATTATACAAAAAAAAAAAAAAAAAAAAAATTATTTATTACAACCTATAATAGAAAAGCAAAGTGTCTGCTAAGAAGAGGGCAGGTGGGATGTAAGGGATTACACCTATGCAGGCTTTAGCTGGCCAATACCATGCCATGTGAGCATGCACCAGCGTTGCAACACTTGGCTTTGGGACACGTCACCTCCCAGTGTCCTGGAAGTACATCCTTGCCGTACACAAGGAGACTGGGTCAGCGCCTCGCACTCTGCCTTGCTGGGTCACCCAGATGCCTGGGAAGAAATCCAGCAGCTGGCAAGGTAGCTAGCGAACATCATTCCTCTCTTTGGCGCTTGAGCTCCTGTCCACTGGGCAGCCAAGCTTAGGCCAAGCAACTTCACTGTCTCTGAAAATACAGTATTTCTGTTTCCGGAAGCAAATGACAGCCCTCAGGCTGGGTACAGGTGATCCAGGCTGCAGGCCTCAACTTCTGACTTGAGAAGAAAAGGAAATTTTTTATGCTAATATAACTAGTTCAGCTCCCCCGAGCTCATTAGAAGGATTTGTGTTTGTATCAGCCACATATCTGCCTCCCAGTTTCCTTTGCTTACTTCTTCCAAAGTAAAGAGTAAATGCCACTCCGAGAGAACATTTTGATGCAAGGACAGGCAGGGCAGAGTTACTTGCATGTGACAAATCAGGCGTAACGTCAACGCTATCGACGTGTATCAGGCCTGCTTTCAACCCCCAGCACAGCAGAGGATGACAGCGTCGCTGTGCCAGCACAACCTCACCGGTATCAGCACCACTGTAAGTGTGATCGTGAAATGACAGGCTGGTTCACAGAGAAAAATAAGGCTGACCTTGCTGTGAGCTAGCTGGGTCCCCCGTCTTCAGGGAATATGGCACATATGAATCCAAGACACTGAATTTTATGGCAGATCGAAACTTTGCAGTTGGGCTTAACAGAAACACAATTTAGTTGGTGTAATTTATCTTCATTTTGTTTATCCTGAAAACATCAGGCTGGTGCAAGTCCTATGATTTTGCCACACAGAGCTGCTTTCTGGTTACCATGGCAGGGGACATCCTTCGTTAAGTTTCTTCTGAATTTTCCTGCTCTTTTCTTGTGTCTTGTGCATCATAGTGTCAGCTGACAGCATTTAGTGAGTTACAAGAAACTGAAAGGGTAAGGTTTTCCTGTGAGAATTAAACCAAAACAAGGCAGAGGATTATTCAGGAACTTTATGAAGTACAAGGGAAGCCAGCAGGACTCCTGCGACACCTCTGTAGCAGTGTTTCATTAAGTTTTATAACTGAAACAAGGCTTAAAGCTTAGTCGCATTTAAAGTAATGTTGCAGATTTCAGGCAGCCGAATTTTCCTCCCAGTTACATGACTGTACAGTCGCTCCACCCAGCCACCTTCTGGCTGTTCAGGTGAAGACTTCCATCCATGGTCAAAGCCACACTTTGAAACCAGTCTTCGGTGGAACATGTGCACTGAACAACAGAGCTTGGCAGGAGCCTGCTTGGCAGGGCTTCCCCCTGTTTTGAAGTTTCTTAGAATGAATTTGACACAGTGAAGAGCTCAATGGGAAACTCAGCCTAACTAAAGGCTGAGAGCAAATCATCATCTTTGATCTAATTTGGGTCCCATGTAGACTTGAACATCCAATGGCTGTGAAACACAGGGGCTAGAAAAGCACAGAGGCAGGAGGGCAGTGGGACTGCTTTTCGTGGTGGCAGATGATGCCAGATTAAAGTATTGGTGAAACTGCAGACCGAGAGCTTGTCTTATTACTAGGCAGAGCTTCAGGCTGAAAGGCTGAAACCTGCCCCAGAGATCACACTAAGGGCAAAGAGATGCCCCATGGTGTAACATGCTACTTGGCACTCACGCCATGAGCACTTTACTGTTTGCCTCTGCCCCGGTGCCTCTGCCCGCTCAAATCCACCCCAGTCTCAGGGTGATTGAGGAGATGCAGTGCCAGGCTCCTGAAATGAGCTACAAGGACAAGAAAACTGCTTTCCCACTGGTGGAGCAATGCTGGCAAAATAGCCCCCAACACATGCACAGCTCACAGCAGCAGTAGTGTCTTTTTACTGTATTAATTATATTGATTGGGGAATTTTAGCTCTCTAGGAAGGAGATTAGTTTTATCATTACAGGCTCTCTCCTACTGTCTTTGCTGACAAAATCCTACCACAAAAATGTCTATACAGTAGCCTTTAGTCACTCCTGGGTCCCTGTCTTAAGATGTGGATGAAAATGTACTGTTTGTATTAACTGAAGAAACCCGATCTTTCTGCTCCTGGCAGTATTAAACAGCTCCTCACACATCCTCTTATTCATGTTAATTTCTCCACACTTTTAAATGTATTTTCCCAGCTATTAAGCCAAACCTTACTCACATTGTGACAATAGAGATTTAAAATCTGTATCAATCAACAATAGCAAATTCAGATATTCATCTTGAAAGCAGAATTTAACCCATGACCACAAAAGTGAGTGCACTTGTTTATCACTGCTGTGGTTATTAGTAACACTGTGGTTGCTTGAAAAATACAAGATTCTTTTAAGTAAATTCTTTTGGCATTCGCTAAGATGTGTGTAATGTAGATAGCACATTTTCAACAACTACAACCATGTATTCTCAGTAATGACTATAACAGTGAAACTGGTTTTCATGGTTTTACTGACGTGATAATTGGTTTGAACATTGCAAAGTACGGGACATGAGAAATTGCTGCTGTTATATTCTAAAAAAGCTCTTCTTTCTGTTTCCACAACACAAGGGAAAGTCATAATTAATGTAATTTGCCAAGATGTTATTACATTAGTTGTGCCACACAACTCAAACAAGGCAAACAACTGTTTGAAAGTGTTCTCGATATCCATCACACATTTTGTGCAATGAAAGCGATACTTCTGTAGCTGCCAGTCAAAAAACCCTTAATCACCTTCTGTAGTGGCACTTAGTAATAAAACCAGAGGAAGGAGTTTGGTTTGGTTCCCTGTGAGAAAGGTGAGCAAGAAGATTGATGACAAGACCAATTTTTTTTTTTTTTAAATAAGCAGCCACTTGGAGGAGACAGAATCAGAGTAAGAGTATCACATTTAATTATCTGCCCTCGTGAGACCCCACCTGGAATATTGTGTCCAGCTCTAGAGACCCCAACACAAGAAAGACACGGAGATGTTGGAGCAAGTCCAGAGGAGGGCTACCAAGGTGGTCAGAGGGTTGGAACACCTTTCCTACGAGGACAGGCTGAGAGAGCTGGTCTTGTTCAGCCTGGAAAAGAGAAGGCTCTGGGGAGACCTTACAGCGGCCTTCCAGTACCTGAAGGGGGCCTACAAGAAGTCTGGGGAGGGACTTTTTACAAGGTCATGTAGTCATAGGACAAGGGGTAATGGTTGGAAGCTGGGAGAGGGCAGGTTTAGACTAGATGTAAGGAAGAAGTCCTTCACTGTGAGGGTGGTGAGACACTGGCGCAGGTTGCCCAGAGAGGCTGTGGCTGCCCCCTCCTTGGCGGTGTTCTAGGTCAGATTGGATGGGGCTTGGAGCAACGTGGTCTAATGGCAGGTGTCCCTGCCATGGCAGGGCAGTTGGAACCAGATGGTCTTTGATGTCCCTTCCAACCCAAACCATTGTATTATGCTATGATTCTAGGATTCTAGGATTTATAAACAATCTTGATGGTAAGGTGAGGACTTTAAACAAAGGAGCCAACTTCACCTGTGCTGTACCTCCAGAGGTGCAATGAAGCCACTGAGCTACTTGACAGAAGGAATGAAGCCTGCTGCCTTCATTTTTCAAGAGTCACATCTTGCAGACTTTGAGCTAGATCGATATGTCCTTGCATTTTGAGCAGATAAGGCAAGACCTTCGGCTGGTACAAACAAAGCAGCACTGCTGACTCTCACCCGTTCAGCTCGGATGTCTTGTGCCCAGCTCACCTGGGCTCAGCACTTGCTTCCAGGTGCCACCCTCATTCCTATTTTGGTTTTGAGGTTGGTTTGACACACGATATTTCCTTCCAATAGTAATTTGCTCCCCTTAATACTGAAGCCAGAGCTCACAAACTTCTCCAGCAGTTGGTGGCTGCAGATCGTAGAGTGGATCCCAGCTGCTGAGCAGTGGCAAGCCTTCAGTACAGATGGCACTGCCAGGCTGGCTCGCTGCTCTTTTCTTATTTTTTTTTTTTCCGAAGCCCTCAGATGGCAAGGTTAGAACTAACCAAAAACCACCTCTCTTGTAGTGGTTGGGTGGAAAAGTGAGTCACTTCAACTTGATGGCAGTGGGAAGGAACTGCAATGCATGAGCTGCATCCTCATCCTGCATCCAGATGAGTCTTCGGTGAGTTGTCCCAAACCATGTGCAAACAACACTGTCCCTGTGAACTGCATTTCCAGAGGCCATGGGCAGGGAGACAACATGTGAACCCCATGGGGCCAGCAGCTCTTTGCTGGTACAAGCACAGAAGAAATGCACAGTAGCCAAGGGGAGAAAAGTGGTTTAAGCTTGAGTAACCAGTGAGGTACAAAATGCCCCAGGAAGAGAGGGAAAAAAATGCCTTCATTGTTGAAAAAATTGGTGGTAGGGGTTGCTTCAGGGGTCTTTTTTTCATCACCCATTTCGTAGAGAGACAAAGCACAGACATGGGACTGTGATGCTGATGGACAATTACTGCACTTTACCCACCCACCTGACAGTAAAACTACTGTTGCGTTTTCTCCAGTAAATGAGACAAAGTTTGTAAGAAGAGATTATATCTTTTATTAAAGCAACCACCCACGCAGGAAGAAAATTATCCATTGCTTTGGATGCACAAACCCTTTTCCATGTTACGAGGACTTTAGAGCAGGATACTTGAAGCACATCCATATTTTAGCTGGGAAAGCAGAACAGGGCAGTCGTGCCCAGCCTGAGGTTTCTGTGCCTGTTTGCCCTTTACCATCACTCCAGCTCATGAAACCAGTGCTTGAGTGCTTGCTTTTTAATAATGCTGTCGGAGGCAAGCTGACGACACATTATCAATTGCTGCTGCAAAGGGAAACGGACCTCCAAGGTTTTAGGGATTCAGGAAAAGGCAGCTTTGCTGTGGCGTCTCAACTAATTGCCCTAAAAGAAGAAACAGGATGTGCTAATAATATACTCAAACTTGAATGCCAGACCTGGGAATTTTCAGTGCAGATACCCTGATTGGATCTACGGGAGATAGCAACTGGCCCACTTCATGAGCGCAAGCAGTACGTATTGGGAAAGGACCCCAGAGGCATCATCAGTGCTGTGTGTCTTACACACAGAAATATTAATAGGTCTCTAAAATGTCTAAAAATGCACTGTGCCTTGTTAATAAGATGCTAAGCCCCAAACTTTAAACACTTCTGATGTTCCGCTTGTTCAAATATTTCAAGAAATTGAGCACCTCCTGTTCTTGATACTGCACATAAACTATTCACAACAATCTGATTAAACCACATCACTGAGAGAAACTCTTTATCTGTTTCTTTGAACTTTTAAAGCTGCAGGAAAGTTTTATCGGTGCAAGAGAAGCGTGGCTGGAGAGGCAGAGGATGCAGCCTTTGTGATCTTTCCTCAGCCACTGTTCATCTGTGTGATGGTGGATGTTGATATACTGGTCAAAGATAACCTCAGCCAAGTGATTTTCATGGAAAATATTTGAACATCTGAATATTTTACCTGCCTCTGTGGCATCTATATTGAAAAAGGGTAATTTGTTCACTGAGTCAATCCTATGCTTTTAGCCTAGTACCTAGCACGAACAGGGTTTCATAGCGCAGGATTTAGTGGCACGTGCTTGGAGCCCAAAAATGGGCAAGGAGGGAATGTACTGTGCAAAAGAAGCTTTCTTCTAAATCCTGACTATTGGCAGTTGCCTCACGTCTAGTTTACAGCTCATCTGATGTAATTGAGGATATTCTCATTGTTCCCATAAGCAATCTAACATCTGCTAAGCTCCTGCGTGCACTAAGTCTTGTCACAGCGAGTGCTGCAGCCCTTGGTGCAGAAATACTTCCTTCACTGTCTTACATCTGCAGCCTTCAGTGCTTCAGGGGATGCCTGGTTGCAGAGGTGGGCAAATAAATGGAGACAGAGAGTGCTTTCAGTCCAGATATCGTTCTGGGCAAAGCGTGCATGTGTACTCACAGGTATTGTGTGCCACAGTCTGGCAAAAAGCCCGTGTGGCTTTCAGCATCTCCCATCGGTACAGGGCCACGGCAGGAACAGGCACCGTGGGGTCGCACTGAGGGACACGAAGGAGCGAAGGAACTTGACCCGCTTCTTACAACTGTGATGCAAATGTTCTTTGCTTGACATGTAATGGAAAGTGGAGCCTGTTTCTCTCTCTATTGTTGTGACTGGCATGAGCAAACACTGTTAGAGCACAGAGCAAAATATTAGGAAGGTGTTAAGGGATACAGACATTCACCTCTTGCATATGAAAGCAAGCTGTGCCAGTCCACAGTGCCTAAAAGGATGGGGCTGCAGGGACATCTAGGAAAGCATTATCTACTCCATAGCAATAAACAGCATTTTGTTTCACTTTATTTTTAGCTCGGTTCCTCCTCTTCCTCCCCATATATGAGCCCTTCAGCTCAAGGCAAAGGTCCAAGAACAATAGAGTTTTGAGCCAAGGACTAAGCTCACAGTCAGAAAACCAGAGACTAGATATGACAGGTTACTCTATTTACTAACACAGAACACATAAAACCAAACCAAACCAAAATAATCTACTTCAATATTTTTGCTTCATACAGCAAGGAAAGCAAGTCTCCCTTGCATTCAGCTCTCATGTGCTGCCATCAGGAATACCCTGAGAAGTTGGATGAAATTTATATAAAACACTGAAACCCTTGTGTATATGCTCTTGCTATAAATTTGAACTTCAAATGGGAATGTGGTTTGAATTTAAACACTTAAAGCTGTGGCCTTAACAGTAGGCACTTTTGTATATTCATGCTCCTGCCACCGTCCCCAGTCTCCCATGGTCTTGAATGACGTGTTGTATTTAGACAATTAGCTTCTTGTCTGCAGAAGAGCAGTTTGGCCCTATCCCTCCCATTGTCTTTTATGTCCAGTGAGGAAAAGGGGAGGGAGTGAAAAAAAGAGAGAGACAGATTTCAATCAAAAGGACTACATTGATAAGGGATTAATAACGGCCTGCCTTGTGATCAGATGAAATCTAACAATCAGCTTGAACGCCTTATATTTGGTTAATAAAAATGATGGCTCTGAAGTATTGCACATAGAGCCAGCTACCTACGTCACTTCAAGCAGGAGAAGCTCCCACTGGTGCCTGTTGCTGGTGGGTTTGCACTCTAGCAGATCCTGCTATGGCTAACTCATTTTAAGAACATGAATTTGTTGAGCTAATTGAGTAACATAAGAACAGTGTTTAATAGCCACAATTAATGCTGAGGACACAAACAACTCTTTCCTAAATGCACACAACAGAACTGGTGATGGAGAACTAAGCAGGAAAAAGCAGGTAGTCTGGTGACCATAGTGTTCTTGTGCTTTATTTTAAGTGTTCCAGCAGTTTTTTAATGCTGGAAGTTTTAAGGGCCAGATATCCTGCTACTGTGAAGGACCCAAGTGATGCCAGACACAGCAGAGAACAGCAAATATGGGGCAGATGGGCACTGCAGAGGGAACACGGCAGTTTGGGTGCAGGCTTAGAGGCATGCAAGGTGGGGGGGGAGGCAAAGTTCCTGGCATGCCTTACTGCTTCTTGGGGTATCCAAACTGTCCTCTGCTTAAGCTGAAGCTGGCAGAAGCACCATCATGCGCAAGGAAGGTGCTTTCACTATGGGAGCGAAGCTCAGAGACTCCGAAGAGAATAAATTCCCATGGATGCTCATGCCATCTGTCAGGATGAATCCACCCACATCTCTGGGGATGTGTGATTCACTCAATGAATTAACTCCATAGTGATCCCATTCTCATTGCTGCAGATGACTGGTGCTGTACCTGAAGTAGTCAGTCATCCTTTGTTCTGCTCTTCACAGAGGTAATTCAGTGCTTGAATTGCTGTCACTGCGCACTGTTAAGTTTCTTTTCATTTATATTTTTACAGCCACATGTATATTTTATGTGGGCCAGTGCCAAGGAGTCACCAAAGGGAAGGAATACCTGTTAGGTGTCTGGGACATCTTTGCTGTCCTTCATGTCCAGGGGAAGGTAGAAAGGGGCACATTCCTATGTCACTTTAGGTTGCCATGATGAGACACACAAAGGTGCTGTGTAGATATCACAGGTGAATATGGGCTTGTATTCCTTGAGAAATAAAACAACCAGCTAACAGTTAGGGGTGACAACAGCTACCTCGTGGTTTTTGTTGCCTCCTCAGACTCTCACATGTTTTGCTGGGAGGAATAACCACTCTTGCCAACCACTCCCTGTCAGGCCACTTCTTAGTGACAAGTCTGTCTGTCACCACTTTCCTCAGCTAGAGATAGTCCAGTCCCAAAGTCCTCACTGCAGCTGAAATGGGGTCTCTTCCAGACACCCACCTAAGGCATACCTGTTAAAATTTGCAGACAGAAAAGCAGTACCCCACTGCAAGTACACAGAGAGACTAGTAAGTCCATAAGGCAGTGCACATATTGTGTGCATATAGACTAGGCAAGCCAGGCCCACCACGCACAAAATTAAGAGGCACTCTTGTTTGCATAGGAGTCAAGATTTCTGGGAATCTGGCAGATTACCATGAAAAGTTGGAGGACGTAAGAATACTGGTAGTAGTGATAATCCAAAGCATCCGTAGTGGCTGAGAGAGGCTTGACACTTCAGGAGTGGTACGTTAGGTGCAAATAAACATACAAACCAAATCACACAACTGGGAAACCAGTGCAAGCTCAGAGAGCGCTAGCAGAAATACAAACGTCCCAAACGCAAGGCCATGCTGTCTCTGGTAATTCACAGGGTCTAGAGATGTCAAGCAGGGCAGCCCCTAGCACACAGCTTGGTTTCTTTCACTTGGCTTAGTCCTCCCAGCAACATGAGACTCTTTGCACCAATTAAAACTTCCCACTGGTTTCAGCCTTTTCCCCCAAACCCGTCCAAACACGCTTTTTGTCACTTCTGTTGCTCTAAGTTTCCACTGTCCCTCCTAGTCCCTTCCCTTCAGAACAGAGAAACTCCCATCCCCTGCTCAAATCAGCCCTGCCACTGTTTATGCAAGTGACCTGTGACGCAGCCAGGACCCACCTCAGCTACGCACAGAAATGTGTGTGGGTAGGTACAGGTGACACAGTGGTTGATACAGCAATTTTCATAGCAATGGTTTCATACCCTGGCAGGAGTCATACAGCCAGATTCCCCAACACATCCTATAGTGACATCTGTTTTCTGTTTAAACATCTTCACATCCTCCCTCTGGAAAATGAAGTAGAAGAACTAATGCATTTGATTCTCCAATCAGGTTGAATTTGTTAAATACCGAGTTGAATACAATACAAAGGATGTAAGAGGCTCATGAGAATGACTGAACTCCTGACAAGTGTGAGTTTGTCAGACTCTCATTTGCAGTTGTCCCGTGGTCAGTGAGTAATCCACATGTTCAGCATCTTGCCTGAGTGCGTCCAAAGGCCCCCTGTGACCACCGTGCTTTGAACATTTAATTTTTTCCTGGATAATTTGGCTGTGTACAACGCCAAAGTGCACACTGTGTTATGGAAGGTGACAGTCTATATTTCACCTATATTATTTTTTAAGCTCAGGATGTCACAAAGCAATGCTGACAATTTCTTAAGTGGAAGCAGGGTCACATTTTCCACCCCATATCACGTGCACGCTGCCCTTAGCGGCAGCTCACCATTCGAACGAGGAGAAATGGCAACATCTTGGTGCCACGGCTCCAGCCCATGAAGAACCTGACAGGACTTTTTAAAAATGACATCGCAGATGTTTTACCAAGCTCCTGTTCACCATCTGCTCCAAGTGACACCACCAGTTTTCCTTTCAAAAGGTCAAACCCATCGGCGGCGGGAAGACGAATGCTGCTTTCACGTGCTTAGCTACAGCTGTGCTGTGCTTGGTGACGCCAGGATATGCACACAGCGGCCACAACAGCCTGGCTTCTCTTTATGGTAATCAGCCATCTGCCAGAAGGCAGCCCGGCAGAGCCAGCAGCGAGAGCAAGCAGAGCCGAGCCCAGGCAGCCTTGTGAAACAGTGGGAAATAAAGGTGCGAGTTCTTGTCCAGCAGGAGGGGACACAGCTTCGTGCCACGCTCTAAATGCTACCTCGTCTCTTTGAAGGTGGGTGATCTGCCGGGCTCGTACAAATCTATCCGTCATGGTGGTCATTCTGTACGGGAATAGAAGTGCAGTTTTCCAAGTATGCGTTAATCACACTCTATGTTACGGGAGACAGTAAACACCTTGTGTTATATATAATCAAGTATTGCAAAACAAGACATATTCACGCCTTCAAACTGTATCACAGTATTTACTTCTGACACTAACTCGCACTTTCACATGAGATGTTTTAACTGTATCTGTATAAATATACCCATTTCATAGTATGATAGTGTATACTGGCAGCATGTCCTATTATTAAGGCTACATGCCAGCCTCATCTATAACCATTCACTTCACTGTTTCCTAAGCATTGACAAAATAGTTCCACTCAGACAGCTATTTTTTGTATTTAATCTTTTTTTAGAAGAAGGAGCGGTCTTTTTTAAGTTCATAGCAAAAGTTTCAAAACTCTAAAAGTTTTAAAACTGTGAAATTTTTAAACTTAAAAAAGGCCGAAGAAACACTGCTATATATATGGAATAAGTGTGCTCTAAACAATAGGTTCTGCTCACAGTAGGATATGCAATATGGTTAAGTTGTGATACCATTATATGTTATACATTTACACAGTTCATACATTTGAAGCAAAAGGAACAGAAATATAAAAGCAGCCTGGAGTGAATATTTAGGCATGAACTCCATAAGACTCAGTACAACTGAATTTCAGCTAGCAGAGATCCTGGGGTTGGGGCACGGAAGGAATATCAGGCAAGCAGTTCCTGGGGTGACAGTCACTGGATGATCCTGCAAGAGCCACCATCATCCAGCCCTTGCTGTCCCACTAGCTACAACAAGATTCAGCTGCCCAATGGCCTCAGCACTGCTGGTGCTGTAGCTGAGAAGGTAACTGCTCAGCTGATTTCACATCGGCTTTCACTTATAACTTCTATCAAATTTTTCAAGAGTCTTTGCAGTTCAGCTGAGAAGTGAACAGGGAATGCCTAGAGGAAGCTCAGACACCTCAGTGTATTTATTAATCTGTCACTGAGAACACATCTCTTTTAGAGCACACAGCTCCTTTTCAAACCAAACCAGCCAGCAACTCCCAACACTACGCATTTTCTTCAACTCTTCAAAAGCATTTTGCTTGTCAATAAATTCTGAAATAATTTGTATATCTTAAAAGAGACACATTTGTGGGCTTCAGGAGAAATGACAGTGAGGATGACTGGAAGAAGCCTAAGGAAACTCTAAAGATGCCAGTGTGAGGATCCTCACTTACTTCAACGGGAAGAAAATGAAACCATTCCAAATTTAGAAAGATAACACACTTTGCACATACCTATGTCTTTAGCAGGGGACCTTGGGTGGAAGACAACATGGAATTGCATCTCTTATTCTCATGACTTTTGCTGTTGTACAGCACTCAGTTGTGCTCAGGTTATTTCTCATGGGCTGAGGCTGTTGTGGAGCTTTTCACACAAAGAGAAGACTACAGGATCTCAAGCCCAAGGATACTTACCCAGCTGTTTCAAGATGTTCCTCTACTTCTGTGTTTGAGAGTATTGGTATAGCCTCCCACTGCCATATTTTCTGAGACCCTGAAATTCTTAAGGTATTGCAATAGTGTAGCTTTATATTCTCACTTTACATTTCAGTATCTATGGAGCAGGGAGACCAGATACATGTCCACAGGGATTTTTTTGGCATATAACTCCCTTCAAGGTGGAGTGGAGGATTAAGGCTACTATAAGGTAAGTGTTACTAAGGCAGATCTGTCTAAATAAACTTCAAGAAACAAACCAAGCCTAGCAGAAAACAATGCCCAATACTGTAGTCAGTAGTGGTTTTGTCTGCACATTTTTCCCAGCTCTGGAACTGGTTGGGGATTTACTACCTCACTTTGGGAGACGGACTACACAGCTAAATGAAGCAGTAATGGAGCATTAACAGAATTAGTGCACTGAAAGTGCTTTGTAGGATGGAGTTAGACATTTTCATCCGGGATGATGGGATCACTTTCCTACAGTAATTAGTGGAGCAGCTGACATTAACTCCATAAGTGACCTGCTTGTTGCCACCACTGTGAATCAAAATTAGATTAGCAGCCCCCCTACAGGTGTGGCATGAGGTATGGAGGTTAAAAGCACACAAAATGCTTTGCTGATTCAAAATGAACCAAACTGCGTCGAAAGGATTACATAGCATTTGGATCAGTTGCATGCGGTGAGGATTTGGGAGAGACCATATAGCCCCAGGGAAGGGAGGTGAAGTGTCTATACAACAAACAGTTCTTGCTAAGTACGGAAATATTTATTCCCAAATCCTCACAAAATTTACAATCATCGTGGGTTGCACATATGTGCTGTGTTCAAAAGAAACAAGTGAAAATAAATTTTAAAAGATTGGCTTGAATAAATCAAAAGACAGAAACCTCCAATGCAGGGAGGAGGTTGATGTAAAAACACATTTTGGGAGAATACCAGAAGAACTAGCACCTATCGCAGCTGTATTATATGTCTTGCAGTATTTGGCAATTTGAAGTGATGACCCAAAAATTCCAATTTTATTCTAAAGGGTAAGTTTTTAGCCCCCATGGTTGCAGAACAAAGCTTGAAAATGTGACCCAAATGTACCCAAAGGACTTCTTAAAAATCTAGACAAAATAAAAAGAGTTCTAATCTCTTAAAAACAGCACTTCTGTGTCTTCTGATTTTTACCCAACATGTGGATGAAGTTCAGCACGTGCACAGTAAGGTGCAAGTAGCAGCACTGTCACTGATGCGCTGCAGAGACAGCCACACTGTGCCTTGTGCCACTCCTCTGGCTGGCCTGAAGTCGCTCGTGAAACAGTGGAGCTGGCAATAACTGCTAGCAGTTTCCCCAATTAAGCAAACACCCCCACTTGCAACACACCAAAAACCCACCAGCATTATCACAGACTGGTGGAAATGCTCAGACTGGGGGATGGCCACAGCCTACACATTGCAGTGTGACAGCGAGAGTCCAGGGAAGATGGGCACAATGACAGCCAATGGCAACTCAGGTACCACATGGAAAATACTTACCAGCCAGTGTTAACCACTGGAAGCCCATCCCTGTAACTTTATAAAGCACAAGATATGTTGGACTGGTGCAGTAATATCTATGAGGCTATATTCTACCAGAGGTTGTTTAGTCTTGAGTTTCTGAACAGCGATATAGCAGTATTGCAGTGTAGAGTGTTCTTGAGTTACCAAGGCTGTCCATCCCTTCTTCCCCAGACCAGACCTATAAATGGCATTTTTTAAAGCAACCACTATCACTACTGTTACCAATCTACCTTTAAGATGAAAGAAATGCAGCAGATACCTTGGGTCTGTAAGAAAAAGTCCTGGTAAAGGTTTTGCTGCTGACCTGCATCCTTTTAATTACTCAAAATTCTGTTTAATCTTCATGCTTAATGCTAAGCAGATGGGTAATGGTTAGCCAAACCTGCCTGCCAGACAACAGACAATGTCCTGACTTTCTCAATGAAAACAGCTGAAGCACAGCCGGGATTATTCATAGCAATAGGTACCATATACAGAGATATTGTCTCACCCCACAGCAGTAATATAGGGGTATATGTGTACTGGAAGAATATATGCTTTTCTGCGTTCATTAAGAGTTAACACTGCTGACAACAGCAAAAAGGCAAATAGCATTTGGTTGCATGGCTGTTGGCCACTGTGCAGATTTTGTCACAGGAGCAGGTCAATGACAGTATTCTTCCACTGACTCAGATCAGGTCTCATCTTTCAGTGTGTGTTTTATTGCAAGAGAGATAAGCAGGATACACTTGGGAGTGCTGACTAAAATACTAGCTATCAGCGTCTTGCAGTGTCCATGTTTGCTTGAACGGAGATTTCGGGGCCCCTTGTAGGTTGCAGAGCAGTTGACACTGATAGATAGAACTATCAGTGGTCTGGAAACGCTGACCAAGCTGGGTCCCTTCTAGTTCTCTCTCTCTCTCTTTTTTTTTTTTTTTTTTTTAAATACATGCGAAACTTTCACCCTTAAGCCTTTAGTTATTGAGCAGTGGAAGGAAGAGACTGAATTAGTTTCTAGGTAACAGTACTACTGAAATCAAGCGCAGCGCTGGGGTTGACCCATTTGGGAACTCCAGTGAGACGAGCAGTAATGAACACATCCAAGTAGCTGCTGGTGCACGATGCTGTCACCAGCTGTACAACCCCTCTTTTGGGCCCAAGTAGTGCTGCTCATTCACCAACAGGCAGGGTCTGCCTTAGGAGGCCTGAGGAACAGGGTTATTCACCAGAGGCCAAATGCCAGGCTTGAAAGTAATTAATCTAGCTATGCCTTGCTCACTGGATTCTGCCTCATGTTGTTTCCCATGCTCTGCAGGATGAAAGACACCATCACCCCCCAGAAAAAAAAGGAAAAGAATAAGAAAAACTGAAGCCATAGTTCACTCTGCACAGCTTTTGACATTCTCCAGACCCTCCATCTTGATGCAACTATCTTTAGTGTGAAAATCTTTAAAGATGAAAAAAAGACCGCCACACAGTCTCCAGGCAAAAACATTGCAAAGTATCATGGATCTAAAATTCTCAAACTCTGTGGTGGCTCATAATCCTTGAGGAGCTGATCATCATCCGGTAATGGTTCTTCCCGTATTTACAGTGTCAGAAATGACGCACTTCCCTAGCATACTTTCTACAAAGCAAGCCACGGCTGTAATTGCCACATATATGAGATGTGACTGTAAATAAGCAAGAATGAAGGCTAAGAAACTCTAAGGAGTCATAAACTGTCCTGATAAGAGATTCTCCACCACACATCAAGAACAAGACATCAAAATGTGGGAAAGCAGGAGGTGGGGGTTTCTTCTAACCACTGAAGAAAAGTTGTCCACTTATTTCTTGGGAAGTAAGTTCAGACATTTGTTCATATGGTGGCTGCACTAACCAGTTTCTCATCAGCAACATCTTCCTCTAACATGAGATGCACACAAAATTAGGGCAATATTAAGACCATTTTTTCTAAGTGCTGAAGTAGTCAACTTCAACCAGACTGTGTATATCTGAAAAATAGCTGCTGAACTCCCCCAAATACTGTATATCAGGAAGCAAATGTCATCAGAAGCACTAATACTTTTAAAATTAGTGAGCATGATTATCATTCACATCCTGACACTTGTGTATAATATTGGCACATTCAGATGAAATCACTTCTAGTATTGAGTTAAAATTCCTTAGTTTGATATTTTTGAGCTCAGCTGTTTCTGCATATGAAAAGTTGGCTGGAAACTGGTTTTCATTCTGCATTATTTTGACAACACAAGCACTCAGAGGTAATTTTAAGTTTTGTTAACAGCATAGGGTGTTGCAGGTTACCTGTCTACAAAGATCCCAATGAACAATTTGCTGCTGTGTTTAGTTTTACAGTTTTGTGGGGTTCTTTTAGCGCAATTTACTTTAAGAAAACTGCATGAGAAATCAGACCCTAAACTGATATCTCTGTACATAGCTGTATTGGAGGAAATGCCAAAATATAGCAGCTATAAAACTGATTCTGCAATCTTAAAGTATAAAACTGTTTCATTTTAATTTAAAATAGCAATACATAAAATGGGAACTGAAGGAGAGAATCATTATCATGAAGATGATAATCCAGTGGAAAAAAAAAAGCTTTTAGCTACAAAATGCTTTTTAGAATAAGCCTCTATGATAAGTCAGAATCCTTGTGTTGTGTCATTCAACTGAATGCATTGATTTTTTTGCTTTGCCTTTCATTCTATTATTTCCATCTACTATTTACTGAAACAGACGGAGAAGATTGCAAAATTATCTATAAAGATTCTCAGCCCAATGCCTCCCTCTTTGAGACATACATGCAGACAAGAGCTTGCAGGAGAGTAAGAAAAACTTCCCAGGCATCCAAGATGCATGAAGTGGGACATGACTTCATTCAAACCAACAACATCTCTCACAAGGGCAAGAAGGTATGTCCAAATGCCTACTGCAAGGCCATGTTTGAGAGTTTGGAAATTAGCTTCACATCTGTTTTTGCAGTTTTCAGAAACTCTTAAGCATATCTCAATGCAATATTCCTGCAGCACTCACATGTGTGAATTTTTCTGTAATTCAGAGTAGGCAACTGGAATAATTGGCAATTTTTACCTTAGGTAAAAAATCTCAGTATAAAACTTTTTATTGTGCCTTGAAATTACAAGAAGTCTAGGAATTTCAGTTCTGTGGACTTAAAGCTGCTGATACTTTTTGATCCATTAGCCAAGATATCTCAGCTGTCCCCAAATCTTGACCAATAAAGACAGGAAAAAAGGCATTTTAGAACAGTCCATCCTCTTCATCACAATCAAATCTGCTGGTGTGGAATAAAAGGAAAGAAGCATCAATGCTGCTATGGAGCTGATGGGCACAGGAACATTACAGAAATTGGTGAAGATAGAGTTTAGGATCTCGTACAGAATGAAGCAAGAGTTCCCAATGTGTGCATGCATCTTCCTCACAGCTCAAAAGCCTTTGCATGAGGCGTGCAGACATGCTTTTGAATTGCTAAATCCATATAATCGTTTAGGCTATTTTCCTGCTGTGAAAGGATGGGTAGGAGTGTCTAGACACTAAGAGGCCAAGCCTATTGATGCTGGCGGGATCTATCACCATGCTCTACAGAGCACCGCAGCTGCATGCTCTGGCTCTCCAGCTGTGCTGAGCAGTAGCAGACTGCCAATGTTCCTACCCAAAACAAAACAGAGCTATTATAAGATGATGCAAACTAAATTTTGGGGGGGAATTGCTTCTTCAGGTCCCCAGAATAATCAGTAGATCTTCTCCAAAAGTCTCTCAGAAAGCATGTTCAGAAATTTATGGATGAAAACCAAAAAGATTAAGTAAACTTTAATCAAGTCTCAATTTGCATGTACGTGTAAGTACATACAAGGGAGGGGAAGTTCTGCTTCTGAACATTGTGGGTTAAAAAACCAATGTGCACCCCAACCATCATTTCACTGAGAAGAGCTAGGGCTGGAGTACCTCTCCTCTCTCCCAGTCTGAAATAATGTAGTGGGGGAGGTGCCAGGTGTAGGTATGTTTGGCATCCTCTTGGCTGAGCCTTGCTAAGGAAGACTGCAAAACCAGGAGCGACTGACAAGGAGCAGGAAAAGTGGAATACAGGGTGATGGCCTTCTCACATGGATGCTGGGTATGGAGGATGAGGGATTCGAGACCAGGGCTCCTGCAGGGCAAATTTCTGCTCCCTCTGTGTCCCCTCACCTTCCTCTGCAGAGGAGAAATGGTCAGTGACATAAACAAACATTTAATACTGAACAAGAACGTTGTATTCAGTCAATTCAGCTTACCTGAGATGACAATGCCATGCACAAGACACTTCCAAGAGTGGTTTCAGGAGAATATGAAAAAGTTGCTTGCATTTTCCAGAGCACTAGAAAGTAGTCATGACATTGAAGGCTTTACTCAGTCCTCGCTGTCTGCAGCATAAAGGAATAATGTCTTGCTGTCTGTAGCGTAAGTGAATAATGTCAAGTTTCTTAGGAGCTTTTTGCCCTAAGAGTTTTTGTCCTGGAGTTTCAAGCCCCAAAGCAATTTAAAAAATTTCTTTATGACATATATTTGACAAAAGCAACATGCGGCTGTAACTTCTAGCCAGTGTTTATAGATGGTACACGTTCTATAATGAAAAGGAAAATGGGTGCTGCAGCTCTCATAACCAAAGGAAATCACAGATCTGTACAGCTGCTGTTAAGTTTGGAGGTGCAGAGCTTGTTCATCACCATCGTAGTATTCAGTTGTTACTAAAGACATCTCCAACATAATGAGAATTGTTGAAAAGTCTGTAAACACCCTTAAATTCAGAACAATAAGCCATTGCCTGTTGGAAACTTTTCTGACAAAATGGAAGTCTATTTCGACACCATTTTGATAGCTAAGCGAGTGCCAGCCTACTATGATTTTTCATGTCATTGAAAGAAATGGATGAAATCAGGAATCAAAATGAGGAGGGCTTAGCTTAGCCAAGCCATACTGAGAGACTACTTAACTTACCTTCCTCAGGTGATTCTAATCACCTAATGTTCCTTTAGTTAAATCAAAGTGCAAAACAAAAAAAAAATTTCATTTGATTTACAGCTGAGAGAAAAGTGAAACCATTTAAGAAGAATGCAAAAATTCAGCAGAGAAAAAATATAGGGAAAGCAATCAAACTCCTGCACTTGAGCAAATACTTGAAGATCACAGAGTATTTATAAGTAGAATTCGGTTAGTGTCTCAGATTTCAGGTTCCAAGAGCAAGCATTTGCTATTTTTCAAGGGCCTTACACTTGTGACTCAAAAAGTCCTCCAATACAGATCTCCAGCTCCAGCTGTTAGAGTTTATTGACTTCAAGTGAGTATAGAGACAGAGGTTTGAATGAAGTATGGCTGGTTTCTGTTAAAAGCTGCTATTATGAGCTATACAGTGTTTATTCAGTTCTAATGTTATCATTGTTGAATCTCTCCCTACAGAGAAAGAAGAAAATCTTTTCTACCGTGAATGTATATTTAACTAAGGAGCCTAAATTCTGATCACCGTTGACAAATGCCCACTTTCACCTGTACTCTTGCTCTGTGACCTGCATATATCCTATTGATACATCAGCTGAGTAATGACTGTCCCTACTGTAACTCTGCACATGTAGGCATGGTGCCTCAGTTTAACAGAAAGGTGCTGGATTGCAGGTGACGTGCTTTAGCAGCTCTTGGCCCAATGTCCTACACTTTAAAGAGCAAAACATGACTCAAATTTGAGGAAGCAGTGTTTTAAAGATTTATCCCTGTAATCTTCACTGATGGAGTGGAGGAGCCTATGCAACACTTGTCTGCCAGCAACTGAAGTCGGTGCTGCTGCCTATAGCAGGAGTAGGGTTGCGCCAGCTCTTGCTGGTACAGCAATAAGCTGTGATACATCAATATTACAAAGAAAACAAAGATTAGCTATTTCAACCTATTCCTACCATTTTACATATAGTAAGATATTATTTGCTATGTAGAGGGTAATTCCCCTGAAGGACACCACGATTAAGTGGCAAATTAATTTGCTGCTTACATTCACTATCTCTTCCAGCTGGCTTAATTCTCATCAGCCACCATAATTTATTAACAGTGAGGTGAGAAAAGACATGAATCAGCTTAATGTGCTATAAGTAGGGCATTGTCATGGCAACAAGATGCGGACTGTTTTCTACTATTTATGTATGGTTTGTTTTGTACTCAACCTTGAGATACCGCTTGAAACAACTAGAATTAGAAACATCTCTCTTCCAACTTTTTTTTCGCTTCAGTGCATTTTTAAAAAAATGACCAAAATAAGAATGTGAAAGGCTCTGAAGCACCTCTACAGGAAAATAACTAGCTATATGCTCTTCAATGAGTCTTCCTACAAACAGAAGCCTTAACTCTGATCTCCCAACCATTTCTCACATCGTCACACAACGGATTCCAGGGATTAACTCCCAGTTTATACCAGTCTGAGATCAAAATCAGACTTTCCCTGTTCTGTGTTCTACATATGACTATCAACGGGGGGAGGGAGTGGGAATTAAACAGTATTATTGAAAAGAGAAAAAGCTTTTTTTTTTTACTGCAATACATTGTACTTAACACAGGACATGGAAAAACAATTTGTGTTGCATTTTTACAGATGTTTTTGAAGTTAAAAATTAAAAATTAATTGTAAAGGATTTTTATTGCCTTCCCAGCTAAGCCTAAATCCTGCGCACCTTTTGCATCAGCAATTAATGGTTTTCATAAAACAAGCTCTTCATTCAAAGTTCATTTTGTTTACTACCCTGCTACATAAAGAGAGTGGTTAGAAAGATAACACAGCCCTTTGAAAAACAATTACCAATATTACTGTTCTGATTTCTTTTTTTTTCCCACTACCTCAGGAATCTGGTACTAAATAGTTAATGAAAATCAAATAATCTCTAAGACGTGTCAGGAAGAACACCTGGAAAAATGAAATCCCTTTCATGAAGAATTTTGCAAGCTGAAAACATTGCTTTGTTCTGAGTAAGGACAAAAAAAAAAAATGGAAAAATGCAAAGAATGATTCCCCTTTTCTCCATCCAGTACTCATTAATATTTTTTTAGTATGTCTGGGTTTATATTATCCTAGGTATTTGTTTGTGTAATATGTAGGGCAACAGGCAACTGGGCTGTACCAAAACATAAAATAAAATTGTTCCTACTTAGCAACTTGAGAAAAAATAATAAGCAATATAATTTTGAACTCAAAACTTCTGTCAAGCTACAATTGCAAATGTTCAATTGAGCACTACTAAATGATACCTGCTGAGGTCAACTGTAGAAGTTAATTAAGAAATGAAAGATGTGGACAGCCTTACCTAAAGGTTCAATGGATTTGTTCAGTCAATGTTGCTAATGGCCCTAAATACACAAGAGTTGATAGATGTTAATTAAAAATGCTTACAGAGGCCAAGTCGGGGGAATGCCAGTCTCATTTTCAACAATTCTTTACCCCATGTCAAGTTCAGCGAGAAGTGGGTCTGAGCTGCAGAGTTTGGCTGGGGGCCTGGATCTAATATGACACATAACAAGCAGGTATGCCAAAACATTTGGTGGGCAGTACGAACAGAGGCGTGCGCCACGTACAGCAAGCTGGCAGTGTGCTTTAACTGGAGGTGCTTGTAGGACTGTTTACATTGCTGTAGCACTCAAGGACCTCCCTACATACCTGCTCCCTGGTGAAAGCGGTGCTGTTAGAAATACAAGACAAATGACAAAATCACCCCCCAAACCCTACAGTTAAACGGGGGAAAGCGTACCGGGTTGTCACTGCATGTCCCAACGTGTACCTCCAGGGATTGCCACGTGAAGCATCTTGGGTGCTCCTTCCAGAGGCTGAATTAGTTTTTCAGCGAGCCTCAGATGTAAGATGGTGGAACAAGCATCACTGGGTAAAACCAGAATAATCTGGGCCCTGCCTGCCCTTGGCTAACACATCACTCAGTGCCGTTTGCGGCAGATTTTGCCTCCCAGGCCTTTATTCAGTGGGAAGTAGTTTGTGACCAGTAAACTTCATAAAAGCTATGAAATCACTGAGAAACAGTGGTGACTTTCACTAGCTGCTGGTGAGGGCAGCAGAGCCAGCCCCATGAGCCACTCTGTCCCTCACAACTATCACCTTTCAGTGATAACGAGCAAGCTGTCAGATATCTAGCTGCTTATACGACATGTTCCAGGCCTTCTCTGGATACTTTTTCACTGCTCAGGCTATGCTCTTTAAGGTTGCAGTGTCTAACGCATAGATTATATTTCAGCTGTCTTCTCCTTGCACAGAAGGTGATTATAGTTAGCTTGGAAAGGAAAGGATATTTCCAAAACTGGCTTGTGATCTTTCTTCCTTCCTTATATGTAAGAAGACCAAAATGTTTCTCCCTCCTTGATATGTGTCTCAGGTTGCTACAGGTCCTGGGTTACTGCACGTAGCTGGTGTGACTCCTTCGTGCTTATCCTGAGTACAGGTAAGTGCACTGAATAAGACTGAATTGAAACAAAACAAACCAAATCCCTACCTTTGTGCAATTACCTGATGCTTTCCTCACACTGAGAACAAAGGATATACAGACTCATCCTTTCCAAAGCCAGCCCTCCTCTGTTAAAAATGAATATACATTTCAATACCAAATCCTTCTTTGTAGTTTTCAGCTTGTGCATGTGGGAATTAATAAGTAAAAATGTATTATGTATTTATTGTTTGACCCTAAAACGGTCTTTTCCTCTCCCTGTGATTCTTGTTACTGAAAGGTATCCATGCAAGAGTCCACCAGGGAAACAAGACTTTGGAAAATGCTTCATTACTTGCCTTAACTTTGAGTGTGTTATTTAAAACTGAATTTCTGTCTTAATGAGAAGTATCACTGGTATCACACATCTCTGCCCAGTCCTGAAAAACTGCCAGGAGAAGAGAGAAAAAAAAAAAACAACAGGATGGAGTTTACAGTTCCCAAGATGAGGAGGGAAGAAGGAAGTATCTGGGCTTAGTTTGTCTATGTTACCAGAGATCTGACATTTAAATCAAACCCTGGGAAACATGAGTCTGGGCAACCATTTGCAGAAACAGCTAGAGGAACCGTGTATCGAACCGCGTATCCCAGTCCTATAGAAAGCACATAGGAGGCAGGGGCCACTGTCTGAATGTGCTGTACCAGCCCATGCCTCAGCGGAAGGTCTTCACCAAGAGGTCTGGAGGCAGAAGTCCTTTATCCAGCCTCAGGGAATTTTGAACTCCTCACCTTCCTGCAACACCTAAATCCTAGTCAGGAAATACTACTTTTGTTGGTAACTACTTGTTTCAGATTACTTTGAAAGGAGGTGATTAACCCTGCTGTGTGGAGCCCACAGAGATCCTTACCCACTGGGAAGTTTGGGCTTCAAAACAGAGACTCTGAAGACTGTGGTGAGGAGCCAGCTCTTTATCAGCTGGAAGGAATGTCTCTGATTTTGCTTTCCACTAATGACACTGGATGTAGGACCAGATAACTGAAAAATAATTTAAATATAGAAGATGAAGAATGCATCTTCTCACATGGCATTCATTCCATATAATTTAAAAGACAACAAATCAGTAAAAGCAGGCACTATTTTGCACAACATGTTGCAAAATTCTGCAAGAGGTTTAGTGTGTAGAGGAGAACTGTGGGGTATTGAATGACTTAGTAAGACTTTTAAAAGGTCTAAAAGGACAGCCACTGAAGGCAGATGCAAAGAAAACCCTACAAGGGTTTGCAGAAGTTGCCACGTTAACCACCGTGCTTCGCCACAAAAACATTATCTGCTGTGGTGAAGAAGTGCTTTCTGGTAGTGCTACACAGAATTGTTAACTGTATTTGTGGAAGAAATGCGTTTTATCCCATTGAAACATCTTGCAGTCCCCATGTTAGAAGCAGTGTTACTCATAAGGTCAGCTCTTGGTCTAAGACGTGTGGTGTGAGAAACATGACCTAATGGTTCATTTGTGTACAGAGGAGCATGTATCTCAGACTTGGGGTTGAGTTTCCCAGTATCCACAGAGATAGCTCTTCACACCAAGATAAATTTACTGATTAAAATAAGGCAACACACATGGCTAACAGGGAAGATGAATAATTTTGTTAAGAAAATTAAGATTTATTTAGGCAATATTATTAGAGTTTTCTAGAATATCTGTAAAACTTGATGTGCTAATAGAACTTCTCACAATGCGGCAAGGACTGGTAAGACCTGAGGCTGCTTGTGATGCTGGACTACCTTGATTTGTGCCCATTTCCTCAAGGACTGATGAAGATCTGGAAAAGACAGTGTTCAGTAGTCACTTTCTTAGCTTACCTCTTAATGCTTTCCAAGATAACTATCAAGGAGAGAATGGCAGAACAGTCTTTTTCCTACCATATACAATGCCTAGAGCCTTGAAAAACCCCTCTGTTCTCCAGTTCAGCCAACCCCAGCCCCTGCCAAGAGCAGGAGAAAAGCCAGGGCTGGAGGAGAAAGGGTGGTGTTTCTTCAGAGAGCATCCAGCCACCAGTAAGACTTACCCAGCAGATCTCTATCCTGGTCCTTTCCTCACCTGAGCCTGAGTGAACAACCACCTGGGTCTCTGTCCCACATGTCCTTGCTCAGGGCATCACCAGGAGCTTCCATACAGAGAAAAACTGCAGGAGAGCTACTGGTTCCCCAGCTTGGGGGGAAGTGGCACCTGGGGGAAGCATCTCGTGCTATTTTGTGTGTGCGAGCGGTACACTGCCACAGCAGGTTTGGGGCGGTCGGTGTCCGAGAAGCAGAGGGACAGCTGGAAGGCTGCGGGCGGCCCGGCCTGGCGGGGCCATGGCTCCGGGCCTGAGCCCCCGGCCCTGGCCGGACACGGCTCCCGGCCGGCGGCTCCAGAAGTTAAAAATTAAAGTTTGCCATCTAGCGGTAGGCCTCGGGCGTTTGGGCATAACCACTCACCACGCCCTCAGTTTTCAGGTGATGAGTTTATGTCTTCTGAAACATAAAGCCGTTTTTTTTTTTTTTTTGTTATCGCCGGCTGACCCTTCCCGCCGCTACCTCTGCCAAAGGGCCGCAGGGCGGGAGGACTGACGGTAATCCCGGTCCGCCGCCTGCCGTGGCCGGGTCAGTGGTTACAGCTCCGGGGCCCGGGCAGCGGCACAGCTCCCTTGGTGGTCACACGGTGCAGCGGAGAAGGGTCTGTGTAGCGCTAAATCCTGGATGATTTAAAAACAAAACACACACACACGCACACACACCCACCCCCAAACTTCAAAAATTTCACTGCGATTACAAAAGTGAGGTAATGGACTGCAATCATTTCCCTCCATGTTCTTCTCTTGCCTGGGACAGTGGCAATTCTCAGGGGATTGCCTACTTTTCTCTTTCTTTTAAGTACTTATTTCCCCTTTGAACGGAGCTGCATCTGCGAGTGGCACTGAGTTTGCGTGATACTCCTTTGGTTCACACCAAAGCTGCCAGGAGCCAGAGCACCTGCAGAAGCACGTGTTCTCCTTGACAGTCTCTGCGAGCTTCCTCTGAGCAGTGCAGTTTGCCTATATGGGATCCTGTGTGCCTATAGGTTCTATATGAAGACCTCCCTTGGCATCACCAGTCATTCATTTCCATGAGAAGGAACAATGTGAGGCAGTGGGAGTATGGCAATGTGTTCTGAAAAGAACAGGTCAAGGACCCTTCATAGAGGAAGCCAGCAAAGAGTGGCTGTGGCTGGGGAAAGGGCCTGAAGTGGGGGGAAAAGAAGGTCTAGAATGTGATGGGCAGTGTGATCTACTTGGGTGCTCAGATTGTAATTAAAGAGCCACAGGCACCTAGCCTGATCACAGAATCACAGAATGTTAGGGGTTGGAAGGGACCTCCAAAGATCATCTAGTCCAACTCCCCTGCCAGAGCAGGACCACCTACAGTAGGTCACACACAAATGCGTCCAGGCGGGTTTTGAACGTTTCCAGAGAAGGAGACTCCACAACCTCTCTGGGCAGCCTGTTCCAGTGCTCTGTCACCCTCACAGTGAAAAAGTTTTTCCTTATGTTAACACGGAATCTCCTATGCTCCAGCTTGCACCTGTTGCCCCTCGTCCTATCATTGGCCATCACTGAGAAGAGCCCGGCTCCACCCTCCTGACAGTAGCCCTTTACGTATTTATAAACATTAATGAGGTCACCCCTCAGTCTTCTCTTCTCGAAGCTAAAGAGACCCAGCTCCCTCAGCCTTTCATCATAAGGGAGATGTTCCACCCCCTTCATCATCTTTGTAGCTCTGCGCTGGACTCCTTCAAGCAGTTCCCTGCCCTTCTTGAACTGAGGGGCCCAGAACTGGACACACTATTCCAGATGGGGTCTCACCAGGGCAGAGTACAGGGGGAGGAGAACCTCTCTCGACCTACTGACCGCAACCATTCTAATACACCCCAGGATGCCATTGGCTTTCTTGGGCACGAGGGCACATTGCTGGCTCGTGGTCACCCTGCTGTCCACCAGGACCCCCAGGTCCCTTTCCTCTACACTACTCTCTAACATCTTGGTCCCCAACCTATGCTGGTACATGGGGTTATTCTTTCCTCTCCTCTTCCACACACAATACTTCTATCAACAGAACTCCAGGTGGGGCTAGCAATTTTTGCATCTAAATCACATTGTTGAGTTGTATTTATGAGCCACTATACACACAAGATCATTTTCTCATATTGAGGCTGAGATGATTATTTCCCATTTTGTATTTATGCATTTGATATCTCCCTCTGCAGTGTAGTGCTTCACACTTGTCATTAGTGAACTTCATCTTGTTGATCTGAGACCATCTCTTCAATTTATCATTTTGCATTCTGATTCCGCCTGTCAGACTGAGCAAATTTTATGAGTGTACTCTATATTTATCCTCCAAATCACTAATAAAAATATTGACTAAAATCAGTCCTGAAGATCTCTGCACATCTGCTCGTAATACTCTCTTGAAATTTATTTCTAGTTTGACATTGAGTCATTGGCAATAATACTTTGAGAGACTTTTCATCTATTTGTATACACACTGATAATCACAATTTTGCATAAACTGCATTTTGCTAGCTTATATGTAAGAATTCATGTTACTAGTGCCAAAAGTCTTCTGAAATTTATTGTCTACTGTTTCTTCCTGTCATCAGTATTTAGAATACAGATACTTGTGTCCTGCTACAAAACTGTGTCAATGCAGCTGTGTCAGAAAGGAGAAATTTTTACCCCTCCTTCAAATGTATTAATTTCATTAAATGAGAATTAAGTCTTCTTTGATGAAGGAGCTGATGAGGAATAGTCCACTCAATTTCTGTTGAGAGTCTGGGAAAAAAAAAAAGCCCCATACCTTTGCGTTTGACTTTGTGTGCAGTATCAGCACAACAAAAATATTTGCTGATGATGTAGATGCTCCTTAATATAGCACACAGGACAGAAATGATGCAAGTGCCTATTAATCCTGATAGAATTCCTGGTAAAAACTGAAATAAAAAAAGAAAAGGACTTAACAGCCATAACTGTGTCACTTTTACTGCTAGCACGTAATTAGATTAGAAGAAGATGATCTCAAAATGTCCAGAGCGTAACTGCTTCCTGATATTTAGGTGATCTGTTTCTGATTCAGAAGCTGCAGTTCATTTTATATTTTTAAGTGTAAGAACCTCTTCAGGGCCTACGTTCCCAGAGTGGTAGCAAGAGGATGCACCTTCCCAGCCTCCAGATTTTGTAGTTTGCAGAGGAAAAGAATCCTAAACAAACAAACAAAAAAATTCACGTTTATAAAAGGACTTGTTTTTTTCCTACATGAGATCTCTCACATGTAACGTCTCTGTTTCTGGCATGGGCTGGAGGATTTTAGGGACGACATCGATCTGGAACATAGCACCCGCATGCCAGCCCTCTCAGACAGGTGCTTGGGAAGAGGCCAGGAAAAAAGTTGTCCATAGCCCCACGATGGAAACAAAGATATTAGTCAACAACCTCTTCCCACAAAAATCTGCGTTAAGGGAAGGCAATCAAGGAGCCAATCTGGGAAACAGCTTGAGGGACAGGGCCAGCAAAGCCCAGCTTGTGTTGCAAGCAGTGAGGAGGCAGGATGGATTTGGGTCCAGCCCTGAGACCAAACAGCCCTGCTGGTTTTGAGGGGGTGGGTGGTCACACTGCCTTCCTCTTCTTTTTAAGCTTCCTGCTGCTTTTTCTGCCGAAGCCATCCCACTAAGAGCAGGAGTAAACGTCATTTTGTAGGTGTCTGCAACACAATAAAAGTAGCCCCAATGCAACACCCCATGAAATGCGTAACTGCAGACAGAGATGAATCATGCCACCACCGAGTCAGCTCTCACATATAGCCAGTGTAGGTGTTATTACGACTGTAACAGGCTACAAAAAAATAAATCACACAAAAGCCAGGCTGGCAGCGTTTCCCATTAGCAGTAGTTTAGGTAATGCTGCTCAGATCACCTTCTCACATTACAATCACTGTTCCTTGAAGGAGGTTTGGCTGTAAACTCCTCCCAACTCCGTGTTAATTCCAAAGGATAACATGAGCGTCAATTAGGCACAAGCATGACTCAGAAGATGAAATATTGCCCTTGGTGCGAAGTCAAGAGAGCATGTTTTTCCTTGCCTTCCCCGGCACACATTGCCCTACCCACTAGGTGTCCCTGCCAGCCAGGGAAACAGCGTGCCGCAGCCAGGGCTGCATTTGCTTCGCGCCATTTGGCTTCAGCAGAAAACATCAAAACCAAACAACAGCCTAGGAAACACGTCCGAAATAACTTCTTCTTTTTTTTTTTTTTCTAAACTTCCTTTTTGAAGCAGCTCCAAATTCATGCACGACGCACGAAATGGAAAAGGCAACTCTCGGTTTTGCCGTGCAGGGTAATGAGAAGCTTTTGGCCTGAAGGAGAACAGTTTTCCCTCCTGGATAGAGCTTGGGCGATGGCCCAAGCACCACTAGGTCCATCCCTCCAACCTCACTTCTGAATTCTGTAGAAGCCAGACAAATTGTACTGTAATCCCTTACCTCGATTTGCTCATCTTTAAAACAGATGCTATTCTAATTTGTCTCTGCCAACATGGAGCTGCTAGGTCAAACGAAGGGTGATGATGTTCCTTTTGCTTCCCAGTTAAAACCATGCTAAATAAATAAATAGAACAAATTACTATCAAAGTGTGGATGTTCAAGTCTCACCAAAAAATGCCTAATTTGTGGGTAAACAGGGCTAGGTGGATGCAGGTGTTTATAACCTCAGCATGAACTAGGCATAACACACATGCTCAGTGGCTGCATCTGTAAAGAAGAGACCTTTTTGCCAGCTAAGATTTGCTCCAGTAATCCCCAGAGAGTTTCAAGAGGTCAGTAGAGAATCATGGAGGAAAGTGAAGACATTAAAGGAAGCACATACTTGCAGATGTGGCAGCTTCTGCCAGCCCAGGAAGAGGGAGAGGAAGTGGGAAGTAAAAAAATTGAAGATATGCTGGGAATTTTTTGTTTTAAAAAATGTTATGTCTCTTTGTATTACTGAACTGGGGGAGAGAGAAAAATAATAATAATAAAAAAGTCTGTTTGCTATGTGAGATGGAGAAGCACATTGCACATTTTTGTACTTCTCTTTCCTATTCTGTCAAAGAAGGGCAACAGCATTTCACTGTCTAATGTTGATGCTCACTTACGAACAGCCTCAGATCCTCAGAAAGAAGAAGGGAAAACATGCAGCAGAACTGGGTTTTCTGAAGCCATCCCACATGATGATTTCTGTATCAGAAGTCTCATCTGAAGGCTCTATATTCGGGGGCCATCAACGGCCTATTGTGTCACTCACTGTACAAATACACAGCGAGAGACGATCCCTGTCACAAAGGACTTAGTCGCCAAATAGAGACGATGGAGGAAAAATAGTGGGGGGATTAGAAGTGAGTTGACTAGCTCAGGGTTGCACGGTTTGGTGACGATGCCAGAGACAGAAGCCTGGTATTCTGATTTCCAGCCCAGCAATCTGCTCTTTCGCACAGACGACCACCTTTTGCTGTTCTAATGCTTACAGGGTGTTAATGGCACTAAAGCTAATCATATATGACTTGGTATTTTTAACTACTGGGAGGTTTACATACAGGCACACACACTGCTGAACTTGGTCGCCCCCAGGGACAGTTCCCCCCTCCTGGCCCTAAGACAGTTTGGAGGGTGCTCAGCTAGTGACTATGAGGTGACCTTCACAGCAGAAATGCGATACAAGCAAAAGGAGAGGAGGAGGGCCCAGCTCTTGTGAAATCTGGCTGTTGAAACACCTTCACGTCTTGCAACATAAAGTCAAAAAACTCTTTGTCTTAAAGATTTAGGACTAGACATAGGAAGAACTGTATTTACCTCATGTTAATCACCTAGGCAACTGGGAAAGCAGAAGTGAGCTTCGCTTTTGAGTGGGTTTTATAATCTGCCAGTTCATTCAAATGCCTTTTTCCGGAGCATCAGAAATACATGTGGTCCTGCTTCAAATTTGCATTTTTAAGAAGAAATTGCATCAATAAACAATCAGTTTGGGCTTGTAGCTTTTTCTCTAACCCAGGCATTGTGTGCCCATGTGCCCAGGTAGCTATTTAATGGCCCAGGATCTGCATTAGAAATAGAGCATCTCTCCTCATTTTACTTTCTCTTCCCTGGGATTCTGCCACTGTGGCAGCAAGGATTTGATAGACCATAGCCAAGGAATGGGCTGGGAACTGGTTTTTCCTTTCCCAGTCTGCAGGAACAGCTAAAAGCCTCTCACTCAACTGAAAAGTGTTGCGAAGCATGTATCCTGAAAATGAAATAACACTGCATACGCCGACCTGAAGCTTGTGTTATAACCCTGCAACACGGCTGTCAGTAAGAGAAAAATAATCCAGCCTGCCACAGGGTCTTGTAGGATTCAGGTCTCAACTTGTACCTTTGTCATGGGCTCAGTCAGGAAATAGGCAGGAAGGCTGTGTGTCATAGCAAGGGAGAACAGCAAGGTTGTATTTTTCCAAGTGGTTTTTGAATCCAGGGTTGTTTTTGTAAATAAAACTTAGCATTAGCATCTGCTATTTTGCAGAAGCATGTAAAAAAGTATAGGTTGAAAATTCTGTTGAAACTGATCTTTTATCAGAAAATGAGACTTTTAAAACATAAAATATTTCACAGACAGCTCCTACAATCCTGAAAAAAAAAGGTTAATTTTCATTTGATTGTTCCTATTCTTGAACAGATTGCTTTTCTTCTGATAGATTTTGATAGCTTTTTCACAGGCTTCTTTATTTCCTAAATGGAAAAAACCCTTCATCCTGGATGGTCCTTTCCTAGAAGAAAAACATGGTTTTGGTAATGTCTTTATTTACATTGTTTCAAAACCTATTTTCCTTGAAAGGAAATGTTTATGAGGTTTGGCTTTTCTCCCTATATTTCCTAGGCAGAGTTGCTGGTGCTTTGCTCTGCCTGTCTAAGTCCAATATGAGCTCCAAATCATTAGTATTATTCTACTCAGTGCAACAGATTTTGTGGGTTTTCTAGATCATTTACAGCTATGCAGAGGGGGTGTGAAACCCTGATATCATAAACACCTCCCCCCCCCCCCCCTTTTGCAAAGTTATAAATAATTACACAAAAGGCACAAAGCTTTGGAGAAACAAGCTAAGTTTATGAGGCCCAGAAACTGAGGGCACTAGGAATTTTTCCATTCACTTGGATGAGTTTTGGTTTAAAGACTAGAAATTCCGATTCATGTGAACAAGCTGAATGAACAGAAAAGTTATGAAGCTATGGACAACACGATACACTTCACTCCATGGAGGCTACAGAAAGCGGCAGAGAGAAGAAAAAGTGCATGATCAGATTTGCTACAAATCTCTCTTGCAAAAGAGCACAAATCAAGCAAGAGCAAGAAGGAAGAGAGAAACCTTGTAAGGCCTTTTAACGGGGTAACTTCATGGTGAGGGTGAAAGGGAAGCAGTGTCTGTGGCCATAGCTCCCAAGGCAGAAGAGAGCAGCAAGCACAACCTGAAGAGCACAGTGCTGTGGGGTGTGCGGGGCATCAGAACCTGCCTCAGTGTGCGTGGACAGAAAGGAAACCCTTGTAGATGCCACATGCAGGCTGCAAAGATTTTTTTCCCAAAGTCACGCAATGAGCAAGGGGAAAGAACTGAAGGCCTGGAAAATTCAGAAAGTGAAAGGAAGCCGGTTTGATGTTTCTTCGATTTACAATTAATAGAAGCTAGAAATACATTGTTTATACACTGAGATAGAATTAAAAATGAAACTTTAAAGGCTCACTCTTGGTTATTTTCAATAATCAGAATTAATGAATGAAATTCATAATCACACTGCATCTGCTTTTAAATTATAACAAGGATCATGACACTTAGAGGGTAAAGCCATGGGATTGTCAGCATGTGACAGCTCTAGGAAGTGTTTGAATCCAACTATTTGCCTGTGGAACCATTTGTTAACATTTTAAAACTGGTAAATAAGAATGCCATTTATTCATTCAAAAGGATGAGCTCTCAGGAGCCTGATATAAGCCTCAGGACCACTGATATGAAAGGAAGTGTGTGTGAAGCAACTTATCATCTCCAAACAGACTTGTTGAACTTGGGCCCAGAAATTATGAATAATTGAGCAGTCTTATGTGCAAAGAAAGACTGTGACATTAGCAGACATAAAGTATTAAGGTGGTGAAATAAAGGAAAGGGACATTGGAATAAAAGGAGAGACTCTGGCAAGGAGAAAGGTTCTGTGGCATTTGGAAGCTAGCTGCACTGGCAGGTCTCTTGGGCTTTGTAGGAAAAAAGCAGGTTACAAATGGTTGTAATATGAGACAGAAGCCATATGTTGTCATTTCCACTCCCCCTGCTAAAATCTTGATCAAGGAATGGGTTGTAAATCACAGAAGAGGCAGGATGCGAAATTTCAATTAACTGACACTAGGCTAAAACCATAATTGGTAAAAAAGTGGTTTGGGGCAGTCTATTAGCTTCTGCTTTGCTGTTCATCATTCTCATAAGTTTGTAACAGAGTCCAAGGCAGTTGGATGCCCAGCTGTCTATTAATAATTGATTTAATGTAACACATGAAGTGTGTGTAATCTGTTTCCTTGTTCCTCTGTTCAACATAATCCATGAATCATTGCTGACCAGTAAAGAGGTTGATGGACCACATCATGCTAACTCTTTTCCTAACTCCAGCTGCTGACTTGCATTTAAGAAAGCTAAATGTCTGATGAATACTTTGTGGTTATAACAGGGATGCTGTGGAAAAGAGAGACAATTAGTCAGTGGAGTAAGATAATGTTTGCTTTTGGATAAGAGCTTGTAACTCTGACTTCTGCTATTTCCAGTAGTCCCAAGTCTGCCCAACATTAGATACAAAAATAATTGTTGTCAAACATAGACCTCTCTCTTTTTTGCCCAGTGCTTCTCTCTCCCAGATCTAAGGAAAAGTTTAATTTTCAAGCAGAAGCTGCTTTTATTCTCAACGTAGTTATAGGTATCAGTATCATGATACCTATCTACCCCACAATCACAAAAGATTTCCTACATTCAATACCTTTTCAAGGTGAGAAACTGCTACTTTTCCTCTTTTACTAATAGGGAAATAAGGCACAGAGAGTGTGTTCAGAACCTGGCTTTGCAAGGGCTTTTAATTGTATTATTTCAGGCACTTCTGCTCATGAACATATGTGTGTTTTTCACCAATGCCAAGATTTTCACTCAGTAAGTGTCACTTCCTTTGTTAGCTCCAAATGTGCAGAGGTTGAAAGGGCATCTTTACTAGTGAAAAATCTTTCAAGGACTTTTATAAATCATTCAAACTTCTGGTTGAAAATGTTTCCTTTCACACACTTATTAGTGCCAAACACAGGCCCATCTGGAATCATTATTAATTCTGTTGAACTGTTTAATTCCAAGTGGTGTTTTTTTTAAAGACTTGATTCAGTATTTTATAACCATAATTGGAATAGCGCATTAAGACTCAACAGCTCATTTTTTTATTCCAGGAAATGGCAAGCAACACATCTTGCACTCAATCAGTTACATTAGTAAATCAATGCTGAAAAATTTTGTACAATTTAGCTACCCCCAAGATTAATTCTTCTTATACATTTATTTTCCACACATGCAGAAATTAAAATACTCTTTGGGTGCTTACGAAAGCTTCTGAAACAGATTGGAGGACTTTTCTATGCATGCTTCACTAAGCACATCAGACAGAGAATTAGAAGAATAGGTGCTGTGCCACTGAAATGCCCAGGCAATTCCTCCACATACAAACTCACATCAAAATGGTGGTTTCTGGTTCATCATCAGGAATGAACTATTAAATTCAGTTTGCAAGCAATGTCCCATTCACATTTCAAAACACAGAACGAAAAACACAAAAAACAAGCAGTGTTTTTGTGTAAATCTGCTTACCTAGCTTATTTTTGCATTAAACGTTGCCTCTAGGATTTGTATGCACATGTTTAAGGGAGGGGAACTGTGAAATCTTGCTGTCATTGATATCATTGGCACAACTCCCATTGACTCAAACTTAGGTCAGCTTAGAACTTCTCTGCATACCTCTACATACACAAGTGATGTGGGAGACACTTAGGTTGTATGTTCGGCTATTTGACAGTTGCATTGAAGAGCAGTCACATGTCTTCATACCTACGTGGGGTTGCATAGCCTACTTGGTGCAGTCAGGCAGGCTGGAAACACAGAGCCAGCAGTGGCTGGCCAGTGAAGGGCAGAGGTTGCATCCACTGCAACTTGCAGGTTAAAGCACCAGAAGGTTTTCATCCGTAGAAGCAGGTGATTAATGTTCAGCTACAGAGATCTGTAGGTATGGAACCAGTCAGCTTTTAGAGTGATACAATTATAAATTCATAGCCAGACTGTCATGATACAAATTAGTCTCAGCACTCGTTTCTTTGGCAAAACTCCCATTTTTGAATGCCTTTCTGGTGGAATTTACTGTGACATGAATAATATCCAAAACACAGATAAAAGGAGTACTTTTCCAAGTGCAAAATTCACTACTAATGTTAGTCATAAACTCAACATAAAGTAAGCTGGAAGGGAGCTTTCATGTCTCTAGTCCATACTCCTGCTCAAAACAGGGTCATCTTTGAAGTGAGATGAGGTTACTCAGGGCCTTATCCAGGTGGGTTTTGAATATATTCAAGCATGGAGAGTCTATAACATCTTTGAGCATCTGTTCTAGTGCTTGATCGTCTTCACTGTGAAGCTATTCTCCATATATCAAATTAGGACTTATCTTGCTGCAGCTCATATTCACTGCCCCTTGCTCTTTTGCTGTGCACCCCCAAGAAGAATCTGGCTCTGTCTTTTCTATAACCACTTATTAGGTAGTTACAGAGAGCAGTAAGATACCCCCTTAGCCATTTCTTCTCCAGGAAGAACAACCAGCTTTCTCAACGTGTCTGTGTACCTCATATGCTCCAGCTCCCTGAGCATTCTGGTGGCTATTGCTGAATTTGCTCCAGTGTAGGATCATAGGAACATAGGATCATAGAATCACAGAATCACAGAATGGTTTGGGTTGGAAGGGACCTTAAAGACCATCTAGTTCCACCCCCCCTGCCACGGGCAGGGACACCTTCCACCAGACCAGGTTGCTCAAAGCCCCATCCAACCTGACCTTGAGCACTGCCAGGGAGGGGGCAGCCACAGCTTCTCTGAGCAACCTGGTCCAGCGCCTCACCACCATCATAGTAAAAATGTCCATGTGTTGCTTGTAGTTCGGAGCCCAAAACTGGCCACAGCCCTGCAGACATGGTCTTACCATGTCCGTGCTGAGTAGGGGGAGTAACCACTTCCCCTGAGCTGCCAGCTGCACTCTTGCTAATAAAGCCAGTATGCTGCTGGCCTTCTTGGCCACGAGGCCACACTGCTGACTCCTGTTCAGCTTGTTGTCTACCAGGACAACCCTTCCCTTCAAAGCTGCTTTCTAGCCAGCTGGACCCCAGCCTGTGCTGTTGCAGGGCATTATGCCTTAGTAGGTGCAGGACTTTGCATTTGCCTTTGCTGAAACTCATGAAGTTTCTGTCAACCCATTCTCCAGCCCGTTGAGATCCCTCTTCAATGCCCTGCCCTTCAGTGTATTGACTGTTCCCTCAGTTTTGGCTCATCAGTGAACTTGGTGGAGGTCCATTGTCCAGGCTTAATGAAGACATTAAATAGTAACAGACCCAGTACTGACCCCTGAGGCACACCACTAGTAACTACTCACTGGTTCAGCGTTGACTTGCTGCATGCTATTGCTTGAGCCCTGTGGTCCAGCCAATTTTCCATTCATCTTGTCATTCTTTTGCTCAGTCATCGTGTCTCCAGCTCAGCACCCAGGACACCACTGGAGACTGTCAAAAGCCTTGTTAAAGTTCAGGTAAATGACATCCACTGCTCCCTATTGCCTGCTGAGATAGGCATGCCCATTGGCACTGCCCATTTCACTGCCCACTGCCAAATGTCACTGCCCATTGGCATCAATGCCCATAGTGTTGTCCACAGTGTCTGTCACAGAGACTGCATGAAAAGATCCTAATGAAATTGGTTTCCTGGTACAGCTAATGTAGCTATGAGGACTTGACTGAATACCAACACCAAGAGGCAACAGCAAAATTTGTTTGAAAATATTGCTGCAAAGTCATCATATCCATAGAGAAGGGTTTTATGTATTAGTACTCACTTTCCCTGGAATATTCCTGTAATTGTTGTGGTTCCTTAGGCATAAGGAAATAATTTTCTGGATTTGGATCACTACGTTAGTTAGTCTGACAAGCCCAAAATAAAGTAAATTATCACACATCAATCATTAGCATATTTGCCTAAGAAACAGCGTGCAGAATTCATGCAAAATCAACAGCTTATTCAAGTAAATACATATTCATAATTATTCTATGTGAAATATTGCTTTCTGAGTTTATTCACTGAATACTAACTACATTCGTAACAAATATACCAAAATAACATTTCCCCTGTTACTATGGAGAGGGAGAGGAGAAAGTACTGCGCTTGAGCACTAATTGTAAAATCTTTGGAGTAAGAGCAAGATAGTGTGATTCCCTCATATACAGTAATAATAATTTAGCAGCCCAACGTTTTACATTCAAGGTTTTGGAGACAGAAATGGAAAGTTGCTGATGAGTTGGTCTAGAGACATACCGGAGAGTTGTTTTATGGGAGGGACATTTTCCATCATTCAGAGACACAAGAAAGGAAAATGTAATTCTCAGCTGAAGTGAAACAAACATGAGAACAGATTTGGCATTAGCAAATATGCTACATCTTAAATCGATTCTAGCTCGCTGGAAACAACCATTGCTATCATAGCCAATTGCTTTCACATCTCCTGCAGCCCAGCTACCAAAGCCAAGTGAGGATACATATCCTTGAAGGAATCAGTATGCACATGTGTGCACATACACACCTGAAGTCACATGGCCATTCAATTCTGCACCTCCATAATATGATTTGCTTACGGCAAGCAGAATGCAATCGCTCCACTTCACTCCTCTGATGCATTGGAAAGAAGCAGCATTACATGTTTTATTATCACGGGTGTAGCAAAACTAAACTGCAAGTCACATTGATCAGAGAGCCCGTAAGGCGAAGAATGCTGCCTGCAATATGGGGCCTGCAGAAGCATTGCCAAGTAGTGATTGCAGCACTGCCAAGTGTCACTGCAGCAAGGCACAGAGACTCAGTACTGTGTTAAATAAAGGACAGGGCATGCTGCATTTCATAATGCAGCTAAAAATAATATTTTACGCTTTATCACCTTTTTGCCAAAGATTGCTAAGCACCTTGCACAAGTTAATGATGTTCAGGTTCCAAGCACCTGTATGTGGTAGCTTCCATATGGCAGAAGGGCTTTTTCGGCCCTAATAGTGGGCTGCCCTCATTATTATGCAGTAGATTTTTTGTTACTGTACACCAGGCCTGTGTTCTTACAAGGAATTGATTATATTTGCCTAAATGGAGATTCTGGTGACAAGATAATTTACAACGCTCTGTTACATAATCATTGAGCCAAGGTCAGGGAAACCATTGATGTAGGATAGTCAGAACAGTTGTAAATAAAACACACATCACAAAAGGGTTCGCTTTCAGTGAGAACAGATGGACAAGAAAGAACAGACAAGAAAAAACCTCCAGCACTCTCGCCATGGTAAAATCTTATTCTTCTCCCTTGTCTCCACAGATCCTGTGGTTGGCTAATTAAAGAAGGAGGTGTAACTATCAATCTACTCTCACTTGTTCTCAAATTTACCATAATTTCTACACTTGAGAGGCTGGTGAAATGAAACAGCACTACTACACTTTCCATTCATGAGCAGGAAGCAGAACGACTCAGGGAATTGGGCTAAAAATAATTAAGAAGCAGGATCAGGTGCTGTGTGCATGCATCTGTGCCTGCACATGAGCATGCAGGCACATGAGCATTTACTGGAGGTAGCAGCAGTAGCACAGGGGGAGATGAGCACCACCAGTAATTTTATCTCAACATATGAATACTTGCAGATGTACTCACAGCATACTTATTAGAGGCAAAAATGCCCAAGAAAACTGTGATCAAATTATGCTATAAACAAAATCAGCTTTTTAAACAAATATAGTCACCAGAATGATACCATCAGCAGTGCTGCAGGAGCCACTAAGGAGCTGCTGGGACCAGCACAGCACACACGGTGCTCAGCATGTGGCCCTTACCCCAGCACGCTGAGGGCGCAGAGCAGGTACATCCGTTTGAGTAGAAAGCTTGACATTTTCTGGAAGCATTGGTGTTATTTCACATGCATTGCCATTGCTTTGCACTTGTGCAGTGGCACCAGAGCTCTTCAGAAAGGATTGGAATGACTTTTGTACCTTTTCCATACAGGCATGCTGGGAGTGAGGCACAGGGCTGCTGCAGAGGGCTCTGCTCAGCACAGCATGGATGCAGCCAGTCCAGGATCTCCTTTGAAAGACAGACTGGTCAGACACACAGAAATCCTGGATCATCAGAGCTGTTCTTCAGAATCTACTCAGACGAGACAGTGGACAACGAAGAGGTATCTGAGGGGCAGGACTAGGATGGAGGACTGAACTGAATAAGTAGCTCTTACCTGAGAAATCAGCTATCCAGCAGAACAATTTCTGAGAAAGATTCCCCAACATTACTACAAGTTAGCCTAAACACACAATTACTTGTCATGTTCCAGGAAAAGCCTTTATCTGATTTGCAGCTCCCCTGAAAATTGTATAAAGAAGCGATAACAGGCCAAATCCTCAAGCCACTGTAAATCAATGCTATTTGCTTGACTTTGCTGGAACACCCATTCTTTATTTCAGTTAAAGAGCTAACACACAATATCTTAATATGCATTTATGTTAGGATTTGCACTTTGCAGGGCTAGTAGATTGCGTGGCTGGCACATGTCAGACTAAATGTCACTTCTAAAAGCTAAGGGACCTAACTAGAAACCGCCATTCGGAGTGACTAGCTAACAACATGTGGAATGTCTCTGGAAAAGCCTTCCCACTTCAAGCACCTCCTTGTGATTAAACTTTGAGATAGACCACACATATTACTATTTTAAAAAGCTGATTTTTTAAGGACCGCATACATTAACGAACAGAGGAAAATGTGAACAAATTAGCATCTTGCAACACTGTGAGACACAGGGAAAGAATACATAGAGTAGCCAGGTCCCTCCAGAGACCACAGCTGTGGTCCCTCTCTGCAACTTTGCCTCCTGGCAGGAAGGCTGGATCCAGCCCCAGAATCTGGACCCTGTGCCAATCACTCCAGAGTGTTATTAAGATGCATAGCACCATAGCAGAATTCAAAAGAACATATTTTTCCCCGCACATTGGAGCGGAATAGGTAGCAAAGGTTGACATGAAAAGGGAGCAAGCTGCCCAGTAATCATGGGGGTTTGTATCACACAACTTTAGAAAATAGTCTGGAATAAAAAATGTGTGCATTATTGCCTTTCATACTGTATCTGGTCTTGCACTGCCATGTAACTTAAACTATAAGTATCTGGCAGAATTTGAGATCATTTCACAAAGACTTGTCATCCCTCTTCACCAGATCACTCTCTGTAAGACATGACGGAGGGGGAGTTGGAATACATCATATTAGAATGAATATAAATGGTAATGATCATGCTCCTCCACAACGCTTCCACTCTAAGGAATCAGTTAATTAACCCTGGATCGAGCAGGCTTGCCAGTCAGGAATACAGCAGTTGAATTGATAACAGCTTCCTGATCCCTGCTTCTCAAGGACAAGATTTGGTAACCCTTATTTGGCAACATCCAGAGGGACCTTGACAAGCTTGAGAAGTGGGCCCATGTGAACCTCATGAAGTTCAGCAAGGCCAAGTGCAAGGTCCTGCACATGGGTTGGGGCAAGCCCTGGTATCCATACAGGTTGGGCGGAGAATGGCTTGAGACAAGCCCTGAGGAGAAGGACTTAGGGGTGTTGGTTGATGAGAAGCTCAGTGTGAGCCAGCAATGTGCGCTCGCAGCCCAGAAGGCCAACCACATCCTGGGCTGCATCAAAAGAAACGTGGCCAGCAGGTCAAGGGAGGTGATTCTGCCAATCTACTCTGCTCTGGTGAGATCCCACCTTGAGTGCTGTGTCCAGCTCTGGAGTCCTCAGTACAAGAAAGACATGGACCTGTTGGAGCAGGTCCAGGGGAGGGCCACAAAGATGATCAGGGGGCTGGAGCACCTCCCCTGTGAAGACAGGCTGAGAGAGTTGGGTTGTTCAGCCTGGAGAAAAGAAGGATCCGGGGAGACCTTATAGCGGCCTTCCAGTACCTGAAGGGGGCCTGAAGGAGAGATGGGGAGGAACTCTTGATCAGGGAGTGTAGTGGTAGGACAAGGGGTAATGGTTTCAAACTGAAAGAGGGGAGATTTAGATTAGACATAAGAAATAAGTCCTTCACTGTGAGGGTGGTGAGGCACTGGCACAGGTTGCCCAGAGAAGCTGTGGCTGCCCCCTCCCTGGCGGTGTTCAAGGCCAGGTTGGATGGGGCTTGAAGCAACCTGGTCTGGCGGAAGGTGACCCTGCCCATGGCAGGGGGGTTGGAACTAGATGATTTCTAAGGTCCCTTCCAACCCAAACCATTCTGTGATTCTATGATTATTTATGTTAAATGTTAGCTTACCCTGTGAGGAACTTCGAGAAATCAATAGGGATTGCGCTACATGAGTAAGACTGGGAGAATCTGATACCAATTATAAACTCAGATTGTCCCTCATCTTGGTAATTCTGCCTGCTTTTTTCTTTTTATTTCTGTCTTTCCATATTCCTCCTCCCCCATGTCTGCACCCAAGAAAATACAGAACCTTCCCTCTTATAGAAGGCATTTGAATGGTTGCTCTTCCTCTTTCTCTTTAATCCAAAAAGTATGAATATTTCTTGTTAAGGAAGGTAATGTTTGACAAAACTTGGCAGATTTGAGTATATTTCTAAACTTGGAAGGAGCCCAGCCTTTTTGACAAAATGGAAGCAACAATTTGTGGCTTTTAAATGTGAAGTGGTTTATTTCTTCTTGAACAACAACAAAAAAGTGTATCTGAAATCACTAGAGAAAGTATTAAGGGAAGCAACATGGGATTAAAGAAAAGGAGATATAAGATCTGCAGGTTGTTTTTTTTTTTTACCAAAGTGCATGGGGGAGAGGTGGATAGAAACAAGGGGACATATTTTCCATTTGCATTTCCTTTCCCAAGATTTTCCCAGAAGCAGAACAGACTATAGTTGGGTAGAGGAACTGAAAGTCTAAAGATACTGGTAAAGAGAAGAATACCCATGTGATGTAAAAGGCAGGTGGGAGAGAAAAATCCTTCAGCCTTTTATTTTGTGACAGCTCAAAGTTAAATTACATCTTGCTGCACAGGGAAACCAAGTCCCCTGAGAGCCGCAGCTTGGGTTTCTGTGTCTCCTTGCTGGTCTGGCCTCCTGCATTGGACTCCTTCTCCTAAAATGTCACTGCCATGTGCCGCCTACAGGTATCTCCTTGCCTCAGCCCAGACAGAAAAGCACATTTTGCTGTTGCAGCAGTACTTGGGACAGGGAAGCTGGAGGGTGATGGGGGAAGATCCCTGCTGGCCTCACAGGGAAGTAACTCAGCCTTCAACCTTTTGGGTTAGCTTAGTGCACTGAAGGACAGTAAACTCGGGTTAGGCAACCCTAAAAGCAAGCCATTTTTTTACGTCTCCTGATGAAAGAGTTGTTAGTGTATTAGAGTTGTTCACATCACAGAAACTGCATTTTTGATCAAAACCATTGTTTTAATGGGAACTTTAGAAGCAGGCCTATTCTTACTGAAAAGGAGTAGTCAAAAAAACCCCACTGGGATCTCAGGAATGAAATCACACAGAAATCATCCTTCCAATACTGATGTGCCGGCACAATAGATACCAATGTTTTCTGCTATTGAATGTCTATTGTTCACTCTGCCTTTTACAAAGCCGAGTGACAGATTGTGCTGGAATTAAATGGGAGGCATTGCTACCTTGAAGCTACATAACTGTCTGTGACTTTGCAACAGTGACTAGCTTTAAGTGTCTATTTTCCCCCAGTTTAGTAGGTACTTTTCTGTATGAATTAGATGCTTCCAGATTTTTTGAGCTTGTTTTTCACATCAGACACTGTCTGGCTGCTGAAACTATTGGATACCTAGCAAGCTAAAAAAAAAAAAAAAAAAAAAAAAGAGCTGTGTCTGGCTCTGGTGCTGTTTTCTGCTCATGTCCTAAAGCCATGTCAGGCTGAAATAAGGTACGCAGCATCTCTCCCATCCTCCTTCTTCAACAGTGTCCTTGTTTCCATGGAGAAGAAAGCCTGGAGCATATGCTGAAAGGGAATTGCACCATGGTCAAATAGGTCCCTGATGTAGATGAGGGGGGCAGCAGATCTGCAGGCACCTGCCTGCCTGTAGAGACAGAGCTAGCAAGTCAGGAATGTCTTATTTTACTGTAGATATAGACAAGAAGATTTATTGGTTAGTGTAGTATTGCCTCTGGGGTTGGAATTGGATTTCTCCCCAAACTGTTACTTCATTTCATGTTCCTTTCAAGCTCCTCTTCTGTGCAGAAAATTTTAGAAGGAAATGCCACTGGATTGCACAGCTGCTGTCTGCCTGGGCTTTAAATGTGCCAATTTGCATCAGTCTGTAGGCTGGAGAACAGGCTGGAAGCAACTGCAGCCTTCCTATATTACTAGTGGCATCTTACTTGCAAATCTGAAACAGTTGAAGGGAAAAGGTGCAGTAGAACGAGAGATAGCCAGCTCTGAGCTACTAAAAAATAAATAAATAAAAAAAAATCCTTCTTTTCTTCTGAGAAAAGCATGCATGAAACACAGGACTCCTGAGGGATGCCCTACAAGACATCAGCATGAAGCTACAGTAATCAATGGAAGAAAATTGAGGTTCACAAAGTAAAAATGTCCCCATTTGTGTTACTGATCAGAACGAATGTTGTTGAGAACAAGCCTGTCACTAAACACACTGAAAACTTTTTAAAGATAAACAATAAATGGAGACAGTATCCGTGTACTATGAGAAAGATGATTCCTATCCTTGTTTTGCAGACACAAATAATTTGGGTAAGAACCTGCCTGCAGAAATACTGGTCAAAACTGAAGCTCTAAAGCTTTGCAGTTACCATTTCTGTTAACAGATAAGCAGGCATATCGTTATGGGAAGCATCACCATGTAGCATCACTCCAAAATCTTCTAATGTTACCTTTATGGTGTGCAAGCAGGTTTTCATCTCTTAGAGAGATCTGCTATCTTGCTGTTTAGTCTTCGGGTTATGCAAGGACTTTGTACCTTGGCAAACTCAGAAGAGGAGGAGGCAATGAGAACAGCTTGAAAATTGGCTGTTTGCCTTGCCTCTTGTTAAATCAATTCTGCTGTTGAGTTGTCTCTTGGGAAGCAGAGATAGATGTTGGGCTAGCATTCCTACATGCAGGAACTGCCTTGCATGTTGGCTGCACATCCTCATTTTGGGACTGGTGTATATGTGTGAATAAAGCAATTCAGATTTAGAATAACCTCAGACTACTTTTATGACCAAAAGGAAGGCGTAAGCATCTGCTAGTGATGCATAAAGCACACAGATGTTAGAAGACAAGTCAACAAAACCTCAATTTACTGTCACTTGCCCCTCTTTGTATGAGAGACTTTTAAAGGGTAGAGCACAGGAAAAACAGTGCTTCCTTAAAGGAAGGTAATGAACCCTTGAGACATGTACTCTGTTGAATCAAGTTAGTAAAGCATAAGATTATTCAGTGAGCACCATTCTGGAGATCCCAACCTTTGCTGAATGGTAACTATCATTATATCAAGACATTTCTAAATATTTATATCAACAATACCATGATTGCAATATTGGCTACTCAGGAGTGCCTCACACCTCAAGGTTACGTGCTCCATTTCCATTGGCACATTTGAGGAGCTCGGTATTCAGTACCACAATCTGAGCCTAAGGTGAAGCACTTAAAAGGCCTTAACTAGTAAATTAATATCCCCATTTTCAAATGTGTGTGTGAGAGGAAGAAAAAGGCAGACTCTCAAGTTAGCACTTAAAAACTGAAGTAAAGATCATACAGAATTATTTAGAGAAACTAACTTGGACAGCTGCTGCTATGACTATCTTGTGGGATTCATTAAGGCCCTGTTTGACATTCAAATAAGTTCTTGTTTCTGGTGGCAAAAAAAGAAAGAGTGTACTTTAAAGAAACTACAGGATTTAGATATGGAGATGAAAGATTCAGAACTATCTTGTAGTTACTTTCTGCTCCCTCTGCCCTCTTATAAACTGGAAATATTATGACAAGAAGTACAGTGGCCTCTGATGTACTGTACAGAAAGAAATGAGAAAGTTAATAGGGGAAGCACCAAATTAGACACCTGAAAGAAGAGGATTAAAAGACAAATAAGAATATTATATCACTTGTCAGCATGGCATTATAGAGCCCAACTTCATCTTTTTTTCAGGTTTCATTAAGCAAATGACTGGATAGGGCTGCTTCTTTCACAGCCTATTAAAAAGGCAGGATACATTCACTCCAGTATTTGCATGTCAGCAACACAGAAGGACTAAAAACTATTCCATGAACAATGGAAATTCCTATGGATTTGTATTTTACATCTCTGCCCCTCATCCTAATGGGACATAAATTTTCCATGTAGCCCATTCTGTGAGTGGGACTGAGCAGAGTCACACCCCTGCTGCTAAGCATCCTCATAGCTGCTTCACAGGCATTTCTGCAGCCAAGGCACAGATGCTCCTTGTGCTTACTTTGTTAAATACATAAGTGAACAGGGTTTGTCTCACACAACCTGCCCTTCTTCCTCCCTGATTCTCCTCCCAGTCATCCCATGATAGCATGTAAGATCAGCTATAAGTTTCCACTACAGCTTTAGGGGAACTTAAAACGTGTGCATTTTGGTCCTCATTTATCATTCAGCAGCACTTAGACTTAAGGTGTGGACCTTACTGATGCAAGATCAGAACTTGATGCATCTTGAGCAAATGCTTGCAAGTGTTAAAGATGTCATTAGCCACTCAGACGTATTCCTCTCGGATTCCCGTTTGTTCCTGTATCTACCAGACATATACAAGAGTATTTCTTTCCATATGTGGGCTGTAGGAGGTAATGCTTAAATACTATGATGATGAAGATAATCTAAAAATATATAATATCTGAGTAGATTAGACTAAAATAAACAGTGAGGATGTGTCGGGAGACGATCCTTTTACTTGAAACTTTCACCTTAGTGTGGCAAGGATTGAGATTTTTTTTGCTGTCTTGGTACATTATAAAACCTGCGTTTTTCCCTAGGCAAAAAGATGTATTGAGAACAGCATAAGTGGGTGAAAAATATAAGAACTGGCAGATTGAAGGGTCATGGAAGATGTTCTGCTTTTTATCAGCTTATTATGTGAATTTTATATTTGGTTTTGTGCTGGTTGTATGCCTGGGAAAGATATATTTTATAAATAAGAAAATCAGAAAAAAACCAGCATATTGCAATGTATCTTCACCTGTTACAAGTAGGCAAACTCTTCTTAGAAACAGGTTCTCACATTCTGAGTGGTTTTTAAGAAGCTGATTTTGACCTTTAAATCCAATTTTAGTTGTATAGAAGTTTTGAAGCTACACACATTAAAGACCCAGATGGTCAGATATTGTAGTAACTGGACTGACTGGTACAATATATAGCTATCAGAAACCAGTAGGATTTCCCTCTTTCTTTTCAGTCCATACAAGTTTGTATTGCCTGGCATCTTGCTTTAAAATTTAACTGGAAAGAAAGCTCTGTCGAAAACCACTCTTATCAGAGTAAATTCCAAATGGTTTGGAAGATGGTTTTGTATCCAGGTGCCTCCATTCCCTCAAGCACTCCTTTCTAGAAATAAGAGATTGAGACTTAAGTTAACTAAGAACATTAGAAAATATTCCAATTGGTCTGATTTTCTTTCACAAGACTTGATCTGCACTTCACAATTTCTGGCACACCCCCCTAAATAAGCAATATGTCACGTCTCTGTTGCCATGCTGCATCTGCGGGACTAAGTATAGCCTTTCAGTTTCAAAGGGAAGCCTGCACCACGAATTTCTAGTTCTACCTATAAAAATCCTACTTGATTTACCAAAGGCTGCTCCCTTAGACATCTGCTCAACCTGTCTGAACTGGCTCACTGGAAACACAGTTCTTGGCATATGTATTAGAAAAAACTGAAAAGAAGGAGCAGGAGAGTGGAAGGAAGATGATCAGAGAAAAGACAAAATCACTGTTCTGTACTAGTTAATTTCTGAGACCTTTCTTTTATCTTGCATTTTGTCACTGTATACCTCCCAAGTACTTAATAACACCCCAATATTTTTTTTATTTTTTCTATTTTTACAGGGACTGTGCAGATTAATCTGGAGGATCTCTATTTTGAGTGCCATTAAGTAATTATTATCTGCTCATTCTGACAGCTGATCTATGACAAAAAAATCAGCTGTTGCCATTCCTCTGTCTTTCTGGTTCAGAAGGAAACATTTCACTTGAAATATTCTCTTTGCAAATTTCAGAATTTTTCTTTACATCTGACATCATCATCTCATGCATTCTGTCCCTCTGAAAAAAAATCCCAGGGTTATTTTTAACGTCTTTCGTACAGCCTATACTTTGATAAAGATGAAATGTTTACGTCCTCAACTTTTGTTCCTGGAACACATCTATACATTAGGAAAGTGCAGTTACAGAGGTGCTACAGCAAGGAGGTTAAATGCCCACAGACGTTGTCACGTCATGAAGATTGATTTAGTTTGGTTAAGGCATCTGACACTCCCTTTTTATGTTGGGATGTTCCTACAGGAGTATCTTGTACTTTGAGAACACCCATATCTGCCATGTGATCTGAATTAACCCTTTCTTATACCACATCCTCTAATTTTCATTTCCATTTCTTCTGCTGAGTTTCCTTGAGAATCACAGTCTTGGTTCTTTACTGCTTATCAAGGCCACCGTCTCTCTTGGAATCAAAATGCCATAGAGGAAATCTCCAACTCATTCTCTTTTAGATCCAAGATACACGTGGGCATCAATTTCCAAAGATAAAACCCCCTTTCCCCATCAAAGCAAGTTTCTTAATCTTTCTGCAATGACACTGGGAAATCATACGCTGGCCAGCTTCTCTCCAGCTTTCAGCTACGTTTTGTAATTATAGTAGCTCCAGGGCAGCCACACTTCCATGCAGAGTCACACTCCTTCCTATCTCTAGCCCTGTGCAACAAGCCCACCCCATCGGGTCCTCGTTCACTTCAGGGTCACATCCCTCCCAGGACATTCTGATACCTCAACCTTCATCTTTGTCTATCAGGGAAGACTTCAAAGCGGTGCTGGGGTCAGGGTTCAGATCCTTCTCTGGAAACACAAAGGCTGATTCTAACTATAGCTTATGAGGAATGATGCAAAGCAACTGATTGTATTTTGTCAAGGAGAATGAACTACGCAGAGGCTGTCCAATAAACAAATCACTTAAAACAATTTGCAAGCCATACTGACTCCACGTTCTTTTAGGAGGTACCCTGACGGATTTTAGAGAGACATTTACAGAGTAGTACCTACCAGGAAACAAAGCACTGATCGATATACTAAAAGACTACCAAAGAAATCTCAGCACTTCCATATTGGGGGGAATTTTCTTCCTTTTCCTGAAATGCAGAAATTTCAAAGTGCAAAGGGATTTCTAAAGCGCAAGCAAAACCAACAATAGTAGGATAGCCTAAATCAGTACTTCAGGGTTTTCCATACACAGTCTATCATGGAAGTAGGTACTCTCATACAAAACATCAGGAAAGAAAAATGTTGCAGAAAATGAAGAGGAGAGCATAAAACTAAATGCTAGTCATATATGCTAGTCCATTGTGGAGTTATGATAATTAACCCACAGCAACACCAGAGAGGATTATTAATCTATAAACAACCTTGAGACTATGAGGAGAGTTGACCAAATTCCCAGATAACGACCAGACGTCACAATTATCCCTTGTGCCTGGATGAGATAGAGCAAGAGGAATGTAAAATATGCTAAGATGTTCGAAGGATGTTCACCACTTAGTAGAATGGAAAGCAGCATACACAAGCTGGACCTGAGATAGCTGGGAAGAAATGCTGGTACAGCTAAGTTTCTCAATGATCCTTCTAATGCCACGTGCTCACAAAAATAAGTCAAGACAAGCTGAATTCCTTGGACAAAATCCCTTGAATTCACGCCAGTTTGCTCTAATGACATTAAATCTTGTTTTGAAACTGATGAGGTTATATAGGGTAAGGGCAGAAACTGGATCCTTACTCAGGGAGATGCTTAGAGGTCTCCAGAGGATGACAGGTAATAACACAAATGCAGCTTTTGCTCTTTAAACTTGACATTAATAATGGCAAGCTATTCCCCTTTCCACACTCTACTACAACTAGTTGTTTTTGTTATTAATAGTTACAATCACTGGTAGCGCAGTAGTGCCCAGAGATCTTAACCGAGATCAGCCCTGTTGTTCTATGTACTTTGCAAACACCTAATAATATGGAGCTTGCAGCTTCACCCTGCCCAGGAGCTCAACTCTGAAAAGACAAAGCAATCAAATGGTAGGAGGAGACCAGAGCGCCGAGAGATGTGAAGGGAATCAGCCAAAGGTCACATCTCAATGTCAGAAGGAAAAGCAAAATGAGGCGCTGAGCTGGATGGTTGCCAGCACCAGCCTGTGCTAGCAGCAGCCTCTTGAGCCCTGGTTGATTTGCACCGGTACCTCGGTGATACTTTTCCACAGACCTGACTTGAATGAGGATGGCTCTTTCAAAACAAAACTTGCACAAAATCCCTAGATTTCTTGCCCATGCTTTCATTTTGTGATGCAGATATTTATTTGTCTCTAATAGATAGCGTAGGTTGCCTAAACAACCTGATTGATTAAATTTTTACACTGGTGCCTGGTAAAACAATACTGAGCAATTTGAGCCCATGGTAGGGTTAACCAGAATAGCTGTGTGTCTTTTTTTGATCCATGCATCCTCAGTTCTCTCCTGTTATAACGAGTTATTTGACAGAGGCAAACAACTGTTGGTCTTCTCAGCTCCAGCTGAAGGCAATGAATGTCCACTGAGAAATACAGAAGCATATTTGATAAGAGGAACTACAGTCTGAACATCAGCCTCCCCTCTGAAGGGATTGCAAAGCACTTTCCAAGACCAATTAAAAGCCCCACTCAGCTGCAGAAGGCTGGGAGATGGCAGCCAGGCTGACAACTGGCACATACTCACAGCAGGATGGGGAGGTGGAAATTTCGATCAAGGGTATGAACACAAATCCTTGTTGCTACCAAGTCACAAAATCTGTAATAGTGAATCAGGGGAGACCAAACAGGTTTCATACTTTTTTTAATCCCTTGAGAGAACTTCAGCTGTTTCTTGCCTATAAAATACATGGAAATAAACTTGGACACCCCAGAACAAGTTAAAAGGAAATTTAAATGCTACAATATTGTTAATCCCAAAGAATTGAAAAATCATGAAATTTTAAGAGGAGTAAATTATTTTTATTCATGTTTTTTTAAGCACACTGCACTCATGTTTTCCAGCTTCTCAACTGCAGATACTAGATCTTACTTTTTTTTTCTAGAAAGTGGTATTTTAACATTATTAAATCATTGTTGAAGTGGGAAGCTTAGTAAAAACAGCAACACAACATTTAATAAAAGCACCAACACTGAGACAAATGCCAATGCTAGTGATACAAAAAAACACTAAGCCATTTCATCTGACTAAACATCATAAGAAACAAAGTCCTTTGAATTGCTAACAAGTTAAATCACAAAGCGTAGGTTTTGCTGTTAAATATAATATACCACAAGAAACTTTATCATAAACGATTAGAGCTGGCATTAATTTGTGCTTGGCTTCCACTGCATAAAGCCCAAGTGCACCCCTGAGAGGGGAAATCCTTGTGCCTGTGGAAAATAACTATGAACTTTGCCCTATGGTAAGTTTGCAAGAGGCTGACACAGAAAAAAAAAAAAAAAAAAAAAGAAGTGAGTGAAAAGGATCTGACTAGAAGCACAATAGCAGACTTAAAAGGCTCTGATAAATGAAAAGTCATTCCAAGATTAGGGTCTCATTCAAAAAAATAACAAAGACATTTTCTGGTATGTGGCTGAAAATAGATTCCATATGAAAAAGCTTAGTAAAGCTTATCAATATTTTTCATTCTCAGTCCTCTTTGAATAAACGCAGCATTTTTAAATACTAAAATGGCATTTTTAAAACTCCCTGAAATTTAGATGCAGAAGGTACACAATTAATGTTTTCATTTTTCAAAACAATAATGCAGTTTTAAAGATTTTGATGTTGCAATTCTTTCACACTTCTTTTTCCTTCCATCTGCCTGATCTTGTCCTCACTTCTCGTAAAAATACTACAGTGAGGGAAAAAAGAAAACAACTTTCCTTGCCTGAAAACTGAACTGACTTAGAGTCAGTTAATTCAAATGTTCCAGAAGCTTTGTGGAAAATTTAGAGAAAGTACTGAGAAATGTTTAGCATTTTCAGACCATCTCCAGTAGGCAATGAATCTTTAAATCTCTGTTATCAGGATGTATCTAAGATTCTGAACTCTGTAACGGACATAATTTGTTTTCCTTTTCTATTAAAAAAAACAACCCCGATGGCATGAATTTGAAATACCATTTTAAAAAGACAAAGCAAATGAAAGAAAACTCTTAAGTTTTCTCAGGTTGCCTAACATCTGTTCATGGTACAGCATATACAAATTAATATAATTCAGCTGTTTAACAGTAAAAGCACACTTGGGGGAAAAAAGCTATTATTCTGTTGATACATTAGCTATTAAATGCAGCACAGAGTTAAACTGCTTGTAAGTACAGGCTTAGCGCTACCACGTTTCTTACAGAGCACATTAACCTGGGAACAGAGATGGTCATAAATGGCACACAGGCAATCTTTCATTTCAGGTACCTCAGCCAAAAAAATAATACCCAGGCCGCCTACAGCAATTTTACTCTAAAAATTCACCCCAGTCCAAACGAGCTAGAAACGTTGCTGTCTAGCTTTATAACTCCCATACTTCCCTTCCAAAATAAACTCCCGCTGAAAACTTACAGCCTAGGCCACTCACACCCTGGGAATAGGAATGCAGAAGACCATGTAGGAGAGCACCACCTAGTGACTAATACCACAATATCATCACTGGTGAAAACCGCAAGGGGAAGAAAAACAAATACAAAACTTTTAATAGCAGTGTGCCATGTCGAGTTTATTTTTTACACTTTTTGTCTCCTTATCCTTGCAGAGGTCTCATTTTGACCAAATACTGTTGTAAGTCAAGAGGCAATTTAGTTTAAGTTCAAAACATTGGGTTTTGGTAAAACATATCCTCTATGTTTTTAAACAGGCAGGTCTTCTATTAGAATTTGCACTTCAAACACCATAAATATGCAGTGTAGGAATCTGGGAATCCAAAATACCAAAATCTCAATTCTGCAACCATGACTCAAGTGAATAATCATGAGACATCTGTGGGACTACTTCCAGGAGTAGGAAAAGCAGCATATGTCTCCAAAAGTGCTTAGAGCAGTACAATTCTGCCAATTTTATCACGAATCTTCTATTTGCTGGTTGAAGCAGCAGCTTCTGGAGTCAAGTGCTTCCACGTGAATCTGAATTTTAACCTAAAAAGAAAAATTAATTTCTAACTCTGAAGTTCAGAGAAAAAGCTTGGGGAAGTGTGAGACACATGAACCCCCCAAACTAGAAACCACCATGAGTAATAAAGCAGCATATTTCAAAATCTGATTGAATGCCACTGAGAGCGTGGGCATGGGTGTCTGGAGATGACAATACTGAGCAAACTCTCTGAACCACACTCTTGGGTGCTGCAGCTCAGGAAATCGGCCTTTCAGGGAAGACCACTGCACCCAAACTTGCTTGCTCTTCTGCTGCTGTCTTCTATTTCTAAACAACCCTGTGCAAGACGTTGGAAAACAGTTCTGCATTACTTTGGGGAGGAAGGGGGAGGAGAGGAGATACTGACAAATCCTATTTATTTTCACAGATCAAGTGTGGCAACTGTGGGTAATTACAGTTGTATTAGCTCATTCAACTTGTAACTACAATGCATGTTCAGTAGAGAAGTAGCCTAAATGCATATACAGTCAGAAGATCACCAGGTACTGTATCACTCCTCTTTGTGCTTCTATTAAAAATATGAACTAACAAACAAATCTAATTATATGGCTTGTTTCTTCCCATTTCCACCATGATCCCAGGTTTTCTGTGATAGCAGAATGAAGCAACAAATGTTTCTTCATTGTCTAAAGTCCAGCAGGTCATATGGTTATAATATGCTACAGGAAACTGCCTTTACTGTGTTTCTGTTGGTGTTTTCACCATTACATGATTTTTTTGTTGCTGTTCACACCAGTTTATATCCTTCAGCTGGAAGCTGGAGTAACATCTAGACTACATCTTCAAGCAAAGGACTTTTGCAAGCTGATGCCACAGTGGCTCTGTTTAGAGGTTTTCTCCGCTTCTGAAAGCATCTTTCTTCACTGCACTTTCCATCTGCACTCTTTCATTTACCATTAAGGTCAAGTCTGTGTGTTTCCCCCACTCTGCCTGTTGCATTAGCAGCACTCTGAAAGTGAGACTTTCTCTGGATGGGAAATGTTTGGTGAATTTTTAAATACCATTATTGATTTCACATTAATTTTCTTTATGAACCAGGAAAAGCTCTTACACAAGGCTCCAACAGCCAAGAAATATTTCACAAGTTGTTTAAAATCTACTGCCTGGAAGCAGTCTGAAAGACCAATTTATTTTCCATATTTTAAAGTGTATTCTTTAAAGATACCTTATCTTCACTGATTAGTATTATCCATCCTGAAGTACCTAGCACAAAAGTGACTGCATATCACCTGCAGCAGAGGTTTCTATCCCTTGGACTTCTGCTACAAGAGGTAAAGATATTTTGCCTGAGGCTGGTTTTTTCCTTTCCTTCAATGGCACATGATTAGAACATAAATGATTTTGCCTCTGCACCAGCCAACACCGCTTCTGTGGCTTCTGTTTTAGGGCATCGAACCTGTAAAAGGAGAGATTCTTTCATATAACCACACTTCTTCCCTGTTATGGCAGTTTATTTCATAACCCGTAAGTCCCGTTTTGGAAACAGATTATTGACTGCTCTTTAATGAGTAACTTTTTGGTCATTCTTTGGCCTCAGAAAATTACCTTTGAAATGTTTTAGGCATGAGTATTAGTTACAAACAATTAATATACTGAAAACGTCAGCACTTCAAGAAGACATTATATAAAGATGAGTAAATCTATGTTCATGCATCATTCAAACTTCCTGCACTTTTCATTCTTCCAAAATATATGTCTTATATTGTAGTACAGCTTATATGAATTTGATGACCTGAATGGAATAATGTCAAAACTGCCTTACTGTATATTTTAGAAAAGGAAAGCAATCAATTAATAGTTTTCCTTTCCCTACCACTATTTTTAGGCAAGACGTCTGGCAGCTTGGTAGTAACTCGAAGTATTTACCCTGGATCATCTCTTTGCATGTTTTTCTAATCAGAAGCCCCCAAAAAAGGTTCAGAAGAAGCTAGAGACACTCAAGTGAGAAAAGTCTTTTGTATCAATTGGGGCATGAAAGGGTTACTTGTACCCACTTATCCTGATATTTATTAAGTTTTAAAATGTAGAATGATCTGAATTTAAACTTCTTAAACTTTTCCCCTTGACATGTGGAAGGATCTCAGATTGTTTCACTTAGTAAGGTTTGAGTCTTAAAAATGATATGTTTCACATCACAGTCCAAGCGCTCTAGAAAGTATTTTAAAGATACTGCCAGCTAATTAAACAAAAACAGGAGCAGAGGATTCTAACTTAATTTACAGTAACATGTGAGGTAACAGCATTTGTCACTTCAGTCAGTTTGCACTGCTGGAAGGGATATTAGAGCACAGGTCACTCTACATGACTAGCTGCAGTCACAGGTAGCACATACCTCTCTCATCATGTCACAGAACCACACCTAGGAGAAGACAAGCAGAGAAGTTCAATGGCTGGTTCTTCCTTGGCAAAAACAAAGTCCCCCAAAAACCGGAAGAACCTTCAACTCTGAGGTCTCCAAGTCAGTCAACTTCCTTCTCTGGTTTACAACAGTCAGTTTTCCAGGCCACAATATGAGTGCTGTGTTTTTACCTTTTTCAGGGGAGAGGCACAAGAACTTGGGGAGAGGCACAAGAACTTGGGGTTCATGAGAGAAACATTCATTGATTGGGCTTTATTAATTTTTTGGCTGACAGATAATTACTAAGTTTAATACTGAATTAATAATAGTATGAATTTCAGACAGAAGTCATTAGATTGCAGATTAGGGACAAATACAATGCCAGTTGTGTATCTCATACACTACAATAACAGAAACACTGTTGGAAGAGGTCTGTATTTAAATTAAACTGTATTTGGCAGGTCAATTAGAATTGCTTACTACCTATAACTCAAATATTTCCTCTTTGAGTGTGCTGTAATTTTTCCCCTTTTATCTCATGATATGAGTGATGAACATGATGATTCTAATTAAAACCAATGCCAAACATTCCATTTCCCAATTCTCATCTTTTTATGTTCCTTCACTGACTACTCTTCCACACCTCCAAAAAAATTGACTCATAAATCAGACTGCTACCTTCTTTCTCCCACACCTCACAGGCTGAGCATGGAAATATTGCATATACATAGTCCAACACAGTGTCTCGCAACAGAATATAGTTAGCTATCAAGACACTCATGCAGGCTGTGGAAACTATGATGGTGATAGCTGGACCTCCCCTATCCACCCAAACATGTTCAGAGCTATGTAAAATCCCTGCACTGGGCTGCCATAGCCCAGCACTGCCCAACATTGACTACTGCAACTAATGTCATGTTAGAACCACATGGGTTCTAACAGGGGAAAAAAAATATTTGATTTTATGCTTTTCCTTCTTCTCAGTTGTTTTCTGCATCACTGAAAAAAAAGTAGTAAAATGCCTGACTCCATTTCTTGTTGTGAACAAATATTATGCTAGTCCATACTGAAATTGGTTCACAGAAGTAATGCTATCTGCATAGGTGTAAATCAAAAAAAAAAACCACCAACTTGCATCAAGATGTGACTGGTTTTGCCAAGCAATGTTACAAGACAAAGTCATCCATTTAATCACACACAGTAATAACATCACCAGTTCATTAAAAAAGACCAAGATCAGCTGTTAAGAAGTGAAGATTACGAAACAAACATTAAAGGTTGAACATTGATAAAATTCTAGAGCAACAGCTAGTCTACCCATCTCAAACATGCAACTTGCAGTGATTGTCAATAACCTGTACACACAAACATCACTTCCCTTTATCCCATTCCTAATAGGAAAATTATCTAAAATATTAGACTAGTCTGGTCTTATGCAAGTTTTCCTTATCTTAGCTAACAGACTTGAAAATACATGATAATCTTGATGTTCCATTTTCCTCTTCTGCTTTGCTGTGAAGAAAACCATAAAAACTTAAGCTGAGGAACAAGAAGATATAAGACTTCCAGTGACTCAGTAAATCTGAGTTTGTAGTACTGGACACAGATAAGTGGAAGAAAACCAGACTTTATTTAATATATTTAAATCAGTTGTTTTGTAAGCTGTCCTTACAGTGAATATGCATTTACCTACAGTACATAAATTTCTTCAAGGCCTAGGTCATACTGATGCTCACCACCAATTGTCAACAGAGAGGATTTTACAGTGCTATTGGTCTCCTTTACACACATATTCTTCTGAATGGATGATCTCTTCTTCTCAGCTCATCAGCATAAAACTGATGAGATCCTGAGACATTAGTTATAGGCAACAGAGAGAGGACAGCATTTTCCATATACAGCACAGTTATTTTTTATCAGTTAATTTTGGTGAATTCCTGGTTTTTATGTCCTTTGCATAATGAAAAGGCCAGATATCTTTTGGTATTTATGTTCACATGCTGGGTGACATATAGTCCAGACTAGATAATACACACCTAGAGGACATATAACACACACTCTGCTAAGGAAGCAACGCAAGCACTCAGTTCCCTTCAACTGCAGAATCCTTGCATCTTCCAGGGATGCAACCTACCACTCACCTTTGTAAGCATAAACACCCACCATCTCCAGATTAGCTAGTCAGTGGCAAATAAACATTCAAGACTCAAAGACTGTCACCCTGAAAGTGAAACAAATCAATATTCAACAGAAATCAGCCTTTACTCAAAGTCCTGGAGTCTCAAGATGGACAGAGATTAAAAGACTATGCTTCAACCAGCAATGCCACAGTGAAAGGCATCAAGAATGGTATGCTCAGAGAAGGTGAGAGCTGACCTACTGAGGACAAGAGGACAGAGTGCAGATCTCACCAGAGAAACAGGATCACTGGGGAGATAAAAAGATCAAAACCAAACTTTTGACTGATGTGACAAAGATGGGATGGGAAAACCTTCCAGATCTAGAATAACTTAGGAGGACAGCCAAGCGAAGATTCAAAAGGGGACACCTGCAGTATGCTACCCTGAAAATCTATATTTTGTCAGTTATCCTTAGCAAAATGCTTTGTCATTGATTAGCTGACCCTGCTGAGGTGTAGGAATGTTTACATGTAAAATGGAGTACAAATACAAGCAAAAATGCCCCCTCCATGCGGATAATCGGAAAAACCATGCAGCACTAGAGAAAGTAATCTGCAGGTAAGACATTGTAAGACATTCCTTGTCAATTTATCTGCTGCTTGCCCTCAGCAGTGGAAGTCCAAAGCTCCTCGAAGGTAACAACCAACATCACCACCACGCGGCAAGGAAAAGAAATGAACTGCTGCAAGTCATTATATAGCTTAGTCTATACTCACTGTGTGATCCCAAGTTGGTCATCTTTTAAGTACATGCTGCCACCTGCTTAAATGGATAGCTCAATCAAGAAACATTATGTAGTGCTTCAGCAGCAGCCCAAACAGATCCTACAGCAGAGCAACTATGTCTGACAGCACCCCAGTAAAACATACCTAACTAAAGATGACTTTCACCTGAAGGGCCAGGGAAATGCTAGAGGCATGCTTCCAGGACCACAGTAAGCCAATCTGTATGCAATCTTCCTTCACCACACAGGGGCCACCCTTTCCCACCACTTCTCTGCACTAACACTTGCACATGTGCCTGAAAAATAGCTGTGCTTTCAGCTGGATTAGTTTTCAGTCGGATTACCTCCTTGAGCTGCCTAAGTGTTCTGTCAGCTGCACAAATGCTGCTTGACAGAATAGGGGACAGGGTAGAGGCAGCAATGAGATGACTATGAAGAGCAGGATTGGTTCTTAATGGCAATGGCAGTTTAGACCCTAACTGCAAAACACTTCAGGACATTCAAAAACCCTTTCTGGGGAGATATCTTTCAGTCACAAAGATAACTAGACCTTTTTACCCCCAATTCATCAGATAAGCCATGACTGAGAGATCCAGCTGAGACTGAGATGGAGAAAAAAAGACCTAGACTCCTTTCTTCTAGCTGCCCTACATAGAGAAGGAGCAAACTGGCAACACATACACAAATGACATGCTACACCTTTCTTTCTGGGTGGATTAATGGGAATTAATTTCATGACCTTTCAGCATTTAAAGAACTCCTCTGTAGAAAAGGATACAGTTTTGGAGCAGGACTTTAAAAATGGCATTGGCCTACCAGGCAGCAAGGTGAAAAACTGTACTATTCCTCATATTCTCCCTTTTAGCATGAAGAACTTGTTCACACCAGCAAACACAATCCATTGTTGGTAGGGTAAAATTGTCAGATAATACCAATAACACCCACACCCAACTGTTCTCAAGATTTGAAGTGAAGGCAATTGTACCACATGTATTCACATGCTGATGGCAAGATTATAGACACTTTCAGTTTGTCTCCATTACTATGAGCAGCATCACCTCTCATTGCAGATCCTCCTCTGTATGGAGATACCACATCCCACTTAAGAATCACAGAATGGTTTGGGTTGGAAGGGACCTTAAAGATCATCTAGTTCCAACCCCCCTGCCATGGGCAGGGACACCTTCCACCAGACCAGGTTGCTCCAAGCCCCATCCAACCCGGCCTTGAACACCGCCAGGGAGGGGGCAGCCACAGCTTCTCTGGGCAGCCTGTGCCAGTGCCTCAGCACCCTCATAGCTAAGAACTTCTTTCAAAAATCTAATCTAAACTGCCACCAACCGTTTCACACGTTGAAAATCCAAGACTGGGATTTCTGGTGCTCACTTCAGATTTAGCTGCTCACAATGAAGATGAAGCAAAGTGTCCTTAACTGCTCCTGCCACTCTAGGCCTGTCCTGGATAAGCATGAGGAAGCACAAGTGCTTTGTCAAAACGGGGATCTCAGAATCCCACTGAGAGATTTTTGGGGGAAGAACTATCCCCCAAACCAGCCAAACGTCCCTAAAGCAGATAATTTTTCTCTTCGGTAGGTCTAAGAGGCAGGCCCTCATACAACTCCAGCCTCTTGGAATAACTGATTGATTCTTTCCAGTTGTCGTACTATAGGTACTTCTTGTAAACCTTTCTCATTTGGGGCCTGACTCAATTCATCATGTTGAAAGATTTGTTCAGGCTGTATCCTCTCCAAGGCAATATAAACAACAAACATACCAGCCACATTTGGGGGCAGGAAACCCCACCTCTAAAGACAGAACTTGTCATATGGACACACTGCTGATACAATGAGCAAAACAAAAGCAGACTCCAAGAAATAAAAATTGAGTCCAAGAGAAACTAGAAACTAACAGCAAGATCTTGGAAAAATTCTTAAATCTAAGCCACAAACTTGAGAGCAACTGGAATAAGGCATAACTCATGCTTTTTTAGCTCTGTACATGCATGTTTGAAAAGGAGTAGTGAGAAGCAAACCCTGAATGAATGACAACCACCAAGTCAAAATACCATCCATCTCAGCATTATATTGCGTCTAGACAGATAATTTGGGAGAATCATGCTGTTTTGACAAGTCACCCACAAAATTATGTGATTTATACCACAAAATTATGCAATTTTAATTTTAGCAATGAAGTTTTGTATCAGTTCAGACTATCCAAAACATCTAAATTGAGTACAATACAGAGGACCAAGCTTGGGGACTTCAGTGAAGGACAGTGGGTGTCACTGGGAAAACAAGGGTGAAAACATAGATAGGATGCTTAAGACAGTTCCACCTTCACATGCAGCAGATGTCATCCACTCTACCTCCTCAACATAAATTCTTGTCATTGACTGTAGGTTGGTCTGCACTGACATTTCTGCCCCAACACTACCTCAAAATTGTCATTCAGGCTTCATCTCTAGCATAAGCTGTTGCTCCTTTCACAGAGCTCCAGACCTGTTAAACTCCCGATTTATAGCTGGGATTGAACATATCATTTTCTCAAAATTTCATTGACACAAAGGTAGCTATTGACCCCCTTTCCCACACGCTCCCATATATGGCACATCAAGCTCCACAAGTGAGCACAGAACTGAGCCCTGCCGCAAGCCTGCTTCTGATTCTCAAGGGCCAACGGGTTAGTCCCTGTGCCACAGCCCTGCCAGAGGCCAGCACCCAGAGCTCTGCAGCAACAACCCACAGGACCAGCCCCCCACCCCATGCCTCCCCCTCCTTGCTAGTGACCTAAGAATATAAAACTGGGTGCTTTTCCCCCCCTCATCAGCTGACATCCCTCAAGATAGAAAGGGCTTCATACCCCCTCCCCCCCTCCCCTGAAAATATTCCCAAAATATCCAGAAGGCAGGTGATGTGTATACACCCATCTGGTTATGAAATTTCTACTAAGCAGCCAATAATGCTTTAAAACTCAGACACCATTCCTCCAGGACTTTTTTGAGCAGTTACTTTTATTAAAAAAAATTAATGAGAACTGAAGTACCATTCAGGCTTCCAGAGAGCTTTTGTTAGGGCAGAATCAAAATTAACATGTTAGATAAACATGTTGCAACAGTCACATGAGCTTATAGGAAACACCACACATTTCCCCACCCTGAGGTCTTTACTCTTTCTGCAGAAACCAGGTTGGTACAGCAACAGAAAACATCATAGCCACATACCTGCACCCAGAAGGCAATCCACTAAGGTCAGCTAACATCAAGCTAGATTTCAGGAGACATGGATTCCAGGTAAACAGAGGGGAGATTTAAGAGTTTTTCTGTAAGAGTGGGAAGATTTAGCTGCATTAGATGGGATGTAAAACACCACTAAGGAACTGAGGGTCAGAGAAATCGCAACAAAATGGCATTAATATTTTTAAGCTGCAGAGCAAGCAGGTTCAATCAGTTCCAGGCATCACTATTTGAGAGGCTCACTTCTTTCCAGGCTTATGAGAAACAACCTCTAGGTTTAAAGAAACGTCAGTAGCCCACACTGGGTCAGTCCCAACTCTTCAAATGCAGTATTTTTAGTCCAGGAAATGTATTAACAACTTACAATAGGCAAAAGTCTTGCACTTCTGAAAGCTGTAACGTGACACTGTGGAGAAAGCCTTAGATAAGGACTCCTGTACCCTGGGTTCTATTCCTGGCCCTGTTAATAGCCTGTAAACGCTCTTGGGCAAGTTATTTCAGCCCTTTTTGCTTCACTTCCATCTGTAAGGAGAGGGACAGACATGTGGCTCCTTTGCAAAGCCACTTGAGCCAATTAAAAGGCACAATAAAAACTGACTTTATTTCTTGTTCAAATCCACAAGCTGTAGCTAAAGGCTCTGCAGTGGGCTTTGTGTAACAAACTGCAACAGTGCTCAAAATATTTCTTGTTCTCTCACAAATATTAAGAAGCAAGATCTAGTGAGAATACTGTGCATCTTCCACTCAACTGCAAGCCAGCGATTCAGTGGGGGTTTTTTTTCCAATTTGCAGTTTCTGAACAATTTTTAACTGGAGCTTTAGGCCATCATATACAAGTTGAAGTCTGTTCTCACTTCTCTTTTGTGAGCCTCTTAGAAGTAACACACAGACCGCCATTTGTTGAAATTATTTTCCTAGGCTTGTTTTGATCAACTGTTAAAGCAATACTCAAATCCTCAGGGCAAGTAAGGATCACAACAACTTCCATGAATCTGCCCACAGTCAGAGCATTTCCAGCAGTCTCTGAAGCAAGGCTTTTCAGGTTGCTAGTGGATGTGTACATTAAAGGGAATAAAATAGTGGTGATTCCTTCAGATCATCCTGGCCTGAATCAGCCTTGCTGACTTAACAGTTTATACTGCCTCACACCCATTTCCCAGTCCTGCTTGTTCTGTGGCCCCACCATCTCTAGTCCTTCATCTACTCTCTACTGAGATTCTAGAGAAGGAATACTTAACTGTTCCGTTACCTTGATCAGATCTTCAAGTTGTTTTAACTGTCGTCTTCACTTTAGAGCAAGTCAGCTGAATCAAAGTCGCTCTTCCATCTCTGCACATGACTCTCACAAGCAAATAAGTAGCCCTATATCAGTGTTTCCTTCACTGCAACTTGCACTACTTCCCTCTATGAAGATGCCTCATTAGCTATAAAGCTCTAACTATCGTATGTTAACATAATTAACAAGTTACTGTTGCTATCACTAAGCACTCTGTGGCATCCCTTGCTCCATGCAGAAAGGTGAACTCTTCAAAGCAGCAGCAAATTCTTCATGTACATACAAATATCATTAACGTTTAAATACATATACATTTGAAATTCAGTGCAGCTTAGAAGGTAGTCTCATAAGATGAGCTAGCGCCTGACAACTCTGCCCAAATTGCTTATGCTGTAAGTGCTCCAAGTAAACTCTTCACCCAGGTCTTATGCCTTTCTGTTCATAATGTGAAGTTGTCTGTGGGTCACCAAAAGGTGATCTTGGCCAACATAACCAGTCTAGCAAGCACTTATATTGTAGACAATTATGCAAAAAATCACAGTATAGTTTAGTTCCACTTTCCATTTCCTCTCTTCCCAATTTAAATAAAGAAAAAGATGACTTGACAAAGGCAAAATTATCTTGCTGGTCTAAGTTGCACCCACGTTCAGAAATGCTTTATTAGCACACAGGATGGCTTAAAGCATCTCCACAGTTGGTCAGTACAGTGAAGCCCAAATACTAGTTCGGACTTTGTGTCATTTTCATCACAGAACAGTGTTTTTCCTCTCAGAGGCTACACAGCAGCAATGGAGGCACAGGATAGCCATGTATAACATTTTAAAGATTGACTTACAAAACTGAAATTATGATCAAGTCCCAGTCATCATAAAACAGATAGGAGAGATTTAATTTTGTTATGAGAAGAGATACAGTGTTCTAGTCAAAACCGCTTTGATAAGTTTTCAGGCTAATGTCTAGCCTTCTAAAGCTCAGGCAAGAATATTAGACAAGAGCACTGTAACCAATTCTCTACTCCATGCCTTGTAAGTCACCAGTAATGCTTACAAGAATCACTTTCTGCATCAAGTTTGTCTTACCCAGCATATGAGGTCCTCATTGTATCAGCTTGGCATTTTTCACAGACTTCTGCATAACCTTCTATTGATTGCCCTCAATGCACTGTGGCTAAGTCTGTGAGACTACATATTGGAACCGCTTACAGACTCACGTCCTTCCCATTTACAGTGAATTTCGCCAGACTCCCACCACCACGGCCCTAACGTGAGTTACCACCTTAAGATGATAACCACAAAAAAGCAGGTTTTAGGACAAGAGATCACTAGGTTTCAGACTTGTTCAAGTTCAAGCCTTTTTAAGAAAGTCTAAAGCCTGCTCCAATTCAAGTTTTCAACGAAGTTTTATTCTAATATCAGAAGGTTTAGATTCTTACATGCTTTAGGTGAAAACTAGTTTTTCATCCATCTTGGCCCTTGAACAGGTTTTCAAAAATTTAGAGTACTGAATGTTTGGAGTACACCAATATTAAGGAATTTCAGGTAACTCTGCAACACTAAGAATTCATTTGCTAGATCTTGATGAATAGAGCACAACTAGAACAGCTGAAAAGAAATGCAGTTTAACTGTTCAAATACTATAATTTAAAGATTATATATTTTTAATGATGTGAAAGTCCTTAACCATGACACAGTAGGTTCAGCACAGTTCTTGGGTATGGTCATTCTTCCCATTCAAAAGTTAAAGCACAGTTTCACAACGCTGCTTTCAGAAGAAAAATATTTTTATGATATACACATGTAATTGTGTAGCTCTACTGAATGTTTAGTACATTAGCCTGGCAATTATTATGACAAACTGTCCCCAAACAGCACAACATTTATTCTCTTTCCCTATGAAGTTCTTTTCACAAGGGCATAACTTCATTATTTCTTCCCCTACTACCAGAGGTAGTGGCAAGAACTTCTTTTCTCAGGCACGGAAGAGAATCCTCCACTGTTTCTCCAGTCACTCCTCAAGGCATCAAAATGCTAAATCTAAGAAATGCTCCTTAACAGCTACTGTAGTAGCTCATACATTTATTTCTGGTCTGATATGAACTTGAAAGTACAATTTCACTGCCATTTACTTTAAAAACACAAGTATAAGTGTTTTTAAAGCTTTTTTTCTAAAGCTGCTATTTCCTAAAGTTATAATATAACTTCATTTACCAGCTTTGAGCAAGCTCCTGCCTAACGTGTTTTTAATTACAATCATTTATTTACATTTTATGCCAGATAACACACTTCTGCTTTTCAGGTGCAGACATGGGCCCTTGTTCTGCAGACTCCAAGCGCTCAGTTTAAGTAGCACTACATACAAACCCACCTTTGCAGCATTAGAAGCAGAATTCTGAGCCTCCTCTAAAGAGGAGGTATCTTCCTTACTGCTTGGATTTTGTCATCCATTTTATTAAGTGATTTCTGGAAAGGAAATAAAAAGCACAACTAACTTCAATCATTTTTTTTTCTGCTCTCAGGCTACTAAGCACCAACACGACAAATACAATACAGCAGGAGAAGCCTCATACTCCCAGCCCAAGACAAACAGCGTGTTGTTGTATTAGCAAAAGGCAACGCAAACGCCAGTGCGCACACCGACCAAGGAACAGACTCATGGCCCAAGTGAAAAAGTTGTTAACAACCACCCAGGAAATAAGCAGCCAGTACATGGAAACCGAAATAAGCCGGCACCCCCAGCCCAAGCCGCACCACAGCTAAGCCCACACCCAAGGCAGGGTTACCAAGGCGCACAGTACACACAACAAGGCATTTTCGGCGGCAGTCGCTACCCTCCCTCCCTCCCTCCGTGTCACACGGCCTCGGCGGAGAGCTGCGGGCACTCGGGCCCCTACGCACGCCCCCTCCCGCTGACCGCTCACGGGCGGCCTCCGCAGAGGTCCCGGCAGCACCCATGGTGCGGGCCGACCGGTGACAGGCGGCCGGGCGGTGACAGGCACCCGGACTGCCCTCACAGAGCCCTCTCCCGCCGGCCGGCCCGCCCCCTCCCCGGTACACCGGCCTCAGGCGGATCCGGTGGGACAGGGCGGCGCTGCACAGCCCGACCAGGCCTGGGCCCCGCGCCTGCAGCCGGCTCCCGCGCCCTCTCTTCACACCGCGGCGGCGCCCGCCACTGCCAGGCCCCAGCCCCACCACTATCCCTCGCACCGCCCCACGCAACCGCCACCCCCCCCACGCCTGCCGCCCCGACCCTTATATCCTGCTCCGCCACCCCACCCCGCGCCGCGCCGCTCGCCCGCCCCTCCCCACCCCGCGCCCCATAGAAGCGGCGCGGGGATTGGCCGTGGCGCCGCCGGCCGGCTGTGTGGGAGGCGGCGATTGGCGGAGCGCGGCCGCCAGCGGCTGCCTCCCCGCGAGTGTGTGTCTCTGGCAGTGTCAATGGCTCCTCCTGCCACGGAGCAGCGACGGGCTTGAGACGGGCAGGACCGCGGGGCTCCTTTAAGAGAGGGATTTTCGGGGGGGCCGGGGAGGGGGGCCGCGGCGCGAACGTCCCCCACAGCCAGCGCTTGGGAGAGCCAGCGGCCGGCGGCTCCTCTGCCTCTCGAGCGAGCCGGCGAGGAGGCGGCAGCGGCGGCGGGACCCCCGCCTGGAGACCCCCCCCTCCTTCCCTGCTGCCCGCTGCTGCGAGGCGGCCGCCCCGGGGCTCCCTCCTTTCCCCCCCCCCTCCCCGACGAGGCACCGGTTGCCGGAGGATTCCCCCCCTCCCCTCCCGCCACCCACACGAGTCGGCAAATGAACTCGGTCCGAGCCGCCAACAGGAGACCCAGGCGAGTGTCCAGGCCGCGCCCGGTGCAGCAGCAGCAGGAGAGGAACAACGCCGCCGCCGCCGCCGGGGATCGGGGTAAGCCAGGCGCCGCCGCGCCGAGCGGGGGCCTGCGCGGGGTTCGCCGGCGGCACTGGGCCCCGCCGCGCCCGGCCGGGCACCGGCAGGAAAAGCCCAGGCTCCTTCACCCTTGGCTCCCGCTCAGGCCGCGCTTTGTTTGGCTTGGGCTCTGCCCCGACTCGGGGCCGCTGGGCCCTGCCGCCGAGCGGGAGGGAGGCGGGGGCTCGGCTCCTTCCCCGGCCGCGCTCCCACGCCCGCTGGGGAGGGGGGAGCCGATCGCTGCCGGCCCTTCGGGACGGAACGCGGCGAACGCCCCCCCGAACCCCCCACCCCGTCCCCGGGGGCTGCGGGAAGGCGAGTCGCCTTGGCTCGGGGGAGCCGGTGCCTCCCCGCGGGGAGCGGCGGGCTGGGCCGGCGGAGGGGAGAGGTGACGCGGGGCGCGGGGGGAGGGGGGGGCGGCGGCAGCGGCGGGAGGGGGGGGGAGGTGTGGGCGCCGGTGCTGGGCAACTTGCGCCGACACCTTCCCCGCCGCCGTTGGCGAAATGGTGTCCGGGGGCGGCGGCCCGGGTCTCGGCGAGCCTCCGCGGGCCGCCGAGCCGCGCAATGTTTGCTGCGCAGTTCGGCGCCCGGGCTTGGGTTACAGCGCCCGGCGGGGGGGCGCGGGCCGCGGCCGATCGGCCATTTATTTACCTCAGCCACACCGCCCGCCCCCGCCGCGGCACCCGGCGGCCCCTAACCGGCCGGAACGGAACGGGGGCTCCGGCCCTCAGCGCCTCAGCCCTGCCCGGGGGGTCCGCCCGCGCCGGTGCGGCCGGGGCCTAGCGTAAAAATGTTGACAATTTGGAGCTAATGGGGGAAAGCACCATTGTCTGAGGGGATGAGGAAGCGGCGAGGTGGGATTCGTCCGCTAATGGAGCCCGGAGCGGGGTCGCTAGTGCTGGGGTACGGGGGGGTGGGGGGTGGGGTGGTGAGGGGGTGGTGGTCCCTTAGCCCTGGCACTGTCGCCCCAATGGTGGCTCTTGAGGGTGCGAGTGTGCGTGTGCTCCGTATGTGCAGGGTTGGTTTTTTTTTTTTTTTTGAAGGCGAGATGGGGGTGGGATTGGAGGAGACATTTTGCATGTCTTATCTGGTGGATTGGATTTTAATTTTTTATGCATTGGCTGTCACAACTCTGGCATGATAAAGGAGACTGATCTGTGGTGCAGTTTTAGATGTACAAATGTCTTTTTAAAATAAAAAAAGCGCCTTCATTGTCATCTGAATGTCTTTTGTTTGAGTATCTAGGATATCACATTGAGAACAAGGTATTTTAACTACGGAGATACATCGTGATAAATATTTTAGTGCGTTCTATGCAATCAAAACATTTTAAGCAAATGAAGTAAAGAAAATTTAATCTGAGGAAGTATTTTTAATTCTCCATTCCTCCCCCCTCCCCTCCCTCCCCTTCCTTCCCCCGCCCCCCCCCCCCCCCCCCCCCGCACACATTGGTCAGAGCAAAGAATGTTACCCAGACCAGATTGCTGTGTATATAACTAGAGGATGTGATGTCTTATGCCCAATTATGGGTCTTGTGTAAACCTTCCAAAATCTTCAGTAATTATATAATTAAAATGACTTCTCTGGTATACTGACATTTAAAAAACAAAACAAAACAACAACGAAAAGAACTTCCTCCTCTCAATGATACACACTGAGGATTTTTTTCATCATCACTGTTCCATATGCAGCATATAGAATTTTTTCAACCCCACAGTTTACTTTTTCTTTTAAACAGATGAAAATGCAGCTTCTAAAAGGCATCCAGAAAGGTGTGCTTATGGATTAAATGCTGTGATTATTCAATTTTACATAGGGCTGCCTGTCTCAAACTGATCATATGTTATTAATTTGCTGAAGATACAGGCAGAAACTTTTTCTGTTAAAATATGAGGCTGCATTTTATTTGTATTACTCTGGCATTTTGTGGAACTCTACATTCACCTAATTTTTTTTTTTTTTTACATTGTTCATTGCTGTTTACCGCTCAGTGGTGATAAATTTGTAACAAAATCAAGTTCCACAGTTTGCTGAAATTACTGTTCCATGTGGATCCCTGCTAGCTTTTTCCTTGCATTTTTGAAGGTCAGTTGCGCTAGGTCTGACTTGCCCAAAAATGTGTCAACAGCATTAGGGTCTTTTGTTATTGGTGTTATATCTACATTTGGGGTGTCTCTAGTGCAGTTCTATTCCTGTCTCAGAACTTGCAAGGTCTGATCCACTATCTCTTGAAGCTAATGCCAATTTTACCTGTGACTTTGATCACTTTATGCAGGGCTGCTACTGTAAAGGATGATGAATAATGCTGCTAAATTATAAGCCAATATACTAGGGTTAGACGATACCACACAAGTCAGTGGTGACTTCTTTCACCTTTATTCCCAAGCAATGTAGGTCATCTTAAAAAAGGCTATACAAAAGAAGCAGTGTAAGCTATTAGGAAAGGGTTTCTATTAGATTTAAATATGTTTTAAAAAATTGTTATTACATAATGTGAGTGCAGCTGTGATTAAATGAAAATTATTCTTTGTTATTATTAATTTCTTTCCTCCATATTACAGCACAGTATTTAACAAGTACAAATATCACGGAACAGAGTTGATAATGTAGCACACAGTTAATCTTTGGAACTTCTTGTTTCATATCATTAAAGTAGATTGCTTAGTAAAACATGTGCTACGTCTTGAGCTTTATTTATTATTTAATGCTGCGTAAGTAGACAGTGTTTAGCAACTGTGTAACAGCTGTTACATTTTCACCACTGGGTAAAAATCAAGTTATGACTCTTGTTATTAATAAATAGATCACTAGGAAAAAAAGAAGATTTTATAAAAATCCTCCATCAAAGGTTCCTTGTAAGGGTTTAAAAACCATATAAAGCTGTGTTTTATACTATGAAGCAATTCTTACTTTAATGTATGTTATATATGTAGTATGAATAGATCTAATGAATGCATAATCATGCTATCTATATTATACATTGATAAACAATGATTGTGTACCTGTATTCTGATTAGTGGGGAAGGGAGATCATAAATGATTTCAGATAAATTTTTTTTTTCTCCCCCAAACCCCCTGTGTTGTACAGCCAAGATAAGATGTCATCAGGATATACTTCCCAAGATGTTTTGCCTTATGTTCTGCTGTTCACACCTCCCTCCATCTAAATTAGCCACTCTGGCTACAGTATGCTACTTCTGTTTTACCTTCTCCCTCCTGATCTCTCCCCAGTCACCAGTGGGATTGCCAGTGGTTTATTCTGTGGTTTTGGAATTCTGCATGAAGGATACAGAATAGATGGGTCCTTTCATTTTCTTCAGGACAATGGTCTGCCCAGAAGGAAATCTGGGCTAGGTGATGTCTGTGCTTAAATATTCCTGTGTTTGCTTATAGTGCTATTTTTTTTTTCCTTGAGGGTATAGGTTTGGCTACAGTTTTAGGAAGAAGACAAGGTTAGACAGTTATTTAAAAAAAAAAAAAAATCTTGTCCAGAATGCAGCTAAAACTGTCAACCTCAGAGCTATCACATATGATTTTTTTTCTTGTTTCTGTTCTTCTCAAAATAACAACTACATTAGTGCATATGTGCTTCTTTACAACGTTAGCATGTTACTGGATATAGTACTAATGAGGTTCTGAGCTTTATGTCCAGTATTAAGTGCTTTTAGGATTGGATCCTGTATACTGTACCAAATGTGTAGCACTGTGGCAGCTGTGTCTGCCACAATCCTGCGCGTTCCTTTTACGTGGTAGCTGTGTCCATGTGACAAGGCAATGAGCTGGCTCCAGAGCTGCCTGCGCCAAACGCTAACTGCTATTTTCTTTTTTTTCTTTTTTTTTTTCTTCCCCCCAGGTTGATTTTTGGCACAAGTGCTAGTACAAGGGAAGGGATAACACTGAATGCCTGTGGGTGTGGTGGGGCTCTGGCAGCTCAGTTTTAGACTGGGTTAAGCTGGGTCAATACTTTTGAAGTTGGGACATATTTAATACATACAGCCTGTAAACCTACCTTGCATGTTTGCTTCTCCTCCTCCCCCCAATCTATTTTCCTATGAAAACAAGACTATATACCCGTACAGTCTGTCTGCCTGTCACTGTGCAACTTCTGAACTTGTTAGCTCATTTCAGCCAGGTTTGACAAAAGGGTGTGAAGTTCTTAAGTTTTCTGGAGATGATTGGCTGGGCAGAGGAAGAAGACAATGAGGGAAAAACATTTATAACTTGCCCTCTCTACCCATGCCAAGAAACAGCAACCAGCTGGCCTGTCAGCACACAAGGTAATTGAGTTAGTCATTTGTCTGTGTAGGGGACATGAGAGCTTGTAGTACTGGGAGAAAGAGTGAGACGCAAACATGTAGAAACTCAACTCCAGTAGATTTCTTGCTCACAAAGCTTGAATTTTGTAATCTTGAGATAAATATCTCAGGAAATTTAAGGCGTCTTTATTTGGCCCTATTTCAAGTGCATGTGCGCGATTATACATATAATTTTTTTTTTATACATGCACCAAAAGGCTTATATTAGTGTGTGCTCGGCTGTAACAGTAACTGAATTAAATTATTCTTATTCCAAAGCAAATGCCCAGACTTGCATCAAAGTAACTAAATTGGTTTCAGTTTTGTAGGATCATCCCTTATGGCAAGGAGTCAAGAAGTCAGGCATCAGTTGCTCCAGGTAGAAAGAAATCTTAATTCCAGCTTTTCCATATTCCTTAAAAGACAGTCCTAGGCTGGGAAAAGATATATTTACATATGGATATGTAATCCTTGTTTCTGCAGTGAAAAGTCTTCAAAGTCTACCTTACAGATAAAAGTTTAGAATCTATGAACTTGGTACTTGGAGTACAACTTCTGTTTCCTAAACCGTGATTCTGCATCACGAGTACCAAGGAGTGCCTGGGTACCTCTGTTCTCCTTCATGTAGGACAAGTGCCTAAATTTATGCGAAGGCTTTCTATCTGAGTTGGAGACATCAAAATCAAGCGTATTTGTACTTGGTATGCACACTAGTATTCATTGCCCATAGTTTTGGTCTATTTTGATCGTTCATAAGACTATTGACATCTGTTATAGTTTCCCAGAAATACCAAATGTTTTTTTATTTAGTTTCTGTGTTACAAAAACTTTGAGCCCAATGATTTAAGTAAGAGGTAATGAAGTCTCCTACATTGGTCTACTTTATCTTTCTGCTTTGGGGGATGTTATGCTCTGCCTTGCCCCCTGCGCTGGTGCTTCCTGGGAGAATCACAGTTGTGGAGTAGACCAAAGGTGTCCAACGTGTGTCAAGCTTTTACGGTGGGTGTGCAGGGCACTAAGCATAATAAACGTTATGTGCACTGGATATGGAGGATTTAACGTATATGCATAGAACTGGAGCACTGTGAATGCTTTGTCAGCCCAGCAGCTGCCTGGGAATGTCAGGCTCGCAGCTTGCTTTACATCGGCAGTTTCCTCACCAGCATGGTAGATCTGGTGTGCCCAGCAAGTGCTGAATTTGCAGTGCCTGTGCAGAGCGACTGCTGTGTGCCTGTGTTTGTTCGGCACATTAAGCACACTTACTCTGCACCCGCACAGTGGTACGGTGGGGGAGGCCAGGTGGCAACCAGAGCGGGCTGCCATGCAGTGAGGACAACTGGCCCACCCTCTGGTCTGAATCGCTGCTGTAAAGGGAGCCAGCATGCACCAGGTGTGTTGTAACACGGGTCACCTGTGGCAGCACTTAACCTTCCTCTTAGGGCTGTGGCTGTGAACTGTTTGGACCGCTAGGAAGAGGAGGTAGTGTGCTTCTCTAAGGTTTCTAAATTGTGTTAATATATTTAGCCTTATATGTTATAACAGATGGTATAGGGAAAGTAAATCAGAGCTGTGTGATGTATGGGCAGTAAAAGCAGAGAGGAGAGCATGACTGACCTAACAGGAATTGAGAAAATGGAAGGTTTGTTCAGTTGACTTTGTTATTATCTAATCCTCTCATGTTTTCTGGTTGTTAAGTACTTCTGTTTGCTTCTTGCTTATGTGGTGTTTCTGTGTTCGGTGCTTGAATAGGAGGAGAAGTATACTTGGGGACTTTTGTTGTTGTTCATGGTACTAAACTGTAGAATCTGAATATTGCCTAGGATTTTAGTCTGAGTCCTTCAGTTCTTAATGCAGTGAGCGGTGCGGGGAGAGGAAGAAAGCAAACTAAAATATACAGTGAAATTACAGAACATCTATCAAGAATCTACTTTTATAATATATTGCTACTTTTAAATTCTTGTAAAAGAGGAGAGCAAGATCTAGGTGTAGATTCTAAAGTAAAAAAGACACTCTAGAGGAGTCTTCTATCATTTAAACTGTACTTTCTAATAGAAAGTTTAATGAAATTTTTTTGAGGTGACTAAAATCTCTGAATCTGGAATACTTCTTGAAAGATAACTTGCATAGTGGTTGTTGTGGTTCTTTGCAATAACTAAGTTTTACTAGTTTTACTGTTGCCTGTTCTTAAAATATTGTTCATCTATATGTAGAAGCTGGAAGTTCACAGACAAGCAACAAATGAACACTTGTAAAATGTATGGTTCTTTTAGCAGGCTTTTAGGGACTATTTTTTGTTCTCCTCTGAGATATTTCCTTTAGTTGAATTTTGACAAGATAACTAAATAATTTTAGAGGCTGGTTGCTGAAGGAAGCGGAGGGAGGGGGTCATCCCATTATTCCTGCTTCTAGCTCCATGTTCTGTTTACCTGCCTTGCATTGGCACTTGTAGCTCCCCGAACCAGATCACCACGGAAACGGAGCCTCCAAAACACCCTGAATAGTTAGTTACTATCCGCTGGTTTAGCTCTTTGTAGTAACTAACTGCAGAGTTTGGTGAGTGTGTAAGAGAAATGGTCACCAGGTACGCGGTTGGGAGTGGGAGGAGGGAAGTGGCACTGCCCCTTGTCCTCATACCTAACCGTTGGATCAGTTTGGCTGTCATGTGAGACCGGAGCCTTGCGCAGTGACTGCCGATGCTCCTCTCCATTTGAGAGGAGCTGTTGAAATGCTGCTGTGGCTCTGTTCTACGGTGTGTGCTCTGATGCATACAATGAAACCTTCTGTTCGTTGTAACAGAAACCTGTAGTTTCCACTCCATTGCCAGGTTTGTGAGGTACCTCCTGATGTCTTCAATGTGAGAGTTCAGGCACTGCTTTGTTCTAGGAGCTCGAACTGCTGCACAGTTGTTTTCTGTCTAGAATGTTGTTGCTGAGGCTCCTCGGTTTGTTTCTGATCAGCTTCTGTGTTTTCTTGGTTTTACTTAGTTTGTTCAGCAAAAGTGTATAGAAGTATCATTCCAATATATGCCGGATATTACTGGTATTCCAATATCAAAATAGTAGTAGTGTTTATTTTGTGCAGCTGGTTCTGTGTTCTAAAAAAACTGACTCAGCTGTATGGCTCTACCTTGTGAGTGCCACTCTAGTGTTGATAAGAGTTTCTCCTCAGTTTTTCTGGCCTGCTTGACTTTGTTGATGTTTGGATTAGGGTCATTTGTTTGATGTTTTTTGCAATTATTAGTGAAAACTGATTTTAAAAATGAACTAAACCTCTTATCAGGTATTGCTCTTTGGCTGGGAAAGTGCTGGGGCTGAATGTTAAGAGTACATTCTAGCTGTAGGCCACTGGAAGGATAGTCCTCCTTATGTTCCAGAGAACTCTCTAGTTCCTAGCTCCCGAACACAGCATAAAGAAACAAGCACTCCTGGGAATGAGGTTGGGAAGCAAAAGCCTGGTTTTTGTTCTACTGTGAATTGCTATTACAAGGCAAAGTTAACAACTCTCCTTGGAATTATTACACTTGTTTTAAATAACCACTGTCCAGACCAGCAGAAGAGCTAAATTTGCAGCCTCATGGTCATCGTGCTGTGTGCGTGCTTTTATACCAAAGAACTGGTTAGCACCAATAGGTCACGTTTCTATTTCCTTTTGATAATCCCAGTTTGTAGTGTTTGGAAACAGCCTGTTTGCCTTAAGGGCTCTGATCTGTGGATTCTCTTCTGTTGCTTGTTTTCAGCTTATACATCTAGAAGCAAAGGTTTGAGGGTTTAGCCTCTTGCTTTCTGGATAGGGATGAGTTGTAGCTCTACAGCCAGTCTGAATTTCAAGCTGTCTTTGTATTTGGACAGGTTATTGTAGGATGACAGGTTACCATATGTCAGCTGATCTGTGGTATCTGATTCACAGTAATTGTTCATGTGTATGCTCTTAGCCTGTGGCAAATGGAAGGTAATTTGAGTTAGCCTGACCCTCTTTCATTACGCTCTTTCAAGGCACTCCCTTCTCCATGTGGATTGTTAGACCTGCTGGAGTGCCTTGGCTAAAACAATAATGCAGTTTCTGTCCCCAAGCTAGTTTGGGTGTATCTATACAACAGTAAGATGAGGACTTTACCACAGTTTCCTGTATTGTTGCTTTTTGAGACCATGCCTTCCTGAAGAACTGAATACTACAAAGATGCTACCCTGAAAATCAGTCAGATATTACAATTACCAGGTGCGTTTTTCTTTAGCAAAACTTATGAAAGCTTTATTAGTGGGTTTTAAAACACCACAAATAAGTAGTTTATTTCACAGTATCTTGGTATACTTCTTCCTTGTTCTTAAAGAAGTAGGTTTTACTTCAAGTTCTATCAGAAGATGTTTGGTAGTTGAAATCATTCTAACACTGCAATAATGCTTTTGAGTGTTCTGGTTCAAAGCCCACTGAAGTCGTGGCTGGCTGAAAGATTCCAATTGATGGCAAATAGCACTTGACTGTGATCTGAAGTGACACAAAAGGTAAACCAATTTATTTTCTTTTTAGTGTTTAGTTCTTCTTTTAAATTTGCTTTTGTAACAAGAAATATGTAGCTATCCAGTCTGATTCATCAATAATTATTAAAAATCTAAAATAATACTTAAATGCATATTGAAAAATTCTTTTCACTGGTCAGATACTGTCACGCTGTCTTTCTGCCTTACTGAGTTTCTAAGGCTCCCAAAGAGAAACTCAGAACTGGCTCTTGAATCTGCCTCGTTTCCCCTTCTCCCACAGATGAATCTGGTTAGCTAATTACTGCACTACTGATGTGTATATGACAAGTAAATAAAGCTTACTCCCCATTTTTCATTCTTACTTGGCCAATGAGTGTTTTTTATGAGGTACTGGGTAAAATTTACGGTTCCCAAGCTTCTTGTACTTGGGAAACTGAGTGGAAAAGTGTGACTTTTTTCTTTACTTGGAATTCAGTTTTCTTAAGACATGGGCCTTGGTGCAGACTTGCTGTAAATAAGACAAGCATGAGAAATCAATAGTTGTGAAAGTTTGTCAGCATACCTTTAGAGAAAACTTTGTGCTGCAGAAGCATGGGAAAACTTGCGATTCTAACCTTTTCTAAGAGGATGCTTTTTGGTTAAATAAGCCTTTCCTGACTATTGGGAAAGGAAGAGACCAGAAAGATGACCCACATGCTGTTGGGTCATCAATTTCAACTGTGTGTCGTAGCTGTTCAAATTAATGTTTGCTGTTTCCTTAAGTTGTTGCTGTCTTGAAGGAGGAAGGACAGCAACTTCGTTTAGGTGGTTGTTATATTAGTCTTTGGCAAGATGTGACACTTCACCTTTCTCTGAAGGTGGTAAGACCTGTGGCCATCTTTTTTGGCAGGAAGGTTCTGCCCCTTCACCTTCAACGGCCATTGAAGATCAGTTATTCAAAATAAACCAAAGCTTACTCTGGAATTTCACTTGCTCTTTTTTTGGCCTGTACTGACTGCAACTGCCCAAGTTGAGATCATGGATAGGGACAGGAGATAGCTGAGCTCCATACTTTATGATCTTGGAAGCTGCAAGACTGAAGATCTAGGATGGTTGCAGTATATGGAGATGAGTAGCGGGTTTTCCATCACGGAAGAACCATTATATTCAGATCCATTTGGAGCCTCCTGTCTGGCTCCATTTTTAACTCTTCTGCAAAGCTGTGTAGTAATGGAGACTCTAAGGTGTATGCTTCAGATTTGTTGTTGAGAGAACCTCCTTCAACACCAGTTGTGCAGTTGTTTGGCTAGGTAAGTATCAGTGGGAAGGCAGGAGATAAATGCTTTGGGTTACTGCTGCTGTCTGGATGATTAGAAGAAGAATAGGTGTGATTGTGATAGTGGGTAATACCTGGATGACTTCAGGTGGCCTTTGATAACTAGTTTAGACCCTTTGATGTCTTGCCAAATTTCTTAGCAGCAGCTGTGTGTTGATCAGCAGCTTGTGATCAATAATCTGCTGATACACTTGACAGTATCAGTATGGATGTTTGCCATTGTCAAATTTTACCGTAATTTGAAAGGCTTAAGTAACTGAAAAAGGCATACCTGACTAAGTTCAGTGGGTGTCTAATGAAGCTCTGTTCTGAAGGTAAAGTCGTCATAGCACATGTTGATGTGATGCTGGATTTCCAATTTTGTCTAAGTAATGCTTGAACGTTAAATGTTAACTTTAAAAGTGTTAACAGGAAATAATATTTTCTGGCAGCTGCATCTCATCTAAGCCTATTTTTTAAATGCCAAAGGAGAAGAGGAGGTGAAACTAGTCTGACTTTCAGTTATAGACAAAATAACCTTAGTATGTAATGTCAAAGGAAAATAAATTGGTCATGTGAAAGTTGAAAAAAGCACTTTGTCTTATAGGGGCTTCTTCCTTTAGTGTAATGGCTGGAATAGGGTTAATTTTCACAAGAAGCTGGGAGGGGGCACAGCCAACCAAACTGAATAGCCAGGGGTATTCCATGCCATGCTGACATCATGCTCTCATAAAGCAGGGAGCAGCCAGGGGAGCAGTGGAAAGGCGGAGGGCATTGGGGTCCGGGTGGTGAGCCCTTGTGTTGGGTATCATTCACTCTGTATGTATGTAATTTCATTAGTACTGTTGTTGTTACCATTGTTTCTTCTCCCCTCATGCTGTCCCGTTAAACTGTCCTTGTCTCAGCCCCACCGGGTTTTGCCCTTTTCTCCCAGTTCTCCACCCTGGCACCACCGGACTGCATGGCTGCTGGGCCTAGACCACCACATACAGCTGTTAGCTATAGTTTCCATAATTGCACTGAAAATAGAAAGTGAGTATAAAGGAAGCATTAACTTGTCTGTAAAAATGTGAGAAAAAGAATGGAATATTAATTTTAAATAATTTTATTTGAAATTTTCAATATTGATATTATGTGGTAGTCAAGTTTAAGATCAGGTTTTGCATCACTTCATGAATTTTTCAGCCTATGTTTTTCTGGATAACTTTTTCAAGAAACTGAAGAGTTGAGCGTGCACTCTGCTGTGGGTTGCACTTATGCTGATTAGTACAGTGGAAGTTAAAAATAAGTAGTGTATGGAAAAATCATCGTTTTTAACTTCTCAATTTGAAAGGCCTACCAGGCAATACCTGCTGTCCACTGATGCTGTAAGAGTGGATTCATTACTGTGTTCTTGGGTAATCCCAGCAGACTTACTGCATAGTCTGTTTCATTTATTTCAGTCATCTTAATGACCAAGATCAGAGTGCTATGAGCTGCCAATATTTTGTGTGTGTGTGTAAAATGTAGAAATGTTATACAGTCATGTGAAATGAAGGACAGTAGCTGAAACAGAGCATGCTGAAATCCTAGTGAGTTGGGCACAGTGATTTTTAAGACTACATATACTTTGGGTGCCACTCCAGTGTTTCTTCCTTAGCAGCAAGGCTGTACCTTCAGTGTTCCTCTGGGCTACCACTGTTTGCAAACAGATAGTCTGTGGAAGTAGTACTGTAACGGCCAGGGAAGGCAGAAATTGTCCACTGTTTCTGTCGCTCGAGTGGTGGAAATAATTACCGCTTTCATAATGAGCGAGTTTTAAATAGTAAGAAAAACTGAAGTGATCTATTTTAGTATCTCTGTGGTGTTTTGATGCAGATATAGCCACTAAAATTATGTGTGTATGATGTGTGTTAAACATTCACTATGATTTTTCTTAATATTTGTATGTAGGGTCCTGTTGGCAAAAAGGTTATATTTTTTCAGTAATATAAATACTGTGTGTGCATTATGGTGACTGGGGGAATTATTTGAGCCTTGTTAAGTTTTCTTTAGTAAGGTTTCTGGGATATATATTTTGTCTTTCCTCCAAATTCTGTAGTACTGCCGAAGCGGCCCAATATATTACAGAAAATGAATTTTCATTCTTGTAGTTCGTGAAATCAAAATATGGTTTGAGAAAGGGGCAAAAGAGGGAGAGGTCAGAATAGCAAGATTTGAGAACTTAGTATCTACAAATCCTGCTCGTCTTGTTTTTGTAGATCAGTTTTTTTTAAAAAAAATCAACCTGCTCATTTTTTCTGTTAATACAGCTAAGTGATACTTTTCCTCCCAAGACATGCCTCTTCCTCCCCCCCATCAGATGTTTTTCACATATGTGGAGACAGAATTTTTCAGTATCCCTTTCTCCAAACCTAGCTGGTAAAGTTTCCCTAGCTAGATAAAACTTCTGTTTGTGAGAGTCTCTGTGAAAGCCTTAATGATCTTAGGGATTTAAATTAAATAAGAAATTACTTCTAGTGACTTTTTTTTTGTTAAGAATAGACTCATATGTACTTGTGCGTATTTAACTTTTTTCTTTGAAGTGAGAGGAGTAATTCAGTGGTTCTTTGTTTCCTGTTTCAGTATTTCTAGTAACAGTAATGCAGTGGGTGGAGTGAGGCTAAGGAGCAGTTTCTAGTCCAGAAGGTTCCTGACTTACTGATCTCTTCACAGAAATCCTTATTTTTGCGTATGCTAAGAGTGTACTTGCGAAAGAGCTGTTCAAGCATCCAGTGATGTAAAAAGTTATTAATCAGTGCACTCAACTTTAATCCTTCCCTTCTGCCTGAAGATCCTGCGTTGGAGTTGCAGTAAATGTGGGGAAATGTCTCTTGCCCACCATTTCTTACAATGATTCTGGCGATGGCCTAGAGTGATTTCAGGTGCTGGTAAAGGATACCCTTTGTTTTACTAATGTGGATATTTGTCTTGCAGTACTCTTGTCTTGTAGGCTTTCAGTCATGTCTGTAGCTGTCCTCATTGCACACCTGGGATGTAGTGATGTACCGTTGTTCTGACTTCAGCAGTGGGAAATGAAAGCATAAAGAAATGACGTAACTTGCCCAAAGTCACCAGGGAAGCCTGTGGATGTGGTTTTACTGTTGGTTTAAGGACTGTAATTGCAGATGGCCACCAAAAGGGATTTTCTTGGTGGTGCTTTGGTTCTTCCTTCCTTTGTCAGTTTTGGTGACAGTGCACCTGTATCAATCACTGGCCATTGTGTGAGGAAGCTGGTGAAAAAAGGTCTGTACTCTCCTTTCTGGCAGTATTGTACTCTTACATTGGTTTAACTTCATCATAGAACCATATCTGTGGTGAAGCACAGAATTGAACATGATGCTTTTGGGCTCCTGTGGTTGGTAGTCTATTTTTGAACTATACAGTCTCTCTTGGTACAATACCAGTCTTCTTTCTGGACTTAGTTTAGTGCTCAGCTTGTCCCAGCGTAAAAACTGGGTGGTTGAACTGGGAGTTGTTGCTCTCAGTTGTCATTTCTCCTGTGCTCCTAGCTGACCCCTGTTCAAGGCAAGGATCACCGAACAGCTCAAAGTATGGTTGTGGTGGTGATTTAATCTTTCTGGGCAGCATATTAAGGTAAACGGGAATTGTAGTTGGCTGGCTTAATTATGCTAGGCTGAAAACTGGAGCCGCTCTTGTATTGCCACGTGAGCTGTACGGCCATCTGTCATTGGGGCAACAACTCGTATTCTAAGGGGCAGCTGGCAGGGTTGGGGCTTGCTTCAGCTGGCAGACTTTTTTTTTTTTTTTTAATTTGCCACTGCATGTCAGTCAGAGCGCTTATTTGTGGGTAAGGAAGAGAGTAGGGGTTGCCTTAATTGTTTGTGCAATTAACTTAAAAAATCCCAAGAGGAACAGTGGGCACTTCTGTGAGAATAAATTACATTCGTATAACTTGCATTTTGTGTCCTTATAGGCAATTTCTTGCGGTTTCGAGCTGTAACAGTAATGTGACAGTTGTGAAGCCATAGGTGTGCATGTGGGTGCACTGAACCATACATATGGCACAATAAAATAGTCTTACTAAAATGCAGTGTTATATTGTGAAAGCACAAATACTGAAGAAAATGTGTTGAGAGACAACCTACAGGAAGGACTATGTGGAAGATTCAAACATTCAGATTTTGCACTAGTTCTTTAGAAACTTTTGTCTTACAGGCTCCTGAGTGAGGACATGGGAACTTTTAATGGTATTGATCATATGGACACAGTGCTGTGAGCAGAGAGAGAGGAAAAAACCCCCAAAAAACTGAAAAAACAAAACAGCCCATCACTAAAACTGTATTTTTTTCTGAGGAAGACTACATGGGTTTATGGAAAGTAGTAATTGTTGGGAAAATAAGTAGCTGGAGACAGCACTGCAGTTGTCAGTCAAACAATATATGGCTTTTTAAAATGCTTTGAATATTTTGATCAGAAGAGGAGCTACTGTTCCCTCTCTGGTTGGTTGGTGTTTTTGTTTTTTTGAAGACCAGGAATGAGTTGATAGTTTACTGGTTTCAGGAAGTCTCAGGGAGCCCAGGATAGCATTTTACATTGTCTCTTGCATAAGTCTAGCTGCTATTACTTGTTCATTCAATACAGCCAGCTGATTTGCTGGGGACAGGGGCAGGAAATGGCATAACTTTAATAATGGATTCTCAGTCTTCAATCATAATCTGCACTCTAACTTAAACTTGCTGCTGGCTGCTCTGAAAGGACCTTTATGAAGATGATTATAGCTGGCATATGTGTGCTCTGTCCCCTTCTCTACACTTTTCTAGCATGTCCAGTAGACGAGAGACCATTAAAAGGAGTATATGCAACATATTTATTGACTTTGTGCTGGTCAGAGACACTGGTTTGGTCTCGGAGTCTGTCTCAGTGTTGATTGTGCTTTTGCAGTGTTTGGAAGTAATTGGTAGGGCCCCCAGGCTGTTATGGTTGGAGTCTTATGAATGTGGAGTAGGACATGTCTGAAGCATCTTCTCATTGCTACATATAGCTCAGAGAACAGTCTGGAATTAAAATTTTCTGTAGAGCTATCCTACTAAATTATGTCACTTGCTAGGTAAAAGCGCATTCTTGGTGGGAAACTTTTTTTCCCCATGCTTTCAGATGTGGTAGAAGCATTTGTCTTTAATAATTGCTTCAGATTTCCAGGAAATTATATTTAGTTCTCTGTACTTTTCAATCTGAAATAATAAAAAAAAGACTTGGAATAAAAAGTTACAATTGTAAGTACCAGAAAGGGCGCTGACAAACTATTGTACTCATTTATACTGGCAAAATGAAGTTCAGTGGCACTTTCAAAATTGCTTCCAGTGTAATTATTTCTGATAAAGGATTTGCCTGATACTGTCTGTATTTTGAGATGTTCAAGTCCATGACTTAGTTGCCTTGATTTTGATCTTTAATCTGGCACCGTGCTTCCGAATAGATAGGTTAAAGACAGCTTTATGTTGGCAACCACGCTGTCTTGTCTGAGCCTGTCCCATTGCGAGGGGTGGGGGGTAGGCTGTGGAGTCCTGGTATTAGATATTTTATTATTTTTTTAATTGTTTTTAGCTTGTGTTTTAATACACATTGGTCTTCTATCTCTAATGTCACTTGTGGTGATGAGTGGGGAGAATGTGGTGCTTGTATGCCTTTTTTCTTTCCCCTCCTCTGATCTCAAGTCTCTTCTTTGGTGAGAATACAGAACTCTTCCATATTTACAGTGAGCAACTAGTTCACAGTGAGGTTTGGCTTTATAGAAGATGAAAATTCATTTTGAACCGCTCTTTACTCAAGATGTCTTCAGCTCTGTGTTTGTCCAAGGGTACCAAACCAGATCTCTTTTGGCACTTGTGTCATTGGCAATTTTGTTGCAGTGTTGGTTCTAGTTTTTCCTTTGTATGATTCTCTTCCATTCCCAATGCTGTCATAGCTGAAGCTTTGCAGATCTTCAGCCACAATCCATTACTTTAATTAAAGGAAAGCTTCTCTCCTTTCCCATTTGTTTTCTAAAAAAACCACAAAAGGTATTTTAAAAAAGGCTTTTTTCTTTTGCCTAAAAATCTAAGCTGAAGTAGGCAAACTGGATTTTGTTTTTGAAATGCACGTGACTTCTTTTATTTTGCTTTTTAAGTTTGAGGACACTAGCTCTCAAGTGTGAAACGTGATTAACGAATTTTTCAAAAGCTGTTCTCGCAGCACTTCACTTTGTTTGCAGGAATGCTGACATTTTCTGACTAATAGATAGCACCATGTATAGTGTAAATGGTTCTCACCCATGGAATATAGAAGAGTTTGCTGCAATGAAAGATGGGTTTAGTCTTTTACCTAACTGCTGCTCTTAAAGTCTTGTTAGCATAATACTCTTTTGTGTATGCTTAATTATATGTATTCAACAGTTTACTGCCTGGCAGTAAATCTCGTCTGAACTCTAAATATGACTTTCGTTCTCCTACTCTACGTTGTTATAGATGTTTAATGTTTAATTTTTTTTTCATTTTGGTAACTGCATTTGACTAGTGCACTTGATCCAGAAAGTATCTAATATGTTACTGCTGTACACTTTTCTTAGTACTAGACGGGAGCCCCGTCATATGTGAATTGCTTCTCTGAATGTTTAATTAAAAGTAGTAGGTGTATATTGCTTAAAGGAACTGTCAGCCTCTTGCCTGTATGCAAGGCCTAGAGTTGCTTGTGAACTGTTTCTCATACATGGTGCCTATGTATGTACTTTTATTTGTTGAGTAATATGGCCTGCTGTGTTGCCCACATCTCAATTAAGATATTAGTATGGCATATAGCTGTTACTTAGCCCAGCAGAGCTGTTTCTTTCTTTCAAGGTGGGAGGGTTGGTGTTGGAAAGAAGGTATGGCTATGAATGAAGAAAGCGGTTTCTTCAGCTGAAACTACAGGAGAAGTTACTAGAAAATAGGAATTTATAAGCTTGCATTGAGTAATTCCTCTCCTTCCATCCCCCATTCAGGAGAATTGGAGGGTGTACTGAACAAAAAGAAGTGATTTTTTTTTTTTTTTTTTTTTTTCCGGTACAGAACTTTATTTTTAATTGCAATAGGTGTAGAGGTCCAATATATTTTTTTTTATTATTATTATAACTTAAACTCTGGTTACTGTTGTGTTTTTTTTCTTTTCTATTCCCAACTAATGTCTGGTATTAGTCTTAAGAATTTAGATCTCGCTTCCTCCTCAGTAGGTGAGGAAATTGATGGTGGATTCTCTTGACTGTATTGGGTTGCTTACCTGGTTGGTGTCCCTCCTGTTTCATATTCCCCTCCCTGTGTATTTAGTTTTGTTGTCTTTATTGTTATAGCTGTCTTATTTTTTGTGTACCGTATGTGCACACTTGGATAATAAAAAGTAGGTGGATGAGGATATTTGGAAGCTCAAAACTTGAATACTCCATGCAACTGAGGCAGATGATTTTTCTGCTGAAAAAAGACTGAGGGTATCTATTCCCAGCTGTGTCTACAGAGAGTAGTTGGTGACTGCAAGGAAGGAGAGATTTATAATTTTGCAATTAAGGAGACTCAAGGGACTCAAGTGCAGGTAAGTGTCCTGACTCAGGGCCTGTGTCATGTCCTGAACTTTCTTTTAGTCCTTAAAACTGAACGACTAAGTGTAGGAATCTCAGCCTCACTTGGAGAAGTCTGCTTTGTGCACAAAAAGTTGAGGTAGCTCAGTGGTTGGGCACATCCTAGTGGGGGACAGAGATGCAAATGCAATTTGATGAAGAGGAAAAGGCAGAGAAGATCTTAGTGATGTTTTATATTGATGGTTGGGCGGAGCATAAATGTATCGAGCTTCCACAAGAAGGAATTGAATGGAGAAAATCTTAAAAATGGGAGGATGTATTTTGGAGTGTGTTTATTTCTTTGCCTAAATGGTTATAAAAGTAAGTCATGTTTAAAGAGGTAGTATGAACTATGGTGTGAAGGCTTCATCCTCTTATTCATGCTTTGTGCCTTAAACGTTTTGAAATATTTGAGAACCAGCCACAGCTGCTGGCTGGTCATTTTTTCTATAGATTTGTTTGTTTGGAATTCTCTTTTGCTGCCTCCTGTGGCTTTTTCTGCAAGTGACATTTTGTGGTCCAAAACCACAGAAACATCAAATTTTACAGAAGCTTTGCATTACCTAATCTTATCTGTGTTAATAAATTTGTACTGATACATTATTTAAACATCAGATGGAAAAATTATTTCAGATTTCAAAAACAAAGGACAGGTTGCAGCTTTCTGGTAGGGCATGTGAGGAGAAAGTAAGCAAAAGATTAAGAAAGTGTGGAAGAGGCAAGATGGTGGTGGAGTTCTTTGTTTTTTGTGTTGCAAAAAATGAGTCTTCTGGAAAGTGATTTATGGTTCTTGGTAAATTAATACTAGCCATCCCTCCTTAACAGAGGTAGAAAGTTCTTAGAAGAAATATTTGTTCCTACCAATATCTTAGTTATTGCTGTTGGGAACAAAAAAACCAGAGTAATCGACTAAACACCAGAAAGCTAACCCAAATAGCATATTTATAGCATCTGGATATAGGATGCATATTGATATGTGTGGAGGAAAACAAGCAAAGATGGCTGTAGAAAAATTCTGGATTGACTTCAGGATGGTGGGGCATGGTGCACACTGAAAGTTAGTATTTTAAAGAATTATTCTTAAAATCTGTATTCTTTGTAAAATAGTCATAAAAATGATGCGTGAACAAATTACTTCAATAAATATACTGGCATTTTTAATATAAAATGTTTATTTGTTCAATCTATAGAATATGAACAGTTTGGTTTTTTTAAATTAGCCGTAGTTTTGAGAGTAAACACTTCAAGAATTCAATCTGACAGTTGTTTAGAATACATCTTAAGACAATTTTTCTGGCTATGTTGAGCATTCATATAACAAAGAGGGCTAATACTCCATGTGATCAACCGAAGTACAGGGGGAAGCACAGCAAAGCTCAATGCACTTGTAAAATATCCACGATACATATTAGGACACTTAATATCCCAGTTTTGCTAGTGGAAAAACAAACAATGAACAGAGATCTAAGGATGCTCTTCTGGATGGAGTATAATTAATAGTTGACAAGTATTGTATATTTTAGTTCAGTGAAGGAAAACGTCCACTTACTTAGTAGGTTGCATTTAACCGTGTTCGTGACCCATGTGGCATACTTCAAGTTGAGTACACAAAATGTATTTTACTTGCTAAAAATGTTTTGAATGGTCGTGACTTAAGAACAATTCATGAACAATTCTTTTCTGTTGAGTGTTTAGAGGTACTGAATCTGCTTGTGGCTATGCTTGCACTGCAAATATAACCTAACAGACTGGATGAATGTACTTGTGTAATGGGGGCTTTTTATGCTTCCAAATGGACAGTGTCCTATACATCCTGCAGGCATAGGATTTGGAACTTACTGTGATCTGTTGTAGTGAGGTTGCACTCTATACTCTTGCTATCCTATGGTAGGCATTGGTCTGCCAAGAAGGTGGATGTGGCATATGGAGTGTCTGTGTAAAAGACAGTATCATCAGCCTGTAGGTGCTTCACATACGATGCTTTCCTCTAGGAAGACTTAGACACTGTAGAGAGGCGTTCTTCAAGGTAAAGATGCTCGATAGTCAATAAAAACCTCTTGTCTTTAGAAGTGATGGTTAGTACTGGCTTGGGGTTTAATTGTTGGCATTGACCGTCCCTGAAGCATTGCAGTTCTCCAGGACCAAATTATGCAGGAAGGGTAAAAGGACAGGAGCAGAATGAAGCAGGCTCTGACTCTTCTTAGTACTTAAGATTCTTTCTTTTTTTATTATCTAGTATCTGTATGCACACATGCATAGATCTTATTTTGTGACTGAGGTCTTGAACTTTCTTCCACCAAAGACAGAACCTCCTGTAAGTCCTCTGAGAGTCTGAGATATAAAATGGAGTATTTTTTTTTTCATACTTTGAAAACATATTTGAGAGGTGTCTGTTAATCAAAATAAATCTTTATGATGATGCCTCAGTTTTGTTTACTTACTCATTTCTGGTTATAACTGGATGCTTCCAACTACCATAATATTTTCCCAGAATATCATTGTAGATAGTACGGCGCGTCTGTCTGCTACTAGTGTCCATTGTGTGTGTCGACTGCAAATAAGGATTTGTTCCATCATAGTTCAGGCCCTGGCCTGTTTTTCTGCTTTCTTTGCTTCAGTCTTTACTGCTAAGGCTGGCCCTTAGGAATCCCAGGCTCTGGATGTAAGAGAGAAGGTCTGGAGACAGAAAGACTTTCCCTTGGTCAAGGAGGATTGGGTTAGATATTATTTGTGCGAACTGGCCACTCATAAATCTGTGGGCCCTGATGGGATGCACCCATAAGCGCTGAGGGAGTTGGAAGATGTTATTGCTAAATCACTCTATCTTTTGAAAGGTCATGGAGAACAGGAGAGGTGCCTGAGGACTGGAGGAAAGCCAGTGTCACTCCAGTCTTCAGAAAGGGCAAGAAGGAGGACCCAGGAAAGTACAGGCCAGTCAGCCCCACCTCCATCCCTGGAAAGGTGATGGAACAGCTCATTCTGGATGTCATCTCACAGCATGTAGAGGAAAAGAAGGTTATCAGGAGTAGTCAGCATGGATTCACCAAGAGGAAATCACGCTTGATCAATCAGATAGCCTTCTGATGGTATGACTGGCTGGGTAGTTGAAGGGAGAGCGGTGGATGCTGTCTGCCTTGACTTCAGCAAGGCTTTTGACACTGCCTTCCATAACATCTCATAGGTAAGCTTAGGAAATGTGGGATAGTTATGTGGACAGTGAGGTGGATTGAGAACTGGCTGAGTGGCAGAGCTCACGAGTTGTGATCAGTGGCGCTGAATCTTGTTGGAGGCCTGTAACTAGTGGTGTTCCCCAGGGGTCAATACTAGGTCCAGTCTTGCTCAACATATTCATCGGTGACCTGGATGAAGGGACAGTGTGCACCCTCAGCAAGTTTGCTGATGACATGAAGTTGGGAGGAGTGGCTGATACACTGGAAGACCATGCTGCCATTCAGCGAGACATGGACAGGTTAGAGAACTAGGTGGAGAGGAACCTAATGAAGTTCAACAAGGGCAAGTGTAGGATCCTGCACTTAGGGAGGACTAACCCCATGCACCAGTACAGGTTGGGGGTCGATCTGCTGGAGAGCAGCTCTGTGGAGAAGGCCCCGGGAGTTCTGGTGGACATCAAGTTAACCATGAGCCAGCAATGTGCCCTTGTGGCCAAGAAGGCCAATGGTGTCCTGGGGTGCATTAGGAAGAGTGTGGCCAGCAGGTTGAGGAAGGTTCTCCTCCCCCTATACTCTGCCCTGGTGAGGCCACATCTGGAGCACTGTGTCCAGTTCTGGGCCCTCCAATTCAAAAACGACAGGGAACTACTGGAGAGAGTCCAGCAGAGGGCTGGTAAGATGATTGGGGAGCTGGAGCATCTCATATAAGGAAAGGCTGAAAGACCTGGGGCTCTTCAGCCTGGGGAAGAGAAGACTGAGAGGGGAGCTTATCAATGCTTATAAATATCTAAAGGGTGGGAGTCAAGAGGATGGGGCCAGGCTCTTTTCAGTGGTGCCCAGTGACAGGACAAGGGGCAATGAGCACAAACTGGAGCACAGGAAGTTCCGCTGCAGCATAAGGGAAAACTTATTTACATTAAAGGTGACAGCACTGGAACAGGGCGGTTGTGGAGTCTCCTTCGCTGGAGGCATTCAACATCCTCCTGGACGCAGTCCTGTGTGACCTGCTCTAGGCGAACCTGTTTTAGCAGCGGGGTTGGACTAGATGATCTCCAGAGGTCCCTTCCAACCCCTACTAGTCTGTGATTCTCATTTTGTGCCAGTATCAGAAATCCACACAGCACTGACATGAAATAATTCACTCACTGTGAGTGTTACACTTCAAAGATAGCAGCCTGATTTGATGTCAGGCTTCATAGTTTTTCAATCATGGTTTGACTGATGCGCCAAAATTTCTTTGTGCTCCTTACTTGTTAGTCATCAGTGATGGCATATGCGCTGACATCTAGAGAAGAAAAATATTGTCAGCCAGTTACTGTACAATGACAGGGTTCTTCAAGGTGTAATCTGTATTTCAAAGTAGCCTGCCTTCTAGCCTTGCTGGCTGTAAACCTTTGGTTTCACAGGGTTTGAATAACGCCTGCTTGTCCAGCATTGAGAAGCCATGGGCTCTGTGTTTTCTTCACAAATTTAACTGCTGCCCAAAGACCTTTTGGGGTGGTATGTTTCTGAAATGCATGCTTGTATGGCATGAAGATGCTTTTGTTGTCTTTGGAGTGGAGGGAAAACTTCATCTGCACAGTAATGAGCATGACTATGGTTTACAAGGTCAGTAAAGAAAAATGTAGTATAAATGTGGTTAATGAAATTAAGGACTTTTGGTACTGAATTGATCTCCTCAGCATTAGCACAAGGTAAAGTAATTCAGATCAAACATTGTAAACCGTAGTTCACTAGATACTCTTTTATTGTCACCAGGAGTTTTCAGTGGTATTTGAATTTAAAGGAGTTCATAGAAAATACTTAGTCTACCCCTGCTGTGTATCAGTGATGTCTGAAAGAAGCAGCAGTTGAAAGAATATAAGCAGCAATGTCTTTTAAACCCTCCCTGCCTACTTTTGGAAGACACCAATCATTTATGTGCTCATGAATCCGGTAGAGTATTTCGAGATGGCAGCAGCCAGTTCTGGATTGGCTTCATCAGTTTGAAGTGAATCTTTGAGGGCAGAGTTCTTAAAATATGTGGCCATCATTCCAGATGATCAACTGAGGAGAAGAGATGGCTGTAGGCAAGCCAGAGGGGACAGAGATGTGAACATTGTTCACATAACCCCAAAAGGTTGCACAGTCAATAGGCAGGTATAAGCCTGTGCGAAAACAAACTCAGTGTGATTACTTTTTGTGTTTTACTTTCTCCTTTCTAGTCTTGCTTGCAACCATGTCCATGAGGTCTTCAGGGTAAGTTTGGATTCCCCCCACCTCCCCCAGTTTAAGTGTCTGAAGTGACTAACTTGGCTCTGTCTCCAGGTGCTACAGCAAATTAATAACAGTGGAACAATTGAGTAGTTTACAAGTGTGTCAGACTGGTAAGTTCAGAACAGGTGAAACTGTGACAGGGTGACTTGACGAAGGAAACTGAGATGATGATTACAAGACTGACAGAAAATAGGGCCAGGAAAATAAATTCAATTTGCTGATGTTACATAACCATCTTAGTGCAGCCTGTAGATTCATTAGTTTGAGAAAGTACTTTAAGGGAGAGTGATTGAGTGTGGCTTCACTTTTAGCAAATTGACAGTAATTTAGAGTGAAGGTGTAGGATGTTGAATATATTATTACTCTGGTTTTCTAGCTGGTGTGATCTTGTCTAGCAGGTGAGTTTTTCAGTGTGTTCAGCCAGCATTTGTTCTAGCATACTTCAATTTCCAGTTGCAAAGATCCTTGAAACCATGAATTGGCACAGTAGCACTGCTTGATTTTTGTGGGGTTTTAAAATTTTTTTTGTAAATGCTGAGAGCCTAAAACAATAATAAGGAAAAAAAATGAATTATCTTGTTTTACACCAGGAGGATATTTACAGATATGTACAGAAATGGTGTACAGTAGTAGTGTAACTATTTAATTCCAGATGAAAGATACAGGATGGGGGGGAAGATATAATTTTGAAGCTCACTCTTAAATAGATGGTTCTTGTAAGTGAAATACGTCATCCATCCTGGCACAAACAGAAATGTCTGGAAGAGCACGAGGTGCAGATAGGAAGAGCAGAGTGTGGCTTGCTGCAGTTACCTCTGCTGAGCGCCCATCCTTTCTGAGCTGCAGGAGAGCTCAGCATGCACAGCCCAGGGCTATGTGCCTGGTGGGACTGTGAGCCTCTGCTCAGGTTGCTGTGCCCGAGAGGGCTTTACTTCTGAACAGAGATGGGAGGTTCCCACCCTAGCACCTAATTCTGAAATCTTAATTCTCTTTAAGGAAGATTGTTGGATGTCTTGGAATTTGTCTCGCTTTCTTTCTCAACTCTAGTGGTAAGGGATAAATCTTTTCCTATACCTCTGTAATCAAAGCTTTTATTCTTGTTATAATCAAGCTTGAGCAGTGTAAATGAGGTCACACAGTCAGGCAGCAGTTTATTTCAGAGTGGCTGTCTTTATGCCCACCTTCCAGGGTAAACACAAATATCTCTTTACCTCTTGGAAAAGTCTTTAATGTGGAAAGGTGAGAAGGGAAGCAGCTTGAGTCCTCCTGTTTAAAACTTCTGCAGATCACCTTTGAGATTGCTCTCTTCTGTATTTTTTTTTTTCCTGTAGATATAATTAAAGAAATAGAAGGTGATGTTTTGATCAGTTACTTGTCAGCATTCAATTTTCTGAAAAGGTTACTACTATGCTAAAGTAGCTTTTTGTTACAAATACCTCATCAGTTGCTAGCACTCTAGGTGTCTGTTTGCAAACACACTATGTTTATTTAATAACACTTGGTGATGTTTCACTTGCATGGTCAAGTGTGTAGAAGTACCCTGTGGTGTTTTACAACCTAACTCCTGGTCAAAATGCTCAGTAATGGTGTGTTTTTCCCCTTAAACCTCCAGACCAGGAAGGTGATGAAATGAAACGGAGTCTAACAGTTGGGAGGGAATGAGGTGATGTGTACGTTATGGAAATCTTAAGAGAAGAGTAGTTTTTATAACTGCAGAACATTATAACAAGTTATATTTTAGTACTTTGAATCAAATCTTTAAATTATTGTGCTAAGGATTTTTTGATTTAACCTAAAATATTCTTCTTATTCTTTCATTATAGGTTTCTTGCTGACAAAATATATTTTGATACATAGTTTTGCTTAATGTAGTAATAATTGCCAGTGTAGAAAATATCCGTGTTTATGTAGCAGTGTAAGCTATGTAACATGTAGTTTTACATGTGTATGGTTGAAAATACTATGGTTTGTTTTCCTATCCTAATGTCTTGATGTCTGGGATTTTTGGATGTGTGGAACGTTCAGCAGAGTGAAAATGGGCGGAGGTTTTCAAAATGCTAATATACTACAGCTTTGTGTTTTATAACAAAGCATTCCTTGGGTAAAAGCAGTTGGATTGAAGCTTCAATGTACTAACTAGTGAGGCCATGTAATAGGAAATCTAGAGGGCAAATACTTAGTCTTGATAGGTTCAGGAGGAGTGGCGGGAGAGCTGTTGCCTGCCTGGTGAGAGTTCTGGAGTCAGGCAATGAATGAATTGTTCTCTGATGGCGCCTTCTCCCTTTGCTGGCTGTGTGGGAAGTCTGGGATCCTAACTTTGGTCATCCTTCAAAAATAGATGGAATAGCCTTTTGAGCTGATCCTTTGCTTATGTTGTTTTAGCTCAAATAAGCCATATTAGCAAAATCATGGCTGCCGTGGAAAGGACTTGCAGAGTTTGGAGACTCCACAAACTCTCCAGGCAACCTGTGCCAGTGTTCAGCCACCCTTACAATAAAAATAATAATAATAAAATAGTCTCTTTATGTTCAGATGGAATTGTTTTTTTTATAATGACCTTCCAGTGCTTAAATGCTTTCTCACCTTATTTGTGTAGAGCTGTAAGCTAAGTGAACTTTTGCAGTGCTTTGGGCCAAAGAAATCTTTGTTTTTATTTTAAATAATATTTCAGCAGTTTGTCCTCCAGGAGATAATCTATGAGATTATTTGCTATACAGAATTTATCTTAAGGTTTGTTAGTTATCTGTCGTCTTTGTAATATGATGTTCCTTCTTAATGTTAATGCTCTTTATTTCTGCAGCCTTTTAAGGATATAGTCAGATGACCTAAAAAGCACAATAAATTAATACTGTGAAGTGGCAGCCCTCCTCAACTGAGGTATTGCGACTGACCTAGTCTGTTGATGTACTAAGTCAAATTAGTTTGGCTAAATAAGAGGTGTTTATCTTTTCTGGTGGATCAGAGTATTTGGAATTGTTCCAGGGCTGTACACCTGTGACTTGTCTTATGATGTATTTTTGTGTATATATCAAAATTGTCTGCAGAAGGATGCCTTGACACCTATGCATATGCAAACAGCTGCATTTCTGTTCTGTATGTATTTGTTTAACTCTTTGTCAATACTAAGAAGTACCAAAAGGGACAGGATCAAACTGTGTAGGCTTGTTGGGAATATGGGGATAGAGGGGGAAGTCAGCACTAGTCGTGGGATGGAGGGGAACCTCCTCATGTGGCAGCTGCCATGGGAAGTCTTTACATCTTTTAATCCTCACTACTCAGTCTTTTCCCATTTTTTTCCCTATTCTTTCTCTGAAAATAAAATCGGGAAATATAGGTGAAATAATCGGAAAAGGAGTTTAATGATTCATATTTTTTTTGCGTATGTTTTCTCCACTGACTCTCCAGAGTGTCTTGGTCTCTAAATGCCCTGCTTTGTATATATGCCTGAGAGCAAATAGGTGAGGCAGATGGATAATGATGGAACTATCTGGACATGAAAGGAGAAGTTGTACATTAAGATGGTCAGCTTTCAAGATAATCTTTATGTTTTTGGCATGGTGGTAAAGAAACACCTCTACTTCCATTTAAAGCCTCTGTAGGCCCTTGTGGCCTTCTAGCATAAGGATTATTTTCCATGGCTGTTTCAATCTGTACTTTAACAGCTCACAACACGGGATTACTGGGTATAGTGAAGGGCTTTGAGAGTCTGGAAGGGGCTGTGTTATTGGACTCTTTCTCCAACCATAACATTTTCCTATTGCTTTTTGTTGCATATGTTCAGCCAGCTTTTGTAGTTAATGCACATTATTATTTTAAAATAGAAATTTACCATACTGAGGCATGACAAATTATAGCGAGTGGTCAGGACTTCAACATGGACATGGAATAAATGACAACGAGCCATTCTGTCTCGTCTTAAAATGGGTGAATATCCAGAATTATGGAAACTGAACAAAATGGGAGTTTAGGTGTATGAGAAGGAGGACCTGTTTTTAAAAAAAAAAAAGGAAAAGTTCAGGATTCTACCGTGGGCATACAGAAAGACTGGACATAAAAGGCAGTGGAGGGAGGAAAAACAACCCTGTTGAAAACTTTCAGCACTTACTTCTGGATATTTTAGATAATATGAAAAATTAGTTGTTCCTTTCTGCGTTGTGATTTATGCTTGCTCCCAGGTAACCAAACTTATACTGCCTGCTTGAACTTTATTATTTCTTAATGTTGTTAAGAATAACATTGACATGCAAATTGCAAGCATCTCCTTTATTTCAGGAAAAAAAAAAACCTGAAAGGCTCTTTTTTTATGCTGGAGTTTCCCTATTGTGTATTATAACAGAGCTTTAGCGAAATTGGAATCATGAGAAAAACAGTTGGGAGATGCTGAGAAAAGAAGCTTTTTTTTTTTTTTTTTTTTTTTTTTTAATGAAGTTGTCAGTAACTTAATATAGTTCATCAAGATACAGGGCATCATCAAGTTTTAAACTTGAGAGCATTCACGGGGGGGGGTGGGGGGGGTGGAGGCAGGGGAAGAGAATGTACCTATAATGAGTTGCCAAAAGACATAATTAACAGCCAAATACACTGTTTTTTTTTTTTTTTGCTTTCTACCACCCCACACACCTTAGGAGTTGCAGCTGCTGATGTATTAGTCTCTGAAGTTTTGAAGTTTTACTGAAAACTGAGTTCCTGTGTCAAAATCAGTTGTATTATGTATTAAAAATGTATTTTTTCTGAACTTTGAATACACTTAAATATATATATAAGCCCACGGTTAAGAGCTGCTTACAAGGTGACATGACAGTGTTAATAGAAAACACTAATGGAACTTTAATAGATACTTAGAAAAGTCTTTTAGAAGTTAATTGATGTAGCATTTCATGCATGATACTGCTTTTAATGGTAAAAATACATGATCAGTCTGCATCTGACAGCATGTTTCCGTTGCATTTGAAAACAGGGGAACATTAAAACTAGGTGAGCATTGTAGAGTTGTTGAAGTGCTGTGGAATGGGCTATGTAACTAATGCGTATAGAACTTACACAGTGTTTAGGTTTAAAAAAAAGAAGTATGTGTCTTTAAAAATAAACATGATTTCGAAAAAGTTCTATGAGGAAGGAGAGCATGCAAACGACAAAGGTAGAAACTTGGATTAATATATAAAAACTATGCCATTCGGTTTTCTAAAAAAAAAAAAAAAAATCAGGGGTAATATTCCTCCACCCAATGTCCAAGAGCAACAACTGCTGGATTGGGGTGCTTAGGAGATCCTTTCCCTACAGGACCAGAAAGAACAGAGTGTCTTCCCTGTGCTGCAGTTTCCTTGAACATATAATACAAACCCTTGTTTCCAGCTTTCCTAATGTTTGTTTTGCAACACAAGTTGGCAATGGAAAATAGACAGTCATGCTCTTCCAATTTGTATTTCTAGAATGTATTAATATTGTAAAGCTTGATAGGAAACAGACTTAGTCCTATGTCGCAGAGTAGAAAGTCTGAATATGGATAGTTTTTCTCTGTATAGGATTTACTTTCTCAAAGCAGCTTGGGTTTAGGTAGGTTGTTGGCCTACGGTATGTGGTGTTGATAGCAGATTTTTATTTTTACTGTAGCTCTTAACAAATTTACATTTGTGTCAGAAGTTGCCTACTACACTGGTGTTTTGTAGTCTGATGACGGGTTTCTTAACCTATCTTTACATATACACTGGCAAATAAGTAATGAGTAACAAAGTATTTTCTTCCTATGCCCTGATGATGCTTGGTTTTAGTACAGTTCCTCACACTGTTTGCTCAGTCATTTCCCTGAAGCTAAACAGAGCCATGCTTTCCTGCTCTTGTCAGGCACTTGAGAGTTTGTAATTCAAGTAATAGAATAATACCAGCAGTCATTTAGAAAAGTTTTCAGACTAAGTAATGATCACGTAAGTCTAAATCTATGTATGCAAACCTTGCCACAGTTACTCTTGTAAAATTCAGCCTTATTACAGAGTGCATTAGATAGAACATACTTTTGACTGACCCAATGATGATAAATGTTTGCTTTCTTTTTTTGTGTGTGTTTCTGGCATAATTACAATTGAATAGCCTTGCTGAAAGTCAAGTTAAAAATAACTATACTGTAATAGGGGGTCTGGTTTTGGTGCATAAAAGAACGATAATTTGGGGGATCTTTTTTCCCTTCCCCGGTCTGTAGTGTATTTAAATTTTCAGTATACTGTTGCTAGTCATGTGGTTCACGTGGTGGCATTTCATGGGTTTGGGGGTGTGGGGTGGTGTTTGGTTTTTTGTTTGGCCTTTTTTTTTTTTTTTTCATTTCAGCTGTGACACTTAAAACAGTTGTGTAAGTGTTGGTTGTACGGGCAGGAGGAGAAAGTAGCATGTGTGTTTAATAGCATTGTAATAGTAGGTTAGGGAAAATACCTAAAACAGGTAGAAGAATTTATATTTTATCTTTTGCAGTTCATAGTTACCTTTTTCTAGTGACATGCTCTTGGATATCCAAAGTTATGAGTGTTATTAGCTCAAGGTGTTTTTTTTCCTTCCAGCTGTCTGTCAAAGTTACAAGGTTCAACTTTTTGCCTCTAGACTGTTTGGTGTTCCTCTGCTTCTTCCTAGACTAATGGTTGGTGTAAATTGCAACTGCAGCTGAACATGAGGTGGAAAGTTTGCTTGGTACAGTGTATATTTGCCCATCATATCTATAGGGATTTTGCCAGAAAACTATACTTTGTAGTCTGTTGGCTTGTATTGTTTCTGAAGCCTGTGTCAAAGTGTTATCTGGGATATATAAAAAGATAGAAGAATCAAACTTAAGATTTCTTGGTGACCCTCTGTTTTCCTAGTTACGTTAAATCATATAAAGTGCTTAAGTTAATGGTTCTTGGTTCTTGATTATTTTTTTCTTCCTCTGATGTAACATAATAGTAGGATATAGAAAGGGAAGGACAGCCAAACCCAGTAACCTTTAAAGTACCGTTAATGTACTTTCTTCCTCTTGCTTCTTTCATGGAGGAAATAATACTGACTGTACTCCCTTTGCCCCCCAGCACACAGAAAGAACTTTCTGCCCTTTCATCTTGGTTGCTTTTTTCCCCTCAGTTTTTTTGCCACTGCAAGACAGATCTGTGACTGCCTTTCCTCACCATGCTAGGCATTTCAGAAACTTTTAATTCTGACGAACCTTAGGACATTCCTAGTTTAGTATATCAAAACTGCTCCTTGACATAATCGGGGTCCAGCTGGGCCAATGTATTGATAGATGTCAGTCACTTCCGATGTAGAGTCCACACAAGGCAGATGGCTTTGCATGGCAAGTTATCTCCAAATCTGCTACTACTCCTAGTAGCAGGAGATACATATTTTTTTTTTTCTATGTTACAACATAGTGCTCTGCAGATGTGGCTTATGGCAGAGAAATCTGTGGGAGGCTTTCATTTCCTGAAAACTTCGTGAAATGATTGTGCCCTCAGATTATGTTTTACAGGAGTTATGCTTGAATAGTTGCAATAGCGTTTAGTCATAATGAACTTGTAGCAATGTAGATTGTTTTATTACACGTAAACTTTCCTATTCTTTCAAGGGGAGCCATGTTTCTCTGAGCAAGGTTTCTCTGTTTCCCATTCATCACAGAAAATCTCTGCAAATGGATCCGTTATAGGCCGTAGAAAACTTGAAGTGTAAATTGTAGATGTGTTAAGTGAAATCTCTTCATTCTCACTGAAATTTACTCATTCCTATACTGTGTGGTTTTTTTCCCCCCGTTTTTTTTCAAAGATACCAGAAACTCAAAATGGAGAAAAAATTAAGTGTCATGCTCATTTTTTAGTTCCAGCAGTGGTAAAGGCAGTTACTCATGCAGGATGAGGTTAGACTGGAAATAATTGCCACCGGAAGTTAATAAAACAGGAATTTACAAAATTCTAATTCATTCTTTGTGGAGTTTATGAATATCAAGGATATCCAGACTTACTCTAATTAAAGAATGTAAGCTTTCTGCTTCATAGCTCCGCTACTCTCTGCTTATTAGAAATAATCTATCTTCACAAATATCTCGTATTTATTGTACCTATGCTAGCTGTGACATTTTTATCAGAAAAATGTTATCTAGCCTGAGCCAGGCTGTCAGACAAGATGGAAATACTCTGCCTTAACAGCAATTCCATAAAACTAATTTATTTAATTGTCCCAGCTGACCCCAGCCAGAGTCTGCCCTCTTCCCAATACATAGGTTTTGGAGGATGGTTTTCATCCTATCAATGTCCAGGTGTTTTACTAACAGCAGGGTTCAGGGAAGCGAGTTCTCTGGGGTTTTTTTAGCTGCTGGTGACTGCTTGATTTAAGAATTACTTTGTGCCACCAAAGTGCGCATGTTCAGGTCACTTTGCTGTTGCTATTGGAGAATTTATAATTTCTTCCTGTATGAGATACCATCTCCTGGTAAGGTGGGATTTTTGTAGGGAGGAAGAAGGGAGTTGTGTTGATTTTCTTTTTTTTTTGAGTGTGTGTGTGTCTTTTTGTTTGTTATTTTCCATCACAGTAGCTCCAAGGATGTGGTCACAGGGTTGCATTCTCACCTCTGTTCAGGCACCTTGAAGTATTACCTGAAGTTAAAGTATGGTGGTTGATCAGAAACATTTGATTGACATTTCTGGTCAGTTGTGATGCAGAATAAAATAGGAATACTTGAACCGCTTTCAGTGTGTGTGTGGTTTTGGGTTTTTTTATTGTTGTTGCTGGCTATGCTTTTCTGATGAGATTAAAGTTGCTGTATTTCAGCCAAAGAGGGAGATGAACTTTGAGACTGATAACTTGACTTCTCTAACAAATGAAGCAATATGATCAAGTAGAAATTTCAATTAAATTGGTCCTAGTGGAAACTTGAGTAAGTAGTCAGAATAGACAGAAAAAAAAAAATCAGCTTGTAGTAATAAAGTGTATTTTCTTTAGTATCACTCAGAAATGTAAGGAAGAAAGACTCTTAAGCACTGTATATTCCTGAACCTTTAAAATCTACTTGGTCAGCTTTTTCACCATAGCATCAAGGAATCATGCAGCAAGGCCACAGCTTTGAAAGTATTGCTTTATTAATGAGGAATGCACCCAAAAAGGGATCCTTGTGCCTTCTCAATGAAAGCTTGTCAGAGCAGGAGTCAAGCTGCCTATTAAGCAGGAAGGGAAGTTCTCTTAATAAAATACTTGCAAAGCAGCCACCTGGAGATTTGTTTATTAGTTTGCTAAATGTAATAGACAATGCTGTAATACAGTTATCATCACTTTGGGAAAACAGTATCATTTAAAAAAATACCAAAGGAAAAATCTATCTCCTTATTCTAGTTTGTTGGTACTGTTATTTGAAACATGCTAGTGCTGATTATTAGAGTTGGTTGTCTAAGAAAAAGAATTTTTCTTCCCTCTGAGTTATCTAGCAAGTAGCTCAAGTATGCAGGTACTTGCACAATTATTCTTTATGTCTAATAAAAATGTGCATGTTAATGTGTTCTTTTAGAAATTCGGTATTTAACCTGGTTAAATATCTCTTTTGGGGAGCTGATTGTGGAAAGAAACTAGAATTTTTCATCAAATTCTACTTAGCACTTTCTGCTCCTGGCTTCTAAAAAGGAAAATATTCTTCATAGTACCTGGAGGGGTTTTTAACTAGTGCCCACACATGGTTTTTGTGCTAGGTGGTTTTAGACTATGAACTCCCTAGTGAATGAGGCTCAGAGATGTGAGTAGCTGTTTGTGATGGTTGCTAATTTTTAAAGAAATATAGTTGGGGACAAGTTTTGGGCTTGCAGCCAGTTTATCTTTCCCAGTTGTCTCCTTTCACTTTGTCTGCTTTGTGCCAACTCTAAGAACTTAAGTTTTTGCCTTGTGTATACAAGCTGTATTTTAGTATGCATCATTCTGAGGATGCTAGTTGACCTAACAGACCTTAGAGGGAGTGGTTTTTCTCCAGTCTGACTTGAGTGACCTATGTAAGGATTGCTGTAGTGGGCTTCACGATGCACTGAAGGAGGAGAAAAGATCAGATTTTTAGGTAAAGTTTGATTTCCATTAGATCCTAAGAATAACACAAAATGATCTGGGCTGTAAGAAACTATGTAGATAGAAGTAGTTACTTTTATCCTTGTAGAAAATACATTTAAATATGCTGTAAAACGAACATGAGCTTTTGAGCAAATACAGATAGAGTTGAGTGTCTTATCTATTCTTACTCTTTTTAGGCCATCATGACTGCATGACCTATTTCCACAGAGTAATAAGCTGCCTGGGTATTGGTGTTTAAAAGCTTAAAATGTAAATTCCAGAAAGGTGCTGTTGAATTATTGGGGTGGGGGGTGGTGTGGTATGTGTTTTTTGTTTTGCTCTGTAGAAGTACTGAGACTTTTAGCTTAAAGCATAATATTTTTCCCTCTCTCAATTTAAGAAATAATTCCCATACAGGAAGAATTCTAGGTATTCCACATACTTCTTGTAATTTGTAATGGTTCATTTGATAAACAACAAGCTTGCATATCACTGCATAATACATCTTTGGTTTATTATCAGTAAGAAATCGTACGTATATTTAAAATATTCTAATAGTAAGTAGGGGTTGTGTCTAGTTGTTGCTTCCTAGGAGGCAGAATCTCCTTATTCCATATAGTGTTCAGTAAGTGTGATCTTTCTGTAGTCTTTAAGAAAGGGTACATTTTTAATGTTAGGTCTGTCCCCTTTCCAAACTGAAAGCCTGCTACTCTGAGTGGAGATCTGTCTCTGAACCTTTTTCTTGCTGCATCTCTTTTAGTTCCAAACAGCCTTGACTCCTGTTGGAGATTAATCCTTCTCGTTGACCTATGCCATCAGAACCTTACAAAAATACCACCTCTTAGATTTTTATCTTTACATGAGTCAAGCTGTTTTGGATATTGCTTGGAAAATATTGTAGAGATTCCTTCCATAATGTTACTTTAATAAATACTGTAATATATTTTAATTATCTTTTGTGTTAGTAGTAGATGAGTTTGCAGCTACTTTTTACTAAAATATCTTTTTTTTTTTTTTTACAGTAAATGTAAAATGAAGGGAGTTGCTGTATACATGACTTTTGTTTCTTTTGGGGTTTTTTTTGGTGTGTTTGTTTTTGGTTTTTTGTTGTTGTTGTTTTTTTAAGTTAGTCCACTTTAGAGAAGTAGAATCTGACGCTGAAAGACTATCAAAATGCTCTTGCCTTTAGGACATGTTGGGTCTGGGCTCAGTGAACTTGGTAACTCTGGTTTGGGTTTGGGGGAGGGGTGTGTGTGCGTTGGTTGGGGGATTTTTTGGTGGTTCTTTTTTTTTTTTTTTTTTTGCAGTGATATTCCTAGCTAGTGGCTTTCTCTTCGGAGAGATATTCAGACAGGTCTCAAAAGAAAATGGTCTCCACTTCAAAAGCAACCTGCCATCCATAATTTAAACAACCTGTAAATGCTGCCCTGAATCAATGGGAAAGCTTCTACTGGTGTAAGAAACTTTTTCTCTGAGACAGGGAGTAGAATGCACCATTTCAATACTACTTGGTATCTTTCAGGTTTTTTGTACTGTATCTGCTTTTACATGTCGGCCACCTGTTGGGAGTCTTTGCAAGGACATAGGATGAGTGTCAGTCACACTATTGATACATCCCTTTATTGAACAGCTCACTACCAGTGATTTTGCAGCCTAGGGAAAAATAGTGAGTGGGTGCATTCTCCTTGTTTGGGTTGACAACTTGTTAGAGAGGTGTTAATGTTTTTACAGTTATTGTATGTGCAAATAGAAGATTCCTGCCTTGTATTTCTTTTCTGCAGGTTATTTTGTCTTTTATTACTGTCTCTGTTGTGTGTACCTTCCTTTTCTACTCCCTTAAACTTTTGTTCTCTCTTCTTCTCCATTGCAATTTTAAGCGAATCCAGCAGTGAGATAGTTGGAGCTGTCATCTCACAGGTTGGCTGTATGCCTTATACATGTTTTGCCAAGTATATGGCAAGATTTGCTCTGCCCAAAGTATCAGTTTACATTTTAGTTGTATTTCTTAGATTTTTCTTCCAATTATGAAGATGGGCAGTGTTGGAATTTTTTTGTCTTAACAGTTTAGTTTATTCTGAAGTTCCACCAGTTCTACTTAAGATACTGTATGATGAGCACTTAGTGTTGAAATTTGTTTGATAGGCAAGATGAAGCATTACTTCATTCAAATAGGTTCAGTATAGGTTAACTTTTATTTTTTAGAGGTGGTGTTGTAGGACCTACCCCAAGTTTGATATGGATTTCTCTATTTTAATAAGTTGGTTATGTTTCTCGCTATTTTCTTCCTTCAGTCTGCAGGAACAATTTCAATGCTGTGTCTACTTGGAAATACCTGCCACCCACAGCATTTTGCCTCTCTTGACTACAAATCATCTTGTTTTTTCTTTTGTTCTCCCTGCCTTGTTTTGGGAAGATATGGAAAAACAGCACCAAAAAAAAGTGAAATTGCAGTGTTAAAATGAAGTGATTAAACTCTACAGATGAGTGTGCATGAGCTTCCTCACTTGAAACATCCTTCCCTCCCCCCCCCCCCGGCAAGAGTGTATTTTGGGGGTTTTACATAATTTTTTTTTAAGTATTAGTCAGCCTTACCGTTTTCACAACAGTTGTTGTTAATATTTAAGATGAGTCTTGGAAATACAATCTGAACACGTGTAAGATAAAAGTGAAATGACTTGCATATGCTTTTGTAAAGAAGATGGTGCGGACATGATAAATTTTCTTTAGAAGTGATATGTTTGGATTCTTTTAAAATAAATTGTTTTGTCCTTTATCACTTTTCTGGAACTTACAACGTCTTCATGGAACAAAAAAAGTTAATTGTGTACTCTAACGTACACACTTCCATAGCATTTGTGGAAATGCAAGACAGTCTTGATTATAGCACTTGGCAGTGGCAGATTAATTTTATTTTTCTTTCCATCCTGGAAGTATTTGTGCTTACTGGTCTTTTGCGGGTGTTAAAGTTCGTAGTGTTATGATTCAGGTTTCATGAGCTGTTTTGAACTGCCACGTAAGATACTTCTTAATTTAAATTTAGGTTTTGACCTGTCAGTGTCACTAAGTTTTTAATTTTCAAGAAAATCGTTGTTGTTTGAAACGATTTTTTTAATCTTAATTACAATATAATTGGTATAAAATATTCAGGTAAATGTTTATTTGAGAGCAGACTCTGCTTAATTTAATCTGGTAAAAACTGCGAATGTATTCAGCTGGTTAAAACTGTGACAGCATCTGGCAGTCATTTCAGCAGGTGTTTGTATGAGGATATTAATATTACACACACACTACCCCAAATTTGTTTATTGACTTTTATGCTTCTACCATCAACAAATGCAATTATTATGCCTTTTATTTATGTTGTTAGATGCTGTACTCTTATGCTTTAAAATAGTTTTTCAAAATATTTTGGAGGCACTGAGATTCTGTATTTAAAAATTGATTTTTCTGCTTGAAAGCAGATATGTGTGTGTGTTATGTAAGTGTGTTTTTAGGGGAGGATTTTCAAAATACAGCTTTTGGAGTTCTCAGTCTGTGTTATGAGTGTCATCATGTTGCTTGCTCAGGAGTAATGTGCAGTCTTCAGGAAATACTGCTTTCTGTGAAGTATTTATCTGAAAGCCAGCACTGTAGCTGGTTGAGTCTGTTCAGAGCTTACAGTGGAGCATTTGCAAGGCTAAAAACCCGCACTGAGGCTACTTCTGTAACATCACTTCAGACTTTCAGGTTCCCTGATGGTGTTTCACTTGACGATAACTGCACAGGCCGCATTTGGAAAACATTATCAGCATTTATTGTTCCTGAAATGTTAGAAATCTGTACAGAAGGTGGTCAGCCCCTCAGAAGTGTGACAAAAACTGCTGGTGAGAAAGATGTCATCTAAGTCATCTGGCTGCTGTTATCCTTCTATAGCCAGCAAATTACCTGCATGCGATTAGCAGGCTCACGGCAGGGCAGGCTGGAGGGTCTTGGTTCCTTAAGTACTCTCTTCCCTGTGCGTCGCGCTCTTGCTGCATGAGCTGCTGTCGCGATAGGCTCCGTGGGCACTGCCACATGGACTGCTGCCTCTGGGCTGGCGTTGCTCGGCACGCGTGTGCCCTGGGCGCCTGTCTGCTCCCCGCGCGTGGCGTGGATTTGTGCTTTCCCCTGGGGCCCTTCTCTCATCTTCCTTGCTGTTCGGATGGAAACAAGGAAGACTTTAATTCTTCTGATACCTGCTGTGAATCTGAGTGAATGTGTGCATACCTTTTGTCACCTGTGCTAGAAAAGTGGTCTTTGTGTGGGACTCCTGCCATCCTCCTAAATCCACTGCAGGAAAAAGAATACATTTCTTCTCTGCTTAGCCAGTCCTTCAGTGTTTCAGCCAAACTGACCTTTACTTCTGTTCTCCCCCACAGGCTGCTGCCTTATCTTTTCAGCGGTAATATGTTTTGTCCTTAGTGGCCTCCACGGGTTTGCTTCTAAGGACCTGATTGGGGTTTGTCTTTGCCCTTTTCATCGCCTACTGAGGGATCAAAATTCTGTGTTTTGATTTTTCTTTTTCTTTTTTTTTCCCTGTTTTCTTTGCTTACTATGCTTTTGCTGTGTTTCCCATGGCAATTTTGAACTATTGTCCCAATTATCCAGAATAGGGGAAAAACCCCAGCTGTTCTGACAGTCGTTTTGTCTTCAATGCAAAATAGGGGAACGGGCTTAAGACACTCAAAATCCCTGAGCAGCATGCTTCTGGGAGTTATTTGCAACAGAAATAATAATTACTATGTCAGGTCTTAAACAGACATAAGAGGTGCAGAGTAGATACATGCTGCAGTGTTTGAGTACATTTGGGTGTTTTGCTATGAGAGCACCTTGCCGCTGGTGGCAGCTGCCTGAATTGCTCTTAGTAGTGCCCACTTCAGACCCACAGCTCCTTTTCTGCTCTGGCGTGCACGGGAATGCTGGGAACTCTTCTGTAGCAGCTTCTCTTTTCCACCTGCTGATATCTTGTTAAATTGGTAGGGTATTTTTCATCAGAGATGAAAAGAAACTGGTAAAATTAGGCAACTGAATCGTGAGTGCGCAATGGGTCCTCTCTGGGGTCATTAACCACCCACAGATGCACAATGCCAACACTGGGCCACATGCTCCTTTACAGGAAAATGCACTGCAGTTCATCTTATCAGTGTCCTTCAGGTTTTTTGCATAATGCATAAATATTTAGCCTTTATAGGCAGAGAAGTGCTCAGATGCTAGGGAAGTGTGTCATGTAAGTAGCAGAAGGGAAGAGGGAGAGTGAACTAAATGCTAGCTGAAGTTATGAAGATGGCTGTGTGTTAAAAAGTGGTGGTTTTCTGGTAGAAGTTCTGTCCTTAGAAACCTGTGCTGTTGCTGCAAAAGGTGTGGTGGTTCTTCCCAGTCATGTGGTCTTATCCTCTCCTTGTGATTGTGCTGAGCTGGACCAGCTGCTGCACTGGCCGAAGGCTCGTCATGGAGGGACTTCTTGCAGGGTTAGTTTTCAGGTGGATTAATGAGCTGATGACACTCTCCTAGATTGCCCTGAGCTGACTGTGTGAAGTTGTGCACATACCACCAGTGGACTTCATCTTTTTTCCAGCTTCTGTCCTCTATTTGGATGTCCTGGCAGTGTTGTGATCTGTTTACGATATATGGCAAGGTTTGCAATTTATAAATATCTGTTAACGAAGAGGAAAAATTGGGACCTGAAAGGAGCAGGAGGACACTTAAATAGCTCTTTCTTCAGAATTTTGTTGGTTAGCTGTCACTGATGTAGCAGCTTGGGGCTAAGATGGTGTGTATAATCCTATGTAAATGCAATGTTTTGTAATTTATGTTGAAAAAAAAAACCAAAACAAAACCCCTTAGGAAGATCATGAGATTAAGACATTGAAATGTAAGGGAATCTTTAGAACTTTTGGAATTGCTTTTCTTTGTGTTTTAAACAGGCTGGCTCAATATTTGAGGGGTAGGAGGGTTTTATGGTGGGTTGTTTGTTTTGTTGTTTGCTTGTGTTTTTTTTTTCACATCAGTCTCTCTTCACCATAATATATTCAGGAAAACTGCTTGCTCTGTAGTATTGCGTTTCTGGCTATCACTTTTACATCATGTTTTACCCAGTTTAAAAAAATGAAAAAGCAGTTAAAATTAAAAGGAAGTCCAAAATTATTTTCTCACAGTTAAGCATCTGCAGAAAGTATACCTTTTACTTAAGAGGAGCTGAGCTTTATTTTCTAGATGATATTTGTTCTGGCCTTTTTTAAATTCTTGAAACTCTGTGATGCTAGTCATAAGACATGCAGTGATAAGTAGTTATTCTTTGCTTGTTTTGAGTATGTTCCATAAATGTATGAACATGGAAGACTGAAAGTAATGAATCAAAAACTTAAAATTATACTCATTACACTCTCTGCTGCCTGCGCGCCCCCCCCCCTTTTTTTTTTAAGGGCAGTAAGAGAATATAAGTATAATTTAGGCAAATAGAATGTACATATTTAAAGCTACGTCCATTTTACAGAAGGATTTGTATGCTGGCCTGGGCTATGCCTGAAATGTTTGGGGAAAATTCTGCCTTGAGTTTTGTACTAAATGCCATGTTTACTAAAGGATTGCTTGATAACATCTGGTTAATAATTGAAACTCCAGTGTTCCTCGTTATGCTGATAGTGTTAGGTGAAAAATTTGAGGTAATGAGATGATGGAAGTAGCCCAGTGAATTATATTCTTGTAGAGGAACCAAAAGCCGATGTTTTGGGTGTTGGGTTTTTTTTTTTGAGCAGCTTTTGGTATAGCTGCTGTGTACATACAGAGAACATAAGTTAATTCACATGTACTTTCTCATGTAACTTGATGTACGCTGTGTATATTCCAATTTTTCACTAAGTTTGCTGTGCTCTAGTACTTCCTCCCCGCTCTCCTGACAGGATGTATTTATTTGAATATTTCTGTAGCATTTTAATGGTATAAAACAAGACTACAGTTCTGATTAGCAGATTTCCTTTTTTGTTGACAGATGATGATGTACCTGCAGATATGGTTGCAGAAGAATCAGGTCCTGGTGCACAAAATAGTCCATACCAACTTCGCAGAAAAACTCTTCTACCTAAAAGAACAGCTTGCCCTACAAAGAGCAGTATGGAGGTAACTTTTGGTTGTTTGTTTTTAATTGTAAAGTAAATCTTGCTGTTTCAAAAATAGGAAGCTAATTAGTACTTTTCATAAGTTACCTAATGACTGAATTAATTCTTACTTACTTCATTAAAGGGTGCATCCACTTCAGCTACTGAGAACTTTGGTCACCGAGCTAAACGTGCTAGAGTATCTGGAAAATCCCAGGATTTATCAGGTAGTAACTTTTTGTACAAAAAAGGGGGTGGGAAAGGAGTGGAGACATTTTGACTTCACACACCACCCCTGAATTTACTTTTCCTGTGTGTTCTCCAACTAAGAAACAGTAGTGGAAACACAACTACAAACTTGTTTTGAACTTCAAATTTGGAAGCATGATTTGAATCTGATTTTTAGAATCTGGTCCTTTAGTCTGACTGCTTCACTGCAGGCACGCGGGTTTGAGGTTGGTTTTGGTTGTTTGTTTGTTTTTTATCCTCCCCGGTGCTGTGTAGTTGTATCCAAGGTACTGTTAGGAGCAGTAATGCTGCAACGGTGCAGCAGTAACGGCTTAGTTACCATTTCTTGTATTGATGTATTGTTCCAGTATCATTTTTTTAGAGGTAGTTCTGGTATGTCCTAGCACTTCATTGTGGATAGGGAGAGTTTGTGTGTGTTTATAAATAAAAAATACACGTATACCTATATACATATATATACACCTATATTTCACACACATATACAGCATATGTACATTGTATAATAAACATGCATCCAATACATATGTATATAATTATATTGTGTGTGTATATTTTTTGTTTGTGCACATTTTATATAGAGTTATTTGTGCACATATGTATAGACTTATACATCCTACTTGTTTTTTTTCTTCTACATCATTTTTCAGTCTCTGCTTCTACCCCTATTTGTCTCCTGACACACTCTTTAGTTCCAGGAGATTTGCTGTCACTTTTTGCTGGAAAATCAACACCACCACTTGCCAGCTCCCATTGATGTGCTTTCTGTTGCTTTTCTTGGGTTTGTGGTTTTTGTTTTGTTTTGTTTTTTTTTTTTTAGTCTGTGTCTCACTTAACATGGTGAATTAAAACTGAGCAGCTGGCAGAAGGCTTTGGTCCATTTTCATTGCTTCTGCTCTTTCTCGCTTCTTATCTGCTCCATAGTGTAGACTTTATCATTCAAGCCCTCTGTCTCTTCCCCCCTTGGTTTTATTTTCCCCTCACCCCTTCGATTAACTGTTTTAATTTCAGCAACCGTTTCAGATTTATATTCTTGAGATAGCCAGAACCGACTGAACATCAACATGTGTCACTGTCCTTCCAGTTTCATTTCCTGATTTGATATCTGAAGCCTTGTGCAAAGTCATCTTGTTGTAGACTCTATTTCTTTTGCCAATTCTTAGTTTTTCTTCAAGGTTATTCACTTCTAATGTGTTCTTCCTCACGCTTTTACTTGCCTCCTTGTTTTAGTGAGGGTATGTAACTTTACTTGAGTCCTGTGATACAAGTTATAGCATGAATGACACAAATTTCCAAAGGAATTCTCATCACTTTTGCTGCACGTTCCTTTTGTTATGTTCTTGAGCTCATACAGGGAAAGCACAGGATTGTACAGGCTTCTCCAGCATGGAATTAACAGAGGAATTGTAAACAATGATTTTTATAATTGTGCTTTTAAGATTATATTCAAATCAGTCAGTCTAACATGGGAGCGTCCATCTCAATCCACTTTCTAATAATCTCTTTCCCAGTGTGAATTATGCTTTATTTTTTATTTTTTGCCATTGAGTTGTTGAGATACTCCTCTAAACTTGTACGCGTATTGATTGTGGTGAGATTTTTTTTTTCCACCCTGTGCCCCCCGCCCCCTGCCACGTATTTTTGTTAGTGTAGATAATGATAGGTGTTGTGACTGAGTGGTAAGCATGAGACTTTGGATTGTCATCAGTGAAGACTATATATTGTCATCTGGAACATACAGCTGTTAGTTTTAGAACTGTGGATGAAATGAAGGCATGGGACTAGAAACATAAGAAAATGTCTTGGTGGGGAACCATTCCTTCTTGTATGGACTCCGAGTTGAGGAAAAATTGGCAGAGATGAAAGGAGAAATGCCAATCAATTAGTTTCTAATTGGAGTGGAGCCCATCAATGAAACAAAGACTATTCCTTATTTTAATACTGATTTCAGTATTATTGCTGCTGAGAGTGAGTTGCCATTTCAAATTAAGGGCAAAAAAACCCCAAACAAAACAAACATCCTTAAAACCCCAACCAAACACCCCAGTCTCAGATACTGTCAAGAACACTGCATTAGAACTTTGAAGTATTGACATGTTTTTTTCTGTTATTTGCAACCTTGTCCTCCAGTGGTCTCTGCCGTGGACAATGAGTTCTTCAATCCTGACACAGAAAGATTAATGAATATACAATAATATTGATGGGAAAGCAACACATTATAGACAATATTTAAATATTTTTTCACAAACTCTTTCAAGTAGAATACAAAAAATAAAGAAACAAAAAATTTGGGTAAGAAAAAGGTATGGTGGAGATTTGCTGCTCACACATGACTGGTGAACCTACATATTCAGCATTTGCTTCACATCTGTAGAAAACATTTACAGCTTTTAAATCTTACTGAAACAAATATTTGTATTATATGCTAATATAGTATTTCTTGATTTACAGAAGGATTTAAATTCAGTATATTCTGACTATTTCCTTACAGTACCTCAACTGTAAATGTATTATTCTCCTTACCAGGGTATTTCAAAGTCTTCAGTACCACTCGTCATGTCATTTTAATCCAGGGCTTTTAATCATTTGACATGCTCTTCCTTTTTGTTTATTACTGTGTAGGCTTTTTTCTCTCTTGCTTTAAGGTCACTACATTTACATACTTATTTTATACTCGGCAGTTTTTGCTGACTTTTAACCTCTTTGGAAAACTTCAGTTCCGAGACAAGTAATTTCTTTCTTTTCACTGAACTACAGAGTTGCAGTAGATATTGAGACTCCAGGTTATGCGATCGCTTGTTGATTGTTCTATGTTAGGTACATGCACAGCTCCTAGTTCACAGAACTTACTGCCTTTTAAAATTTATTTTTTACTTTTCCTGTTGATTTATAAGATATTTTTCCAAGAACACTGCATGGTATGTTTTCTGACACGCTACTTCTTAACAAGAAAATATTTTTACTAAATGCCTCCTTGTGGCACAAAAGCTGTTTGTGTCCATCTTCTCCACTAACATGGACAAAAAAGGTGTCCATACAAGACATAATTTACAATTCGGGATTCACAGGATGGCATTCGTGATCTTTGTACAAAGAAGGTAATTCACTTTCAGGCAGCTCTCCCTGCCTTTTGTCATGGTACTACTATACTAGTTTCTATCTACTAAATGATCAAAAGTGAAACTGAATTAGCTTCACTGATACCCTGTTGTGTTTCTAATTTTCAGTTGTCTAGTATATTAACACTATTAAAGTCATAAATGGTTCAGTTGTCAACTTATGTTAGAGCAAAGATAAAGATTGTTGGTGACCTCTTGAACTTTGTTTTTATTTTTATTCTTGTCTGTTTTTAACACTTATTTGGAAAACTGTCTCTTTTTTTTAAGAATGTGCATTCATACTCTTGTAGGTACTCAAAGTACTTGTCAATAGGCATAAAACTGTTGGGAGTAGCAGCACACCAACGTTTCTGATTTGGTGGCCAAACAAACCTTTAAAACTGTTTTGGCTTATTTTCGTAAACTGGGAGGAAGAACATATTGAATGTATCCTTGTTTTGACAGATTACGAAAAGATACCCAAAACATGAAGTGTGAATTTATAAAACAAAAGCATGAAGTTCTCTCTTGGACCCAGAGGATATTTAAGTCTTCACATTAAGAAGCAAGCTAGCTTTTTCAAGTTACACTGGAGAATTCCACCTAGTAATCACCGTATCAGTGATTTGAATGGAGAAATCTTAAATCAACCCCTTCTGAATTCAGAAGAAGGGCAATTTAATTTAAATATCTCACTTTTACAGGATTTTGTATAACGGTAGGTGAGGATAGCAAACACCTATGAAAGTATCATCTTTATTTTGCAAGCAGTGCCTAAGTTTCCAGGTAAATACAACTTGAAAAATTGCAGCAGGGGATGGGTGGGCAGGCAGCAGCAGTGTAGGGTGTTATTGTGGATGCCTCTTTTTTTTTTTTTTTCTTTTTTTTTTTTCTTTTTTAATTGCAGGAAGTTTTTTGACTTTCGAGGTTGGTCCATACCCCTTACAGTGAGGAGACAAAGGTGGATTTCAGTTTTCATTTTGAGATAGGTCCCAGGGAGGAAAATGGGAATATGAACTGTTAAGCGATGGGAGGCACTATGCTAGTGAACTTCCTTCTTCAATAAAAAGTTAATCAAGGTCCTGACATATATAAACTTACAGGAAGAAAAAATTCTGCATGTTGTTTAGGGAAGTAACTCATTCTCCTGGAAAGATCAAACTGTATGCCTTGGATTTGTATGTTAAAATGAGAAAACAGTTTGTGGAAGGCTTGTGAGGATTTACTGCCTTAAGTTCACAACATCAGGTTTCAACTTGTAAGACAGTAGAAGGCTGCATCTCCACATCTAACTGGAAAGCTAACAAAAAAAGATGAATTCAGAAGCAATGTCCAATTATCTTGTGATGCATTTAAAGGGTGATTAGGGCTGTAGAATGAATTTCTGCTGCCTGTTTGACACAGGAAAAACCTTTATATTTCTAGTGGAAAAGGAACTTTTTAAAAACCAGCATTGATTGTGTACGTAACATTTTATTGGTATTGCCCAACCATGTGTACTTTGTGGACTGCTGGTATATGCTCCCCAAGTGTCTATTGAGCATAAGGAGCCTTTCCAGACTACTTGCTTTTTATTACTTTTGCTGACTTACTGGCTTCAGCCTGGCTCATAAATTTGTTTTCTTTCTATGAATAAAAATAATTTTTAAAATCTGGCATTAGTAATACTGTTGCTGAAGGGAACTGTCTTGGCCAGCTTCTGGATGTTAATTCCTGTCTGCTTCCTTGTGCCCATGCTAGCACTTCTGTAGCTTGCAGTGAACTACAATGATGAGCTGATCCATTAAAAAAAAAAATAGTTTGGAGCAGGATGGGTAAGAATGAGGGGAAAAAGAATTCTGGTTTGTTCTGTCCATGATTAGTACTAGCAACCTAAAGGATGCCTTGGGAGCAAATAGCTATGGGCATGTGAAATGGTGAGACTCATTCCTTTTGTACAGCATAGGTTTTTTGTTGGATTAAAGTGACGTGTACTGTAAGCTGTGTTACTGTTGAGAGCAGACATCAGTCAATTGGATAAATGCCCTCCTAGCATCTCAGAGGAAATTGGTATTTGTGAATCACCAAGGTGGCATTCATACGACAGTGCAACAAGGGACAGGTTCAGGGAAAGTCACTGCAAAGTCAGTAATATTTCAGAATTTCTACTGACTGGTTCTAACCACGGACGTAAGCACGACACCCTGGCACAAGAGCTTTTAGTCAGTTCTCTCACAGTACACAGGCTCTGGTGATGTGATCTGTAGACCACAGTTCAGCACCTTTGTAGAAGTGACAGTTCTGCTCCGTTCAGTTCACATCTTCTGTCTCTTCCAACTGGACATAACATAGTCGTTGTGCTGCTTTGCCCAGCAAAGACTTGGGGGGGGGGGGGGGGGGGGGAAATTATCTTTTTTTTATGTGTATGTGTAATCTCACGTGGAAACTATTTTTCAGAATGTTATTCCCTCAGATTTAGTAGGTTGTCTTTTTGAGAGTCAGTTTAGTAGTCTTCCTGTAGTAACCAAAATCACGATTCTTTTGCTCCTTAGGTTCGGATGTTCTAGGGAAAAATGAATAATGCAAGCGGCATTGCGTGGATGTAATTGCATTATAATGTAGCAGGAGCTTTTAATGCCTTGCATACAAATCTTCTAAACTTTGGAAGCTGTTCTGTACAGTTCTGCCTGAGAAAGGATCCTAAAGACAATAACCAAACAAGTGACCTGTGCAAACAGAACTCCCCTGCTGTGAGGATGCCTGCCACAGAAGGGCCTCGTGAAAACACAAACTACAGATGGGAGTTTTCTGTATGAACTGTCATATGTAGAGTGCCCAGATACCCAAGAGCAGGGCTTTAACAAAGCGCACTCATGTCTCCACACGATGACATGGAAATGCCACTTTCTCAAACCACTCTCAAGGAATACATCATCTGGCAAGGCTAGCACTTCTTCTGGCTTAGATTTTTAATTTGAAAAGAGAGACTATAAATGGGAGTAAGTGGGAGGAGGAGACTTTGGAATTATTGCTGGCTACTGGTTTCCTGCATCCCAGATGTCCTTTTTCCTAATGTGTTCCTTGTGGGAGAACAAGGAAGTTTTACTTGCAGATTCTGACTTTGGGACTGGAATATTATTATTATTGTTATATGGATAATGTGGGTTAATTGAACCACAAGGAAGCTAATAGCAGTGAGGAGCCACTGTATCTGGAACATGCACAGTAGCCTACTTAACATCTGCAGTTGTATGCAGGTTGATTCCTCCAATAGGAAAGGTGAACTAAAAAGTTTTGAAAGAGGACTTGAAGTCTACAACTTCTGCCTAACTCCAGAGTCAGTGATTTACCTCTTCTTTTTGTCTTCAGATTTAGATGAAATGTACTTAAAAAACAAACAAACAAAACCACAAAACAACCTGCTTTGAGATCATTGGTGTTCTAAATGAGAATCTTTCAAATGACAAGTTGATGATCTGTTTTGGTCAGAATTTGGGCTGGTTAAATATGTTAATAATCTTATATAGATTACTGTTTAATAGCAGCACCCGCAGAACAATATCTTCAGGAGAAGTTGCCAGATGAAGTGGTTCTAAAGATCTTCTCCTACCTGCTGGAGCAGGATCTCTGTAGAGCAGCTTGTGTGTGTAAGCGCTTCAGTGAGCTGGCTAATGATCCAATTTTGTGGTAAGTGAAAAGCTATTCCTCGTTATCTTGAGAAATATTAGATGTGCTGCATGAGATGCTAGTATAGTAGAAAAATTGAAATGTTGTTTGCAATTAGTTGAATTAAAGCCAATTGTATTTTAATATGTCTGGTTTACTTAAGCATTATTTGTTACTTATGAATATCTGATTATATGTGTTAAACAGTAAAACTTTTGATTCTCTAGTAGTGTAGATACTAGTTAAATAATAGCTATTTTAAAAAATTGGTGAGGTATTCCTTCAGTAGCTGCTGCTGCTTCTACTCTGTGACCTTTTTCAGGCTTCTGTGGGGATTGTGTTACTTGACGCAAAAGAAACAACACATTTCTTAATGTTAGATGCAAGTTTTGTCTGACATTAGATTTTTTTTTTTTGTTGTTGGTTGGTTTGTTTTTTTTTTTTTGTTTTGTTTAATGGTTGGATACTCAGGCTTTTTTCCGCTGTATGAATCTACCCTATCCCTGGGTTATTGAGAGCTGGGATAAATGGGATCTAAATTTGTAGGGTTTTATAAGGGAAAAAGTAGGATATGCTTCTTAGGCTGTTGTGTTGTTTTTTCTTTTTTTAAAGAAAGATTAGTACTGAAAGAAAATCAATAAAATTTGAGTATAATATCACAAAAATGTCTTCTTCCTCTCCTTTCCCCTGCCCCCCCCCCCTCCTTTCCCCCGCCCCCATCTGTCCTAAACACAGTTTTGGGGGTGTCTTGTCAGATGAATTAGAACTTCTGAGATTCAGTGGCATCCTGTATGTCTGGGCTTGGTATCAGCAAGTTCGGACACTGCAGTTATTTGTATTCTGACATTGATCAAAAGAATCCAATTGTTGTGTGCTATTTTATTTGTTTTAAGCCACTGTAATCTGTCCACTGATGAACGCTTTTTGAAATAGAGTGCATCATTTGTTCTTTGTGAATGCATTTTTGAGCCTTTTTTTGGCAAGGCGAGGAAGAGGTGGTGGCACACTTTGTCTTAAATTTTGTTATTCTTATGCTACTAGCTTTTGTAAGTGTTAAAGCAATGCAGTAGTTAATGAGACTCTGATTCTACAAACAGTGTACCTGCTTAAATTTCTTCGTGGAAATTACATGTTGAGAACTCTTGCTTGGATCATGAAACACATGTCAAAATTTTTCTTAGAAAAACAGAAAGTCCAACAGAAAAATTGTTTTGGAAGTGTTTTAAAGTGGTTGGTACTGATCTTGGTCAAATTCACTGTCACAGACTGGCAAATGCTGTTGGAAAAACACCAGTTTTTAACATTTGGTGTGTTATATTAAAATGGAAGAGTAATCAGAAATACATTAGTTTTCTTTTCTGTTTGACACTTCTGCTTAGGAAAAGATTGTATATGGAAGTATTTGAGTATACTCGTCCAATGATGCATCCTGAACCTGGTAAATTTTATCAGATTAATCCAGAAGAATATGAACATCCCAATCCCTGGAAAGAAAGCTTTCAGCAACTGGTAACAGTACATTTTTATCTTCCAATTTAAAGATGGTTTATAAAAGTGAAAACCCCAACTTCTGAAATGTGGCTGACAATAGTAATTATTTTGGTTTTAGACTTTAAATAAGATAATGGGACTGAGTAGGTGGGGAGAGATCCTTGTATTGTGTTATGCAGTAGGGGGATATCTGAAATTATTTCCTGTTTTGAGGCGCACTTTAGGGAGATGCATTGTGAAGGGGAGTGCTTGAGCATCCAGCTCTTCTATCTTGGGTTTTCCTCATTTTTTGCATCACTGAAATTCTGTGGAGGAGATTCATGGACTATGGCTTGCAAATAAACTTCAAATATATTGTTGTTGTCGTATATTATTAAACCAGCGTGCATGCTGGTTGTCAGATTTGTATCTTCCTCTAGTAAACTGAACAGTATATTGATACTCTATTATTTGGGCTTAAATAGTGATTTACAGCTGATGTGACTGGAGCTAAACAAGTTACCTTTAAGGCATGTGATTGAACCTCTAATCCAAAGTGTGGAAGGTATTATAAGAATGGCGGGGTATGATATTTGAAAAACATAAGTAAGGGAAATAAATATCAAGGTGAGTGTATTACACAATGCTGCGTGTAATTGGTTAATGACATTCTGAAGCTTGTGGAAGACAAATACTTGACTTGGCTTCTTTGTTCAGTACTCAATCAAAAGTGAAGGAAGGTATGGGATTCTTTTTTCCTCATCCTATAAATGCAGTTTGTTTTGTGGCAAGCTGCTAGAAAATCGAAAGCTGGAAATCGGAACATCTGTTGTGGAGTGGATAAGGTACATGAAGCTTTTCAGTCACTTCAGAGGCTTCTGGCTGTGTAAGTAGGTTAGCCTCTTGGTTTAGTTGATCACTCTCTTAAGCTCAGACTTTTTTGGTGTTGCCATTTCAAATTGGGTGCCTAATATGGGAGGTCGGAATATGATCCTTAGTTCCTGGAACAAACTAGTATTGCCAAATGGCTTGTTAATTAGGAGATAGTAGATCTCTTATCTGTGCACTCAGATCCACCTATCTGCAAGCTTATCATAAACTATTTTCCTTGTTTCAGTACAAAGGAGCACATGTAAAGCCAGGTTTTGCTGAACATTTCTACAGTAATCCTGCAAGATACAAAGGAAGAGAAAATATGTTGGTATGTTTCTAAAGCAGTGCTTAAGAATATTTATATATTATTGCGTGGATATTTCTCTCTAAACTTGTCTTGTCTCTTCTAGTATTACGATACCATTGAGGACGCTCTTGGTGGGGTTCAAGAAGCTCATTTTGACGGACTTATCTTTGTTCACTCTGGTATATATACTGATGAATGGATATATATAGAATCTCCAATCACCATGATCGGTGCAGGTATTTAAACTGAGAGCTTCTTTGTATCTAAATATGACTTGTGTTAATTGCCACCTTAATTACAAAGATATTCTAGTGTATTAAATATCCAGCATAAATGCCCATCTTTTTTCATCAGCCTAGTAAATACGTATTTTCTGTACAAGTGTCACTAACCAAAAGTAGCTGATGCTTCAGACTGAAGTACCATTGTCTGCTTGTTAGTTCTTGGAATAACTTACTTATCTTTTTATTTCATTAGGAAAAAAAAATGGAATTTGTCAGAAAAGTATACTCAGTTACATGACTGCAGTTGAAACTTTCAGGTGGTTCTTATGAAATTTGTTTATATATAACCTATCTCCAGAGTAGAATCCATTAGTGAGAGCAAGCCCAAATTAGTATCTGTCCCATTTTCTTCAGCATCGTAATTCCATCTCAAAGAAGGAAATGAGAGCATCTGGCAGAAAGATTCTGAGACTGGAGGTTCTTTCTCTTTTCGTCTCCTCCCAACTGTTCTTCTTAAAGGAGAACCTTTATGGAGAAGGAAATCGGACTTTCAGAGTAGGAAAAGCTTAGGAAGTTAATATAAGATAATACACCTGGCTGCAAGTTGTGGTGCTTGTGGAGCTGTTTGCTTTTCCTGTCCCTACTGTGAGTGTGCTAATCCCCAGTAGCATGGTAACATGTTAAGAATTTAGACTGTTGTAATGTCTGCTAGAGGTCTTGGTTAAGAGGTCTCAGCCCTCTTGCTCCTGTGGTGACCCAGAAGTGAATTGCCTGCTGCCTACTTTTTCTGAGATCCTATCTGTCTGGGTTGGATGGGTTGGTTGGTTAGGGTTTTTTGGGTGGGTTTTTTGTTCGTTTGTTTTTGTTTGTGTGGGTGTTCTGGGTTTGTGTGGGTTTTTTTTTTTAAGTCCCTCTTTTCAAGTATCTATCTGTTCTGTGTACCAACTGTTTTGTTCTTCAGTGAGCTTATTCTGGCACTTCTTGCCTGGGTTTTGCAGCCTTGGCAGTGAGAATAGTTTTGAGCAATGCAGTCAAATTGTTCTAGTGTTAGTCTTAAAACTTGTCCCTGCAGATCTGCTAGATGCAGCTGTGTTAGTACATTAGTTTGTCAGTTCACGGCTACATTTCTGAAGCTAACATCCTGAACATCCCCACTTACAGTGCTTTGGCTTGTGTCGTGGAGCAGTTTTGGAGCACAAACTGGTTTCTTTTGGATGAGACTGATCTAAGAGACATGCTCCTGGAATACTCTTATTGCACTCTAGTAGTTGGTGTATGGTCAGTCAGAGGGACCAGGCTAGGACTGGTCCAAAGTCACAGTCGCTTCAGCCCTCCCTGTCCTGCAATTCATGTGGTGTGGATATCTGATCCTCAGTACTATTTTACTCTGTAGTACCACTGCTGTTATGCTGCAATGCTTGCTAATGCAGACGTGGCCTTCGACAAATAACAAAATACCTCTGGCTTTTGTTTCAGATAGGGGATGACAGTAATAGATGCCAGTACAAATAGGGCAAGTCATGTTCGTGAAGTGTTTAAAATCTATAAAAAAACCCTGGATCAGCACTGTCCTAAGATAGAGAATTTCTTAATTAATGAAACTTGAAACAACATCTTTGATGTCTAGTTAAACTTCTGCATGTTCTCTGGCTTCTTTTGAGTTGTGAAAGGCCCTCTGCCTTCCCCTTCCACTGGAATTAACCTAAGTTACTCAGAAAAACAGTTATCTTAACTATAGTTCTTTAAAAGCAAGGAATCTGTATTGTGTATTTTTGTAACGGAATAGCTGTCTCGGGGAACAAAACCTCCAAGAGGAATCCAGAAATGCTAGATGTATTTATATTTCAGTTTCTGGCACTGCTGACTCTTCACTTCCTTAGACTTTCTCCACTGAATGGTCAGTGATATTGTAGAGGGAGTCAGTTTTCATTTGTCTGGAAAAGAAAACAAATTAAAGTGAACCACTAAGCCTTGGAGAACTACCTCTTCTCTGTTCAGTCTGGCATGCTTTTAAGAATGGTAGGATTAAGGCAGCACCAAATCTCTCCACAGTTCTACTCAAATTTCTTTAATAGTTTCTTCTGCTGACTTCTGAAGAAGTACAACATTATTAGAAAGGCAGCTATACATAGCTCGAGCTTTCAAGAAGGTTCTGCTTTCTCATATGAGCAAAATGTTCTTAACAGAATGATGAGTGTTATTCTAGGCTTGTTGTTCTGTTTAGTTTGGGGGTTACTTATTTCTTTCCTTAAATACAGGGGAAGGAGTCAGGTTCAGAAGGAAGCCTTTACAGTATTACTAGTACTGTGGCTTATTTGAACTGTGAAGTAAGAAGGGTGAAAAGAGGGTCTGTAAGGAAACCGATGCATCTGGTTCAGTGAACAGAAATACCTGTGAATTTCTTAAAAGAATTCTGTTTTCCAGGGTTGGGGAGTGGGTGTCAGATTAATGCAGGAATACAAGCCTTCCATGGAGAGTGCTCATCTTAACTCCAGACACAGTCTCTGCTCTTAATAGCTGAGTTTCAGCAGTTGTACAGACATGTGTCCTGATCTGAGAATCTTCACCGGATATGTGATTTGTCTGTATTTTAGGAGATAGAGCTTTTAAATTTTTCCCTTTATTTTCCATTTGACTTAAATAATGTGCAAGTAAGTGGAAAAAGGGATTATCAAAGGATTTTCCAATCAAGAAAAAAATTAGTAAAACCAGTAAGAATTATTGTAATTTTAAAGGTAGAAAAATCTAAAATGGTAAACATTGTCCTAAGTGGGTATTTATTTTACTTTTGAGTGCCAGAGAACTTTCACGTGCCAGAAATGTTCTTTAAATACCTGTTCTGCATCTTTGAATTGAAAATTATATTTTAGACTGGTTTTAGAGCTGTGTTCTTTACTGTAGGTTTTACAGGCTGCAAGATCTAAAAGGGCCTCTGCATTTTTTTCCAGGTCACAATTCTTTCCTGCAGAATCTAGTTATTTTTCAGTGAATGCACTGAAAAATTAAATGGTTTTATTCCTTTTTGAAGAATAAAAGAATTCTGAGGCAACATCCAGTGAATTTTTAATTCTTTAGGCGTTCCCTCAACATAGGCTTTCTGTTAAATTATTTCTAAATAATTCTCATCTTGGTCATTAAACTGAGCGTGAATTCTGATCCCATGGAACATGACTCCCTTAGACTTCAGCAGATAGACTTCTTGGGAGCTATGGTTTGCTTGATTATGAAATTAGTGGCCCTTTTCTTTCTTTTCCTTTCTTGTACTGGTTTCTCTCTTCTAAAGTGGTCCAAGCCAAAAGCTGAAATATAGATATTTCTTTCAGTAATTCGTTTGCAAAGATTCAGTAGGATGTTGCAGAGAATTTCTTTGATGCATTTAGAATTAAACCAATGCTTGAGCAAGTTCCCTTCCCTCTTCAGCCTTTTCCTGGGGCACATCTAAATGCAGGGGTCCTACTAATTGTCATGTTCTGTAATGGATGTTCTGGGAGATCTCCCAAACTCAAAGACCTGTGAAGTAGCTCATTTACTGAGAGGAAGGAGATGTCTGTAGAGAACATCATCGAAGTGCATGGCAAACACGCCACAAATCTCTGATAGTGTTTTGGAGCATCCAATGTGAAGTGCAATTTTTCCTTGCCCCCCCCCCCCCCCAAGAGGGAACACAATGCTAACATCAATTTATGATGCTCTCATTTTCTGTTAAGGGATCAGTTTATTTTCTGACTTCATCTGCAGTGCTGTGGTGCTATTCTTTCTCAGATGCTGAAGTATACTGGTGTGTGTATGCCAGTGCATTTGCACCATGGGAAATACATAGAAATGTTACCAGGCCACAGAAAAATATTTTGTGTGATGACACAAGTCCTCATCAAAGCCTCTTTTAGTTGTTATCTAGTACTAAGTGAGTAGTTGTATGAAGAAGAGCTAGACTACCTTAAAATATTTGCAACTCTGCAGTAATGAAAGCAAAGATTGGGTTTTTAGATAGTGAGAACAAGCTGGATAATGATGTAAATGTGCCAGTCAGAATGAAGCAACCTTTCTGCCTGAGTGATAAAGAACAGGACATACCACTTGTCTGTACTAGTGTCAACAGAAAACAGAAAAAGATCTGCTCGTGAGAAATCCTGTGTGCAGGCTCTTCAATGAAATACAGAATTTAGGGCAAATATCTGGTTATGTTTGTGCGTCTCAAGTTGGTAATAGTTTGAAATTGCTATCGGGTAAGTTTCTGCTATAATATGTGAAACTTCCATATTTACATTTTCTGTATGGAGGAAGGCTGCTTCTGGCTTGTGTATTTAATGTGCGGTTTTGGATCAAACAAACTTATCTTGCTTGTGAATGAGTATCATTGAATTTATACCGATGTAAGACTGTTAACTTGTGCTCCCTCTGCTGGCAGTTGCCATACCAGTGTAAACATTTCCTTCCTTCGGATTAAGGATAAAGAGTAGAGCAGGGCTTTGCTGTTAACACAGGAAATAAAATTGCAAATTATGGGCCTTTACAAATGAACCGTTTTGAAACCTCCTGTACATACTTTCAGAAGTATAGTTCAATGTAACTTTAAGATTTTCTGCTAAAGAACAATGAGGATATCAGTTCAAAACTCTGAATCTTACATTTGAAGAGTGTGGGGAGGTCACTCATAGGTCATGAGCAGCTTACTAAGTAGTTGTTTAAATTGGTGCAAATTAATGATGGAATGTATGTATTTAGCCTTAATAAAAGGGTTTAGAATACCAAAATAAGTTGTACTTAGTAGCAGAATTACAGTGCCTCTGGACTGGTATCCATGTTTAAACTGTAAATTCAGTTTGTGAAGAGTAGTAGTCAAAAAACTAGATCTGTACAAAAGAAGATTTTTTTTTTTTCATGGTACTAGATATTAAATTGGTGCAAGATTGTCTTTGTTAAAGACTAGTTTCTTCATTGTCTTTGAAACTTTCTGTTTAAGATTCCTCTGGTACGAAGACTATGTTCCAAGAGTAGTGTTGGTTTTCCTTTGTTGCTTTGGACAGAATTCTGTAAGTCTTCTGAGTATTTTTTTCAGTGGCATAAACTAAGCCTTGATAAATGTCTTCTTTACAGCACCTGGAAAAGTAGCAGATAAAGTTATAATAGAAAACACTAGAGATTCTACCTTCGTTTTTATGGAGGGTTCTGAAGATGCCTATGTTGGATATATGACAATCAGGGTAAGAATCTCAAACTTCAGCAGAGCTTTTAATAATTTCATTTTAATGCCTGAGCAATTAAATAATTACTATATTTGTGTTGTCTTCCTTTTTCAGTTCAACCCTGATGACAAATCTGCTCAGCACCACAATGCACACCACTGCTTAGAGATTACCGTGAACTGCAGTCCAATTATAGATCACTGTATTATTCGAAGTACTTGTACGGGTTAGTGGGCTTTTTGTTGTTTGAAATTAATGCTGTGTTTAAAGTTACTAAACTAACCGGGGCACATGGAAGCAGCACACAAATTGATTATGATCACTATTGGCATATTTCATCTTTTGATGCAGGTGTTTGACACAGGGCTGCAAGCCTTATTTGCCTTGAAATGGCATTATTACAGTGACTTCTTTGTGTCCAAGACTTTTGTGTTAATGCGTACTTGGTCTTCTATTTGAATCAGTTTGGACTCTCTGTGCAGTTACTTTAAAACCCGAAAAGTGACGGTTTATATAAACTTAGGTGGTTTTGGTATATATAGTTGTAGCTGGCAGGAGAGGGCATTTCAATGGGGCACACATGGGACTTTTTTACGTTAGGTTCGTTGCAATATGCAGTATTGGATTGATGGCATTAAAACAGTCATGAGCTGAAACAGCTGAGCTAAGTTCACTTTCCTGTCGAGAGTGATATGATGGGACGTAAGCAAAGTATGAGTTCCTAGCTATACAGGCAGAAGAAATGCTTAGTGTGGAAAACTAGACTAATTTTAACCAACAGTGATAATGAGGAATTTATACCGCCTGATTTGAGAAACGTTGGTAGTCTAGATTCAGGAAAAAAAGGATCAGAGGCAGTGGAAGTAAGAGGCTGGATGGCAGTTAACAGTCGTCAGAAAGACATGGCAGTTTGCAATCACTAGACACAAGACATGGCAAGTTTAATGTATTTGAATGCAACCAGATGAAGTGGAGTGTCAGAAAGGAGAGGTACATGAGAATTAAGATACTGGGTCTTTGCATGGAAATGGCAATATGAACTTCTCTATATACCTAAGTTCAGCTAGTGAAATGAATGGATCTACACAGCAGGCTGTGCATAAAGGTTGCTCACCTCAACATAAAGTCAAGGAAACAAGGACATCTTCAAGTAGATATGGAAAGTTCATTCTTTTTTGTTTCAAACTGTGGAGGAGGGAATTCTGCAGGAAACAGTAAAAAGAATGGTGGAAGGATTCCTTGTCTGTGCCTTGTAGAGGAAGATACGCTCTTTCGTGGAGATTTCAGGCTGTAAAACACTGCTTCACTTTTGGTCAAGGCAGCTCTACGCTTCGCATCACCATCTGTTTTATTGGAGTCATATCAGCTAATGTGTGGAAGTGTTAGAAATGAAAAAAGAGGAACAAAGGACAGCTAGCTGCTGTCAGTATCTTGGTTTCTTTGTTTAATGCTAAATACTGGGAAATTGAAGAATACAAAGAAAATTTGTTCTGAAAGTTGCTATATACCAATATTGATAACAAATGAGAGGAATTAGATTGGGATTTAGACCACATTCAGCTTCGTTATAAAAGTAGTTTGAAGACCTGCATGGCTTCATCTTGAAATATGTGCTTATAGATAAGCTAGCAGGTCTTGCTGTTTTTGTGAAAACCGTTTATTACACTAAGCTTCAATTTTTTTTTCATGACCACTTTTCATTATGGAAGACTGTTTCTGAGAATTTTGGACCTTTTCCCCTCTTCGGTAGTCTGGATTTCTGAATGTTTGCTGCATTGAATTGCTGCTCCTCTTCTTCAGAGTTAAAATTTGTCGTCAATTTTGGAGGCTGTGTAGGCTGTACTGTCATCACTTATTGATTATTAATTTTTATTGACGTTTTTAATCTTAACAAGCCTTGCTATAACCTACTCAGGAAGTACTGGGTGTATGTAAAAAGGGAGGAAGAATGGCAGTCTGCCAGAAAAGGCATTTACTGTTTGCAAGTCAATGACATCTCTGAAATATTGTTCCATAAGCATTCAAAATTTCTTTCCTAGCACATGCTTGATACCCTTTCTGTAGAGCTCCTAATTGCATTAAAGCATATTTCTACATTATGTCATATGTAACGTTCTTAATGTATGTAATATGTAAAGATGGGAGCTCTGTAAGTGAGAGTGATTTAACCTGGAGGTCTCTTGCTGCCAGTCCAAAGCATCTTTGAAATATTTTTAAATAAAGTTTAAATGGCAAGATCCTGAGTCTAGAGGTTCTATTGCATCCATTGTAGAGGAAGTCTGTTCACACCTTGATAGATAAAGCAGTAGTGGATGGCAATGTGCCTTTTTTTAAGTATTGCTTAAGCGTATGCAATCATCATATTCTGAGTAAACAAAATAAAGCCTAAACCAGTAATACATGTGCTTGGTACTCTAAAAGGACCAATTTCACACAATCAATAATGAAGACAAGTGAAGTGAGTCAGAATAAAGATTGCCTTCATTGAAATAAGCAAAGTGCGATAAAGGTATGTTTTTAGAACATGACATTGGGTTCCCAAAAATCCATGGTTCCTCAGTGTCACCAAACAAGGTAGAGGAAAGGGGAGTGAAAGCAATTATGAAATGCAAGAAATGAGAAGTTATTGGCAATTAATATAAACAGAAGACTTGGAATTGCAGGAAACTCTGGGGACCCCCTCCCCCCAAAAAAAAACACCCCAACAAAATATCCCCCTACCTCACCAAAAGAACTTGATAAACAAGACAAGGTATAACATTTGTCTAGAGATGAGGCTTGTGTCTTAACTTGAGGAACAAAGGGAGTTTTATCAGTGATGCTGATCCATCATAGAATGAAAGAATTTGAATGGCAAAGTGTTGTGTAATTTTTGTTCCATATTTAATGAGAATAGGCAGGAATGATAAATGTGCTCGTACCCTAGAGGGATAATGAAATACATTCCACTCTTGACAGTAACCATGGATGGGGTTAAACAGCTGTAAAAATAGACACTCTAAAATCATGCAGGAGTTTAAAAAGAACTGGCTAAGAAATCTTCTGGGCTCCTATTATGTATCAACAGTAACTTGAAACCTGGCTGAGATAGTGTATGTCCCAGAGCAGGGCAGCATGGGGGAGGCTAAGCAGGATGAAGTATGGCAAGTAGTACTGCCTGTTGATCCTAGGTAGAATAATGAGATAGTAAGTGTGGGGGGTTGGTCAATCAAGTATTTAAAATTTATGATTATTTTGCTTCGATGTGTATTTACAAAAAGTTAGTGGTTACATCACACTGTTAGCATTTTTGATTACTTTCTTTGACTAAAAGAAGGTAGCAGTCCCAGTATAATTACATAGATCTTTAAGTCAAAGTCAATTATTTTTCATAGTACCTTAAAACGTTAGATTTTTACAGAATTACTGGAGCACACATTAAATAGATGAAAAAACCCTTTCAGGCTCTTTTGTGACTATTTTAGAGGTGACTTCTTGACTTCAAGCAACTTTATCAGTGACTTGCAGAGAGGGAATAAAATGCATATTGATGAGGCTTGTAGACGATGAAGACTTAGGGTATGATAAATAACCAGGAGAATGGGTTGCTATGCCTTTTTTGGAAAGCAGGCTCTCAAACAATATACACATTAATGTGGACAAGTGTGAAGTTATAACTAGCTTTTGTTCCTAGTTTTAAGTGATAAACCTCTCTCCTGGGAAGGTGGATTCCTGAGAAAACCTTAAAGAGTCATTATGGGTAAACGACTAAATATGAGCCCTTGTGTAGTTGAGTGGCCAAAAGAACTGAAGTGATCCTTAGTTATACCTGTGGGAATATTGAGCAGAAGTAGAGACTATTATGCCTCTGCTTAGTCCTGCTTCAGAATAAAATGCTCTTTCCTGGTGTCCATAGCAACAGGTTGAAAATTTAGAAACAGTTCAATGAAAAGTCCTGAAAGATAAAGCAGAAAAATTCAGTAGTGATGAAAAACATACTGACTGCGATTTGTTACTCTGTCAAGGAGAAGGCTGAAGGAGTAAATTGCTTGCACTAAATACATACATGCATTGGGTATGGCATACACTGATATAGAGAGAACCAGTGACTGGGTGCTAAAGCTGGCAGAATCCAGATGAGCAATTAAAGTGTAAATTGACAGGGTAACAACTCTGTAATTAGAGTGGTGGTTTCTCAGTTGTTGGAAATATTAAAATCAAAATTAAATGTGTTTCTGAAAGATAGGTGCTGAAGTTCCTGCTACTGGAATTGAAGCAGGAATTAATTCAGGGAATTATTATAGCCTGTATTATTCATAAGGTCAGACTAGACAATCAAAATTTCTTTAGGATTTAAAAAAGAAAAGCTCTGTAAATGAGTGTGAATTATTAAAGTATAGTCTTTGTGGTACTATGCTAGAAGGTAATATGAAAACTTACTAATAGAGCATGCACCGACTTGTTTATTTAGTGATGTTTAATTGCGAGGAAGGTGTGCGTTACGTAGGCCAGATACCCTGGGATATGAGGTCTTACCTTTCTGAAATCACTGTGAATCTGCTGTTGATTTTTAGTGGCAGCAGAATTTCATGTTTTCATACTTCAGGGAATTGAGCTGATCTGAAGAAGTCCTGAGCAGTTTGAGTTCTAGTTGCCTGAAAAGAGTTTGTTTTCTGGGTAATGTTATGGTAGCTAAAATCATGCAAAGAGCTTTGTAATTCACCTGGGAAGAGACCTGTTGGTTTCTGATGTGTGGTTATATACTTGAGATTGTGCTGTTTGTCTCCTGCATATCTTTAGTGAGTGTGTCTTTGCATGCTACAAAATTATTATTTGTTTGGGCACTTTGAAGTACTGGGTTACGAAGTTTAAAGGGAAGTAAAATAAAGCAGTAATTTTATATTTCTGTTGTCCTTTGTTGTGATATACAGCGGGCCTAACATAGGGGAAATAAATGAGTAAGAACTTTCCTAAGCATGAATTATTATATAAACTGTTGCCTACTCTGGCAATCATACGCTGCTGCGTAACTTTGGCAGAGTGATTTTAAAGCAACTCCAACCTTGTTTTTGTGCATCTGCAAAATGATGACATTAGTATTTTTGTGCCCGTGACTTGCAATGCTTTGGCGCTGTGCACACCAAATCTTTTAAATATCAGTTCACCCAAACTTTTTTCTTGCAAAAGCACTGCCAGACTATTTATAAATACACTATGCTTTGAAGCTATGGTAACTGTACTGTTTTCTTCCAGTTGGCTCTGCAGTATGTGTTAGTGGCCAGGGAGCTTGTCCTACTATTAAACACTGTAACATCAGCGACTGTGAAAATGTTGGACTTTATATTACAGACCATGCACAGGTATTTTTTGATATCAATATCTTTACTTTGATAAAATTGTTTACTGTTCTTTGTTCCCATCTTAATTTACATTTTTATTTCCCAGGGGATATATGAGGACAATGAGATCTCCAATAATGCGTTAGCAGGGATTTGGGTTAAAAACCATGGAAATCCCATTATCAGACGGAATCACATTCATCATGGACGTGATGTTGGCGTTTTCACTTTTGACCATGGCATGGTAATGTATATGTTTTCTTTTGAAGAAAGAAATATTGATGTTATGTAGCTAAAGTCTGCAAATTTTGCCATCATTGAAGAAATATTTTAAAAAACCCCCATGCTTTTATATATGAACAGGTATTTTAAAATAAGCCTACTGTTCTTCTCTTGCCCTTCAGAAGGCAACTTCTCTTTAAAGATAATTTTATCTGAATGAGGTGTAAGCAAGCTTTTTTTCAGTTGATTGGCAGCCTGCTACATCGAATTATGTTGCAGTGACAAAATACCTCTTGAAATAGGATGTAAATGGTAGGCTTACATTTACACTATCACTTCATTCTTTTTTCCTCTGAAACAGAACAAAAAATAAGGTACTCAAAGATTTAAAAATGAAATAGAATGCTCTGTAGAGACTTAATCAGTTATATATTAATGTTAAATCTCTGAAACAGGGTATGTCTAGTTTCTCTGGGAAGAGGACTTTTCTAGCATGGGGTTAGTTGTGGAATTTTGACACAGGATTTTGTTTCAGAATTCAGGTCTTCTGAAAACAAAAATGTTTGTTTCTGTGGGATGAAGGTGATAACTTCCATGTACATGTAAAGTAGTGAGTAATGAGTTTGCATAGCCCTTGAAATAAACAGAATGAATTTTTGCTACTGAAATAAAATTATTATTTGCTGATTTTATTTAGCAAAATATTCTGCATGTCTTCCAAATAGTGCCAACTCATTGTTTTTCCTGCTTGAATGTCAGAGTCCCAATTCCACTCACCCAGCTGGCAAAATGAGCAGTTTCCTTCTAGTCACTCTTAAAATTGCACATCTTTAAGGGTGCTTTCTGTAGAGCATAAGAGCTCTCAATCCCCAGGTGTAAGAAGTCAGGACAGCAAGGCAAGAGTCTGGCATGGTTGAGTCGGGACCTACTGGGCAAACTAAAGTACGAGAAGGAATTGCACAGGCAGTGGAAGCACGGGCAGGTATCCTGGGAAGAGTAGAAGGATGCTGCCCGGTTGGGTAGGGATGGTGTGAAGAAGGCTGGGGCACAACTGGAACTGAACTTGGCAAGGGATGCAAAGAAAAATAAGAAGGGTGTCTACAGGTCTGTCAGCCAGAAAAGAGAGGTCAAAGAAAGCAGGCTCTCCTGATGAGCAAGACTGGCAAGCTAGTAGCGATGGACAAGGAGAAGGCTGAGATACTCAATGACTTTTTTGCCTCAGTCTTCACTGGCGACCTCTCTTCCCGCACCCCTCAAGTGAATGGACCGCAAGATGGGGACTGGGGGAGCAAAGTCTCTCCCACTGCAAGAGAAAATCAAGCTCATGAACACCTGAGGAACCTGAACCTACATAAGTCTATGGGACCTGACGAGATGCATCCCAGAGTCCTGAGGGAATTGGCCGATGTAGTTGCCAAGCTCCAGGGTATTTGAAAAGTCATGGCAGTCAGGTCAAGTCCCTGGTGACTGGAAAAAGGGAAACGTTGCACCCATTTTGGAAAAGGTTAAGCCTCACCTTTGTGCCTGGGAAGCTCATAGAACGGCTCCCCTTGGTTGCTATGCTGAGGCACATGGAGGACAGGGAGGTGATCTGAGACAGCCAGCATGGCTTCACCAAGGGTAAGTCCTGCCTGACCAACCTAGTGGCCTTCTGTGATTGAGTGACAACATCAGTGGACAAGGGAAGAGCTATGGATGTCATGTGTCTGGACTTCTGTAAGGCCTGTGACACAGTCCCCCACAACATCCTTCTCTCTAAATTGGAGAGATACGGATTTGATGGGTGAACTGTTCAGTGGATGAGGAATCGGTTGGATGGTCACTCCAGAGCATCGTGGTCAATGGCTCAGTGTCCAGCTGGAGATCAGTGACAAGTGGTGTCCGTCAGGGGTCTGTATTGTCAAACTAAGCAAGGGATGCTGAAGTTAGTACTGCTCACTGTCAGATGAAGTGTTCAAAATCAACATGGTTTCAGGTTCCCTCTTGGGTTCACAAGGATACCACAGAATTTTATTACCTTGCTGTAGGTGTTGGATACTGCAAGACATGGATTACCTATAACTCTGGTGATAGGGAATAATAAACTGCATAGTCAGTTAGCTTTGGGGCTTGTATTTTTAAAGGTGCTGTAGATAAATAGAAACCTCTTCTCTGGTGCTGTGCTGCAGCTGTAATGAAAAACCTCACTGTTACAGACTCTGTTTCAGAATGCTGCTGCAGAATGAGGTCAGCCAAACCAGTGCATGTTTCATGTACTATGGGATAATAGTGCATATTCCCCTCCATACATGTTGTTCCTAGCCTTACCTGACATGCTTCTTGCCTGCCTATGGCTAAATACGTGCTAGGCCTGTTCTTTGGCAAGAAGACTGTAATTAGATCTGATATGTTATATCCACGGATGTTCTTCATAAGTAAATGTCTTTTATCATCTAAGTAGTAGTTTTGCTGGTAGATCTTATTCAGTCCCTGAGGAAGATAAATAACACTTGTGAAAAATACATGTAAAAATGTAAGCATTAGACCCTAATGGCTTTGACTAGCTGAGAAAGAGGAGTCGGGTGTACGCTGGACCTCTGTTTTCTCATTTAATTTTTCTTGCTTTTATCTCCTGACCTTCGAATCCACTGTACTTCCATATCCCTCATGTATTTCACCTTGCCGTCGTCACCCCCTCCCCCCCAATTTAGTATGTTTAGAGATCTATCTACAGTAGACATTCATTTTTAACTTAGACTCATTTGATGCTTGCTCCAAGGAAACTATAGTCCACCATTTTAAAGTAGTCTTATTCCTAAATAAAATGTTTATTAATTGAGGTACTAAATTGCTTTAGCTTTCCTACTGAGCTTCTACATGAGTATTTCCTGCACTGTGTGTTATGTGTTGTGTGACTCTTGGCTAGGTGTCAGATGCCTGTTGAATAAAATAATCTATCATAATAAGACATTTCTTTGGGGAAATAGATTTCCATAATTTTGATGAGTGATTAATGCAATTATATCTAATATGTAACATAGCAAGCTTTCAGAAATAAAAATGATGTAGTTTTTATTATAAGCAAGAGGAAGAAGAGAAGCAGCTGGTTTTGAAGCTTGGTATTTTGATCCCTGACTGGGTGTTTTTAGGCTCACTAAACTGTGGATCTTTTTTCCCTTTGTTAGGATATCTTCCTTCCCTTGTAAGTACTTGTTCTGTTGTTTTAGTTCTAACCCAAATCTGGTCAGGTTCTTGATGAGTGGTGGCAGTCTGGAAGTAATATTATGGAATCCCCTCTTCGGATAGAGGCTACTTTCTTGCTAGTTGTAGCTGTCTGATTTGCAGTTTTCTGGTCTTGGTGGAAGGTAAACAAGTCACTGTTATTTTTGCTGCTGGCATAAAATCTTCTTGCCAGTGGAAGGTCAAATGTGATGGGATTCTGCTCTGTTAAGTGCCTCTTCTCCACTCTCTCTTAGTTATATCCTAAGGAGCATATTTGGTTTTTTTGGGCAGGATTATACCAGCCCAGAAGAATGCCCTTATAGCAGTCTTATGACAGATTTCTTTACATCATTTTATATTCTCTAGAGATGTACTTGTTTTGGCCATTTTGCAAGGAGTGGTGGTATACTTAAGATGTTATGTCTTTGTTTCATATTATCTCATTGTTTGGACACTGCCACTACCTCGTTTAAGCTGTATTAACATATTGTATAAGCACTTCTAATCCACTTCAGTGGATATGTATATCCATACATCCCTCCAAGACTTAAACAGGCTCAGAAACATGTAATGAAGTGTTTCAGCTATAGAAAAGCTGGTAAAGGAGAGTCCTTCTGTAACTCCTGGATGGCAGATGTCTGTATGTAGACTTGGGGGTTAATTGCAAAGTCTGGCCCTATAGGAGCTGCTGCTTGTTTAAGTACTGAAGTATAAATGTTAAATATATGAGCATTGAAATATTAAAAAATTAAAAAGCCAGACTGAATTAACTTGATTCATTTTAAATAAGACTGTATTTGATCTATTTTGTTGCCAGTGGAATGCTTGTTCCAATGCTGCGATCAGTGTGATATCACAAGCAAAATGAAATAGAAATAACTTTTTTGTTTAAAGGAAACACTGGTGCATTAAAGAGAACATGTGAATAATGTTTCTCAGCTGCAAATATTATTGAAATCTTTTAGTCATAACCTGCTTTGAGAGATTTCCCCCCTCCCCTCTCAAATTCTGCTTTTGGCAGTCCTCTGTTCTGTATCGTGCTAGCGACAGAGTTGATGAAATGACATCATTGGCAATATTTACATACTTTAAGGGACATGGTATCTCTCAAATACAAAACCTACATACCAAAACAAATTTCACTTCTCTCGCTTCCCTTCTGCTATTTTGGGGAGTGTGTTTTTCTTTTTCTTCATTGCTTGTGACTGTGAAGTGGGATAAGTACATTCCAGTGCTAAATTCCTACCCTACATGTTATTTTCCCGTGGGTTTCTGTGCTGGATCTGAAAGGTTCAAGAGTGCTTTGTTTTTCAGTTTCATCCTCTCAGACTGTTCTTTGTGTTTTGATACTTGTAGAAACTTAATCTCTTATTTCTAAACTGGAAATATTCTGACATTTGCCTTAGTGCTCGTGCCAAATGTTTAACAAGTAGGCATTAAAAATGCAGCATGGCATTGGCAGCACTCAGTGCCTTATGCTGACCTCTCTTGCCAGTTGCCAGAGATGAGTTACCAGACATTTGTCATTAACTGTATTTAGTAGTTGTATGCAACAATAGAGAAGTTCTGATTTACTGTAAGAATGAGCATGAGATCTCAGTGTTAGTCTTCATTTTCATTGCTCCCAAATGAGAAACGTAGCACTATTGCTTGTTTTATTCTTCTGGATGAAAGAAAAGTATAGTAGAATGTGTCTAAGTTGGGTGATTGTGACTAGGTGGCAGCTCAGTCTTTTAAATACTACAAACCAGATAATTTTAAAGAAGTTTGTATATAAAGTCCAAAAAAACAAATGAAGCTTATGCCAGTTTCTGTAAAAACTGCATAAAAACTCAGTTGGCCTCTTGCTGCAATAGCAAGTTTTTCCTATGCGCTAAAAATAAAGGATTTGTTTTGTGTCTTGAATGTGGTTTTCTTTATGCTGCATTTGGATTTTTATATAGTCCACCAACTCTCAAATAAAGACCATTCCAAGCTTTGGGAGGCAAATTTTTATAAACGTATTTTTATGCTGTCAGTCACACTTACTATTGCTATTTAATTAAGCTGACAGAGTCAGAAACTCTTTAGCAGTGCATTTCTCTATCTTGGTCTCCTGGATTGTGTTTTGTTTTTTATTTTTTTTTCTTACCCTGTTGGGAATACAAGTGTCAATAAATATTTAGGAAGTGTTAAAGCTTGCACAATTATTTTTTTCTTTTTTTAAAATATTGTTCAAACAATAACATGAAATACCTCTGTTTCTGTAATGTTGTGGTCTTTGAGACAGAGAAAGAAAAAAGCCCTTCTAGAAATACATCAGGGAAAAAAAATTTCTCTGAGAAGAAAAGCAATGAACAAAATCCCATCAGTTACAAGCTTTAACCCTAATGCATTTCAAAGCAGTATTTGTTAGACTAGCTAACATGCTGAGAGCAAAAAAATAAATAAATTTTAAAAATATATCCAAGTTCAATTACTGAGTTAGTCTTGATGTAAAAAGTCTTCTGAGCTTGTCCAGCTGCACAGGAACCCTTCTTTGTCATCACATCAACTTTTTCTGTACACTAAGTGTGTGGAAACATCAACATTGCCATTACTGCCGTGTTTGTCTGTTCATGATTACTTTCTCTGCTCGGATCTTAAAAGGCTGCAGCGGCGTGTTCTTGCCCCCACTTGCTGTTGGTCTAGCTGTCATCTTGTCCCCATGGCTAATGCTTTGCCTGGTATGCTAAATAAATTTGGCGTACAGAGCTATTTTTTAATATTTAGGGTTTTTTCAAACAGAAAGATACTGCTAATGTATTTTGCATCTCTGCACACTTGGTATTTTTGTGTAAGGTTGTAATTTTTTTTCCATGTGCATCCCTTATTCCTTCTTCCTTGTTAGTCACCAGGGCCTCTTTTTCTTACTAAGCAATCCTGCTGGGTGCTGTGTCCTGCAGGTGGTTCTGCTGCTAGTTCATGAGTTACAACCAGAAGCTATCACAAAACACAGGTAAAATACCCAGCACACTTGAAAATCATTCTTGGAAGAAGGTGGAGGCAGTATAAGGCTTGCAATCCGTCTGTGCAGAGGAGGAGTATTGACCTTCCTGACCTTAGTAGCCACCTGGCAGAGTCTCTATAAAGGGTCTGGGCTTAAGCTGCCCGACAGCTGGACAGAGCTTAAGAGCTGCGGGTTGGGAAGCCCATGTGTGAGACGGAAGTGCTGAGAAAGGAATGGGCTGTTTCTAATGGTGTTACTGGTTATACCTGGAGCTGGCAGTAAGCTTTGGGTTTGCAAACAGTATCAGGGGGCCCTGTGGATAATAGATCATTTAACTCTGTACTTAGAAACACTATTTCCTTGTTAACAAAGTATTTGTAAATTTTCCAAGAAGAAAGTGTCTGAACTCATATATGATTTCTTGGGATCCAGACGTTTGTCACTTACAAAAAAAAACCAAACCAAAACAAAAACCCCCACCAAACAAAAACCAACAAAAAAACCCCACCAAACAAAAAAAAACAACAACAAACTCCTCTGAGAGGAACTAGTTCAAAGGCACTGCAATGCTTTTTGAAGGGGAGCAGCTGTGGTGGCTGGAAAAGATACCAGGGATTGCCTGGGGGCATCTTAAAGACTGAGTTTAGCCCTTTTCCCTAGGGGGTCAGTTTGGGCTAATGTAGTTGTTGATTTCAACTGGAAACGGCATAAGAAACAGGGAGTCTGGAATGAGGTGGTTGCTCAGGACTGTGTAAGACCATGTGTTTCTACCAAACATCAATTCTGTTGGTTTAACTGAATTTGGTTTAATAATTACACACACAGGAGGTGTTCAGACATGGTCTCAAGTGCAGAAATACACTGGATTTAATTGCATCAGCTCAAAGTCAGCAGTTCAGCTTAAGCAACTCTACTTGAGGTGACTGGACTTTTTAATGCAGTTTCTCTTTATGAATATTGAATGTTACAGCATCTTACTGAGCAGAAAGCCTTGACTTTCTGACCCAGCAGTCAGCCTTATAAAGGAATCTGAGATTTAGATTATTGTTTGTCTTCCTCTTTTGAGGAGCACTTCTTTCACAGAGCCTTACAGCAAACTCTCAGTTTCTTCTGAATCAGCAGTCCTGCTTTTTTCAAGAAGGTAGAAGAGCAATCATTTTGAAGGCTCCCATTTTCTATTTTTTGAAGAAATCACACTTGTACTTTGCTGTCAAGTGATGTTATGGTATTCTAAGACATAGTGGGCAGAGCACAGTTAATCTACAGGTACCTCTTCTGTTCCTCTCTGAAGCTGTATGTTATGGGACACAAGCATAAGCGAAGGAGCCTTCTCTTTCACTTCATTTCCAAGCAAGTTTAAAAGTTACACAGTATACGGTATTGTTTTCAAGAATTAAAAGTATTTCTACCAAAATTTCCTTAATATTAAATAACAGTGCTTGCTGAAGCTCGCAAAGGTACTGCCGACTACGTGATAAAGGCTGTTTGTTTGCAGCTTCTACATGGCATCTGAAATGGCTGTGATGAAGTGCATCTGAAATAGCTCTTATTCCTTCATGGTATTGCTGTAGTCCTAACATACTTGGCATTCAAAGGGAAGATAATGTGTGAAGTAATCAAAAAGATACCAGGCCGTGTATAGTAATACTTTAATTGAAATGATGTATTCTGTTAAGATGATTAAGCTTTACTTTATACCAAATTGTCATCTTGCTTAGGTTTCTCTGAGGGCTTAATTTTAAGTGAAAATGGGGGGGTAGGGGAAGTGGCTCCTTTTGGGATAAGAAGTCCCAAAGCCTACCTGTTGGTCTATTTCTGAGATGACCTTTAGATTCCCCTGTCTATTAGTGTGTAGCTTCCTTGAGAATGCTGAAAACATCTTGACTTACTCTGGAGAAATCTAATCCTAAGTCCTTGAAAAAAAAATATTCTGAATATTTACAGAAAGTTGGCTTTTTCCATTTGACTCTTTATTTGTCACCCAGAGGGACCTGGGCAGCCAAGCTGTGCACGCTGGTAGTACTTTTTTGGAGAATGTTTAATCAATGCATAGCCTTTCCTCGCTGCAATTGTCAAAGTAGGGGGAAGCGAAAGCTGTGTTGATTTCCTTGTTGAACTGCATGTATTTCTGCTTTTTTGTAATCAAAATATGTTTGATGAAGTACTTCAGTAATACACAGCACATAAGTAATACAACAGTGAAACGGAGTGCTTTCTACCTAGGTTGGCAGTAACTTGGGTAATTTTTGTGTGGCAGGTAGTAGAAGCTCCAGGGTGCTCGTGGTGGTAGGTCATGTGAGGCCAAACACTGGAATCCAGTTACACTGAGCAGTAGGAGGAATCACCCTTTTTTGTAGTTCACGAGTAAAACAAGTCTCACGATTAGCAAGACTAAGTAACGCAAGGAACTTGCAGGAAAAACAGTGTTTGGACAAGGTGCCTATGAGGGTGACAAAGATCAGTGAAAGTTGGGCCCCTTTCCTTCTGGGTCAGGTGTCTTACCTATATACATGGTATCACTTCACTAAACAGGTTATCTTTTCGTGATGAGGTGTGATACTGCTAAAACTATAGCTGTTGGCTGCTCAGACCCGTCCAGCCCTGGAAAAATTACACATCTCCCACATCCTTATGTATTTCTTCTGACCAGTTATTTGAAAGAAATATAAGACACTTCTTAAATCATATTCTGACCAAATATATATGGTTCTGAATCTGAAAATAAGTAGGTAGTCTTCCCCATAGTACTGTCCTTTTTAAGTTGTACCTGTGGGCTTTATGGCCTAAGGATCCTTCTGATCCTTAGGAGCTTCTAAGGAAACCTGATATTTAGTCCTCTTTGAGGTGCTATATCCAGAGTTGCCACTTTTTCTTGGTATTCCATGGGTGGTAATAAATAGATAGCAATGCAAACACAGTGTCTTTTGAAGCAGTATTTTATTTGGGGGGGGGGGGGGGGGAATTATATAGTGGCAGTAGCTGTTTTAATTAGCTATTTAAATACTTGCATATTGTCAATTTTGGTACGGTTTCTTTTTTAATGAGGATTGTATTTGGAGGGGAAGGAATAGCCTTCACTTTAAAAAGGACTTTTACAGGAAACTACATGTTTTGTGTCTTTAAGGGTTATTTTGAAAGCTGCAACATACACAGAAACAGGATAGCAGGTTTTGAAGTGAAAGCATATGCCAATCCTACGGTAGTTCGGTGTGAAATCCATCATGGCCAGACTGGAGGAATCTATGTTCATGAAAAAGGAAGAGGACAATTCATAGAGAACAAAATCTATGCAAACAATTTTGCAGGTGTTTGGATTACCTCAAACAGTGACCCAACAATAAGGTACCCTTTTCCTCATTGATATCTTACTACTTAGAATGACAGGGATGGGAAAAGTGAAATTTTATTTCATTTATTTATAATGAACTGCAAATACTCCTGTATATGTAAAAATGAAATTGCTGTCTGTTTTCATTTGAACTGCATTTTTAATTTGCACCTGTACTTGAAAGTTTGTATTTCTCAAAGGGACAGAACATAAATTCTCTATTTTAAATCTGAATATTGTACAGTCCTAGGCACTACATACATATATAGTATCGTACAGTGTTCTGTAATCATTTCCTAATGTGGATACTTTTGTTTCTTAGGGGCAATGCGATTTTTAATGGGAATCAAGGTGGTGTTTATATCTTTGGTGATGGAAGAGGCCTTATTGAAGGAAATGACATTTATGGTAAGCTAATCTGCTTATCACATCTCGAATTCTGAGAAAAATGAGTGTGTAACTTGTATTAAATAACATCTTTGTTAACAGGTAATGCATTAGCAGGAATACAGATTCGAACAAACAGCTGTCCCATAGTTCGACACAACAAGATTCATGATGGTCAACATGGTGGAATTTATGTAGTAAGTATTACCTACAAACAGGCATATAAACTTGTTTTCTGTTCATATAAATGTTGGGAAAGGGTACTCCATGTAAAATATTTGCTTGATTGTACCTACAATGACTGAATTTCTTATGTTATAAACTAGGTTAATTGTAATAGACTGAAGCTGGTGCTGCTATTTAAAAGAGAAGGCTCTTACGAATGTCACTGAATTATTTCTGTCACAGTAAGAAATTTAAAAATGGGATAGACAACAGAATTTCACCATCTCTTCGTTAAAAGCTTTTTAAAGGCTTAGTTTTTGTAGTAGTTTGTCATTATTTAGAAAAAAAAAAAAAGAAATCTGTTCAGCTTTTTTGAAGTGTACTGTACCACTAACCTCAGAAAATGTATTTTTTTTCTTTTGCCTTCAGGATGCTATACATTGCAATTGCTGTACGGTCGTGTATTGTAAAAGTGAGGAATAAAGCACAATTTCCAGCATGTGCAAGGGCTCTGCTAATTGAACTGAAAGAGCTGTCAGGTTCCCTTAAGCATATCAGATTTTGAGAAATACTTGTGTATCTTTCTGCCAAAAGTACCTGAGGTTCAGCTAATGCTGCAAGCGTGCAGCTTCACCTGTTCGTTCTGTAAATCTAACCAGAACAGCTTACCTTGACCAGGAATACTGTTGCTTTACGTTGAAGCACAAACACGTGGTAAAGACAGTTGCCTTAAGAGACGTGCCAATTTTTTGTCAGTCTGGTGGACAGGGCTGGGTGCTGGTTTAAGTGCCGAGTGCCGCAGTTTTTGTCTAATTGCACAGCCCTGGGGAGGTACCTCTTCTGCTAGCAGAGATTTGTAACTGCTACTGCAGAGCCTTGAAATATAACGATTCATATGCAGTGTTCTTTGTTTCATGGTGAACATTCAAAATCATGGTATACCATTATTAAAAAAAAAAATTTAGAAGTGCAAATACGTAACCAAATGGAAAAGAATGATTTTGCTACAGTAAAGAAGCCACGTTGTGGGTGGATGGGTACAGCCAGAAAATCAGTATTGGCAGTCAGCAGGTTTTCTCAACTCTTAAATTGTCTTGTATTTAGCATGAAAAAGGACAAGGTGTGATTGAGGAAAACGAAGTTTACAGCAATACTTTGGCTGGAGTCTGGGTGACAACAGGGAGCACTCCAGTCTTGAGGAGAAACAGAATACACAGTGGGAAACAAGTGAGTTTTGCTCTGTGGTTACAAGGGGGCCATAAAGAAGAAAATTCTTCTGTGTTTTATACTTCATTACTTTGAAACTAATAATTTAATTCTTGATGTGTTAGGTTGGAGTTTATTTTTATGACAATGGACATGGCGTGTTAGAAGACAATGACATCTATAATCACATGTACTCAGGGGTTCAGATAAGGTAAATCGTATTCTGGTTTTATGTCAAAACAGACATAGCTCATTTTGTGCTTTTTTGTGTCTTTTGGTTTTGTGATTTATTTTTTTTTCGAAGAAATAACTACTTTTTTTTTTAAATCCAGTATGTCTGAATATCCTGTTTCAACTTACAAGAAAGTTACTACTAATACAGCCTGGATATTGACTAGAATATGTGGCCCTTGAAGTCTGTAAAGCTAAAATATGTTTGTGTGTTTGGAAATAACTGTATTTTAGTAATAATTTTAAGCAGTGAGATCTATAGGGCACTTTTGTAGAGGTGCTTTCAATGTTTGGCCTTGAGAGATAGTAAACTGTTTCAGATGACTTCTTTGCTTATGTTTCCCTCTAGAACTGGAAGCAACCCCAAAATTAGACGCAACAAGATCTGGGGTGGTCAGAATGGTGGTATTCTTGTCTATAATTCTGGTAGGTTTGTCCTTCATGTTTATCCGGAATTGTGTATGTTCTGCAATATTATATTTTCCCATTTATTATCCTTTTTGATTTTATTTTTTTCCACCCTTCCTTCAATTTTAGGGCTTGGATTTATAGAAGACAATGAAATTTTTGATAATGCAATGGCTGGTGTATGGATTAAAACAGACAGTAATCCTACACTAAGAAGAAATAAAATCCATGATGGAAGAGATGGAGGCATCTGTATATTTAATGGGGGAAGAGGTAGTTTTTTCCCTTACTGGCATATACTGAGTATTCTGGATAAGAGTTTCATTTCAGATTAAGCAGTGTCCTTTTTAAAGTGCTCTTTAGAAACCTAGCTCTTGTCTTCCAAAGTAATAAAATAGTTCTAACAAACATACACTGATGCGTTTTAGCCTTAATTACATCAGTAATACTGAAATCTATGGGAGGCAGAGAAGTTATTAATCTCATCCAAGAAGACTGTTAGGATTGCTGCTTAGGACAGTCCTTTTATCTCATCTGCTTTTGTAAGCTTTGCATTTGACTGAAAGACGGTATTGAATTTAAGTCATGAAGCCAAAATGATGCGTCTGAACAGTTCAGGTTCTGCCAGTGTCAAAGGTTTAGGGGAAAAAAAGAAAGATCTTTAAGGAACCTCTTGAACACTTGTAAATCTAGAAGTGGTCCTCCTCTGAAATCACCTGACTGTTGTGTGTCCTGGTACCAGTTTCTGATATTTTGTAGATAATCACTTGCTGTAAATGAGCGTTAATTTTAAGTTAAGCATTTTGAAGTAATCCTCTCCTGCAACAGCAAAAAGGCAAGTTCAGCTTTGCTTTGGCAGGCTGCTTGTTTTGAAGGACAAAACCAGAAAGACGTTAGAAAAATTGAAGAGAAACTCTGAAAGTGAGAAGACAATGTTTCCTCAGAAATGAAACTGAGTTTTCTGTAATGGTGCATATGATCCTGAATTCTCTTCTGTATACTTAAAAATATACATTTACATGATTATATGCTGAGAATTACTTTAAACTTGTATCACTAAATGCAGTGCTGTTGGTGGGTATTCCCCAAATGAAGGATCAGTAGGATGATGAAACATGAGATCTCTTGTGAAAATATTTCACAGAATGTTTACAGGTAAGGAAATGTTAACAAGCTCAAATGTCACATTTGTTGGTCTGTAATAGGTCTTCTGGAGGAGAATGATATCTTCAGGAATGCTCAAGCCGGTGTTCTTATCAGCACCAATAGCCACCCTGTGCTGAGGAAAAACCGAATATTCGACGGATTTGCTGCAGGTTTGTGCTGTTTAAATCAAATTTTAATGTGTTGGATCTTAAAGTAAGCTCTTCACAAGGCTAACTCTCGAGTTTCTTTACGCCACAGTATTTAGACATTTTAACAGAGATTGGGATATCCTTCGGTGTATTCTAGAAATCATTTGAGAATTCAGAATTGTAGCCAGAACATCTTTACAGCAGTCTCTGGAATTACTAGCATGCTGAAAAACAACACATATTCTGCCTTCTCATTTCTCTGTGAAATACTTTTTCATTATTTTATTTTAGAAGTAATTGATGAAGTTGTGTAGGACATACTTATAGTTGATCTGCTGGATGCTGGTATGAATATTTTATCACTGCTTTAAAACCTAGGAAACAGCAAATTAAAGATATTTGAATTGCACCTGAAGTTCAACTTTCTCACTCCAGAAACTTGAAAAACTGTTAAAATGTTTCTTACTCCAAAAGAGATGAAGAATGTTTAATAGTGATTATTGTGCAATTTACTGTTTAATGATTGCAGTTCCATACGTCTTGCATTCCATTCCGTTTCAACTAAAATGGCATTCTTGAGTTTTCTCCCATCTTTCTTTCAGAAGAAGCAAGTTTTCTGAGAAGAGCCTCTAAAGGTGTTGTTTCAGTGTGGTGGGGGGGAAGGATAGGTTGCTGTCAAGAGCAGTCCTGGACAAATGACTTGGAAGACACGGGTTACTGATAAAAGCTAAGATTTAAAGAAATGAATTTTAGGTGCCCATCTTGAGAACTTTTTTTAAAAGATATTTTAAAAAGGGTAAGGTATGTGCACAAGAACTTTCAAATATACATGAAGATGACAGCTTTAAATCATATCCCCCTTGAAAATAGATGATCACAGTACCATTTTATTATCAGCTAAACTAGTAGTGTATTGTTACTACCGGAAACCATGCATGCCAGCTGTAGCTCTTTGAAAAGATTCAACAGAAGTATTGGAACCTCAGTTTATAGCTAATTACAGTGCAATTTCTAGCTATGTCATTTGCCTTTTTACCCCTGAGTCTACAATGGCTTTAAAAAAAAAAAAAAACAAAAAACAAAAAACAAAAAAAAACCAACCAAAACCAAACAAAAAAACCCGAACGAACTGTAGATGATGAGGTACAAATGCACAAGCGCTAAGGGTTTAACTTTCCCACTTTTCTTTTGTCTTCTTTGTTTCCCCGACCCAATAAAGGTATTGAAATAACAAATCATGCAACTGCAACGTTAGAAGGCAATCAGATTTTCAACAACCGTTTTGGAGGTTTATTTCTAGCATCTGGTGTCAACGTCACAATGAAAGGTGAGCCTTGAGCCCTTGTTGTTTGTGTGCGTTCACTTTGCAGTTTTTGTTGGTACTTGGTTTTGGTGTTTTTTTGTTTGGTTGGTTTTTTTTTTTTTATTTGGTGCTGCATTTTGGGTTTACTGTACCATTTTTGGCTCAGATTTGGTACCACCTTAAGTTGAGTTGTAATTAAGTTTCAGCTGAAAGTAGTGAGCCAAGCTAAGCTATCTTAGAGTTTTAGACAGCCAGACGCTTTCAAAGGTTGTCCTATCCTATCAAAACTCTTGTTATCAGCTCTTCTGCCTCAAATTATTTCAGAACTGGTTACTCGTCTTTGGCCCTTCTCAAATTCCAGTTTGAAGTTAGTATAATAGAAAGTCTTCTGTCGCATATCTGAAAACAAGCATTCAGTGAAGAAATGTGTCTCACTTGGCTTTTAGGATCTAAAAGCATGAATATTCACAATCCCAAAGCACTTTTTCAGAAAATAGGAACAGTTTACATACATAAAATTCCCACGTATAGTAGGGAAGTGTGCATGAGACAAGACCCTTTTGGAGGAGATAGGGTTGAATGCCAGACAGCTCCAGGAGGTTATTGTAGAAGGAAAAGGTTCAGTTTGCAGAATTTTTACCTGCCTGGCTATACCTGTTATAGCTTTTCCTGTATATTCTTTACACCACTTAAAACACAAGCTCTGGCTCCCTGCTTCACAGCTCCTGGGCTTACTGACTGCATCACTCCATGCTGTGATGCTACTGGGAGTGGACAAAACTAGTTTGAGGTGCCCTTTGGGATTTGACAGAACATCTAGTAGCTGAATAACAGAGAGGACTGTCAAATTCACTATGTCTTGGATACATCTTTTAAATGCTGGAGGTGGGCAGACCTAATTCCCGTCTCTGTTGTGTTGGAAAGTGCCTTATTAAACTCCCCTGGGGGAAAAGCCACGCTTTTCTGCTTTCTAAGGGATGTGGAAAAGTCCTGATGGTAGACAAAGTCTTTCAAACATTTGGGTTTGACTTCTCGATGGAAGACTGTAGTCTGATCAGAAGGCTTGTGTCTCTAGCCATTTATTCACAAACCAGTTCACAAAGTGTTTAAGTGAAGGCTTATCAGGTATTTTATGCAACTTGTGCGGAGGAACAGCGGTTCTGGTCTGAGGAGTGCACTGTGCTGACTGGGCATCTGCTTTGTAATCTGTTGTTGAGGGTTTGATATGTTCACTTAAAATGCAGGCATAGACCTAACAGTTCATAATGGGTTTAGCTTTTAAAAAGGGGGGGGGGGGGGCTCTTGCTTAACACCCCAAGGCAATAAAAGTCATTGATCCAGGTGTGATTAGTTCTTGGTGCTTTTTCCACCCAACAGATAACAAAATAATGAACAATCAAGATGCCATAGAGAAAGCTGTCAGCAGAGGCCAGTGCTTATACAAGATATCAAGTTACACCAGCTATCCGATGCATGACTTCTACAGGTAACAGGTTCTTTTCTGCCCCCTACAGTAAGGTTTTCAGATAAACACCATTTTGTCTTCTAGCAAGACCCCTAAAACGGTTGTCTGTTAACACACCAACGTATGCTCTTCCTCTACTGCAACAGAGGATTAAACAAGTTCCCATTCCTTCAATTTACTGTGGGCTTGAGGAAAATGTATTGTTACTGTGAACCTGAGCCTAAGGGATAACACAGCAGAGCTGCTTTCGTGAAACAAGCACCCAAAAGTGTGCCATGAAATCCAAGTTCACGTAAAATTCTCAAGTTTTGCGGTCCTACGCACATCCGCTCTGTAGTGCTGTTCTGCCCCTACATGCTCCTTGAGCACTTTACTCAGCTCATCAGTGTTTCAGTCATGCCTAACGTGCTGCGTTTTGCTTCAGGTGTCACACCTGCAACACCACAGACCGTAATGCCATATGTGTGAACTGCATTAAGAAGTGCCATCAAGGACATGACGTAGAGTTCATTAGACATGATAGGTATGTTTCACACGAGTATGTTGAGCTATTTTGACAACACAAGGAAAGCAGAAACTAAAGAGCTCTCTCTCTTTGTAGGTTTTTCTGTGACTGTGGTGCTGGAACGCTGTCTAATCCCTGTACGCTTGCTGGAGAGCCTACACATGATACAGATACACTATATGACTCTGCTCCACCTATAGAATCTAATACATTGCAGCACAACTGAATTCCTTTCAGAAAGAAAGTCCTGCCATTCTAATATCATAACTGTTAAAACTTTTTTTTTGGAGGAAGTTATACTTGCCCATTTCTGCAGAAAGAGACTGTATTAAAGCGGATGTGTGAGGTGTTGACACTATGGAGCTCAACCTACCAAAAAAGAAAGTGGCAATATGTTGACTCAGGATAACAGAACTGGGCGTTTTAGCATTACTGTGTAAACAAAGACTTTGAAGGGACAGAAGTGAAGAAAAATAAGCTGCAATTTTGTACAGATACCAACTTCTGAAAGCTGGTGTTTTTACAAGTAGCATTGAGACGCAGTCCAATTTGCAGTAGTACTATTCTGTAGACAAGCAGCATTCTTTGTTGCTGCCTTTATGGACATGGGTACCAATTGCTTTTGTAACATGGTAAAAAATGTGAGCTAGCACTTCTGCATTTCTTTTGATTTTTTTAACATTTATTCAGATTGAGAAATATGATTTTAATGCTTTAATCTCATGTAGTTTGTTTCTAATTTCAAGCAAAAAATCTTATTGTACTTGAATGTGTCCTGTTTCGTTAGCACACCTAGACTTGCTGTAACTGTACTCATGTCCCAGTATGTACGTTCTTTCTATGAAAGAGAAAACACTAATCTTAAATTATATCCAGCAATTTTTCTGGTGTCCTCTGAAGTTAGAATAATCTCCTTCCCTGCCCCAGCAATAGTCTGTACTCAAACCACCCTAACAACAGCGAGTGTTTTAATGAGACTTCCTAGACTATAATGCACTATAAAACAAAGTACCCATGTAACTAAGTTTTGTGAAAGAAATTTTACTATGTTTTAAAGTACACAGTAGAAAGTCTCCTCAAAACAGTCTTGTACTTTACTCTGTTCATAGTTTTTTTTGAACAGTCTGGACATTACTTACATAACCTGCTGGAACTCACAGCAATTTCCTGCTCTAATGAAGCTGAGACAAGTATATATACAGCCCTATACAGTTTCATAGCTTTTTTCCATTTATGTGTATTGGTGACAGTGGGTAATCAACAGCCTGAAAGTGTATGCATGTACCATAACATCTAGACTTAATATATTGTGGAGTACTCAATAACCATTATGTAGAGGGTAGGTAAGAATTAAAGGGTTTAATTTCCTAGGAAAGACAATGGAAAAATGGTCATTTTTAAAAAATAAAGTTTATTAGATCATAATGTTGTCTGATACCACCTTTTTGAGAAACCGCCAGTACAAAACACTTGTGTTCTTAAAGGTGCTCCATCATAGCGGTAAGTTTCTGAACACCCTTTGCATCGCTCGTGGCGCCATCCACCAGCAGGCACAGAGACCTGAGGGAAACAACAGTCACCTTCCCCAACACTGACACCGAGGGGCAGAGCCAGAGCATCCCGGTACTGGCACAGCCCTGAGCACCGCAGGTGCCACTTTGTGCCTGGTGCGAAGGCTGCCAGCAGCCATCGCTGCCCCCGGGGGCTCCAGCACTACCGTACTGGGCCCCGGTCCCCCCAGCGCTGCAGAGCGGCTATCTGCACTGGCCTTATTCAGGCACTCCCTCCGTTCGGCTCGGCTCCCTGCCAGCCCGGCACTCGGCCCCAGAGACCAGCACAGCCACCCAGGGCTTAAAATACTGCATTACTCATCCTGTCTGCCCTCATGTGGTCAGGCGTTAGTACTCCCTCCCTCGCTGCTTGTGAAGTACATTTGATATTCACAGAAATAGTTTTAACTGCCCCCTCTGCTGTGAGACTAAGAGCCAAAGCCACTGCCCAAATTTTAAAATGGATGCCTACTAAGCGATGTGCAACTTCAAAGCAGAAAACCAAGGCCTTACCTAAATATTCTCAGGGAAATGGTCATTTTTTCAAACTCTCGTGCTTTTCTGTGCCCCTTCTGAATAACTTCCTCTGGAATATTAGCAAGTCTTGCTGCATTGAAGCCATAGCTCTTTGGGCATGCTCCTTCAGTGAACTTATACAGGAATGTAATGGTTTCCTGGCTTGGATCTTCACTCTCATTTTCAACCATACAGGCCTAGAAAGGGTAAGTTACAGGTCAGCATATGTCATACTTGCCTACAGACTAATAAATGCGTGAAAAATCACATCCTTTTCTCAGGACATCTCTGTGACGGGGCAGATGACTGCAGAAAAGCACACACAGGACAAGAAGTCCCAAGCGTCCATGCCTGCAGCGCATGTGCCACCCTCACACGTACCATGTGGCCAAGCCGCACAGCCGCGTTGTGTGAATAGTCCTCCACCAGCGAATGGTAGTGGGTGGAGAACAGCGTCCGACACTTGATTTTCTCTGCGAGTTCTTTCACAACTGCACTCGCTATAGCTGTTCCGTCAAAAGTAGCTGTGCCTCTGCCTGGAGAGGAAACAGAAAAGCTGTGGTGCTCCCAGGAACAAAAGTGACCAAGCAAATTCAAGCCAGAGTTTACTTGCTACTGAAGAGACACCCCCCCCGCCCAATTCTGAATATTAACAAAGAGAAACAAAGATGCTTTTCTAAAGACAAATGCAATACCTTGTTCACCCTGTATCAATGCGTGGTGTTTGGTTTTCTCCCTCCTCACTGCGTGGAAGATTGTCAAACAGCCATGAGTAGTGAGAGCCACCAGCATCAGTGTGAAGTGACCAGAGTATTTGCTCTGTAACACTCACACTCTCTTCTGCACTGCTCTCCTGAGACTTGCCGCTGGCTTGCCACAAGTAATTACACAAAGGAAAGCAGGAAAACTCAGCTAGAAATAGGCTAATAGTGAGGGGGGTGTGGGGTATTAGCTCCCAGGGCACTGAAGGATGTATGAAACACAAAAAACAATGTGTTTCAGAGAACCACATAGATGCTGACCAGCTAAACATGAGGAACATTATGATAAAACTGCCCCTGTGTACTTGGTTGCCATTTAAACAGCCCAACCACCTTACAGCTAGTCTTTAACCTTAGCTTTAATTTCCACCTATTGAAAAATAGACAAATTACCCAGTTCATCCACAAGAACAAGGGAATGCTCTGTTGCATGCTGGAGAATGCTGGAAGTCTCACTCAATTCAACAAAGAAGGTACTTTCACCTTTAAAAGAGATGACAAAAAAAAGCGCCATGAAGTAGTCAAAGATGTGAAAACCACAACTCAACCCCCATTCCATCTGCACTACTCTTCGTTAAGCTAAAATGAAACTCAACAGCAAACTGAAGATTAACAAAAACACAAAGCTTTTTTCCCAGCATCAAAATGGTGGGTCTTCATTTGCCAGAAAAAGCAGGTTTTGGTTCCTTAAGAGTACCAGCATGGGCACAAGTAACAATTGATTGGTTTAGGCCACCTTATCTGTCTGCTTTTAATAGCACTGATCAGAGGTACCAGCTGGACAAAAAGAAGGGCACACAAAGGCTACATGATGGGGAGAATCTTCTGCCCCTTCTTGCTCCTGAATGCAAGAGGCAGGGCTAAGATGTGAAAAAGCAAGCAGAAAAAGCTTTAAAAAGACATCAGAGACTAGAGTCGCTGGTGTGGTTGTTGTTGTCATAAGGTAAGGAATTATGCAGATAATTAAGGCTGTGCTCATATGTACTCAACCCGAGTGAAGTATGACAAAAGACAGACACTGCTGCTAAGGCCTGAACATCTTGCAGGAGCTCCAGCAACCCAGGTAACATGAGGCCTGAAATTTAGATCTGAAATTGGTTTTTAGCAGATTACAAGCAGAAGTACACTATTATTTTGACCCTTGCACACAATAAATCCACAGGTAAGAAGTCCAGATTTACTAGTTCTTTGTAGTTTTCATGCCAAATAATCACGTGCAGCAGCAATTACTGTTAATTTCAGAGCAGGCAAGATTCACCTCCTGTACCCACACTGCATGAGCACTGCTGTGCTCTAACCTAAGTTTTTCAACATGAATTATTAAGCAGTGTCCAGCAAACCTGATCTTCTGCATTTATTTAGATTTCCAGGACTGAATATGTTTTAAGTTTAGGAATAACCATTGACTCACTTCAGAAAGTAACCCCCTAAAATTACATAGGCAATTCTAAAATATTACTTAAAATCTACTTCAGGAAGGTCCTGTTGACATCCATTACAAAATGACTGCCATGGAACAACTTCCACTGTGCTTTCATTTCTACAGTGTAGGAACTAATGCGTCAAGAAGAGACTTCAAAGCCAGTTCTGCTCTGCAGCGTTCAGCCTCGTGATGTGAAAATGTTAAAACATTCATGCATGTATTTGGAGAAGAGCAGCTCTTGGCTGATGTGAAAAGAAGTTGAAAACACTATCATTTTTCTAGATGGCCTCTCTCTTGCAGAAAAAGCAGTTCATATTTCTACCAGGAGCACTTACTTAAGTACTCTTGCATTCTTAAACAAAACAGAAAATAGCTGAGCAACGAGAGTCTTAATCAAATTCTCTAGCCTTGATTTGGGAAAGTGTAAATATTTTTTTTTAATTAAGAACTCTGAATGATTCCTTTCCAAATTCCTTATGTGCAACAAGTTCAGTAGGCTTAACTCCTTTCATACTCACTGACCCACATTTTTCAGCAGAAAGATCACAGAAAATCTGCACCCTCCTTAAATGAGTTGTGATACTGCTCTTCTTACCACAAAAAATACTTATTTTTTCTAGCCCCATGACACTTTGTCTATCACCACAGGCAGACTTTCCCATTCCAGTTGTTGTGTCATCCTCCAGTTCTGTGTTCCTCTCCATAGAAGCAGCAAAATACTCCAAGAATTGTCAACTACTGCTTCCAAGTAGGAAGCCTCCCTCTCTCCATCATCTGAAGAAAATCAGATTTCAGCCGTAAGGCAGGCATTCTGATTGAAACAGGGGGGCCTCTAGACCTTGAGAGAAGGTACAAAACCAACTCCTGAACATCACACTCCTATTCCAGAATGCTTAGAATAAGATACCTATGTACAATCAACTGTATGATACCCAAAAAGATACTCCTCAGGCTTGCATCCAGCTGGAAGGCAGGCTTTAAATATTAAGTTTCATTAAAAAGTGATCCTATTGTGTCTGTCAAAAATAACAGAGGACAAGCATATCAAACCAAGCATCACTACTACCTTGTTTCTACTCCAAACAGCAACAGACAACTAATTAGTTGCCCAGCTCTCCCTGCAAAAGCAACAGACTAGCCCTTTCCAAGTTGCCACTCAGAGGAAGAAAACAAACTCACTCGGTGGCAAAAGCACCTTGGGCAGCTGGATTTCAGAAACTCACCTGACATAATTCTGTCCGAGGCACCAAGCCTCGTAAATACTCTGTCAACCGGTGTGAGCCTGCAGACTTCAGCAGGTACGTAGCACCCCAGCTGAGCCATTATAACCAGGAGACCAGCCTGCAGAACAAACATTAACACATTTAAATTTTTACCGTGGCTTGGAGCTTCAGTTCCACACAGAGAACACAGGAATGAAACTCTTATTTCCCCCAAAACAAAAACTAGAGAACATAAAGCTTCCTGCTGTTTTAACAGCTCCAGGCTGCAGCATCTTAATCTCAAGTAGGACTAAACTACTCTGAAAGCCTTCAAAACACAGCAAGTTATCACAGCCAGCAGTGTTTATAAAGCAAATTCCCTGCTGCTTTCCTCCTTGATGCTGTGTTTTCATCTTGTTCTACCTGCAGAAGCATCTTTTGCCAGATCATGCCAAGTCCTGGATAAGGCCACTTGAAAAAGGTAAAAGATACTCCATCACTTTTTCCCGACCATCTCTCATAAGAGAAATAAAATTTACTCCTCACTGAAGTAAGTGAAAGTAGAAAATCTACTATCTAAACATGGGCATTTGCTACCAGATTAAATTTCGTCTTAAATTTTGCTGGACTGCACTGCACACCCTGCCCACTGCTGGGACCTCCTTTGACATTTTTCAACAGTCAAGTCATGTAATTCCTTTATGCAAAATACAGAGGCACTCTGCCACATTCAATCTTCTGTAGATAGTCAATCACCTGTCTCATGAGTGTAGATTTGCCGCCCATATTTGGGCCAGTTACGAGCACACAGGAAGCTTCACTATTGCTGTCTTCCTCTTTACTGCCTATCACGATGTCATTAGGAATAAAATCATCCCCGAAGAAAGTTTTTGTAATGCATGGATGGCGTGAATTTTTAAGTTCCAGGAATGGAGGAGCACTATCCACAGGCAGTAGAATTACAGGTCGGCACAGTGGTCCATCACCATCTTGACTGTAGTTAGCAAGGGACATCAAGACATCTATAAGATTAAAAGAAATTCCAGTAAGTCACTCTTTCACCTTTCTTTATTTATTCACTGGAATACATTTACTCATTGAATAGCATTTTTGTAAACAGTTTTCCATTTCTGTGACATTTTCCTCTTAAGGAAAACACCCAAGAAGTACTCCAGAAGAACAAGTAAAAGGTGGGGATATTCACAGTGTCTTTCTTCATACCTTCCAGATTTCTACTGGTGTCATAAACTAAAAACTAGAGGAGAGAATTGAAAATCTACATAATTTCACTTCAAAAGCTATTTTTTTTTAAATGTACACATATAAAATATTATTTTATTGCATTGGTTTTTAATTTGGAACAAGAGGAAATCAGCTTCTGTGACAGTGAATTACTTTGTTAAGAATCATAATACTGCTTGAAAGTTGCCAGGATAAATTTATAGAAATAGTAAAATTCTGTTGGCCTAGCAGAAAGCAGCAGCACAACCCCCCTCAATTAGCCTAGCTCTAAGGTTCTAAAAGCTGATTACCTACCTACAAAATGAGACCACGTTACATGATTTTAGAGACCTTACTTACACATATTACAGCAGAGCCTGAAAGCTGTCTCACGCTCTACTGAAAATCAACTCGGCACTTGCCCTGGCACCGTGGCGTAGCAGATGTGGCTGTTTCCCAGCTCCCCCAGCCCACTCGGAGAACCCGGCCTGCCTGCCTGCCTGCCCTCCCTTTCCTGCCCCAATGGCATTCGGAGAGCGCTTTCATTTTTCCCTGGAACAAAGACATCCCAGAGCACGTCATGCTAGTGCAGTACAAGAGTATGCCCATCCCGAGAAGGGAATGCAGGAGACTCTTCTACCTCAGAAATTTAAGGAAGATTTGGAGAAGTCTTCCCATTGGACTACCTTCTTCAAGGCAGTGACAATGACTTTTTTATTTCTAAAGGCTGCTGAGAAAGCAGCCTACTCAGACAGAAGGGAGATGACTAGCAGGTTAGATTTTTATACCTCCGTATGCATCACTGCCTCTGCTTAATAAAAGGCTACTAATCCATACAGGAGAACCCTAGGAGCAGGGCAAGACCCACCAGGCTACGCTCAACTGTGAGAAATACTCAGCTGCACACCTACAGTCACACAACAGGAATGAAGAAAGAGCTTGCAAACATAAGACCCAGCAGCTGTTCTGCCATTTACTGACAGGAAGGAAACAGGTGATCACTGTTGGTTATCAACACCATTATCACAATCGGAGTTTTTAAACTACAAATTAAGAGCTGGCAACAAGCCTTTTTTGCTTACCCAGATCAGATTTCACCATTTAGGATGCAAGAGTATTTTCACTGTATGTCAAAACGAAGAAAACCCCTTACCTAACACAGCAATGCACTCCACAGCTGTCTGCCAGTCTTTGCTGTTTTTATCGAAGTTGTAAAACAACCGCCTCATACAGTCTTTCAGTGCTGCATCTCGGCGCTCTTCAGCATTGACCATGGCAGCCAGCATCTTCTCGATCTCCTTGGTCCAGTAACGTTTATATCCCTTCCTGCTAGACTTCAACTCGTATTCCTCAGGCAAATTACGTGATACTACACTTTCTGGTATTTCCATTTGGTACCGGTTTTTGCCTGCCCCCCAGTACAGCACGGATTTGAATCCAAGCAGTTTGCGTTGCTTGTCCAGGTACTTGTGAAGATCTTCCTCAACAGCTTTAATATCCTGTAGTGCTTTATCATAATCGGGGTCAAAACCCGCTTTTGGAGTAATCACTCCTGTCTTTCGAGCCTGGTTATGATCAAAAGCAGTATCCCATCTTTTAAGCTCTGCACTCAACTCTGGGAAGCGGCCGTCTGGATTTCTGGCTTTGCGGGTGACTAGCTGCTTAAGCACTTTAGATTTGAAGTCACTGGCAATTTCTTCCATGAGATCGACAATTTCATTCATTACTTTAAACCCCTCCAGTGCAGACAAAAAGTCAGCAATTTTTTTTTTGCTGTACTTGATTTCTTCATAAAAGATGGCCCGGCTGTCAGGGTGGTTCTGACTTTTCAGTGGCGATCCAATACTGTGAATTTTGCTGAGCAGCCGTTCAAGGTCAGGAAGTTTCTTCAGGTGCTCGCTAACTTCAGATATTTTATCTGGCACTGCCAGAAGGTCTTCAACAGCATCTAAACGATCGTTGATGGATTTAGGATTACAAAGCGGAGCGCAGAGCCACTGTTTCAGGAGTCGCTTCCCAAATGGCGTACAACAAGAATCGATCCTTTCCAACAAAGTACCTTCTGTGGTTCCATTGGTTCCGTTCTGCAGGACTTCCAAGTTCATCAGGGTGACTCCATCCAGCACCATCCGCTGGTCAGTCCTGGCAAAGAAACTACTTGAACTCGTAGTTTTTGCAGTATCAATATCCACAGGGACATACTCCTCGAAGTTTGCTAGTGATAACAGCTCCTGATCAATCAGACATTTTTTGAGGTAGAAGACACATCCTCCAAGAGCTGACAAAGCTAATTCACTGTTCTCACCAGGAGTTAATCCCAGCGAGTCACTCTCTGAAGTCAGAGATTTGATTACAGAGGGCAGAGAACATCCATTTTCAGAGTTCTGTTTCTCCTTGAAATATCCTTCTTCAAGAAGGACTTTTAGTGTTTTAGATGCATTCCAAAACTGGGAACCAGAGATCAGCCCCTCCTGAATGCAGGAAACAAGTGAGCCCTTCAGTATCTTCTGTGTGTCCACAGACAGGTTCCCCTTCTCATACAATACCTGCACAGGAGTGTAATGCGCAACTAAAGTCCTAAACCTCGAACAGTGCCGGTCATCTGAGAATTGGCCTACATAAAACTTCCCCACCGATGTGTCCACAAAGCAGACCCCATAAACACGCTGTCCAGAGGAGTCTTCTTTTTCCTTAACACACAGAAGGTATTTGTTATGGTTCTCGGAGGGATCGCAGTCCAGAACGCTGTAAGTCTGAGTTCCTTTTGTGATGATTCTGCATATTTCTCTGCGTACAACCTTGTCGAATTTTGTTGGATGGGTCATTGACTTGTAGCGCGTTTCCATCATTTCGGGAGTTTCTGTTTGCTCAACGCGGGCTACCTTGTAGCCTTTCTGCACTAGAACATCAGAGAATCTGCCAAATGCAGTTTCTGGAAACCCTGAATGGGCCCAAGTACCTTTCATGAAGATCAGGCCCAGCTCATTTACGCCAGTGACTGCATCCATATGATACAACTCATAGAATTTTCCAACTTTGTAGAAAATCACAGCATCAAAGTTTTGACTTTTCAGCTGCCACCACCTCCGCATTCCTGGTGTACACTTGTTGAGATAGTCCTCAGGTACATACAGAGTACATGGGTCATAATTGGGGTCACCCTGCCGTTTCCTGTGTGCATCTTTCTTCTTCCCTTCCTGCAGCCAATCAAGCTTTTCATGTTCCCATACTGCAAAGCCACCAGTGCCTCCACTGCAAGCATTTGCTTGAGATTCAAAACTCTCCGGTGCTGCAAATGATGTCAGCTTAGACTTGGCTTCTAAAGAAACCGTTGCTGCTCTTTTGGGTGTTTCAGAACGTTCATTTTCTAAGCTACTCCTCTTAGCAGGATTATTTACGTCTCTTCTCTTTCGTTTAGAAGGGACTTTTATAGGACTTTCTGCAACACTCTCTGCGTCTGTCTCCATGTCAGTAGATTCATTTTCATCCACCCCACTACTACCTTCCTCGCTGCTTGCTGCTTCTTTCGCATCAGGCTTGAACTCTACATCAGAGCCATCATGATCACTGTCAGAATCCAACACTCGTCGTCTTTTGGCTTTTATGGCACTTTCCCTGTTCGTTACTCGCTTGTTACTTTTCACATCCTCCTCACTATTGCAGTCATCACTGTTGCCTGATGCACTTTCACTCATCTGCTGGAAAAACAAATTATTTTACCTATAGAAAATTCTGGCTACAAAGTAAAGTATCCCTGCTGCAAAAAAGCTGCGCAAAAACATGCAATAATGCAGCAGCTACGATATTTCAAGCAAGAGACAGTAGAGCCACTGCCAATTCCATTTACCTTCACAGAATTTAATTTTTTTCCTGGAAAACAAACTGCTACTGGCCAGTGGCATAATCCCTCCTCTTTGTATTCTTTACAGCCTCATTCATTATTTTGCATAAGTGATGCTGATGAACAAAACATTTAAACAGGACAAAAGGCATATAGTCTACAAAATTCAGCACAATGAAGAAACACCTCCATAAGCTAACTCCACGCTATCGGGTTTTTTTCTACTGACCTATGTCAGAAATGTGATTGGGTTTTGCAGCCTGTCAGTACCAGCCGATGTGAGTTTTCACTACGATTTTTTGGGGGGTTAACTACCTATTTCCACCTACAAACATACTACCTTCAAGAAAGTCGTGCATGTCCAGGAGAAAGAAAAGAAACCCCATTATTTGCCTTTTTAGCCCGAAACCTTAAGAACTCTGAGAAACAGGAGTGGAAAGACTGTAACAAGTGCAAGTCCCAGCACCCACTGCACTACTGCCACAAACATAACACAATGCTTAGAGTGGCACCTGTCCCTCGGGGCAATGTCACACTGGAGAAAGAGCAGATGGGCCATGCTGACAGAGGAGGCAAGGAAAACCACTATCCTGTTAGCAGTCTCCTCATACAGTTCCTTTACAAAGAAATCTAAATCTATTCTGGTGCATATGGTGGTACTGAAATAATGGTTGAATCATTCACAATACAGTGTGAATACAATACAATAGAAGATCTCTTTTCAGTTACCCCACCAACAGATTGGTGTTAACAGCACAAGAATTTGTATTTTAGCGCTACTTCACAAGATGAGGGCAGGCTCCAAAAATCCAATGTTAACACTTTAAGATGAATACTCAAAAAGTTACAAATTTCTACATTGTGGCAAATTAAAACTTCAGATCAAACTTATGGGAACTTGGAATATGAATAGCAGATAAAGAAGGTAAAAAGGTGCATCAGAAAAAAAGTACTTTCTCACTCATGAGGTGCGTCACCTGGGTTACCCAGGGGGTGATCAAAGAGAGTTACAGAAGTTAAGTAATTCTGAGGTCAGTCCGTACCCTACAGAACAGGTAAGGTTCTACTTACTACAACCAGAAAAGGTAAGAAAGAGACCAGCATATGATACACCACAGAAGCAGTACAAACCCAAGACATATGGATACACATGCATGCATGATTAAAGAGCAGATAAGCTCTGATCACTGTACCAGAGAACTGCAGGACATTCCATGCTTAGTTCCAAGAGACAGTTTCTAAGTTTAGCATTATTTCTGAAAATGACAGCAAGCAGGAAAAAAAACAATTTACCTCCATTTCCTCCTCTTCCTCCTCCTCCTCCTCTGTGTCTGAAGGTTCACTGCATACTGCCAGTTCAAGCCGCTTAGTTTTATCTTTACTCATTGCATCATCCGCTAGCACCATAGCTCTTTTAATTTCAGGCTTTGTACTATAAAACATACCTCCCTTCAGCGTCTCCCCATCTGATGAACCTGTAAAACCACAAATAATTTGCCAGAAATTGAAGTTAGTCTAGCACTTAGCCAGTCCTTTAGTTAGTGTTCATACTTCACTTTAAAATGTATTCAGGCAACTAGTATAATTATCTAACACTGTGTCGTTACCAGTCATTCCCACCACGTCTTAAATATAGCAACCCATCACTCATTCAGCCTGATAAACTACCCCTAGAGAAAGTCTGAACACTCACAAATGACATGCCTACGTAGTAGATGAACACTTGCATTACCACATCCAAATACTGCTAAGCTAAGCTACAAACACCCTCACACCAACTACAGTTACTGTTGAAAGCAACACTTTATACTAGCGGCACAGCAGACCTAACTGAGACCACACGGCTATTCTAGGAACGACAGGTAAGTTCAACCCTTTCAAGCAAAGTTATCTTCAAGTTATGGGCAGTCACCTATGACATAGATCTCTCGGCTAAATCTCTGCTGGCCGCTCGAACGGCTCCTGTAAGCGTGGCAAGGCATCCACACCTAACACCAACTTATCAGCCAGATTAGCTGATCGTCAGCCACTCTAGCAATTCACCCGGACACTGCAGGGTATGGAGCAAAGCCTACTATTAATAACTGCACCACCCCTCATCCTCTTTCATATCCCTTGAGCGCCAACCACAGCTTCTCCTTCCACTCCCCATGCATAAACACAACAACCAAGCCAGCCAATCTGCAGACTGATTTCTAGAAAGGGTCCCCAAAGATGCCGAGACTCATCTTCATGGCATGCTCAAGTAATGAATGATATATATAACATATAACTTGGGGAAAGAAAGAAGGGGGACATAAGAGTACACCATAGATGGGAAAGGACAATTCCTTCTTCTGCCCGTGCAAGTTTAGCTGGCTACACACGACAGTAGGATCTGCCTGAATAGGTCCTTAGATGCGGTCTTCTGAATCCCTTCGTACGCTGCTACTGAGGCTTCAGCTCTAAGTCAATGGCAGACAAAAGGCAGCTGACTTGTAGGAGGGCAACTATCCCAGGAACAGGCCAAACAGAATTCACTCCCACATTCATTTCTTCGACCTTGCAGAAGCAAAGCAGGGAGCTACAAGTAGCTGCTTCTACAGCACAAATGCAACACGTTAACAAACCAGATCTCCATTTTAGTTTTGCAAATGCAGTGACACAATCTAAAAATCTTTTGTGGTTAACATTGACAATTTAACAGCGGCCGGAGAAAAATCTCATCATATAATTTAACTGCATACTCAAGTGTGCAACACCTGCATATTCATTTAGCCAACTTGTATGTAACCCCACTTCTTGCATGCCCAACTGTTAAAGTCCAGCCCTGCGCCATCTACATTTATTGTTACAAACAATAACACAATGTAAGAAGCTTCTCCATTTTCTTACTCAAAGACTCCAATACTCTTACTTTGTATACAAAGGTGCCCTTTGTCTGAATTTAAAAGCAAAGCATGTATTTTAAACGTTTGTTCTGCATTAACCACATTTCCTGTAGACAGACCAGTGCTTCTGTGCTTAAACATTTCAAACACTTACTTTTCAGCAATTTTCTTTCAGTAAACAGATCAATTCTCCTTACCTGTATTTGCTTCTAAATGCAACTGCAAGCTGTTAAAGTATATTTGATTCTTTTAAAATACCTTCAGGAAGTTCTTCAAGATAACAAACACCAACTCTGTTAGTAATGAAGCACTACCCTAACACACACTCTGAATTCTCAAGTTATCCACTTTATTAACAAACCTGTACTGCACTGCTTAAAAGAAGTTACACCACAGTAGAATCAATTTTAGTTACCCAACATCCTCTGCCTAGTATTTTGATTCTGGACAAACTGCAGTTCCCAAATAGCTGCTTAAAAATTGGGTTTGACATTCCTAATAATTTAAGCATTTCAGGGCTAGAATGGATTTATCTTTTAGGTATTTTTTTACATTTATTGGAGAAATAAAGGAGAAAACTTTAAAACATAAGCAAGCTTTAAGTTTGTGTTCTAACTGAATAAACACGAGGGCTTAGTCGTTTATGTCTGAAGAATGTATAACCATAAATGCATCTGTAACTCTCAAAAACTTGCCTTCTCTAACTTAAAAAGTACAAAACATGCTTTCCTACTCAATACTAATCTTGGTTTTCCTGCTCTTTCTCTATGTAGACTACCATACCGTATACTCCGTGCCTATTTTTCCAAAACCAGTGGCATATTTCCATTTCAAAAAGTTTTATTTATCTCTCTTACCTTTATATGGCCTCAGATATTTCATACTGACCCAGCCCCTTGTAGGGCTGTCATCAAAAAACTGTACGTGGACACGAGTGGATTTCCCTTTTCCTCTGACTATTGTTCTTTCAGTCGGATGGTTGTATATGAGACACGGCCACCAAGGATAACCTTCCATCTTGGCCCAGACCAAGTCACCAGGTGAATACTCACAGGAGAAACTGCAAAGACAACAAATGTGGAATTTAAGGAACATAAACACTTAAAACAGCTCTCTTCATAAACGTAACTGCACACTGCTGCTGAGCAGCTTGCCCTCTGAAGGTCTTGGAAGGATCCTAGGTGGTGCAACCTGGATTATGCAGTCCTTCTCTACCACCACCAATACTTCTCTTAGACGATTTTTTGGATTTGGATCCCCACCAATTTCTACTGGATCTCCACAGAGACAAGAGCTTTACAGTCACAGAAGACTGAGGTTGGCAGACACCTCTGAGAGTCATCTTGTCCAAGCCCCCTGCTCAAGCAGGGCCACCTAGAGCCACGTGTAACCAGTCTTACTGGATTTCTTAAGGGAGGGGGAGAGAATAACTGAGTCCGACCAGACACTAACTGAAAGAAAAAAAGACAGCACACTACCTGTTATGAATGGTCAACCTACACAACTACGACAACTTTTCCTGTAGAGACTAACTCTCAACAGGGCACCTAAAGGAAATGAGTATAATTTCAAAAAACCCCCAAGCTACAAAAATAAATAAATAAATAAATAAATAAATAAAGACTCTGCAAAGCACCTGATGCAACTTTTATTTGCTCGCTCCTTCCAGATTTCAACCCAGCCGCTGCCACACTCTACCGCTGATGACTGGGGCTGTCGCTAAACAACCAGCGACATTCAGTTCGCTGACGTTTGAGATACGAACCATCGCGACACAGCACAGAAAGGAAATTTAGGCACGAGGGAAAAAAACGTGTTTCAAAACACTGCAGACTAATGGCAAGATCCCCGTCTCCGCAGGTGGTGGCGTCCACCCGCCGCCCCAGCCCCGGCCCCGGCTGGGGGATAAGGTCGCTGCCCGTAGCACCACCCCCCGCCCGGGGAGCGCCTCCTCCCGCCAAGGCGCCGCACGCCGGGCCTCCAGCGCCGGGGTCACGCACGCACGCACGCACGCACACGCCCCGCGTCCCACCGAGCGCCCGCTCCGAACAAGCCCCCGGCACGGGAGGGCCCCGGCGGGCGGACACGGGCTGCCGGAGTGCGGGGAGGGACACGCCGGCGCCCCGAAGGGTCCCGCTCCAACCGCCAGCGGCGGCAGAGCCAGCCCCGCCCCGCCCCCCTCCGCAACTGCCGGCGCGCGCTGCCCGCCCCCTCCCCGCGGCGCGCGCTGCCGCTCCCGCCCCCGCCGCCCCCCCCTTGAGGCAGGCCGCTCTCCCGCGGCCTCCTCTCCCCGCCGCCGGCTACCTGGGGGCCTTGGCCGCCGCACCGTCTCCTCCGCCCTTCTCCCCCGCCTCCTTGCGCCGGGCCGCGGCTCTGCCCGGTGCGCCGTTGCTCGCCGCGGCGGCGGGGCTGGTAGCGGCCTCGCGGCCATTCTGCTCCCCCGAAGCGCGTCGGCGGTTCCCCGCGTCGGCCTGCGGAGGGGCGGGTGCCGGTGCGGCCTCCCGCGGCGGTGCCGGGGAGGCCTTGGGGAAGAAGCGGAGCAGGGTGCTCTGGCGAGACATAGCCACGGCGGGAAGCGCGGCCCGCCGCCAGCGCGCGCCAAGCCACCGCCCGTCCCGCCCCTGGGCGTGGCCGCCCCCGGCTCCGCCCGTCAGCGCGCGCGCTACCAGCCGCGGCGGGCGGGAACGGCTGTGGGAGTGTCGCGGTGCCGCCTGGCTCCCCGCTCCGGCAGGCCTGAGCCCCGGCCCCGGGAGGCGCTCCTCCAGCCCTCCCCAACGCCGCCGGGGCCTCCGCGTTTGCCCGCCTCCCCTCTCCCCGCCGCTGGCAGAGGGCCTGGGGCGCCTCGGGGCCCGCCGTGCGGCCGCCTCCCGGCCCGCTGCGCCGCGGCCTCCCGGGCGGGCGCTCCCCGAGCTCAGTAGCTGCCAGCAAGGTCTCTCCTTGTTAACTAGAGCGCTTCAAACCCTGCCCCTTGTCCGCAGTGGGGCCGCGGCGGTTGTTGCGGTGAATGTCGAGCTGGGATGGGCCCACAAAAACACCCTCAGGGGAGCAGAAGCTGTGGCGCCCGCGTTGGCGAGCTGCCCTCCCGCTCCTGCAGCAGGGTATGAGAGCAGCGCGGTGCGGGGGAGAGGAGGAGGAGAAGCTCGGGCAGCTGCCGGCCCTGCTGACGGGCTGCAAGGTGGTGCTCCTCAGCCGGCTTTACTGGCAGGTGCACGGTAGAGCGGAGAAATGGCAGCTCAAATAACACGACCTCTTCCTCTGCTCTTACCACGTTTTTTTCATATTCATAGGTGAGGTCCGTTAAAACCAATTTTTGGATGCATTCGAATACAATCCATTTCATGGCTCCGAACTGTTGTGCTTAAGCTACAGTATCACGGAGCAAAAATAAGAACTTATTTTTATCAGCATAAATTCAGAGAAAATTGTTTATTGTCAGTAGAAGTCTTGTCAGCATAGCTGTTTCTTTCACTAAAATCGCCGTTTAATATTGCGAGCCAAAACCTCTCCTACCGTTCAGCACAACCGTAGCCAAAAGTGTCCCAGGCGCCGCTCCCACCGCGGGTAAAATGGAACTGCAAAGTGAGGATTTGACCACAAGAGGTCATGCAAACCCAGCCGATAACTGAAGCATTTCAACAGCGTGAGCCTTCGAAAAGAAGTATTTCCGTTTAAAAGTGCCTGGAAGTGGAACATGCTGCAGGATAACCCCCATTGCTCTTCTCATCAAAAACACTCGCCAGGACTGGTACCTGCACAAATGTTTAGGCAGCACATTTTTGTCAATTGTTTGCAGGAAATAGGCATCCCTATCTAAATTTGTAACTGCCTGGAAAATTGCACTCTAGTCATCCGACTGGTAGGTAGAAGCAGGGAGATGGGCTGAGGCAGGAAGGGGAAAAATTTGGGAGAATGCTAAAAGCAGTCCCAGTCTTTAAAGATGAAGCAGGCTCCTGATAGATACTGGTATCTTCTCCCTGGAGATGACTGTTGTCAGTTCGTATGAGGAACAGAGATAACAGAAAAACATGAAGGGTCATCTGAATTTGGTGGCCTCCTGAGCCAACATGTTATTAGCGCTACAGAAGTCACTTTGGTGTTGGGGTCAGTTTTGGTAGCCCTGGGATTTCTGCAGGCTGGCAGGAGCACATGAGTCAGTCCCGGGTGACTCTGCTGGAAGAGGGGCATGTCACTGATTTGGCACAACTGTGGCAGTCTCGAGAAGAGACCGTGGTCCTGGGAATTTACAGACCACGTGGTCCAGAAGCTTGAGTGAGAGGCATGTGAGAAGATTAATACTTTTTTTTGCAACTTTTTAATTTGTCTCATGCAATTATATCAGTTCTCTGAGTCTATGGTGTCCCCGTGTCTGGGTCTAGGGATTTCTCCATTTATGATGACGGTCACTTAAGACATGCCACATTGGAAACACATCTGTATTTTAGAAAGTCTGGATCCAATGTCAGGTGCTCCCCACCAAGGTGAAGTAGCTCTGCACATTGATATCCACAAAAACGTAAGAGTTAAACTTTGCAATACTGGATTATTGTACGTCCCCTTTTCTCTGGTGGGATCAGGCTGGGGAAAACACAGATCACACCTGTATTTATTGGGTAGCCTTTTATTATGCTGTCATTCATAACAAGGCACTCATCACACACTGCCTTCACTTACTCCCTCACACAGTTCGCACACATGCGCACTGACAGGTACCTGGGTGGAGCAAGAGTTGGGAGACCAACCCATACTGGTTACTTAAAGGCAGAGGCACTTATGGATGCGCCAGGGGCTTTGAGGTGAGTGTTCAGGAAGTCCCTCCAGATGATTTGTTTCATCATATATATACATGTGTGTGTATTTTATATATTTAGGTCAGTAGATAGATAGTTTTGCATATAGCAGCTTTCTTGGGTGTAGCCTGGGTTGTACACCCCACAGTTAATGCTAGAGGATTTGGACAGATTTGGCAGAGTTTCAGTGCTCAGAGTTTATCGGTTTTCATGGATTCAGCAGGACTACTAGTCTCTGGAGTTAGCAGTTCTTGGCAGACTTTCACATGCTACTGCTTGGCACACACTTTCCCTCTCTTCAGCCTACTGGTTACTGGCACCTATTTCTCCATCAACACACGTGCCTGTAGAGTCATTCACATACGCTCACAAAGAGGGGGCTTTTATGACATGGTCTTCAGTTTCTCTCTAGTAAAATACATAATTCTTCTACCAGTCTCAGCAGGGCAGGTTATAGAATAATTAAAACATGAAAATCTTTGAAGTTGTTTGATAGGAGGCTGTAAAAGGTGACATTGCTGAAAACATTATAAACAACTCTGTCTTTCCCCCTTTTTTTGAATGGCCTCTTCTGAAGGGAAAACCATAGGGAATTGTTAAGCTGCTGTAGTGCAGACTTTACACCAAGCTTAGCTGAACACTAGAAAGTGCTGTATTTATCTTAATTCTTTTCCTCCCTCTCCTGCTGCCAATGCATACGCAAATACTCCCACACAGCCTTCAACTGTGCTTTTTAGCACCCTAAGTGGTTCTGAACAATTTCCATTCTAGGAACATTGGAAATGGCAAGGATTTGGCTTTTTTCAAGATAAATCTCAAAATTTTTGAAACTGAAACAACTTTGGGTATACTTTGCTTTACTAGATTACGTAGTACCTTCTCTATAGCTGACACAGAAAAGGATGATGGGCTGTTCTTAATGGTGGAACAGGATACAAGAGCTGGGTTGGAATGCAGTGACTCTCAGCTATACCTAGGCTTTCCTCTAGTGTTAGAAATTAATCATTTCTCTCTTGTTAGATGCTGGAATAAGGAAAATGCTAATCAGGTAATTTTGAGGTCTTTCTGGAAAAATCAAATAATGTAAATCAAGAAGAATACCTAGAAGGATAACCACAACAGACAAGCAAAATACACTTGAGGCCAGGTGCCTGTTTTTTTATCTTCTGTAGTGTTTCCTATCTCATATTCTTTGGAAGAAACATTTGACAGGAGGGAAAAGTCATTCCTCAGGTGAGGGTTCTTGTTCTTGAAGTTGTTGCCTACAGCCAAGAGCAAATTGGTGAGGCTTAGGGAGCACCAGGAGCAAGAGTGTTCCTGGCACAGGCAGTGCCCTCACTGACCGTGATGGAGACCCACAGCATCTGAATCATAGAATCCTAGAATCACAGAATGGTTTGGGTTGGAAGGGACCTTAAAGATCACCTGATTCCACCCACCCCACCATGGGCAGGGACACCTTCCAGTAGACCAGGTTGCTCAAAGCCCCATCCAACCTTGCACACTTCTAGTGATGGAGCATCCACAACTTCTCAGGGTGATCTGTTCCAGTGTCTCACCACCATCGTAGTAAAAAATTACTTCCTCAGGTCCAATCTAAGTGTACCCTCTTTCAGTTTAAAACTGTTGCCCCTTTTCTTATTGCAACAGGCCCTGATAAAAAGTGTCTCTCCATCTTATAAGACTGCCTTATATATTGAAAGGCCACAATAAGGTCTCCCTAGAGCCTTCTCTTCTCCAAGATGAACAACCCCACTCTCTCAGCCTTTCTTTAGAGGAAAAGAATCCATCCCTCTCACCATTTTCATGGCCCTCCTCTGGACCCACTCCAACTGGTCCATGTCTTTCCTGTGCTGAGAACTCTAGAGCTGAACACAATACTCCAGGGAAGGTCTCACCAGAGCAGAGTAGAGGGGCAGAATCACCTCCCTCGACCTGCTGGCCACGCTTCTTTTGATGCAGCTCAGGATACAGTTGGCCTTCTGGGCTGCGAGCGCACATTGCTGGCTCATGTCCAGCTTTTTGTCCACCAGCACCCCCAAGTCCTTCTCGGCAGGGCTGCTCTCAATCCACTCATCCCCAGCCTGTATTGGTACCAGGAATTGCAGGACCTTGCACTTGGCCTTGTTGAACCTCATGAGATTCACATGGGCCCACTTCTCAAGCTTGTCCAGGTCCCTCTGGATGGCATCCCGTCCCTCAGGCGTGTCAACTGCAACACTCAGCTTGGTGTCATCTGTAGACTTGCTGAGAGTGCACTCAATCCCACTGTCTATGTCATTGGTGAAGATATTAAATGCTGTTGGTTCCAGTCCAGACCCACTCATTACTGGTTTCCACTTGGACATTGAATTGTGTGGGAACCGATAACCACAACAGCTCCAAACAAGGTGAGGGGGTGGATCAGATCCAGGGTCCATGTGGGAGGCAGGGCTGCAGGCAGGCACACCTGCAGCCAGCATCGCTCAGGCAGGGGCTGGGTGCCCAGGACAAACAAATTGTTCATCACAGGATTTTGAAAGCTCTTCAAGCAAAATTTCCTAAACCATTGGCAAAAAAAGCTTTATCTGTGATAGTTAATGTCAAGAGCAGTCTAGGAAATTTCACTTTGGCAGGGGTTTGAATCACAAGATATGTGTGCTGCCCCTCTTAATGTGTCTGCTGAGCAAAGTAAAAAATTTCTCTTCCAGAGCAAACTCCAGAAAGCTCTTAAAGTGAGAAAAAAACCCTGGCTGTTATAGGTAGGATTTTTCATTTTGAACAAAACTGTAAGATGTTCTCATTCCAATATTCTGCAGTTGTCCCACTGGGACAAATGTAACAATTTTCACTTTTCCCCTTTAGTATAAACCAATTTTTCTGATTTTTTTAGTATCTTTTATTTTCTTTTTTTGGCGCAAAACATGACTGTGGAGGAAGATCATGAGTATTAACTGTTTCTTATAGGGCTGCTGTAAATACCCCCTAACTCTATCAAAACCAAGTTAAATAACTCTGGCATGCAAGCAGCTTAATGGGGAGTGGAAAGAAGAGTCCACTGCTTCATTTGGTTAATGTGTGTCTTTTCTCTGAAGCTGACTTGAGCTGCTTTTATACCCATAGAAGTAACCTTAAAGCAGTGCTAAATGCTTTATGGGCCTTCCCTTGGTGACAAAGGGTGCCAGACCAATCTTAGAGTGTGAGGTAGAACAATTTAAAGAAAATAGTTCCATCATGTTAATATAGACAGGACTGAAGACAGTGTTGACCTTTCTCAGAAAATCCCCAAAAGGAGAAGTTAAGCACGAGATGTACGCTGTAAATAAGGTAAGCAATGAAAGGTTAAGTTTTAAGAAAAATACCACCATGACAGAACGTTAAAGAGTACTGAGGTCATTCTGACCTAAATATAATTGATCTGGTAGTCTGGTAAGAATCAGATACCCTAATATACTAATTTTGTGCAGGCTTAGAAAAATGAATATATAAGGGTGTTGTAAAAGTGTGTTCAAAGGGCATTTTTTCCTCAGTGCTAAGTTCACTAGCTCTTGGTTTCCTCCTCGGCATCCAGCATACTTAAAAGGTTAATGTTAACCTGTGAAATTGACGCACAACCAAACCCACAGAGAGACTGCATCTCAAATTCAGATGTTTCTCATGTGACACAGTACAGACCTGTGCATAATAAGAGACTGTCCTAAAAAAAAAAAAAAAAAATAAAAAAAAAGGAAACAAAAGAAAATGGGCCAGGGCTGAAGACAAACAAACTCTCCTCTGTGGTTCCATCCTGCTTCCACAAAGCAGAAATATTCATCTGCTGATTTTGTAGGGTTCAAGATGCTCCTGGTTTTTTAAAGTGTAGTAGCCACCCACAGTTATCCTGCTTCCTGACTTCTGTTTTATTGTGCTTCTAGTACTAGTATAAATACTTGCGGGTTTTTAGATGACACAGTTTAATATTTCAATTTGCAAAGAAAAAAATAACTCATAAATCCAGAAAAAAAACAACTGTAATCAAACAGTCTGACCTGCATAGCACAGGGCATTGGATTTCCCTGAATCAGTCCCTGTTTAGATCAGATAATCTCTTGCGGAAAACAAAAAGTTTTGATTTAAAAGTTTGCAAACACTGATCATGACAATGGTCTGTTAATTAAGTACCATGACATATTTGCAGCTGTCGAGTCAGGGAACATAAATTTGAGCTGGATGAATAGGGTTAAGCAAGTTCCAGTTTTTTTCCCAGCACTGAATTAGCAAATCAGTGTTGCAAAAAGAAAGCATTTGTATTTTGCATGACTGATGTTCTCTTACTTCAGAGACATCACCTGTCAGCATTGATGGTGGGTGAGGGAGGCAAAAGGAAAGCAGCCTGGTAGTGAAGAACAAGTATGGTCAGTGCTTGGAGAATTAAATGTTTCAGTTCTGCATCTGTGCCAGATACTGCTCGGAAAGCCAAAGGAAGATTGGTTCCTACTAATTAAAATGCGGGGGAAAAAAAGAAGAGGCGTCTTTCCTTCTTAAATTTATAACTTTGTTCCTTATGGGGAGCTAATCTCCTGCCAAGTGACATCGGTACTAAATCTGGGAAATATCTTCCAAAAGTCGTTTTGCTGATGAAGGTGCAGATGGGGACAAGGATGAGGTGACATGGGGCAAGGTGGTCTGTTCTGCTATGACACGATGCTTTGAGTTTCACACTGAAGGAGTGTTGTGGTCACTGAGCTCTGTCCATGCTGGATCCATCCCCTGACTCAGACCTCAGCTGACAACTGGTTTTTATAGCAAGAGAGATGTGGTTTAACTATGAACCTTTGCTGAATGAGTATGCTTTTACTAGGAAATAATAACCAGTCAGTTTACTGGGAATTAATAGCTTATTAGAACTACTACTCTGAGCCCTTTTTTTGCAGGCTTCTTAGTGCAGATGCCCTGCGAGGTCTCGTTCCTGAAGTTTCTGTTTTGTTAGCAGTTTTATATTTATGTGGATTTATTTTTAAAGCATGCATACAGAGAATTTGTGACTGTCAACAATTTATTGATTGAAGTGAGTCTAGAAATCAATTTTCCCCATAACGGCCGGGTTAGTGCTTGTAAAGTAGCAGAAAGGGCAAAAGGTCTGAGGGACTCAGAACGTGAGTTCAGATGTTTAACAAGAGTTTGTTTTCATGAAAATCACTGCCTGTATGCTTGTGGCTGCACTGAAGAGCTGGTTCAATACATATTTCTCTAACCTAGTGGTTCACGCTGTAAGATGCTTCAGTTTTAGAACACTGCTTTTTTAAGGTGGTTTCGTTTTCACTATCACTTTATATTTCAGCAGGCAGACTTGCGAGCCACATAACATGAAGCTTCCAGGGAGACAGGGCTTGAGATCTCTGAGATGGTGGTATTGAACTCTCCTTAAATTCAGGGAAAAAACTCGTGCTCGGCCCAAGGTAGAGCAGGGATCACTCCCTGATACGTGTGGTGGAATATAAACCTAGGGAAACACAGAGGTTGAGAGCCCTCTGTGTGTGTGTGTGGGGGCTCTCATCCTACTCATCCTCATGATGACAAAGACTCTTGGTGCCATGCTGTTCCCCTTCCCACACATGACAATGGCTCACCTCACTTGCTTCTCTCCATACCATTTTTGCCATCCCTTACAAGCTCAGGATCCTTTCTGTGGTTACTTCCTTTTTTTTTGCTGTGTGTACCATAACTCCCTTCACATGCTGGGGACACTAGGCTTCTCGTTCTTTTATTTTTCCTGTAAGCCTTCCTTTTCTCTACAGGCATCTCCAATCTCTGCCAAGAGCTCCACTTGGTGTTGTTTTTCTTTTCTTTCTCTTTGAGAAGGAAGCCATGCAGGGTGCTAATATTATATGCTTCACCAAGCTGCTGTTCAAAACTGACATAAGTAAGGGCAACGTTGTGCTTAAGGTGTTGATCTGTAGGCGGTTATCAATCTGTCCTCATTCCCCTCCTGGTTTTTACAGTTTTGACCACCATAACTGAACAGAAACAGTAGCAAACCCTGAAGGAAAATACTACCACATTTGGATATAAAGTCCAGTTCATTGTTTTTTTGATACTGCTTTAAAGTAGGGCAGAATATTGTCAAGGCATCAAAGAATGCAACTGGTACTGGTCTTCTGGTGGGTACATAGTAGTTATCATTGAAATCAGTGCCAGTATAATTGTTTTGGTACACAGTATTTGCTGATAAGTTATGTTATAGCCTAAAATCAGTTTAGTATTCTCCTATTGCAGTTGTTAGAAGAAAACAAAAATAATTAAAGGTACCTGGATAGCATCCTATTTCATGATACAATACGGCGATTAAGCAGGCTGGGGAACCAGTGAAGCAAGGGCTGATATAGGGGCAATTTGCCTACAGTACAGAATTATTGGATATATTTGTTCAGCTGGCATCCACACCTTGGAAAGGCAGGGGATTTAAAACTAAATGCGTTCAGGTAAGGACAAAGATATATCTTCAGAAATTAGAGATAGTGCCAAATACACTAATTCTTTCCATAAATCAGGCTCTAAAAATTATTTCCTTTCTCAAGTTTCTATTTGAATGAAAAAACCCCTAAGATTTATTGATATCTAAAATAGGCTACTATATAAAATTGTCCTTCTTCACCCTTTCCTTTAATTGCCTTTGAAGCTGACAATTCAGTCATGATCCAATGACAACTGTATTGCCATGGAACCACACAGTCCTGCACTGCCAGTCGCAGGGGGACTTGATGCAACCCTTGTGGTCTGCACTGAGCAAGATCATTGCAGTATTTTCTTCTCTCTGTTTTCCTGTGGAGAGTTTGAAAGAGATGTGCGTACAGGTTTTTGCCAGGACGGAGCAGGTAGCCTGCTGCATGGAGTTACGGAGAGGATATGCAACCAGCCCTCGTGTGGTCATCATGAGACTGACATTCAGTCACCCCCTTTGTGTGATCCAGAGCACATTCAGGCTGGCTGTAGCTGGTCCTCCTCCTCAAATAGGATGACCCTGGTGTTACTCTTCTTTATCCAAGGGCTTCCTACGTTGCCTATGGCTTCCTACATTGCTCTGCAGAAGCAAGTCCAACTAACCTTTATGTTAGAACATGGACGGATGTTAAAAAATGATGGGCACCACCTATATTCATTTTACGTGTAACACAGGTGTCAAAAACATATGAAGTAAATAGTTCTTATTTTAAAGAGAGACTGAAAAAGTGCATAGTTTTAGAGGGTTTTGCCAAATTGTAGTGGGATAATTACCCATCTCTCAACAGAACTGCTGTAGCCATGAACGATAAGTATCTTGCCCATGTGACCCTATCACCTGTGGACTGTGATTTTCATCGGAAGTATGAATTCATGTGCCTGTGCCAGACAGAAAATATCTATATTGCTCATTCTGTAGGCACTGGCATTTTCACAAATTGACACTGAGCAGTTGAGAGGTTAGATGAGTTGCACAGCAAGTCTGTTATCAGTGCTGCCTGAACTTCACAAGTCAAAGCATCTAGCTGTGACATTCATTCATGCATAATTTAAGGTATAATCTCTATCACTAAATTTGACTTTTCCACATGACAGGGTCTCATTTTACACACTACCTCTTCCTTACTGTGGGTTTTTTTGTTTCACATCTAATGGTCTTCTGTTTGACATATTCTCTTTTCTTCACAGTTTCAGGAAAGTGACTTCAGCAGGAAGACTCCCACATCGTTGCTTGACTTGTCTATTACCATGCGTCTTGAATATCCTGCATTCATAGTAGCAATACAGTGCAGCTTTTGTATTAATAGAAATACACCTAAATAATTTTCACTTGTCTTGGAGCATCTGCTATCTCCTCCTACATTCTTCCTTAAATCTTAACATAGGGTCTCTTAAAGAAAACCCTGCTTCACATTTAAACTAGCTCATCCAATCAGTGCAATTTTAAACACATTTATTTTTCTGTGATGGGAAAAATGCACTTCATTACTTTGAAAGACTTGTACTGGAAAAATTACTAAATAGCTGAAGTATGGTTTGTTAATTTTCCAAGTGAAGTTTCTGTTCACTGTCTTCTTCTCGCCCCTCAGGCAGTGGCTTACTTACCTTTCAGCCAGTTACAGCTGGGCAGCACTCGCAATGGGGATTCATAATTTTAGAAGAAACTCTTGGAAACAGATGGCCCCGTATTTTTTTTTGGTGAGGACTGCTGAACTCCTTTAGTATCTAATTTAAGTAAAATCTGTGAGCTGACAGCAGAATAGGACTTATGCTATATTACCAGCTTCAGCATTAAAAAATAACAAGTTTTTAAAATGTAATGAACTTTTAGATTTGCCTTGTGACTTTTCAAGCTCCAAGTGGTCTAATTTTCAAATATTTCTTCGGAAGGATGAAAGCTGAGAACCTGCCTTCCTTTCAAATAAAAACTTAAATTCTCATGTAATCCTGGGGATTTGGAAACTGGGGTTTTACAAAAGGTGTCACGTGCTGTGAATTTCATGGAAGAAAACCCTGGGACTTGGCAACTGTGCAGCTGACAGCACACAACAGGGTAGTTCTCCACCCTTGCTAGAGTGCATCTAGTGCCTGTGGGTGTGGGTATGCACATGCACATAAACTAAATTCAAAATGTTACCTTTCCTGAAGTGATCATCTTTTCAACAGTGTATGAAGAGTAGTCCGTTTTCATGAACTGTCCACTGAGAAGGAGAATGTACCTGGTAGTAGGCAGGGAGAGTCTAAGGGGGTAGCTTTTAATGGATCTCGCTGGAGTAGTTGAAAATGGCACAAGAGCTGGGTATTCAGAGTCATCTACCAGCTGGACGTTACCTTCCACATCTGCTTCAGATGGAGGTGACCATGTGGAAACTTCAGTGCCAATTAATTCCACTGCAGAGTTAGACGTGAGCTCAAGTCACAGATGTTCACTGATATTGTGAAGATACAAAGGAATAACACGCAGCACTATTCTGCTGCTGAGAGACCTCCTGCACAAACACCACAGTCATTCCAGGTGTCTGCAAAGTAGATGTAAATCTGATTTCAAACAAATGTGCTTAGAATAAGTGCATGTTGCCATTCAGCCGTTTTGCACATCAGTCCTAAATATTGTCCGCAGTCTTCAGTAATTTGTTTCTACTTAACTAACTGCTAGCAGAACAGCTTTATGTAGCACAGGGATGACAGGTCACACTGTTGTACCGCACTGAGAAGGGGCACATGCAGAAACACAGATCCACCCCATGGTCCCCAGCATACTTCCTCTTGTGGTTGTGTGGGTGGCAGAAGGCGGTTAACACTTAGTTTTCATGGTGTTAGTGCACTGTAATAATGGCAGCATCAGGACGCTGACCCAGTTTATTTTTGGTTTGCCAGTGCATTTTTCTCCACTTTAAGAATTTTGTGACAAAGGTCGATGCTATTGTCAGAAAAAACAATTAATTTCCAAGCATTTTGCCTTATAAAGAAGTGGTGAGACAAAGAACAACAAAAAGAGAAAATAAGCCAAAAACAATAGGGGGAGAAAACGAACAAAAGGAGATAACAAGGATAAGGGCATAGGAGAGAAAAAGAAAAGCACTTGAAAAAGGAGAAGAGTAATCAGTGGAAGCAGAAGGAATAGGAACCTTAAGAGATATGAGACTGTATCTGGAGCCCTTCTGGAAGAACACCCCTCCTCCTTAAGCCACCTTCCTGCCTTAAAAGGAGCTACAAGGCTCCAGCTGCACCTAAACCTCTTTTGGTACAGTGTTTTGTCTTTCTGCCAGCTCTGCTATCTGAAATGAGGTATATCGTCTTGACTTACTCTAGAGAATCGTAAAGCTATTTCTTAGTGAGCCAAATTTATTAGTATAATCTTTGGGGTTGGTTAGTTTGTTTTTATTTAAAAGGACTGTTTCTTTTTCCTCATACCCTGACAGAGACCAGCAACATCATCTAGGATACTGCAGTAGAGGGAGCCACATCATCACCGTCCATAATCAATAATGTAAGTACATTGCACTTGCCTTGCTCCTCCGTGAACATCTGTCAGCCAAGTGAACTCTCACTTGCTTGAGTAGAAATTTATCTATAGAAAGAAACGTGTAATGAACACTCAGGCCTCCTCCATCACTGCAAAGGACCGATTTATTTAATCAATACAAAATCAGAGCTGTCCCAGAGGAGAAACATAATGAAAGAGGAAAGCTGGTACACAAAACCCCACCCAAAAGGGTTTATTCTGTTAGATGGTTGTGGCACTTTGCCTCAGCTAACAGGTTAGATATATTTTTCAACTACTTTCCAGCAATGTTGTGTTTACTTAAATATGCATGTCTGCTGCAATGACCAAAGCTCTGAATTCAGAAAAAGAAATAATTGCAAGAGTACATAACATGCTATGTGTTGGTGTCATGATAGTGATTTTTCTATTAGTATCTTGTTTTCCAGTAGTGTAATGTTCTGTGTGTTAGGACACTGGGCACCTGCATGTGCTTCATACAGTAAGATAAATTGAAAGAAATAACCTAATTAGAAAAACAATTCCTAACTCCAGGTGCTAAAGGTTGAGCATCACCACTGGGCATTATTGTCTTTGAATGCAACTGTGACAGGTTAATACAATATTAATCATGGCTTTGTAACAACAGACAGAGCAAATAAAGTTTAACATAGTTACGTGCTGAATCATGACCTGATAGGATTTTCAGGAAAAAAGTTTTTTGTTTTGGTTTGTTTTTTTAATGTTTTAGAGTGAGACTTCTAAAAGCATTTAAAGAATACAAGCAGAAGGGTCAAATGGTGCTTTCTCCTATCTGTATGCAGCTGTTTCTTAAAGGGCTTCTGTTAAGGCTGCCCATTCACCCCTGGAAATAGAGTTAGGTTTACATGTCACTCACGTGTTTTTATATTTTACTTGAAGTGATTTTATTGGAGTTTGTTTTTATTGCCTGGAAATAAGCATCTTTTAAAAACAGGTTGCAGAATGTTATTGCTTCAAGACTTTCTGATGTTTTTATGTTGGTTTTATAATATTTCATGTCATTGCTGTTCAGTTTTCACTTTTACATAATGCACAGGATGGACTAATTTGTTTCAATATCAAAGGGATGGAGGAAGTATATTTTCCTAACATCAGAAGTGTAATTGAGCTCAGATTACTTCAGCTTTCTTTTTTTTTATGCTTGAAAGATAGATAAACTTGACCCAGGATGCGAAAAGAAATGGAACCAAGAGATTTTAACTGTATCCTAGGTGGTATTTACATCAGATATGTAAATAAAAACCTTAAGTGACTGGGAGTCAAACTGCAGATTCAGGATGTAGTGAGTTTGTTTATATTCTGATGATATTGTTATAATTTAAAAATAGTTACTAGCTATATGTTAAACCTAAATTATACAATAAATTACCGCTAGAAAGATACTACAATTTTGAGATCCTTTACTTGATTTTATAGATTGTACTCTCCTATACCCCTGCATAATACATTGAGACTACGGAACCTGATTGGCCCAATTGCTCATTATTTCTCCTCTTCCAAAGCTTTCATTAAGTTAAAACAAACAAAAAAAAGCCACTAGTATTGCAGATTTTGTAACCTTTGGAGTAATTTGTAAAACTGAACAAAGCTAATACAAGATCACTTTTTAGGAAAATTCCAAGTTTACATGGTACTGTAAAGAAATAGGCGGGGGGTGCGTACCTGTTGCAGTTGGTAATATTTTCAAGTCCGGCCCGTAAGTACAGTCAATAGTGGGTTCTTATAAATGTTTTTCATTTTTGCCATGCTGAAATTGTCTTTTTGCCATGCTGAAATTGTCTTTTTCCCTGCTTACACATTTTGACACTGTTAACTTTTTGTCCCCACTTTCCCTAGTCTTATTACTCTTGGTGAAAGGCAGGCCCATAAATATTTGTGTTGTTCAATATATCTCCACAATTCTTTGTAATAAATAAGAGCTCCCCTACCAACACTAAAGGCCTTTTTTTGATGTATTTTTATTACGTAAAAGTTAGATGATTGTTCATTTTGAATTGTAGAGCAATGTAACAGGAAAAAAATGAAGCTAGGAGAAATTCTGCCTGACTGATAAATGATATTCCATAGATTTGCTAAGTATCACATTAATGATGCATATGCATTATTAAATTCTGAATAGTACATCACTGGTGTGTAAATTTCCCTGAGGCATGTGGTTAGATCACTAAGTACCTGCATTTGTCTTTGGAAAGAGTGTTTCATACGCAGTTGATCATGATTTCATACCAGATTTACACCCTGTGCAAATCCCCCTCCTGACTGAGTTTTTGGTCTCCATGTTGATAATAACCTTTTGTAACCTGGACACCTAGGAGGTTGTAAGTAAAAATTATCAGAAAATGGATGTAATATGGGGCGTATTCAGAGGTAATACTCTAGACCTTTTCAGATATAAGGACAGGAAAAAAGGTATGGCACAAAAAATTTCTGCTTTCAAGAGGATTGATATCTAAAAGAGAATTACCACAAACTACCAAGTTATATTCTAGCTTAGTTCAGTTTAGTAGCATGGAAACAACATGAGCAATATGTCAGTAAGTATGTGAGACGAGTGGTTTGAAAGTCTGACTTTACGCAGTTTAGAGAGGAAGAAGTGTGGATTACTCTCAAACTAGACTTCTCTGTGCATTAATTACAACATTCTACTTTGATATTCAGTCAAGTAATAGAACACACGATACTGTAGTACATATAATTTTGTTTACAATTGCAAACAGAGAGATTTGTAGATGAATTTAGCTGAAATCTTTCATACAAAAAATTCATTTGCTGATAATACAATTTTTGATCAACTGGAACTACTTGCAAATTCACACCAGAAGTAAGCTTCAGCCAACAAATACAGAAAATCCCCTAAAATGTGAAATAAATTTTTTTTAATATAGTATTTTATAGTCAGGTGTGCCACTTTTTTGTTTTAAAGTAATGTTTATTTAACTACTTAAGATGGCATGAAAGTATATTAAAATCTAATTGAATAATAATATTGGATTTCAAAACTATTTAGTTTGACTTAGCAAATCATTGTTACTTTCTATTTTGATCAGGATGAAACAGCAGACTTTTCTTTTGAGTAGACCTTAAACAGTTAGCTTTTAAAAATCACGTATATGTTCAGCTTCTTTATTTAAATTAAGGATATATTTCTTTCTTCAGGTTTCATTTTAGAAAACGCTCAGAGCTACCAATATACAAAATGCAGCTTGAGTTAGGCCCTACCACTTGCCTTCTGCTAGCAGATACATCACATGGGAGGGGAACCTGGACTATCCCTTGTTCAATGCAGTTGAGGAATAAAAGCATACAATTTAGAGGGGTTTCTAATTCTGAAGCCAAACGACAAGAGTGCTTTTTTTCTCATGTGGTAACTCTATGTGCTGATGCTTTACAAGGACAAGGAGGATTTTGTGAATTATAGGAAAGATTGCTAGTGGTCGTAATACACTTCGATTTTCAAAAAGCCTTTGACAAGACTCCTCGTGAAAAGCTGTTAAAGAAATTAAATTTCCATGGGATTGGAGGAAAGGTCCTTTCATGGTCTGAAATCTGATTACAGGATAAGAAGCAAAAGGAAAGGCAAAACTGTCACTTTTCAGGGCGGAGAAGTGTCAACAGTAGTGTCCGTCAGGAACTGGATATGAGGCTGGTTTCATTCAACATCTTCACCAGTGACCTGGAGAGGGCAGCAGACAGCAAAGTCTCCAAGTTTATGGAGATTTAACAATCGAACGATGCATTGATGATGGGGAACCGCGTGAGGGGTCAAAAAGCTGGCAGATATGCTTCAGTGCAGATAAAGTATAGTTAGTATATCTAAGTCACACTTACACGATATTGAGCTCAAAACAGGCAGTTAGAGCACTCAGGAAAGGGCTCCTGCAGCCATCGCTGGGGGGTGACTGAAATCATTGCCTCGGTGCACGCAGCAGCTGGAAAAGCAACAGAACACCATCAGGGCACCATCAGAAGGGGTCGTGGCAACAAAACAGATGGTATTTTGGGGCCACTGCAAAAGGCTGCAGCAAACCCACAGCTTGCGCCCTGCATGCATCACTGCAAGCTGAATGGGAACTGTTGTTCACCAAGTCTTGCAATGTGAGAGTTGAGAGTCACTCAATGAAATTGGTAGGAGATGGGTTTAAAAGAGATGAAAGATGTACTGCTCTACATAGCACAGTCTGAACTTCTGGAAGTTACTGCCCCAAGACATTGTGGTTCTGATGCTCTCAGCAAGCTCAAGAAGGGCACAGGCAAACTGTCTTCAGCTCCATCAGCAAACGCTAAAGGGACATACCCTCTAACTTCACCAATCCAACAGTTGTGGATACTGAGGGAATGTGCTGCAGAAAGTGGCCAGGCTCAGGTGTTCTTCTTACATGGCCTCTCCTATTGCCAGTGCTGGAGACACTGCATTTGGTCTGGATCATCCCAGCAACTGGACCCAGCAGGGATGTTTTTCTGTTCTTATATGCCTAATTTTCAGTGACGTGTGGGCTGGTCACTTCCTATGGTACAAAAAGCAGCTTAGTAGAGCTGTCAACCCAGTGCAGGGTGGGTTCAGTTCCAGACTAAGTGATTTTACAAGTAGGAAGGAGAATAAAGTTGGTAATTGCTTACCTTCACAGGGTTCCCACAGAGGAGCTGGGCACAGTCTAAAGTTTTTCTCATGTTGCCTTTATTTTATAGGGTGTGTATGAAAGTCATGGAATGGCAGTAGTTTGACCATGTTCATTTTCACTGTAAAGGGTGGATCTTTCTATCACTTCTGAGAAGTCCCTTCTGTGGTGCTTTTTAAAATACAGAATAAACTGAAAATTAGGAAAGACACACTCCTGTCCAAACGATAGCTTAAAGCTGTATTGTGTTGGAAAGACTCATAACTGTGGAAGCCAATTTGAAAAGTACTGATTCCTTAATAAGTAATGATGAGTAACTCCAGTGGAAAGGGATTGGGCTGGCACAAGTCACCTCCCTTCTAGGTGTAAAAGCCATCCCACAATGTCAGATGCTTTGACTGCTTATAGGGTGCCAGTACTGCCTGTAGGAGATAAAAGCAAGTATGCATTGAGGGTACAATAATATGGAACACTAAGCCACACAGTCTTTATATGAGTAAGACATCCAAAACTAATCCATAAACCTGTAGAAAAGGACAAAAAATACTAGGGTTTGTGATGAGAAATATGTGTCAAACGCTTAGATATCTAATATGCCTCACTTTTCCACCATAAAGCTTTTTCTGAGATTTCTGGAACACTAAGCCAGACACTGCTGCCAAATACGCAGCCACAGGGGACTCCCAAGTCATACAAAAAAGATCTTTATTCCATTAACTTCTTTGGATTCACGGGATTACTCTGCTGAGAACTGGCTCCATGCTAAGCATCCTCCCACAATTCAGCTGGCTTTTGAGAGGGCAGTCATGGGTTGTTTTCCTCACCGAAACGGGTAGCTCTGAGAACACCACAACTGTAAGACTTCCTACTCAAGTGATCTCTCAGTGTCTTACCACAGCACCGCCATTCACACTCCTCTGTGCTGAGTGAAATGAAGGATTTCATGGTTTATCGACAGAGCTGTGAGATCCACGCCCAGGCAAACAAAAGCCAGGATTGCTTTGCAGAACCAAGCTACATCTTAGGGTGGAAGTATTGATCTGGCAAAAGGAGTAAGGTGTTTCTTAGAGCTTTAAAAGTAAAAAAAAAAAACCAAACCAAAACAAAGAACCTACACCCAAGTTGCACCTGGAGACTCACTAGCAGCCCATGCAGCACAGATCACTGCCAAAGACTCCTCTGGAACAGGTCCTTGGTTATAAGCAAACCAGTGCATTTTGCGGTCTCTTCCTCTTCCATGTGGCCTTGAAGCTCGTATTGCTGTAGATCTTTGTTGCTTCACTGATACATAGTACAGGTGGTTTATACATCTGAGCCAGATTCTGCCTCATTTGGGTTTTTTTCTCTCTTTCTTCCACATTTCCTATTCCTCCAAACTGATGCACCTTCGCTCCCATTCTGTTTGCAGTTTTTATGTGTCACATTCTGCTCCCAGCTACAGTAGTAAAAATCTGGTGTTGTTGGATTGATACAGAGAAGTGCTCTCCTGGCAGCTGACCAGGCAGGCCCTTGGATGGATGCTACTGCCCCTGCGGTACTGCTGACTTTAGAGCTGTTGACAGGATTGCACATTCATTGACTCCCTAAAGTCGGATAACACAACACAAATCTGCATGTTTAGTGGCGCCTGCAGATCTTGGAGAGGCATAAACATCAAGGGGGAGGTGGTGATGAGCAGCTGCAGCAGTAACCTCTTACCCAACTGGAACCACAGCAGCAAATCTGGCTATGGCCTATGCTGCTGTTTCCCTTCTTTCTACTTCTATTGTTTGTCAATTTATTTCCCTCATTACTTTAAAAAAAAAAAAAAAAAAAGGTTCTGAACATCTTCTTCTTTCAGCTTCTTTTCTTCAGAAATGTAGCCACAGAAATGGGGCTAATAAGAGAGAAGTAAAAGTAAGTAGAAATGCATACACATGCAGATATATTTCTGTTCCTATTTGTATTCCAGATGCTTTACCATTACTTATTTCTTCAGTTCTATTTTCTTTTAACTTTCTGTAAGGAAAATTCTGCCAGCCAATTGTATACCAAAGGTTATATTAAGTTCACTGTGGGATAAAGGCCCCAGTCAGTTAAATGTTGTCATTACTTCTAGTAAATCAGAAATGTGCATAATTTTTGTCCCTTGAGAATACACTGTCAGATCACAAATATTCAAACAACTACTGTTAGCTGATTAGCAGCCAAGCAATTAAAAGAGCTTTGCCCAAAGAAAGCACTTAAAAGCCTTTATTAATTACAAAAATACTTAAATGACTTAACAGATGAAAATAGTAACAAATAGCAAAAGGCCAGATGATACCTCCAGTTATACCACATAAGCGAGTTTAAAAAATGGAGATAAGCCAATTCTATAAACCGAGAGTAAAGCAGGCTGATAACGTTATGGCTCAAAGGGAAGAATGGGTTTCATTAATTTTATTTTTCTGCAGAGTCCCGGCTTTTTTTCTGCTTCTAGCTATAACTACATAATTGTTCAACACATTTTCCTGACAGATTCAGCTCTTTCCCTTATCCTCATGTGTACTTCCAGGGCTCTTTACACAGAAAAATAGTAGTTTACCAAGCTGTGCAACATACATGAACTTTCAGTATTACTTTACATTACATCCACGTACTACAGCCTCTTATTAAATGCCATTCCCAATACATGGTGGCTGGAAGAAGGTAATTCAAAGCCCGTATGTATTGCCAACAAGCCTTCCATGGCTCTGTACTCAGTAGCCTTCTGCCATAGTCCTACTTAACCAGTGAAAAGTAGCAGTGGAAAATAGGAACCTCTTCTTTTCGTAAGAGGAAACAAGAGCAGCAGGATAACCTGTAATATCTACGCCAATTTGCGGGGCACAGTGGCTTAGTCAGTAAGCAGGGCTTACCACATTTACCTGTTCCTGCCTTTTCACTGCTCTTTGCAAGGGTGGCTGTCACTAGCTTCATTGGGACCGTGGATTCAGGGGTAAATACAAAATGAAGATGCATACTGGAGTTCACACTCTCTAGAGCACATTTCAGGCTCTCAGGCATATCACATTGCATCAGTCTCTTTAAAGCTCTTGTTTCAGGCCCTCAGGCAGATGACATTGCATCAATTTCATATTTTAAAGCTTTTCTTCTTCTTTTAAAGCTTTCTGTAAGGGCAAGAAACTTGCCATTTCTTTTTTATGAAAATGCAGATTCTGATGTAATCGTATGGCACTGTGAGCTGAAGCCCAAAGAACTGTACTGTAATGCCTTGGCTGTAAAATTACTGAAGAATTTGCAGTATTCCCCATATGTTCCTGTAGAGGAACAGCACTACTAGCGCAAGAGTTACATTAGTGTAAGTCATTTAAACTGTACAGAGATTACAAAACTAGGTAAAGTCTCCCATGTGCATTGCACTGTGTCTGCTCAGAGGCTTCTGAAGGGTTTCAGTTTGAGGAACACCAGACTGGCAGCTGTGGGATGGTCCCCTCTTCACAGAGGATGTTTCTTAGGGAACCTGCTAGGCCATTGTCCTTTCATGCTCTGTGACAACATTGAGAAGAAGAGTCTTGTCATTATAGAAAACCCAAGCCTTTATTTGCAGTACACCTATGGAGACATTGACTGCCTGGATGGTATTCTGTGCATGCCCACCGGTGTCAGGAGTTCAAGCTGCCAGGTGTGTTCAGCGAAGTAAGAGATCAAAGGTTTCTACGAACACAATGTTCACTCTCCTATGTTTTTGTGTGATGCTGACAAATACTATCCCACATCAAGGAAGCACCCACTGAAAGTGGATTGTTCATCACCTGAAAAAAGAAATACCAATCATATGGATGGGAAAAGTGATTTGGTTTAATATTTTGCAGAACAGGTCTAGTTCTCTTAATACTTTACATTTATAGAATCAGCCTTGAAATAATAGTTTCCCTCTATAGTAAATCTTTGATACTTGTTTCTATTTTGTTCTGTCTGCTAGGAAGGAATTACTGGCTAGGTCTTTTAATAGTTTAATTCATAATACGGTTCAAGCTATGCTTTTTGTAAGGGTGCTGCAGTACTTTTGCAAAAATAATTTAGAGACAGAGTTGGTACCCAATTTATGTGTCAGTGAAAGCAAATAAATGTAGTTAACACATAAAAATTACTCACCCACTGAGTCCAAACATGTTCTGTAAGGGTTGCATTTTATACTCACAGGGAAATTTTGGAGCTAGTATTTTTAGTCTTTCAGGTAGCTTCCACTGGACAGAGAGAATCCTTCACTGTTTGGATTTGCTAGGCCTGGCTCATATTCACCAAACAGAATTTGAATAGTATCATCACAAAGCAGAATTTGCTGGCTGGATGCAATGAGATGTATAATGAGAATAAATTAAAAAAAATAAAAATAAAAGAGTGAACACTAGCAAATAACAACTTTGAAAATGCTCTCTGAGAGTTATTAATATGAATTGCTAGATCAAGGGAATATGATTGCATGCATCTGATGCCTCTTAGTCCTTAATTGTCTTTAATTAAATCAGTTGTTTGGGAGCTCGCTGTACCTTCTCAGATTCTCAGGTAGCTGCTGCAGGAGTTGTAATGAGTCTGAATTCATAAGTAAGTATTGGGGTTAGTCTCACTTTTGCCAAAAGCTTCAAAACTTACAGAAATATTCTGGTACATAGTGTCTAGCTGTATGAAGCTCTTCCCTCTCTGAAACCTGTGCAATGATCATGAATATCTGCTGTAATTTTGTGACTATCAGTGCCTCATTTGCTTGTCTTGCCCAGCAATTTGCTTGTCTTGCCCAGCTTTCCAATCTGTAAATAGACTGAGATTCAAAGGCAAAAAAAATTCCAGAGGCACTGGGAAAAAAGCCTCCATTTTCTGAAATATCTAATCTACACCAAGAAAACTGAGCAGAGAGCTGTAACTGTGATTCCCCTCCCTCGGCCTTTGCTTATAACATTTCCAATGTTAGAGCTGGAACTTGTGCAAGCAGAGCAGGAGAAAATTGATTTTGAAACACAGTACAAGATGGTGCAAAGCCCTTTGGACACAGCACATAAAATAAAAGCATTTCATTTTTTCAGGAGACAGCAAAACTACTTAGATCTGCAAATCCTCACATTCACACAACTTTTGGCTTTCAGGAGGGTGGTGGATACCCATGTCATGCCCTAGTGTGGAGCTGGGACATGGCTGGTCCCAAGAGCTCCACAGCTCTCTGGGACCTGGCAGTGGCAGTTTGCCCACCTGTAAGGGTTACCATTCTTCAAAATATTTTTTGTCTTGCTACAATAAATCTTGTGATTTTTATGGAAATCTAGTTTAACTTCATCCAGTGAATTTCTTTCCCTGTAAACTGTCACAGAGTAAAGCTACATTTTTTCCCCTGATTTACAATTATCTTGTATTCCTCACTCTGATTATTTCTGTTTTTTTCTGCAGCACCAAGTGTTTTAAAACACTAGTAGTAGTACTGCTGGTCTAAGAGAAGCACCGACGGTCATAAGGAGCAAAAAAATAAATTATCAGATAGGCATCAAAACCAGACAATCTTTCAGGCAATTAAAAACCGGCTAAGTGTTTTAATGAAATAATACTTTATGACTCCCTTGAGAACCTGGGATGACTTGAAACCAGCTGTGATTTGGGTCACTCATGAATTTAAATGGCATAAAGAGGCTTTGACCAGTCCTAACACTTTAGCCCCTGTCATCCCAAATGTTCATTTTCCAGTGCAGGATGATTATTATCCTTTTTACTCCTCAATGTTTGCTCACTTATTACCTGGCATCCTTTCCCCATGATTCAACACTCTTTGCCTGATTTTCTTCCTCCTATAGACTAAAAATAAGTGCAGTCCTCATATATGACTTGCCTCCGTTTCTTAAAGTTAATCTGATAGAAGTATACTTAATATCTGCAATAAATTATTTTTACAAAACATTATTTTAGCTTTAAATTTCTTAAATTATGTTCATAAATGTGCTCATTTTGCTGTGTTATTTCTCTTGCCTTTATTTTCTCCTCACCTCTGAGGTCAGTGTGTTTTCTTAGAACAACTGGTCTTTCTGCCTATACATAATATACTACATTTCAGTGGCTTCAAACATTTACATTTAAAAATCATAAACTCTCAGAGATACAGAATGGCTTTCAGTAAGAGAAATATCACTGGAAGCTGAAGATTTTTGTCTATAAAAGAGACGCAACACCAATTTAAATGTCTCACGCACTCTCGTATGCATTGTGCCTCAGCCCTGACCTTACAGATTGGAATTTGCAGCTAATGGAACACATGATAACTTTTGATTTCCCTGAGGTATCTAGAGGTGACTATCTCTTGGCCCATGCCAGGAACCGTCAGTCTCTCAACCTTTACAAGGGCCAATGGCTCACAGACACCTGACTTTCAGCTGTAGGAATACGATATTTCAAAATGCTGCCTTTCTTGTCCATTCAAATTATCCCTATCAACTGAATGTATGTCCATTAATCAACAAAACACACAAGATGAAAAATTATTATTTTTCCTTCTGCTTCTTTTGCAGAATCAAGTCCATCTGTCTTATGCTTACAGGCTCTGGACAGTTTAATGAAGTGTTGACATGTACTAATGATAGGCAGAGAACTGCAGCACTTCTGTTCACAGGGTTACTGTCTCCTTATTTCAGATTGAGGAGATCAGCGTACTATAGCTAGGACTTTAAACTGCTACAGGCAAAATACAGGGCATTTTCAAGCAGACTTTTCAGAATTTTTGAGCACTGAGGAAAATGGAATTAATATACTACAGGGATTTTAGACACTTTTACAACATTAAAATGAACATCTGTGATGAAAAGCAGCAGTGAATACATGAGGCAATAGGTACCTTACAGAATTGTTAAAAAACATCAGTTAAAGCCCTGAGGTTTTCTCCATCTGATTCCACTATTCCAGCTAGTTTTCAGAGCTTTGCCATCTGTGGTGTCACAATGGCTACAATGAAGATATATTACAAATGTAAGAGGCATAATTATCAAAATAAATAGCTGGATGGGCTAAATTATGCTGCTTCTTGTAGCTGCAAATGCAACATAGACCTATCCCAAACTTGGTAAAATCCTTGACACAGAAAGATCAGGTACAGATTGGGTTTTGATCAATGTCAGAAAATCTAGACTTTGATTATACGTCGTTTTTTTGACCTGGAGGTCATGCAAGAATTTGTTTTATCAGATGCAATTTTATGTAAGAATTTCAGTTTGCTACAGTTTGCTGCAGTTTGCTACTAAATTTTGCTGAAGTGAAACACTGACTCTCAGAAACTATTTGGATGGCAGGTAACAAGGGCTTATATTGAGAAGCAGAAGTTAGTGGGGGATCTCTTTTATTAACCTTTTAAGAAGCTCTCCAAGGAGATTTTCTTTGCATAGAATTGCCCATAGGAAGCAGCTTGCTTTTTAGCAGAACTGTGCAGTGCCAGCAAAGTGCTTGTGCTGCGGTCACAACACTTGGATTAACCAAGAAGACAGATTTAAAGTTCTCATGTGAAGAGGCTTGTGTCTCTGCATGTTTCTTTCTTGCCACTTGTATTTGTGAAGAGTAAAAACTACATAGCCTAACCACAAAAAGGTTATGTGGCACTTACTCAGCATTGCCAGGTATTTTGCAATTTTTCATAAATTGAAGAGCGTCTTTCCCTCCAGCAGAGCATGTGTCTTGGAGATGTTTATCAGCAGTCACTTATGGACACCCCCATACTTACAGAAACACCGTTGTACTTTGCAAGGCATGAGACAGCACATCCTAGCCTCCTATTCTTCTGCCAGAAGCAAATTTTTCTTACCTCTCCACCCTGGTTACCAGACCAAGGTGGAGGCCTGCAAGATGGAGGACTTGGAACAACCAAGAGAAAAAGATACTACTAAGCTGTGTTTGCTTTACCAGGCCTACCACCTGAAGAGACAAAAGTCAGCTAGTTAGACACTGCAAGTGATGCTTTAGAAAGGATGAAAAGAAGTTCATCATCCTGCATTATTGCCACTGGGATGGAGTGACTCATCTTCCCAAAACCCGTACAGGAGCTCTGCCCTCATGGAAGGATGAAGATGCAGAAATCTGGCAAGAAGGTGTGATAATTTATTAGAAGTCTTTGCAAGAAGCCCTGCTTTGTCTTCCTGACACTCTACATTTACCATCAGATGGTATTCACTAAAAGGGAATGTCAAAAGGAGGTCAAGAGTTTTACCATACTGAAGAGGTGACACACATTAGTAAGAGGCAGCATATGCAAACTCAGAGCAGCGGAAGCTCTGCAGGTATTATGCACTCTTCCTCTTCTAGGAGACAATATTGTCCCTGACGGTAAATACAAATGCTCTCCCCCTCAGCTCCTCCACCATATCTGCTCTCCTACTCTGAGTTTTCTACCTTTCTAGCTTTCCTATTGATGGCAATTTTTTTCCCTTTCTTCATAAAACCCAAAATCCCATGTCTTATACAAGCTGACCTACTTCAGCACTTTCGCAATGAAAATGAAGGCTATGAGGACAGAACTACACCTTTTAGGAAGTTTTTCGAAATAACTGACAGTTAAAGTGCAATTGTAACATAGTACTTAATTGCCTGATATCTTTCCCAGCACTCCTTGACCAGGACATACTTGATAGATGAGATCCAATAGAATCATAGAATTATTTAGGTTGGAAAAGACCTTTAAGATCATCAGGTCCAACCATTAACCTAACACGGCCAAGTCCACCACTAAACCATGTCCCTAAGCACCACATCTATACATCTTTTGAACACCTCCAGGGATGGTGACTCCACCACCTCCCTGGGCAGCCTGTTCCAATGTCTAACCACTCTTTCAGCAAAGAAATCTTTCCTGATGTCCAGTCTAAGACTTCCCTGCTGCAACTTGAGACCATTTCCTCTTGTCCTATCACTTGTTACTTGGAGAAGAGACCAACACCCATCTCACTACAACCTCCTTTCAGACAGCTGTAGAGAGCAATAAGGTCACCCCTGAGCCTCCTCTTCTCCAGACTAAACAACCGTAGCTCCCTCAGCTGCTCCTCATAAGACCTGTGCCTTAGACCCTTCCTTCACTTTGTGGCTCTTCTCTGGACACGCTCCAGCACCTCAACGTCTTTCTTGCAGCGAGGGGCCCAAAACTGCACATGGTACTCGAGATGCAGTCTCATCAGTGCCAAGCAGAGGGGCACGATCTCTTCCCCACTCCTGCTGGCCACACTATTTCTGATACAGACCAGGATGCTGTTGGCCTTCTTGGCCACCTGTGCACGCTGCTGGCTCATGTTCAGCCGGCTGTCGACCAGCACCCCCAAGTTCTTTTCCACCGGGCAGCTTTCCAGCCACTCATGCCCAGTCCTGTAGTGTTGCGTACAGTTGTGTGACTCAAGTGCAGGACCCAGCACTTAGCTGGTAAACTATCTTTACAAAGAAACATATCATTCCCAAGAAACCTTATGCATCACAGACACTGAGAAAATACTTAAAGATCAGAAGTGGAGTAAAACAATAAAGTGGAGTTTCATTTCATCAGCCTTCTCCCTCTGATGAGTTTCTGGGATGGAAGCTGAGTTCAGTGTGATGCATCTGCTAGTTGTCTCACTCCTAATCCGCACATATTTGCTTCAATACTTGGTCATTTCCTTGATGGAAAGAACGATTATACTTTCTCCTTCCCCAGTTTTTTCCAGGACTGAACAAGATTCAGTATCGAGCCACTGATACAGATTTACTGCTCAGACCCACAGAGGATGATTTCAGTGAATGCCTGCTGTGGGGCCTCCTGCTCTTTTAAGGGTATGTGGCCAAAGAGCACTGAGTGAAGCAGGTTTTTTTCTTACGTCCCTCCTGCTATCTGCCAAATGTATTTTTAGCAATATGTCTCTCTGGCCCTGCCAACTTCATTCTTAGTGAGATCCTAATATATGCTGGCTATTGCTCTGGGACCATGGTTTCTGCTTTCAGGCTGATTCTGTTTGTCTGCTAGAGCCTGACTACAGAGAAATGCATCATGCTGTCTCAATGGCAAGCTGACAGTTTTTCAAGCACTCACAGACAGAGCTTACCAGTAGGACAGCTTACACTGCTTCTGCCAGTGAGGGCAACCCAACGTGTTTCTTGCACCCTGGGCCAGATCCCTCCTGGGCATTCACCTCCTGTGCAGTGAAGTCCTACTTCTCTCCCCTGAGCAGAGAAATAGTAGGGTCATAGCCAGGGTAGAGCAAGAAAGGTATGCACCCTGCAGCCATGTGAGGGGTATCAAGGGATGCAAATATGCCAGAATTTCTGTAACTCCTGCTGCTGCCTATACAGCAGGCTGAACAGGCAGTAACAGCAGCAAAAAGGAAAGCTGGGGACTGGAAAGAGGGAGGGAAGGAAGAGAAAAAAACTGGGAGATGTGGAAGTGGCACATGTTCTTCCCCACTTTCTGCTCCTGTGCCCAAATATCATCCATCTTCCCATGTTCGCACTGCAACAACCTGAGTACTAAGCAGCTAACAAACATACATTTTACTTAAACTGAGATGTTACAATCATAATCCAAATGCCTTTTATAGTTTGAGCTGTTTCATAGCCTTGAGTTGGATAATGAGAGAGGGCTGGCACTCTGATTGTACCCCTGTAACACTGAACAGTGCTCACGCAGAACTTTCTGCCCACAAATTTCCAAACTCTTCTTGAAATACAGTCATGGAACTTTGATAAGGCAAAACAGTGTCAAAATAGTTAGTATTCTTACTAGCATTTCTTTGACATACTGTCTACTCTTGATTTTATGTATCTAACTTTCTTCTTTTACATTTGTTTTTTTTTTTCTGTATTCACAGAGCAATAATTTGCGTAAAGCAGTTCAGCATGCGACTCTCAGTGTCACGTCTGTATCGCATTGTTCTTCATTTACACATTCTGCTGCGTGATTAGACAGCAGAGCACAATTTTTTTACCTCTTGCCATGAAAACCTCATATTTGGGGATAATTCCCTGAACTCTTGATTTTCCAGCTTGTGCCTGGAATTCCACACCAAGACTGATGGAGGGCTTGTATGTCTCCTGAGCTAATGCAGACAAAGAAGGACAAGTGGAGACCTTATTGCTCTCTACAGCTACCTAAAAGGAAGTTGTAATGAGGTGGGTGTTGGTCTCTTCTCCCATGTAACTAATGACAAGACAAGAAGAAATGGCCTCAAGTTGTGCCAGGGGAGGTTTAGATTGGATATTAGGAAGAATTTCTTTACTGACAGAGTGGTTAGACATTGGAACATGTGTGTAGACATTGGAACTAACAAGTGGTGGAGTCACCATCCCTGGAGGTGTTCAAAAGATGTATAGGTGTGGTGCTTAGGGACATGGTTTAGTGGTGAGCTTGGTAGTGTTAGGATAAGGGCCTTGGACCTGATGATCTTGAATGTCTTTTCCAACCAAAATGATTCTATGATTCTAAGTGGGGGGAGGAAGAGAGGGCTCCAGGAGGTGGGGAAGTACCCAGTTCATCACTCTATTTAACACTTACAGGCTTAGGACAGTGTTTGTTTCATCACTTTTTTTTTCATTCCGCTAGGCTTTCAGTGTATCGGTGCTGCTTTGCTGTGCCCAAGAGACTCTTTCTATTAGGATGCTTCATATCTTGAATTATAAGACAGGTCAGAAGTGTCTTACCAACCTTTCCCTGGCAAGGCTGCAGTACGCTTCCCCTGTTTTCTCACCAAATCCATGCTAGAGGCCGTTTAAGAATGTTTCAGGGCTGAAAAAAATACGTGTGTTCTTTGCTGTCCTTAGCTAGTATCTGAATTATTGAACTATACCTTGTAGTTTCCTGGGACTTGGTGGATCTCACAAAGCCTTCAGCAGCTGTAACTTCCCATGTCTGAATCTGTAGCTGCCATGACACTTCCTGGGCTTAAATGTCCCTGACTGGATCTTGCTAATTTTAGATTTGCATATTAAACAAAGACTCAGAAGCAGGCTGCAGTAAAGGCGACCTGCAGAAAAAACACTGAATCCTCTCTAATAGTCTGTAGTCCTTATACTTGTGGGTTGGGTTTTTCTGGCCAAAATTCCCATAGATTTAGTACTATGACAGTGGCTCCAGGACCGCATAATGAGATGTGTTAACTACATTTTCGGTAACATCCATCATGTGCTGCTGCTAGCTCTGTTGTTTTTGCCTACAAGTACAGATGTTTCCTGAGCTTATCAGGAAAGTACTTATTACTTTTTCACTGCTCTCTGCTTGCCTGTACCAATCCCCCTCTTGTATTACGTTCTTCCTTTAGTCTTTCATTAGTTGTACTGGGAAGACTGTTTTGACAATCTGCAAGATTTGGACTTGCTTCCATTTTACAATGTCGTATTTTCGTGGATGATCATTCCTGCAAAACTGTGGACAGGTTACTTGCATGGAGAGGTAGGTCCAGGAAGGGTATTCCGGATGTTTCTTTCCTCATGTTGAAACTATCTTTGTCAAAATGCAGTGGTACACAACACTTGTGCTCTACCCAAAACCCCTCCAGAAAGCATGTTCTTCCCTGTCTTACAGAAACACAGCCCTTAGCTGAAATTGTGTCAGCGTGGGATCAAGTATCCCAACTCTCCATTCAGATCTTACATTCTCTCCTTTACTGAGCCTAACATTATTGGGAGGCAATGTACCTCTTCCCAATATTAACCTGCTTCTTCGCTGCAGAGCAATTGAGATTGTTGAGAAATTGTGCACTTTTCTGCATGTGTCCTCACCACTGGAGCTGATCATGGGCTTAGGAGGAGTGGTAATGTTATTTGCAAGCCATTTAACTCACTGCTTATAGCCTTCCATTTGTCAAAGGTAGCTAACAGCAAGTCCACAGCATTCAGCCGGAGCAGGTGGTGGCTGAAGGTGCCCTCAGATCATACTCCTTTCTCTATGCCCAAAGCTTTTGTGGAGTTCACTTCCTTCCCCAGCTTTCACTTTGATTGCGGTAATCTCACCTATTTCACAGTTTGATGTCACATCTGGAGAAACAGACAAATCAAAGAGAATCAGCAAATGGTTCGGCCAAATAGGTCAGGGAATCATCGAATCATAGACTATCTGAAATTGGAAGGGACCCATAAGGATCACCAAATCCAACTCCTGAAAGGGGGAGGGGGAAGAGGAGAAATACATATAGTTTGGCATCTGTAACAGACTTCCTTATGCAAAAAGCAGGGTCCAGACTCACACCCACCAGCAGGCTGCTAAGTGCCAGATATTTGTCCTTAAGCACTGATTGAGCACCCCAGGGCTGAATATTAAAGCTAGAGATGTTTGTGGGTGGATGCAGATCTTTCTGAGGCACTTGCTGGAACCAGGTATAGCTGCCTGTGTCAACAAAGCCTGTGTGTCCCCATGCTTGAGGATGCTGTACCGGGTGCCTCTTGGATCTTGGCTCAGCTGCGGGGAAGGGTCCTACTGCAATGACCATGTGCTTTGAAGAGTCCTGCCCCAGTGACACTGTCCACTGTCCCTTTCTTGCTTGCATGCCAAGCTGTAATTTCTTCTTTGCCTCCAGTCGAGGCCTATCCTTGCTTTTTGGCAGACACCTTGCAGCAATCAGGCATGTTTATTTTGGCAGTACTGCGCAAAATTTGCACAGAGCCCCCTTTCTGCATGCCTACTTGTGGGTTTTTTTAATCAGGTCATGAAAAACTGGCTAATCCAAAATCTTCCAAGGACAAAGTAGTGGGGCAGGAGGTTATGGCGTGCTTCAATTATTCCACAGCTGAGTGTAGATAGGCCGCAGAATAACTACAGCTTTTGTAACCAGGTTTCATTTCCATGTTTTCAAACTGAACTCCTACTTTGGTAATGTTTTGAAGATAATGACCTTTAGGGTTTTATTAGAAATTTTTGCTCGGAGCAGAGAAGGGATTTATTTCATTGCACTACTGCTGTGTAAATGTTGTAATGCATGGTATTTTATAAATACTTCAGTAGGAAAGTTTATAGAAAAAAGGGTCATTTTTACAACCATTTTCCAGAACAGCAAAGAGTGTATTTTCAGTGATCAGTAAAAGAGCACCAAGTACAGACAACTGAGTCAGTCTCTCTTCATGTCAAATAAAAAGTAAGTTGCTATCTTTCTGAAAGGTCTCTTGACTGCCAGTAGTGCTTATTTCTGCTTATTTCAGCTAGTGGTAATAGCAATTTTGTAAATGTAACTTAAGTCTATCCAAATAAATTGACTGTGTAGGGCCAGGTCACAAGGAATGCTGAAAATTTTCTGTGTTCCTATGACAGTCAATAAAATTAAAAGGCATTTATCTCCTTTGAAAAACTGGACCTTGAACACTCCCATATGCAAATTTGCTCCAATTTTTCTTTTCATCTTGAGGATGGGTCATCTATCCAGTAACTCCAATGGCTTGAAGAGTGCCAGCAATAAAGCAGTGTAATAATAAGACTGGAAAGGTCTGTTATAATGAGGCTAATCTGGGAAGCATCCTGCTCTGATGGGAGCGTGCTACACTTATCTCCGGTAACAATTTGGAGATCAAAAGTGGTAGCCTAGATGCACAGTCCGTAATGAGTGATGGCTTCGACTTCAGAAATGCAGAGCTTGGGGTACTTTTTTGTTGCAGCTGCTTGGCCTTTAGTGCAAGGTCTCCAGTGCAAAGGCTGGCAGGGAGACGTCCTGCCCTGGCCTGTGCTTTCTGTGTTAGAGATGGATGCCTGTCAGCCAAGTTATTTTCTCTTGTAACAGTAGTGCTAAATGCACCTCTTCACCAAAAATTTCTTTTGGATAGAAGATTTCAGTGTGAGAAAAAGGGGTGCTTCTAGAGTACCCACTCATCTAATTGCTTGTAGGACTGAGAAATGCTCTGTGTATCTTTTCTTTTATCTTCCAGCCCCCTCTTTTTTATGGTGAGCTAGTCCCTGTTCCAGAAGGCCATTTAATCTGCTTTAATTACCTCTTGAGTAGAAGTTCTGCCCTGACATCCTACAGGCATCATGGCTTAGGGAAATCTCTTAAACTTCTCCCAAGCCTCCTCCCGCAAGGTCCAGATAGATACTCTCTGGTTAGAGAGTGACTAACTCTTGTTTTATCCAACTGTATAATTTAAAACAGCACATTACAGAAAGTGCATGGCTCAAGGAAAAGGAATTGAGGCTTAAAAATGGAGATGTAAAATAACAAATAAAAATAAACATGGTTTGAACTGGAAGTCTTCCCTGCATGGATTTTCAATTCAATTTTGCTGCAAGAGAACTTACTGGGACAGAGATATGTAATTATGATAAATCATCGGGGAAGGGTGGCAAAAAATAAGTTTTCAATGTTTTATACCTGAATTAAAAAAATTTTACTTGCCTGGGCAGCACTGATTCCAACACTTCCTGTCTTTGAGGTTTTGTGATCTGAATGTTCTTCTAAATAGATTATTTATGTTCCTGGAATGCATGTCCTTTTCTTAAAATGAGACATGTGAGATACCATTGATAATACTTTGAGGACTATTAGAGTTTGACGGTTACTCCCCAGCACAGGTTTCTGTCCCTTGAAAAAACAGATTAATAACAGTGAGGGTGGGTGGCTGCTTGGAGGAGTAAGGGAAAAGGAGTAATACAGAGTGAAGACGCAGGATGAAGGAGTGAGCATCTTTTTCTTTTAGTTTGTTGGTGGATTACTCCAAACAGAAATCCTTCAATGATACAATTTTCTCTTCATATTGCCTAGGGACTTCTTCTCAAAGCAAGAGTCATCTTTGACAGCACCCTGTGATACTGGTGGGATGGAAAGGAGCCAACGGGGAGAATGAACTATGCCTGTCTCTGAAGAAGCTCCTACTTTTTCACTTTGACTGGGGATGTCCTAAATCGCTTTGGGCCGAGTTGAGAATTATGTATGTCACCTCAGGGAAATTGGCACTGACATATGAAACACAGCTCTGAAAAGATCCATGTGATATTTCAAACATTTTTTGTTTGGTTTCTTTGTTTCTTTGCTTGACTGCACTCCTTAGTAAATGGGACACAGCTATATCAAACCTGTTAGAAGTGGGTCTCATAACTGTATTTTTCCATACTGTAGCAGTTACATCATTGACTATAACGCCCATGCAGCTAAAAGGTGGAGACGCACAAGGCAGGAAACTAAGACAAATGCAGCTGTTGCAGAGTGATTTTCATCCAGTGCACACATTGTAGTGACTGTTTTCCCACAACTGCAACACGCTAGTCAGTGACCAATACACCCAAGAAGCTGACAGTTTAATTTTAGGGCTAAAATCAAATGGATATATACAGCCCCGGGTCCCACCAGAAATTATAACAGAATTGAATTCCTTCATTTGTTTTTTTAGGTTTGCTTATGAATTTGGCATTTACTAAACTCTTCTGAGAAGACACAGTTTTGCAATGCAGGTTCATGATCTTGTTTTGTAACAGACTTTCTGCGTGATGTGGTAAAGAAGACACCTTGTTTCATACTTAGAAGGGAAAGGCTACTGATCTTCCCTACAGGTTTTTCCAAGATTGTTCATTTCTGAGTTGCTTAGACATTATTTTGAGGTGGTTTCTGCCATATGCAAAACATTATGGTTTCACTGACATTAGCACGTATTCAGAAAGAGATGCTTTTCAAGTTTTGCTGAGATGGAGGACACAACAGTTTTAGCAGGACTACATTTACCGTATCAACTGATACTCAACTAAGCAAAACCAATGCTGTGAAGACTTCACCGATTTCTCTGAATTGTATGTACCAGTGAATTGACCTAGAAATTCCAGACACTCTTTTTGTTTTGATATCATACTTTAGTTATAACTTTCACCATTCAAAAAGCAAAGTTGATTCATTAATCATCAAAAGCAAAGCAAAAAGCAAGCATGTGCTGTAGCAAACTACAGATACTGCGGTGCTCCTTGCTGTAAAAAGTTTAAAGCAAAGAGGTGGATGATACAGAAAATAGAAGACACAAAATTATTTGAGTGTACATTACATCACGATGGCTTGTGTAATTATGGAGATTAGCAGTTCTGCCTGCTGGAAATGACTGACAGCTCCCCCAAAAGACCATTACTAACTGCTCATACATTTGCCGGATGTAATAAATGGTGTAAAAATCACCTGTTCAAGCTGTTTGTTCCAATCCAACACCTGTTGGTGGCATATCCTGAAAGCATCGAGGATCCCATGTCATATAAATTAGTTTTTATGGAGTTTTTTTGGTTTATTCTTCCTTATCTATGGGCACGAGTCAGTGAAGAGACATTTTAAACAGCAAAACCCTGTCACAGAAGTAACATAAGATGAGAGTTCCATGCACTGAGTTCAGTGCAGTGCCTTTGTATGCATCCTCGCTGCCATAGCTGCCTTCTTGCACAAACTCATTCCCTCTACGTCCCTCCCCACCCACATACTCTGGCTCTATTCAGTGCTTAATATAATTGTCAGTATTTTGTTGATACTCAGTGTCTGATTTTCTGAATAATTTCCTCTTGGTCTCCTCATAGTATTTATTCTAAGTGTCTCAAATTCTGCATAAGTTGTCAATATGCATTCATAAAACTCCTATGAAGTCATAGGAACAGAGTTGCCCTTCCATTAACAGTAGGTTAATTCAAAGTCCCTGAATCATTATCTCTATGAGAGAACTAAGGGATAAGGGAGAAAAAAGTCAAGTCTATTTTTAGCTTTGAAATCTATGGCTATGATAGAATGTGGCCAAATGAAAGTGGTCTGATCAAAAAGCTGAAAGGCAAGGATATCTATCCTTCATGCAACTTTAAGAACAGTACAATCCAAGATGTTGGAACCATGGGGAGGAAGTTAATCTCACCTTCAACTAAAAGGTTTACTAAATCTTGTGGCAGAGAATTTAAATGTTAACAGATCAATTTCTCTTGCAGAAATACAATTCTACCAATTCTCTTACATTTGTTATTAATTTACAGGCAAGGCTCCATAGAACAGGCAAATTATCATGGGAGCAAAGAAATTTATGTAGTAAAACCACATGAAAATATACAGCCATTAAGAGATTCTGTGTGGCTTGAGAGTTCTAAGATTCCTCTGCTTTAAGTAGCTAAAGACAGTCAAGTCACTGAGACTTCCTATCCCACTTCCCCCAACCTGTACAAAAGAAACTGACGAAGCACTTTATAAGGAGTTATGTCTGTGTACAAGGCTTGTATGTCAGGACATATTTTTAAGGAAAAGATACTTCAAAGGAAGTTTGAGCAGAGTGAGAACTGGGGTCACTTTGCTATATTGTAATATAAGTGCCATAATCATAGCATCTTAGCATTATTTAGGTTGGAAAAGACATTTAAGATCATTCAGTCCAAAAATCCTAACACTGCCAACTCCACCACTAAACCATGTCCCTAAGCACCATGTCTACATGTCCAGAGACGGTGACTCAACCACACGCCTAGCAGCGTGGTAAAATCTCTGATACCCCTTTCAGTGAAGAAATTTTTCCTAAATTCAAATCTAAAACTCTCCTGGTGCAACCTGAGCCTGTTTCATCTGATCCTACCACTCCTTACTTGGGAAAAGAGACTGACAATCATGTTGCTACAGGTGTTGTAGAGAACAATAAAGTCTTCCCTGAGGACCCTTTTCTCCAGGATAAACAATCTGGATGGCTGAAGCTCCTTCTAGATGTTGTACACCACTGGGGCCCAGCAGGGACTTGTGCGTATCCGCTATGCTGCAGTGTTCTCTGATCTCCTCCTCTGCCACCAGATGATGGTCCAACCGCATCCTCTTGCACGAAGGCTCCCTCTTCTTTGCTCCAGCCTTTCCCCCAGGTCTCCAGGTCCTGCGACGTCCAACGGCTGCTCTTGCTAGGATCGTCACCCCGCAGGAGGACCGGCAGAAGCCAGTGCAGCCTGGAGTGCTGCCATGGCCTAGCGAAGGCCAGGAGAGTTTGGAGACGGAGCAACATCGGTCCCAGAATGGGACCCTATGAGGAGCTTAATCATGACCTTTCTTCATGGCAGCTTGTATGGGGCTGTGCTTTGCAGCTGTGCTGAAAAGAGCCGCGATCACCCAGAGGTGCGCTGGCTATTGCTGAGCAGGCAGGGGGTGCACAGGACACTGGGAGGGGACACAGCAGGGACACCTGACCCCCACCGACCAGAGGGATACCCCACAGCATAAGGCGCCGTGCTCGGCAATCAGACTGGGGGGTGGAGGTTGGCGGGGGCCGTCCTTGCTCAGGGGCTGGCTGGGCATCAGTCGGTGGGGGGTGAGCAATTGCTTTCTTTTGCATCCTTGGCTTTCCTTGGCCTTTATTTCCCTCTCTTTTTCTCATTTGTTGGGTTCTTTTCTTACAATTCTTTTTGAATTCTAAAACTGTCTTTACCTGAACCCACGAGTTTTCTCCCTTTTTCCCTTCCGATTCTCCCCCCTCCATCCCACTGCGGAGGAGCGAGCGGCTGAGTGGTGCTGAGCTGCCAGCCAGGCTTAAACCACAACAGCCTGGGAGCAAAACAGTTCCCTGCCGACGGTGAGAGTGCTCATCCGTCCTCCTCCGTCAGAGTGCGGGCGTCCCCTCTAGCACAGTGGGACGCACAAGAGCCTCAGCAGTCCAGGTGCTGTTGGAGCCGCTGCAAAAGCTTTTTGGGTGAGCCGAGGCATTGATAGGGAGTGGAAAGGAAGGAAATCTCTCCCGTGGCCATGAGTTGGGGGGGGGGGGGTCTGGGGAAACTGCCTGACGGCCAGTGTGCCAGCGGGATGGCTGCAAGGGACAGCAAGCTGCAAGTGATGGTGGCTGTGCGAGGACCTTTAGGCCCTCCTGGCCACCGTGCCCTGCCTACATTTTGCCCTCGCTCTGGCCTCCTGGCGCTGCTGCTCCTAGGAGATACCCAGAACTCAGCAGGACATGGTCCTGGGCAAGCTGCTCTAGCTGAGCCTGCTGGAGCACAGGGCTGGGACCAGAGGACCTGCACAGGTCCCTTCCAACCTCCGCCCTCCTGTGACACAAGGGACCGTCCCACACTCCTCCCTCCCCCCCCCCGAGGATTCATCACAAAACAACAGCTCCCCACTCCGCAAGAGCCTGTGGCAGGCACAGTCAGAACAGACAAAAGATCATTTTATTCTGGACAGCAACTGCGGGGGCCCAGCAGTCCCGGCGGTTCAGCCCGTGAAAACGAATCGGCACCTGCAACGACAGAATCAGACAGCTCTCATCAATCCCGCAAGGCAGGAAGAAGCAGGATTTTGTTGCCCCTTCTTCGGCGAACACCCTTTAGGAGGAAGTGTTGCAGGCCCAGAAGAGAGAGCTGCTGCTGGCAGTGGCCGCGGGACGGCTCTGGCGCCTGAGCCCCGTGGCTGCCGCCCTTAGAGCCCCGTGTGCGTGCAGAGATGCGCGGTGCCCCTGCGCCACGCGGCAGGGCTCGGTGGGGAGCCCTGGGGAGCTGCCAGGGAGCTCTTGCCAAACCCTGCGCAGCACCATCCCTCGCCGCCCCTGGCCAGCGAGCCGGCAAAGATGGGCAGCAGAGCCTGCTACACACCTGGGCTTCTTCACCCGCTGCACCTTCCTCCGTCTTTTCCTTGGGCCGTGCCCCAAAACATTTTCTCTCTTCCACCTCTTCTTTCCTGCGTGGCTTTCGGTGTCTTCTCTGCAGGGCTCTTTTCTCTTTCTGGTCCTCTTCTTCTCCATGTCCTGGGGAGATCCTGCAGACCTTTCCATCCCACAGTGCGATTAGAGAGGGAAAGCCATGCTCCACTGGGGTCAGCTCTGATTTTCACCCGAGCAAGCTCATTTTACCTTCTGTTCTCCAAAAGGCTCGCCAGCTCTTCTGGGTGTCCCCGGGAGTCTGCTGCACTCTCGGAGGGGCTTGGAGGCAGAGCTGGAGGTGCCTGCAACAGAAATGGTGGAGTTGGCAGCCGGCCACAGACAGCCTGGAGTGGGAGGCCACTGTTGGCCCAACGGCTACCTTAGCTCTCCAGAGGAGATCCCTTTGGCTGGTTGGCACCAGCAAGGTCTCGCACAGTGCCCCCGCCCCCCCCAAGCAGACTTCACAAACCTCTGCCAAAGGAGGACCCGAGCAAAACCCCTCGGAAGTCGACAGCTGCTCCCCTCTGCCTTTTTGTCGGCATTTGGTGGGCATTGTCTTTGGCTAAGGACATGCCGAGGGCGTGTGAGAAACATCGTTGCCAGCTGTCCTTGACCCTGCAGCACCCCGGGGGGGTGGAGGCAGAACCAAACACGCACCAGCTCTGCTGCCAGGCAGAGGCCCAGCAGCAGCCACTTGGCCTCCTCAGGCACTGCCCTCCTCCAGCAGGCACCCTGTCCCGGTGTTTGGGGAACCGACATACCTCTCCCCTGTCAGACTCCGCTGCTGCGTCTGCCCCAGCTTCTTGGAGGACAGCGAGCGGAGAGGGGGGTTCTTGCGGCAAGGCTTCTGCCTCTGGCTCGGTGCCTGCTGTGATTGCAGGGACTCTTGGCTCTTCCAAACAAAGTTCTGGAAAGCAAAAGCACGTGCAGCAACGTGGCTTCTTGGAAGCAAAAAATAGCTCAAGCAAAACCCACCCAAAGCCCTACTCCGCTTCTCTTGCCCTACTCTCGCTTCTCTGGTGCCCTCTCTGCAGGCTTTGGCTCATCTTGCAGAGCAAACCGTTCATGCCCCAGGAGGCAGTGGCCAAAGAGAGGCCATGGGACAAGCGGGGATGAGAGGACAACACTCGATGTCCAGCCCCGCCAGAAAGAGCGCAGAGGTTTCTGGCATCACAAGCCCCAGCCTGTGGCAAGCCTCAGTCCCGCCTCTCACCTCTGCATCTCTCCGTGGAGGCTGGTGGCTGCTTGGCTGGCGGGCTGCAGAGCTCCGCTGTCTCCTCCTCCAAGAGTTCCCTGTAGTTGTCAATCAGGAACTCCACCAGCACATTCACCTGCACACAGCAAACCCTCGGTCTCAAGCCAGCCACCTGAAAACGCCCCCAGCAGCCTCTCCCGCTCCCGACCCTTGCCTCTGTGCACAAGGCTGTGGCTGTGGGGCTGCTCTTCCAGGCAGCCACCCCACCAGCGTGTGCTCAAGGGAGGAGGCAGCCAGAGAGCTCTGCGCAGCCAGGCTCTGACGGGCCGGGAACGCTGCAGCCTGCTGCTCAGTACAGCGTACCTTCTCGGTCGCCTCCAGCATGGCCTCCAGCTGGAGCAGCTCCTCGTTGGGCGGGCTCAGCAGGTTCGGCCCAAGGCAGATGGCCAGGTTGCTGGAGGTCATCCTGCTGGTGGACACGTTGTGGCCGATGTGCTGGAGGACGGCCAGCAGCCGCTTCAGGAGGAGGAGGTTGGCTGCAGGCAACTTCTCGGCCACCCTGAGGGCGCAGGAACACAACGTTAATAAAGCAGATGTTGCCCACAGCCACCCCCAAAGCTTGGCCACGGCAGGTGGGAGGCAGCGGCTGCGTCGCACGGCTTTGCAGGGGCTCTCAGCCAGCGCTCAGGGCTCCTGCTCAACAGGCCGGCTGCTGCCCCCACTTACGCTTTCAGCTCTTCCATCTTCTCCTCCTTGCTGCTCTTCTGCATCGCTGCCGTCCAGTCCTCATAGAGGTGGGTCACGAGGAGCTTGTCAGGGATGCTTCGGAGGAAGTCCTGCAATGCCAAGGACTCCTCCTGAGCCTTTGAACACTGCAGGCCAGCCAGGAGCTCTTGCAGCTGCAGGTCAGAAGCGCTCACCTTCAAGATGGTGGCGAGCAGCTCTGCAGGCTGGCTTCCTACGTCGACGTCCGCGCCGCGGTCCAGGGCCTCCCGCAGGTCCCGAAGAGCTGTCACGCTGGCAACTCGGCGGAAGATCCCCTCCGTTGTCGGCCCGTCCCTCTGCAGGACAGCCAGCAGCTCCTGCAGGAGAGGCAGGAGCACGGTTGCTTGCCTGAGCAGCTGCTTTCCATCCATGGTGGCCGGAGCGCTGACTAAGACCTGGCTCCTTGCTGGTGGTGAAGAGCCCAGTCCCCTGTCCCTGCAGCTCCTGGGGCCACCCACTGGCTCCCTGGAGCATCTGCAGGGAGGGCAGGGGACCCCCTGGCCAGGCTGGCTTACCTGGATGGGCCGGGGCAGTGTGCCATCCTCCACACACACGGCTGCCAGGGGCTGGCCAAAGAGCAGCCTCCTGCAGCCAGAGCCCGCCTGGGCAGTGGCCGGCCTGCGCCACAGAGCCAAGGAGGGCCAGGACAGCTCCCTCCAGCTCCTCCTGCTGCTGCTCCCTCCCGCTGCAAAGGAAAACACTCATCAGTGGAGACCACCAGGCCAGCGCTCCCGGAGCCTGCCCTGCCCTGCCCTGCCCAGCAGCGCGGTGCCGAGCAGTGTGGCAGGACAGGCAGGGAGCCGGCAGCTGGAACCGCGGCTCTGTCTCGGCAGCCCTGGCTTGGAGGCTCCTGAGAGCCGGCGTGCCAGTGGGCCAGCCTGGGCCGGCCCTTGCCCTTCTCTCCTGCAAGCCGTGGGCAGCAGCGGAGGCTCCGTGTCCCTGCAGAACCACGTCCAGTGCCCGCTGCCCAGCAGGTCTCCTCGTGCCTCCAGTTGACAGACTCCCTTGGCGTGCCCAACCTGCAAGGCGACACTCAAGGCACAAGGGAGCATAGCTCCTCCCAACTCTGGCCGAGGAGCAGGGACCCGTCTGCCCGGCTCTGGGGACCGAGCTGAGACAGGCAGCACCTCCAGCGCTCAGCACTGTTGAAGGCTCTCGAGGCTCCGCTCTCTCCTGCTGCAGCGTGCTGCTCACCGACTTCCTCTGGCTGCAGGGCAGCAGCAGCATCCTCGCTTCTGCGGACGTGCCCGTTGAGGAGAAACGAAGGCCCTCCCTGCCTTTCTTTCCAAAACTCACCTGGTGAGCGGCAAAGTCCCCCTCCGTTGCTGGATGGGGCCAAGAGAGGCCCTTGCTTGCCATCAGCCTGCAAGAATCAGGCTGCGCTTAGGGAGCAGCCCCGCAGCGGAAAGGCCGCCGGCGAGCCGCCAACCCGGCGCCAGCAGCCTGAGCGCAGCAGAGCCGGGACCCTCTGCCCTCCCGGGCTCTCTGCCCTGCACGGCATGTTTCCCGCCAGCGCCGTCAGCAAGGACGTGCGGGTGTTCCTGGTGGCTTCCCAACCGTCTCCGCTCCCCGAATGGTACCACAGGACCCTCCCTCCCTCCCTCCGTCCCACACAAGCTCACCCCACTCGCCGCACATCCCTGGCAGCCCGACACAGCCAGAGATGCCCGAAAGGCAGCCAATCTCACCTTTGCCTGGCCCTCCGTCAGCCTTTCCAGGCTCCTGACGCTGAATGTCCTCCACTGGGCAAGAGAGAAGAAGTGGAAGAAAGTGAGCAGAGATGCCCCTGCTGCTCGGCTGGAGGAGCAGGGCTTGGGAACAGTGCCGAGAGCAGAGAGACACTCACGGCATGGCGGCGGCTCAGCTCCTTCTGCACAAGCTTGAGCGAAGGCAGACAGGTCACCCGGGCTCTCTTGCCACCTTCTGGTGTCCTGCGTGCCGGGACGGGACAGGGACACGGCTGGATGAGCCCCAAGCTGCCTCGTCCTTTTCAGGCAGCTCTGCTCGAGAGCTGCCTGCAGCTGCGGGGGCACCTCTCCCAGCTGGGGAGCTGTGTTCCCCCGGGTCCGTCCGGCTGTGCCTGGAGCCTCCTGCAGCCTTACCTGAGCAGTGTGTCCAGCCACAGCTCCTTCAGCACGCAGGAACTGGAGGAAGAGAGGAGAAGCAGTGTCAGGCCCCGCTGCCCCTCAGCCCACGGGCAGAGGCAGGCGTCTGCACAGCCCTGCCCCACGGGGAAGGACAGATGTGCTGCCCAAGCCCTGGCTCCCTCTGTCCTGACACAGCTGCTGCCTTTGCCCTTCCCTTCTGGGGAGCAAAAGGTGAGCAGGGGATGCAGGACGTGGAAATGCCCCACCGTCCATCCCTGCCAGCATGCTTCTC